>NW_028258325.1:4971250-6214062 GCF_053883595.1 Heterocephalus glaber | reverse complement strand
AGCATGATAAGAAGTGACTGCAGGAGATAGACTGCTTTCTGTGAGTAGCCAGATGAGACTTCTTGGAGAAGAACAGCTTCTGACCTGAGATCTATGTAAAGAGACAGGGGAAGAGCATGCTAAGAAGAGAATGGAAACCCAAATACTTGTGGATTAAACAAAGTGCATAGAGAGTAAAGGAAAGGAGGTACAGTTGAGTTGGAAATAGGAGAGAATTATAGGAGCTTTAGAAAAAACATGGCCTAAGCTAGATCTTGTTGAATTTCAAGGATCATTATCTAGGTCAAATTTTATTCTGAATGCCAAGGGAAACCATTAGGAGAATTTAAATAGTTGGAAGGAGTGGTATAATAGTCAATATTTTAAAACTATCCCTGTAGCTGTAGATTGCAGGGGGAAAGTTGAACTAGGAAAATAATTTTATTGCTCTAAGCAATAGACAGCATTGCTCTGGATTAGGGTAAATCAATGGAAATGGAGAAACAGGAATAGATTCTGGATGAATTTTGGAGAAAGACCTGACTGTTGAGGGATGGGCTAAGAGGTTGGAAAAAGTGCAGTGGAGAATAATTCTCAGGTGTTTCCTTTGAGCCACCAGGTAAATGATGGTGCCACTTAATAGGAAGAAGAGATTGGAATGCAGGAGGAAAGGGCTTCTGTTTTGATGCTGTTAGGTTTGAGGCTCATTTAGATATCCGAGTGGAACAGTAAGTGCAGCTGTGACAAAAATTCTTGAGTTCAAGGGAGTTTTCACAGCCAAAGATACACCCAGGAAGTCACCAGCTTATTGATGTTATTTAAAGCCCTGAGTCCAGAAAAGATCACATAGGTCAGAGTGCAAATAAATGGGACAGGAGTAGGAAACTTAACCGAAAACCGAAGCTGAGGAGTGTTTCCTAATGAGGCTGCACCAACAAATAAATAAATCTTCACTGAAGTTGAGGGAGAAGCTTTGCCTTCAAAAGCAACTCTGCTTGCAATCAAGAATATGCTCAGAGCTAAGTTAAAGAGAACAGCAAGTGGGAGAGAGGAAGTGTCCTGGGAAACTATACTACAGAGTCCAGAGAATTAGCCACTTTGGACAGATACCTCATTATTGCTCACCCTCAGATTCTAGTTTTTAAAGTTTATTTTTAGAAACAATAGAAGAAATTGGAGGAGGAAGATCAATCTCTCTCTCTCTCTCTCTCTCTCTCTCTCTCTCTCTCTCTCTCCCTCTCTCTCTCTCTCTGAATCCTACCCTCAACAAACATACATGCACACACACACACACACACACATCTGAAACCAAAAGGCAGTATCAGACAGCATCAGATCTTGAAGCTATCAAAGACCTTGCAGATGGTTTAGGAGAGTGAGTCAAGAGTCACACAAGGACAGTTATAATCAAGAGGGACAATATCAGAGAGAGTGAGTTCAACTCCAAGGGCTAAATTTTTCTCATTATCAGAAAAGCATGAGTTGAGACTCAGAAGGAGATAAACAATACAACAAACAGCTTGAAAGAACAGCAGACCAGACCAGTGTGGATGAAAATAGTTCAAGGAACAAAGAACCAAATAAAACCCAATCTGCTTTCAAGGAACCAAGGAACTATGGAAGACAATTTGAATATGGCGCCAGGAATGCCACCATAGGAGTGATCACATATTCAATCAGACACTGCAGGATATGAAATTACTAGGTCTAAAAGTATAAAAAGTTATGTTAGGCTTCAAATAAATGGGTATGGATAGTCATGAGTAACAATACTATAAGACTGTCTTACCTATGGTTGTCCTTCGTACATTAATTCTCTATTTTAAGACTGTATATCTTCATAATTTCTGAAACATCCAGAGCCACTCAGTCTAGTGGCTCACATCATCAGCCAAATGTAAGCCTATGGTTATGGTTATTCTCCAAAACAGAAGATTTTCTCTATCTAGATTTATGTTTGTGCCAAAACCCAAACAACATGCTTACGCTTTCCTCAGAGGGAGATACACAAAGTCGGATTCACCAGTTATGTGTTCTTAGATGAATTATTCTTGTATGCATTAGTTCTCTCCTTCCTGTAATGGAAATGAAGATGAAAAGAAGAAAAGGACAGAAGAAGGGAGAAATAGAGGGGGGAAGAGAAGGATGAATCACAATAGCAACAACAACAAAATCCCAATAGCAATAATAATGACGAGTGACAATTTCATAGGGTTACAGTGAGGATTAAATTAATTAATATACACAGAACAATAAAAACTGTGACTTCCTCAAAAAGTGCTGTTATTGTTATTCATTCATGCAACTAGCCCTTATTAAGAAGCTACTGTATGTAAGCTGTTCTTCCATTGTAGGAGTTTCAAGGCTAAATAAGGTTGCTGCTATGGAATATGTAACCAGACTGATAGTCACATTAAAACCCCTGTGCCCCCTGGGCTTCAGCTCACTATTCTTGCATATTCCTGCTACCAACAACATCATCTTTTCTCATATTAATCAATGCATTGACACCTCAGTCATAAGGGACCCTTCTCCTGATGGCCATTAATATCTGATCGTACAAGCTATTTAACACTTGCTCTAGGAGGCTGAAGCAGAAAGATTGCAAGCAACTGCAGGACTTAGTGATATTATCTCTAAAAAAAAACCTTAAAGAGCTGGAGATGTAGCTCAGTGCAAAAGCCCTGGGCTCAATCTTTAGTAATGCAAAACAAAAACAAAAACATAAAGCAAACCCTGAACCCCAGGATTCCTCATTTTCTCAGGTTCAGTGCTACCTCCCCTATATAACCAATAGCCAACACTTTACTCTTCTTCCTAAAATTCCCTTATTCCCTCTTCTACATGTGTTTGTTTCTTTTTTTTTCTGTATTTTTGCCCTCTGGACAGGAGTCAGCCAGAGAAGCATGTGGGTTTATTGGCAGAGTAAGCACAATCCTTATACTCAAACACTGCACTTTTCACACTTTTGTGTGCTCATGACTCACCTAAAGATCTTAATAAAATACTGCATGTGACTGTCAAGTCTACACCGAGCCTAAAATTCTTCAATTCTAATGTGCTCTGAATAATACTGATGCTGCCAGTTCAAGAACACATTTGGCATAGTGAAATTCTAGGCGTCCCACATGCTACCATTCACTCCTGCTTTTCACAATCCAGGCCTGAGTCCTGGAGATTAAAAAATGTGGTTTATATTAGAATCCTGACTAAAAATTTCTTCTTGCCAAGGATGATTCATATTGACCAAATTTATACAGGCAGAGAGGCGAGAAAATGCTCTACAATGAAAATCACGATCACAAGAATCATAACGCTGAAAATCCATATGGCCATCAGTTATCATCCACAGGCTGACCCAGAGGCAAAGTCAAATCGCAATTAGGATGGAGACTAGAAAGCAGAGTCAGAAGGAGGGTAGCTGGGTAAATTGAACACACATATATCTTGCAATTGTTTATGTGTCACAGCAAATTCCAAGTTATTGATAAGGTTCTGCCTCTGCAAATCTCTATTTCCTGTCATTTTGTGGCTCCAAGCAAGAGGTAGATGATTGTTTCACAGAGTAAGGAGGACAATGGAGGTGTCTTAAAGACAGACGAGGGACAAATTCCTCTTTAGAACACCAGTGAATGCTTACTGTGAGCTGAGACAGTGTTACATTGTATATTCCCAATGTTACAGTAGGGTAGATATTGTTATTACCGCATTCTGTAGGTGAGGAAAGGCAGGCAGGGAAAGATTCAGTAACTTCCAGGGTCAGGATTTGCACCAACACAACCTGCATTCTGAAACTAACTTGTTAATGGAGTTAAAGTATTTTATCACTACACTATACAACAAATTAAAGTACAGTGTGTAGAAAGAGCAGATAATAGTGGAGGAAAGAAGCTGACTTCAAAGCATGTATTTATATTAAATAACTGAATTGTAAGTATTCATACATTTAAAGTGAATGAACTGTAACTACATGTCAACAGGGACTGAGAAACATACAGAGACAACATGTAACAGTAGAGTACCCATGTTATGATCCCACATATATAAAGTTGTTGAGATAAAAATATCTAAAACTTGGAAATAAGGCAGAAATACTACTACTAAGGCAGAAACATCCCTTTCAGTATTATTCTAGACCCTTCATTAACAAGCCAACCACGGGTCATCCACTGACACCTTTTTCAAACCTGATATTTACTACTGACCAGGGGTCTAGATCTATAAAGTACCTGTTAGTTTTTGAAGGTTGATATTTTTCACATGTTTTTTTCTGTTAGAGATGCAAATTACTTCTGTCCAAGAGGAAAGGTAACTCCGAAGTGTGCAGGTTCATTGTCTTGTAGGGCATCTGGGGTTTTCTGCACATAATAACCATATCCCATGACCTTTCTCACTCATTAACCTTACATCCCAGGTTTTCTAACCCTTCTTTGCCTTGGTTCTAACATCCTCGTACCTTGTTTGCTCTTTGACGAGCTTACCACATCCTAGATGTGTGTTCTCTACATGAATCGAAAGATGGACAATTATGTAAGCTTTTGAAATTTAGATTTTAACAAAATTCAGGAACCAAAAATGCTAACCATGTACTTTTTAGAAATATTTACATATTTCAGAAAATGGTAATCAAAACTGAAGGATTAACAATTTCTGAAAAGTGTAAATATCTGGTAAAGATGAGGGAGGGGAGAAGCGAAAACTTGAAAATGTTATATTATTTTACCAGGTTCTGGGGCATGAGCTATTTTTAATATTATTACTGTCATTAGTAAAGTTACACATATATGACTTTTCCTAGGTAGGATAGATTTTGTATTAAAATGTTTATAATGTCTTAAATATTTTATTTATGAAGATTGTATTCTGTCAACAGGTTAAAGAGCATTAGGTATATATTATGCTTATTGATAAATCTGATCTTTTTCTGAGTTTTTTTTGTCATAATGGTAACTTTACATTTAAAAACCATTCCTATTCATGTGAGCCCCAGTGTCACACACCTGGAATCCCAGCTCCTTAGGAGGTTGATGAGGAAGATGGAAAATTTGAGGCCAACGTGGCTTCTGAGCAAGACCTTCCACCTCAAAAATAAAATAATAATAATAATAATTCCTAGCTGAAAAAGAACAGAGGAAGCATTTGTTATGGGGAGGAAGGAGCACAGTGCTCAGTCAAAGTCCTGAATCTGGGCCCCAACTATCTGTATTAGTTTGCCTGTCTACCACCAAGGGTGCAAGAAAAGCCCATACAAATGGAAAAATGAGTTTATTCACAATTTGATCAAATTGGGAGTGCATTTAGTCTGCCTCCCTTCAAGTGCACAAAAGTACTTCAATTTGCAGAAAGCATTTAGGTTTTGGGGGGATTTTTTTGGTACTGGGGATCAAACTCAGGACCTTGCACTTGTCAGGCAGGCAGCAGCACCTCTGAGCTAAATCCCCAGCCCTTGCAGAAAGCATTTTTTAAAAGCCCAGAAATGTGCACATGGAGACTTAGCCAACCTTTGACCCTTGATGGAGTTCTGTGTGCCCTGATGAAGAGAGGCCATCCAGACACGCAGTGATGATGCCGAAGGATCACTGTGTCTGGATCTGGAACCCACCTTGCCTTTGGAAGACAGAGATTTGTGTTGCAAAGGCTTTTATGTGGCTGGAAATGATTAGGAGGATTTCACTGAGAGCACTGGATAATATTTCCACGATAGACACAGAGGAAAACAGGAGAGATCAGTAAAAAATATTTACTACTATTCCATTGTGTAGACTCAGATGCTACAGAAGTCAGCATTTAAAATTAAAACACTGAAAGATGTAGTCACAATGTTCAAAGGTCCCCTTGTTGCAGCCCCTTTAAATCAGGTTTTTGCAAAAGGGAAGCTGAGGTGGAAGTTCAGACCCAGCAGGGCTGAGTCCCTCAGATAACATCAGTAGAACCCCATGAAAATTCTCTCCCTCGGAAGTTTAGGTAAGGCAGACACAAAAATGACTGTGGACATTTGTGAATCATATTTAAGAATTGGTTGTTAATCACAGATTGTGTTTCCTCTGAGCAGTTAATGGAACATGCAACTTAGCTCATCTCTCAGTTGGTTACAGCAGGTGATGCAGGGGTCTTAGACTCCTTGTGGGTACTGATAACTTCCTTCTCCCAAAGTCTTCCAAAGGAATGTTAATTATTGAGCAGGGAGTTATGAGAAACAACTCTGCAAAAGAGCTAAAGAAGCAAGGAGAAAGACCTTTTTAAAGAAAGTCTTTTCTTGCACAAAAGGTGACAGACTCTACCAGGAGGAGCATTTGCATAATGAAACACCAGCAAACAGGGAGAGGCAGAGGAAAAGTTACAGTAGGGCTTGCAGTTGCAGAGGTGCTGGCACATTTTAACAAGTTCCAGGTTGGAGCCTGGGCCTGGAAACCTCGAGATCAGCATGGGTGTGGAAGCAGAGAAAAACTGTACTGCACCATGGTCTTGGACAAGGATCTTGTGACTCAAGCCCGCCCCCGCAGAGTGGACAAGAGCAAGACATCCCACCTCTGCACCCGGGGCGTCTCTTTGGTCAAACGAGGATCATCAATGTCTATTCATGATTTCTTCTAAAAATTAAGCATAATCATGAATGCCAAGGGTCTTCTGCATAGCAGGATCTCAAGGTGGGCCTCCTTTCCCTTTGCTCAAATCCAAAATTGAAAAGTAATTTCCATATTGGAACATTCAGAGTGGACTCCTCCAGGATTATGAATTCTATTCATATTTGTCTCTCAAATAAAAGAACAATTGGGGGGGAAATTGCACCCAGCCAAATCCGTTTTAAATGGATGAGAGTGGAGCAGTAAATAATGAAGAAGAATGTAGACAAATTCAAAAAGAGACTTGGACCATTTTGCTGCTAATAGGTGTCACAGACAGTTCATTACTGATAAATGCAGAATAATGATGTCCTTAATGAGTCCTTTCACGCACAAATTCATCATAAAACAAGAGGATGAGGTAAAACAAAAAGTCTTTGAACAGCATTCATGCAGCAGAGAAAGCAAGGATAATTTCATATTCCCATAAAGAGCTATGAGTTTAAAATAAAGCCTTCTGAGGTTCCTTTCATTGTGCCCCAACTTAATAGCTTTTCTTCTAATATCTTGGAGGTAAATTTCAACCTGCCACACACTCTGAGCACCTGAAAGAACCCCAAGGAGGAAATCTCTGGATTTGTGCTCATAAAGCTCTACAGCTCCTTGTCAGTCATTTGACCTTGAGCCGGTATCATGTGTCCTAACTCTGCTCGCATGAGGAGAAGAAAGGAATACTTTTTCTGTGCGTATCATGCTTGGTCGGCATTATGGGCTGTACTGTGCCCTCCCAAATCCATGAATGAAGTTCTAACCCCAAGGTGACTCTGAATGAGCTTCAGGACCTGTAAAGAGATCGTTACGGCAATGCGAGGTCATTGGGGTTGCTCCAATGCAAGATCACTGGTATCCCTGGATGAAACCATCTGGACACAGATACACACAGAAGGGCCATGTGAGGACACAGGGAAGACGGGCATCTGTAAACAAGGAGAGAGGCTTCAGAAGAAACCTTGATTTTGAATTTTCACCCTCAGAAGTGAGAAACAATAAATTGTTCTTTAAGCCCTGCCTAGCTAATACAGTTGGGTGATCAAAAATCAAATGATAATTTTTGTACCTGCTCCCTCTGTGGCACACCAGTCTTGGTGGCTCCCCATGAGGATGCTGGATACAGACATCATGAGGAAGTGCTTTGAGTTAGCAGTGACCTGGCAAACAGTGTAAGGACACACATGGCTACTGCTTTCTCCTGCCTTCTGTGTGCAGTTCACAAAGGGCCTTTCTTTACAGCGATCTAGTTTCTGAATCCTGTTAAAAGTGATGAAACTGAATCATGCTGCCTTAATCTGAGATGGATACAACTTAATGCCTCTGGTGGGGAAACCTCTAAGAGGGCCTCCAAAATCTCCATCCCTTGAGAGTGCCTGGAGCCATGCATATGAGGTGGTCATTTGCAGGCTGTGTGTAGGGTAGGTGTTCAGTCAGGCTGTGGAAGTCAGGGCATCATCTAGGAGCCTCTGTGCCACCAAGCAAGAGTACCTGCTGCTGGCCTGGAGGAGAACGTCACCGGTGGGCTGAGGGCCTGCGGCTGCCCTCTGCTGAGAGCATCCCGTGCTGAAAGTCAGCAAGAAAACAAGGGAAGCAGCCGTGCAAACATGAGACACTGAATTCTCCCAAGCTAGAAAAAAGACCCGGGATTCCAGATAAGATCTCCGCTCTGGCCTGCACCCTGACCTCCGCAGTCGATCTGATGTCCAGGTGCTGCTGAGCCAGGTCCAGACTCCTGGCCCAAGGACACCATGAGATAATAAGAGGATGCTGTTCCAAGCCACTGATCCTGTAGTAATTTCTTATGGTGAAAAGAGGAAAGTGTGGTACACAGGCAAAGTGCAGAGACACACATCCATGCACACACTGTTTTTAGGAAATTATATCAGAATTAGTAACCAGTCTTTGCTCACCACAGGCTTTTCCTGCTTTTACAAAGAAAAAGAGACCCTGATGAATGGAAGAAATGTATTTTGCATCTCCCCAACTATGAAAGAAAGGAAATTTTCATACCAGTGTTTCAAGCTTGGAAACAGTTTGAACAAGTAAACAATCTGGCCTGTAGAATGTCTTCAAGAAAAGGAGCATTTTTCCTGCAGGTATTTCCCATCAGAGATCAAATGTTTGGTAGAAGTTCCGTAGGAACTATTTTTTGTAAGTGGAGAAGAAGGAAGATAAATATGAACCCCAGCTCTGTATTTTGCCTTCTGAGTAAAACTAAAGTTTCTCATCTAAGTACAAGTTTTATCAACTATAAAATAGAGACAATCATGCTCACCTTATGAGATAACTTCTATTTTCATTGAAATATAACCAAATACTTTAAATTTCATATTTTAAAGTATACAATTTTTTTCTATACACTTACAAAGTTGTACATCCATCATTACCTAATTCCAGAATAATCTCATCACCCCCGAAAGAATTCCTGTACCCACTCAAGAGTAGGTAGTCATGCACACCCCTCTCTCCTCCAGTCTGTAGAATGACAAATGTACATTTATTCTCTATGGATTCGCCTACTCTTGACATTTTATTTAAGTGAAATCATAGAATATATAGGCTTTTGTGTCTAGCTTCTTTCACTTAGCATAAAGTTTTTATGATTCAACCATGTTACAATCTCAAGATATTTTTGTGATTAAAAAAAAAGAAAAGCCTTAATCCAGAATTGTAGAGATCACTTCTTCAGCTCATCACTTTGTGCAAATAGACACCCCCTCTCAGAGCATCCTTGGCCAAGATCCCTTCAATATCTTCTCTCAAAGTCCCTGAGAACTTGGTGAGAAAAGTAGATCTTCCCGTGGGTGTAGAATTCTTGGTGTTGAATAATAAATCCATGGGTTGAAACAAAATACACCTCTTATAAACTTCCCCCAATTAGTCCTTAGTATAAGCTGGGTGCTGTCTCATGCCACCCCCAAATATGCTCAACACCAACCTCCAAGAGCTCAGAATGTACCTCATGGGTAACCAAAGCTCATCAGCAAACCTTGGGGAGTTTGGGTAGACTCAGAGCACATTATTGCTTCTCACAGTCTCAGAAGGAGCCAGCTCTGCAGACACCTTGATCTCAGACTTTTCATCTCAAGAACTTTTAGACAGTAAACATCTGCTGTTCACAACCACATAATGTGGGACTTTTTAAAGTGACCACAGGAAATGGTTTGGTGCTCCGGTGGCACATAGATTGATTTCATGCTTCACGTCGCTCACCTGTTCCATCCTGAGGGCTCTTTGTGGCATGGTAGTCATGGCCTCCAGCTGAGCTCTCTGCTTTTTTTGAAAAACACCAAGCCTTACAAATCCATAGACAACTTCAGGGTGTTTGCTGAGTCTTCAACAGTAAATGTACGCACTCAATCTTCCCTCTTGTCATTGCAACTGAATCATGGGGACCCACACTCTGCATAGGTTTGAGCATCTGCTGGAAGTGAGAAAAACCAACATCCAAGGTAGATCCAGGTTTGTGGGGCTGCCCAGAGTGGGGTGTCTTCCAAAATGCATCTTGGATTATTTCCACCATTCTTACTGTTCTCCTCCTCACCAGACCTCATCTCTCTGCACCTAGACTCTGCAGTGTCTCACACCTGGCCTTCTTGACTCTATTACTTTTTCTTTCTTTTTTTTTTTTTTTTTGTGGTGCTGGGGACTGAACTCGAGGCCTTGCACATGCTACCCAGGTGTTCTACCACTGAGCTACACCCTAGACCCTGGCTCCACTGTGGTCTATCTGGCAACTAGAGCCTAAATGATTTTTGTAAACCACAAGTGAGGTGATAAATTAAGATCTTTGTATGCCTGTTCACTGCAAGAAATCTTTACTGTGCCCTACACGGTCCTACATGTGCCACTCTCTCCAACCCCATTGCCTGCCATTCCCCAGCACACCTCCTTTATTTCTGCACCCACAAGGTCATTCCCCCTCTGAATCCCCACTGGCACCTTTCCCTTCATGGAGCATTTCCCTCCCTGTCTGTCTGTGCATCTTTGTATGTCTGGCTTATTGAGGCCTCCACTCAAGTGTTCCCACCCAGAGTCCTCACTCATCACCTAATTATAGTGGTGACCCCTCTGCCAAGTTGCTCTCAACTTCAGGGCTCCAAGAAGTGTATGTACATGCACTTGCCTGCTTGCCCCAGACTCCCCAACTTCCAAAATGATCGGAGGTATTCACAGGCTTATTAGTCATCTAATTCACGACTCTATTTCCATTTATAATAGTGTCTGTCACACAACAGTTCAATAAATACCATGGAAAGAAAGAGAGTGCATGCATAAATGACACCAGAAGGAGCAATTGGAAGTGGCCGGCTTGGAGCAGGAGCCCGCCTGAGTCTCGCACAAAGCTGTGCCAAGGAAAATGGCAAATGTGCCTGGAAGGGAGTTGCAGTTGGACACAGGGCTGGATGTGGTTGACCTGTCTACCTGTTTGTCACAAAGTGCTCTTCTCCATGCTTTCAACTAGTCATATAATGTCCGGAGAATTCCGTGTAAAGAAACTGGGGCATCAGAAACAAGCACAGAGTTCCAAATTCACACACCAAGCCTAGTCATTAGAGGAGAGCTCCCTTTGTTCTGCATATTATTACAGAACCCAGATAGATTCTAAATCGCGTCAGACAGATTCGAAATCTTACAACTACTCTGTCCCTAGACTTTCCTGGAGTTCTTGAAGATTGGCCAATTCTTGTCTCTAACCATTGACAAAACTTCTGAGCCTCTTTAGAAATCTGTTTATTAAAATGGTCCTCACACAGAGAGCCCAAGACATGGCCCGGGGCAGCCCAGCCTCAAACAAATCAGTTCTCAATGAGACCTGCCAGAGTAGAAAGCGGCTCACTGCTCTCCACCTTCTGCTCGGCACCATCTGGCTCCCCACACGCCCATCCTTGCTGGGGTTTTAATTTCTGAACCAGACGCATTGCAACAATTATGCCTTACTTCATTTTATGCATCCTGCTGTGGGAAGGCAGCAGCTCCTGGTAATTAAACCTCTACTCTGTGAGCATAAGAAAGTTTTTACACTTAACCGTTGTCATTCTGTTTGCCAGGGCTACAGCAGGAGGATCCTGGGACTTCTGCAGCTCAGTTAGATTCTGGGTCACCAGGAAGCAAATCTGCCATGAGAGAAAGAGGGCACTGGGAGTTCTGTGAAATCTCTGCCAGGCCTCGTAATAGCTACATCTTGAGCTCCTTTTCCTGTGCTATGAGCCACAGTTTCCCCATCCATGAAAGAAGATTGCCAAGTAAGGAAGGGGTGAGTCCCAGGGACCTCACACACTCCACTGTGGTTCATGGATATACAGCCCAAGCCCCGTGCCTTCTTTCTTTCAGTACATAGACCACTGGTCCTATAGAGATGAGCTATTTAGCATGCATGTCAGTAGAGAAATAAGTTCCACATTGGAAAACTCAAAGGATTCCAGGTATGCTTGTTAATTTCTAATTTCTCTTTAAAAAGTGGAAGGTTTAGTCAAGAAGAGAACACTTCTTGAATACCAGCAAAGAACTTCAGCAAAGGATTTCTGGGCCAGTAGTTTCTGTAAATTTTCAGTACCCCTCAGATGCCTGAATATAGACTCATATTCAGCAGACATGGAGCACGGCCCCAGATTCTGCATTTGTACAACACAGTGGGAGGGGATTTGTTTTGTGAGGGAGGGCTCATTTTGAGTTGAGGGGTTTTGCTGACCCAAATCACTGCCTTTCTTCTCTCCACCCTGCCAACCTCAAAGCAAAACAACAGGTGGCATTTATCACTCGACTCCCTTGACTCCCTGTCTTCTACTAGGGACACATTGTTAATACCTGCCCACTTTCTCATTTGTCACCTGCCAACCTAATACATTTAAATATTTAATGCCACTTTGAAGGATCTATGATAACCCTAGCCTAGTTGAATCTGAATTCCACCAGGAGAAGGGGTGTCATTAACAATTTTTTAAGAAAGAGAATTTAGGTTGCACAGGCAATAAAAAAGTTGATGAATGAACCCAGAGGTTAGCAAAAGCAGGCAGCCTTGGTGCCTAGGGTGAAGGGAGTCAAATGGAGTATTCAGTGTCACCGCAGTGTATGATCCACTTAAGGTCTCCTAGCAAATGCTGGGACTCTCCTGAGTCCTGCAGGAGAGGCTGGAATCACAGGGAAAATTGGCTGCTACCAAAGATGCCACTTGAGTGAGAAAGGTAGAGAGACAAGTGTCTTGTTTCCATGTTTTCAATTAGCAATATCTACTAGGGCCTCCCATTGAAAACCAGCTGGCAAAGGAGACAGAAATAACGCAGCCTGCAGAGCTCTGATTCCCTTTTTTATAGGAAGCAGAAGGGAGTGGAAAAGCCCAGGAAAGTGGACAGAGAAACCAGGTCAGAGATGCAACCCTTGATGTATCCTCATTGCTATCAAGAAGGAAGAAAGATGTGGGCCACATTCTCAAAGAACCAAAATAGTTTTCCAATTTTTCTTAAAAGAGAAGGGAAAAATTATGTCATCTTTCAATATTGACATAGTATATCTATTTATTGCAACGTCCTTGAAAAATTGGGAAGAGCACTTGCTTAGGCATGAAAAGAACTACACTTCAAGAAAAACTGTGAGATTATTAAGTGACTTTGGTATACTGACCTGACTGATTTGGCTTCCAGATCCTTATTTGTGAGATGACAATAGTGATTGCTCCTCTGCCTACATTGCAGGACTTCTATACATAGAATAAGGTCACGAAAATCATTTATCTTATTTACTCATTCAACGAGCAATCAATGAATGTCAAGCATCAAGATCTCTACTGCTTATGGGGTCTCTACATTAGGAAGTTTTACCGAAACGTCATTGTTTATTGGGCCTTATGTGAAAGGTCCTATATGTACCTCTGGAGCCCATATACTCCCATGGTACACTGCCCAGGTCCTAATGAAAATGCAGAAAGTACCAATATTGAACAAGAAAAATTTAATGTCACAAATTACTAAATAGAAAGAAGGAGTTAGCTATAAGAGATACATGTATCACCCACACTGACATTGATTGTCTCCCAATCTGCCTGGGGAAGGAAGGTTCTTTAAAAGCAGGATCTGTGTCTCTAATTCACCATTTGAGTCTCAGAACCCCAAAACTTGCCACACCTAAGCACAATCTCTGATACTCAGCAACTGCTAAGTGAATGTTGAGTAAATGAAGGATTGGGGACCTCAAGTCTAAGGGAACCTAACATTTCCAAGCATGACAAGAGTTAGGGAGATGTGCTCCAGAGAAGTTCTGCATGAAGACTCGTGAGAGAAGGCCAGAGAGATGGAGACGTCTCAGTGGCAGAAACATGAACAGACCCAAGAGGAGTGAAAGAGCTGGAAACTACTTGTCATCTAGCTTTGCTAAACCACAAGTCCTGAGGAAAACGTTTCTAGGATAGGGAGTTGGAGAGAGAAAGCAAGAGCTATGGCATGGGAAGTAGGTTAGAGCTTATGTAGTACACAGAAACCATGGAGGACTTTGGGCAGGGACCATGATGGGATCAGAATGAGCTGTGTGGGTGATTCTGGACTGGAAAGACAGGAAGTGGAGTTTGTTGCAATACTTAAACACAGTAAGAGGAAGAAGGAACTGTAAGTACATGCAATCAGGAATCCCACATGGCTAATTCAAATGACATACACAATCCTGGACACATTTCAATACTTCTACAAAACTTTGTTGACAAAATAAATAGTACTATTGAATCAAAATCAAAGAACAGTATATTTGAACCCCTATCGAGAGAACTAACTCTAAGTGATAATGTCTGGGATTAGAACTCTCCAAAAGGTAGTGTATTTCAATTGTTTTTTGCTTGTTTGTTTGTTTGGGCTTTTTTTGCCAGTGGAGATTTTATTTAGATCTGAAATAAGTTCATTATATACAAATTTGACAATGCCACATAAAATGAAACTTTCCTGCAGGCCTTTATCTCTTCCTCATAAATTCACCTATGACACACAAAATGCAACAGAAGCAATTTTATTTTAGATGAAGTTTCTTTAAGCCCTCAAATTTAGAAAGTTGAAATATTTTTGGGGGGTATTAAATTCGTTTATTGGTACATTGTAGGTATACAAAACAATTACATTTCTCATTGGGAATTATACCTTTACATAATGCATCTTGGTTCTTACTTTTTCCCCATTCCTAGCCCTCCCTTCAAACCCTCCACCTTTCCCTATTTACAAAGACTTTATTTCCATTTTTTCCATTTCTCATCATTTTTCCTTGCCCTTCTTTCCTTTCCCCTGCCCTTCCCACTACCCCTACCCCTTTGGACCTTTTCTTCCTATTTTACATTATCGATTATTCATTCTAATCATTGGTACATTTTAGGTATACAATATAATGACATTCATCATTGGAAATTTGCACCTTTACATAGTCTCTCTCAGTTCTTGTTTTTCACCCTTGCCCAGCCCTCCCTTCAACCCCTCCATTCCTCCCTATTTACAAAGATTTTGTTCCTATTTTTCCATTTTCTCATATTAATCCCATTCCCTTCTATCCTTTCCCCTAGCCCTCCCACTTTCTTCCCCCTTTGATCCTTTTATCCTATTTCACATTACCTATTATACATTTAGTCCTTATTTACACTTTCAGTTTCTCACACCAGAGAAACTATTCGGTATTTACACGTGTGTCCTATTTATTTCACTTAAGAGTATTGCCTCAATGTGCATCCACTTAGCTATAAATGTCTCTAATTTCTCATTTTTTATGGCTGAGTAGAACTCCATTTTACAAAAAAAAAAACATATTTTCTTTATCCATGCTCCAGTTGATGGGCATTTGGTCCATTTCCAAGTTTCAGCTATCACAAACTATGGTGCTATGAACATGAGCGCACATATATCACTGTGGTATGATTCTTTTAATTCTTTGGGGAAGATCCCCAGCAGTGGAATAGCAGGGTCAAATGGGACTTCCAGTCCTAGTTCTTTGAGGTATCTCCATACTGATTTCCACAGTGCTTGCCCCAGTCTACACTCTCACCAGCAGTGGAGCAGGGTTCCTCTTTCCCCACAGCCCCGCCAGCATTTGTTATTGGTTGATTTCATGATAGCAGCCATTCTTTCTGGAGTGAAGTGGAATCTCAGCGTTGTTTTCATTTGCATCTCTCGAATGACCAGTGATGTTGAACATTTTTTCATGTATTTATTTCCTATTTCTACTTCTTTGAGAAATGTCTGTTCATTTCAGATGCCCATTTTTCAATTGGGTCTTTAAATTTGGGAGGTCTGATCTTTTTAAGTTCTTCATAGATTCGAGATAGTAGACCTTTGTCTGAGGAAGAGCAGGTGAAGATTTTTTCCCACATTATGGGTTGTCTCTTCACACTACTGGTGGTTCTCTTGCTGTGCAGAAGCCTTTTAATAAGAAGAGATCCCATTTGTTGATTGTTTGTCCTAGTTCACAGGCAACTGAGGTTTTGTTCATAAAATCTTTTCCTACACTGATGTCTTCAAGGGTTCTACCTAACCTCTGTTCCAACTGGTTCAGAGTTTCTATTTTAATATTTAGATCTTTAATCCATTTTCACTTCAGCTTAGTGCATGGTGAGAGATACAGGTCTAGTTTTAATCGTTGGCAAGTTGAAGCCCAATTTTTCTAGCACCATTTATTAAAGAGGCTATCTTTCCTCCAGTGAGAGTGTTTGGCTCCTTTATTGAAGATGAGATGGCTGAATGTGTCTGGAGTTGTTTCTGCATCTTCTAATCTGTTGCACTGGTCCTCAGGCCTGTTTCTTTGCCAGTACCATGCTGTTTTTATCACAGTAGCTTTGTAGTAGAGTTGCAGGTTGGGAATTGTGATACCCCCTGCCATGTCTCTGTTACCTAGAATTGTTTTTGCTATTCTGGGTCTCTTCTTGTTCCAAATGAATTTTTGGATTGTTTTCTCAAGGTCTATGAAGTATGCTGCTGGGATCTCAATTGGAATTGCATTAAATCTATATAGCAGTTGTGGAAGTATGACCATTTTCACTATATTAATCCTTCCTATCCAGGAGCAGGGGATGTCTGTCCATTTTCTGATATCATCTTCAATCTCTCTTTTCAGAGTGCCATAGTTTTCAGAGAAGAGGTCTTTGATTTCTTTTGTTAGGATGATTCCTAGGTATTCCAGTTTTTTGAATGCTATTGTGAAAGGAATTATTTGCCCTATTTCTCTCTCAGTGAGTCTGTCATTGGTGTAGAGGAAAGCTATTGATTTTTGTGTGTTGACCTTGTAACCAGCTACTTGACTGAATTTGGTTATTAAGTCTACAAGACTTTTGGTGAAGTTCTTGTGGTCTTCTATATAGAGTATCATGTCATCTGCAAATAATGACAATTTGACTTCTTCATTTCCTATCTTTATTCCTTTTATTTCTTTCTCTTGTCTAATTGCCATGGCTAATGTTTCCAGAACTACATTGAACAAGAGTGGTGATAGTGGACATCCTTGTCTTGTTCCTGATTTTAGAGTGAAGGATTTCAATTTTTGACCATTTAGTATGATATTGGCTGTTGGTTTTTCATAGATGGCTTCTATCAGTTTGAGGTAGAGACCATCTATTCCAATTTTTTGTAGGGTTTTTAACATAAATGCACGTTGGATTTTGTCAAATGCTTTTTCTGCATCTATGGAGATAATCATATGGTCTTTGTCCTTGGCTCTATTGATATAGTGTATTACATTGATTGATTTGCATATATTGAACCATCCCTGCATCCCTGGGATGAATCCCACTTGATCAGGGTGTATGATCTTCTTGATGATCTTCTGCATTCTGTTTGCCAGTGTCTTATGAAGGATTTTTGCATCTATGTTCATTAGTGAGATTGGCCTATAGTTCTCTTTTTCAGTTAGGTCTTTCTCTGCTTTGGGGATCAAGGTGATGCTTGCTTCCAGGAATGAATTTGGGAGTATTGCTTCCCTTTCAATTTCACTGAAGAGTTTAAACAGTAGTGGCAGCAGTTCCTCTCTAAATGTCTTGTAGAATTCAGCAGTGAAGCCATCAGGGCCCTGGCTTTTCTTAGTTGATAAGTTTTTAATTACATTTTCAATTTCATTGGTTGATATTGGGTTGTTCAGAATTTTTAGGTCTTCTTCATTCAACTTTGGTAATTCATATGTATCTAGGAATCTGTCCATTTCTTCTGTGTTGTCCATCTTATTGGCGTATAGGTTCTGGAAGTAGGGATTGATGATCCTCTGGATTTCTGCTGGGTCTGTTGTCATTTCACCCTTTTCATTCCTAATTGCATGGATTTGGGCCTTTTCTTTCCTTTTTCTGACAAGATTGGCTAAAGGTTTGTCAATTTTGTTGATACTTTCGAAGAACCAACTCTTGGCTTCACTGATTTTTTGTATCGTTCTCTTAGTCTCCATTGCATTGATTTCTCCTCTGATCTTTATAATTTCCTCCCTTGTATGAGCTTTGGGGTTGTCCTGCTCTTCTTTTTCTAGAAGCTTGAGGTTCAGCATCAGGTTGTTTAATTGGGCTCATTCTGTTTTCCTAATACACGTATTCACTGCTATGAATTTCCCTCATAAGACTGCTTTCATTGCGTCCCATAGATTCTGATATGTTGTATTGTCATTGTCATTTAATTGAAGGAACTGTCTGATTTCTTCTTTAATTTCCTCTGTGATCCATTGGTTATTCAGAAGTGTGTTGTTCAATTTCCACATGTTTATGAAATTTTTTGAGTTTCTTTTGCTATGGATCTCCAATTTCATTGCACTATGGTCTGATAATATACAGGGGATAACTTCAATTCCTTTGCACTTACTTAAACATGTTCTATGTGTGAGTATGTGTTCTATTTTGGAGAATGACCCATGTGCAACTGAGAAGAATGTGTATTCTGATCTCTGTAAACATCTGTTATGTTCATTTGTTCAAGAGTTTGATTGAGTTCTAGTATTTCATTACTTATTTTTTGTCCAGTTGATCTATCTATTTGTGACTGTGGGGTGTTGAGGTCCCCCACTATAATTGTTTCAGTTCATATATGACTTTTCATGTCCATTAGTATTCGTTTTATATAGTTGGGTGCACTAGAGTTGGTGCATAGATATTTATGATTGTCACCTCTTCCTCTTGGATTCTTCCCCTTACAAGGATGTAGTGTCCTTCTTCGTCTCTCTTAATTAGTGTTGGTTTGAAATCTACTTGATCTGCCAAGAGGATAGCTACTCCTGCTTTTTTTCGGGTTCCTGTCTCATGGAGTATTGTTTTCCACCCTTGAACTTTCAGTTTATGAGTTTCCTTTTGAATGAAGTGTGTTTCTTGTATGCAGCATATTGTTGGATTTTGCTTCTTGACCCATTCTGCCAGTCTATTTCTTTTGATTGGTGAATTGAGACCATTAACAGTGACGGTTATAACTGAAATGTATTGACTTGTCATTGCCATGACTTTTTCTTTTTGTTGGGTTCTCTCCCTTTCCATTTAATTTCTTGTCATGCCAGATGGGTTCATTCTGCTTTGCTTCCTGGGGTTGTGATCCTCAATGTCTGTTCCTAGGATATTGTGTAAAATTCTTTGGAGTGCTGGTTTGGTATTCACAAAGTTCCTAAGGTGCTCTTTGTCATGAAAGTATCTTATTTCTCCATCCATTTTGAAAGATAGTTTTGCAGGGTACATCAATCTGGGTTGGAGGCTGTTTCCTTTTAGGGCTTGGAATATGTCACTCCAAGCTCTTCTTGCCTTGATGGTTTGTGTTGAGAAGTCTGCTGTGATTCTGATGGGCTTTCCTTTGTATGTGATTTGTTTCTTTTCTCTGACTGCTTGGAGAACTTTGTTCTTCTGTTGTGTTTCTGGAATCTTAACAATTATATGCCTATGTGTAGATTTTTTTTGATCAAGGCTATTTGGAGTCCTATATGCCTCACTTATCTGTATGTCAAGCTCTTTTCCCCTGCTTGGGAAGTTTTCTGCCATTATTTCTGTGAAGAGATTTTTTATGTCATCTCCACTCTCTCCTGTTTCTTCATTGAGCCCACTCAGTCTTATGTTATTCTTCTTTGCATCATCTAGCAGCTGCTGGATTGATTTCTCATGTTCCCTTATAGTTTTGAAGCAATTTTTCTTTTCCTGGCCACTAATTGCAATCTTATCTTCTGTATCTGAAATTCTGTCCTCACATTGGCTCATTCTGCTGTGTAGACTTTCACTGGAATTTTTCATCTCCTGGAAATCTATTTGCATCTGTTTTATGGATTCCATTTGTTTCTTATGTTAGGATTCCATCATGTTCCTCAGCTCCTCCCTAGATTTATTAATCATGTCTTGCACTAGGGGCACAATTTCTCCTGTTATCTGAGAAATTATTTCTGATTTCATTTTTTCCAGATCCCCTTTTGTTGCCAGTTCAGTGGGTCCAGGTGGTTGAATATCAGAGTGTTCCATCTCATTTCCCTTTGGGGTTGCTGTAGGTGATCTGGAAGTCTGGTTTTAAGATTTATTTACTTGTTTTCTCATTTTGCCTGGGGCAGGGGGCTGTTGGTGCCTGTACGGATTACCTCCTCTGAACTGGGTGAGGTGGGACAGGGGCTGGGAGCAGCAGTAGGGATGGTGACCCAAAAGCCCTTTCCTGTGGGCTGGGAGCAGCCGGAGGGATGGTGGCCTGGAAGCCCCTTCCTCTGGACCAGGAGAAGTGGGATGGCAGCTCAGAAGCCCCTTCCTCTGGGCCAGGAGAAGTTGGACAGAAGGTAGCCCAAAAGCCCTTTCCTCTGGGCTGGGAGCAGCGGGAGGGATGGTGACTGGGAGGCCCCTTCCTCTGGACCAGGAGCAGTGGGACAATGGCTCAGAAGGCCCTACCTCTGGCCTGGGAACAGCGGGACTCAGTACCTTGGTCTGGTGGTCTGGGGTCCTCTGCGTCTTTGTAGTGTGGAACCAGGTGGCTGCCTGTCTGCAGCGGGATGATTTGGTGTCTTCCGCTTGACTCAGGACCTCGGTAGGGCATGGGCAGACCTGCCTGTCTGCAGCAGGCTGATTCCTAGAAAGTTGAAATTTACTTACTTCACAATCCTTAGGTTTTTCTTGTGCAAAAGAGATGATTGCTATTTCATAAATTATTCATAATCTTATTAAAACACTTAAAGAAACTATATATTTATAAAAAGTGTTTCTAAAACAGATGATAGTTTTACCTGGTGTGTATTTTTAATTTATTTTTATTGAATTACAATTTAATGAAACCCTATGGCATTATCCTCAGTTTTAGAGTGAAAAGGAATCAAGAAATATAAATTATTTTTATATGAACATCTTTTCACATGCCAGTTGACATATTTAAATATTAAAAAAAGATAAATGGAGCCTTCTCATGTAGAAAAAAACATTTATTTCAGAGAAAGGTTGAATTTATTGCATATAACATGCTGAAAAGAACAAACCCTTTCTCTCATTGAGAACTGATCCTTTATTTAGCTCTGCCCAATTAAAACCAAATTTCTAAGTCAAGACTGCCTCATCAATTTTACCATGTAGTAAGCATATATTTGTATTTATTGTTTAATTAAATTAGTCATAATTTGATATTTGTATGCACATCAATTATCCCTTGAAGTATAAAGTTGCTTCAATACATATCCAAAGCTTTGATGAATAACAATCACCTCATCAGTTAAAAAATGTAGGAAGCAAGAATGTTCAATTCATGGCTGATGCAAAGATTAGGAGACCATGATTGTAACATGTACAAGTGAGCCTTGCCTGTGGTCCATGAGAAAGAGTACTGTTAATATTGTTTTCCACCAGACACAATACCTGACTCCTACAGTTTAAGAAGAGGTTTATTTGCACTCATGGTTTAGTCCACAGTGAATGAGCTCCAAGACACAATGGCATGGCAGAGGGACACAGAGGAGGAAAAGCTGCTCACATTATGGCATCCAGGAAGCAGAGAGCAAAGAGACAAGTTTAGGGGTAGACATACCCTCCAAAGTCATACCTCCAGTGACCTGCCTCTAACTGGAGCAATCCCCAACAGCACACCCAACTGCTGAATTCCTCAGCAAATTAATCCACTGATGACACAGAGTGCCCCCATGATCCAAACACCTTCTAAAAGCCTTGCCCTTGAGTGCATGAGAATTATGGAGGCCTTTCTATATCCAAACCACAACAATTATGCTTGTTTCCATTGTTGCTGTTGATGAAAGGTCTTAGAATATTGCCTAGAACACACAAGTAATTGATCAATAATTTTAAATTGCCTTATCTTATTCTAGATGATGCAAGATAAATGATATATGGATTGAGTGTGGTAAGAGGATATTAAGACATAATAGTTTATGCCATGATATACCCTAGCTTAATAAAACTGGTTAAATTATGGTCCATTATCACCCTCATAAAACAATAACTCACATGGGTCACCAAGCTATGCATACTAATGGAAAAATTCAAAACATACAAGAAAGTTAAAATAGTCTCCCTCCTCTTATACAATTGTATGTTTTTATTCTTGTTTGGTGTTTTTTCTGTGTGTGTGTGTGTGTGTGTGTGTGTGTGGTGTGATTTTATTAAGAGAAATTTCAGTTTAAAGGTTAAGATTGCTGATAGAAGGTCTCTTTTCACAGGAGACAGAAAGTTATATGACATTGGATCAAATGATATTCATTCAAGGAAGGACCCCAGGAGGACATGAAAGTTGTGAATGTACGATAAGAAGGTATCATTCTTAAAGGGAAATATCACAAACTGGTCTTGTTTTTGTTGTTATTGTTCATGCTCAAGTGTCTTCCTAATAGTTTATTGGTTTCCACAGAGGAGAGAAGAGCAGAGAAATGGTTTTTCCAGGTGCCAGAAGACTCTTAAGAGCAAGAAAAAAAATGAATTATGGCTACACATTAAGAGCTCAAAAATGTGTTAAATAAGCAAATATAAATTGAATCCTGAACTGTCTCTTTTTTTTAAGCTACAACACTACTTAGGCTAGACACTGTGCTAATGTCTGAAAACACAGTTACTGCTACACACTTTTGGCCAAAATGCACATTGTTGCAAAGTTTCTGGAAAGCTGGTTTGAAATACAGTCCACATTAAAAAAAAAATGTCTTCACTTATTATGGTCAAAGAAAACTAGATTTTTGCAGATAACATTTCCAGGGCAAAACAAAGAAATGCTGGAAAAATATATTTTTAAATCATCTAAAAATATCAAAGAACCATTAATGTAGCAAGCACTTGGGGCCTCAGACTCCAACAGAAGAGACCACTTACTTGGCATCACCCTTCACAGTGAATTGTCCACTTTTCCAGCATACCTGGCAGATAAAAAACAGAGGTGAGTACACAGCATTCTGACAGGGTTGTGACTGGAGAGTCCTGGAACACATTTCAGGTTTACAGAAAATATCTTTCAGCTGGATTCCCAATGATGACACTCTAGGAAAAGGGAGCAAACTAGACTCATAAGACCAAATCCTAACCCCCAAGAAGGAGCTAGAGAGACATGGTAGGTAAGTGTGATGGAGTGTCCTGGGTGGGAGAAGGGGAAAGAAAAAGGCATTATGTAAAAGCTAAGAAAATTTAAATAAATTATAAACTTTAGTTTATAACGATGATTCAATATCCATTTATTGACTGTAACAAATTAAGCTTTGCACAGTGGCAGTATTGTAATGGTAGTATCGAGGTTTATCTGAGGCGCAATCATTGCTGGTTGTAACAAATCACTATACCAATATAAGATGTTAATAATATGACAAGGTAAGCCAGGGATTTAGCTCAATGGTTCCAGCGCCTGCCTTGCAAGCACAAGGTCCCGAGTTCAATCCCCTGTACCAAAAAAAAAAAAAAATAATAATAATAATAATAATAATAATAATAATATGACAAGCTGGATGTGAGGAACATGGGAACACTGTGCCAGTTTATCAAACTTTCTCTTAACCTAACACTGTTTTTAGAGATAAAGTTGATTTTTAAATCCTTTCATATTATATATAAATGGATGAAATATTTAGTTAAAAACAGAAATTGTCGTTCTGCATAAAAATAAAAATAAAACCTAGTGTAGCTTTAAAAAATACACTTTAAATATAGTATCTGGATAGAGGGAAACTAAAGGTTAAAAGAAGTAAAGAGATACGATATGGAAACACAATATAAGGGACCAAAATAAGGCTGATAAATATTGGGTGAATTGGTTTTCTATCATAAATAACAGAAACTTTAAACATTATCAAAACCATGTTTAAGAGGAAAAGATGATAGAAAACATGTTCTATTATTTAATAAGTCTCAATCTTGTAGGATTATGTAGAACTCCAGAGCAAATGTTGGCAAATTTACAAAGAGAAAAACAACAAATACTGAATCATCAAGGGAGTTTTGTCACAATCTTCTCTGATATGATAAGGCACTGACAAAACCAGAAAACTGCATAAGGACAGTTAAAATTAAAATTGTATTTAGTATTTAAAATTTTAAATAAAAGTAAAATTTCTGACCTATTTGATATTTACAGAATACTGCCCCCAAATACAGAATTCCATCAAGTGTACATGGAACTAAAGTCAGACAAAATATATTCTGATCTTGTAGACTTAAGCTTAAAATTAATATGAAATAGTAACTACCTTGTTGTTTTCATAGAAAGGAAAACACTTCTAAATTAAGCACAGGTTAGAGAAAATTGAAAGATACTGAAATGAAAAACAATATAATAAAACATACAAAGGCATTGGGTGGAAGTGCACTATGGTAGGAAAATTCTACTCTGAAGTGTGTATACAGTAATACCTCAACTCACCAGTGCTTCTGTGCATGAATAACTCAGGTCAAGAACAGAACACTTTGGCAAAGTTTTGCTTCAGTTCATGAACTCCGCACCCGTTGATGGTCAGGACCATGGGCTATCCTCCCCCCATGAAAAAGAACTGCAGCCACCTCCCCAGAATGGTGGGACAAATTATGTTTGTGAACTAAGGTACCACTGTATTCATTTTTTAAAGAGTAAAAATTAATAATATAAATATACTTATCAAGAAACTAGAAGAACGTCAAGTTATTCCAAAATAGATAGAAGATAAATACAAGATAAAAGAAATAAAAGAAATAAATCTTCAAGGCTATAAGTCAGTTTGTTGAAATAAATAATAAAATAAATAACTACCTAGCAAGACTAAGGCAATAAGAAAAAAAAATTAAAAATGACCAATATTAGTAAAAAGAATAATCATTACACATATGAGACATTAAGAGGAAGTTATCATTCAAAACTGTGTTCCAGTATGTGAAAATTTAAATGAAATTGAAAATTCAATGAATAAGCTAACTCAAGAAGATATAGAAAACTAGTTCATATCATCTTAGTATTTGCAAATTCAATAAAATTAAAATTTAAACATAATGTAGACAAAATTAAACCTTAAGCAAACTAGAAATAGAAGTGAACTCTTCTAATTAGATAATAGATAATAAAATGTAACCAAAAAACTACAAAAATACTTCCATAAACACTTAATAGTAAAATATTGTAAATGTTTCTCCTGGAAACAAGACTGTGGCAATACAAGACTCAAGCAACAGAACTTGACTTCTATCCAACATACATACAAGAAGTGGTGACCAGTGGAACAAGGCAAGAAAATTAAGAAATTAGATATAAAACAATTCTTATTCACATTTTATTTACCTACAGCTATTGAACATATAAAATATTTTTAAAGTCTTAATATATTAGATTTAACAAGGAAATGTAGCAATTTCACTAGATACAAAGTTAATAGATGAAAATCAACTACATTTTATTTAACTGGAATAATTAGAAAATGAAATGTGAATATTATTTACAAATTTACATGTACGTGCAATTATAAATAGATGTACAAGTATATATAAAATTATGCATATACATAAATATATGTGTTTCCCAAGATCTCCATAGAGAAATTAGAAATCTAAATAAATTAAGAAGGGTAACACATATATTTATCTAGAGTTTTGTTACAATTCCTAGTAGAAATAAGCATGGGGTTTGGGGGGAAAGGGAGTAATTTGATAAGCTGTCACTAATATGTAAATGAAAGAGACATAAAAATTCTCAGACATTATGGCAGACTTGAAAACAGCTTTTACCATTTATCTCTAAAAGTCTTTAAGAGGTGAGATGGGCTAGGCCATCACCTCACCCTCAGGTCCTAACTGGTGAATTTTATGCCTTCACTTTTATTCTGGAGTAAAAATAAAGGTACTCATTTACCCCTTTTTCCTGGAAAAGTATGAGGATGTGCAGGGAAACAAGATTCTTGCATTTATTAGTAAATACGCTTCAAAGTCTTACATATTTGAAAGCCTATTCAAGTACATATTTTGAAAAGGGGCGGTGGGAGAATAATAATGAAGTTATACTATTTGAAGAGATTCTGAACTTTACAACTAAAAACAAAAGAAATGACAGAAAGACCATCAACTATCCACCTGAAGGGTGATGCAAACGTGCGTTGGACAAGAAAATCAGAGAACGCACTCAGAAATAAGCCATGACATACATGGTGTAGACATTCATGGTAACCAAGATAAAGGCTTAGAAACCTTAGGACTAGTGATTTTCCTTTTCACATCCCTAGTCCCAGAGGGGTTGTTTTGACTTCTTGTTTCTTTTTCTGTTGCTACATAGGTTTCCAGAACTTATTTGTGGTTTCCATTCAGTCAAATTGGGAGTGCCACGCGTTAGCTCTCCTCTAGGTTAACACAGCCCCAGGGTTTTTGTTCTAGGTTTGTCAGATCCTCAATATTCAGAGAAGCGTTAGGCTCGCCCTGCTTTGGTGGTGATTCTGATGAGGCTGCCGCTTGTCTGAGTACCCCAGAAAGACCAAGGAAATATCAGCGCATAGCGTCCCGCGCGAGTGTGAAGCAGCTCTCTCCCTCTATTCCTCTGTGTGGACCCCGTGCCTCGGGGGACTGCGGGTGTCCAGGGTTGGCCCAGCAGCTCACAAATGGGTAAATCCGGAATTTGGAGTGGAGGTGAGCCCTGGAGAATGACCGAGTTCTGCAGAGGCAGGTGCTGTAAGAACAGCTGGGAGCACACTGAGATTATCCTGGGCTGAATTCACAGGATTTTACCCGCACTCCACACTTCCAACAGCACAACGGGAAAAGACCTAAGACTCCCTAAGCCTTTTAGTTTTCTCTGGGACATTCTCCATTAACAGCTATGCCATCTGAAGGCTGTGTGTTATGACTATTATACCAAATTTCATAATTCCAAGAGGAGAGTATTTCCTCCTTTAGATTTAAGATCATCTAATATTTCTCTGTACTAATAAAAAGCTGAAATTTTGACCTGCCCTCAAGTTTTTCTATAGTCACAAACGAAGATTTTTTTTTTAGTTTGAGATATTGAAACTTCACAGAAGACAACACACCCCTTAGAGAATACTGAGATCTATGTCCCACTATAAAGTGGATATTTTATGTACCTTTATCTGATTGTACATCCCAACTTACAGAATCTTGTGTTTCTCTGATTTGCAGAGTCCCAGTGACTCAGAAAAGATGCTAAGTGCGGGATTTACGTTTACTAGTTTACAGTGTTTTTCACTGGTACAATCACTGAGCTAATAATACCAATATATTTTGAAAAGCAAGACTAGAGCTATTACACTTGTCTTCTATTCAACTTCATTTATGCCATTACTTTCTGTGATTACTTTCTCCTCTGTGAATCATTATGGACTTATATTTCAGGTTTACTGTGTATACATCTGTCATATCCTTTTGAGGCTCAGTAGTTTCAAATTAGTGCACACACATGCATGCACGCACACACACAGAGTAACTTCCATATGACCCTATTATTTGTGAAAATGTTATTGCTTCCTGGCTCAACAAAATTTTATAGGCTTGCTTTTTCAATTATAATTTTTCACTCCCCATGGCTGCATGTACTCCACTGATCTATAGGGTTGATTCTGGACTTTTTGCTTGTTTTCAGCCTGAGGTTTTTGCAGTACAACATTTTCCACTGGTGAAATCAGAGTTAAGGCTGCCTAGATTGTCAAAACACTTGGTAAGAAGAATCTCATTCTGTGTTCTGAGGACTAGGAAGCTCCACCAGATTCTCCTGCAAAATTCTGCACAATACTTTGATTTTATCACTATCTAATCCCCCTGTAATAACTTAGTACTTAAAATACATGATATTTGCTTCCTGGCTGAATAAACCAATTCTTTCTCTGATAGTTTATGTTCTGATAATATTAGAACACAATTATTTCACATGTAACATTCTCTTGCCACTGCAGTATATCAGATTATGTGTTTGTGTGTTGTCACGATGATAGTGTCCCCACTGAGCGTATCTTGACATGGTATCAACCAAAACTTTAAATTTTTCACTTAGGAATTATGAAGATTTCTAGTGCCTTAGCTTCCATGGAATAGGTAAAAAATTTAAAAACCAACATATGTACAGATTTTTGAGGTTCAGCCTAAAAATTATGTATTATCTGTGTATCCTCATTTTAGCAAGAGATAAACCTAGTTTAAGAACCAAGTTCTCTGAGACATTATCTTAACATTAAACTACACAGTCATTCAACAATACATTCAAATGTATTCTAGAAATATAACTGCCATATAAAAATAAAATAGAATTTAATTATAAAATACCAACAACTGAAGGTCAAATATTACAACTTTAAATCATAATTAGAAAGTTCAAGTGGAAACTTCTATAAATGCATATATTTTCCATGTTACCAGAGGCTTAGTTGTTCTACAGGCATTTTATAAGACATGAGTGCTTATAATTACAACACATTTTAATTGACAGCTCAATTCAACCTCCATAGTTTAGATCACTTATATAAAATTTTAGCTATTTGGTTTTAGTGCAGAAACCAAAATTCTTAAATAAAATATCCCAAGTACTAAAACTCTTAAATTTCATTTTTGAGCTAATTAAACTTAGTCTTACAAAGTAACATTGAAAACATTTTGTCAGTAAGAATTGATAAATATTCTCATTGTATAATTAAATATGTTTATTACTTTTTATATTTAAAGGAAATTCCACACAAAATTCCCAAATTTTGAATAAATGTTTTGAAAAATATGAGATTCAGAAAAAAGACTCATTTGTACACAGAAAGGGTGCTATCTTTACAATTAGGCAAGACTTAAGGGTACTGGTCTCAGGACAAAACATCTTATCAATTGCTTGTTTGTGTTGGTCCTAAATTTGAATTCTACCAGAGAAAAAAAGATTTTTAGTTTTTTCTTTCTTATAATTTTTATTTCAGCTATTCAATGTCATCCTGTTGCTCTTACTAAAAGTTATTAGCCACAGATAGAAAAAATATGCATATACAAATTCATCACGTCTCATATGTTTTACCAAATATATTTCAGTAGGGCTTTTTTTGGAGGGCTCCTTTCCAAAATAATTACAACTCTAGTTCAAGAAATTTTTGAACCTCTTACTTTTTAAAAAATTTGTAAATTTTTAAGACTCCAAGCATTTTAGAGGTAACAAATTATTTCATGCAAAAAGCAAAATGGTAGTTTTAAATTATGGTCACAACGGTGTTGATGCTTCCCTGCACACAGTGAGAATTCTGACCTCTCTCCTTGGATCTGGCTCTGACTCCTGACTAACAGTTGGAAATGATGCTGTCCCAGCACCCAAACCCAGGCCCTGCACAGCTGGTAGCTACCATTTCCTGTCTCACACTTGCTCTCAAGACCCCGCCACCATGCTGGAAGGAAGCACAAGCCACACTGAAGAGCAACCACATGGGAAGAAACTGAGTGCCAACAACGTGCCACCCATGTGACCAAGCTGATTTGGAACGAGTTCCCGAGCAACAGCAGAGCCACCTCACCTAATGCTTGCATGAAACAGAGAAGGATCCTTCCCACTGCCCAAATTGCAAACTTGTGTAACATGGCTTATTGTGCGGCAATAAATGGCCAGAATAGTGCAGCTTACAGTTACATAATATATAACCAAAACGAAGCTCTCAGAGTTGTGCCTATTTATACATTACTATCTTCTAAATCCTTCCTGCTAAACTAAAACACTTTTAAAATTTAGTATTTCTTCCCCACTAAAATTTTCTAATAGATTAAGCAGAGAAAGTTACACAAATTTGATCTATTTCTAATTATAGTTTTCAAAAATTAAGGTTGGGCAGAGGTTTAGCTTAGTGGCCCTGCATCTGCCTCGCAAATGCAAGGTCCTGAATTTGATCCCTGGTACAGCAATAAATAAATAAATAAATAAATAAATAAATAAATAAATATATAAGATTCACACTGGAGGAGCTGCTTTTTGGTGATACAAGGGATATATGTATCCAGATTGTCATATGGTTCTGAAAATCCACTCATGTACTAAAACATGGTGGAACTAACTATATGCCAAAAAGAAATTTAAAAAGTGTGCATGAAAAGCTTTCACATCTGAATAACAGTCTGGGCTTGAGTTAGTATCACTGCGTCAATGTCAGTTTCCTGGTTTGTAGAATAGTTGTCTTTGTCCGTTGAGACTACTACAGGAAGGCACTGCCAAGGGGTCATTCATCAACAACCATGAAATCCCTGGCTCAGAGATCTCAAGGCTTAGACTTTCAGATCAAGGTTCCAGCAGATCTCATGCTGGGTGAGGGCCTGGGCCTCACAGGTGGTGTCTTCCTTGTGTCTTCCTATGGTAGAAGGGCTAGGACATTTCCCTTCAACCCCTTTTCTTTCTTTCAGTACCAGGTATCAAACTCAGGACCTTGTGCTTGTGAGGCAGACAGTGGCACCACTGAGCTACATCCGCGCGTGGCCCTCAACCACTTCTATAAGGGCACTAATCCCTTTATGCAAGCAGAGTCCTCAAGATTCAATCAGTTCCCACAAAGCTGACTTCTTAATGCTCTCACAGTGAGTTTCACCTTCTACACCATGGGTTGGGGTGGGGGCAATATCCAGACTATAGCAAAGTGCACTATGATTTTCCAAGATATTAACCTGTGGAGAAAGCTGAGTTAAAGGTATAGAAGAACACTGTCCTATTTTGCAACTTTTTATGATGCTGAAAGTATTTTAAAACAAACATGTATAGTAAAAACCCAGGTGTGGACAGTAGAAAAATGAATGTCAGTAAAACAACTCATCCAGGCAGAAGTCTGGAGTCCACTCTTGTAGACTGAAGAGCCACAGGTTGTGATTTATGGGATGAGCACTCTTGAAGGCTCAAAGACCCTAGTGACGATTCTTCAAAGGCTTATTCTCACATTGATATAGATGATTTCATGAAGGGGAGGCCACACACTTAGAGGAAGAAAATGGAGGTGGAGGAACCTGGCGTGAAGGTGCTTAAAATACACTGGGAACCAGAAGAGGAGACCGAGGTTTCTCTGGGTGCCCATTTTCCCAGTGCTCTGAATGCACATTTACAATCCCCCAAGTCTATACAGCTGGGTGGAAAAATGTCTCTGCATCTCTCAAGGGCACATCAGTTTGGTCTTTTTCTAGGGGACATTTTTTTACAAGTGTCTGTCAGAGGTTTTCCCTGTGTCTTAATAAGATTTGGAAATCTCTCCAGGGTATGCTGTGAAGGAAGAAATAAAGGATTTCATCATTCTTTGTTAAGCCTCCTCTGTCTACATGCGCCTTTGCCCCATTTAGGAAGAGGGTGACTTGATCAGGCTTTTTCTTCCAGGATTCAAGAGCCATGAAGGGACCTCTGGCCTTTAGAACCATCTATGTGGTTGTACCTTTATCTCTTAGCTCATTTTATAGGTAAGGCACCATCGGAATTTAACAAAAACAATAAGCAAGGATAAGATTCCTTAATAAGTCTAAGATTCAGAATAATCCAGGGATCAAAATTAAGCCTATATAAGAGAAAAAAACCCTTTTAAAAGAGGGAAGAGAGAGGTCATGTAGAAGATAGAAAGCCACATGGTCAGACCCAGTCTATGCCTCCATATGCAAGAGCAAAAGCCTTATTAAACTGTACGTCATGGAGAGACAGACCTTTGCTGCAGAACACCAAGGTAACAGAGGTGAAGGAAGGAAAAGGACAAAAGGCTGAAAAATCAGGAAGTCATACCTCAAGCGCACTCAACTTGCATCTGATTGCCCTTTTCCATTACTCTTGCAATCCAAGACTATGCCCATCATGTGTGGAAACAATACCACACCACAGAAAGGTCCAAATGTGGCTTTATCATGGGCTAAAATACCTGCAAGAGGCAAGAAATGAAAGCATACCAGCTAGAAGCCAGGAATGGCCTTGCCCAAGTGCCTGACACCCCGGTTTTCCTCAGGTTACATCTTCTTCAAGAGGTCCACTCAAGATTCATGCTTCCCACACCAACTCCCCAAAACAAACATAGTCCATTTCAGATGGGGACCCTGAACTCCCCAGACACTCAACCTCAGAAGTCTCAGTAGATTCATGAAAAATGATCCAAACATAAATTCTGAAATGGGGAAAAAGCAGTAAATAATTTAAGGTACAATCTGGAAAATAGATCAAAATATATGTATTTGAAAAATACAAGAGTTACAGTAAGGGGGGGGGGAGGACCGTCGACCAGATCCCGAGGCGAGGCTCGCGTCCCCTCCCCTTCCCTCCCCTGCCCCGGCCCCAGAGGCCACCAGGTCAGCCCTGCCCCGCCATGATCAAGGCGATCCTCATTTTCAACAACCAGGGCAAGCCTCGGCTCTCCAAGTTCTACCAGCCTCACAGTGGAGATGCACAACAGCAAATCATCAGAACGACTTTCCATTTGGTATCGAAAAGAGATGAAAATGTTTGTAATTTCCTAGAAGGAGGATTATTAATTGGAGGATCTGACAACAAACTGAATTATAGACATTCTGCAACTCTATATTTTGTCTTCTGTGTGGATTCTTCAGAAAGTGAACTTGGCATTTTAGATTTATTTCAAGTGTTCATGGAAACATTAGACAAAGGTTTTGAAAATGTCTGTGAACTGGATTTAACTTTCCATGTAGACAAGGTTCACAATATTCTTGCGGAAATGGTGATGGGGGGGATGGTATTGGAGACCAACATGAGTGAAATTGTTACACAAATTGATTCACAAAATAAACTGGAGAAATCTGAGGTTGGCTTAGCAGGAGCTCCAGCCCGTGCTGTATCAGCTGTAAAGAATATGAATCTTCCTGAGATCCCAAGGAATATTAACATTAGTGACATCAATATAAAAGTGCCAAACCTGCCCTATTTTAAGTAAAATGTAAAACAGGCCACTCCCAGGAAAAATCCCGGGGGGAAAAGTCATCTAAGTTTACCATGCCGAAAATAAAGGAGGAGAGTCTTAACTTTTGCTCTTGGATTTAAGTCAAGGTACTGTATAGACATTGTGTAAAATCAGTATGAAAGTTCGATGTTGCTTTTCTTGCTCAGTGATTTTAAAGAAATTGTATACGTTCAGTGTGACTTTTTTTTCTTTTCTAAACTGCATTCCTACGCCCACCTAAGGCATGCCTCTATGTATTGGCTATTACAGTATTTTGAAAGTGAGGTATTTCTTTAATTATTTACAACCCAAAATGTTGGTGTTTTGTATGGATCACAAGCGTAGCAGTCCTTAATTCTTTCTGCTGTTTGTCACAATTGTTATTTAAAGAACCAAGTATGTATTTCTTGAAAACATTGTGACCTTTTCCTCTTAGTTTAAATAAATTTAAAGGTAACTAAATTTCTAAAGCACCATTCTGTTTCCCGGATACCTACTTTAGTAATAATTTTTTTTACTACCCTCTGACTCAAAAAAGTAAATAAACGTATATTTTATCACTGTTAAAAAAAAAAAGAGTTAGACTAAGTAAGAAAGGTGCCTATCTGTGACTGTTAATCCTAATGTCACCTTGATCGGGTTAAGAAACAGCCAGAAGATTAGTTCGAGGTGCGCGTTGGAAGGTCATAGAGTCATGACCTTGGGAACTGTGTCTGGGCCCGGGCCCCCTCCTCTCTGGCACCATTACCCGGCTCTGACCCTGGCCACCATGAACTAACCACCTCTGCTCCACCACACCCTTCTGCCATGATGTTTCTGCCTTGGAGTCAACCAACCATGGATTGAAACCAGGAGCTAAATTTTTTTTCCATTAAGTTTATTGGTACATTTTAGGTATATGATACAGTTACATTCATCATTGGGACCTTGTATCTTTACATGATGTATCTTGGTCCTTATTTTTTCCCCCATTTCCCTGCCCTCCCGTCACCTCCTACACCCTTCCCTATTTACAAAGACTTTATTTCCATTTTTTTCTTTTTCTCATATTATTTCTTTTCCCTTCTTTCCTTTCTCCTACCCCCCCCACTTCCTGTACTCCTTTAGATCTTTTCTTCCTATTTCACAATATCAATTATACATTTTGATCCTTATTTGCACTTTTAGTTTTTCGCACCAGAGAAACTATTCCAAATTTACACATGTGTCCTATTTATTTCACTTAAGAGTATGGTCTCAATGTGCATCCACTTAGCTATAAATGTCTCTAGTTTGTCATTCTTTATGGCTGAGTAGTACTCCATTTTATTTAAAAAACCACATCTTTATCCACAAACCCATCCAGTTGGTGGGCAATTGGGCTGTTTCCAAGTTTTAGCTATTACAAACTGTGTCACTATAAACGTGGGTGAACATATAACACTGTGGTATGATTCTTTTAATTCTTTTGGGAAGATAACCAGCAGAAGAATATCTGGGTCAAATGGAACTTTTAATCCTAGTTCTTTGAAGTATCTCCATATTGATTTCCATAGTGGTTGCAACAGTCTGCACTCCCACCAACGATGAAGAAGGGTTCCTTTCTCCCCGTGACCCTGCCAGCATTTGTTATTAGTTGATTTCTTGATTTCTTACAACCATTCTTTCTGGGGTGAAGTGGAAGCTCAGTGTTGTTTTCATCTACATCTCTTGAATGACCAGTTATGTTGAACATTTTTTCATATGTTTATTTGCTGCTTTTACTTCTTTGTCTGAGAAATGTCTGTTCATTTCAGATGCCCATTTTTGAATTGGGTCTTTATATTTGGGGGGTCATATTTTTTTGAGTTCTTTATATATTGTAGATAGTAGTTCTTTGTCTGGGGAATAGCTGGTAAAAAAAATTTTTCCCACATTGTAGGTTGTCTCTTAGCTCTGTTAGTGGTTTCTCTTGCAGTGCAGAAGCTTTTTAATAAGTTGAGATCCCAGTTGTTGATTCTTTGTGCTAGTTCCTGTGCCACTGAGGTTTTGTTCATAAAGTCTTTTCCTTTGCCAATGTCTTCCAGAGTGCTACCTAACTTATCTTCCAGCAAGTTTAGTGTTTCTGTTTTTAATATTTAGATATTTAATCCATTTCGATTTTAGTTTAGTGCATGGTGAAAGATAGGGGTCTAGTTTTAATCTTTAGCAAGTTGAAATCCAGTTTTTCCAACAACATTTATTAAAGAGGCTATCTTTCCTCCAGTGAGGATGGTTGGCTCCTTTGTCAAAGATGAGGTAGCTGAGAATGTCTGGAGTTGTTTCTGCATTTTCTAATCTATTCCACTGATCCTCGGGTCTGTTTCTTTGCCAGTACCATGCTGTTTTATCACAGTAGATTTGTACTATAGTTTCAAGTTGGGGATTGTGACACCCCCTGTCATGCCTCTATTGCCTAGAATTGCTTTTGCTATTCTAGGTCTCTTCTGATTCCAAATGAATTTTTGGATTGTTTTCTCTAGTTGTGTGAAATATACTTTTGGAATTTCAATTGGGATTGCATTCAATCTGTGTAGCAGTTTTGGAAGTATGGCCATTTGCACTGGTTCTTCCTACCCAAGAACAAGGAATGTCTTCCCATTTTCTGATATCCTCTTCCATCTCTTTTTTCAGAGTGTTGTAGTTCTCAATGTAGAGGTCTTTTTGCTTCCTTCATTAGATTGATTCCTAGATATTTCATTTTTCTTTGGATACTATTGTGAAAGGGATTGTTTGCCTAAATTCTCTCTGGGAGTCTGTTATTTGTGTACAAGGAGGCTATTGATTTTTGAGGGTTGACCTTGTATCCAGGTCCTCTACTGAAGCTGTCGATTAATTCTAGAAGTCTTTTGGCACAGTTTTTTGGGTCTTCTATGTAGAGTATCATATTGTCAGCAAATAATGACAGTTTAACTCCTTTCTTTCCTATCTTTATTCCCTTTATTTCTTTCTCTTGTCTAATTGCTGTGGCTAATATTTCCAAAACTATGTTGAACAGGAGTGGTGATAGTGGCCATCCATGTCTTGTTCCTGATTTGAGCATGAAGGTTTTCAGTTTTTGACCATTTACTATGATGTTGGCTATTGGTTTTTCATAGATAGCCTTTATCAAATTGAGGTAAAGACCATATATTCCAATTTTCTGCAGGGTTTTTATCATGAATGGGTGTTGGATTTTGTCAAATCCTTTTTCCGCATCTATTGAGATGATCATATGGTTTTTGTCCTTGGCTCTATTAATATAGTGTATTACATTTATTGGTTTGTGAATGTTGAACCATCCTTGCATTCCTGGAATAAATCTGCCCTGGTCAGGGTGTATGATCTCCTTGATGATCCTCTGTATTCTGTTTGCCAGTATCGTACTGAGGATTTTTGCATCTATCTTCATTAGTGAGATCGGCCTGTAATTCTCTTTTTTGGTTGGGTCTTTCCCTCGTTTTGGAATCAAAGTAACACTTGCTTCCAGGAATGAATTTGGAAGTATTGCTTCCCTTTCGATTTCATTGAAAAGTTTAAAGAGTAGTGGTAATAGTTCTTCTCTAAATGTCTTGTAGAATTCAGCAGTGAAGCCATCAGGACCTGGGCTTTTCTTTGTTGGTAAATTTTTAATTACATTTTCAATTTCACTGATTGTAGTTGGGATATTTAGAATTTTTATATCTTCTTCATTCAACTTTGGTAATTCATATGTATCTAGAAATCTGTCCATTTCTTCTGTGTTTTCCATTTTATTAGAGTACAGTTTCTTGAAGTAGGTATTGATGATCCTCTGGATTTCTGTTGGATCTGTTGTGACTTCACCATTTTCATTCCTAATTGCATGGATTTGAGCCTTTTCTTTCCTTTTTTTAATAAGGTTGGCTAAGGGTTTATCAATTTTATTTATTCTTTCAAAAAAGAAACTCTTCAATCTGTTGATTTTTTTGTATCCTTTTCTTAGTCTCCATTGCATTGATTTCTGCTCTGATCTTTATAATTTTCTAACTTGCGTGAACTTTGGGTTTGTCTTGCTCTTCTTTTTCTAGGAGCTTAAGATTCAGCATTAGATTGCTTATTTGAGCTCAGTCTGTTTCCCTAGTGTGGGCATTCACAGCTATGAATGTCTCTTGTTGAACTGCTTTCATTTTGTCTCATAGATTCCTGTAACCATGAACTAAATTAAATCTCTCCTCTTCCAATGTGTGAGTGCTGGGTATTGTCTCCAGTAACAGAAAAGCTCACTAATACTTCCTGGTAAAGGGATGTCTTTACCAATCAAAGAAAGAGACCACAGAAGTCATGGAGGAGAAAGAAACTATGCAAAGGAATGGCAGGGAGGGGTCAAAGCATAAATAGTAGTTTTGATTCTTGAGTTACTAATTTAAAATATGTAATATACAAGCTTCTGATTGTTATATTTGTGAATTGCTTTGGTTGGTTGACTGTCCTTTCTAAGGGCTCACTCCCTGTACATAAGAACAAGTTTATATAAATTATTCCAATGAAAATCAAGATGTATTGTACAGATAGAGTGAATGAGAAAAAGTATAATGGCACCAAGATAGACAAATCATAACCAATCAGGTCAGCACAGATGTGAGCCTTTGATTTATAAATGAGGTAGAACTGTAGACTAGCCCAGGGAAGACTTTTTCCAATAAATCATGCTGGATATAAATGGACAGAAAAGGAAACTTGGTCTTAATTTCATAGTACACACACACACACACACACACACACACACACACACACATGAAATCCAGGTAAATAATCCATATTCCAGAAAAAATATTGGATAATGTTCTTATAACTTTAAAGTACACAAAAGATTTCACACTGGCATAAAAAGTGTTAATCAAAAGAGAAAGATTGGCAGGGGATTTAGCTCAGTGGTTCCAGTGCCTGCCCTGCAAGCACAAGGTCTGGAGTTCAATCACTGGAACCATTAAAAAAAGAGAGATAGAAAGATTGGAAAAATAGACTACACTAAAAGTATAAATTTCTGTTCATCTATCAATACCTTTAAGAGAATACAGTATAGATGCAAGTCAGAGATAAGAGATCTATAATACATATAAACCACAATGACTCATATTTAAAATATAGGGGTACACATATATTTACTTATCTATATTTTAAATATGTTCAAATGTATAATATAAGACATCTCTGTGTTTAAATCCTAATAATCAGTAAGAGAAAAGGCTAAAGCTCAGTTTTGAAATTCTGAACCCAGTTCAGACAAGGAGATGGCACCCTCAACATTTTGTTTAGATATCTCTTCTATCCATTTCATTAGATATCTAATGAAATATCCTATTTCATTTCCTTCTATCAAGGACTAGGAAATGAACACAATTCAGCCAGTTTCTGTGTCCTTTTATAACAAGGATGACCTTTCCACTGAGTACTGATATCATGTTTATATCTGTCTGAGACTTCATCAGAAAGGCCCCCACCATCCACAGTTCTTCTATCATTCTGCTCACAGCCTCTGAGGTAATCTCTAGGAATTCAGAGGCTTCCTCCAGACCTCTCTTGTTCTGCCGAGCCTTGACCAGAATCCCTCTCAATGCTCTGTCCACAGTGCTGCACACTTTCCCTGCACACACTTTAAAACCCCCTAAGATCCTTCTATTACCTGTTCAAAAGCAACTTCTACATTTTCAGTTTACAACAGCATCCCACTTTGTGAAACCAATTTCTGGCCTAGTCTGTAGTTTATTTTGTGTTTCTCATCTTAGACTGGACACTTGATAAACAAAAGAAACTTATTGGCCCCAGTTTTTGAGCTAAGAAGTCCAAGATTAGGGCATGAGCAGATTGGGTATCTATAAGGACCCAGACCTCATAGATGGTTCTTCATAGATGATACTTTCTCTAAGTCTTCATATGACAGAAGGAAAGGCATGGCTTCCTTGAGCCTCTTTCATAAGCGCACCAAGCCCATTCACAAAAGGAGATTCCTCATGACCTACTCATACCTGTCACATTGGGAATTGGATTTCAACACACAAATGTGGAAGGACACAAACATCACAACTGTACAGCATCTACCTATTTGAAATAAAGCAGTCTTAAAAATGTGAGTCTATACCCACACCATTCAGGATGGCTACTATAAAAAATAATAGTAATAACAGAAAATGATAAGTATTGATGATGTTGGAGAAAAATTGAAAGCCTTGCAAACCCTGTGTGGACCACTGCTCGTGCAAGTACACAATAGCACAAATTCTATAGAAAACTGAATTGTGGTTCCTCAAAATATTAAAAAAAATAAAAATAGGATTTATAAGAGACCTAACAATTCTATCTCTGAGTGTATAATTAAAAATTAAATCTGAATCTCAAAAAGGTATGTATATATTCAGAGTGGCACTATTCACAACCAGCAAAAAGCAAAAGCAACCCAAGTGTCTGCCAAGGAATGAGTGGATAAACAAAATTTGGTACATTCATAGGCACTATGTATCAGTCACCTTAGCATTACTATAACAAAATGCCTGATCAAACTACTTATGAAGGTTATTTAGCTCACACTTTGAGAGATTGGAGGGCATGGCACTAGCATTGGCAGAGTCTCAGCAGCATCACATCATGGCAGACAGCAATGGTGGTGGCACATGTAGGAATAAGTGAGTGACTGCATCTCAAAAAAAGAGCAGAGAGGACTATGTAGGGCCAGTTCATAAGAACTACCTCTCCAGAGCACTAATCCAAAGACCCAAGAACCTCCCACTAGGCCCCACCTCTCAAATGTTCTACACCAGTGCCCAGTACCACCACCCTGCAGACCAGGACTTCAAACACAATGGACACTTGAGGAATGCAAACCATATTTACACCACAGTACAATGAAATATTATTCAGTCTCTAAAAGGAAGGAAGTGCTGAAGCATGCTACAATACAAATGAAAACTGAAGACATTCCCCTAAATGAAATAAGCCAGGCACAAAAAATGAAAAGCAGATTATTCTATTGTTCCACACATACAGGGTATCTAGAGAAGTCAGATTTCTAGAAATAAAAAATGCAATGATCATTCCCAGGTACCAGAGAGAAGAGGAAATGGGTAGTTGTTTAGCGAGTACAGATTTTTAATTTTGCAAACTGAAAACATTTCTGGAGATTGGTTACATAACACGAAAGTATACTACTTGATATTGAACTGTACACTTAAAAGTGATTAAAATTTTACATTATGCATACTTTGCCATAATTTAATGTTGTCAACATCACTTAATGGACACGTGAATGATTCTGATTCTTGCAGTTTTGACCTAATGCTGAGCTCCAAAAGCTCACTGTGCTAATAATCTCTTGTCACAGGTGATTTACTTTAATCTGAGCACTTTATGGTTTAGACCAGTGTTTTTTGACATGACTTTCTGAAATGATGAAATTTTCTGTATCTGTGCTATCCAATGGCATTGCTACCTGATATGTGTGATTACCGGGCACCTAAAATGTGCATGGTGTTATTGAAGACCTCTGTTCTTTACTTTATTCAATTGTAGTTAATTTAAATTTAACCAGTCACATGTGGCTGGTGGTTGCAATATCAATCCTGATCTAGATTTTTGCGTTCATCTTTCTCCACTGCTAGACAAACTTCTCATGAGATGCTTGTAATTCAGAGGTACAGCTCTTGTTTTCACCTTCTTGCTGGATTACAGTTATCCCATGTGTTGGAACCATAGCCCCTACACAGTCTGCTTTCTCTGCTGTTCTCACATAAAGAGCCTCCTCTGTGATCTTCCTTTTCATTTGCTCTGCTGACAAATATCTGTCATTGTGAAATAGCAGAGCAGGGCTTCACTGAGTTTCCAGTTGTTATCAGATTACAAGAACCTGTGGGGGATCATTGAGGAGGCTCCAGCCAAGACAGCTCAAATAATCTGAGGGAAATACAGCCAGTCAGCCCTAATCAATTGCTTCTGGGGTACCATTTATTTACCCGGTGAAGTCAGGCTTTCAGAGAGATGACTGTGCTGATTACAGAATGAGGGCCAGAGAGAAAGCAGCAAAGCAAAACTTTGAGGAAGGTAAACATGAGAATCAGATGGCTCTGGGCTTAATTCCACTCTTGCTTTATACCATTAATCACACTCTACAAGTCCAAAACTGCATCTTGGATCCACGAGATGAGGAAGGATAATAGCGCACCTTAGATGATTAAGCTTGGCATGGAGTGATCAGTCAATGGCATTTGTTAATACTGATTGCCCTGATCTTTCAGTAACTTCATCTTCATTTCTTCATTTGTTTGATTCTAACAGTAGCAGCATTGTTAAAAACCTTCCCTGACCTTTAGTGCAGCTGTCCTTGTGAATCTGTCCTTTCATTTTGCCTGGCAAAATAATACAAACCACATGTAAATCCGTAAACGACTTATTTAATTGTAAGAAAGCCAGTTTTCCTTTCCTATTTTGTTTTCTATTTTTGACCTGGATGTGGCTTGGGTTGGATAGAGGTATGACATGAACCAAGAAAGCTGGACCTGCATGGGGCAGTGATAAGAAGAGGAAAACACAGCTCTGGTACAACCAACAAATGACTTCGAGAACTGGGTTTATACTTCTGGATTCTTAAATTGTTGACTGCCGAGCATGTGGTGCAAATCTCTCTTTGACACATCCATAAATGTATTAGCAGAATTTGCTTTGCTTACAAAAGCTTTTTGGTGGAATGGAAGTCTTTCAGGACACTCAGTGAGAAGCCAAATTATGTATCTCTATGAATATGAGACTAAAACAGAAAAAGAAAAAATGGACAACTAAGTTGTCCGTTTATCCATGCATTCATCTAGACTTTCAAGCGACCAAAATTCATTGAGATTACTTTCTTGAGCATCTCATCATCGGATCCAAGGAAAGAGTTAAGGGTTGTATGGTGAGAAGAAAGACAGAGGGGGTAAGATCAGACCTGGAAGGGACACCGAAGAATTTCCAGTATATCTGCCTCATTTCACTGACAAGGAAAAAGAAAGCTCAGTGGCCTAGAAAGGACAAGTGATTGTTTCTGTGTGTCACAGCCAGTGTTCAGATCTTTAATTTTGAGCACATAGAATAATGGTCTTCCTGTTACACTAAAAAAGTCTAATGCCACATTCAAAGGGAGACTAATCTTCCCATAATTACCTCAACCAACTACAATAACAAATTATTATTTGATTTCTAAAATCTCTCCTCCCTTTCCCCCCTAGAATTAAGCACATAGAAATCCTAGGTCTTACCTTAGACTCTATTCTCTCCTTCTTAAGGTGCTTAGCTGCGGTCCTCTGTGTAAGTGTTGGCTTCTGAGGGAGAGATGTAGATAAATGGCCTCCTGTACTCCCAGGGAATCCCCCTGAAATGGTGCAAAGAGCCAGTTGTATCTTCCACATCCCCTACCTCTATTATAGCTCCCTCACTCTTCTGTGACTAGGTAGATCAACTTAAAGAATTTTTATACAACATACTTTGACCACCACTGTCCCTCCCAACTACTTGCTTATTATTTTTTTAAATAATCTTCTGTGCCACCTACTCTTTTCAACTTTGGAATTTGATTCCTCCTGGAAGTCCTAACACAGGCTCTTTCTCTTTCAAAAAATCTTCTGTTGATGCTGTAACAACACAATTTAAAGTAGGAGAGGTTTATTTTGGCTCAGCATTTGAAAGGGTTCAGTCCATGATTGGCTGCCTCCAAGGCAGAAACAGCATGATAGAAGGGTAGGCAGAGGAAAGCTGCCATGACAGCCATGAAGCAGAGAGGGAAGGGAGTAGATGGGACAAGAATACATCCTTCCAATCTGATTGTGGTGGCACACACCTATAATCCCAGCACTCAAGAGCTTGAGACAGAAAGATCATCACTAGTTTAAGGCCAGCCTGGGCTACATAGTGCGGTCAAGGCCAGTCTGACCCACGTAATGAGACCCTGTCCCAAAAAAGAAATCCATCTTTCCAAGTCATGCCTTCAGTGACCCACCTCCAACCAGGGCCCCCTCCTATAGCACATTCAGTTGTGAACTTATCAATGGACTAATGCACTGATGGATATAGTACCACCATAATTCAATCACTTTCCAAACGTCCATCTCTGAATATATAAGACATTTAGTGGATATCTTAGATCAAATCATAGCAGGTCCAACTGAAGTAAATTGCTGTGGATAACTGAAACTACTAAGTAGGCAGGTACAAATTGGACCTATGTCAAAGATTTATTAAATTCACGAATTAATTAAGGAAGTAGAAAAGATATTGCAACCTATTAACGGAAGTCAAAGAACTCCACATTTACACATAGCAAAAGAATATAGACACAGACTTGCAAAAACTGGTCCATCCATAGAGCAATCATCTATGACAGATACTGGGCAAAGTTTGCCTTAGTCTGAGAAAAATTATTTGCACTGCTATCTGTCTTTTACCTGGTAGTGTTTGTCTTCACAGAGTTGTAAAACAGCCTAATCAAGAACAAATGCTCACCATCTGATCCAGCAGAAAATCCCATGCTCCATCCTTTCCTGAAAGGATCACCACTAATACTAATCTCTGTAGCTCATTTAGAACTCTTAAGCTTTTTGTTTCTTTACTCATTTCTGCAACTTACCTTAACCTTCTCTCACTCATCCCTAGGCACAATCTGCTCTGAACATCTCTTCAAATACAGCAGTTAACTCTTCCTTCCCTTTCAGATCTTTTGAACATGTTCCTCCTCACCCTCACATTATCCCCTCTCTTGCCAGTTTTTCCAAATCCATCTGCTTCTTTCATTCCTGGTTTCATTATGAATCTTTCTGTCTCAGATAAACATTCTCTGACCCTCAAATTAGACAGTCTCCTTTTTTTGTTTTATTTTCTTTTGCTTTTGCACACACTGCTAATGCCAGATGCTTGCTAATTTTGTTTGTTAGCTCAATGGGGACAGAGATAAGATGACTGTTGAGTGCATAACAGTGAAAAAAAGAAAAACAAAATATGCATGAATGAATTTAAGTTAGTCTAACATCCTTACAAATGACCCATGCCATGTTTGTTCTCACAATTGTGGTATCAAATGAGACTTATAGACAGTGACAAATAGCCCTAACAAATAAAATATATTTTTACTTTAAAAATCTCTTGGAATTTTAACTAATGATAGCTTTGATGCTTTTGACAAGGTCCCAAAGAGTCAGTTACAGGAATCATGACAAGAAGAATATTTAGAATTTGATTTAAAACAAGGCTAATCTATGGAAAGAAACAGACATTTTAAGCAGTATTAAAAAAAAACCCAAAAGTTAAAAACATGCACACATGAGGTTGGCATATATTCACAGGCAAGACTGTCAGTTAATTCAGTAAATATTTATTTCCTTTTGACACATTCACTGTGTTCTTGTGGGGTATTTATGGAGGGGCTTGGTAATGAGCTGTTTATTATGATCCCAAACAAACCAATGCACATGAAAAGGAAGACACCTAATTAAGGAAGAATACATGATTTCCTATTGTCAAAGCCTCCCACCCACCTGAACTCCCAACCCGTGCCAAGGTTTACCAGAGACGCTGAACGTTATCAATTTACTGTGTGTACCGTATGGGACTCACATGGAAGACGGATCTACTGACTCGTTAAAGTGCACTAATTATCCCAAATTCTGAAGGTGAGAACATATGGGAACTGTTTTCCTTGTGAATGTTTCTGCTTCAAAGACAAAGTACATGCAACTGAACAAGTATTTTCCATAATCTATGCAGCTTGTAAATGGTATTCAAAGTTCACCAAATTTTCTAAAATTAAAAATGCTTAATTCCCTCCTGGTCAAACGGGTGCTTGACATTCAGTGCTTTTTCTCTCATCCTTTTATTTCTCTTGTACTTTCTCCCATTGAACTGAGACTACTTCTACCAAGATGACCACAGCTAAATTAAAAGTGATATGTTCTAACCATTCAATTAGTTCTTGGGTCAACAAATCGTGAGCAGTTGGTGTGGTAATTTTTTCTTTGATTTTCTGTTTTCCCTAACTGAGCAGATGCCTTGGTGAGGTAAGGATGCTGCCCCTTAGGACAGGGCTCGTGTGTGGTGGAGACAGATGTGAGGATCCCAGCCAGGGCGTGGAAGACCTGAACAATGAGGGCAGACTACTTTAGACAGGAAGACTCTTGCATCTTTATTCTTGTAGCAGAAACCAACCTCTGGCTTCTTCGTGGAAACAACTCAGGATCTGGAGCCCAGAGACAGCTGTGGTGAATAGATCTGTCATTCCTGAAACTCAGACTGCACTCCTTGAAAACTGAGCCGGGTCACAAAGGGATCTAGAGCTGAGATCATCCAAAGATACTAATATTTATCTAGTTATTAACCATTACATTATTTAAGATTTTTACAATTATTTTGCCTGTCTATGTACATGAACTTTGTTCTTGCTGTTTGAATTTGTCCCAGGCAAAACACACAGAGAAGGACCTAGTTGATCTATAGCTTTTGACATGAAAAATAGGAATTAGCCCTAAGACAAGCCAGGCTATGATTTTGAATGCATGTTTGCCACTTCCTTGTATCTTTTGTTTTGGCTTAGGAACAATCTAAGAGTTGTTCTCAAAAGAATTTTCTGGCAACCTGGAAGAGAGATCTGTCTTCCTACCAGCAGCAGAAAAGGGAAGTCACCATTTCATGGTTAAAGCTCCCAATGCAAGAACTATTAATGACTGAATTAGGTTCCCAGAAGAATATGCTAAAGTCCTTAGCTCCAGAACTGAGACTGCACAGGTGAAATCCAGTCAGATGAGGTCATGAGGGTGGGTCCTCGCCCAACACGATGCTGTCCTTCTAAGCAGATGCCAAGTAAAACCGTAGACACCCAGGAGAATGCAATGATGATGGATGCAAGAAGGAAGAAGCATCCGCAGCCAAGGAACAGCTAATTTTGCTCACAAACCACAGAAGCTAGAAGAAAGAGGAAGTAATCACCTCCAAGGGGTCAGGGGAACACGACCCCACTGTTGCCTGAGTGTTGGGCTCTTGGCTTGCAGAACTGTGGAAGAATGTGTATGGGGTTTTGTTTGGTTTTCTTTTCTTTTTAATGTGTGACCTAGTTCATGGCACTGTCTTGAAACAGCTGTCAGAAACATAAAGTACTACAGGGAGATCAAAATGGGAAGGAAAAAAGAAAGCAAGAGGTGTGATCTGTCCTATTTTCCCTCTCTGGGGTTCTTCCTGAAAGAAACGAAATGTCAAGAAAGTGCAGGGTACTAAAGACTGGGGCCGAGGTGGGGATCTCTGGCCCATTTTAGGAGAGGACTCAGGAGGCAGCCACCTCACAGGGGACATGTGTCAGCCTAAAGAGAAGCGTGGCAGATAAACCAGCTGGAACAGTGTGTCTCACAGAGGAAACAGACAGGACTGGCTTTCCCCTCCATACCCTCTCATCTTCTGCATCATGGCAAGGGTGAGGAAATGCTGAGATCAATGGTGTTTCATAGCAGAATTCCATTTTTAACTGAGAGTTCCACTCACTGCCCATGTTTATTTCTTCCCTGTCTTACACATCTGTTTTAAATAAGGTGGGAATTCAACTCTTAATTTTTCAGTAAAGTAGCCATTGTACACATTGGTTAAGTGTTAATTGCTTTCTCTGACACCCCAACTTCTGTTAATGATGCCACTGTTCATGGAGTCACTTGGGCTTGATGTCAGGCACTCAGCTTCAGTGCCCCCCCATTGTGATCACCTCTAGATCGTCTCTCAATTTGGTAAACACTGTCAGACATCTAAGCCAGCCTCGCCTGCATTCAAGGAACAAATAAAATTGGTACTTATTAAGCAAGGGCCTCTTTTCTAAGTAGTACTTGAGATTTAACAATGAGTCAAATGAAAGCATCACCTGCCTTCACTAAGCTCACATAGTCCACTAACAAGGGTAAATGCACACTAAGTAATGACCCAGCCAAGATCCAATGAAATTCTCATAAATGTGTGGAAGGACAGTGCAGGGGCCCCAAGAGACATCGATAGGCAGCTGATCTAGTCTGGGGAATGGATGGGGAAAGATTTCCATGAGAAAGGCATTTGATGCAAAATCCCACAAATGAGCAGGAGTTACCTGAGTGCAGGTAGGTGGAGGGCTGTGAGCGGGTGTCAGAAACCTGACATACAACCTAAGGGAAGAAGTGACATTGAAGGAAAATGCGAGGCTGGAATGGAAGGCAAGGGCCCAGTCATGTGACAATGGTTATAACTTTAAGACTTTTGATGCACTAAAAAGCTACAGGAAATCACTGCAGTTTTGACTATTAGCATTGTAAGAGCCACAATCTTAGGTCGCTAGCATCACTGTGAAGCTGCAGGAGGCGAAGGCACGGTGCCAGGAGCCACAGTAACCTCTGTGTCCTTGCTCCTCAGGGGAACTGCATGTGACACCACCTGGGGATCTACCTTGGGGGTCTGGCCTCATCCCCAGGGCCTCATGCAGTTTCTTTACATCCACACCAGGCCCCTAGATTTTTAAACTTCTCCAGGAGACCCTAACATAATGTCAAGGTTGGGAGCCATCAGAAAACCTGGATGGCTAGCTCTAAAGTGCCTAGGATTTGTTTTGCTTTTGCTTTTCTGTTTCTTTTACTACATTATCCCATTCAGTGGGCTATAACAAAATGCCACAGACTAAATGGCTTATAAACAAGAGAAAGGTATTCCTCAAACTCTCTGGAGGTCGGGAACTCCAAAGGCAAGGCAGAATCAGTGTCTGACAAAGGCCTATCTTCTGGTTCATAGACCACTTCTTTTCTCTGTGTCCTCACATGGATGAAGGGGTGAGAGTGTTCACTGAGATCTTGTAAAGACATTGATCCCATTTATGAAGGCTCTGACCTTAAGACTTGCTCACTTCTCAGTGACTTCTACCTCCTAATACCATCACCATACAAATGTGGAGGAATACACATATTCAGACCATAAAACCTAAACCTGTCCCATACTTAGACTGGATCTGGGGTAATGTCAAAAGAAGAAAAAGGAAAAAAGGAAAGAAGGAAGGGAATTAATAAATATCTTTTAAATATACAGAGTCTGCCAAAAAATGTATACATCCTTCATCTGTTTGCCATACTAATAAATGTCTGGAAGCTCATGGCCACCACTTTGAGCTCCTCTTGTAATTGTAGAGGCCAAAGGTAACTTGTACTAATCTCATGGTGTCTCAATAAATTTAGCATTAAAATATTTATATGCTTTTTTCTTTTCCTGATATGTACATGCTTTGGCGGGCTCTAACATTCTACTAGGTCCATGTATACTGGTATCTCTAAAGAAAATATTTTACCTTTGCTTCTGGAATAATACCACATTAAAGTAGTCTCTCCCCCACCCCTTCCTTAATTAGTAGGACTTGTGTTAGCTTACCATCACTGCAATGAAATTCCTGGGATAATTAACTTGCACAGAGAAAGGATTGATTTTGACTCACAGACTGGAGGTCGCAGTTCACACTGACTGACCCCATTGTCTTGGGCCTGTAGTGAGGCAGCACACTGTGGCCAGAGTCCATGGAGGAGCGAAGTAAGTTAATAGCATGAACTCGGGAGTACAGTGAGAAAGAGCAAGAAACTGGGGTGGCACAATCACATTCAAGGGCCCACCTACAGTGACCTAGGACCTCCCAATAAGCTTCACTCCCTGAAGGTGCCACTGCTTCCTAGTGACTAAGTGGCCACCCTAGTGACTAAGCCCTCAACACAGGAGTCTTTGGGGACAGCCAATCCTCAAACTGTAGCAGCACCCCTAGGTCTTGCATCTCACAGCTGGATGGGTTATTCAGGTGAAAACAAGCCCTGACCAATAGGATATAATCCAAGGGTACAGGAGCAAGATCTAAGTTAAGTCCTTAGAGGGAAGAATGGTTACTTTTCACCTTCTCTTTTCCCCTTCCAGGGCTAAAATATAGACACAGAATTTTTAAGTCCATTTCAATATCACAGACAAAAGTAACACGCCTCATGAAAATGAAGCCGTGACACAGTGATCAAATATTTGACCAGGCACAAAGATATCCACATAATAACCAGTTTCCCACTAGAGCAAAAAAGAAAAAAGAAAAACCTTTCATTTTTCATATCAATCAGAAGATGAATATTTACATGTATATTTTATTTTAATAACCAGCAGTAGAAAATAACATTAGGATAAGAGCAATGTCATATTTTAATTCAATATATCATTCCCTCCAATATTTTAACATCAAAGTGCTTGGGAAGCTTATGAATTTCAGGCCAAGTTTGCATATAGAATATTATGTTTGTATTATTGGAACCTCACATTACTTCGTGAATGTATGACAAATCATATTTGATGAGAGATCAGCTGAGGAAAGAATGTAAATGGATTCTGGACACTCTGTGTATTCGAATTGCATCTTAAAAGCCAAAAGCTACCATGGAGCATATAATAGTAAGGTCCCTGTCTGTGGTGTGCATGGCTTCCCACAACCTAGTGCTTCATTTTACCCAATTTCCATTCACCTCTGGTAGCAGGTGGCTAGTAAGAATGTCCTAGCTCCTCTACAAAGGAGCTCTGTGGTTATTCCCTGAATACCATTCTTTGTCTTTAAGTCAAAAGCGTTTAAGCTCCTTAAGCACAAAATAAAATAATAAGGAAACCAGAGTGTGTGGAAAAGAGTGAGTGAGTGTTCACACCAGCTGGCAGACTCCCCCCTCCAGTTGTTCTGTAAGATTGTGAGAATTGTTTTCATTTCTAAAATGAAGCCTCTTCCTGCTGGGTAGAACTAAATGTGTTAATGCACCAAAACCCGCAGTATCCTTTACATGTTTGTGCCTGCACATATCCAATACATCCAGATCTATGAAGCATGAGAAATACCACCAGCAACATTTGCTGAAGAGCAGTTTTCAGAAGTTCATACCAACCAACACCAGAAACCCTACTACAGTTGACAGAAAAGTGAGTCCCACGAGGATGCCCATGTGCTAATGCTCAAATCTGAGAGTAGGTGACCTTATCCAGCAGAAAAGCTTTGAAAGTGTGATTAGGTTAGTGATTTTGAAATGAGGATGTTATTCTGGCTGTTGCAGGTGGTCCCAATGTGTTCACAAGAGTCCTTATGAGAAAAAGGCAGGAGAATCAAAGTCCAAGAAGGAGCTGAGACAGTGGACGCAGAGATTGCAGTGATGTGGAGGGAGCTTCAAGCCAAGGAATGCTGGCCAGCTCCAAAATCGGCCAAAAGCACGTGAAAGAAATTTTCCCTAGGGCATTCTTGAGGAATGTGGCTGTTCCAATACTTTGATTTTAATAAAGCCAAATCCTTTTTGAACCTCTGACCTCTGTAATTCAGAGTAATAAATCTGTGTTGCTTGAAGCTGCTGGGGATTTGTTACAACAACAAAAAGAAATTGACTTTTTATTTAATGGAAATAAGTTAATCATGACTCTTATGACAAGATTAATTCAATGAATAATAGACCAAAATTTGAACTATATGATTTCTTCAAAAAACATAGAATAACTCGGTGGCCTTGGAGTAGAAAAATACCTGACAGATAGGACATACAAAAGCTATTTGGACTTCATCAAAAAATTTTTTAAATCTGCTCATCAAAAGGTATCTTTGAGAAAATCCAGAGGACACCCCCAGGTGGAGAGAGTATATTTACATTATATATACCTGCCAAGGCAGTTTAACAACCCAAAGTTGAAAATGGGACCAAAGACCTACACAAGCACTTCACAAAAGAAATATACAAGTGACCAATAGGAACACTAAAATTTGCTCAATATCATTTGTTGTAAAAGGAATATAGATTTTAAAACATAGTTTGCCAAGGATATAGAGCATTTGGGATACTTACGCATTATTAGGGACGTTAAATAGTAAAATTACTTTGGAAAACAAATTGCCAGTTGCTCATAAGGTTAAATGTGTATTTTCTATATCCCCAAGTGCTATAGTGTAGATTTCAAATGTCCACCAAAGCCCCAAGTGTTAAAGCTGTGGGTCCAACTGGGAGCACTATCGGGAGCTTAGGAGGTGGGCCCTAGTGGCAGGAAGGGAGGACACTGGAACAGTGCCTTTGAGAGAATGTGATAATGCACCAAACACCTTCCTGTTTCTCTCATTACCTGCTGGCCATCACAATATAAATAGCTGCCCAGCACGATATACTCTACTGCCTCACCATAGGCCTAAAACAATACACAAACTGACTATGAGGACTGTGAGGCAAAATAAACCTTTTTTTCCCCTATATAAATTGAGCATCTCAGGTATTTAGTAATGAAAAGCTGAAAAATGCAGAAAATTGGTACCAAGAAGTAGGGCTGTTGCTGTGACATACCTGATGCCACACTTCAGAGCTTTTGGGAATAGTTCATGGGATGACTTTGGAAAAGCAGCATGGAGAAAGCTAAGAATTCTGTACTCAGAGCATAAGGGGCAGTTCTGGTAAGGGCTCTGAAGGTCAGAATTCTGATTACGCTCATGAAGTTTCAGATGGATATTAAGATTAAACTGGAAATTGGATCAGAGGCCATTGTTTGGAAGAAAAATTGAGTGCATTATGCACATGCTCTGAAACTTTGTGGGAGGTGGAATTTAAAGACAACAGTTCATCTGGTGAGGAAAGTTTGAGACAGCACAGCACTCAGGCAGTAGCATGGGTATTACTGGCTGCTTTCAGCAAATCACACTGTGAGAATCAGGAGCAAAGAAGGCAGAGCAGAAGAATTTGAAAATCCTGGGATTTGAGTGGAAAAGAAACACATTTAAGGTGCAACCAAGGAAGATGCAATTGCTGAAGAGACTGGTGCCACGGAAAAGAAGCCACGTGCTTTGCACCAAGACAATGGAGAAGAAGCTCTAAGGTCAAGACCCACCCACCTCAGGCTGAAAGGTTAAAACAGTAAACTCACTTCAAAGATTTTCACTTCACAACACAGCCCCATGGTGCTCTGTGTGCAGTGGGTCACCTAGGTAAATGTGTACCAGGGATCAAACTCAGGACTTGCAAAGCGGGCATGGTGCAACTGAGCTAAATCCCCTGCTAGGGAAATGTTTTTCCAATTCATTTCCCCAAATGTTCAGCCATCAAGGCACACCGATGGATGTAGCAAGGTTCAAGTGAGCCCAGTACACCTCGTGCTCAAAACAGACCTGGAGACAACATGATCCGCATGATACTAGCTTTGCAGGAATGCAGAATGCAAGAGTCGTAGGGAAAATCAGGCTTCCATCAAGCTTTCAAGGCAAGCTTGGAGGACAAGAAGTAGGTGAAAAGGTCAGCATCTTTGCAAATGTCTCCTGCAGCATGATGCATAAAGTTCTGAGGTAGAAGTAATGCTACAGTGGAGATCATGGTAAGTTTGAAGAACCGGAAATGTGGTGTCTGTTGAGGGAAATGCAGAGAATAAGAAGAGCTGGTTCAATGGGAGGCCATGTGGGCTGCCATGGAGATAGGATTTGTTTGCCTAGCTGGGTTTCGGACTTGCTTTGTTCTGATTCTTCCTTTCTGTGACCTTATCCCTCCCTGTAGAAATAGGAATAATCACCTGTGCCATTGGATCTTAGAAGTATGCAACTTTCTTTTTTATTTATATAGCATATCCAAACTGAGTTTACTTTGAGTCTGAGAGGAGACTTTGGACTTAGACTTCTGAGCAGTGCTGGAACACTGAAGATTTTGGTGACTCTTGCAGATGGATTATATGCATTTTGCGCTGGAGGATGGAAGTGACTTTTGTGAGAGGATTGCTATACTTTGAGTTTTGAATAGCACCTGTAGTCCCTTGTGTTGAGGGCTTGGTCCTCAACCTGTGGTGCTATTGGATGATGGTGGAACTTTTAGAGGGTAGAGCCTAAGGGGAGGAAGTTAGGTCACTGAGGTGTGCCCTTGAAGATGATATTGGGACTTTGGACTTACTGTTTTGCTCACTTTGCTTCCCATATACCATGATATGAGCAGCTTCTCTGCCATCTGTTCCCTCCATGACCTATCTCACCATAGGCCTCAAAGCAATGAACCAACTATTCATTCACTGAAACCTTTAAAACTATGAAGCCTTTTATCTGGACAAGTTGTTTACCTCACATATTTGTTATAGTAATGCAAAGCTGACTAAGACCAAGTATGCACCTAGGAAAGTTTATATGTATTCTCCATAAATACTTGTACATGACTATTTATGGAAGTTTTATTTACAATAGTACAAAACTGAAAGCAACCCAAATGTCAGTCAACAAACAAATAGATGAGCCAATTCCAGTATATCCATGCAATGAAATACTACTTCATCATACAAAGAAATTAACCACTACTGCATGGAATAGCAAGGATGAATCTTAAAAACATTGTTTGGAAAAAAAGATGTTAGCCAGACAATAGTACATCCTAGATGGCATTATTCTAAAGAAATGTTGTAGCAGGAAAAATGGAAAATCCAATCTTTACCCCAGAAAGCAAATCAGTGGCTGTCTGGAATCAGGAGTACTGGTGGGTACTGTTTGGAAAGAGGCAGGAAAATTTCAGGATTGATAGAAGTGTTTTATATCTTGATTACAGGGATTGTTTAATGGGTAAAATATATTTGTCAAAACTCATTTAACTGGGTGCATTTTCATTATGTAAATTATATTCCAGCCAATATATTTAAATTTTTTAAATGTCAAAAGTTTGAGCATGAAAGAAGGAACTAATAAAATTGAAATTTTGTCTGGGGCAAGAAATTAATAATGAGATGCATTACTGTATATTGTGTCAAAAAGCCAGGGATCTATCAAGGTAATCCCAGGTCCTGTCAATCAGCTCTAGAGCAGGCAGGAAGTAGCTCCCACTGGCCGAAGATAGGGCAATTTGACCTCAGATGAATAATAAATGCAACTAACTAAAACACATTTAATATTTAAAAGCCAATAGTGCTTTGACTTGAATATAGTTTTTCCCCTTTAAAAATCAGGTTGAAATTTAAACTCCAACTTGAGAAATGAAGAGATAGAACCAGGTGGACCCTGAAGAGCTGACTTGGGCTTTGCCCTCATGACTAGTTAATCCAGTCATGTGATTAATGGGTTAGTTGGAGAATGGGTTATCTCCAGAGTGGAAGAGTTGTCAGTTTGGCTTGGGCTCTCACTTACTGCCTGTTGTCTCTCATCATATCATTCCTTGCACAACCTCAGGACTGTCAATGAGAAGCCCATCATTAAATGAGGGCACTCCGCCTTGGGCCAGCACCCGAAACCAAAATGAACCCCTTTCCTTTATAGCTTACTCAGCCTGTGGTATTGTATTATTAATAACAAAAAAGATGAGTAATTCAAATGGATTTCATAATGAGGGAGAGAGAGAGAAAGAAGAAGGTAGGGAGAAAGAAACAAAGAAAAGTGACAGAAGGAGCCTGAGTATACCCTGCCTAAAATAAATAGATAATTGGACCACATCTCTCCCTGAAAATAGGCAATTTCAAGAATTAAGTGCCTATCTTGTATTTCCTGTCCAAAGTGTATGGCACCAAAACCAAATAGCCCTAAGTGGTAAGAAATTCTTCTTATTTACAGAAGAATTGCACTAATAAAGAAGGAATCATAGAATTATAAAATCCTTGTTTTTAAAACTCTAATTGACATAAATGGCTCAAGCAATAATCATCAATGGAACAATAGTGGAAACCTATCTGAATATGTTATCATGAAGACAATATGTTTGTGAAACTGAGCTATTCTACCTGAAGCCACAGATGAATTCCAGCACTTTTGTAGAACAACAAGGCATCATGCAACCCGTTTTACCACAATATGATGAAATGTTCTTGCCCCAAATCTAAATATGAGTCTGATTAAGCTTGTTGTGCCAACTTCCATGTATGAGAAATACAGAGAAATAAAGGAATACATTAAATGACACCACCAGAAGCAAACAAAATATGGGAATATCCAAGATAAATCTAAGGCAGTATCTGTAGTAACACTGAGAATGAAAGAAAAGTAAATGAAAGTGGATGAACTACATAGCCCTAATAATGTGTAATGTGTTATTTCTAAAAGAGCAGCAGAACATAATAGGAAGTCCAAAATATGTTACATAGCAAACATAGCATAAACATAGCATTGTATGTTTGAATCAGTGGGGGAAGTTGTAAACTACCAATTAATGTTTTATGAAAATTAGATATTTAGTCAAAAATGATAATAAAGTTGTGTTTACTACATCAAAAAAGCAATTATAAATGAAAAAGTAAAAAAGCTTAAAATATTCTTTAAATGTCACAAAAGGAAGACTTACCTGATTTTGAATAGGAAGGCCTTCTTTGTTAAAATGCAAAATACAAAGCCCATGAATGGAAGTTCTGATAATCTAAAATTAAATGTCAAAATTGAGATATTATTTTTAAAAGTGAAAATCAAACACTTAACTGGGGAAATATTTTCAATTTACACAATAGACAAAGCACTAGATAACATACCACCCAAAAAACTCCTACAAATCAGCAATACAAATAACCCTAAAGGAGAGTGGGCAAAGAATATAAATAAGTAATTCATACAAAAGGCTAACATGAGGAATTAATATATACAAAAATATATACTCACTTTTGCAATAATACATGAATCAAAATAAAAACACATAAGTATTACATAATGATATAAGCAATAATAGATATAAGGATGAATAAATTAAATATAAGGCAATAAATAAACATATAAAAAGATATAAAATAAGAACATAATTTTTCCAAAAAGAAGAATATAATTTTTCAGCCTGTAGTGTAGGAAAAAATTTCAAGATTAAACTTGCATACTGTTTGCAGAGAAGTGAGTGCGCTGTCATGCTTATGGTGGGAGGATGTTTTTCCCCCTTATGATGAATATTTCACGTGGAGAAAGACTCATTAGCATAACACCTCTCTGACTCTAATCATTTATTCAAGAAAAATGATTAATTTGGTTGGGGAATTTGGAAATTGAAACTAAGCAAGTCTCTGTGACATGTGACCTCCCTTCTTTCTTTCATTTCCTGACAGTAGGATAGTTGAAAATCCACCAGCTTCCTGGTTTACACCTTATGGTGTTTTTCCTGTTGTTGTTTTTTTGGGGGGGGGGGGGTGGCACTGGGGATCAAACTCAGGACCTTGCGCTTGCGAGGCAGGCCGTGGAACCACTGAGCTAAATCCCTGGCTCTTACGGCATTTTCCACCACATAGATGAGCATTAAAGCATAGAAGAGCCCCCCACTCCAAAGATGCAGGATGAGCTATGCATCTAATTCTGAATTCAGTATAGAAATTTCACTTATCTACTGTCGTAGGCTAAAGAACTGTCTCCCTCAAAATCCCTATGTTGAAATTCTTACCCCTAAGTTTATTTCTTTGGAGCCTTTGGGGACATGATTGTATCACAAGGAACTAGCTCTCAAGTTAATGTCCTTATTCCAGAGGCGTCTGGGAGCTTCTCTGCCTCTTAGACTAAGTAAGAACACAGCCGCAAGTCACCATCTACAAGAAGCAAGCCCTCACTGGACACAAGATCTACAGCCACTTGGAGCTCTCACTTCTCTTCACCAGAACTGTGAGGAATAAGTTTGTGTTTCTAAGCTACTCGGTCTATGTAGAAACTGTCATTCTAGTAAGCCAAACGAATAGACACTTGCGAAAATAAGCTACTTTATCTAAAACCAATTTACCGGTAATAAGCCTGATTTTTCTTCTACCTTGATATTAGTACATTTATCTTTTGCTAGATGATAACAAAAATCCCTAAACTTGATATATTTAAAAATCTATTTTTATACATCATGAGTCTGTGGATCGCCTGGTCTCGGTGGGGTTGGTTGTTGTCTGGGTTTTTTACAGCAGCTGTAGTCAGATAACAGCTGGAGGTGGAAGTATCGAAGGCACACCTGAGCTGGTGACCTCAGCGGGCCCACTCAAATTTCCATCCTTATGTGTAGGTTTTCAGCTCATCCGTGTATAGGAATGTCAACCAGAATGCACGGTCACTTGGCTTGGGTTTCTTATAGCACCCTCTGCTCCATGCTTATATTTCCTGAGAGTGAGGATTCCCAAGATACTGAGTAAAAGCTGTAATTCTTTATACACTTCACTTCTGGAACTTTCTTTCTGTTAAGGTCATGCACTGCAGCTCACATTCGGGGGGAAAATTGGACTCCACCTTTTGATGTGAGGAGAAGCAGCTCAGTCCAGGTACCTTCATGAAAATGGTGGCCGCCTTTCACTTCTATTACACACCGTTGACTGTTTTTTATTTCTCTAGATTCAAATAAGGAGCAAGAAGATCTTTTAATTGGGCTACCAGGAACCAGCAACAAAACTGCTCATGGGAATATTTGAAGGGCATCTTGGCAGCACTGATTAAAATAAGAAGAGGCATATTCATAAATACAAATTCTGAAATTTCCGAGATATTGGTTCATGCATTTACTCAAAGAGATTTATCCAAAATGGCATGTGTTAGTCCATTTTCTATTGCTGTTATAGAATAACAGAAGCTTGGTAATTTATAAAGAAAACACTGATTTATTTCCCAAAGTTCTGGACTATGAGAAGTCCAGGAACAAGGGGCCACATCTGCATATGAGTTTGCAGGCTAAATTTCCAGTACTGGTCTCTTAGGAGACACATTCAAGCCACAGCAGTCTGCTCAAAACAAGCAATGATATCAGTGTAAACAGTTATCACTGAGATGACTAAAATTATAGTTTGATACACAGTGCAAAAGTTCAAAATGTAAAGAAGGATCCTTGTGTGTATATAGGTGTCATATACATGTAAATTACATCAGAAGCTTTCTAAAACTATTTTTTTATACCTAATGATATTAGTAATCCCAATACCGTATCTTATCAAGATATATTTGCATGATAATTTTATTGGAAAATGTTCTACAAGACCATAAAATACATTTTAACAATGCTCTGTTCTTGGGAGAGTGTTAGGAAAGAGATGTCAAAGACATTTTAAGCATCATCTATTCTCTTGTGTAATTTTAAAACAATTTTTAGCACACACTATAGACTGATAAAGCTATGGAGGTGAACCCTTGGGCTACACATGTGGTTCCTCTCCCCTTCCGCTCTGGCACGGTTCCCCTGCTTAGCTTCAGCCACCATGAACTAAGCAGCTTTGCTCTCCAGGCCCTTCTGCCATGATGTGTCTGCCTTGTGGCCTGTCAGCTCCAGTCGAATCCTCTGTGTCTGCCAGGCAAATTCAACCTCTTCTTCCGGTTGTGGGGGTGGGAAAAGCTAACACACAACATGACAACCAGAAATGTCCACTGGCATTGTTATCTGCCGCAGAGTGGACAATAGCACCGATTCTCAGGAACCACTGAAGCTCGAGGGATGTTGTGCTACAGATGGAGAAAGAGAGAACAAGACAGGGAGCAGCCCTGACGCCCGTGGGTCAGAGCTGCAGGGGGCGTGCCTGGGAGACTGCCTTTGAGAATATGAGTGACAGGTGGCGTGTTTTAGTGGAAAGTGTGTCGTGTGCTAGTCGCTATGGAGTGGTTCTAGACGCTCCTGTCTTCTCCCTACACTTTGTGCCCGCTCCTGCTCAACTGTGGCTTTCTGAGTTCCTCCTCTCTAAAACTGCAATCCCTGTCCCCCATTTCCTGCACTCGGTACTTATCTTTCTTCCTTGACTTATTTTTAAACATACCTTTTTATTAACTTTCACCAGACTATTAGATTTTCTGATTTCTTTTCAGTTGGGGGAAGAAGGGGGTCCATCTAAACTATAATTAGACAGTAAACTCTTGGAGTAAGTATTTCAGTGTGTTTTCTTTCCTGGTCCATCCCCAGTGCTTCCATTTTTGCCTGACACCAGGTAGGTACGCAACATTTGTTGAGCAAATAAGCGAAGCTGTTATTCAAAGTATTTCATATAAGTAACTATTTTTTTCTCCTTCTGCTTGAAGAGAAAAAATAAATCTTGGAATGGAGTAAAATTGTATTGAATTTACTAATAACCATGTGAGAAGAACAACTACAGCAAAGAGATTTAGGACAATAAAGCATATTGAGTAAAGAATTCTTTGTGTTAAAGATTATAAAATTGAGACACAGAATAAGGAAATTTGCTCTACTTTCTCAGAAGTTAAAAATAAAACTTACTTATAGGCCAGGGCCAGTGATGCACACCTGTAATCCCAGCACTCAAGAGGCTGAGGCAGGAGGCTTGCCACAAGTTTGAAGCTTTGCTTCATAGTGAGTTCAAGGCAAGCCTGAACTATATAGCAAGATCTTATCTCAGGGAAAAAAAAGATAGAAAGAAACTTTTATGTAAAATAGAGTCTGAATTATGTATTTAATATAAATTAAACATTGACAAACTAAGAGAGTGATCATACGCTTTCATATTTCTTAAAAAGTTTGTAGCAAATATTAGTCTATATTTTATCCTTTTCCTCTTCCCTCTCTAGAATAAGGAGGTCAACTACTGAGAATTTTCTTAAAAGAGGATACTGGATTTCAAAGAATTTCACCCATGGTGTAACGACTTTAATTTGTTTTTAAAAGTACTGCATATTTGCTAGATATAAATACAGTTTTGCTTCTGTAAATACAAAGATAAATTCAGCTTGGTGTTTTACCTTGAGCAACTTGTTTTTTATTGGCCACAGGACAAGTTTTACACAGAAAGAACTGTTACTAGTCGGGGGTGTGCGTGGTTTGTCATGCCAAGGGACAGGATGCTTAATTTGGAATCTTAATCATAAGCATTTAAAGGGATATCATATGATATTTAAATGGATGTCATCACTTTTCAGTCTTTAGCTATATTATTTCATTTTTATATAAAAGTCCTTAGGGAAACCAGAAAAAATATAAATTTTTTTTGCAACGTATTTCCCCTTGACTGGGTTTTTAAGATTACTTCAAATGATAAGAAGACTGTGGTAATTCACCACGAAATTCACTGGCATCAACATTCTCATTCATAGCTATCTTTTCTTCTTATAAATAGACTGATTTTTCCATGAAAATGGAAAACATACTAATGCATACATTTGCTGCCCTCCAGAATATTTTAATCTAAGAGTTCACTGTTAAATTGAACACACTTTCACTCAGATGTACTCTAGAATTTACAAGTGATTTGAACACACCACGAATATTTGTCTTTATATAAAGATCTTTTAAAAATAAAACCTATTTATTTTTTAATAGATGGATAATACTTACACATCTTTACGGAGAAGAGTTTGACGTGTTGGTACAAACACACTTTGTGTCATGATCAGGACAAATAGTTCATCCATCATTTTCAACATTTGTCATTTCTTTGTTATAAGAAAACTCAAAATCCTTTCTTCCAGGAATTTTGATTTATAGGAAACAACACTCTACTACTAGAGTGGCTGGTCATTAATCAGCTATTTATTTAATAATCACAATAACACTTTAATACCCAAGGTCACAGGATCAACCCCAAGAGTCCATTCTGTGTTGACCTCAAAGGAAGACAGTGACTTTTTGCAAGTTACTTAACTCTCAAACTTGGGGACCGATGCCCTCCAGAGAGAAGGGGCTTGTGTTTATACACTAGCATCCTCTCATGGTGAAGACTGGTAAAGACCAATTAAAATGTTTTGGGTTTGAGTAGGAATTGCTAGGAATGTTCTGAGGGCCCGTTATTGAAATGAGCATGGAGATATGCATTGAGCCTGAAGAATATGACTAAGACCTTGTGGAACTGAAAGTGAACAGATGGGTGCGGCAAATTTGAAATCTCTCAAAAGAGAACCAGTCAGTAAAATAATGAAGCAAGCCTGGATCTAGGTTAAATACTGGTCTCCGTGTTACATATTTGCTGGGTCGGATTATCCAGCTCTGGAAGTCTGCCTTTTGCAGTCCTGGGGCTCATTAATTCCATCTCTCTCCAGGGGAACCCCACCAGAGATGATCTAGAGGAAAGAATTCGTGAAATAAATATCTGGGCTAGAAAGCTGTGGGGAAGTAAGATCAAAGAAGGCTCAAAGATCCACAAACAGTGCTGGGCCCACGTGTGTTGGAGGGGGAATGTGACCTACTAAAACGGAACAATGCAGGTTAAGGAACCCAGCCCAGGCCCCGCCCCCAAAGGCTTTGGCAACGGAAAGGGGAAATTCAGCAAATAGAAAGGCTGTTTTAAGCACAGAACATTGAAAAGCTGAGGAAAGACTGTTTCTTGAAGAAAACTGGGCAGAGGTACTGGAGCTCTCTGCACTCCTGGAAGCATACGCTTCTTTCAGGAACATCGACAGCATCAGCCCCAGAATCAGCTGAGCTGGTTCTGAGTCTCCAAGAGAAAGCAGTGTAGGTGGAAGTGAGCAGCACCTTTCCCAGGATCCGGATGTTTCAGGCCCCGTGGCAAACTCGGAAAGAGTTAGGACCAGAAACTTCTTGTCAGGAGTAGAAATGCCTGCCTGCTTGGGAGAGAGAGCAACTGAGTCCCTGGAGGCACACACACTAGGGGCAGCTCTGGGCTTCCAGAGACAAGAAGCTAAGAAGGAAAATGTAAAATATGAAGCTCTGAAAGAGTAGAAAAGCAGTGAGACACATTTCAAACAGACCTGGTGATAAGGGCTAGCACCATGTAAACGCTTGAACTTTGAAGAATAATTGCTAACATTTATCCAGGGCTTACCATGGGCTGGGCACTGTTCTGTCTTACATCTGTTAGCTCTTATGTTAATTCCCACTGCATTCCCATAAGGCGGGACCACTTTTAATCCTTTCTTTAGAGCTGAAGAAATTCAGACTCTGGGAGCAAGTAACACAGCTCAAGTCACAGAGCTCATAAGAGGACCTGGGATTCAAACCCACAAAGTCTACCTTCAAAGACAGATCCTTTAATCACTATATACTAAACAAGGCGAAAATAAGTGTACAGGAAATGGAAGGGAAGAGAAGGAAAGGGAAGGGAAAGGGGCCATGCTTTGGGATATCCAAAGGGCAGAATTAAATTTTATTAGGAAAAATCTCCCATCAAGACAAATGGTGCATTCCAGAACCCTGGCATAAGCTGACATCTTGGAATTCTGAGACAAAGAGGTTCTCTTCTTGGTATGGCAGACATCATGGCTGACCAATTCTGTTCTCTTTATTTTCTTTCTGCCTAAGATAGTCATGTGATGTGACTCCAGCCAATGACATTCAAGGTTTCAATTTTAATTTTTTGAATCTTGTTTCTCTACTGTTCTTCTATGTTAAAATATTAATTGGCAAGTAAAATGGTATACATTCAAGCTGCACAACTGATAATTTGATACACATATACAGTAGACCCTTGACTTGTGAACTCAGTTCATTCATGGGGGCTGGTTGTAACTCAAGTTGGTCAATTGAAGGCTCAGGCTCCTCTGCACAGCCTTCAAAGTCTCTCTCCTGTGTACAGGCGGATCTCAGTGTCTTTAGAGACAGTGGCCCGGGATTTCTCCATTAACCCCACACAAGAAAGGATATTGTCATGTTCCTTCCAGAACTCTTTAAGGGTTAAATCTGTATTTGAGACTATCTGGAAGCACAAGCAGCCAGCATTCAGGTCATAACTCAAGACATTTTTTCACAAGTTAAAACTAAAATTGCAGTCATAACCCAAGTTGTTTGTATGTTACTCTGGCTGTAACTCAAGGGTCCACTGTATATTGTAGTGTAGTGGAATAGGGGAGATATTGGTCAAAGGATATAAGCAAAAAAACCATTCTGCTTGCTCTCTCCAGAAAAGCTTTCACTTGCATAACAAACAGAGAAGCCCAGTCAGTGGGCCTTCACATGCATTGCTCTCTTTTCTTCTTCCTTCCTAGAGTACAGTGTGTTATTCAGATGGGCTGCAGTGTTTCAGGAATCATGAGCAAAACCACCAGCTGATGGAACCACAAAAGCACAAAGGATCTTGACTGCATCATCCAGCAACTTTCCTGGGCCTGGACTTGCTACTTCTGGGTCAATTGTTAGGAAAACAAATAAACCAGTCATTTTAAGAAAAAAATAAATAAAAACATGACTTCTTTTCAGTACCTTATGTGATCTTCTTCTCTGGCTTTCGAAGTCTAAATTTTCAAATGCTACAATCTCTCATGTGACAGTTTCCCAGTTGTGTGTTGCTTCTCAGTGGTGTCTTGGATCTGACACCCTCCAGATGCCCCTGGGCAGCTCAGTCCTCTGAGCCTGGCCAAGGTCTGGCCTGTCCTCCCTGCACACTGCCTACATCTAGTAAAGATGAAAGCATCCTCTTCATTCAATGCCCAGCCAGTGCACAGCCATCTCATCTTCCTCCTGTCATATCTCCCAAGCTTTGTACTTTTTCATTTTGCCAAGAAAGTATGCAATGTGGAAAGAAAAGACCCAAATTCTATTGAGAGTTAGAAACATGGTATTTTATACTTCCAATGTAAAGAACTGGTTTAGTTTATTTTTAATATTTTGAACAAAAAAATTATCTGAGAGTAGAAAGGTTATTGAAAGTAAGTGATATCATTCACATTATATGATACAGTGGACCCTTGATTTACCAACTCGATCTGTTCCCCAGGGCTGGTTATAACTAAACGTGATTGTAAGTCAATACAGCTGAGATCTGCATGTCTACCTGGGTACACGCTGTAGATAACAAGAGCCAGAAGAATCTTCCATCAACCTAACCACTAACCAAGTTGTTCATATGTCAGGCTGGTTATAACTTGAGGGTCCACTGTATAAATGAGTGACTCTCAAAGTAAATCAGCACTGGATCAGCACTGTGTTGCTTGGGGAATGCAGATTCGCAGGCAATTCTTGGGTCTACCATCACGGGAACTGGAGGGGAACCCAGCCACGCTGACCCCTCCCAGGATCCTGATGCATGTCCTCATCTTAGAACCATTGCTTTGGGATCTGACTAGCTGTACTCTACCACCTCCACTCACACTAAACACATTCATCCCTGGAATGCAAACTCTGAGAGAAAGCCAGAGTCTTACTTATTTCCGGGTCTCCTATAGATAGTAGTGTGCCTTACACAAAGAGAAGAGTCTTGGCTGATAAATATATCAGAGAATGACAGGAGTGGTGCTTTATTATTAAAAACAAGTCCAAATAATGGCAGCTATGAAGTAGCTGCATAAAACACAGAAAGTTTTGTTCATCTGTAGCTTTGCTGTCCATGGTTTCAATTACCATTGACTGCACCCCAAATATATTAAATGGAAAATTCCAGAAGCAAGCAGTCTACAAATTCTGAGTTGTGCACCAGTCTGAGGAGCACAATGGAGTCACCACCTCATCCTGCTCTGTCCCATCCAGGACAAGAGTCATTTCTGTCCAGGTTACCTGTGATGCATGTGCCATGCCCGTTAGTCTCAGTATCTCAGTTGTCCAGTTGACAAGGCTTGTGTTCAAGTAACATTACTCTGCCTAAAAGTTGCTGTCAATTTCAAGAGTAGAGGTGCAGGCAAAGCAGATATGTGCATCAAAGAGAAGCTGCAAAGTGCTTCTTTTAAGTGATGCATATAACTGTCGTTCATTTTCATACCTGTATAGTTACCTTGTGTGAAAGTTCTTGACCTAGTAAAAGAAAAATAAGCATATCAGAGTTTGCTAAGATTCACAGTAAGTAATCTTCTACCCATCAAATTTTGAAGGAGAAAGAAATTTGTGCTAATTTTGCTGTCACAGCCAAACCATAACTGGCCAAAGTGCATACATGCTTAGTTAAGATGGAAAAGACAAAACATTTGTGTAAATATGTGTAGGGAAAAGGCATGTATAGGATTTGATACTGCAGTCATCCATGAGAGATCCCAGAGCAGGTCCTCTATGAATAAGTGGATACCACTGCAATAATAAAAACAGCTAATTCATAAGTTCAAATTAGCACTACTATGTATGAGCAGGCATGGTGTCCCGTGCCTTGATCCCAGCTCTTAGGAGACTGAGGAAGGGCTATCAGTGCGTGTAAGAGGGCAGCCTGGGCCTCTAAGGCAGTGAGATTCTGTCTCAACAAAAGAAAAGAAAAGAAAGAAGAAGGAAGGAAGGAAGGAAGGAAAGAAAGAAAGAAAGAAAGAGAAAAAGAGAGAAAGAAAATTACTACGCATGAAATACCCTTGTGCTTCATTTAGATAACTACATTCCTATCATTTTTCTCATCTCATGTGTTATTTTGCATGCAGAAAATGCACGCACAATACAAAAGCTAAAAATGGTATGAAATTCCTCTGCCAAGAGTGGAGCTCTGTATACTGTTGGAAGCGCCTCTGGATGACTTCTTGGCCTCCTCCCCTGAAACAATCACCGCTCGGAACCTTGCACTAAGCCTTCCCTTCATTAACAGTGCACCATTCACCGTGCTTGCCTGAGTTCCTCAGCAAGCATCAGTAGGTTTTGCCTGCTCTTGACCCATAGTGAATAGATTATTTGTGGCTTGTTTCTCATTCTCCAACTGAGAACCATCCATAACAATGCATGTAACTATGGTTTATGTTCACTGCTATGTAGTTACTGCAGGGGAATAAGCCATGTAGTTTTGGTCTATCCAACTATATATGGGCATTTGCATCATTTCTAATTTATGCTGTTAACAAACATTCCTAGCTATAAAACTTACCGCCTTGTGGTTACAATTCCATTAAATATGACTCCCATCCCTTCACTGGCCCCTCTGAATTATATTGCTATATGTTGCAGGCTTATATCAGTCCATTTGTAATCTATAAATATTTTTCTATTCAGAAACTCAAAATTTTAGCGCAGTCAATTGACCACTCTTAGTTGGAGGCAGAAAGTTCTTCTAGGCTGTTTTAAGGGAACAAAAAAGTTCTATCTGAAGTTTATAAAAATATCTATATTATTTTTAAATCTTTTTTAATCTCTCACGTAAGTGTCTTAATACACCCGAACCGGTTTCTAGGCAGGGAGATTTAATTTCTTTTGTTCAATATGGATACAAAATTTTTGCTATGACATCGGTAAAGAACTCTGTCCGGTTACGAATGGCCTCCAGTCTCACTTAGCTAAAGTGTCTATGTCTGTGGGAAGACGCATAGGAGCAGAACAGAAATGTCCCCTGTCCAGGTCCCTGTCACACTGTCTTTGCTATCATCCCTGTCCTTGAACCCACACCCTCAGCCCAGAGCAGCAATCCAGGCTTTGCAGTTTGGGGAGCAAGTCCTGTTTCACCCTCTGTAGGACCGTGGCTATCCTTAGCCTTTGCAATTCTCTTAAAAATTCTGGAATCAGCCCATCACATTAGAAGGTAGCTGTAATTTCATCTGACATAGCATAGTAAATCAATTCTGAGAAAATTGATGTCTACACAATATCGACTATGAATCCGTGAGCACAATACATAGCCACGTTCTGTTTTCCATTTTATCTTCTTTAGTATATTGGAATATTGTTCTGGGATGATCTGTTTGAAGGATTTATATGACTTCATCCCATGTATGTCCTTAGATAATTATATTTATATGCTGGTGCAAATTTTAAAATTTGGCTTCTCTATATTGTTAATATATAGAAATATAAGTGCCTTTTATATTGATTTTATATCCAGCAGCCATGCTAACTTATTATTCATTCTAATATCATGCTTACAGTTTCTTACAGTATTTATAATAATCTACTGATGTATGTGATGTTGTCCCCAAACCCAGTGGTTTCAAGCACTAACCCTCAGGCATGATTCCTCATCGTTTCTGTGGGTCAGAAACTCAGACAAAGCAGTGAAGAATCTCCCAGTGTGGTCTTTCTGTGTCTCCCTTGTGCAATGTCCTCAGCTGGAAAGCTGGGCACTGGGGTCATTGACGTCTTGCCCACTTTCCAGCAGCTGATGCTGACCATTAGCTCAGACTGGAATTGAGGCCACTGGCTGGAACGTCCCTGTGGTCTCTCCTTGTGGTCTGGTCTTTCCGGCATAGTGGCTAGGGTCCAACAGAGAGTGTTCTAATGGAAAAAGAGATAGTCACAGCACGACATCACTGGATCCCATGGCATGCATGCCTCTCCGAGATTCAGGGTGTGGGAATACAAACCCCTCTTTTTGTGGGAGGAGCCTGAAGTACATCCTCAACAGTGTATGAGATGGCAGTGGTGGAGCCATGCTGGGACATACTGCTTGCACAACACAAAAAGATTATCTGCAAAGCATAATGTTTTCCTCTTTTAAAATCTTTGTTTATTTTTTCCTTGCCATAGTACTTTAACCCAAGTCCAAATATACAGAGTAAAAGAAAATTGTACGTGTTTCCCCATCACAACAGGAATGCTCTCAAGACATTAAGAATGCTCTGAGGGCATTAAGAGTGACGTGTGGGGTTTTGCAGAGGTAAATATGATGGTGTGATACCCATGTTCATCACAAGGAGGATTTGCCACTGGGCTGTGGGAACAGTCAGCAGATCACCGCCATCTGCCAGCCCCCAGGGTCTGCCTTGCTCTGGAGAGCTGTGGCAGCTCCTTTTTCGACACTGGGGAAGGTGGGAATAGGAAGGACTTACCATATGGGCCCAACACAGGGCCCTCGGACAGGCTGGACCAGCGCAGGGCACTTGCTGCTTTCTCAGGCTTGTGTCTGCACCACAGTTCACATCTTCCTTTGATTACCCTGACTTCTTACCCAAGTGTTGGTCCCCAATAAATACTAGGTATGATCAAAGGATATGGTAAATAGCTACATTAAAAATGGATTGCAGTAAAAGATGCATTGCAATGAATCCCCCTTAAGATCCTCCACCTCACTTCAAATCACATTTATCCCACCATTCTTGCCACTTTAAACAGTTCCAGAAATCCTCTTTATGAGTGTCTTTCACAGTTGTGGTTAGAAACAAACAAACAAACAAAAACTGGCCTCTGCCCAGTGCCATCCCATGGAAAGGCAGGCTCATAAAAACCATTGCACTGCATTTACTGGATCTGACCCCCAGGCCACACCAAGTCTTTTCCCAAAGTCAAAATGACCATAATTTTTCAATTGGTTTAGGACATTGAGGCAGCCTCAGCAGCAGAGCTGAAGGCACTCACAAAAGAAGACTTCTAGAATGGCATCGGGAAGTGACAAGACCAGTGGGATACGTGCGTTTGAAGCAAGGAGAGAAGAGTACTCTGAGGACAATTAATGGCAATGTCTCTTTTACTGTAATAAATTTTAAGCTTTCATCATATTTTTCAATCACTCCTTATCTTGCAGCAACCTCAGACCTGGTTCTAGAAAACCAATGCTGAACTTTGGCACAGGAGCTCAGACAAAGGAGGCAGAAAAGGAGGCTGGAGGCCGCATGTGCGCTGCAGACAGTTTTCCCGGAACGTGGTTGTCCAGTCGTTACATTTACTGGAGGTGACTAGGGAGAGTGCTTCGGTGGAAAGAAAGTGAATTAAAGAGAGAAGTGAATTTGGCATTTGAGATACCTGGAATAAATAGTAGCTGAAGATATTATAAAAACACACTAGATGGCTTCCACCACAGATATTTATTGGTTCAGGGTTCTGGAGACTGAAAGTCCAAGATCCATGTGTCAGCAGAGTTGGCTCATTCTGAGGCTTCTCTCCTGAGCTTGCAGGGTCTTCACCCACCCTTTCTTCTAGCAGTGTGAAGAGGGAGTGGGCTCTGGTATCTTGCTCTTTCCATGGGGCCACCAGGGCTCCTGGATTAGGTCCCCTCTCTCATGGCCTCATTTAACAATCATCAGCTCCTTACAGGCCCTCTCTCCAATTACAGTCACATGGAGTTTTACCATATTAACATGAAACTTGGGGTAGGGGGCATAGTTAACCCTTTAACAGATGGCTACTGCTAAGCACCACTGAGCTATAGCAAAAAGACTATGAACAGAAAACGAATTGGAAATCAGGTGTGAAACCCAGGGAGCCTCTTTTATTGTACACAAGAAGCAAGACAGAAGAAGCCTGAGAGTACACAGGTGATTTGAACAGCACTCTCCCGGGCCACCGCCATCCATACCGGGCACTGTGCAGATGCACATCAGCCATAACACTCCAGGGCCAATTAGTCAGTCTGGTGGTGCCTCCTCTCCTGTGATTCTTTATGTGAGTACTATACTACTGTCTCATACTTCTTGTATTAGTTTTCTTTCACTGTGACTAAATATCTGAGAAAATCAATGCATACAAAAAAAAGGTTTATTTTGGCTTATGGTTTCAGAAGTTTCAATGCATGGCTATTTACCCCTGGGGATTTGTGGCCTGTGGCAAGGCAGTATGTACAGCATGGTAGAGGGCCTGGAGAAGGAAAGCTTCTCCACTCATGGTGGTTTGGAAAGAGCAAGAGAATGATGAGAGAGACAGAGAGGGAGAGGGAGAGGGAGAGAGAGAGAGGCCCAATATCCCCTGAAAGAGAAAACTCTCATTAACTTAATTTTCTCCCACTTTCACCTTTTCCCTAAACCCACTACCTCCAAATACCACTGTGGGCCAGTAACCAAGCCTTTTTCCTTTAGCATATGGCATTTAGGGACCACATAAGATCCAAACTATAACATTTCTTTTAGATTTTTTATAGCAGTTTACCTTTGGGATATTTACCTAGAAGTGAAAATATAAAGTCAAAGAGTATGCACATATGTTTTGAAAAATATTGCCAAATTTTCCTCCATATGTATTGTACTGTTTCAGATTTACATTGCCAATATATGAAGAATCTTGTGCCCCATCACATCATCAATAGAGAATGTTGTCTAATTAAACATTTTTTTTTAATTTCCAGGCTGATGTGGTTTGAGGAAGCCTGAGCTACACAAGGGAAAGCTTTTGTTATTATACCAGTGGAACATGGGCCCTCTGGGCGTCCTGATCTTTTCTATGGGGAGTAGGAGGGGCTTATCCATATAATTTGACTTCCAAGTAGGAAAGCTAGGGTTTTATTCTATGTTTGACCTCTCACAATGAATTCTCTTCCCTACCTCTTAAAACCTTGAAAATATTGATATAGTATAATTAATTTTATGCAACAGAGTGATGGAAAGGGGAAAAGGAGGAGTTTTGTCACTTGGATGAGGAAACTTCACATGGGCAACCTCTTTTTGCTAAGTGAATGGCGAGAACTCTCAGGGAATGAGTATTAGGCAACAAATTCCACACAGAGGGAATCATTGCTTTTTTCCCTCAGAATATTTGTATAACATTTGTATCATGTAAAATTATTTAGAGAAATGAATCCAGTGGTATCAATGATTTGGATATAAATACAGCTAGAGATACGGATATTGATGTAAACATGAACATAGAAAAAGAGATCTGTTATGAGATACTGGCTCAAAGGTAACAGATACTAAGACATCCCACCATCCCAGAGGAGCTGCTGGTGTAAGGCAGTCTAAGTCCAGAAGGCTTGGAGTCATGGGTGGTCAAGACTGCATTTGAAGGTCTAAGAACCGGGAAATCCAATGCCAGGTCAGGATAAGATGGAGACCCTAGTTCACACACAGAGAGTGAATTTGTCCCCTCAACCTTTTTTCTGCACAAGCACTTAATGGGTTTCATGATTCCTACCCACAGTGACAGAGGTGCATCTTTTTTATTCAGTCTGCCGAGCCAAATGTGAAATCCAATGTGAAATCTAAATGTAAAAGATTTCACAATATTAATTGGAAAATGCCCGTGCATTGGAGGCCTTTGGTTGTTGCTGACCTCTCCTGTTGCAAGAATAGCCTTTGCCCAGGATAAAGCAAAGACTGGTTAGGCGGCTCAGGCAGATGTGGAGCAGTAATCACTTATAATAGGGAAAAGAGTCCATTGGGAACTGAACTCCTCTTTGATTTGTCCAGAGAGGACAGGGTTCTTTAAAGGAAGGGAGAGGAAAGAGGAAGAGAGGTAAATGGGAGCTCAGTAGACTCACAGAAATAAAAAATTATGAAAAGCATGAAAGAGGGGGTGGTCCATGTCAAAGCCATCTGGGTTTGCTAACTGGCACTGAAGTTCATTTGCTACCCCAGAGATGCTGGGAGATGGGGCCACAACCTTAAGTGTTAGCCAGAACAAATGACATGTTTTATAGGTGACCTTGAGCTTCTCAGGAAGGTTAATTTAGGGATGTGAAGGTCATCCTAGGAACTCAGGCTTGAGGCCTTAGAGATTGTTCATTCAAGTTTTCACAGAGCAAGCTTGAGGTCCAGTTAAGAAAGGAGCTCAGTGGTCCTGAGGCGCACAGAACACGCCAAATCAGCCCGCTGCACACAGGAAGGTCTGTGCACACCCGATCGAGGTCCTGAGTCATACGGAAGACACCTAATCGCCCCGCTGCAGACAAGCAGGCACCTGGTTCCACACTACAAAGATGCAGAGGACACCAGACCACTAGACCAAGGTACTGAGTCCCACTGTTCCCGGCCCAGAGGTAGGGGCTTCTGAGCTGTCGTCCCACTGCTCCTGGTCCAGAGGAAGGGGCTTTTGGGCCACCTTCTGTCCCACTACTCCTGGCCCAGAGGAAGGGGCTTCCAGGCCACCATCCATCCCAATGCTCCTGGCCCAGACGGAGGGGCTTCTGAGCCACCATCCCACTGCTCCTGGTCCAGAGGAAGGGCCTTCCCGGCCACCATCCCTCCCACTGCTCCCAGGCCACAGGAAAGGGCTTTTGGGTCACCATCCCTACCGCTGCTCCCGGCCCCTGTCCCACCTCAACCAGCTCAGAGGAGGTAATCCGTGCAGGCGCTAACAGCCCCCTGACCCAGGCAAAATGAGAAAACACCTAAATAAGTCTCAAAACCAGACTTCTAGATCACCTACAGCAACCCCAAAGGGAAATGAGATGGAACACTCTGATATTCAACCACTTGGACCCACTGAACTGGCAACAAAAGGGGATCTGGAAAAAATGAAATCAGAAATAATTTCTCAGATAACAGGAGAAATTGTGCCCCTAGTGCAAGACATGATTAATAAATCTAGAGAGGAGCTGAGGAACATGATGGAATCCCAACATAAGAAACAAATGGAATCCATAAAACAGATGCAAATATATTTCCAGGAGATGAAAGACTCCATTGAGAGTCTACACAGCAGAATGAGCCAATGTGAGGACAGAATTTCAGATATAGAAGATAAGATTGCAATTAGTGACCAGGAAAAGAAAAATTACTTCAAAATTATAAGGGAACATGAGAAATCAATCCAGCAGCTGCTAGATGATGCAAAGAAGAATAACATAAGACTGAGTGGGCTCAATGAAGAAACAGGAGAGAGTGGAGATGACATAAAAAATCTCTTCACAGAAATAATGGCAGAAAACTTCCCAAGCAGGGGAAAAGAGCTTGACATACAGATAAGTGAGGCATATAGGACTCCAAATAGCCTTGATCAAAAAAAATCTACACATAGGCATATAATTGTTAAGATTCCAGAAACACAACAGAAGAACAAAATTCTCCAAGCAGTCAGAGAAAAGAAACAAATCACATACAAAGGAAAGCCCATCAGAATCACAGCAGACTTCTCAACACAAACCATCAAGGCAAGAAGAGCTTGGAGTGACATATTCCAAGCCCTAAAAGAAAACAGCCTCCAACCCAGATAGATGTACCTGCAAAACTATCTTTCAAAATGGATGGAGAAATAAGATACTTTCATGACAAAGAGCACCTTAGGAACTTTGTGAATACCAAACCAGTACTCCAAAGAATTTTACACAATATCCTAGGAACAGACATTGAGGATCACAACCCCAGGAAGCAAAGCAGAATGAACCCATCTGGCATGACAAGAAATTAAATGGAAAGGGAGAGAACCCAACAAAAAGAAAAAGTCATGGCAATGACAAGTCAATACATTTCAGTTATAACCATCAATGTTAATGGTCTCAATTCACCAATCAAAAGAAATAGACTGGCAGAATGGGTCAAGAAGCAAAATCCAACAATATGCTACATACAAGAAACACATTTCATTCAAAAGGAAACACATAAACTGAAAGTTCAAGAGTGGAAAACAATACTCCATGCAACAGGAACCTGAAAAAAAGCAGGAGTAGCTATCCTCTTGGCAGATCAAGTAGATTTCAAACCAACACTAATTAAGAGAGACGAAGAAGGACACTACATCCTTGTAAGGGGAAGAATCCAAGAGGAAGAGGTGACAATCATAAATATCTATGCACCAACTCTAGTGCACCCAACTATATAAAACGAATACTAACGGACATGAAAAGTCATATATGCACTAATACAATTGTAGTGGGGGACCTCAACATTCCACTGTCACAAATAGATAGATCAACTAGACTAAAAATAAGTAATGAAATATTAGAACTCAACCGAACTCTTGAACAAATGAACTTAACAGATGTTTACAGAGTCTTCCACCCCTCAAAATCAGAATACACATTCTTCTCAGCTGCACATGGGTCATTCTTCAAAATAGACCACATACTCACACATAGAACATGTTTAAGTAAGTGCAAAGGAATTGAAGTTATCCCCTGTATATTATCAGACCGTAGTGCAATGAAATTGGAGATCCATAGCAAAAGAAACTCAAAAAATTTCATAAACATGTGGAAATTGAACAACACACTTCTGAATAACCAATGGGTCACAGAGGAAATTAAAGAAAAAATCAGACAGTTCCTTCAATTAAATGACAATGACAATACAACATATCAGAATCTATGGGACACAATGAAAGCAGTCTTATGAGGGAAATTCATAGCAGTGAATACGCATATTAGGAAAACAGAATGAGCCCAATTAAACAACCTGATGCTGAACCTCAAGCTTCTAGAAAAAGAAGAGCAGGACAACCCCAAAGCTCATACAAGGGAAGAAATTATAAAGATCAGAGGAGAAATCAATGCAATGGAGACTAAGAGAACGATACAAAAAATCAATGAAGCCAAGAGTTGGTTCTTCGAAAGAATCAACAAAATTGACAAACCTTTAGCCAATCTTGTCAGAAAAAGGAAAGAAAAGGCCCAAATCCATGCAATTAGGAATGAAAAGGGTGAAATGACAACAGACCCAGCAGAAATCCAGAGGATCGTCAATCCCTACTTCCAGAACCTATACACCAATAAGATGGACAACACAGAAGAAATGGACAGATTCCTAGACACATATGAATTACCAAAGTTGAACAAAGAAGATCTAAAAGTTCTGAACAACCCAGTATCAACCGATGGAATAGAAAATGTAATTAAAAACTTATCAACTAAGAAAAGCCCAGGCCCTGATGGCTTCACTGCTGAATTCTACAAGACATTTAGAGAGGAACTGCTGCCACTAGTGTTTAAACTCTTCAGTGAAATTGAAAGGGAAGCAATACTCCCAAATTCATTCCTGGAAGCAAGCATCACCTTGATCCCCAAAGCAGAGAAAGACCCAACTGAAAAAGAGAACTATAGGCCAATCTCACTAATGAACATAGATGCAAAAATCCTTCATAAGATAAAGGCAAACAGAATGCAGAAGATCATCAAGAAGATCATACACCCTGATCAAGTGGGATCCATCCCAGGGATGCAGGGATGGTTCAATATATGAAAATCAATCAATGTAATACACTATATCAATAGAGCCAAGGACAAAGACCATATGATTATCTCCATAGATGCAGAAAAAGCATTTGACAAAATCCAACATGCATTTATGATAAAAACCCTACAAAAAATTGGAATAGATGGTCTCTACCTCAAACTGATAGAAGCCATCTATGAAAAACCAACAGCCAATATCATACTAAATGGTCAAAAATTGAAATCCTTCACTCTAAAATCAGGAACAAGACAAGGATGTCCACTATCACCGCTCTTGTTCAATATAGTTCTGGAAACATTAGCCACGGCAATTAGACAAGAGAAAGAAATAAAAGGAATAAAGATAGGAAATGAAGAAGTCAAATTGTCATTATTTGCAGATGACATGATACTCTATATGGAAGACCCCAAGAACTCCACCAAAAGTGTTCTAGACTTAATAACCAAATTCAGTCAAGTAACTGGTTACAAGGTCAACACACAAAAATCCATAGCTTTCCTCTACACCAATGACAGACTCACTGAGAGAGAAATAGGGCAAATAATTCCTTTCACAATAGCATCCAAAAAACATAAATACCTAGGAATCATCCTAATGAAAGAAATCAAAGGCCTCTTCTCTGAAAACTATGGCACTCTGAAAAGAGAGATTGAAGATGATATCAGAAAATGGACAGACATCCCCTGCTCCTGGGTAGGAAGGATTAATATAGTGAAAATGGCCATACTTCCACAACTGCTGTATAGATTTAATGCAATTCCAATTGAGATCCCAGCAGCATACTTCATAGACCTCGAGAAAACAATCCAAAAATTCATTTGGAACAAGAAGAGACCCAGGATAGCAAAAGCAACTCTAGGTAACAGAGACATGGCAGGGGGTATCACAATTCCCAACCTGCAACTCTACTACAAAGCTACTGTGATAAAAATAGCATGGTACTGGCAAAGAAACAGGCCTGAGGACCAGTGGAACAGATTAGAAGATGCAGAAACAACTCCAGACACACTCAGCCATCTCATCTTCGACAAAGGAGCCAAACACCCTCACTGGAAGAAAGATAGCCTCTTTAATAAATGGTGCTGGAAAAATTGGGCTTCAACTTGCCAAAGATTAAAACTAGACCTATATCTCTCACCATGCACTAAACTAAAATCAAAATTGACTAAAGATCTAAATATTAAAACAGAAACTCTGAACCAGTTGGAACAGAGGTTAGGTAGAACCCTTGAAGACATCAGTGTAGGAAAAGATTTTATGAACAAAACCTCAGTTGCCCATGAACTAGCACAAACAATCAACAAGTGGGATCTCTTCTTATTAAAAGGCTTCTGCACAGCAAGAGAAACCACCAGCAGTGTGAAGAGACAACCCACAATGTGGGAAAAAATCTTCACCTGCTCTTCCTCAGACAAAGGTCTACTATCTCGAATCTATGAAGAACTTAAAAAGATCAGACATCCCAAATTTAAAGACCCAATCGAAAAATGGGCATCTGAAATGAACAGACATTTCTCAAAGAAGTAGAAATAGCAAATAAATACATGAAAAAATGTTCAACATCACTGGTCATTTGAGAGATGCAAATGAAAACAACGCTGAGATTCCACTTCACTCCAGAAAGAATGGCTGCTATCATGAAATCAACCAATAACAAATGCTGGCGGGGCTGTGGGGAAAGAGGAACACTGCTCCACTGCTGGTGGGAGTGTAGACTGGTGCAAGCACTGTGGAAATCAGTATGGAGATACCTCAAAGAACTAGGACTGGAAGTCCCATTTGACCCCGCTATTCCACTGCTGGGGATCTTCCCCAAAGAATTAAAAGAATCATACCACAGTGATATATGTGCACCCATGTTCATAGCAGCACAGTTTGTAATAGCTGAAACTTGGAAACAGCCCAAATGCCCATCAACTGGAGACTGGATAAAGAAAATGTGTTTTTTTTTATAAAATGGAGTACTACTCAGCCATAAAAAATGAGAAATTAGAGACATTTATAGCTAAGTGGATGCACATTGAGGCAATACTCTAAAGTGAAATAAATAGGACACACATGTGTAAATACCGAATAGTTTCTCTGGTGTGAGAAAGTGAAAGTGTAAATAAGGACTAAATGTATAATAGGTAATGTGAAATAGGAAGAAAAGGGGCAAAGGGGAATGAAGTGGGAGGGCTAGGGGAAAGGATAGAAGGGAATGGGATTAATATGAGAAAATGGAAAAATAGAAACAAAATCTTTGTAAATAGGGAGGACTGGAGGGGTTGAAGGGAGGGCTGGGCAAGGGTGAACAATAAGAACCAAGAGAGATTATGTAAAGGTGCAAATTTCCAATGATGAATGTCATTATATTGTATACCTAAAATGTACCAATGATTAGAATGAATAACCGATAATGCAAAATAGGAAGAACAGGTCCAAAGGGGTAGGGGTAGTGGGAGGGGCAGGGGAAAGGAAAGGAGGGAAAGGAAAAATGATGAGAAATGGAAAAAATGGAAATAAAGTCTTTGTAAATAGGGATGGGTGGAGGGGGTGAAGAGAGGGCTAGGAATGGGGAAAAAATAAGAACCAAGATGCATCATGTAAAGGTACAGTTCCCAATGAAAAATGTAATTGTGTTGTATACCTACAATGTACCAATGAAAGAATTTAAGGGAAAAAAAAAGAAAGAAAGAAAGGAGCTCAGAAAAGCCTGATCCCTTTCTTTCAAGGCCACCCAATAAAAAAGATAGAGACCAGACCCCATTTCCTGACATCCACTAGATGGTAGCATTTTATTGGCAGGACGTCTCCACTTGCAAAAAGTATTTGTCCATCCACCCAAGAGCCACCATATCTAGAAAACGAGCAACTTAAGACATTCCTGCTGAGATAAAATAATAATAGGAGTCCTCCTTTCAGTTGTTCTCATGAAGTGACATACAGTAAAGCCTCTTTCTCCCCACAGACTTCATAATTCAAACAGAAGTGTTGCCTACTTCCTCATTAGCTAAATTGTATTCATTCCAGAAAGCAGGTTTTGGTAGCAGTATTGATCAGCAGGAAGTAAGATGGAAAAGATTAACGCAACTTGAAAACTCCGGTCTCTGGAGTATGACTTGCCATCTGGGGATGAATTCTCAGGGAAGAACTAAGGAAGCGGGGTCAGTATATTGCCTTTCTGCTTCACACAGGCATCTTGTGCTCCTCAGTCGGACCTCACCAGCGTGGAGCTTGCAATAATTCAGGAGTGACAAGAGTGGTCCCCATGGAAGAAAAGAGTCCCTGCAAAACATCAAATTCCAAGTTTCTTTCAGATGCCAGGTGTGTTTTCCTCCAGTTCTGGAGTTGTTTTTATGTGTAATCTTGCATATAGTATCTATAATGCATACTGTACCCAGTGGGCAAAATCAATGTATTCAATTCCTCGTTTGAAATTCTCACATTTCGGTTGCTTTGGCAATTTAATCCCCCTTTCCTCACTTCAAATTAATACCATTTTACATGATAAGAACAACTTCTCTTTTCTTCCCCTCTCACAGCATCTTCTCTCTAACAGCTTTTTTCAACCTAAAGAACAAAGAACTATTTTAAAATAGACGGTTGAAGTAAAAAATGCAGTAAAATGAAGGCCTTAGTCACAGAACTTGGCGCTGATACATTCACACAAAAATTACTACATTAAACATTTGTTAGTGAAGATCAACATCATCTTTCCTTTTGTTTGTTCTAATAATTGAACAATTATCCCTCTGCCAGTAAATTAACATAACACTCTCCTAAATCCATTATCCAAGTTATTTTTAATAACTTCCCATTTACTTGCAGTTTCAAAATTGTTTTTATTTCACTGTTTTTTTATCAGTTCACTCCCTCAGATGAAGCTTCATTTGTTGAATAAAGATGCAAACTGTTTCTAAAGAATATGAATTGACCCAAATAATTGAGTGAGAACTTGATGTTAATGGGAAAAGGGATCAATCGGGAGGCAGGAACAATAGTAGGAGGTAAATAGCATGTAATTACTCATGTCTTCCATTCACACTTGTTCTGTGTTTGTTATAAATTTCCAATTTGTTGTGAAGTGATTTCAAATTAAAGCTAATTATCAACTACACATCAATGCTTTTATTGCAGCAAATATATAAATAAACATCTCTGTGTCAAAGCACTATATCGGGGAAAACTCAGTGAGAAGGAAGACCCAGATTCCTACCATCTGAGGGATGTTTGTTCTTGGGAGGCAGAAAATGGATACAGAAATAGCAGAGAGTGATGCCGAAATAAATGACCACAAATTTCTTTCACAGTTATGGAGGCTGGAAGTCCTCAATGAAGATGTCTGCAAGACTGTGGGTTCTGCAGCCACTGGAGGGGAGGATTGTTCCTTCTATCTTCCAACCTTGGAGGCTCCGGTCATCCTAGGAGATCATTGATTTACAGCTGCATCTCTTCACTCTCTGCCACCACCTTCACATGCTGTTCTCTCTGTCTCACTATGATCTCTCGCCTTCTTATAAGGACACCAGTCGCTGGATTTAGGTCCCAACATGGTCTAGTATGACTTCATCCTAACTTATGTAAAGCTGCAAAGACATTGTCTACACACTAGCTCACATTCTGAGGCTGTATGTGAACATGAATTTTGTGGGCATTATTCAACTTGTTCTGGATGGTTTAAAAATGGTACCCCTAAAGGAAGAGGAGAGCCTGAGTTGATGAAAGCCCCACAAGTTAAGAGCAAAATGGAGCAGAAGTATAATGCTAGGTGTCATGGAAAATAGTCCTGCCCCTGGAACACCTGCTTTCTCTCCCAGCACAAAACTACTTATTCAGGTTACTTCAAACTTCTCACTTTTCCTAGAACACACAGTAGGTAATCACTTATGCCTTTGTAAATTGATAAATGGAGTACATTCGTCTCCATAGTTCCCATTAAGATATCAAGCTGGGACAGTGGAGATTAATTGCACATTTATGCCACCTCCACTAAGAGAGGGACAAAACAAGTCTTGAGACCCTCAGCTAAAATTCTCCACTAATTTTTCTGTCTGTAAGAGTTGCAGAGATTCATTAAGCAGATTAGAGAGGTTTTGTCAAGAAAATTGTCCATGTCTGGTGATGGATAGAGAAGGTTTTCCTCCACTCTGTGAAGGTGGGAACAGCTGTATGAGCTGTCTTTGCTGACACTGGGTTCCACAATGTGTGGTGAGCATGCTGATACACTGACATGAGCCTTATAGAGTTGGACAGCAAGCAAAGCATGGGAGCACATGCCTGCATTCACTGTATTCTGGGTGGCTGACACAGGAGGATTCCAAATTTGAGCCTAGCCTGGACAACTTACCAGTTTAGTCAAACCCCAGCTTAAATTTTTTAAAAAGGCCTGGGAATGTAGCTCAGTGCTAAGGCCCTGGATTCAATCTCCAGTACTGCAGGAGATTGGAAAAAAAAGAGTTAGAGGTCATAGCTATGAAGGTGCTAGACACTCACCTTCCGGGGATCTGAGGACAGTAGATAGCAGAAAGAAAGCTAGGGTGGGAGCTCTGTGCATAACAATGGGACAAGGGGCATGCTTCCTGCAGGGCTATGGGGGCAGCTAGGTTAAGGTTGTCTCAAAACCTCACTCTCCAAGAGCACAGTCTGCAGAGGAAAGCAGGCAGCAGCAAAAGTGACTGGAGGAATCTTGCCAGAAGAAGAAACTGACACAGAGCCAGAGTCACTAGCAGGATTGCACATTGCTTATGTAACAGGAAATACCATGGAGTAGGGAATCCCAGATACTGCACTGTAAGGAAGCCCAGAAACACCCCTGAGGGGTGAGTCTTTGTGTAGATAGGAGCCAGGTCCAAGAGTTTCCAGAGTTAGGGGAGATGCACCTGCACCAGCAGCCTGAAACTGTTCCATGTTTTCTCAGTCACCAGGAACAGGGAGAATGAAAGAACAATCAGTGAGGACAAGCTGTTGATGCTGAGGGTCACATATGCGCGTGCAAGCACACACACATCTCCTTAGCTTAAAACAAAACTTCCTGCTCCCTTATGTCCATCCAAGAGCTGTGCTATTCACTCCGAAGAGACCCCAGCTGATCAGACCCGACCATTCTGAGCGCTGACGGTCTCCAGCAGAGGCATCAGCAAGGTGGGGCTGTGCATGAATCTATGCCTGGGGCTCCCTTAGGAAGTCACACATGTGATTAGCTCATCTTTCAGCAGGTGTCAAAGTGTCATTTTACCTGTTCTAAGAGACTAGAATATTTGGGAGCAGCTCTAGGTGAGGCAGGAGAGAAGAGCGTGGCACTCCCTGAGAGGCACTTGGTATTTCTTTATTTTTCTTCCATATCTGGCCCAAACATCTTGCACCAACCAGAGCTACATCAGGTGCCCAGTGGTGGCCTCAGGAGGTGTTTGCTTTGGCTGCAGCAAGCTGTGGTCCTGGGCCCACCCCAGATGGTTCTACTCTGCAGCCTCTCTGGATGCCCCCAACCTTTTGCAGCCTGCCTCAGTCAGGTTCTCGAGGAGGCTTGCCCCTATCCATGACCAGCCAGAAAGTTTGACACTGCTCAGGGGTGAGTTTGCTTATCTACATAAGCAATTTCCAGCATTTTTTCAACAGGTCAGCTTATGCACTGTTCCCCTCACAATGCAGCCTAGATCCACATAAAGCGATTCTCAGATGGGGTATTTCCACCTATCTTGAGTAAAGCAGGTTGAACTGGTACACTAAGAGCTCTTAACACCAGCCATGGAGTTTGGCATGGCTTACTCCAAAGCATTTTTATTAAAACATCTCACAGATACATACTTGAGAGTGATTTACAATCTCGTTCCATATATCACATTTTTTTTTCGAAAGAGAGATCATGAGGTCAGCTTGATGATAAAGAAGGGGAACACTGCTAAAGTGATGTTAAGCCACACTGTATCACAATGGTGATGAACCTACACCATGCCACAGTGGGCATGCCGAGCTTTCTCTGTGGGCATGCGACCCAAGTTGCTCCAGCATGGCCCTAGCAGCTGAGCACTGGATAGTTAATCCAATACTCTTAGGGAATCCAAGTGGAAAGGCGAGTCCAAATGGAATGGACAGAAGTTGAGCACAAAGATCTTGGCTACCAAATAAATGAGAAATTCATCTATAGGTGTTAGCCACAGATTTGGATGACAAGAGAGTGTGTACCTGAGTGCAAAGATGTCTCAAATAGCTCATAAAATGAGTGAAACAACAAAATTTGGATATAAGCTCCTTGAGGCCAGGGAAATTCTTAGTACCTAAAACAATATCTAATATATCATGAGAAGGTATTCAATAAATATTTTTGAAATTTCAAAAACATGAATGAACTCAAGTATCAGGCAAAGAACAAAAAGCATAAAATCATAACACTAAGACAGTGCCTGAATAAGTACTTGAAACAGGATCTCCAATTTCAAGTCTTTACTCTTCTGCTATATCTAACTTCCTTCTAGAAGGAAAAATAGTGACTTAAGGAAGAAAAGGAAGCAAAAGTGAAGTGCTGTATCCATGCAGTTAGGCTAGGCAGTGTAATGTCAAGTTCAATTGGTTTTTCTGCTAATTTCATGGGATTGCTTTAAGGACAATGGAAAGCTTTTCCTTCTAATGAATAAGTTCCTCAAAGACAAAAAACATGTATCATCATTTCACCAGAAATTAGACCCACAGTAAGAGACGAAGTGCCTTTGTACAACGCTATGTCTCGCTCCACACACACACACACACACACCCCTCTACAGGAAGTAAAAAGAAAAAGAGGATGAGACAGGGAGGAAGAAAGGAAATAAGACAGACAAAAAGAGCAGAGCAGATTTCTCTCAAACTCTGTCTTCTAGACCTAATTACACCAACAATGATGCACACTAATTTTAATGGAGACTTTGATTGCATAATTTTTAACAATTAGAATGTGGCAGAGTGGCATTATTCAAAAGCCAATTATGCACCATGCTTGCTGAAAAGTCAGAGAAGAGGAGCAATCCCTGATCATTGACCTGCTCCCCTCATGACCCCAGCCTAAGGCTCCAGCTGTACCAGTGACTGCCCAAGGTCCCTGTTTTCATAGGGCAGTCTCAGGGAGGATGGCATAGGATTTCACTTCCCCAGGATGCAGACGAAGAGGTAAACATGAAAGAACCAGGGCTCCGGCATAAAGCAAGTTAGAAAACAATCTAAGTATGAATGGAATCCTTCAACATCCCAGCTTGGCAGAATGGGAGATTCCCTTACTCTCTCCAAATCCTCATGTCCTCATCCATAATACAAGGAGAGGGTTACCTTCCTGGAGGGTTCTTGGGTGCATTGTCAATAAGGTATTTGTGCTTGAGCAAAATGCAAACATTCAGTGCATGGCAGCAATTGCTAAAGTGGCAAAGCGGAGAGAAAACACAGGCAGAGAGGAAAAGGGTGTGGACAGTGCTGTGAGGAAGGGTAATGTCCATGTTACAGGGTCAGTTATATCCCCCAAAAGATGTCAAAGCCATAATCTTCAGTGTTTGTGAATGTGACATTTTTGGAAATAGGATCTTGGCAGATGTAACCAAGTCAAGATGAAATTGTTGGGTAAAACCCAACCTCATATGATATGACAGTACCATACAAGGAGACAGACGTGAGGGCCAAGAGACACGGAAAATGCCACAGAAAGATAGGTGCAGAGGGCGAAGCACTACATCCACATGCCAAGAAAATACCAAGGGTTCTTGAAAATCTCAGGAGAGAAAAGAAAGTCACAGAATAGAATCTCTCACATAGACCAGAGACAGTGTGGTCCTGCAGGATTCTACCTTCAAAACAAAGAGATATACTAATAAACTAATAAATATCTGTAACTTCTTAGCACCTAAATTGTGGAGCTTCATTGTAACATCCCTAGAAGTCTAATATATTCTGTGTATTAGTCTATTTTTCATTTCTATAATGAAATATCCCAGTCAGGCTGCTTTTATAAAGAAAGGAGGCTAATTCCGCTCACACTCCTGCAGGTTCAAGAGCACGGTGCTGGTCTTGGCTCAGCACTAGTGAGGATCTCTTGGCTGTTTTGCTTCATGGTGAGAGTGTGTGTGTGAGGGACAACACGCCTCTCCACACAGGAAGCCAGAGAGTGACTACGGGCCCACAATCCCCTCCCAGGGTGGTGCCCTGAGTGGTCTTGCCTTTTAAAGGTACTTCCTCTCAACATCCCACATAGAAGACCATGCTCCTGATGCAGAAATGTTTGGAGACAAGCTATATCCCAAACAAAGAAGTCAGTCAAGATTCGACATGGTTGGCATTCATGGAGGTCAGTTTCCTCTGCTTCCATGCCATCCAGGGTACATCACTGCCTAGTGCTGTGTTCTCTTGGGGCCTTGGGTCCCTGTCTCAGGGTGTTATTTACTACTGGGGTGACACTGGGCACACTGGCAGGTCTGTGTGTGTCACATCATCTGGTCTCTCCATTACCTCTGTTCCAAGCACTTTGGATAACAGCTTCAAAATGTAAGTGTGAGGGTCGGGGACTTAGCTCAGTGATTTGGCCGCCGCCTGCCTCAAAAGCGGAAGGTCTCAAGTTTGATCCCTGGTACCAAAAAAAAAAAATGTAAAAGTGAGTATCAATCTGCCCATCCCCAAACACTTCCCAGGCTTCCTCATGTTCTTAAAGACAAAAGCTTCCTTGGGTGTGCACGGGCTGACCTGCCTCCTTCCCATTCTGGTTTCCTCCCCCTCTTCTGTTGAGTCTTCCTAGTGCACCCATACCAGAGAGAGCAGGGTGCACTCAAGGAACTGAAGGGACAGGTGTTCTCCTATGGGAGGCTGATCCCTCCTCACCCGCCCTCTGGGCAGTGCTCACCACCACTTGAACATCACATGTGATGTCAAACATCACATCCTCCAGGGACACTGAGTCAGATCTTCAGACATAGATTCTTTTTCTTCGTATCATTTATCACATTATATCTGTATATCTGTGCTCTTATTCTATAAGAGATTCTTGACACCCTACTATAATATAAATTCCAAGAAGATGGGAACAGAGTCAGTTGACTTAGAATTGCTACCTGGACACATAGCATGGTACAGGCCATGTAAACAGAGCTCACTATGTGCTGGGTGGCTGGAGGGATGGATGGACAGATGGGGGCTGGGGGAGAGAGGCATCTTAAATACCAGCACAGAGGAAGTCCTCGGCTCAGGCAGTCTTACACATCCTGATGTTGAGCCTGACAGCGCGTCTCTTTCTCTTTCAGGCTCTGTGGCGCCTTCTGGCATGGAATTCTCCACATCCCCCTTAGCTATGTCTTTTGTCTTAGCTCTGTCTGCATACTGGGCTTCAGATGCTCTGACCTCTTAATATCCTCGGTTCTAAGAATCCTCCTGGCTATGATCTTGTGAAATTAACTCAGATCAGCTTTCCCAAATACACGCCGCATACTTTTGATTGGGACATTTTCACGTCTTTAATCCTCCTAACTATGAAACTATACACTATTATCCTTTTCTGTAGATTTTGTGAGGTCATCTAGGAAAAAATAGAAAACATCTGTTTCAGAGCACCTAAATAACTTCCTCAAGGTTAAGAAGAAACGAAACTAAAAAAAACTGAAATGTTTAACTCAATCCAGTGTTTTTTCCTCTTGATCACAGTTCATATATATTTTTTTAAAGAATTCAGGATATTTCTCATTGTTCTCCAGGAATGTGGCACACTCAGGGACATGCACATTTGTTCCCAGCCTGGATCTAAGCTTTTGTTCATTGCAGATATTCAATTAAATACTCAGCTGCCACCTACTAAGAGAAAAATGGGGTAAAATAGTGAAGAGAGGGAGAACCATCGGGAAAAGACATCCTATCGCAGGAAATTGTGATGACTCCAGTGAAATGCCTGTCATCACGGGAAGCTGAGGGGGAGGTAGTCAGAAATTTACCAAGGTTAAATAGTACGAATACATGCCAGATGAACAGATTCTAACATTCAACTGATTTTACACAGGATGGACAAAAATGTTACAAAATTAAAATTAATGAGAATAAGCTTGACATTCATGTGTTAACGTAAGTTAACATGGATCTGAAGAAAATGGCACTTCCTTCTGGGGAAAGGAGGTGTGAGGGAACAGGATCCACTGCTTCCTCCCGGAGTCTGCAGGCAGTGTGGACCTGGCTTCTGGTGCTCTTCCTTTATAAACTCACACTCGTCTTAGGTCAAGTCCAAATTTATTCTTCCTTCTCTGTATCTCAGCATCCCAGACCTTGGATTTCTTTTGCCCCCCCAGGGGTCTCTTTTCTGGAAAACCAGCCCTCAGTTAAAGCACAAAACATGTAAGAGGATGGCACATGTGACCAGGCAGACAGGGAGCACTGCCTGAACTTGTATTTGCATTCTGCCTCAGTCTAGCTATGAGATGCTGCACCTCTCACTGAATTTTTCTGTCTGCATTTCTTTGCTTCTACAGTAATGACAAGACAGGTCATGCAGTTTAATGTGCTGGATCAATGCTTGACTGACCTGTAGTATGGTTCTCAGCTGGGGGTCTTGGTTACAAGCAAAGGAAGATGATTCTGGAAGCTAAGAAAGAAAAAGAGGTTTTTTAAAAAGGCAGTTTTGCAATCAGGGGGTTGAGGACATATGTTGGCTTCCAAGATATGGAACCAAGCTTAATGTCCACTGATGGATGGACAAGGGCAAAGAATAAGGTACATAGATATATAGTGAAATACTATTCATCTGTAAAAACAATGGAACCCTGTCATTTCTACAACATTTGTGAACCTGGAGGACATTTTATTCAGAGAAATCAGCTAGGAACAGAGACACAAATATTGCATGATCTCACTCATATGTAGAATATGAAAAGTTAGTCCTCACAGATTTAGAGGGTAGAATGGCTGAGGTCATCACAAGAGAGGGAGGTTTGGTGCAATATTCATCAGCAAAGATGAATAGGAAGTTAAGAGTAAGTTTAAGAGAACAACGTACAGCAGGGTGACTATACCATTGGTGGTATACTCACAGAAATGCAGAGACTGGAGTTAAGTAGTTAAGTGTTCTCACAACAAAAATGATAACTGTGTGATCTGATGCATTTGCTAATTAGCTCAATTTCACCATTCCATAATGTATGTATACTTCAAAACCTCAACTTGTACACAATAAATACATGCAATTCTGCCAACTAAAAATACATTAAAAGAAACAGTATTTGCTGTTCATTTATTTTGGGAGAGGGCTGGAAATTAAACTCATGCATAGACCTTAAACAACATCCCAAACAAAGCCTGGTTTCCGGTGTGCACAAAGAGCTAGAGGACTCTGTCCCTGCTGCTGCCAGCATGATCACTTCTGCCCTAGAAACCCTACCTGGCCTCCAGTAGCTTTCGGTTTCTTTTAATTCTTTTTTCTCCTTTTAAATTTGTGGCATTTGCGACTGATCTCACGATCTTTGCACTGAGCTGCATCCCCATTTGTTTTTAAAATTTTATTTTGAGACAGGGTCTCACTAAGTCAATAAGGTGCCCGGACTGGGCTTGAACTTGCAGTCCTCCTGTCTCAGCCTCCTGAAGCTCTGAGATTACAGGTGCACCACATTACATCAAGGTTTCAGTAGCTTTTCAAAAAGCTTAGGAAGGACCAGACCAGAAGGGCAGCTCTAAAATCTTTATACCTGGCTTTGGGCAGGAAATATCCTGATGCTCATTCCTCTACTCATCTGAACCCACAGCTAAATGCACTTGTCTTTTTCCACAGTTGGCAATGACACATGAGGATTCAGTGCACTCTGATGGTCTTTCTTTGCTTACTGTCTGTCTGTCTGTCTGCCTCCATCCCACTCACCATTCCACTCACTCATGAGGCAGGACCAGTTCGCTCGTGATAGTGCCCAGAACAGGGACCCGCAGGGTGTTCAGTCTGCAGCTGGGGAATAAGACACAAATGCAAACGGGAAACGAAGTCTACTTCCCTCCTGGCAGCCCTCTCCCATCAGAGACAGGAGGAGGCTGGGACCCCAGATGCCTTAACTTCCTCAGGAGGCCAGGGCAGGGGAGACTAAAAGAAAAAGCAGCTTTGCTAAGAATTAAAGACATGAAAGGGCCTAGTGGAAGCAGTGTCACAGCTCGCCTGCCAAGGCTTCTGATAAAACCCCGACCTGCATCTGCCCCTCACTCTCCCACAGGAAGCCCTTGTCCTGCACACGAGGAGAGCACTGTGCAGAGAGAAACAGGGACTGCTTCCAGGACCCACGGATACCCACACCCACAGTGCCTAGGTAAATGCCGCGGGATTTGTGCGTAACCCATGCACGTCCTCCCATACACTGTACACCGTCTCTAGATGACTTTTTTTCATTAAGTCTTTTTTTATTAATTTTATTGGTACATTTTAGGTATACAGTATAATGACATTCATCATTGGAAATTTGCACCTTTACATAATCTCTCTTGGTTCTTTTTTTTTTGGTACAGGGATCAAACTCGGGACCTTGTGCTTGAGAGGCAGGTGGCGGAACCACTGAGCTAAATCCCCCCGCCCTGGTTCTTATTTTTGATACCTCATGTGGATGGTGTGCAAATAGCTGTTGTACTGTGTTGTGCAAAAATATCCATGAGAAAATAAAGCCTGTGTGTGTTGGATATGCGTGCAATCATGTAAGACTAACCACACGGGGCACAAACAAGACAGGAGGCCAAGGCGCTCCACCAGCCAGCGCTGGACAGAAGCAGCATCTGCTCATGGGCAGGTGACAGCAGCTGCATCCAGGCACAGCTGGTCACAGAGGTGGGATCTCTTCCTTTAATGTGTTTCGCCCTAACTTGGATGAATCCACTGCAGGACTTGTAGCCGTGGAGGCAGCTGTCAGCGCTGAGGAAGACTGGCCCACTTACCCTGATTCTTCTACTGCTTTCCGCTTGCATTTCTTCCAGGACCTCGGACTCACCAAATAACGCTGCCTGGGCTGCAGCTGAGCTGCTGAGCTCGTCACCCCTCCGGCCTCACAGAACCCTCAGGAAGCTCACAGAGGAAGCCACAGCCACTGCACCGCTGTGCTGAGGAGGCAACAGCGCACAGAAAGGTTAGGCAGTGTCCCACAGTCACACAGCTTGCTGGGGCTGGAGCCGGGATCCAACACCACAATGTCACGTGACTTCCGGACTTCAGAACGTAGGGAAAGAGAGATGGATTTATAAAGAAAAAGCAGGGCAATGCCTTGTTTCATTTCCCTTATTCTTCTTCCACATATTACCAGTGAGAGATTTACGAAGAGTTTACATCTCCCAAATAAGAACTTGTGGCTACAAGGTGGGGGGATCAGAGAAGAATAATTCTTGGAGATTAAAATTATTATAGCCAACATTTGAAAAGTTCATAGAATGGTTGAAGAGTGTTTCAGCAACAGAAGAGGGGACAGCTCTTAAATGTAATTATAGAACATACCATGGAATAACTGATCCCAATTTTAACAAAACCCACCCTTTGATGCAAGGTTCACACTCATGGAGGGGTCTTCAGCAGTGCCTTGTCACAGCATGGATCAGCATGCAGGGGTGGCTTCAGCATGTCTGGCAACCTGAACACAGGATGTTTCTCCAAGGCCCTTTCCCGAGCACGTGAGGTGAGGCAGGTCTGTCTTTACTACAGGACACTGCCTCCACACTTCTGGGCCAGGCAGGCACAAATGTGTACTGATGTGAAAGCATATTCATTACACACTCTTTGTAAAGTGAAGTCTTATTCTGTAAAGCAACCGAGGGAGTGTGGAGAGAGGTCCCTGAACTGTGAATAATGAAACTTAGATGTAGTAGTAAGAGCAATATTGTGGAGGAAAGAACTGCCAAGCCCGGGGGAGGGCCTTTCTCCACTCTGTAAGGCAGGGCTTGAATGGATTGTCAAAGGATGGGTACAACTTTTGTAAATAAAAAAATGAAACAAAAGACCTGGCTAAAAGATCTGCAGAGCACAGAGGAAGAAAGAGAGAACCACTTAGCCTGCATTCCAACCGACATGGAGGTGTGGCTTTCTTTCCTCATTCCACCTCCTTCTCAGAGCTCCTGTCAGCTCAACGGGGCTCCAGGCTCTGCCTCTGTGTTTATATAGTGATGTCCCTGTGTGTTCTCTCTTCTTCTTATCAAGATGTCAGATGTTGGATTAGGGCTCCCCCTACTCCATCTTATCATGATTATGTCTGCAAAGACCCTACTTTCCGGTAAGATCACCATAAAGCTCAAGTCCTCACCTTGAGAGCATCTCACAGTACTAGTGGGGGGAGCAGATGAGATGCAACTGGACTCTACATGCCATGAAACAGCTTCATAAATCAGAACAATAACACTGATCTTGTCAGCATTTGAATTCCAAATCTCTGTGATGAAAATGTGGAAGTCCTTCTATCTCAAAACGATGGTGTGATCTTCTACAGCATGAAAAGTTCCACACTAGGGCCGAGTCCCAAGGAGAATAGAAGACTCAGCCATGGAGGGAGGGAGGAGAAAGCGTCCACCCCTACCTAGCTCCTGGCATGGGTCCTGTGAAGCCAGTGGGAAGAATCTGGGGTCCCTTAAGGAAAAGTTTGAGTCTCATGGTTAAAATTCACAAAACTGAAGAACACAGCCTGCTCAGGGAGGTGCAGTATTTTGGACCCAGCAGTGATCTTGAGCCCCACGTCCCCTGGGAAGTTACAGAAACGAAATGCTGGCAAAAACTTAAGAATGCAGCCAACTGTCAGGACCTCCAGGATCACAGGACCACACCTGAAAGCCAGGTGACAGGGTGAAAAGCCTAGCACAGGAAAAGCACAGTCAGGGATACAGTCTTCTTATGTCAACAGAGACTGAAGTGTCTCAAACAATGCTGTGTTGAGAAACACATGCACTTGCCTATTACAACGAAACTAGGCCACTTGGAAGGCAGAGGGTGGCCCTTCTGATGTACGTTAAGTGTATCCATCCCTGGCCACCTTTGGACTGCTGCCCCCTGAGACTCTTTCTCTGTTCTCCTTCAGTCCCTTTGTAGCCACCATCTGCCCTGACCCGAGGGCAGAGTTAAAGTCCTTCTCAGGCTTTAGACACAGACTTACAAAACACTATGGCTGTGAGAGCCAGGCAGTGGGTGGAAAGAGGAGAGCCAAACTAGGAAACCTTCCCCAGTGCTCTGAGTCATCACAGATCCCCCAGAGCATGGGCTCATTCAGATGCATTCTCACACCCAGGGGACACCCCAGCACACCCCAGCGTGACACATGGATGCTGAAATGCCAGCTACAAAAGTAAGAGAGAAGCGCAAGGAGTACAAAGAACAGGACAGCAGCACAATTGCATAGGCTTCTTTTTCTAGAAGGTCTGGAGAGAGAAGTTTATGCAGGCAGCTGCCTTTTCAGAAGAGGAAGACAGAAGCCCAAGAGGACCAACGCAGAGCAAAGGGCTCACACAGAGCCTGGTCCCTCTTAGCACTGTTCCTCCCATTTTAGAATAGGTTATAATGTGCCACAAATCAGAGAGGGGGCAAAATCTCAACTTTGGAGTCAGATAAAAACCTCCATTTAAATCCGATCTCTGTCATTTGCTGGCTTTGGGTGGGATTGCTAACTACTTGCTACCTGCATGTTCTCTAGAAAATGAAACTAGCACTGCCATCTCCCAGAGTTACCAGGGCCATCGCTTGAGATGGTTTAGGTAAAGTTTCTTAAACAGAGTTCATGATAAATATAACAACAAAAATAAGCATAAACGGAATAAAGTCCACTGTTTAGGGACTTTTTCTGTTTGAAAATTTTTTAAAAGAAAGCTGGGCAGATGGATATCAGTGTGGATCTTCAGAGTCGATGTGGAGATTAGAGTAACAGCAGGAGCTGGGAGAGGTTATGCATGACTATAACTCCAGTGTTCTGGGGCTCAGGAAGGAGGGGCGGACATTCATATTCAGCCTGGACAATTTAGCAACTTAGTGAGACTCTGCTGGAAAAATTAAAAAATAAAAATAAAAAAGGACTGGGGATGTAGCTCCGTGCAGAAGGCTTGGGTTCAATCCCCAGTGCAAAAACAAAGAAAGAAAAAAGACAGCAAGTACAATGTAGGAGAAGCCAGCTGGCCTGGGTCCAGTGCTCCACCCTGCCATCCCCAAAGTACTTAAAACCTTGCATGGAACATAGTAGTCATTATATGAATGCGCCCTTTTTATTACACTCTTTATATAATTTATTCCCAGTCCAATTTGGACTCCAATGTGATTCTGAAATAAACATGATGTTCAGATACTCTACAGAGTCTCTGCATATAGCTGAAATATTTGAGAGTATGGCACATGATTTATTCTCTGATGTAGTGATTTCTGTGTGCTAATTCTAAGAAATGTAAGTGTATTCCCTGATTTCCTAGGAGACTGCTTTCTGACATCAGAAAATGTAGATAACATTTATAAAATATTAAGGCATCCAATCACTTAAATGTAACTGAGTTGTTGTTCAATAAGTCTTAGTAAATGTGTTCTGCATGCCAAGTACCAAGCTGGGGCCTGGGTGTTGAGGAGACAGATAATTCTTGGCTATGTCAGTCCACGACTCATATCTGGAAAACTAGCCATTTATAGAAGAGTTCATTATAGCAGTTTCAACCATCCAAAAGCTCGGCTTTGAACTGAGCACAATTTTGATTTTAAAAATTGTCTTTTCTTTTCCAAAATGAGTTCCAGTTCAGCATCCAGTCTCTCTTCCTTTTTACAAGATTAAATTAAGATTGAACTAAGTTTGCCAAATGTCAGTTTTTCTTTCCTCCTAAGGTGACTTAATTTTCATTTCATTCCTGGCACTATGACAAGATTAGTGGACACTTCCCTGCCCCACGTCCCTAAGGTTTGGTTTAATCTCAGAGAAAAGAATCTGACTAACCTGGCCCAGTCCTTGAACTATATCACACATGCAGTACCATCTTCTACAAAGAAATAACCCAGTTGTATAACCTGCCCAGAGATTGAGTTGGGTATTTTTAAAAGTATGTAGTACATTGCTCAAATAAATCTGATTCCTGGGAGTTTCTGATGCTCCTTTTGAGACTCTTCCTCAAAATTATGTATGAATTTATTTGTTGGTAAATACTTTATATTCATGAGAGACTGGATGTCATGTTTGGAATGCAAGACAACCAAATAAGGGAAGCGTGTGATACAGAACTGAACTTAAACCCCAGTCCTTTAATGGAATAGAATCTCTAATATCAGGGAGGAAATTAAATTCTTCTAGCCTTGCAAGGATGAGCCTATACCAGGACAGTGTGGAATTGCCTGTGGTAATGGCATGGGCCTCTGACCACCTACCTCTGTCTGTCACCTTGGACAAGTCACTTGATCCCTCTGAACTTCAGATTTTGCTTCTCTGAACCAAGAAAAAATAGCTATCGGAGTACGAAGAGGGTGCTTCAAATCCCAGCCCCCATTCTCTCCAAATAGAACAAACCAAAGTGCACAACTTTCCGTTCTGCACCTGGCATTCAGGCTAAAATCTATTAACTCACCTCTAGCTCGACCCCCTCCTTGGTGATGTTGAGTACACAAGCAAATGTGCTTTGGTGAGTCAAGTTGTTTTTTCAGCTGAAATGGTAGAGGTTCAGTTAGCCTAGCAGTTTGCAAAGGAGATTCATTCAAGACACTGGAAAGCAAACATTGGCAAAGTGGAAAGCTATTTCCTCTCTTGCCTTGGAGGTATTTTAAACATTGAAAATCAACAGAGAAAAAAGGAACTCTGTTATGATTTCTTGGTCCAGCTGAGGTAGGAATGGCCTTCAATTGAATGGATTCATGTAGAAGCAAGGGTATTTCCCACCTGGAGGGTGTACAATATGTTCTTGTTTACCACAGGCCAAAGTTCTGGGTTCTGAGTTTCTCCATAGTATTGCTCATTCTTCTCTTGAACGTTTATCTTATCTTTCCTTCCTTTATGTTAAATAGTTGATTCCAGCTTTTCCCCACATTACTAGACCATGAGTCAACTGCAGTCAGAAATATTTCACTCAGATCCTATGATAGAGAAGTATACAGTAGCACATGCTTAGAAAGAAAGCAGGAATTCAAAGCTGTGGGTTCAAAGCCCAGGGCTAATGAACAGATGCAGTTATTGGGGTGTGGCTGGGCTGAAGTCCCAGAAATCTGGCTTTTAGTACTACTTTCAATGCATTGAAAAGTTATTGGTCATCTTCAGTTTTTCACCTATGGAATAAGAATGAAGGGCCAGGGATTTAGCTCAGTGGTTCTGCCGCCTGCCTCTCAAGCACAATATCCTGAGATTAATCCCCGGTACCAAAAAAATAAATTAAAAAATAAAACATAAAAAAATAATTCTCCAAATTGAAGTGAGATGCATGCTGTTAATGGCTGGACCTTGATTACGGCTGGTTTTCTTTCCTCTTCCATAGTCATGTGGTAGACGTGGACATTGAAGGGACACAAGAAGAAAAAGATAAAAGCCAAAGAGACATTGCCTTGCTTCTCCTTGGTGGTCTGCTGTCCTTTTTAAGATTTGTCATGCCTGATGTCTTTGTTCTTGAAGTGTCTTACATTAGTCCTATTATTTATTTTCAACTGCTCTGAAACTCTTTCCAAGCTCTACCTGAGGTGGTGCAAGCTAGAAGCCTTGAGCTGGCCCTGACCTGGGCTTGTCAGGACTGCAGACTAGAAGCCTCCATCCTGTGTGCCTGCCTCTCTCACTGTAGCACCTGTCCTGTGATCTGCCCCTGGTTTCCAGCATTTGTTTGCTAGAGCTGCCAAAGCAAACGACCTCGGATTGGGTGGCTTACAACTGAAACTTTGTTTCTCCAAGATTAAGTATGACAGGGCCTGACTCTCTTGCTTCTCCCAGATTTGGGGCCTTTTGGTGTCTTTCACTGAGTCTGCATTGCTCTGAGTTCTGTCTTCACGTGACCTTCCTCTCTATTCATGTGTCTCTCCTCTTCTCACTAAGAGCATTCACCACTGGATTGATGGCTCACCTGGAGAATCCCAATTATCTTATATCAAGATCATTAATTGTATTGATCAAGACTTTTTTTTTCCTCAAAGGCCACTCTTATGAGTCTTGGAGATTGGGATATGTTAATATATTTGAGGGGCACCATTCAACCCACTCTGGTTCTCTTCTTCCCCTCTAATCCCCTCTCAGGCCCTTTTTCTGGATTCTTTACTCTGCCAACAAACAAATGTCACCATTACCCAAGATGGATAAAGACAAAATCAGGTGGTTCAGCTGAGATAAGGAAGATGTGTACTATGACAGATGTAAAGTTAATCTGTATTGTCTACTTGATTGGGTTTGGAGCTGCTCAGGAGATTGTAAAGCACACTTCTGGAAGAGTCTGAGTAGTTCATGGAGATATGACCTTGGAGATTAAATCTTATCCCTGACTTCTTCCTTTCTGGCACTGTTCCCCTACTCTGCTTCATAGCTACCAAGAACTGAGTAGCTTTGCTCCAGAATGCCCTTTTGTCATGATGTTCTACCCTGGAGCCAGCTGACCATGGATGAACCCTCGGAAACCATGAGCCAAAATAAGTCCTTCCTCCTTTAATTTATGTGTATCAAGTATTGTTTTCCAGTGATAGGAAAGCTGATAAGCGAAATAACTGGGGATATCGGGAGACGTTTATGGTTCTCACTTGTGATTGTAACACCCACTTTTACGAAAGTTATAACTTTAAAAAATTATTCTACTTACTTTTGAGACTTTAGCTCAATGAAGAGAGGAACTAGGGCCTCTACAAAGTATGCTCCTCATTTTGTGGCTCAGCAAGTGCTCCTTGAACACATAGATGGAGGAGGATTGGGAAAAAATATCCTTATAATAATCAGTTTTCCATTGCTACAAGTAAATACCTAGAAACCACAACTTAAATAAGGAGAAGTTTATTTGGCTCATGGTTTCAGAGGATTCAGTTGATGGTTGACTGGTTCCATTGCTGTGAGTCTAAGGAGAATGTCATGGGAGAAGAATAGGGTGGAGGAAACTTATTCACTTCATGGTGGCCTGAAAGCAAAGCAGGGGAATAGTGCCAGAGAGTAAGGCCAGGAACCAGATAGAGTCCCCAAGGTCATGCCTCCATGACCCACCCAGACATATCCAGAAGTGTGCTCTACTAATCCCCAAGTTAATCAGGTTGACAATCAAGGTTAATAATCACAACCCCTACTACATATCTTCTGAAAGAATGGTCACCTTTCTCTTTAGGTGGAAAAGAGCATCCTGGAATAATAGTTGGACTCAAAATTAAGAGAACCAGATTTGGAGCCTGTTCTCAAATTCTAGTTTTTGCACCTGAAACATGTGGAACCAATTCCCATTCTGCCATTCCCAGAATGCATTACTATCACTGGTCAGTAGAATTTTACGCCATTTGTTCTTGCCGGAAATAAACTGTAGGAAGGGGAGAAACTAAAGAAAGGTTTGACATGATGGTTTAATGAGCTGAGCTAAACTATTTTGCACAGTATCCTGACACTTGAATCTTCCTTCCTCTTATCTTTCTTGGGAAAGTCTTCCAGGACTCACTGGATAAAGGAGAGTGGGGAATCTGAGCCACCATACTTGAATTCAGGCCAGGGACTAAATCTACTTTTCTCTGGATCTGGCTTCCTGCCTCCTGCATGTTTTCCTGTGGAGTGTGTAATATCAGGACACAGTGAGGTGCAATGAAAATGTGTGTTGTGGAGCATGAGTATCTCTCCATTCTCATCGCAAGTTAACAGAAAGGACTCAGAGAGATTGCCCAGTTAATCCTGGAAGAAAATGTGTAAGCTTAACAACCCTTCACCAAAGGAGCTATACTTCCTCCAAGAGGATTGGATAGAATGGAGGGGAAATTCAGGTAAGAGGTTCATTTCTGAATGAATATGTGCCATCAACCTTGCTCTTACCAAAAATTAGAGTTCACCAAATGTATGTTCAATTCCAATTCATGTGCATTGCTACTGTGAAATGTCTTCATCTCTCTCACATCAAGTATACATATTTTACATGTGTTTTATTATTCATTCATTCTTCATTCATAATGCATACAATCAACTTATAACTGTAACCCAGAACCAATTATTTTGTATTTCAGAGTTTCCTGAATCCTTGAGGTGGTTCACTTGGACTTCTATGATCACCTACTAAATGATTCCTCTCATTGAAATTGTCTGTGTGCTAATCTGAACACAATACAGGGGCAGTGACTTTCTAATATCTCGATGTGATCAAAATATTCTCTTGATTTAACATGAAAGGCTTTCATTATATAGAAAACAAACTCAAAACTCAAGCTGGCTTATGAGATCCTTCTTCATCTAATCCTCAATTACTTGACCACGTCCTTTCCCATCTTCTCCCTGCTCTCAAATTATGGCTGTCTTAATGCATTCCATATTGCTACAACAAAACAATGAAGGTGGGTGCTTTAAAAGGAAAAGAGGCTTATTTTTAGTTCACTATGTTGGAGGCTGAAAGCCAAAGTTTAGGCAGCCACCTCTGTCCAGGGCTCCACGCTGTGCCATAACATAGAGAATGCATCACATGGTGTGAAAATGTGCAGCAGAGATCAGATTGTAAGAGAGGAAGCAAACACACTTTATAACAATACACTTTCCTGATGAACAATCTTGTCCCTGGAGACCCAACCCACTCTTTCTAGACAGGTTAATCTCTACCAAGGGTTGTGTCCCAGTTACACTTCTGGGACCCACTTTTTAAAGGCCTCCCTCACTGCCTTTTGATATTGTTGCATTAGAGATCAAGCATCCAGCACATGAATCTTGGGTGAGACAAACTATATCCAAACTATAGCAATGGGCTTCTGTGCTGCCTGCATCAGAATCATGGAGCTGCTTTATAAAAAGTGGAAGCCCTGGCCTCTGAATCCATACCTCTGAAAGTAGATCCCTGAAGCTATCTATTTATTAAGTGTTCCAGGCAATTCTGATACCACTGGAGTCCAACACCCTGTGTTTAATGAATACAAGACATTAAGCTAGATTCTGACTAGTCCATCCTATTTGTTACCTCTGGTTTCTCTGCATGCTTTTCTGCCTGGATTCCTTTTCCTCTCTTCTCTTCTCCATCAACTCCAGTACAGTCACATAGAATAAAGTCAAAAGCCTTTCTAGATTAGTCAATGATCAGCTGCGCCCTAGGCTTGACTGCCTCAGTGCCTTTCACCTGACCACCCAGATGTATTAGCAATAATGAGTTCATATTCTGGGTTCTGCAGTTTTTCATTTTGCAGCATTATTGAGATCATGGATAACTGACAATTACAAGCATAGGTTTGTTGTGAAGATTAAATGGGAATTACATGGGAATGCTTAGCTCGCATCTGGCTGGCATTCTTAGAGACTGCTAAACGGCAGGTAATATTGCAGTCACTGACATAGCCTCAGGATGAGGTCCATGAAAGCATTCTTAGGAGTTGCATTCACGATGTTCTCTTCTACTTGGATCTGTTAATATGGAAACTCAATTTCTGGTTAGGTGTGGTCAAGAGATCAGGCAATTTTACTTAAACTCATTATCTCAAGAAATATCTGCCATGCCAATATCATATTTTAACATATTGTGAGTATAAAGGCAAAGAGGCAAGACTCCTCTCCTGACACAAACATCATTCAGTTTCAACTCTTCTTACTCATTTATTTCTTATTTTATTTATTGATCCACTATTTATTATTGTGACCAGTGAGTACAGGTAACCATTGTAATTTTTCAAGAGAACTATAAAGAAGTTTGGATTGTTATGTACAACTTCCAGATTTTAAAATGTTGGCACCAAATTGAGGAGAAAAATATTAAAGCTTTGTGTGAGTCAGACAAAAACAATCAAGGGCCAAGATTTGAGATGCTGCTTTATAGCTTGCATTGAAATGATATTTGTGAATTTTATATCCCTTTTTAGATTATGAATTCATTTGAGATGAGATCAGTAGACTTATCTCAGTGTCTCCCAGGTATTCTCCACTGTGCTTTCAAGTAAGAAGTCTCTATAAATCTTCATAAAATGATCAGTGAGATACATTCTCTGTATTGAAAGAATTACCAAGTGACCATAGAGAAAGACAGATAAAATGTGTTCACAAGTAATGATTACATGTTAATAATAATGGTGAAGGTAACAATAACATCTGCCAATTACTGAATCTTATATGCTAGGCATTGTGCTAAACTGGAGAAATGCTGTGTGAGTAATCATCCTAGAAACTGTAAAATGTTGTAGCCCAAGTGACCCTTCCTGAGCATCTCTAAATGCTCTTGTCTTGTGATTTCCTCTCCTGAAAATTTAAATTTAAAATGTTCTAAACCTCATTTTCCATAAAATACAAAAACAATCACTGGAATAAAGCTCCATAGATCATGATAGAGGTCTCATTTCTTATTTGCTCGGCTGTCCTACCTGTACTTGGCTCTGGATCTCCCTGTATTTTTTTTTCTGTTTATTTTTTTCATGCAATTCAAATGGTGAGGCAGCAACTCTCCTTTATTCTCCAAAGTAGCCCAAAAATCAATGCTTGCAGAGATTTTCAATTAACATGAACTATTTCATTGAACATACATTAAAATGAGATTCCTAAATGAGTATTTGAATGTATTTTTCCTAAAATTTATGCCTTGTACAATTACTGGAAGAATCTCCCTGGCCCCCTCCTTATTTCTGCTGTCTTTCTACCTAGGTGCTCCGAGTCACTCTCAGGACCACCTGAAGGTCCTTGGGCTCTGTCTCCTCTGTGTTATCATTTCCACTACTGTTTCCAGCATCTTCAGCTGCCCCTAAGGAACCTGTAGTATGTGTCATGATCCATAGATTCAACCCAAACCCTATTAAAATCCCAGTAACATATTACACAGAAATAAAAAATGTGATCCTAGAACGCATCTAGAGGCTCAAAGGATCCTAAATAGCTAAAGCAATCTTAGGCAAAAAACATATCAAAGATAGCTAGAAGTATCACATGATCTGACCTCAAGATATACTACAAAGCTATAATAATCAAAAAGGCACAGTACTGATGACATTATAAACATGTAGACCAATGGGACAGAATGCAGAGTGAAGAGCTAAATCCATGCATTGAAAACAAACTTATTTTCAACAAAAGCACCAAAAGCTTTCAGTGAGGAAAGAACGGTTTTGTTTTGCTTTTTTCCTCCAACAAATGGTATTAGGACAACTGGACATCCACTAAAAGCACAGTAAAAATAGACCCTGATACCATATGCAAAAGTCAACACAAAATAGATTAAAAATAAACATGAGATCTAACACTATAAACATACTTGAAGAAAACAAAAAGTAAATCTCCAAGACATTGATCATGGCAAGATGTTTTAAAATATGATTCCAAAAGTGCTGGCAATAAAAGTGAAAGTAGACACAGAACTTTATCAAACTAAAGTGCTTCTACACACCAAAGGAAAAAACATGATAGATAATATTTATGGAAGGGGGAAAATGTTTGCAAATCCTATGGAGTTGAGTCACTTCTTCTGATGATTAATTTTGTACATCAGTGTGGCTAAAATCGTTCCTAGTTCTTTATTCAAACACAAGTCTAAATGTTATTGTGGATGTATTTTAAGATTAATATTGAAATTATTGGCCTTTGAGAAAGTACATTACCTTCTACAATGTTGATAGGCTTCATCCGATTAATTGGGGACAGTAAGAGAAGACTAAGGGTCTCTGATAAGAAAGACTTCTCCCTGCAGACTGTGTTTGAATTTATGACTGCAACTTCAACTCTTGTAGGATTTTGGACTTGCTAGCTCTCACAATTATGTAAGCCAAGCTCTTAGAACAAATCCCTTTATATACTTGTGTGGGGGTCTCCTGTTGTTTCGGATTCCCTGGAGAATCTTGACTAATACTCTCTTATGACCTTGCTTTGCTTTCTCGGCACTGCCCTGGGGGAGAAGGAGTTATCATCTTTCATACCCAAGTGGATATGTCAGCAAACATAGCCTGACTAACACCAAAGATATTTTTCCAACCCCTAAGAATGCACAGGAAGCTATAAGGCAGGTGGTTATTAAAGAACATTTTCCCTTCCAGATGGATTTTAGTTTTGCCTTTGTGGATTCATTTATAAAGTGGAGTAAATGACAATTCAAGGCACCTGATCATGAGCCACTGAATTACTGAATGGCCAGCCTAGACCCACAGACTTCAGAGTTCACTTCCCTCTACCAGGCATCATCGTGCCAATAATGTCACAAGAATTGGGGGAAAAATCATATTGTGTGTCTTGGTTCAGGCAGGGAAAGTTTCACTAGGAAACACAGACCCTGGTACCTGAAGAATATATTTTTAGTCATGGGATGGGAGGTGGGATGATGGCAGAAGCAAAGGCTGAGAGGTAGGAGAAGTAAGTGATTTATTTGGGGAATTGGAAAATAAATAAGTCTGGTTGGAATACAGAGTTTATTCTGGTACTAGTTTATTATGCAATGTTAGATTGATCAAGGGACATAAACATGGAAGATCTTGAATGCCCAGAGAATAACTTCAGCAAAAAACTGCACAGTTGGTACAAAACTGGATATGCATGCTAGAAACTCAATCCCCAGTGTGAGCTTTAGTGATGATTAGCTTCTGCGAACTAATCCAATCCTCATGGGTGGATTAGCACCCTTGGTATGGGACTGAGCTAGTTATGAAGGGAGGGAGTTCCTGGAAGAAAGAAGAGTTCAGCCCCTTTCCCTCTGTCTTGGATATGTTCTTTTGTCCTTCTGGCCTTCTATCATGAGATGATATAGCAGAAAGGCCCTGGCCAGATGCATCCTCTCAGTCTCAGAACTTCCAGCCTCCAGGATCATGAGCCAAGTAATTTCTGTTCATTGTACATCACTCAGTCTCTGGCATTTTGTTATAGCAGCACAAAATAAACTAAGATAGCCATGATAATCAGAACCTTAATATCCTGTGTGTAGTACCTAAGCCCCCTAACTCTGGCCCTACTTCGATGAAGTGAAACAAAGAGCCTCCCTTATACAAGAATCAAGGCGATGACGAAGACATAATTCATCATTTAAGCCCCTCTTGCATAATAACTTGCAAAACATATCAACTTGAATGTTGCTTGAAAGAGTTAAATTATTTGTCTCTTGTGCTTCCAAAAGTCCAAGTGCAGTTGCGCTGTGCATACTGTCAAAAGATGCTGCTGGGTAGGAGCTGCCTAGAGATGGAGAGACTTCACCGGAATCTGGACCTGGTCACCTCCCTCCTGCAAGAAGCCAGCTGAAGCCCCACCTCTCAGGTTCCTTCCTACTTCTTCTTGAGCCAGGCCATCCTGTTGCCTGTCAGCTTCTCAGACACCCTGCATTCCCGACTCCTCCCCACTGCAACACTTTGTGCAGAATGACGCCCTCTGCCTTTAATGCCTCCTCCTTGGAATTCACTTCCTACTGATCACCTGGGTTTGCTTAGAAGACTGCCTCCTCAGAAAAGCCTCCTGAGGCAGCTGGACCTGAGCAAGCCTCCTGGACTACACTCACAGCAGCTTGTGTGGGTAGATTCCCATGTCTGCATCCCCTCCTGGACACTTTTCCACCTGACAATTCGCTCTTCCTCCAGGTAACTTACAGTGTGGTCTGTTACCTGCCACCTCTTGTCCATCTACATTAAGTAATGACTACTCCTTCTTCTTCCTTTAACTTGAACCATTAACATCATCCACTGTGGAAGACAGGGTGATGGCTTCCCAGAGACGCCCTCATCCTAATGCCCTGAACCTTGGAATTTGTTGCCTTACATGACAAAGAAAGACCTTGCAGATGTAAATAAGTTAAAGATCTTGAGATAGACAGGCCTGGATTATGCTGGTGGCACCAAAGTAATCAACAACATGGAAAAGGAGAAAGTGATAGCCAGGAGGGAGACAGTCAAGGAAAGGTGATGTGACAGCTTTGAGGATGGACAAAGGGACCACCAGCTGAAGAGCACAGGAGACCTCTGCAGGTTAGAAAGGCAGGGAAATCCACCTCCTGAGAGCTCTGCTGACACTGACTGAAGCCCAGGGAGACTGTGTTGCACTCTGACCCCAAGAACTGTGAGGTGATCATTCTGCAAAATTTCAAAACACTAGGTTCATGTTAATTCCTTACAGCAGCCAAAGAAAGCCAATGCACAATCTCTTCCTCCTTGCACTAGAGCTTCTCTCCCCATCACAGGCCAGGTTTGCTGCAGGGGCAGCATGCTTGCCTTCTGCATCACTGTCTTCTAAATTCACTCACATAGTAAATACAAAAGGGGCACTTTTATATTTTTCCAATGAGGGAATGCATAATTGAATGAATTACTGTCTACCAAATTAACTCTTATGGACTACTATTCTTTGCTAATTTTTTCAAAATATATAACACTTTTGAATGTTTTATGAAAATATAACATACTTGGAGACAAGTGCAATTATTAGCAGTGGACAGATCAATGAATTTTTGCTATGTGAGGCCCCCACTCAAGAAAGAGAACATAAATAGTATTTCCAGAATCTCCCCCATGCACCCTTCCTGGTGCTACCCACTGTTTGAAAGCTGTCACTGTAGCAAATTCTACCACAGTGTGCTTGTTTCCGAATATTTTGTTCACATGGGGAAGAAATCAAATATATGTTCCAAAAATGCATACAGTGAAAAGGAAGTTGTTTTGTGCTGATTCTTTCCAGAGACACCTGTGGTTAACAACCTACTGTGAATACTTTCTGAGACATTTTTGTATATGGCAGTATGTACCTTTTGGCTGTTGAACCATTTTTTGCAGAAGGATTGTTTTTGGACTGTTACCTTTAATTTCTGAAGTGAGCCAGCAAACCCAAGCTCTGTATTTGAGGAGCCAACACTCGCTCTGCAATTCTCACAGAAAACAACTCATACAACCTCTAGGATGACCACATTCTGCTCAGTGGCCTAATGTCCACCTCTGGTTGCCCCAACCCTCCACTACCTGACTCGCCTGCTCTAAGATACAAAGAAAGGGGTTTGAATACGGCTGGGAAAAAAGTCGTGAAAGCATATGAGTAATACCTCCTTGGAGGTAGAGTTAGCACCCAGCTGCCAAAATCTGCCTTCTGTTTGAAGCTGAGAAAACACAGGCATATGATTTTCGGGGAGTGTGAGTGTGTGCATTGGATGTCAGATCCCAACTGGATGGCAGAGTTGTCTGCTTACTGGGAGAGGCCACGTGTAAACGAGAGCCTGTTCAGGACCGTGGTCATACAAGTGCCATGGCACCACTTCAGGTGGCTCCAGACACACCGAGAAAGCGACCCTCTCTCACCTCCCACGCTGGTACCCACTGTTACCACCACCAGCAAACACTTCCGTATCCGAGAAGATCTGGAAGACAAAGAACAGAGCATTGATTTTTATTTATTGCTAAAATATATGATCCAGAGGAAATGACCTTGGTTTTTCATTATTCTTACTTAATTTTTTCTGCAAATTCTTTTTCACCTTTTTTACTTTTAGTGTATGTTTACAATGCACAATTTTATATTGGGGGATTGATACTTAAATGGCATATCTTGATTATTTTCAATTTCTTTTCCTCCCTCTCCTACCTTCCATTTTCTCCCCTCCCTGACCCTCTTCCATATCACCAAAGAGTCTGCCATTTTGTTTGCTATCATCTCTCCTTTATTTTACTCTTCCATGAATAGTGTTTGAAACCATACTGTCAAATGAAGTAAGTCAGACACAGAAAATTAGAAAAAAAAAAAAACATTGATTTCTCAGTCTTGAGAAGAGAATCTACATTATCTATAGCTCATAAAAGCCCTGTGACACAAGGAAGGACTTTTAGTCCCAGAATCTCACTATGTGTGTGGAGAATAGAAAGCCATGGCTTACATTCAGGTAGTCAAGATTAAATGTTATAATGCATGCAAAACCACCTATTCCGAGATAAATAGTAGAGATGATCCTGCAAGGATGTCCTACTGGAAAATCAGAAACAAAAGCTCACCTACTTCTGTCCTGAACCAGCTTCCCTCTGCCTATACACATGATCTTTATTACCTATGTTCAGAGAACACATAGAACTCATCTTCTGTTATCCTCAATCTAGCCTTTTCTCCTGACTCCTTCTGGTTAATTAGTCATCAACTCCCTCAGATTTCTCCTCACAAGACTCCTAAACCAGTTCTTCAGCTCCTTGCCCTGGTTTAAGTAAAGCCCTCCTCACTCCAGTCCATTTAACCCTATGGTTCTTAGCCATGATCAATTTTAACCCCTCCCTCTGTGTCTATTTGGCAATATCTGAGGATATTTTTGTTGTCAAATCTGGAGAAATTGCTATGGGGAGTGTACAAGGTGTGATTGAAAAATGCAGGAAATGTTTAAAAAATTATTATAGTAAAAGACACATTGCCAATAATCCACCTCAAAATACCTTCCCTTGCTTTGAACACACTTATCCCTGCTCTCGCTACTTTCTTGAAGAAGCAGTTCTATAAGGCCTCTTTTGTGAATGTCTTTATTTACATTATCAGGGTTGCCTGGAAGTCTGGATTGATATAAAATGTTTACATTTCAAGGTCATTTTTACTTTGGAGAAGAGCCAGAAGTCACACGGTGCCAGGTCCCTCGAATAAGGTGGATGAGGACTCACAGTGACATTTTCTACAACCCTGCCTTTCCATTGGATGCTACTCACAGCAGTATTTATTGTGCCCTTGGTGACACTTTTAAGGACACTCATGAATGAGGACTTCCAGAGCTGCTTTGGAAAGTGGCAAGAATGATGGGACAAGATTGTTCAGAGTGAGAGGGAATATTTGGAGGAGAATTAATGGCAATATGTCTTCTGTAATGAAATTTTAATTTGATTATCCATTGTATATTTTGATCACACCTCATAGATGCTCCAAATATCCCACAATGAAAATGATAGCTCCTCCTTCCTCCCAACAAAGCATTATCTGGTTCAAATGGCCCTTTTGTCAACACGGTGAAATGCTGGTCTGGTCTGAGTCTTTTTCTCATCTAATCTCTATCCCTTGCCATCACCCAGGATAATAATATTCCTAAATTTTTCCCTTATGATCTATGTAACTCACAATGAGTCTGTACTCCCTAGAACATCAAGCCCCAGATCATAAGCTTACTCTGTTTATCTGTAAAAAAAAAAACACACACTAAAGTTAAAAATGACTAATATGCACCAAGGACGGTTTGTAAGTATCTAATATGTATTAACTCATTTTGTCCTCAAAACAGCTCTATTAGAATTAAACTTAGGTGTTCCTAAGATCTGATATTATAAGATGGCTTTCTTTAATCCAACCTATGGCATTGTAGATACTCAATAAGGATTTGGTAAACAACAAATCACTGATGTCAAATGGACAAGCTAAGCTTTGCAGGGTTTGTTAGGTAACAGACACTACTGTGTGTCTGCTTAGTTACATACAGACACTGCTGTATTGCTTCATCTCACCATCAAAAGTAGACATTCTCCCCAGTGCAGGAAATAAATGCCAAGTCTTTAACTTAGTTATGATAGGTCAGATTCTCATATAGTGTAAGCCTTGTGAGAAGGCCGACACCAAAATTGAATATCACTTTTAAGCCCCTAGGCTACTTGTTCATTCACTAATAGGAGGATTTCTGTAAGGCTAAGGTCTATACAAATAAATGCATGTAATATGGTATACCTTCTGTCTCTAGTGTCTTGGCAGAAGAGAAATATCTGAGGTCCAGTGGGTTTGGATCTTGAATGTGTTAGCTCCTACGCTCTGTGGGCATGCAACTCACAAAGGTTTCCAATCTACTAGCTTCATCTGGCTCCTCTGGTCCAATCAAGAAGATGTCATCAGTGCTATGAACTGGTTGATGTTTTGCACAACACTCAGCTGTTCCTGGAGTCTTCAAATCGGTTCTATGCATTACAATTGGAGTGGAGAGTTAACACAGCCTGGGCAGGACAGTACATATATACTGTGGTCCAGTGAAGTATAATGCAAACTTTATTCTGAAAAAGTCATTCTCTAGATGTGTATGGCACATATCTAGAAACATGCTACCCTGATTTGGTAAACTCTCCCCATGGGGCTATGCAGCTATAATTGGGGCTACTATTTGGGTGAATCTACAGTGGTTCTAATATTGCTCTCCAGGACCTATGTGGGTTTTGATGTAGTAAACTATGAAATATTAGGGACTGCCATCTTGGCATCTTTTAAGGCTTTCAGAGTGATGCTAATTTCTGTCATTTGCCCTGGTGTGCAATATTATCTTCCATTGGGCCAAGCAACAGGTGGTTTGGGGAATTTCTACTTGGCCTTTCCTGTTCAAAAATGTTGAATCCCTCCAGCCAAATAACCACTTTGGGAGTTGTGACAATTACTAAACGTGTTGTAGGAGTTTGCTGGGGCCATTGTTGCAAAATTCCATTGACTATGTGGCTTCAATAACAGAAATGTGTTTTCTCATAATTTTATGCCAGTCCAATATGAAAATTTCTGCAGAGTTAATTCCTCCTGAGGCTTCTCTCCTTGTCTGGATGATGTTGGTATTCTTTCAGTTCACATCTAGGTCCTGATGTCCTCTTGTTCTAACAGAATCATTTATATTATACTAAGGTCTAGCCAGATGACATCATTTTGTCTTAATTGCCTCTCTAAATTTCTTATTCCATTACACTACTGGACATTGGGAGTTCAACAAGGATTTGGAGAGGTCACAATTAAGCTATGAACAAACATCTATTCCAGTCACACAGTTGGAGACCAGGAAAGTGACTGCACAGGATGTCAGTGGAGAAGTCATTGGCTGTGAAGCATCCTGGAAAAGAGCCATGAGCTTGAGGAACTGAGCTCTTTTGAGCTGAGGTCAGTTTTGTAGGGGACTGGTTATTAGCAGAATTTCCACAGCAGCAGGATTTTGTTCTTTCTTCCTAAAAGTGGTTCTCCTGTACAGTGCACCAGAACATCCACCATACTTCCATGGTATTCAAATTGATTAAATAATGGGCCAATTGAGAATTTACTTACAGAGTTTGCAAACACAGACTCTGATTATTGAAAATGTGTATAATTTATCCCCTAGTAACTAAGGTTTGTCATCACTCACAGCCACTGTGGTTTTGAACATCCCCTCTCCAGCAACAGGACTTCATTCTGTATGTACAAAAAAATTCTTAAATTGAATATTGAAATTTCCTAGGTTCTTAATCCCATTTGTGAGATGCCCTTGCTATGCACACTTGTAGCTGTATCTTCTGGAATCTTATAGAAATGCAGAATCTCAAGTCCCACCTCAGACCTGCTGAATCAGAATCTTCATTGTGATAAGATCCCCTCAGGTGGATCTTTCTCTCTTCAAAGCTTGAGAACATTGCAATATATGACCTTGGGCAATTCATTAACCTATCTGAGCCTGATTTTCCTCATCTGTGAAAGAAAGCAATTACAGCTAGAAGACCCCTTAGGTCCCTTCCAGTTCTAAAATGCCATGACAAATCTGAGCAGAGTTTGATCTTTAAAAGTAATACTGTGCCTCTCATAGAAAATGCATTGAACTTCTAGCTCCCCTCCTGCTTGAACATTCTGCTTCTTGAAAACTTGACTTCAATTTGTAATCAGCAATTAAAGTCATGGTTGAGGGGAGACTTCTGATAGCCTAAATGTAAAAGGCAGCCCTCTTAATATGTCAGCTCTGCACCTTGAGGCTGAAGTGCCTTAGAGGTGCTCAGGGTAATGTACAAATGTGCTGGACCAACACTTATTAGAGTTTAAAAGGGATTTGGGTGAGGCCAGCAAGTCTGCCATTTAGTGCCTTGACCCTCATCAGAAGACAGATGACTCCTGGTTAGCCATTCTAATTTATAGCAATGCTTCCTTTACACCCAGCCATCAGCAAGATAGTGATGGAGAAAGAGAGGCAAAGAGCTGGGGTAAATGAAAGATAGGTGCTTTAAGGTTGAAAACTAAATTATCACCCATTCTCTCTGCATGGATCATTTGAAGGCCTGGGTTTCATTCTAAATTGAAAATTCCCAAATGATTAAGAACTCAGAGTACTAGAAGGATGATCGGCGAATAGAGTTTAGGAGACACAAGACAAAGCTTACCAAGATATTTTCGGTTTGTGTAAACATCACAAGAATAAAGTTACAAGTCTGGTAAAAATATACCGAAATTATTGTTTGAAAGAATGTTATTGTTAATGTAAATATCAATAATGCTGGTTAAAATAATTGTAACTAACCAGTATTGAACACTTTCTCAATGCTCATGTATTTTTATGCACTTCATTAATCCTCAAGAAAAAAAATTAGTGAAGAAGTACTAATGTTATGCCCATTAAACAGATAAAGAAACTGAGACTTAGACTGAGAGTTATTTCCAATGTGGCACAGCTAAATTAAAAATATGAATGATATCACCTCAAACTTCTAGTCTATACCATCTTGCCTTTCTTAATATCTAATCTTTATTACTTTCTTTATCTATTTTTAAAATAAATATACCTGATAATAGTTGTCATCTTTGTTTCATACATGGGAAGAGGCCAATTACCTGCCTAGTTCCCCTCCACCTTCCAGATAGGTAGAAAAGAGCCCAAATCTAGGGAATGGAAGGTCCTGGCTCTGTCCATGGTACCAAATACATCTGCACACACTCTGTGTTACATATTTTCCCATTTCAGTAAATGACATTCTGCCTACCTTGTAATCCCCATCAGCTCTTCTCTCTGTGTGATTTTGACAGGGTTCTGCTTAACTCATGATAAACATGATTCTATCACTTAATTTTAACCTAAGAAGAAATGGATTCTATAGCTTCAAAGGAAATTAAACTACATGGAACTATATAATTCAAATAAAGATTGTTAGAAGATAGGCACTACAAATATAATCAGTAATTCAATCTGCAGAAATATCTTAGGTGTTTGTTGCATCTGTTTTTTGGCTGGTGAATCTTGGCTGAGAGAACAGCTGAGCCAGTGCAGATTTTGTGGGAATCTGTTTACATCCCTGGATGCTTACACTGCCACTTTCCAACTTACAGACTCCAGGCTCTTTCCCTGAAGGCTGTTCTTTTGTTTTGAGAAGACAATTTTGTCTACCTGAATTCCAGAAAGGCTGGCAGTGCTGAAGAGTCATTTCCACCACCCAGCAGGCTTCAGCCAATGGCCAGTGGGAAGTGATGGTTCCAGTTCCTAGCTCTCTCACCCTTGACAGACAACCTGAAGATATGTTCTACCCTTTCTCTCAGAATGGATCAGAATAAAAAGCCTTTGTCTGAAGTGCCATAGTTCCCATGATCAAAAATTGCTTAATAATACCCTCCTTATTATCTTGTTTTTCTCTGCTTTCTCTTCCTCTCTCATCTCTCTCCTCTCTCCACTTTCTGTCTCTCTTCTTCTCCCTTTTCTTCTCCCTTTCCCTCTCCTTCTCTTTTTCTTTCTCCTTCTCCTTCTTCTCCCCACTTCTTAAGTTTTTCTTTGGAACTCTTCCCAAATAAACTCTTCACATTCAAAGTCTTAACTTGGGTTTCTACCAAAAGCAAGCTATGAAACAGTCAGATGACTTGGTCAAATCAATGTTCATATTATGAGCTGAATGCTTGCTTTATGTCAATCACTAGACAAAGTCTTAGTGATAGTATCATAAACAAGACACACAGGACCCCTCCTCACATAGAACCAACAATCAAGTGGGCAAGACATTGAGAAAGCAAATTGTCAGAAATAGCCACCAAGACATATAAAGACTCAGTACAAAAGGGAGTTGTGAATAATGTTCCCTTTATTTTGGTATTTAAAGGGAGAGTAAAATTGGAGAGAATGCTGCATACAAATGGAAAAGCACACCAGCAGAGAAGTCCAAAGGACTATGTGGTACACTGGACCAATACAAAGACTGATGGGGCCACAGAATGGAGAGTACAGTTCAGTGTGTCCAGGGGATGAAGAGGTGGGCAGGGGCCAGATCCAGGAAAAGCTTTTAATCACATCAAGGATTTGAGGCTGCATCCTTGGAGCTAGGAAAATCTGTTGTAGAACTTAAACCAAGGGAATGGAAAGATCACTCTTGCAAAAATATGGAGACTTAGTAGGCATAAAAGCAAAAATTGTGGCTGGAACACTAGTTAAAAGGTTGCAGACTCCTAGTCCAAGGTCACATAATACGTTCTGCTTTCTCTTTATGACTGTGTCACTTATGGATTGAGTTTATCAGCATATAATATAAAATCATAAAGCAGGAACCTAGCAAGTGAGGGATGGAAATTTTTCCCACCTAGCAAGAAATTCAAAAGTAGGTGTTTCGTTGGCTTTGGTTTGCTGACTCGGGGGTTGTGGCTACCCTGGCATTGTCTGCATGCTTCACAGCTACTATGATTTCAACAATTCTGACCATTGTGTCTGCATTCCACAGAAGAAAATATAGAAAGTGCACAAAAAGTCCACTTTATTACAGGATTTTCCAATGACTTCTGCTTACATGAACTTGTTCCAAAATATGTCACGTGACATCCTCAACTTCTAGAAAAAATGGGAAATGTAGATTTTAGCTGGGTGCATTGCCTGTGAGTAAATACATGAAGTTCCATTAATAAAAAAAGTAAGGAAAAATGGATATTGGGAAAGCAATTAGCAGGCTCCACCAAACCTATGCACAATAAAACAATCAGATTAGCTGAAACAACAAACCAACAAACTGTAGCAAGAGAAAAACTCAAAACAATGGTAATTTTAATACTTCCTCCATTTGCAAAGCATTTGTACTTTTCAAAGAACATTTTGTGAATTAAATTCCCCTGATTAATATACTCAACAAAATAGTGGAGCATAAAAATATTGATGTTTCACTAAGCAAAAATAATCTCAAGAAAAGCTGAAAGCATGATAAATAGGAAAAGCAGAGACAACAATTTGTTGTGGAACCATAATTGTCTCCTTTGAATAAATTTCTTTTTGTAGGCCTTGACTTATCTTTGTAATTGGCTACATCTTCCTGGAGCAGGTGCATTTGTGGGTCATGTAAAGAAAGTACCAAAAGTCCTGCAGTGATTTAAAAGGAAAAAGACTAGGATTTGAATCCAGGCTGTTCATGAAAAAGAAGCAACTACTTATTCTTTGAACCTCAGTATCCCCTTTCATAAAATCTTATAACATATGCCTGCTTTGCAGGTTTCATAGGGTTTCAAGACAATCTCTGGTTCGATATATGCTCATTTTACTGTTGGTGCATTCTTGTCTTTTTATGCTAGTACTTTTAATTCAAGGTTCTAGAAAAGATATTAAGGTAGCAAATCTGTAGAGCAGTGAGTAGTAGGTGTAGAGGTGGCTTGAAGGGTTGTGTAAAATGAAGCCAAAACGAGACAGGATTTGAGTATGAGGCAGGGGCTTGCACTAAAGTCCATCCACCATAGACTACCGAGATCATGCAGGACACTAAATGAATCCCCTTCAGGAGCAGCAGCCTTCTTGGTCACAAAGATACTGGACTGAGTAGAGGAGGGAAAAGTAGAGTGGGGACGAGTTTGGGGAGAAGGCCTCTGATATTGACTTTCCCTTAGAAAACTATGCTTGAGGTGTGACCAAAGTCCATGTTACCTGAAATAGTTTCTTTCCTCTGAAAGGAGCTTGAGGGAACAGGACTCCCATGGTGACTCGCAGCTTCTGAAGAGCAAATCCCTGTGCCTGGGAGAGGCCTGCAGTGCAGCCCCTCTGCAGGCCTTCTGAGTCTGCTACGCATCCCAGAAATTTCTGAGCCTGACTGTGGCCTCCTGTCCCCCATCGCACGCCTGCAGATCATGGAAATTAGCTGGACCTGGCCTCCAGCTGAGCTCTGGTAAGCCGCTCAAGATTCTAGGGGCAAACAGAAAAAACGACCTGTCTTGTGTGCACGGATGGAACAAAGCTTTCCTTACTGCTATGGTTTAGGTCTAGAATAGCTCCCAAAAGTCTGGCACTCAGATGGGGAGCTTTTGGAAGATGATGGGATCGTGGGGCTCTTCTGCTCATCCACAGACTCACCCATCGATGAGTCCATTGTTAAAGGTGCTCTTATGAGGTGGGGCTGGTTGGCCAAGGGGTCCCGGAGGTGTGCTCTGCACAGGTGTGTACTTGTCCCACTCCACCATTCTTTCTCTGGTTCCTGGTTGCCAGGAAGTGAGCAGCTTTCCTCCACCATTCCCCGCGTGCCCTTACACTGTGGCAGTTTTTCTACCTTGAAGCCAGAAAAGCATAGACTGAACCCTCTGAACCTGAGCCAAATTAAACCTGTCCTCCTTTAAGTTGAGAGGGTCAGGTATTGTCATCCAGCAATGGAAAGCTGACACTCCTACCACACATGGCCCGTGCCAATTCTAAGCAGAATCCTGAGGCTCTGAGAGAGAGAAAGCCCAAGCCCTTTCTGCAGGAGTCCCTAGTCATCTCAGGGAAGGCCACGAGATAAGAGGAGATGAATAAGGTACCCATCTACCTGAGAATTTGGGGTGGTCCTCAGTGTTGGAAGATTTGTTTTGTTTTGTTTTTTAATGTTGTTTTCTTAGAAGAGTAAGTAGCAGCAGAATAAAATATAGGCCAGGGAGTGAGAGTGTCCAAAGGCACAGAGCAGGGCCACAGCTTGGCATGACCTTCAGGCAGGAAGTAGTGCAACTAGAAGCATAAGCTGGAAGAGATGGTGGGACCCATCAGGGATACAGGGCTGAAGCATCTAATAGGGAGCTGATGAAAGATTTTGACCACGGGTAGGCTGTTCGAAGATATTTATTTACATTAATAGTCACATTAATAGTGGGAAAGGGACCCCAAAAAAGCTATTTTGGAGCATAGATGAGTTAAGAAGTGAAGGTGAGAGTTCAAAGGAAAATCAGTGGGAGCTCCCTACTGGGCGACGGTCACGAACTCAAGTAGGATGGAGCCCTTCACACAACACTCGTCCACAGACACTTTTCAGGCATCATTCATGACAATTCTGTTCCCACTTCACAGGAGGGAAGAGAAGGTTCACTAAAGCTAAGCTCCGGACTTCTTGAGTACAATTCCATTGTTTGTTTAGAGTAATCGAGGTGGACTCTGGGTTTGCAAATGTGGTGTTCTCTCATAGCAGGAATCACAAGCTGTCCATGTCAGATTCATGAATATCTTAAACACTTTTTTTTTTTTTTTGGTGCCAGTGATTCAACTCTGGACCTTGTGCTTGCGAGGCAGGTGGTAGAAGCACCAAACTAAATACCCAGCACGAGCTATCTTTTCTTTTCTTTTTCTTTTTTTGGTACCGAGGATCAAACTCAGGACCTTATGCTTTCGAGGCAGGCACCGGAATCACTGAGCTAAATTAAACACTTTTTAAAAGAGATCTTTTGCAGAGGAATTTCAAGAATACACTTGGAGCCATCCATGTACTTAGTGTATCTTTATTTTTGAGAACCTCAAAGACAGATTTCAAAACAAAGTCATTGGAATTTAAATGTTTTTACTCCGTCCCTTTCTAAGTCACTACAGGAGTGACTTCTTGCTTCTCTACTCCAGTCTCAAGCAGATGTGTTTGGAAAGTATTAGTGATATTTGCTGGGAAATATCACCATTTCCTAACATTTGTATGCCTTTCTCTGAGCTGCTGGCTTATTTCTGGATATTAAGTTAAATCTCCCACTAATTTTAATTAGAAGTAGGATTTAATAATGTTGAGTGTTTGCTTTTTTCCCCTATCTTTCAAGAAAGAATGTTAACTTCAGCAATCCAGGATTTAAAGTATCTGTATTTATTCCAGGACTTAATAACAATGAATGGGGATTAATATTGGGATAGGGAATATGGGAGTGTATTCATTGTGTCTTTGGAAATTAATTAAAAATGTTTTAAGATTCTTTAATGGGTTATTTAGCTAAATCACTCTGAAATAATGGACTGGTGTAAACAGAGCTTCAGGTATTTGGATGTTTTACACTGCCTGGTTTGAGTGCACCTCAGAGTCAGCTAACTCATTTTTCCCTGATTGTCTTATTCCACAGCCAGCCACCAAACTTGTCTTCCCACTGACTTTAAACTACAGCCCTGTTTACTTTCTCTTACTTTTCTTCAGATATCACAGTAGCTCATGCCCACTTTTTAAAATTATTTTTCATTGACAAATAAGCCCCATATATTATGATGATAGGGTATTTCAATATATGTATACAGTGTTTCAGTAATCACATACAGCTGGTTAACAAACCCATAACTACTTGTTTTTGTTTCTCCTATTGCTTCTGTTTGAATCCACCTCTTTCACCACATTCTATACCTGATAAATACCTACACATTACTCAAAACTTTGCTACAGCTTCCTCTTTTTACCAAACCCTCAATACACCTTCCATTCAGTACTTACATATCCTTCCTTTTAACATTTCTATCCCTCAAAAACTACATTTGCACTTGTAATATTGTACTGTACTTGTGTTTAAATGTCTCTCTCTTTCTACACTATCAGGCCCTTAAGGTATTATTTGTATCTGTATTCCACCCACCAGGCTTAGAGTAGGGTTTCAAAAATAGTACTGATTTGAAAACCTGAACTCACAGCCGCTCCTACCTCTTTCAGGTTGAAGGAATAGAACTAAGCAATGAAAATTGGCTTTTGTAAACCTGCCAAGCAGGTTATACTTTCAATTTGTCAGCAGTATGGGTTGAGTGCAATAATATGTTGGAAAAATACTTAGAGAATTTATTAAATGCCACCTAAAAGAAATGGCAGAAAACTCCATCTATTTGATAGCTTAGAATTCACAATTTTCCTTTTTAAGCAAGGCCATTGGTTTCAAGAATTGAAGTAACAGCGATATGGTCTGATTAAACTGTATGAGTGACATAGTAGAATTTTTTTCCTGCTCTAGAAATTTTCCTTATTTCAGCCATAAACAAATCAGAGGAGAATTTTGATGGAGGAAAGCTCTTACTGTCTGCTTTCTATTTCAGGTTCTGACTGTACCTGGGACCAACCTGCGATAGGTAACAAAGATGAAGTACATCTGAAAGATGGTGAAGTGAACTAAACTCAGAAATTGAAGTCGAAGTGGACTTTTCCTTTAAGCATGGGAATTTAACAAACAAATCCGAAGGTTTCCTCTAGCAGCAAAGTTCCCCAAGAGAACCCACAAAAGTTTTTGAAAACCCAGAATTTTACCAAACAAGTTGTCAAAAACAATTCTCTATACTCCAAGACCACTTCCTCTCCCTATTTTCCACATTATGTGGAGCATGACGGGTGAGTCCACACAGTTTTGAGCCCTACACATTGGGTCCGCAGAGCTGGTCACTGGCCACCTGCTGGCCACTTTGAGCCTTGATTTCCTCCTGCGCAAAGTCTCATCTTGCAGTAGCGAATCAACAGCTGTGTGCTGTCTGCCATATAGTGTGAGATGTAGAGCAATGAGGTCCCTCTTTCTTGCCACCTACCTGCTTTCCTTGAAAAGAACAAAAAATAAACTCTCATGTTTAAGCTTCTCATTTTAAAGAATCCCAAGTTCTGAGTTATCTTTTAGTTCTCTGTGACTTGGGAAACAAGATAACCTAGTTTATTTTGAATCACATAGGAGATAAGAATAAATGGAGTTAATGAAAATGAATTCCAAAAATGTATTTAATAACCTATACTCAGATAAAGGCCGGAGCCCCGTACAGTAGTAACAAAGTCACACTGCACAGTTATCATCCTGTGCAAATCAAGCATCCATTCAGCAAACTGCTTTGCCTGCTGGGTCCTGATGATCAATGGACTGGATTCTGCAGATCTGAAAGTATATTAACATGGTGGTGCCCCCTCTCCAAGGGCTACCAATTTAGCATGTGGTTGGGGTTGGGGGAAACACAGCACCTGGTTTTGTAATCATCTATATTCTTAAAGCATGGCCAGATGTGGTGGGAAGAAGACAAGGAGTCAGAGGCCCTGTGCCTGGTCTTGGGGGAAAGGAGGCTATAGATTTTCACGGCTTTGGGCTCTGAGGTGGAAGAGACCATGATTTGGAAGGTACAGGGTATTATCAACAGGTTCTAGGCAAGGAAGGACCCCGGCCACACAAGCAGATTCGCGTCTTGAATGAGACACTGAGAAATCTGACTTTCTCACTTTTCTAAGATCCTCAATGTCTAGAGAGTTAAATTGCAGTTTACCATAATTTTATTATACAGTGTGTTCAGACTGCCAAAAATACCATGAGGGAGACCGTGAACGCAGTGGTGATGTTTCACTTCATTCTCTGAAATCAGCACAACCCAGCTTCAACAGGCAAGAGTGTGGAGGGCCTTGCCTGCAAAGGACCTTGGCAATCAGGAGTTCATGGGCAGCTGAAATTCCTAAAATGATTTCTTTTGGTTCTGTGGTACAGAATGTTTCAAATCCACTTTTTCCATTTTTCTATGGTTCAAATAAAATTTTCTGATGGTGATTTATTACTTGCCTACCTCCATTCATCTATTCAGAGAAGGAAAATATCAGTTATTGGGAACTTACTAGATACCAGGCACAGTGCAAGGCAATGTCTCATTCTTCACTTAGTTTTCACGAAACTTTTAGGAGGTAGATATTTCTTCTTCTTTTTTTTGGTACTGGGGATCAAACTCGGGTCCTTGCGCTTGTGAGGCAGGCAGTGGAACCACTGAGCTAAATCCCCAGCCCAGGAGGTAGATATTTCTATCATCACATTATAGGCAATGACATTGTGACTCGGTGCTTCTTACCAAAGGTCTGACTTGCTTTCCACTCACCATCCCTTCTTCTAAGGCTGCCATGTTTGGTCAAATGGTTTGTGAATGACACCCGTCAAGCCTGTACAGCATGACAGCCTGATTTTGTACACACATGAGCCCGAAGGCCCAATGAAGTTTTTGCTATTCTGAGGGTCATCTTCAGACCATAAATTCTCAAGAGCATTGATTTGTTGCAGTGAAATTGCTGATAGTTCTTTCACTGGCCAGTGGATACAATCATAATAGTAACCCCCTTGTAGACATATGTATTGTTGTTGTTCTCATAAAAATTAATCTAGAGTGGGCTGGAGATTTAGCTCAGTGGTTCGGTGCCTGCCTCACAAGCACAAGGTCCTGAGTTTGATCCCTGGTACCGCAAAAAAAAAAAAAAAAAATTAATAATAATAGTCTAGGGAGCAAAGCACAACAGTCATTTCAAGGCATCAGTTAGTAGAGTGCAAATAATTGGATTTTAATTCTGTGGGTCCATCTCATTTTTCTTACCTAGAATCCTGAGCTCTCCAGATCTCAACTAACATCACAGGAGCAGCAAAACAAAGGCCTCAGGGCCTTTGGAATAGTAGTCTGGAAGTTCATATTCTGAAGCATGACCAATCTATCCTTAGAGCTGGCCTATACCTTGCTTTTGGTCCTTTGCTCATTTTCCCCAGCTCAGAAACCATGTTTACTCTCAGTTTATAAAAATGCTCCATTATGGGTTGACCAGCCCAGAGCACAGGTGATGCAACAAATCAGGACACAGAAAGTAGTGATAGCAGAGTAAAAGGAGAAGAAGCCAGAAAGAATCCTAAATGAGCACAAACTAGCCCTTCTTTTACACCAGGACACACAACCATCCAGGCTTCATATAATCCTTAAAGGATTCACAACTACAAACCAGGCCTAGGAGTCTGCAGCCTGCAGCCTGGTTTTGTAAATAAAGTTTTATTGGATGATAACCAAGCTTATTTGTTTTACCATTGGCACAGATGTTTTTGTGCCTTGGTGGCAAAGTGGAGTCTGTGAATGAAATCCTGAGGCCCATAAATTAAAAATATTTATACTGTAGGTCTCAATAGAAAAGTAAACCCATCTCCAGAATAACCCATACTGCAAAGAGTTTTCCATGATCAGAAGAAACTCAGCTCTGTCACAGCAGGGAGGGACCTTGGGACAGCTGCAGGGGCTTCTTGTAACCACAGCACTGGTTCGGCATCCAGAGCTCAATCTTCTCTTGAGCCAAATGCCCCCAAATGCAGTTCGCTCCTCCAACTCATATTGATGAATCAAATGCAGTCTTCCTTTACAAAAAAATGTGGCTAATCGCTACTAATGGGCCCTCTGCCTGACATATTCTCTTGGATATCTGTATGCCATGCACTTTTACTTCACTCAGAACTTTGCTGAAATGCAACTGTCTCAAAGAACCCTCCCGGGCCACCTGACCTAAGTAGCACTGTCTCCTTATACTCTGATTTACGTTTCTTCAAAGCACCTAGCACTGAGTCCCCTTGTATTTCAAAAGCACTTGTTTATTACCACTTCCTTCTGGGGATATAGGATCTGTCTGTTGGGTCAGCCACCTTGTCTGCATTTTCACTGCTGTAGCCACAGCCCTATGAACACACCCAGGAAAAGCCTGGGTAAATACCAAGTGGACTCAAGCAATCCTGACAACAGATGAGACCTTATCTACCATTAATGGAATGGGTCAGGAGAATTAGGAAACAAGAAGAAAAGGAAAGAAAGAAATCCATCACAAAACATGAACTTTCTCCTTAACTCTGTGGTTTGCCAAGAAGTCTAATTGAATAATGGAAGGAAATGTTTGGTTTTTATGGTAAGAATATGAGATGTACACATTGGCAAAAACATGGTGTGACCTAGATCTGAGTTCAAATTCAAGTCTATTTCCTAATAATGGCTGTTGCATGTAGAAAATATTTAATGTATATATACATGTATACACACACATGCACATGTGCGCGCGCACACACACACACACACACACACACACACACACACGGTTAAGATTAGTTACCACCAAAAGTAAGTGAGAGTTTGGGTTGAGTATCCTTTATCCAAAATTCATGAGTCAAGAAGGGTTTCAGATTTCAGATTTGTGTGTGTATGTGTGTTTGAGACAGTGTCATACTGTGTCGTTCAGGCTGGCTTTGAACTCACTATGTAGCCCTGGCTGGCCTTGAACTCACAGTGATCCTCCTGCCTCAGCCTCCCGAGTGCAAGGATTACAGCTGTGCTCCACCACACCAACATTTCAGAGTTTAAAAAATTTTCAAACATTTGCATAAACTTTACCAGTTGAGAATCCCTATTCTGAAAATCTGAACAATGTGAATGGCTCAGAAATCCAAAATTGATCATCACTTGATACTCGTCCATCCGGGTGCTCAGCCTGTGCTGACGAAGGGGCTATGGGGAGAATCACTGGACAGTGCCTCCAGTGCCTGGCTCCAGGGTGGGTGCTTCCTCTTCCTGAAGGAAACCTGCATGTTGGAGAAGTGAGAGGGCGCTGCCCAGATGCCACTCCTAGGTGCCCTCCGGTCCTCACCTCTCATCCTGAAAGTAACAATGAGAACCAAAAGCCCTGGGCTAGGAAAGGCCCTAGAGCCCCTCTCCTGTGTTGACATAGGGAGGTGACTCATCTCCCAGGGAATTCCCGGAAGTCTTTGGCAAGGGCTGAGATTTGTTTATGCTTCTGCCAGTCTTGTTTGTTGTGATAGTTTGACCTTGGGCAGCCCTAGCACCAACTGGCTCCTTATAACAAAGCTTGCTTTCTGCCTTCACTGGCCAGAGGCCTTGCAGACAGACAGAGGGGCTGCAAGCCACCCCCGGGGATGACCGCAGCTTACAGCCCAAGGCTGGGTCTCCACATCCTGAATGGGACAGACTCCCCCTTCCCATCCTACTGCCCAGTAACTGTATTGACTCTAGAAGTTTAGAGAAAAAAAATATCTTTTAGCATAAAAGAAGAATGCTGTGGTCTAGTCAAAGTACAAGAAGTCAAGTACTGCCAAGAGCAAAGAGCACTATGGGAGGAGTGAAGAGGGGTGAGGTGTCCTCACTCAGACACTGCCTCACTGTTTAGGAAAAGCAGAATGGAACAAAAGGAAACTAAATACAAGATTTGCTTTTCTCTTTCAAGAGAAAGTGGCCAGCTCAGGCGACAAAGAGCCCTTCTGAAATTTCAAGGACTTCCAATTCCAACAAATAAGCTCAGCCTCACACTAACTTCCATCCCCAACCTCCAGCTGCTTGGAGAATTTGAATTTTTCAGTAGAATCTTTCCCGGCTGATGTAATCAGTTCTTGCTGGTCAAGGATGTTGATGAAGCAAGGATGTCTAGGCCAATTCATTCAGATTAGTTGTAATAAATAAAACCAGAGCTAGTTTTAAGTCCTGGGCCCATTGCTTTTTGGCTGTGTGATCTTAGATAAGACCCTCACCTCTCTGAGCTCAATTTTCTCATTTTAAAAATGTGCAAAATATTGTCTAACTTGAAAGTCTGTTTGGGAGAAGCAAGCTTTTATTTTTAAGGTGTGTAGCACAGTATGTCTGGAGTAATTTCATGTTGCTTTTTAAACTCTGAATACCAAACTTTAAGACAGACATAGGCAAGAGCTCAGGACTGTAATTTAAAAGCCCAAGGTGGAAGGGATGGATTTGAAAAGCTAAATATGAAGAAGAAAAGGCTAAAGATTCCATAAAAATATCTTCAAAAAAGTGAAAGGCTGCTGGGTACCAGAGGATTTAGACTTCTATACTGACAGGGACTTAGGAAAGACAGCAAGGATTAGCAATTACAGAGAGACGGATTTTAGTTCAGATTTGAGCCTCTACGAAATACAAATTAAAAGTAGGCTGTGAAGTCAGCCAGACCTCAGTTCTTTTATGAGGATATTTTTATGACTCTGGGAAATTTTCTTTACTTCTTAGGTCTCAGTTTCATTTCTGAAAAATGGAACCAATTATAACCTATAGAGGCAATTTATGATCTAGGTATTAAATGCTTAGTGGCATAAAAGCCCCTTGTGTCAGGCTCATAACAAACACAATAGAATGAACATAAAGCTACTTAATGTAACCATATAATAGTAGTAGCAGCTATTATAGCTTCCTAACATGCCAAGTGTCCGGGAGAGAAGGTATAGCGATCATTTCCGGTCTTTGGAGTAAAGCTAACACAGACAGGAATTCCAAATTCCCATTATCTAAAACATATTTTCTCTTGTCACTTTCAATCTCGTTTATTAAAAAAAAGAAAAAAACAGCTTTATAGCGATATAATTTGCACATAAAATTCACCCGATCAAAGTGTTTATCTAGTGGACTTTACTATGATCAGAATCTTGCACTGATCGACACCCCTTTATTTGGGAACCTTTTCATGGCCTTGAAAAACCTCATAGCAATTATCAGTCACTCACTGCTCCTCCAAACCCTTCTTCCTAACAACCCCAATCAATTTCCTGGCTTTTCCCACTCAGGACTTGTCATATAAATGAGATACTATAATATGTGGGTGTTTGTGATCGGTTTCTTCCACTTAGCATAACGGTATCAAGATTCATTCATGTTATAGCATGTCAGTACTCTAGTCCTTTATAGGACTGAATAATATTCCACAATATTTCATTGTATGGATAGGTCAGTTGATGGGCATTTGAGTTGTTTCATTTTTGGTTATTATGAATAATGCTGCTATAAACATTTATGCATTTGATACATTCTAGATTTGCTAGCATATTCTCTCATTTTGTGGCTTATTCACTTTACTGCTGGTGCATGCTGGAGAAAGAGCATTTTAAATTTTGGCAGTGAGTATGAAGGTCTGGGTTTGTACCCTTAGTACCATGTCATTGTTCTGTGTTTCCATTTACACACCAGGGCCAAACTACTGGATCATTGTAGTAGGTTTTGAAATGAAAACATGTGAAGTCCCCATCTCTTTGTTTTTCCTCAGGATTGTCTTATCGAATTGAAGTTCCTGCTTTTCCATGTAGATTTCCTGACCACTTTGTTTTCTCCAGTGAAATCTTCTGCAGTGTTGGTAAGTCCTGCATTGAAGCTGCTGATTGATTCTAGGGTTAGTGTTGCCATCAGAGCACTATCCAGCCTTTGGGCATAAAAATATAGGCTTTCTCTCTTTATTTAGGTCCTTCTTCAACTTCTTTCAATGATGTCTTTGTTTCAGCATACAAGTATCGCACTTTTATAAAGTTTATTCCTACGTACTTTATTATCTTTAATTCATTAGAAAAGAAAATTGTCTTAATTTTGCTTTTACCTTTGAAAGACATTGCCAAAGGAAGCAGGAATCTGAATGGCAGGTAGGAGCAGAGAGCTGAGAGAACCCACACCTAGACTGAGCACTGGGAGGAGAATGCGTTTTGCTCTGAGTGGCCTCCCTACCACCCTACCATTTCATGTCATCTGTACATCTTTAATAGGACAGCACTGAAGAAAGAAACATCATTAATTAACAACCTGATGGAACAATAAGAAAATAAATAGTAAGTCTTATTCAAATCTTATGTTTTGTTCTCAGAGAATATTTTTTTTCTAATTACAGGGAGACCTGAAGAAATCCACAATTTTTGTTCAATCTATGCTTCTTGTTTTACACAGTTTTGGTATATTGTCCCCAAACCACTTCTGCTCTTGTTCCTCAGGGACCTTATTCCATTTTCAATTTTAACACCATTCTCCTTTCAGAATCACTGGCACAGCACACAGAAATAGGAATGTAGGCTCTCTGAGTCATGCTGAAAAACTAACTATCCAGCACATTCGCATCCTTAAGCGATGGCTGTGACTCGGTCAACCCTTTGCACACACCTGCCTGTGGTCTTTCTCACACCACACTATAGCCATCACTCTGCATATCTGTACCCAAAGGCCTCAATGAAAGAGAGCCACCCCCTTTCCACTGCCTCCCTGTGGTGCTGACTACATGGCTGCCCATACTCCATGCTTCTAAAATGTTTTCATTGAGCATGCAAGGGACTTCCTTTTGAGACTCTCCTTTATCCTCCCTTAGTTCCCAAACAGCTTAAAGAACATAAGTGCTTTGGCGTAACTTTTCTAACCATTTCTTCTGACATTTCTTTTAAGAAATGCTTTCATCAAAAGTCAACAGAGTTAGTGATCTCCTGCTGTGTGGAAGGCCCTGCCAGATGTCACGGGGCATGCAAAAAACAAAGTTGTTGATCTAGCTGGGGACACAATTTCTTTAGGTGATAAAAATAAGTGCAAGAGTCAACCGAGCACTTACCTGTGCCAGGCATGATACTTTGATGAATGTAACTCATTTAATCCATGGAGCGAACTCACAGCACTGGTATTGCCCTCCTGGACAGGTGAGGAAAGGGCATATAAATAGGCTAAGCAATTTGCACAAAGTCACCCAACTCCTGAATGGGTGAGCCAGGAGTTGAGCCAGGCAGTTGGATTTCAGGATACAGTGTATCCACATAGTCTCATACAGCAGCTCTCTGTTTCCAAGAACACATTGGTAAATTCAGCCAATCGTGGATCAAAAGCATCTGAGAAAAAATTGTCTGTACTGAATATGTTTGGACTTTAATGTGTACAGGTTTTTCTTGTCATTATTCCCTAAATCATACAGTACAACATCTTTTAGCGCAAGATTTACATTGCCTTAGTATATATCTACAGATTTTAGTATCCACCAGAAATCTTTTTACTTTTTTTTTTTTTTTGGTACTGAGGATCGAACTTGGGACCTTACTCTTGCAAGGCAAGCACCGGAACTACTGAGCTAAATCCCCAGCCCTCCACCGGAAATCTTAGAACCAAGGTTGGATGCTGAGGAACAGTTGTGCATTTCTCTGCACATGCAGATGGTAGTTGAGGTGTAAGTCTCATTATTTATCCAGCAATGTAGGACAGCACGTGACCAGTAGAGGCTGAAATGTCCACTGGTGTGCTCAAAGAGTTGGTGGGCTCGACTTACCTGCAGCAAGCTGAGGCAAAGGAAGACCTCTGGGCAAAGGAGAAGAGTGGATGATACTTTAGAGGCAGGTGGTGCACCAGCCATTCTGAGTAAGGCATTGGTTAATAGTTCCCAAGGTATTTTTCTGAGCAACAAAGAGAATAAGACAAACCACATGCTCTCATGTATCTTGTACAATAAACAAATTTTAAAATACGCATAAATGTGTCAAGTGGTGATAATAACAAAATAATATAAGGGAATAAAGAAGCACAAAGGGGCAGGGGTAATGCTATCTAATGTAAGGCCTTCAGGAAATGGCCTAAGAAGGTGATGTTTCAGCAGGTACCTGAAGGAAGAAGAGCAGGGACCCCCAGAGAAACGTGGGGATGAGGCATTTCCAGGAAAAGGAAACAGAAATCCCAAAAGCCTTGAGAGAAACGTCTTCACCAAACATGAGGCCAGGCTGGCTGGGGTGGAGCAAGCAGAGAGAAGAGTGGAGGGTGGGGAGATCCCACCTGCTCGGTGAGGCCAGGTTCCGGGAAGTACGTGGACCACTGCAGACCTTCTGGCAGCTCCCCATCGGAGGCACAATAAAGCTCAGTCTGCTAAATGCCCCTTGAACTAGGTGTACATAAGCAGGCCACCCGGGATGTAGAGAGGCAGTCTTCCTCCTATGAATGCTTGTGTCGAGAATCAGTGGGAATTAAAACTGAAGAAAATTGATCGGGAGAGATCGTGGCTGCCATACTGACATAGTTGGACTTTGATCTTGTGACAATCAAAAAGTTGGAGAACACAACATCAAACACACTCTGCAATGCTCACATTCCCTGTGTCTAACATCTTCCTGTTCTATAAATAACACAGCGCTGGTGATTTTTAAAATTTTTAAGATATATTTAACTAGTTCAGATACATGAAATGAATAAAAGAACAAACTATCAAGACACTGCCCTTGCCACCCTGGACCGGCAAAATACATTGCAGATGATTTTTTTAATGGTAGCAGACATCTGAGTGTTTCCTATATGGTAGTGACTCTGACTCATGTTTTCTTTGGATTAGCATATTGAATCTCAAACGAAAAATCGAATGATCAGTTAGATCTTGATTTCACAATTATGGAACCTGAGAGACAAGAAGTGGCTGGATAACTTAGGCATGGTTATGGTTAAGGAGGGTCTTGGTGGTACATGCCCGTAATCCCAGCACTCAGGGAAGCTGAGGCAGGATGCTTACAAATTTGAACCCCACATGGGCAACTTGGTGAATCAGCAAGACCCTGTTTCAGAATCAAAGGGCTCAGGATGCAACTCCATGCAAAGGCTCTGGGTTCAATCCCAAGTGCTAGAAAAAGAAGAAAGAAGGGTCAGTGAAGCCTGTGAATATTTTCATTATAGTCATTCTTAATGTCACCGTATGCGTCTATAAATATTTATCACCAAGTAGCTTAACTGGTGTATGAATAATTCCTAGGAATTCCTAAGTAATTGTATGCAATAGATCCACTAATGTCTCTATAATGCCTAGACTGGATACCTCTACTTAGGGATGGGAAAGAAAGAGGAGAAATACCAGGTCAATTAGGAGACAGGAGGAGAAGATCTAGAACAAAATGGGGACTCCATTCTCCAGTCCAGTTTCAATGATACTGAACCAAGAATCATGATAATTAATCATAAAGCCAAATTCAGAGTTCTTAAAACAAGACTTAAAAATCTGCAGTTTCCTTTACAGGATCCTCAAAACATCCAAATAATTTAGTTTTTATTCTACATTTCCAAGCCCTGAGAATAACCTGTGAAGGCCCAATACCTGCTGTACTTAAGCCACATAAACCCCCTGTCCCACCCTGGAAAACATTGCATAGACCAACTTTAAACCCCATGTCTGATTACCAGTGCAACAGCCAAGATAGGAAGAGTCCAATTTTCCAGTTTAGCCCTCTATCAAAAATTCCCATTTCATCCCTAAATGTAATAAGACATCCTTCTGGCTTCTGTAGATCAAGCTTGTGCTTTAGAGATGTTTGCCATCCAATGAGGCAACCTCACATTTCTCCACAGACAGAAGAGTAATGTAGCATTCACATTAATCATGTACCACATGAGCCACACACAGAAAGATAGCTTTCTCTTGGTGACTAATGGCTCATCAGTTTGTGATCACTCGTCAGTGTGATTTCATTTAGCAGGAAAGACATCAGGCCAAGGGAGCAGCCTCCCCTTCCAGCCCTGTGACAACTGGCAGTCATCCCATCTCCTTGTTTCTGTAGTGGATGGACTCCTCCCACCTACCCACTTCAGACAGGTCCTGTCTGGATAACAAACGTTTCGGTTTTGTTTTGTTTTGTTTTTGGTACCGGGGATAGAACTTGGGTCCTTGCACTTATGCAGCAGGCGGCAAAACCACCAAGCTAAATCCCCGGCCCCTGTTTCATTTTTTTATGCTAGTTCAAAATGAAACTAGATCAGCTGCAGGCCATTGTGCAAAATTGAGCTCTTATTAAATTCAACAATAGCAAAAAGGTAGTTTCCCATTTTTTTCAGACAGAGAATGGGAAGACAACTAATTTGGTGTAACACGGACATACCTGGAACCTTCCAAAGAACTGAATGAGCAGGTCATAAAGAGTGAAAAACCAGCAAGATAAGAAGGTAACACTGGCCTTGTATGGCCCTTCCTGTTAACTCCATTTCTAGTACCTACTTCTATATCTGTGGGCTTGTCTATCCCTTGATTCATCTTCCTATTCATAGCTTCTCATCATTTAGCATCTTTATTTATCTATAAACTAACTATATATCTATCTCTATTGGTAGTTTGAATTTTCTTTTACAATTACAGGTTGGGCACCCACTCCATCAGCCTGTGTCTGTGTCAATAATGGCATCGTGGCCTATAATATAATAGCCTCACGGGCTACACGGGGAGAGACTGATGAATGCCTATGATGGCAATTCAGAGAGATAAACTGTGTGAGTGAGGCCAGCACACTGAGCTCGAGGGGCAGGGAGGGTGAAGCCTACAGGAGGGTGGACAGCTGCACCATCAGAAGAGGGGAGGAGGAGGAGAAATCAGACAATAGAGCACCTGGAGACGTGGCGACGGGAAAGAGAGGAGAGGAGCTGGTTCATCTGGAAAAGTGTGTGCAGGACAAAGTTGAACCATTGTTTCATCTCACCTGGAGGTCTTTTTGCAACAAGTCATGAATGCAAACTGGAACTCTGCCCAGAGCACCTGCAGTTCAACCTTAAACACTGCAGGGCAGCTTAATCCTCTTCCCAGAAAGAGGTGATGCCAATGTTGTGTGTACACTCAGGACCCCAGCACAGACGGGTGTGTATGTGTGTTACCAGTTTACATTAGAGGCAGGGATGGTGGGACATGGATTGACAATGTCATTTGGACAGACAGCAAGTTATTGTTAAGAGAGGAACTGGTGGTAAAAAGAAAGAAAAAGAGAGAGGAAGAAACCCACACAGACCCCAAAGAAGTCAGCTCAGCACAAGATGCCTCTATATTTCTTCATCACCCCTTGGAGAGTTTGCTTTTCCATTTATACACTGCTATCCCAGGTGGAAAGAACTGAGAATTTTAGCTATTATCCAACCAGGATTAAGACTCTGGCTTCTACACTGAAGTGCCAACCTAACACTTTCCTCTTTGGCTTCAGTTTTCTAAACACAGCCCATTAAAAGTTGCTTTAATTGGCATTTTGTTAGAAGGCTAATGCAGACTCACCAAAAATAACTTGTGAGAGAAGCAGATAAGAACATAAATGGAAAATACATTCTAATTGCACAAAATTCTTTCCTTTCATTCAGGTCTCTTTTCAAAAGCAGTTTTAAAAATAGTGGCTCGATAACTTAGCCTTCGGCAGTCTTTGTCTCTCTTGTAGTCTCTATATTCCTTGAGGAATCCCTTTCGCTCCTGCTTCTATTCTTCTGCTTGTGTTTTGTGCTTAGGCCTTCTTATTTACTCAGCCAATACTATTGATGATGCATCGCATATTTCTCCTTGTTATGCACCATCTCACATTGTTTGATTCTTTTCTGTTTACCCTTTTCTAAGAATCTACATTTTCATGTTTGTCCTTTGAGAACTGTTTATAAATCCTATGTCTGAGGGGTTTCACCACAGCCAACTTTTATTCTTTCCACAAACAGAAAGATCCTCATTGCCTATCTAGGGCAGGAAACAAAGGGAAAACATAAATATAATCCTTATCCCCAAAGAGTTTACTGACTGTCTGGTGGGTGAGACAGATAAACAGAAAATTACAATAAAACTTGGTATGTGAAATGTTAAGGATCTATATGGAAACAAAGAGGAAAGCAAGGAAACACAGCCCAGGAGAAAGGAAGGTTTTATAACAAGGGCAGAAGTTAATCCTCTCGGGTAGCTCAACTTGCCCAAAGTTGCTCTCCTGTTTCCTATAACTCTTCCTTTGCATATGCCTTTGCATGACAGTCATGTAATTACCTTTCTCCAGATGCTACAGAGAAGTCATTAAAACTTTAAAATTAGAATCCACTGAATTTGGCTTCTGTCTCTTTCTCTAGCTTTGTTCTTCTTCCTGCTCCATCTTGTGCTCTTCCAGCGTCATGGGTCTGGCTCCTCGGTCACCAGCACACCGGCACTCTGCGTGTGGAGCGAGTGGGGATGGTAAAGAGGCTACCAGCGTGTGACCCTCAGGAAACAAGGAGCCAACACACACCCCAATCACCACCACTGTCACCATAGCAGCCATCGCATTTGTTGAACACCTAGCAAAGACGCGTAGTGCATAGTATGTGTGTCTCCCCAATACCCTTCTGAAAGTCTATGAAGTTGACTTTGCAGATGAAGGATTGGGTCCTTGGCAAGTACTGATAGTTAACCAAGCTACTCAGTGGAGCAATGACTGAACTATTTCTAGTGAGAAATGAGGTACTGGCTGAGAACTTGAGGCAAATGCCAGGTTAACCAAACCTGGAGACCCCAGAGTCTGGCTCAGACATGGGCTCAATAGCGAGTCTTGGAGGATGGCTCAGGACTGCTCCTTCCTGGCTCAATTCTAGGCCTTGGCTGTGAGGAGGAGGGAGGGTAGAGAGTGGGCAGAGCTGGGCAGTCACCCTCCATTCCCAGTCTGCAGCCAAGAGGACTGCTCAGCCCTCTCTGCTCACCATCTACACTAATCCTGTTTGACGTTGGAGCCACTTAACTACTCACGGAGAGCCAGCTTTGCTCAAGATCTCCTAGACACAGAGGGCCTGGCGGTCACATACACCCAGGCCTGTGAGGTGCTCCAGCCTGTGCCCTTCCCTCTGCTAAGTCTGTAGGCAGTGCATTGGCTGAAACTCTGCATGTCTGAGTCCACCTTGTTCGGGTCACACACAACCTTCTGGCTGGGTTCTGAAAGCAGTTTCCTCACAAAACACATGCCCAGCTTGATGGCCCATACTGGTCCCAAGCCCCAGTCTCTTTCCCACTTTGAGTACTTACAGACTGACAAGTGGACTGCTGCCCCAAATCTGGGATCCAAGGACTTTTAAATACTCATTGTTGCCATCAACCTCAATACTTCAAAGACCAACTCACAAACTCTCTTTCCTGGCTAGCCTCCTATCTTCAAACAGAATCATTTCTCAAAGTAGAACGTGAAGCTTGAGGCCAGCTGATTGGGGAAAGCTGACCCTTACTTACCTTGCCACTTGCTTATTTCTTAGCCTCTCCAGGCCTCAAGCTCTTGTTCCTCTCTTTTATGCATATCTCTTGCCTCATTTTATTACTTACACATTTTGAACCTGACCTTGACTAGCTGGCAGAACCAGGACCTGACACCCCATAACCTAGAGCCAAGTCCCAACTCTAACACACAGAGCATGTTCCTGTGATGACATGGACCCAAGCGAGTTCTCCGACCCTTACTTCTACCACCGCCTGCTACAGATGGGCCCACCAAACAGCTTGGACTTCCATGAGCACATCGTGATTTTCAGACACTGCCAAGTTTTTTCTTGAGAGGCTTGTGGTTTTAAATAGCTCTGTTGATTCCAATTGATGTACAATAATCTGCATGTATTTAATGTATATGACTTGAAGATTTGGTATATAGGCACACAATCATGAAACCATCACCAATATATTAGGAGAGTAAACACGCTCATCACCTGCAAAAATGACTTCATGTCCTTTATTTCTCGTTGTTGCCATTTGATAACCATACATTATGAAAGCTACTCTCAACAAATATTTTAAGTTCATAACACAAGACTTGACTATGGGCAATACGGCTGACAACATATCTCTGGAATTTATTTGTTTGTGTAACTGAAATTTTACATACTTTTCTTTTCTGCTTGAAAAAATCTTATTCATTCATCAAGTCCAGAGTTCACTTTCCCCAACAAGGCAATATTTGCCCATGTCTTTGAGGGTAATGTGTGTCTTTGCTATCTACCAGTGATCTTTATTATCCCTACTCTTTCAGGATTTTCTATCATTTCACTCCCTTGTCCTCCGAGTTCCATCAAATGGATCCATCAGTAGGAATATGAACTGAAATCATAAGCTAGTTAGCCAGTTTATTATATCCAGAGCTATAAATAGATGGGCCTGGGGGCCTTCATGGTTTCAGACATCTCTAATAGATCATTGTGCTTTTTCCCACTGGGCCAGCTCACACTCTTAGAACCCTTTGCAAAGTGATGCTCCAGGCAACCTCCTCCAATCAATATGAAATAGGATACGAACTTCTGCTCATCAAAACATTCCATAAGAAAGGCAAGAAGGCACATTCTATCATGGGAGAAGATATTTGCAGTGGGCATAACAAAAGATCGGCATTGAGATTTTACACAGAATGCCTACAAATGAAGAAAAGAAATGACACCTTTGTACTTTGCTCTAGGAAGATTCTGAAGGGGAAAAAAAAGACTTGAGTCTCTTGTGCTCAGAATGCCCTTCTTGGACAGACAGAATTGTTCCATGGGAACAGGCAAGTGTTTGGTGTCAACAGCACCTGAGAGTTGGGTTTGTGGCCCCACCTGGGCTCTGCCAACCTGCTTTGTCCTTGAGCCAGCTGAGTCCAGGAGGCTCCTGCAGGCAACTTCCTGCTGGTGTGAGTGGAGGCAGAGCTTCTGCCTGATCAGGCTTCTCCTTGGCCACTGTGCTTATCAAAAATAGACAAGTTCCTTAGAGTCCCAGGTCCTTACAAGGGAGCCACAGAGGAAACAAGCTTCTAGATCAAGCACTGGTGTAAAGCATCAGGCATTTTAACCATGAGGAAAATCTTCTGGTTGTGCTCATTACAGCAGCAGTGATTTGGGTCAACACAGAAGGTGCTTGGTGAATCCAGTCGCAAGTCATTTAGCCACATTCCTTCTGAATTACTGCTCCTTCCATGGTGAGTCTTTTAAACTCTCCTTTTGTTATGCTTCCAAAAACTATGAAAATGACAATATTGTCAACAGACTGGCCCCCATTACAAGGGAGCAGAATTCTCTAATAAAGAGGAAAAGAAAGAAAGATTGAGCTGAGTAATGCCAAGCTGCCTTCACTTGACAGTACAATGCTTCTGGCTTTTCTGTCATGTTCCAAAAGGTGATAAGTGTTGTGCCAGAAGCAGAATGCTGGAACTCTAAGGTTATTGTACATTGGGAGCATTGCATGCAAGTAGGTACTCAGGCTTTGGTGTCAGGCATCCTGGCTTCAGGCTTGGCAGATCCTGGAATTGGCAGCCAGTTCCTGAAGCTCTCTGACATTTAGCTGACTTAATTACAGATCCACCAGAAGAATATCTCTTCATGTGGTTGTTTTAGGGTTGAAATGAAATATTGACTACAAAACCTCATCAAAGTGTAGGCACCTAGGATATGCTTTTTGAGGATTAGTTTGTCCTCTTTCCATACTACTACTGCTAAAGAAATACGTGAAAAAGGAAGGAAGGAACATAGGTTATCTAATGGAGTGGTAAATCATAGAATAATCTTTCAGTGGACTTTAAGGAATAATCCTTGTCAGTAAGCATCCAGATCTAACTCTTCAGGAGACAGGCACTTAGGAATGGTGGGCTCAGCATATCAGCTTGCATATGTCACTGCTCTGGGGCAAGGACAGCTCTATAGTCTCTGTAGGTCTCTACTGTTCAGCTTGTCAGCTGAGAAGTGATGCAAAATACAACAGGTGCTGGGTGAATGGCTCCTGTTCACCACAACAGCCAGCAAGAAAGCAGGTAGCATGGTGCCAGCCACATGGCAAATGCTCAGAATGAATCAGCAAATGACTGGGGCTTTGAAAACTGTAGATTTACAGCGGACCAGAAGCAGCTAGAAATACTAATCCTAGAAAGCACTGTTACCTTGCATTGGTAGTACCAGGTATTTGGGACATTTATTTCCTAAAAACTGAGGCCCAGAGAGATTCCCCAGTCTACTGAGTATAACAAAGTTAATGAGCAAGGAAACAGGAATTTCCTTGTCTCCAAAGACATTTCCAAGGCCATCCAAGCCAGACAGATAGGACAGAGCCCAGGTGGGCAGTGAAAGTGAGTGGCTGAGCTGTGGTCGGGAAGGTCCGTGGTGGTAGCACCTCAGGGTTTGAGGACCAGGGGAGGGGCTGTGAGACAGCATCAAGGACTGACACAGGGACTGGAATCAGGGCCCCTGCCTGGGGGGGTCAGGGCTAATGCCGGCAGATGTCTCCCTGGGGACAGACAGTGCTGGGGTCAGGGAGCTGTGGGAAAGCCCGAGGGGACAGGGGAGACAGGCAGGTCAATGCAACTATCACAGCCATATGTAAAAGGAGGTGGTGGGTGGATTATTTGCCCTTTTATGTGAAAGTATGAATTAATCTTCTTAATCTAGGGTCAGGATCTCTGAAATCTCTTGCTCAAGGAGTTTCCTATAATGAAATATTGCAGCGTGTACTGACCTATCCTCACCTGCCAGAAAGGAGTATCATAAATCCCATCCTTCTTAAGATCAGGTTGGCAAAGTTATATCAACAGAGGTAATTGTCTGACACCTCAAGGAAGTGATGTTTCAAAAATAGAAACTCATAAGGAGGGAGGGAGAGAAAAAACACCTGACTTTGTTTCCTGTGGCTATTTATTCTAAAGATAAGGCTGCTTTAGTCCTCAAATGCCTGGCATATTTATACACATTCATTTATAACATGTATGACACCATTTGTACCTTTTTAATTCATCAGTTCTCACCTCTTCTGTTTGTCCTCTAAAATTGTAGTCTCCCTTATGTTATCGTTATCTTGGAACTTCAGAGTGGCAAGGAACATAAAGAGCATCTGGCCCCACTGTCTGGCTGGTCCTTCGCCCTGTGTTTACCCACATTGGAACAAAATCAGTGACCCTGGGAAACCCCTTCCCCCACAGCACGGCATCTCCAAGTACAGTCTGATCCTTTCTTCTCCACTTACAAATCTTGCCACGCTCCTCTCCCCATGCTGCTGCCTCTGTGTGCTCCCCAAATTTTGAGATCCACTCAGCCTTCAGTGCAGTGCTGAGTACAGCTTCAGTGGACTCACATGGACATACTATTACATTTAAACAAATGAGTTTTTAAACAAAGCTATTATTAAAAAATAAATTACATAAACTCATGAGAACTGTATTAAAACAAAGGTAATAAATACTCAAAATTCATTTCTGTCTGATTGTTTTTACCATGTTTTAACATATCTATGTTCTTTGGGTCATTTCTGTATGACAGAATTGCAGTATTGTGGTGGCTAAATTGATCTTGTCTTCCAACTTCACGAGCAGATGCCCAAAATCGATACCTTGAAATCAGCCAATGTGGGGAGATTTATACCATGGAAGCTGGCAAACGCTATGCATGAAGGTTAATGCTTTGGCTTTGTTTTTTACACCCTCCAGAAAGAGTTCATAAACATTTAGGAGCACACTACTGAATCAAACTCACTTCTACCTTTACTTTCTTGTGGATGTCTTCCAAGATTTCTTATTTAGGTTAGATTCACATGTGGTGTGATTTCACAATATTGAATTCCTGTCGTGAGAGGCTTCTCTTTTTTTTGTCATTATACATTAATTGTAAATGACACAATTGAGTATGTAGATTCTGCCTTATATGAAAGCAGAATTCTTGTTGGTTTTGTACTTCATTATGATGTCCCAGCAACAGAAAAATGCTAACCTTATGAGACATTCTCAATAGGCAACTATAAAGTGAATATCAAATTATCAGAAATATTTAACTTGTATTAGAATTTTTGACCCCTTTAAGAGAGAATAGTAATATGTTATCTTAACATACGAAGGAGAGTTCCTGAAAAGAAGTAACTGTTTTGGTGGGGGAGGCAGAGTAAAACACCCATAAGCTATTTGAGGTTGAAGGGAGTCCTGAGGACTTTGTGTAGCAGGAACTAAGACACAAAAACTATGATGAAAGAACCGAGGAATGGATTGCCCAGCGGCATGGGGCTAGAAGGACCAGAATCGGTGAGAACCCCAGTGGGTACCTGGCCAGAGGGTATAACAGAAGTTGTCTGGTGTTTCATTTGAAGTTTTTATTGACATGCACTAATGGCTCTTGACTCCAGTCTTCTTTCTGAAGTAGCCCTTAGTAAACCCATTCATAACAGATGCTATATGTATGTGTACTCATGACTATAAACTGAAGGAAGGGCCATATTTTGCACTAGATTGACACCACGTGGAATAGAGACAGAATGCATGTTATGGCAAAATATCATTAACTGAAATGGTTAAATATATACAGGAATTGCGAAGGAGAGATGATCATACTAGGCATGCGTGGAAATATTGGTTTCTGGATTTGCAGTTCATGAGGTATATAAGATTTTGCTTGGCAAGTTCTTTTCTTTCCTTCCTTTTTCCCTCATTATCTTAAGATACCAAGAGAATACCAAATATCCATTTCAGTGGTGGTCTTATTTCTAAACCACGTATGTCACTTGTGTCTGAATGTTCCCTTTGAGGTAGGGGAAAAGGAAAATCTGGACCCAGTCATATTTATATTCAAGTGCATGGTTAAAAATGCATTCCATTACAGGTGCATATATATATATATATATGTACGTTTTAGGTATACAATACATTTACATTTATCATTGGGTGTTTGTACCAGAACATGATGTATCTTGGTTCTTATTTTTTCCCCCATTATCTGTGCGCCCTTCACCCCCTCCACCCTTCCCAATTTACACAGAATTTGTTTCCATTTTTTTTTCTCATAATTTTTCCTTTCCCTTCTTCCCTTTCCCCTTCCCCTCCCACCAGCCCTACATCTTTGGACCTTTTCCTATTTCAACTTATCAATTATTCATTTTAATCATATTCATCCTTATTTCCACTTTCAGTTTCTCACACTAGAGAAACTATTTAGTATTTACACATGTGTGTCCTATTTATTTCACTTAAGAGTATGGCCTCAATATGCATCCATTTGGCTATATATGTCTCTGGTTTCTCATTCTTTATGGCTGAGTAGTACTCCATTTTATTTTAAAAAACCACATCTTCTTTATCCGGTTTCCAGCCAATGGGCACTTGGGCTGTTTCCAAGCTTTAGCTATTACAAACTGTGCTGCTATAAACATAGGTGCACATACATTGCTGTGGTATGATTCTTTTAATTCTTTGGGGAAGATTCCCAGTAGGGGAATAGCTGGGTCAAATGGGACCAGTAGGCCTAGTTCTTTGAGGTATCTCCAAAATGATTTCCACAGTGGTCGCACCAGTCTGCACTCCCACCAACAATGGAGAAGGGTTCCTTTCTCTCTACACCCCTGCCAGCATTTGTTATTGGTTGATTTCTTGATAGCAGCCATTCTTTGTGGGGTGAGGTGGAATCTCAGTGTTGTTTTCATTTGCATCTCTCGAATGACCAGTGATGTTGAACATTTTTTCATATGTTTATTGGCTGCATTTACTTCTTTGCCTGAGAAATGTCTGTTCATTTCAGGCCATTTTTGAATTGGGTCTTTGAATTTGGGGGGGGGTCTGATTTTTTTCAGTTCTTTATGTATTCTCGATACTAGACCTTTGTCTGAGGTACAGCTGATAAAAATTTTTTCCCACATTGTAGATTGTCTGTTAGCTCTGTTGGTGGTTTCTCTTTCAGTGCAGAAGCTTTTCAATAAGATGAAATCCCAGTTGTTGATTCTTTCTGCTAGTTCCTGTGCTACTGAGGTTTTGTTCATAAAGTCTTTTCCTTTGCCAATATCTTCAAGAGTTCTACCTAACTTATCTTCCAGCAAGTTTAGTGTTTCTGTCTTAATATTTAGAACTTTAATACACTTATATCTCAGTTTAGTGCATGTTGATAGATATGGGTCTAGTTTTAATCTCTGACAGGTTGAAATCCAGTTTTTCCAACACCATTTATTAAATAGGCTATCTTTCCTCCAATGAGGGTGGTTGGCTCCTTTGTCAAAGATGAGGTGGCTGAGTATGTCTGGAGTTGTTTCTGCATCTTCTAATCTATTCCACTGATCCTTGGGTCTGTTTCTTTGCCAGTACCATGCTGTTTTTATCACAGTAGCTTTGTAGTGTAGTTTCAACTTGGGGATTGTGATACCCCCTGCCATGTCTCTGTTGCCTAGAATTGCTTTTGCTATTCTAGGTTTCTTCTGCTTCCAAATGAATTTTTGGATTGTTTTCTCTAGTTCTGTGAAGTATATTGTTGGTATTTCAATTGGCATTGCATTAAATCTATATAGTAGTTTTGGAAGTATGGCCATTTTCAGTATATTGGTTCTTCCTACCCAGGAACAAGGGATATCTTTCCAATTTTCTTATATCCTCTTCAATCTCCTTCTTCAGAATGCTGTAGTTTTCAGTGTAGAGGTCTTTTGTTTCCTTTGTTAGGTTGATTCCTAGATATTTCATTTTTTTAGATGCTATTGTAAAAGGAATTATTTCCTGAATTTCTCTCTCAATGGGTCTGCTATTTGCGTATAAGAAGGCTATTGCTTTTTCAGTGTTGACCTTGTATCCAGCTACTCTACTGAATCTGTCAATTAGGTCTAGAAGACTTTTGACTGAGTTTTTTGGATCTTCTATATAAAGTATCATATCATCAGCAAATAATGAGAGTTTTACTTCTTCCTTTCCTATCTTTATTCCTTTTATTTCTTTCTCTTTTCTAATTGCTATGGCTAATGTTTCCAGAACAATATTGAACAGGAGTGCTGATAGTGGACATCATTGTCTTGTTCCTGATTTTAACATGAAAATTTTCAGTTTTTGACCACTTAGTATGATGTTGGCTGGTGGTTTTTCATAAATAGCCTTAATCAGGTTGAGATAAAGACCTTCTATTCCAATTTTCTGTAGAGTTTTTATCATGAATGGGTGTTGGGTTTTGTCAAATGCTTTTTCTGCATCTATTGAGATGATCATGTGGTTTTTGTCCTTGAGTCTGTTAATATAGTGTATTACATTTATTGATTTACAGATGTTGAACCATCCTTGCATCCTGGGATAAATATGACTTGGTCAGGGTGTATGATCTTCTTGATGACCCTCTGTATTCTGTTTGCCAGTATCTTGTTGAGGATTTTTGCATCTATGTTCATTAGGGAGATTGGTCTGTAGTTCTGTTTTTGGGTTGGGTCTTTCCCTGGTTTTGTGATCAAAGTAACACTTGCTTCCAGCAATGAATTTGGAAGCCTTGCATCCTTTCAATTTCCTTGATGAGTTTAAATAGTAATGGCGATAGCTCTTCTTTAAATGTCTTGTAGAATTCAGCAGTGAAGCCATCAGGACCTGGGCTTTTCTTTGTTGGTAATTTTTTTATCACATTTTCACTTTCACTCATTGTAATTGGGGTGTTTAGAATTTCTATATCTTCTTCATTTAACTTTGGCAATTTATATGTATCTAGGAATCTGCCCATTTCTTCTGTTTTCCATTTTATTACAGTACAGGTTCTCAAAGTAGGTATTGATGATCCTCTGGATTCCTGCTGGATCTTTTGTGGCTTCACCTTTTTCATTCTTAATTGCATGGATTTGAGACTTTTCTTTCCTTTTTTTGATAAGGTTGGCTAAAGGTTTATTGATTTTATTTATTCTTTCAAAAAACCAACTCTTTGATTCATTAATTTTTTGTATTGTTCCCTTAGTCTCCATTGCATTGATTTCTGCTCTGATCTTTATAATTTTCTTTTTTGTATGAGCGTTGGGTTTGTTATGCTCTTCTTTTCCTAGCAGCTTGACATTCTTCATTACGTTATTTAACTGAGTTCTCTCTGTTCTCCTAATATGGACATTCACTGCTATGAATTTCCCACGTAGAGCTGCTTTCATTGTGTTCCACAGATTCCTCTATTTTGTACTGGCATTATCATTTACTTGTAGAAACTGTTTAATTTCTTCTTTAACTTCCTCTGTCATCCATTGGTTGTTCAGGAGGGTGTTGTTCAATTTCCATGTGTTTGTGGGAGTTTTGCAGTTTCTTTTGTTATTGATTTCCAATTTTTTTGCACTATGGTCTGCTAATATGCAGGGGATAACTTCAATTCTTTTACATGTACTTAGATATGTCCTATGATCTAGCATATGATCTATTTTGGAGAATGCCCCGTGTGCAGCTGAAAAGAATGTGTATTCTGATTTTGTGGGGCAGTACACTCTGTAAACATCTATTAAGTGCATTTGTTCAATAGCTTTGTTCAGTTCTAGAATTTCATTGTTAAGTTTTTTTCTAGTTGATCTGTCTATTTGTGATAGAGGGGTATTGCGGTCCCCCACTACAATTGTATTAGTGCTTATTTGGTTTTTCATGTCCATTAATATTTGTTTTGTATAGTTGGGGGCATTCATATTTGGTGCATATATATTTAGGATTGTCATCTCTTCCTCTTGGATCATTCCCTTTACAAGTATATAGTGACCATCTTTTTCTCTCTTAATTAGTTTTGGTTTGAAATCTACTTTGTTTGCAAATAAGATTGCTACGCCTGCTTTTTTCTGGGTTCCTGTCATGTGGAGAACTGTTTTCCATCCTTTTACTTTCAGTCTATGGATTTCCTTTTGAGTTAGGTGTGTTTCTTGTGTACAGCACATTGCTGGGTTTTGCTTCTTAATCCATACTGTCAGTCTACTTCTTTTGATTGGTGAATTGAGGCCATTAACATTGATAGTTATAATTGAGAGATATTGACTTATCCTTGTCATAATGTTTTACTGTTTTGGGCTCTTTTATTTCTTATTTTCCCTCCTTTTGCTTTAGTGTCTTACCTTGCGTGGTACCTTCTCTCTGTTGGGCCTCATGGAGTTGTGACCTTCATTGTCTTTTTCTAGAATATTGTTTAAAATTGCTGGTTTGGTGTTCATGAAATTTCTCAGGTGTTCTTTGTCATGAAAGTATCTAATTTCCCCATCGATTTTGCAAGATAGTTTTGCCAGATACAACAGTCTAGATTGGAAGTTATTTTCTTTTAGGAGTTGAAATACTTCACTCCAGGCTCTCCTTGATTTGAGGGTTTGTGTTGAGAAATCTGCTGTGATTCTGATGGACTCTCCTTTGTAGGTGATTTGTTTCTTTTCTCTGTAGAATTTTGTTCTTCTGTTGGATTTCTGGGGTCTTGACGATTAAATGTCTAGGTGTAGATTTTTTTTGGTCATGACTACTTGGAGTTCTATATGCCTTACTTATCTGTATGTCCAATTCTCTACCCCTGTCTGGGAAGTTTTCTACTATTACTTCTGTGAACAGTTTTTTTATGTCAATTGTACTTTCTCCTGTTTTTTTCATGGACTCCTATCAGTCTTATGTTATTCTTCTTTGCATCATCTAGCAGCTGTTGGATTGATTTCTCATGGTCCCTTACTATCTTTAAGAAATCTCTGTTTTCATGGTCCTTAACAGCAATCCTGTCTTCTATATCTGATATTCTGTCTTCAGATTCTCTTAGTCTGCTCTGCATGCTTTCAATGGAGTTTTTAATCTCCTGAATATCTGTTTGAATCTGTTTCATGGATTTCATTTCTTTCTTGTGTTGGGCCATCATGGTTTCCATTTCTTTCTTATGCTGGGCATTCATGGCTTCCAGCATGTTTCTGGTCTCATCTATTTTCTTGTCTGTTTCTGCTCTACAGCCTCTAATTATGTTTTTCACTCTGCTCACCACATCTGTATTTATCTGGGAGATTATTTCTGTTTTGAATTTTTCTAGCGCCTCGTGCATCTGCTTTGTTACTTCCTGTACTATCAGTTCAGGGTGTCCAGGTGGTTGCTTATCAGACTTTTCCACCTCATTTCCCCCAGAATTTCCTTTTTGTGATGTGGAAGCCTGTGTTTGTGCCTTGCTTAAGTATCTTCTCATTTTTGTTTTTGGTGCTGTCCTTGGTTTAATTCCTGGGTTGATATTTCAAAATTGTTTAATGTAGGTATCATTGTTGCTTCTGTTTAAAACCCTGGAGGAATGATTACTTTTCAGAGGTGTCTTCCATATATAGCTTGTGTTTGGGTTTTGAGACTCTAATGACTCTGAGTCTATTTTATTTTCCTTATACCAGGAAGGAAAACTAATTAGATCAATCACAACATTTTAGCCTAAATAACACAGTCAGCAATACCATAGCATCAAGCGCAGCTTAGAAAATGACAATTTGTGGTAGTTATTAATCTATCACATTTAACTATGTGAGCTGAATTAAAACCATGGACCAAACCAATATAAGTTTATAATGAATAAACTCCTCAATATAGCATCTTTCCCCTTCGGGGTAGGGAGTTAAAAGGAGTTGGGGAGGGAGGGACAGGTAGGAAGATCAGGAACGATTAGCAGTGAGGCCAGAAGACACAGGAAGATCACACAAACTCTAAGAAGTTGTTAAAGGCAAGAGGAAAAGGCAGAGTGAAAGAACAAAGATGTGAATAGAATCACCTAACAGCAACAGGGAGGCTAGATACTATATTTACTTTCCTTTAAACCTAATGATAATCAAGAGAAGGAAAAAGAGAAGAAAAGTAAAATAAGGGAGAAATCTGAATTCAGTGCAGAAAGGAACAAATGGGGAGATGAAGAGCAATGTGGGACAGTGAGAGAATGAGTGAGAGAGAGAGAGAAAGAAAAGATAAAAGAAAGAACAGAAAGAAAAGTAAAAATTTGAAGAGTAGAAAAAAGTAAAAATTAAGAATTAAAAATAAGAGAAAAAAAATTTTTTCTCTTTTGCAAGTAGCAAAAAATAAAAATTATGGGCCTCCTTCAGGGCATGTCTCTGCTGTTACAGTAGGCAACGTAGGAATCCGTGTGCATATAGGAGTCAATGAGTCTTAGCAAGCCAGCAGCAGACCAAGTACAGTGGTCTGATGTGCCTTTATTGTTCTCTTTACATTTCTGCTGAGCTTCAGTCTTCTTCGAGGAGCCTGAGAAGCCCTCTTTCTGTTACTAACTTCTGCTCTATCTTGTGGCGCTCAGGACAAGGGTCTTTAAAATCCCCTGTGCCTCTGTAGTGTGGGACCGGGTAGCAGAAAAGCCAGAAGCCCAGAGGCGTGGGGGGGAGGGGGGGAGAATGGACCTTGGAGGCTCCCATGCAGCTAAGCGGATCTCACCTTGGCGTGGGTGGGGCCCGGGATGGCTGGACCCACAGTCCAGAAGAGGCTAAACAGGGTCAGGCTCAATAGTCCAGGGATGGGCTATAATTAGAGCAGGGAAAGCCATACATGATACACATATGGACTCCTCACTTAGGTGATACCCAAAAATATTCAGAGTCTAGTAGCATGACAAGGGCCCTTCAGCTAGTGCCCGTAGACCCACTGGCCCTGTCTGTTGTTTTCTACTTTTTAACTCATGTGGTGCACTTCTTTTCAGTTTACTGGAATAAAGTGAGGAGTTTAAGTCATATTTATACATGCCTGTGTCTTACATCCCCTTCTTTCAATAAACAAAAGGAACTAAAACATATAGGCTTGAGGCTGCATATAGTTGCTATTCCATAAGAAATTTCCAACATGAATTTGTCATTCCTTATTGATTTAATATTTTCCATTTGTAAGAACTACACATTGCACATTGAAGAAACCATGGTCAAGATAAAAGAGCAGAGTAGATGACAGTTAATTGTGCATAAATTATCTTTCTCCAAAAGTTCTAGCATTCTCCTAACAATACAAAGATTTAGTCAACACCAAAAGGAAACATGGCACAATTTAATAAATATGATCCCAAAAAGCTCACAGTGTAAAGAAGCTAATCCCAAATGGGATCCTAAGAGACACATTCGGAAGAGGGGGCAATAGTTCTTACTTAGCAGCGATCCAAATATTTGTGTATGAAGTTCTAACAATGATTATGAACTACCAGAAAACTAACAGAAATTATATTATATGTACTTGGGCTAAGGTTTATGAAAAATGTTTCCACAGAATTATTAATTGTGAGTTAATATAATCAAACTTGGATGTGTTAGGAATACAGTAAGTAGAGCATGTTATTATACATATGCACAGTACTGAAATTATGAGAAAGGATATGCCACAGGCCAGGGACCACCAAGTAGATGGCAAACCTGCAGCCACTCACTAGTTGGTAACGGTGCCTAAAGACCAAGATAAAGCAGCCTGGATGTCTTACATAAGGCATTGGCTCAGGTTATTTCTCAACACTAAGGTCAACTACAGAAACACTTTTACTTATACACGTGTTCGCACTTTAGGATAAAATAATCCCCCTTTGATGTTTCTTCTCAGTGAAAGAAAAGAACACCCATTTTAAAATTCATGGCATATGCACGTTCTTTAAAACACAATTTCGTATGGAGGAGACGAGGGTGATTTGCTGAGAGATGTGTCAGAGATGATGGTGTCCTCACCATCAACACTTAGGGGCTGGATATTATCTGCTTGCAGGGCTCCCCATGCACTGCTGGATGTTCAGCAGCACCTCTGGCTTCTCTCACTACAGCCGGTGTTCTTTCCCCAGTTAGAACAACCAAATGTGTCCCAAGCATTGTCCAATATCCACTAGGAGCCCAACTATTTTCAACTTAATAAGATATTCTAATACCTAACCATGTGAACCTCTAGTTCATTAGTCTTCAACTTTGGCTGTATATTAGAACTTGCCAGAGGGCTTGTCAAAACCAACTGGTGGGACCCAGCCCCAGATTTTCTGGTTCAGTAGAAGCAGGGTAGGTAAATTTGTATAAGTCATCAGGTGATGCTCAAGCTCTTGTCTGTACCACAGCTGGAGAACTACTACTGTAGTTCATTTCCTCCAGCTCCTTCCTGGTGTTCCATTTTTCCCCTCAGTATTTTATGCATTCAGTTCTCCAGTGATTCACAACCTGGCTGTCTCTACTTCAGTGTTTCTACAAAAAAAATGCCCATTGGCATCCTTGTTAATGTCCCATCACATGTAGGGGCATGGTTTTCCCTAGATCTATACCCAGGGATGGCACTGCTGGCCCATAGCATGTAGACTTTTTCCATTTCAGGAAGTCCAGCCTGACACCACTCCAGGATGGCTGAGCTCAGCTATGCCCCCACCAATGACGAGCACTGTAAATATCTTTATCCCCACTTCACAGAGGGAGAAACTATGAATTGGGGCATTGATTAGACTGGGCCCCTCTGTCCTGTTATTAACACAGTAAGTGAAGAGTCAAGCTGAAAACCAGTCTGACTCCACCTTGCTGATTAATTAAAAAACAATCTTTTAGTGGCTTTGAGTTCTACCACAGAATTTCCCATGACTCTCAAAATGATGGTTTCAATCACTTGCCATTGATAGGACAAAATCCAGTACATGACACTTACAAATAAAAGGAGGAGGGGTTTATTTTGTCTCAAGGTTTCAGGTCATGGTGGGCTGGTACAAGGTAGAAGCAACCCACGAGCTCGATGCAGAATGAATGGGAGATTACACTTGTGTGAGGTGTAACCATAGCTCCCTCTCCAACTCACATGGTCCTCTCCCTAAACCTCCTTTTTCTGTGGATATCCTCATCTCCACCAGTTTCCCTAGGATGCTCCAACTCAAACCCAAAATAATACACATCAGTTCTCCCATGAGTGCCTTCCAGCTTGTTGAACATTTTAGTCTTAGACAATTGTTGGGATGACTTTTCTCTTCTCCACCATCACTGAGCCTTTCTGATGACTACTGCTCACCTAGAGATGAGGAGTTTCCCTTCCCAACCAGGCTGGGGGCTTGGCGAAGAAGGATTGGAGTGACTAGAATCCTGGGTGCCTCTGTTCCTTCCTTGGGGGATTTTTATTAAAATCCATCTCTTCATCCTAAAAGCTATTTCTTCCCCAAACCCCTACCTGATTTATGCTTGTATTCACTCATCATTGAGCATCTCTCAATACCAGCCACTGTAATAACTACTATGTATGCAGCAGGGGACAAAACAGGTACAGTTCCCTGCTCCAGTGGGACTTGTATTCTAATGAGACAGTAAACAAACTAGACATGTAGCAATCAAGTGAAGCATGCAGTATTCCAGGAGGTGTTCTGAACTCTAAGAACAGGGGAGGGTATAGAAGGAAAAGGAGTAGAGTTCTGAAGACAGAGAAGGCAGGTTGCAGAATCAGATGGTGTGGCAGGATGGGTCATTTGAAGAAGTTTGCATTTGACCAAAGACTTGAGGGTGAGGAGGGGAGTTGCCCAGGCAGACACTTGCCAGAAGAGCAATCTGAAGCAGACAGAATAGTGAGTGCAATTTAGGGGATGGGACTGTGATCGGCATTGTATAGGAGGGCAGTGGCTAGATCAGAGAGAGACAGACAGACAGACAGACAGAGAGTATCTATAACCTACAGGAGAAATTTATGCTCCTATGTATGCATGTGTGTGTGCATGTATAGTGATATATATTACTAAGGAGTAATTATGGTTAGAGCACCTTTCAACATCATAGACCCCTGTTCTGAATTATCATAGAAAGCATCTTACACACCTTGCCCTGCACTGTCTTCATAAGAAAGAGCTCCTAGTTCAAATGACTACCTACTAATTCCTGGACAAACTCATACATCCTATCTGCACAAAAAAAATTACCAAAGCCACACTAACCTACCTCCTTCCTCCCCCCTAACCTCCAGGGTGTCCTCAGACCCCTTCAGCTAGCACTACAATTCAGTGAACATGAATTCCTGTTTCCTGACCAGAAGAGGCACAAGAAGTCCTGCAATCTAGCAGTTCATCACTTAAGACCTGCCCTGTGCCAGTAAGCCATGCATTGAGTATCAGGGATAATTACTACGAGTAACGCTATAAGGGTCTCAATGAATAAGATATAGTCCCTACCTCAAGAAATAAGGAAAGTAGATGGAAAAGCAAAAAAGGTATTTTCCCAGAACACACAAGAGCTAGCATTTCCTCGGTGCAAACTACACTCCAGGAAAATTTCTGAAGACTTTTGGTGTGTTACGTCTCCTAACATGTATAACCGTACTGAGACAGGAGCCTGTCCACATCCAGAAGTCATAAGCAGAGAAAGATTCAGAGGGGTTTACAAGCATCCTGTGTCAACACAATCAGTACTGGGCAAAGGAGGATTCCTTCTCTATTCACCTGACCCCTGAGCTTCCCAACACACTACTGGGCAGTGCATATCCCTGAGTCCTGAGAGAACAAGAGCTGTTCCTTCCTCCTCACTGGGGAGACAGGAAATCCCCCAAAGCCACAGAGCAGGGGGCCACGCAGTTTCCAAGTGGAGAATAAATGCATAATTGGCATTGTTTGGATAGATAATGATGCTGAAGCACTTTTCATGTGCTTTCTTGCCAGCCATGTATCATTTCTGTGAAATGTCTGTTTATACCATTAGTCCATTTGCTGAGTTTGTTTTCATCGAGTTTTGAGAGGTCTAGATCCTCTGGACCCTAATTTGTTGTCAGACATGTAGTTTACACGTTTCTTCCCAATCTATAGCTGGCTTTTCATTCTCTTAACTGTTTCTTTCACAAAACGAAATTTTTTATTTTTATGATGTCCAAATGACTAGTTTTAACTCTTATAAATTTGCTTTTTGTGTCAAGTTTTAAAACTCTCAGCCTAGCTTTTGATTTCAAAATTTTGTTAATTTCTTTTCTAATGCTTTTATAGTTTTATGTTATGCATTTAAGTCCATTATCCATTTTGAGTAAAGTTTCATATATGAGATTTTTGTTCATGTTTACTTTGGGGAATTTGGGTGGTTTTGTCTCTACCATGCAAGTCCAAGTACTCCAGGATGATGGTAAAACACACTTTCTCCTCCACTGTTTCACTGCCACCACTTTGTCAAATGCAGTTGAAAATGTTGGAGTGGGTCTATGTCTCTGATTCTTTATCCTGTTCCATTTTTTTATGTGTCCGTCCATCTACCAATATAATACTCGTGATTATTGTCTCTACATAAGTCTTGCAATCCCTACATTTTTTTTTCCTTTCCAAAGCTGTTTCAACAATTTTAGTTCCTCTGCCTTTCCTTGTCAATTTTAGGATACTCTGCACTATAACTATAAAAAGTTTTGGTAAGATCTTGAAAATGTTATGTTAAATCTATACATCAGATTGGAGAGAACTGAGTTAAATCTTCCAATCCATGAACAAAGTTTGTCTTATGTTTACTTAGATCTTTAAAAAAAATATTTTTCATCAAAACTTTGTAGCTTTTAGCATACATATCCTGTAAGTGTTTTCTGAGATTTACATCTAAATACTTTCTGTGATGATTTTAAATGATATTTTATTTTTAATTGCTGGGTCCACATGTTCATTGCTAGTGTGTGGAATATGATCTTTTTGTGTTTATATTTTATGTCAAGACTTTGCTGAACTCATTTATTGGTTCTAGGATTTCTCTTGGAGATCACTTGGCTTCTACATATCCACAGTCATATTACGAGTACATACGGACAGTTTTGTTTCTACCTTTCTTACCTGTATGAACTCTATATCCTTTCTTGTTTTACTGATCTGGCCAGAATTTCCACCACTGTAAAGAATAAGAATGGTGAAATCAGACATCCCTATTTTTCCCCCATTTTAAGGGAAAAGTCCTTAAGTCAGTATCAAATATGGTATTAGCTCTAGTTCTTTTTTTTTATGTACTTTGTAAAGTTGCAGAAGTTCCTGTCTGCTTTCATTTTTCAGTTTTTAATCATATATGGGTGTTGAATTTTGGCAAATGCATTGTCACTAGCAACTGATAATAATAGTTTGACTTTTCTTTTTAGCTTGTTAACAGAGTTGATTGCATAGATTTATTTTAAATATTACACTAGTCTTGCACTCCTGAAATAAACCCCACTAGATTATGGTATGTAATTATTTTTATATTGCTAAAATCCATTTGCTGATATTTTGTCAAGAATTTGTGCATCCATATTCATAAGATAAATTCATCCATTATTTTCTGATTTTGTGCTGTCTTTGTCTGGTTTAGGCATCGGGTTTGGACCTTGAGGGTTTCTCATCCTCTTCTGTCTCCTGCAGTAGACTGTGCACATTTAGTGCTAATTCGTTTTCATTCTTTGATGGAGTTTGCCAGTGAGACCGTCTGGGCCTAGAAATTTTACTTTTGGAAGTTTTCAAATTACATATCTACAAATCAAATGCCTTTAACACTTATTATGCTATTCAAATTACTGATTTTCTATTGGGTGGCTAATAGTGATCAACACTCTTTGAAGGACTGATCCATTGCATCCAAGTAATAAAGTCTATATGTGGAGTTGTTCATGATCTTGCTTTGCTACCCTTCGATGTCCAAGGGCCTGTAGTGATATTCCCGCTCTCACCTAAGCAGTGGTAATTTGTGCTCTTTTTATTTATTTCAGTCTTTCTGGAGTAATTTGTAAATTCTCTTCATCTTTTTTTTAAAAAAAATAACTATTTCACTCATTTTCTCTATTTTTTTCTGTTTTATTTGGCTTTTGTTCTTATATTTTTAAAATATTTATTAGTACACATTTGCAGCACATAATGTTTGCATTCCTTGTGTGGCATTGGTACATGCACATAACATCTTCATTCCTTTTTTCATCCACTTCCCCTCCTCTCTATTCCCCCTCCCTTCATCTCTTGATTCCTTTCTCATTTGGAAAAGATCCATGTCACTCTTTCCTATATTTGCCCTTTATTTTGCTCTTTATTTACAGTTACACATAATGGAGTACTACTCTGCCATAAAGAAAGGTAAACTTGAGTCATGTATAGGAAAATGGATGCACCTTGAGACTATAATGTTAAATATTCTTAATTTTATTATTCCTCCCCAACTGCTTTATTTGGATTTAATTTTCTCTTATTTTTTTAGGATCTTGAGGTGGAATTATAGATTACTGATTTGCAACTTAATTTTCTAACATACAATAAGTGCTATAAATTTCCCTCTGCACTTTTTAGTCATGTTCTACAAAATTTTATATGTTATATTGTCATTTTCATTAATTGTAATATGTTGCTTAAATTTCCTTTGAGACCACCTTTTTGTCCCAGTAATTATTTATAAGTGCACACATTAATTTTCAAGCATGTGGAGATTTTCCCTTTATTTTTATTATTGGTTTCATTTTATTCTCTATTGATGAAAGAACACATTCTATTTGACTGCAATTCTTTTAAATGTGTTAAAGTTTGTTTCCTGGCTCAGAAGGTGGGTCACTCCTGATACATCTTCCATAGACACTGGAAAAGAATCTGCATTCTACAGCTGCTGGGCGGAGCTTAGGAAAATGGTAATTAGATCCTGCCCTTGATAGTGATCCTCAGATCTAGATCCCTGATGATTCTCTGTGTAGTTATTCTACTAACTGTTGAGAGAGTAGTGTTAAGAAACAGTTATTTATAATCATCAACTAATGTATATCCCCTTTAGTTTTCACAATTTTCAGCTGATGTATTTTACAGCCATGTGTGTGTATGTGTGTGAGCACACATATGCACATTTAGGATTCTTATGTCTTCTTGGTTCATTCATCTATATATCATATATTGTGCCTCCCCACCTCTGCTAACTTTCTTTTCTCTGGAGTCTACATTGTCTAATACTAATATAGCCATTTCTTTCTTTTGGTTGATATTTAGAAATTCATTATAATTAAAGGATTCTATTTTCCATTTGTCTATATTATTATATTTAAAGTGATTTCTTATAGTCAGCATACAGTTGAGTATGTCTTTTAGTCCATGAAAGCAATGTCTGTCTTTTAATTGGAGTATTTAGGCCATTTATGTTGATTTTAAATATTGATATCCTAGGACTTAAAACTGTCATTTTATGATAATTTTTGTTTGGTTTTTGTTTTATCTTTTCTACTTTTCTGTGAGTTATTTACACATATTTTAGAATTGCACTTCAATTTATTTTATCCATAGTATTTTAGAGCATACATTTTTGAATAGCTTTTTAAAAAATATTCTAATGGTTACTCTAGGTGTTAGCATTAGATATAAAAAATGCATCATAGTCCATTGGTACTGTTATTGTACTAGTCCACATGAAATGTAGAAAACACTCATTATTTTCCATCTGTCTACCATCCTCCCTTTACAATTGTCCTAAATAGTTCCTTTAGATACATTTAGAACCATCCCAGAGAGTGTTATTTTTACATCAACCATCAAATTCAATTTAAAATGCTAGGATAAGGACTGTCTCTTTTCTTTGTCCACATTTTCTGCCTTCTTCCTTCCTTCTTGGTATTGCAAGTTCCTTTCTTTTATTTCCTTTATTTTCTTTTTTATTTATTTATTTTTCTTTTATTATTTCATTTGCTTTAGACAATTTCAGTTAGCTCTTTGTTTAGGAAGTTCTGTTATTGAAAAATTTGCTCTTGTTTTTCATTATTGACGATGCCTTAATTTCCTCTGAATTCCTGAATATTTTTAGTAGACATAGGATTCTAGCTTCTCTCTCTCTCTCTCTCTCTCTCTCTCTCTCTTCCCCTACTTGAAATATATTTGAAATACATGTGTATGTCTGGTCTTCACTGTTTCTGATGAAAAACTCAGTGCTATTCAAATTATCATTTTTTTCTTTATTAAATGTCTTCTCTCTTGCTGATATCTGATGTTTTCTTTGTCTTTAATTTAAAGAAGATTTACTGGGATGTACCTTGGTGTGAGTTTCTGTGACTTTATTTCTTTGGGGTTACTGAACATGAATATGCAGGTTTATGTATTTTACGAAATTGACAAATTATTAGTAGTTATTTCTTGAAGCATTTGTTTAAAACTACCTTCTTTCCTCTTGCTTTCTGGAACTCCCAAGACACTTGTGTTAGATCTTTAGTCATAATCATACAGGATTCTAAGGCTCTCTTTGGTTTTTATCATTCAGTCTATTTTCTCCATATCATTTGCACTGATTTCTGTTCTACTTCCAGCTCACTGCTACTTTATTTAATGTGGTGTTGGGGACAAAACCCAGGGCCTCGGGCACACCACACCGGGGCTCTACCCTTGAGCTACACCCCAGCCCAGTTCACTGATTCTTTACTCTAAAACTTCCATTGTGCTGTTGAGCCCATTCACTAGGCTCTGTTTGTTTTGTTTTTCAATCTTGGTTCTTATAGTTTACTTACAACAATTCCCTTGGATTCTTCTTTACATCTACTTTTTCGTTGCTAAGGCTTCACACATTTCATTGCTAAGAGTTCTTGTTTTCATTTGTTTCAAACACATACTTAATTGCTCACTGAAGAGGTTTTTGTGATGGCTCTTTAATTTTTTTGTGATTTTGGATGATAACTCTTAACATCTTTATCATCTCCCTGGTGGCATCTATTGATTGTCTTTCTCATCAACCAGAACCTTGTGGTTCTTGGTGCAATGAATGATTCTTGATCAAAGCCTATGCACTGTGGGAATTATGTTATGAGACTTTGGATCTTATTGAATCTTAGGTTCTAACTGGCTGACTCCATCCTTTCAGACAAGGAAGGTGAGAAGCTGCCTCCTCCTAACCCCCAGGGGTAGCACAGGTATTGAGGTGCAGATTCCCCACCTGATTTCTGTGAACACTTCCCCTTTGGGCAGGGGTGGGAGTGCATTGGACTTCTGCCCGCTAGGCTGCCTCTGATCCCACCCAGAGGTATCAACACCCCATTGCTGTTCAGTGCATAGGAAGTCCAGTTACCCCACATTGTCTGCAGACACTGCCATGGGGAGAAGAGAGGAAAATTCCAGCTTCCTGCCCAACTTCCCTTCAGGACACCCCAGCAGGGCTCTGGGGCTTCCCACTCAGCCCCTGCTGCTGTGCATGGCCACGGTTTTGTCTGTGGTGTTTGACTATGGTTGTCTTCTAACTTGTCCATTTCTTGTTTCTTTGGGTAGAGAAGTCATGTTTTGTTGAGTCCTTTTTTTTTTTAATTGGTGCCTGTTAGTATTTCTGGCTTTCTGGTTTCTTCAGCTTCAAGCTCCCAACGTAAGAAACAGAAAGAAAACTCAGGGAACTCATAAGCTTACTGGTTTGGGGGACTAGAAATCAGTGGTCAGTTTGCTATGTTCTCCCACATCTCAGAGATTTTTCATTATTTATTTCAATATAACACCCTGGGCTGTTAAATGTACTTAGTGGAAAAGATAAGTAGAAGTATATCTATTCTACCTCCCTAGGAGCAGAAATCTCGGCATGTTTTTTAGCATTCTTCCTTAGAAATATTAAACTGTTCACGTGCCCCTGTCAAGTGAATAGTTCTTACTAACTGGGTTAGTTGACCTTCTAAGAATCCTAAACCTCAAAGCTCAGCAAAAGTGGGGCAAACAAGAAAAATCATAAAAGTTTTTCCACTCCAGGAGACAGTTAAAATTCACAATTCTTCTAAGGAAAAAAAAAAAAGAAAAGAAAAGAAAACTTGAGGATTACTTCAGATAGAAAGTGCTTATTGTTGATTTAATATTGCTGAAACCTTGATTCTGATGTATTCACTCAAAAATCCCAATTTAAAAAATAATCTTATGTGCTCAACTTCTGGTGAGATATTAAAAGCTTCCCTACCTTCTCAAACAGTGGAAACTCGGGAAAGGAATTCACCTCTTTCTGATGACTCAGATCCTAATTCTAAGCTTCTGGGGCAGTGTGGTACTCTTTCTGCCAGGCAGCTGCAAGCTCGTAACGCATTCTCCTGCAGCTGCTAGGCACACGTGCCAGTTCCTGTTTGTAGGGGATTGGAAATGAGAAAACCAAGCCTGACAAGCTTGTGAGTAAATGAACAATCAAATGTTTAGAACATAGTGATTCCCCCAGTGAACAATAAGCAGGGAATTAGATTTAAGTGGTTGTGATACTAATTTTATAGTTACTATAGTAATGTAAACAATTGAATATTCTTAGTAATGCTTCAGGTAGCTTAAGCTGCCCTCAAAAAAGTAAATATTGAAGAAAAGAAGAAGGAATAGGAAAAGGAAGAGGAGGAGAGAAGAGGGAGAAAGAGGAAGAGGAGGAGAAAGGAAGGGAGAGAGAGGAAGAAAAGAAGAAAGAGAGGAAGGAAAAAAGAAAATGAAGGAGGGAAGGAAGGAAGGGGAAGGAGTGAGGGAAGGTGGGCAGAAGGATTATCCTTTTGGAAATAAAATCTGTGGAGTGTTGATATGAACCAACAGGATCCACGACAAATACTACTATTTTGAATAAGTCCTTCTTCACAGATTTTTGGCAGGGAATATTATCCATTATTTTAAAATGAGAGAAGAAAGGCTGAGATTGTAAGTGAATTGCCCAAGATCAAAGCTCGTGAGCACAGAGCTTAATGAAACCCTGTTCTCCTCTTACCCTTCTACCCTGATAGGGCAGTGGCAGGAGCCACAGGTCTAAATCTAAACTTGCAGAGAAAATAAAAAAGCACAGTGTCACACAGCTGTCTGATGCTGCTCCCTAACTCTACTGGAAAGACCGCTTCCAAGTCCATAGGTCTGGAAGGGGCCTAGGGGGTCTGTATTTCTAACAAGGTCTCAAAGGCTCCTGATGCTGCTGGTCCACAGACTATATTTTTAATTGCAACAACCTGAAAGATCCACTTTAATTATATATAAAGAAAAGTAATATGAATCTGATCCTCCATTGAAGTTATTTTGGGCAACTCATCATTTTTCCTTTTAAAAAATGAAATATTGTCATAAAAATTACATGGCTTCTTCATTACTAATACTGAAACTGAATAAGAATGTTGAATTAAGACAGGTAAAATATTTAGAGAGCATAAGTGAATTAGAAGCAAAAAATCTGAATATAAAAATAAAACTGATTATGTCTTAACAATTTTAAATATTCTCTAACAACATTAATCACAATTCCTAAATCAAAAATCAGAATACAGGACCAGGATTTGGTTCAGTGGTGCCGCCGCCTGCCTCTCAAGCACATGGTCCCAAGTTTGATCCCCAGTACCAAAAAAAAAAAAAAAAATCAGAAGACATACTTTGACCATTTTGCAAAAAACTAAACATTGAAATCAGAGTTTTTGTAATTAGGCGGATTTTTCCATTGAGACCTGAAATAATTTATTGTTAGCTATGGAATAAATATGAAAAAATAAATCACATGCATACAAACATCTCTAAATATATTATGTAAAATACTTTAGACTAAAAGGGATGGGAAAGGGAGAAGAAGTTTATATACCAGCTCCTGTCCTGATTTTTCTATCCACACAGTTTAAATCGAATCAATGACCTTCTGTATATTAATCTAGAAAAAAATATTGAGCCATTTGAGCAACAAATAATTACATATGTTCCAAATTATTCTGTTTTATGGGCATGTTAATTCGTGCTGTGTAGAAAAAAAAAAAGTTTGTAGGGAAATATGTTTGCAAAACCCAGTCAAGAAATTTCTTTGCTGGAAGACTTTTGCGTTTAACATGTTGGCTGTAACCACAAGACTACACGAAGCTTATCCTGGGCACTTGTTCTTTGTCTGCCTCCTGTCTCGCTTTAAGTGACAAAAACTCCACTCAGTTCAAGTCACAAGCACAATCTTGCTTTACTACTTAAAAACTTCATTACCACTTAAAAACTAAACTCCCAGCCATGCTTTGGAGTCTCAGTCTCTCTGTTCCAGCAATGGGGTACACAGTGTATGGAGCCTACAGTCAAATGGGGTTCATGTTGGTTTTGCTCTTTCTCTTCCCGGTGCTCCCTCCTCTCACTATCTGCCTCTCTAGGTGCACAGCAGATGGGGAAGGACAGAAAGGGGAGAGGAGAGGAAAGCTCTCTTTTAGCCAACCACGCTGGGGACTGGTGACTGAGTTTGGCAGTTAGAGGAGGAGCCATTCAGTAGGCTCAGTTTCAATTGCCATGGGCAACCCACTCTCCTTGTTAGGGGTCTCTCTCTGCAGCTGTCTGATGCAGACCATTCCTTTACCAGCTCCTGGCTGAGATCTTTCATGCTTCTCTTTCTCTCTTTCTTTCCTGGTGCCATCTTCAGCTTGAGCTAAGATGATTCCACACTGCTTCTCTCTTGGTTACACCACCCCTTCACACATTGTTTTCCCAAAGAAAAGGATACTCACTCCCTACCTCTGACCCCTCTCCATTTTATCCATGCACCCCCCACTTCATGTTCATTCAGCTGTTCAGAGAGGACTCAATCCAGAATATGTGACCACGTTCAGCACCCCACCCTGGCTGGCTCCCTACTGTGGAGGGTATATATACAATTCTCTGAGTACTCCTTCTGTAGATCACCCACCATCACCAGACTTGAGGTGAGAAGCAGGATCCTCTTCTCCTTTCTCTTTGAGAAGGGAAATGCCTCACAGCTCAGCATTATATTTTCCAAAAATACATATTCAAAAGATTCTCCTCCATCTGCACTCTGCTGGCCCTTTTGATACCCTGGGTGTGGGTGAGACATCTAACCAGCTTTGGATCATCTACTTTGAACTCCTGCAGAGGGTCTAGCATCCTCTTTGAAACTTGGTATCCATTGTCTCCTGGAGCTTCAGCCAGTATTTCAATCTTCACATCCTGTTAAATATGTTAATGGACCTCCAGAATCACCAAGAGTGTTTCTGAAACTTCTCCCAATTTCAAACCTTCTTTTCACGATACAGATCACAGGACTAATTTGGAATGCTCCTTGTAAATACTTCAGTAGAACGTTGGCATCAAAAAGACTTTAGAAATCATCTGTTCTGATTTTCTTCCTTTAGTGGCAAAAATGAACCGGAGCCCGAGAAGTTTATCAAACAAGTCAAGTTCCCAGATTCTCAGTGGGAACATGAAAGAGACAACACATCCGACACACAGCCTCCTTGACCACCACTCAATGTCCAGGAAACAGACAGAAGTTGCAATATTTGATTTTTTTTAAATAGAGGGGGAATAAAACTCCTCTTCCTGTTTTAAATGGAATAAAACCAGTCTTTCAAAAAGAGACCTGGTGTGGGCCGGGAATTTAGCTCAGTGGTTTCGCCACCTGCTGTGCAAGCGTGAGGACCTGAGTTCGATCCCCGGTTCCAAAAAAAAAAAAGAGGGAGACCTGGTGGAAGAATATAAGCAGAGTACATTTCAGAGACTCTCTGTGCCTGTTATCTGAGACATTTTGTTTTATAGATTCATATATATTTTAAAATTATTTGGCAACTATGTTTCGGGAAAGAATGTTCTGTAACTCTGCAGTATTAGGTATGAGATTTCTGTGAGATTAAAGACCCAAGGGAGAGAACACTTATTTATGCTGAGAGAAACTCATTTTTCTCATGCTTATATTGGACACCAGACCCCATGCTGCACAACAAAGGGAGAAACCAGGAGTGCTCTCTTCTCCTAATGCCTAGCCTCAGTTCAACAAAGCAGGTAAGAACAAAGATCCTTTAGTGTCCAGACAGAAGTTTGGACACCAGCTCACACCTTTACAGAGAGAAGAATATGTTGCCCACAGTTCTACGTCTGTTATATTGATCTTCAGATTTTCCTCTTTGCTGAGAGGGAGAGACTATCACATCCTGAGTGTGAAACCACCGAGTTAGACCTTAGGCTATAAATATCACCATTTTCTGCTCAGGGTCACGGTCCTCAGGCACAAAGAGAAACATTCTTACAGCATTGTGCTTTGAATTCATGGCAAATAGACTCTCCTCTCTACCTATTCCTTGATATTCACTCCTCAAATCCTTCACTGGGCTTTCATTGAACAGGTAATATGTGCAGAGGGCCACACAAAAAGGTAGTAAGGCAGAACCTCAGCCTATGCAGGTAACAATGCTCAGGGAGATACACATAGCTGAGGCATGCAGGGTAATGCCTGTAGTCGCAGTTACCCTAATCTAGGAGTAATTACCCTAAGTATCTGGAGGGCACTGAGACAGGGAGAAAGACGGGCCTTCTGTCTTTAGAGCTAGACATCCAGCTCCATTTTCACCCCTGCACCTCCTCAGTCAGGATCTTCTGCCTCTAACACCATCAGTCCCCTGGGATGCAAAATGGGGATAAGGACAGGACATTATTATGAGAATGAAATGTGTTGATACTTTCAGATTAACTAGAAGTGTGCCTGGCACAAAATCAGTTCTTGGAACACATTAGCTCTGATTGTAAGGACAGTGTTTACCCTGGACCATTGTATCTTGGAATTATGCAACTTGGATTGTTGTTTTTTTTTTAATAGGGGATCACAACTGTCTCAGAGAAAACTTGGACTTTTTAACAATGCTGAGATTTTTGAGACTTTGAGGAAGGGATTATTGCATTTTCAGTTGTACAAAAGATAGTTGTATTGTGTTAGACAGAATTATTAAATTACTATTGTGCTCATTTGATGATTATGTGTGGTTCAAGAAGATATGTTTGGGTTTGGATGTGAAGAGTACAAGGAGCAGATGTGGTGGTTAGGGTGAAATGTCAACTTCATTGCCTTTGAGATATGCCAAGAGGCTTGTTAGAACACGCTTCTGGGAGTACCTGGCTGGGTCATGGAGTTATGGTCCTCTCTCACCCTGTTCTCCCACTCTGCTACCTGGCTGCCATGAATTAAGTAAGCATTTATGCTCTGTCACACCCTCTACCGTGATATTCCTGCCTTGGAGGCAGCTGACCATGGACTGGATTCCCTGAAACCATGAACCAAGTAAACTTTCCTCCCTTAAATTGTGGGTGCTGAGTATTATGATCCGCTTACATACAAACAGTAACAAGTAACATGCCAAATCCACGCGCAAAGAGGGAAGGGAAGGGGGTCTCCTTTCGTATTGGTACTAGAGTTTCCTTAGTCTACTTCCTCCCCCTCTACATTTTTACTGTGACCAGCCTCATTTTTGCCCTCCTCCTGGGAGGGGAGGATCACACAGCTATGGCTGGAGCCTGACACCTGTCCCTCCCAGACAGTCACGACCCTCAGACTAAGAGAACCGCAGAGAACCAACCACTTCTCCACACCTCACTTCTCTCTCAGAAGTCCAGAGTGTGCCACTACCGGGACCACAGATTCATGCACTTTTCTGCATTAGAGTTCCCAGGGAGAATGACTTGGGCTCATTTTTTTTTGCCTATTAACTTGAGATGCTTCTTAATAGAACCTCCTTTCTATTTTAAGTGTTTCAGTCTGGATAAATGATCAAATGTTTATCATATCATCTATCAATAACCATCCTGAAAGAAGGGCCTCAAAGATCAATGACTCAACACCCTCATCATCATAACCCTGAAGACTGGAGAAGCGTTCTCGAGCTCTGGCCCAGGCTCATCCACTTTGATGACATAGTTGCATGCCTGATGGGCCGGGGTGTAGGCTGATGACAGGCTGATCTGGGATGGCCTTGCTTGTCTGCAGCTGGCAGCTGGAATGGCAGGGCTGCGGGTCTTTTGTCTCTAGTCTCCTAGCCACCCAGTCTGGTGCTGTTCATTTGGCGAGTTCTTCTACAGGGTCTGCAAGGTCTCTTGGCACCTGGAGTTGACAGTGGCACAGGATTGTTTTTGCAACGTTCTTCTGGCTAGAGCCAGCCACAAGGCAGCCCAGAGTGAGGAAATAGATTTCACAGTTCATTGAGAAGAACTGGGAAATCATATCACAAGGACCTTGCTGCAGAGAGAGAGAATTTTTGCTAGTTTTATATCAATCTTCTAATATCATTAAACCTAAAGAAACAGAAACATGTTTCAAAGTCAAATAGAAACAAGCTTGAAATTAGCCGTGAGACTTTGAAAAAAGGACCTGACTTGCCTGAGTCTCCATTTCACCACCTGGGAGATGGGGATAGTTATCAAATGAATGGCCATTCTAATGACTCAACAAGAAGACTGTCATGAGTAGTGACAGACATATTTACCCCTTGACCACTTCAAAAGGATGACTATTTGGTATCATCATGGGTGCTTCATAAATATGATACTTAGAGAGATTCTGTATAAATCCCAGTTTTTCATTTTCCGGAGGGGTAAAACAGTCTTAAGAATCTATCTGAAACCCGAGACTCCCAATTTCTGTCTCATACCATACCACAATGTGCAATTAATGAAACATCATTTATACAAAGCTTTAGTTACTAAAACTTTATGTGAGTCTCCTTGTTTAAGTAGACTATGTTAATGATGTTTTGTGTGTTTGTACAAATTGATTTGTTCAGGCAAGCTTTTCAATAGACCTGGCCATTTTATAGAAAAACCTGGAAGGAAAGGTGTGCAGCATACTTACAGAGGTGGTCTCCATGGCATTTCCACAGTCCGCAGTTGCATTTTGTTCTCGCTTCCTTTCCAAGCCACACTCCTTCTGGGACATGCTGAGGCTCTGAAGGCAGGCTGCTGACTCTCTTGCAACATATACACACAGTGTCCTCCCAAATGCAGCAGAGACAATGCTCCGCTTTATTCACCCCAGGCTCTCCTGGGCCCTGTCACCAGCATGAGCAGCCTGAAAGGGGAATTTGGCCATGTCCTGCCCACCCTTCGCTGAGTTCTCAGTGGTCTATGGAACAAAAGACCAGCAGAGCCCCTCACCCTGTGGCCTCTGCTCACCTCTGCTGCTCAGCACCACCCCTCCGCCCCTTCTGCTGGAGCTGCTTGCATACCTACCATCTGAATTCCCTGGTTAAGATGGTCACATATACCCTGAATGCAGGCTTCCTTTGATTAACATGCAGCCTTGGCAGAATTACTTACCCTGCATTCAAGTTCCTCATCTGCTCAGTGGGAAAGATGATAGTATTTATCACAAAGAGTTGAGAAGATTAAACTTGTTAATATGTATAAAGCACTTAGAATGGTATCTGGAAATAATGAATATTAGGTTAGCTATTTCTACTATTTTCCAATGCAATTCTCATGACAATCTTTTGAGGTAAAATTCGTATTTCTACTTCCAGCTGTGGAGAGCCGGGGCTCAGGAAGGTTGAGCAGCAGCAGTAGGTGAGGCAAGGGCTTTTCAGCCAGGTCTCTGCCCTCACAATTGAATGTGCTCCCCTCTGCACATTCCCCTTACCACTGCCCATGCTAGAAAGGGACCCGCTCACTGTCCTCTGAACTGCCAGGCCTCTCTCACCTCGGTGTCATCACCTGCAACTCTCTGTGTGCCATTTTGGCCCAGTGAAGGCCTGCTTGGCCTTCAGCATCCAGCGCAGGTATCATGTCCTCCCTGGGAAACTCTCAACCTCTCCACACTGCCTTGGATGACATCTTTGGGCCAAGATATCATCTACACTCTGCTGCATCACGACCAGGGCTGCACTACTGTCACTGTCTCCCACCTCTACACTTGGTGAGGCCTGGGGGTGGCCATCAGATCCTATTTACCCCTCTGGGCTCTGAAGGAATGAAGCTTCATGGTGCTTACTGGAGCACCACTAAGTGCATGGAGCTCGGTGGTATCTTGAGAAAGCCATGATCCTGCTAAAGGCAGCCCAAAGACCACATGCAGGGACTGGCGATGCCTGTTGTCTTGGCCTGGGCTATGGCTGGGGTGGTGTCTCACTTCTCCTGTGCAAAGGAAATCATAAAAAAACATTCTGGATATATTCCAAGATCAAATGAGGACAATAGATTCAATAGATCATTACATCCAAGAAGATAGGTAGAAAGAATATATACCTATTTTTCCTTTCTTCCCAAAGCCCCCACCCAAGAGCAAACAAATTTGGTATTCTCAGATTGTATCAGGAGAGCTTAAAATCAAGATTGTCCCCTGTCCAGGGACATCCTGATGTTTATTTTCATATTTCTGATCATACATCAGGAAATTCAGGCATGTGGTCATTGGCTGGGAATTCTGGAGTTGGCTCAAGATAGAAACAAACCCTGGAACTGTCTCAAAGTTGCCCTCACTGGGTTTCTTTACCCACCCCCACACCAATCTACAGTAGTAGCAGCTGAGCCCTTGGGAGATCACTGAAGTAGAGAAGATCAGACTCTGTCACGGGTCCTTCTAAGGAGGGTCAAACCAAGCAGCACAAAGGGGTACTTGCCCACAGGCACCCTGGGCTGGGGCTCTGATATCCCGAGTCAGGCAGGCTTCCCACTGCCCGTTTCCTTCCTTCATCTTTCGTGGAGGGTGCAGTCTGAATCTTTTTGTAACAGGCAAGTGTGCCACACCAGTTAGACAGCAGAGTGAGACACTGACGCAGAACCCCCGTGCCCCATTTCTGCTTCCTCTTCTCCCCACGACTCTCTTAGACAAGATTGCAGATCTACAGATGAAGAAGCAGGGGACTTTCAAGTAAAACAGCTGCCAGAATCCCATAGCTCTTGAGTGGTGACACCAAAATGAGATCCCATTTCTTCTCCAATGACCTAATGCCTCCCACTTTCATATCACCCGCCTTCTTAAATAGCACATTTCATTTTGTGCACAGGGGATATGGAAGGCAGAATAACAGGCCCAAAGATGATTATGACCTAATTCCCAGAGCCTATAAATGTGTTATATTGCACAAGAAAGGGGAAATAAGGGGTAGATGGGATTAACGTTGCTAAGCAGCTAGCCTTAAAGTAGAAAAATTATTCTAGATTACCTGGTGGTGTGGCCGGGAGATCCAATCAGAAAGGCTCTTAACTATGGAAGGGGAGGCAGAAGAGGAGATCAGAGGGAGGCAACATGAGAAGGATTCTACTCTGACTGACTCTGGCGGGTCTGAAGCTGTAGGAAGGAGCAGCAAACCAAGGATGAGAGAGGCCCCTGGGAGCTGGAAAAAACAGAAATGGATTAATTTCTCACAGCTCAAAAGGCAACACTGCTCCGCCTGCCAACACCTGGATTTTAGCCTCAAAGGGCCCATTTCAGAATTTTGCCCTCCAATAAGACTTTTTACTTTAAAAGATGTATTAAGTTACTAAGTTTTGAGTGATTTATTATAGCTGCAAATAGAAAGATAATAGAGTTCCTGTGTGTGACTTGTGTTTCCCAAGGTTACACCACGTGGGGAAGCACCAGTGGGGCTTCAGAGTGTAAAAGTGTGCATCATTCAGTCTTTCTGCACTTATTAAGGAGGAACTCAGATCCAGATTCTCCCTCTTCCCACCCTTACTACTTTGAGTTCTCCTTCTCTGGGAGTTTTTGTGCAAACTTGCGTTAAATGTCCATGGAGAGGTCACGAGTTCTTCCCAGCCCTTCTCTGATGTCTACTGTACAGATCACCGAGCCTTGGAAGGCACCAGGCAGCTTCTCTGCACTTGCAGTCCACCACTCTGTGTGCTCAGAGGCTACACTGACCAAGGCGGTTATGGAGACCCTCATTTCCCAAGGAGAATGGCATTCTCTGGGATCTTCTGCCCACCAGTGTCCATGTGCTTCCCCCTAAGCTTTTCTCCACCCCTTGGACTCAGGTCCAAGGACAAATCCAAGTAGCACCCAGCATCTGTACACAGGCTGCTCCTGTATTCCCACCTGAAACGGACGAGCTCCTAAAGCTCAGCCACAGGAAGTGCCTCACCCCACTTCCCCTGGACAGGTTCACCAGGAGCTCTCCTATCCTCTGAGGACCAAGGGGTCTCCAATGAACAGACATATTTGGGGCTGAATTTAAGAGAAGAGGAAGTGAAGCCAGCAGGCACTAGGTCATGTGACCTCCAATCCTGCTGGCTGTTAGCTGTGTTTTATCAGGCCCAGGGTTGTGCAGTTTCTTTTCCTCAGTTCCAGGCTCTGAGCTTGGAGGGGTGGCCTGCTCCCCTCCCCACTCCCTCAGGCAGGAAGCTTCCCTCTTCCCCGGGACCAGGAAGAGGGGCAGTGTGAACTCCTGCAGCCCCACCTACCCAGCCTGGAGGGGCAGACGGGGCCTCCTCCTGCACTTGGTAGATCAACGTAGAGGGAGAGAGCAGGCCTGCATCAGCATGGTCCCCAGGGTTTCCAGGAGGGCAGCTGGCATCCGTCACCAAGGAAGCATTCATTTTTAAAACAGTGAAAGAAAAATTAAACTGAGTTTCCATATAAAAAGCAAGAATGAAAATAAAAATGTTTCCAAGTTATTTTATTCTGAATTTATTTTTAATGCCAATGTCAACAAAAGAGCTATTTTACATGAGTCATTTTACAAAAGAGAAAACACAATTTCCTGAAATGGCATTTTATAGAACTTAAAGGAAACCAGTATTTGACATGAGAAAGATGGAAAGCAACTGACTCGTTCCCTTGGGGGCATCTTTTCCTCCCTAGTTCCTCTCCTTCTTCCGCTCCCTCTCCATCTCTCCCTCTCTCACCCTCTGGAATTCACTCCTCTTCCTCTTCTCTAGCTACCTCCTGTTTTCCCCTAAGATATCATTTAAATGGTCCGTCCCCAGAGACATGTTCCCTGGCAGTCTTTTATTTTCAGTAAGATTCCCTGTTATCCACTCTCAAAGAACAGCATCGCATTCTTCACAGCACTTACTGAGACGGTGGTAATTACTCCATCCGTCTTTACACACCAGGTGCTCAGGATCTGAAGAAGGAGACTCAGACAGCTCCCCACTCCCTTGGAGCTTATAGATTCCTAGGGGTGGGAGATGGTTTCCGACCGGCACAATCAGCTACACAGTGGAAGGGAGAGCCTTTGGGCAAGAAACGTGAGCATGTGTAGCAGGGCACAGGCAAGCCCTGCTCAGCCTTAAACGTGTGTCTGTGTGATTGTCTCCATCATAGTGTTCTCACTGTGTCCCCCCAGCAGCCGGCTGAGCGTCAGGCATGTTAGGTGCTCAGTAGATGATACCTAAGTCACCTAGTGAACCAGCCCATTTATTTCTGGCACATGATGAAAAGTATAGTTAATACCTCTGCCTATAGGTTCAAAGCTGAACCCACCAAATGTGAAAGATAAACATTTTGACCACTTCACAAAGCAAATGCCTACACTCATCCCTTAGGTGAACGTGTCAAGTGCAAAGAAGCAGCTCACTGCCCCCCAGATGAGCTCATTTATTTGCTCATTCAACGTGTGCTTCTAAGTGCCTGGAACTTATAAATAATGTGAGTTATAAATAATAACTCACTTAACACCAACTGCTCAAGAGGGAGGCCTGATTGGAGACACAATTCCAGACTCCCCCAAGAAATAGTGGTGCAGAGGGCAGGCGGCCAGCTCACCTAGGCTGCCCCACCACCTGCTCCAGTGCCCTTCCTGGAGGAGTGGTCCACTGTCTCCGTTGTCCTGCTATGACAAGCTTCAGGAAGTCCACCACTGCCGGCCAGACCGCTGCTTTCCAGCCTCTCCAGTCCAGAATCCCCACAGCACCCACCCAGGCAGGTCTCCCGAGTGTCACCAGCCATTACCATCCAAGGACCATTGTCCTCCCTGCTCTGCCATCTGTGTTCTTGCATCCATGTCCCCCAGCATTTCCCTCCTTTGTCACCAGCATGGGCCTTCGATTTTACATCTACTTCTCCAATACTTTCCAGGCCATAATGAGCTCTCTGCTTCCTGCTTGAACATCCTTCTGTCTCTTGGCACCTGGGTAGCTGTGAGATTCCCCAGCTTGTCTTCTAGCATCAGGGCTTTGTGCACAAATCTGTTTTTCCACTCCTCTCCAAATGACCTCGTGGACAGTGGAAATCAGATCTTGTCAATCGTCTATGTAAAACTGATAGGCTTCTTGCCTTTGGAATAAAACAGAAAAGTGTTTACCTGGAGCCAGATAAATGGGCCAGTCTGTCTAGCCTCACCTCCCAACCATTTTACACCTGTGTACCATGGCGTTCCAAGGCACATGTTTTCACCGCCTTAGCCCCTTGGCCTTGGAGGAGGCAGCTCTGTCCCATGGATGTACCTTCCACATCCTGTGGCCCATCTGTCATCCACCCCCTTCCCCTGACCACTACTGAGATAGTGAGGACAGTAGCTAAAAGCACTAAGGGGATCTGATGCTTTCAGCTCAGGTACTGGCTGGGTGACCTCACGTCACCTCGATTCTCTGTCCCTCTGTTTCCCCATTCCTTAATACCAATGGACTGATACTATGCTGTGTCACAGAAGCATTGGAAGGACCAAATATGCTCAAAACCCTGACTCCAGTGGCCACGGCCAGGCCCTGGGAGATCCCCTTCTGCAAATTACCAGCTTCAGTTCCAGGCCCCTCATGCATATCTCTATTTTTTTCATTCACTAAACAACTTGTCTATTTGTTTTCAGTCTCTCACCTCACAGCAAGCAGCTTAAGAGGAAGGACTCTTTTCTGTATTTTATTTGTCCTTCCAAAAATCTCATACTGGATATGACAAGGATGACAAGTTCAGTGAAGACTTGCAATCGCAGCAAAGGCTGGTGTTCATCTGTCTCACACACACATCCTGGCACCGTGGGGCCATGGAGTTATCATGTAACACTCGACCACACTGGCAAGGGGAGAGGCAAGGAAGGAATGTTTCTAAGGAAGGCATCTTAGTTTATGTTCACAAGCAACAGATGCAACCAGGTCTGAAATATCCAGTTTCTGCTTGCAAAATAGCCAGTTTCTGCTTGCAAAATCAAGAATTTATTTGTGCAAAGAAGGAAAACAAAATGAAATGAATATATCATACATTTGGCTAGGAAAGTTATACAGTGATAGCCCCATGAACATTTTTATATAAGAAATGGAAGAGTTGACACCTTATTGAAATTTTGACCGGGCAAAGGTAGAAGAGTTGGTAAAATCCCTCCCAGATGCACAAGTTGATCAACATTCCTAGCAGGTTGAAATCATCACCATTTGCTGAAACCCTTCAAGCAGTAAAACAGTTGAGTGCTTTTAATTCTGAATACAAAGTCTCTGTGTAACTCTACATGTAGTATTGCATATATTACGTCATGGCACTTGCATGTTACAGTTCGCTGCTGTTTACAGAAATCTGGGTTTCTTTTACTTTATTGAAGACCATGAGTGTTGCAGGTGGTTTTCCCCCAATGATGCCTGTTACCTTTCCTGCTCACTTCAGTAGCTGAGATCATTTAAGAGCCACCTCCACTAAATAAAGGATAAAGCACGCAGCTTTGGAAGCCACCTAAGTCTGCCATGCTAAATACTGTATAGTTCTGGGCTCTCTGTAAAGTCACACTGGACATTTTTTTTTGGCACTGGAGTTAGACACACTCTAAATTGAGTTGAGGCTACATATTCCAGCTTTCATTTAACCATGATGACCTTGAGTTTCTTGTGGAACAATCCCATCAGTCTCCTGATACATATTGAATATTACAATGCTAGATGCATCCTATAGACAATCCCACTGCTATTATAGTTCTCACTCTCTTTACTCACAATTCAGCATTTGAATTTTACCCACTAGGCCTCAAATTTCATAGCTAGTCATCTTCCCTTTGCTAAACTTGTTTTTTATCTGAACCCTACTAAAGTGAAAATGCTACATAACATGAGTATTAAGATTTCCAGATGAAGAGAATCAATAGGAGAGATAGACAGATACATAGATAAATAAAAGTTTGTTATAATTGGCTCATATGAGAGCTGCAAAAAGCTCCAGTCAGCAGGCTAGAGATCCAAGAGAGCCATGTGTGGTTCCAATTTGGATGCAAAGTCCTGAGACCCAAGATGAGCCAGTGTTTCAGCCTGAGACTGAAGGCTGGCAGCTCAAGCAGTCAAACAAAAAGAGTTTCCTCCTACTCAGCCTTTGTGTTCTATTCTAATGTTCAACAGATTGGATGAGCTCCACCCACTCCCAGTAGGGAAGGTAACAAATGTTAATCTCATTCAGAAACACTCTCACAGACAGACCCAGAATGTTTGGCCAAGTGTCTAGATACCTCATGGCCAGTCAAGTTGACACATAAAATTAGTCCTTGCAGTAAGGGTCCACAAGAGAAACTTCAAATTTAAGTAGAACAGTGCTCCTTGAACTTTTTTAAGACTGTTAGAGGATAGAAATATGTGAGAAATACAAGGATTTTGTAAGCAAGGGACAGAAGGGGCAGGTGGATCTAAATATGAGAGAAGAAAAGCAGGAAAGTGCCAGGAACAAAATGAGCTTCGCAGATTTTCTGAAATATTACCAAACCTGTCTTATATGGTTTATCGCATTTTAATTTTCCACTAGTCATCTATTTTTTATTTATATATTCATTTATCAGCTGGCATTTACTGAGGACGTAATAATGATCCAGACATTTCATAAGACACAAGGACCAAAGAATCAGCTAAAGAATGGACATGCCCACAAAGTGCCCCTAAAACTTAGTGATATTCATAAATCTCTTCAATATAAAATGTTAATGAAATCCCAGAATTTCTGACTTGGAAGTTTCCTTGTTATCTGTCCCAAACCCACCATCTTCAGTGAGACCAACATCACCATCATGGGCCTTCATCGTCCACCATATCATTCTTCATGGAGACTAGGAGCTCATGGCTCACCTCTGGATCTAACACTCCATGGTTGTTCTGCTTTCGTAAAAGTCTTACTCTGAACTACAGTCTTCTTCTAGCTTTTACTTCCAAATCCTATCTGTGTCACATACATCAACACAAAACAATTGTCACTTCCATAAACATGTAACCTGCCCTGTCTCCTGTGTCCAGTCTGAGGACCATGATGATGAAGATGGTGATGATATTTCACTACAATTTCTAACTCATGTTATGTGTCGTGATTATTTTATAATTTGCTTCATTTTATTCTTAGAACTCACAAAAATTGAAACAAGATGCACAATGTCCACCTGAGCAGACCAAAATTGAGAAGGAGTACGAGTAATTTGCTCAAAGTCTCCAAAAGAGTGAGAAGCTAAGGTGAATTTTGAAACCATTTCTGGTGACCTACTCACTTTTCCATTCTCCATCTACCACATTCAGGTGGTTTGTCTAAAAGATCCCAGAGAAAGAAAATTAAAAACAAATTTGTCTTCTACAGACTCAGTGGCCCCTCTGAGCACATAAAAGATGTGCTCAAATATGAGAAGCCATCCTCATTGGACTCTTGGACTTAGGAAGTGAATCATTTCAGGAAAAGAGGTGGTAGTCTTTCTCTCATGGGCATGGTCATCTGTCACCATTACTTTGTTTTCTCTGCACATGTACTTTCAAGTACTGCCTGTGACTTCCTTTGCTCACATAGAGAGACGATGGGCTGCAATTTTCAGGACACTGTGGCACAATTCTGTAGGGCCTTCCTAATTAAGTCAGCAATGCAGACTTTTACAATATCATCTTAGCTCTCAAGGAACCCCTGCCTGCTCAAGCACTTACATCCCTGGACTCCATGGCCTCTCTTCCATGCTAGAACTCACAAAGCCATGAAGACCTGGGGTGGTCCAGAAATCCCACCAGATGCAGGCTCCAACCGTACTTGTGGACAAGGACAAAATATAGTCTGCAAAAATAAAACAAGGACATTGAACCTCTGAGATGATATATGAAGCTCAGGCAGAATCTCCCCTCTCAAATTGCTTTCCTCAAGTTCATTTCTGCTTTGCACAAAATAAACTGGAGACTCACACCCCTCGGAAGACTAATGTGGACCAGGCTGAAGGAAGAAGGGAGCAAGTTCTAAAGACTTGACCGATGGGGAGGGCTTCTCAACCCTCACCTGGGTCATCATGAGGCCCAAAGGCCAGAACTGGTCACCAAGAAGCAGGCTCAGACCAGCCACAGAGTCAGTGGGAAGGAAAAGTGGGGCAGAGAAAGGCTTTGGAGCTGGCTAGGTGTGTGATAGATCAAGCCTATCTCAGGTGTTTTCTGATTTTGTGACACAAAGTCCTGTAGGTGCAAGCTCCTTCTTAAGTAGAGATCACATCCACTCTGAGAAGAGGTCATTGTCAAATGCTGGAAGGTGATCTGTGCACAGTACCTGGAACTAACAGGTGCTTCACCAACATAAGTGTTCTGGTTCTTTACCTCCTGGTCTGCAGTGCAGTCTGAAGGCATAAGTGGTAACTAGAAGGCCCGTGTGTAGGCCCAACTGGTCAACAGAAGTTAAGTAAAATTGAGGAATCTGGTATGGTTCAACACAGAGAGGAGACACATTGCTATTCTTATGCAATTGGTGTTTGTGCCACTGGGAAGGCTGACCTGGCCCAGGGGAGGAGTCAAAACAGGCCCTGGAGGGGTTCCTCCACCTCCACCACATCTGATGGCAAAGGATAAGGAAGTTGACTGCACCATGTTGGGAAATTAGGGCAGTCTTTTTCAAAATTCAAGATCCTAGAATATTTGACTGACGTACCTCCAGTGCTATTTAAACAAATGACGGCTGCTATTCATAGGGTCTCTGACCACCAGAGCTGCAAGATGGCTTCAACCATGCTCTTCCCACTCCTTAACATATGGTGTGGTCTATCCTATTTATAGCCTGAAGAAACTTAAGAAGATTAATTTAAAATCACACTTTAAAAACCAGTTGTTTCAATGCAGATAAAAAAGAATACGGAATAAAGAGATTTAAGTCTTTCCGCTTGAAAGTTGTTTTTCTACAGGAATTTTCAAAATACTGATGTTTCAGAATAGCAAATGTATGGCTCCAAATTCATTTCCTGGGGCTCCTATAACAAGTGCCACAAATTATGCAGATTTCAACAACAGAAAATTTATTCTTTTGAGGTCCTGGAGGGTGAGAGTCTGAAACCACAGTGTTGACAGGGCCGTGCTCCCTCCAGATCCTCTAGAGGGAATCTCTCTCTGCCTCTTCCAGTGCACAGTACCCCAGGTACTGCTTGGCCTTGCAGTACCTCCAATCACCGCCTCCATCTGCATAGAGCTGTCCTCTTTCTGTGTGTCTCTGTGTCCTCACATGACATTCTCCTTTGTCCTAATCTCTTTTCTTCTAAGTCATTTCCCCTAGGGCTTACCCTAGTGTCTTAGTTACTTCTTTGTCACAGAGACACAATACCTGATATCCACAACTATAAAGAGGAAAGGTTTATTTTGTCTCACAGTTTCTAGAGGTTTCAGTCCATGGTCATCTGGCTCCAAGGTAGGGCAGAGGGGCATGTTGGAGGAGAAACAGTCCATGGAGTGGCAGCAGGAAGGGGAGGATGATCAAGGGAGGAAGGAGGAAGATACACTTTTCCAGGCCATGCCCCTAGCAATCCACCTCCTCCAACGAGGCTTCATCTCTCAAATCACATTGAGCTACAACCTCATTAGTGGGATAACTGGTGAGTATCACACCCCATGATCCAGTCACCTCCCCAAAGCCCCACCCATGAGTTCATAAGGCTCTGAGGGAACATTTAGATATAAACCATAATATCTAGTCATTGCATCTTAACTTTATTACATCTTAAAAGGCCCATTTTCCAAATAAGGTCACATTTCAGTGTACTGGAGATTAGGATTTTAACATATCTCTTTAGAAGACATAATTCAAGTTACTACAGGCTCCAAACTGAAAACATTGCTGCGGAAATCTAATCCTTTAATTATTCCCAACTTTTGTTCCTATGTCATTTCTCCCTTCACCACCATCAGCATCATTATCACATTGCTTTTACACATCCGCATCCCATTTGCACCCATGGTTGTGATGTGCTAGGCTCAAGGATGACCAAACAAAGCAGCAGTCTTGCAAGCCCAACAGCTTCCCCAGGGCCCCATCATCAGTGCTTGCATCCCAGCTGAAATTCTGCCTGGTACACATTAACAGTTCCACAATGAAACTCCACAGCCTCCATCAATAGATTTGAAAAGGTACTCAATCTGCACTAGGCAGTTTCACACTACAGGAGTAATACTTTATCTAAGACTCAGTATTACACATATGGAAGCTTAATATTCAAACTATGTAGCATTCATTTGAAAGTGTATTTTATCCTTTTCTCTTTCACATCTGCTAATTTTCAAAATTGAGCAAGCACTATTGAAAGTGCTGGTGCAAGGGACAAACCATGTGAGTGCCACAGATCACGCCCTGTCCTCGTGGAGTTTACATCATTTCTTCATTAATAGTCGCTGAGCCCCATCTATGTGCCCGGGAATGTTCTCTGTGAGAGATTTTGGAAGAGACACTCATATTTCAGGAACATTTCCTATTCTCTCCTTCAGTGCCTTAGAATTCTTTCCTTCACATTTTACATTTTTATACCTCTCTTCTTAGGACCCTACTCTCCATATGCCTCAAAATATCCCTAAGGTTGTTGCTATGTGTCTCTGAGAATTAGCCAGGGAGCCACACTCCTACTGCCTCTTCCAGGACCCTAGAGTTGCAGAATGTCCACCTTAAGGAAAACCACACAGACCTGTGCCCAGAACTCTGGGCTCAGAGTCTGCTGACGGATGTGGAGCTTAGTGCTGACTTTTCACGGCATCTGTCTCCTCCTCTTAAAAAAGGAAGCTAATGGTGGTAAAAGCAAGCGACCTGAGGGTCAGAGATCAGAGCTTATCCTGCTTCATCTGACGGTTAGAGATGAGAAATTGTCTTTGCCTGATGCTTTACAGAAGCCAAGCAAGATCTTCAAGATCTTCAAACTAACAACTTTGAGTAGCAAAAACGACACCAGGGGTAGTTGCACTATAGATTAAAATACAAATGAAGGAAAACAAAATACGGGAAAGAGCTTGAAGACTGTTAAATGACGTACTCCAGCTATTATTGTTCCTGTTCCCCTTAAAAGAGGCAAGTACTTTTGGTTTCCCTCTCCTTCTTCTTTGAAAATGAAAAGATGCTTAGCTTTATTTCTGTAACAACTGTATAACTTTAGGCACTTAATGATGTTGGAAGGTTAGGAGTATGCTATGGTTTACTGTCCATGTCCCCATAGGCTCATGTGCTCCTAGGTGGGGCTTGAGAAGGTGCTGGGATCAGGTGGATGTGATGTCCAGTGCCCCCATGGTGGCACACACAAGTAATTCTAGCACTTGGGAGGCTGAGGCAGAAGGATCCCTGTGAGCCCGAGACCAGCCTGGGCTACACAGTGAGTTCAAGGCCAGCCTGAATTACAAAGTGAAATCCTGTCTCAAAATACCCCCCAAATCAATCCTTCGGTTAATTAATAATTTAATAATTTAAAATAAAATACTGATGTTGGGAGGTGAAGCCTGGTGGGAGGAGGTGGTCCCTGGGAGTGTGGCCAGGACGATCTGTCTGTCTCCCTCCTCCCTTGATCTCCCGCTACTTCTGGTTTCCATGCCATGAGCAGCTCTCCTCCGCCAGGCCCCTCTGCCGTGCTCCCCTGCCTTGGAGCCAGCTGACTGTGGACTGAAACCTCCACAATCTGTGAGCCTAAATAAACCTTTCCTCCTTTAGTTTGCGGGTGCTGGGTGTTGCATCTCAGTGATAAGAAAGTGACTAAGACAGGGTACTTCATCACTTTAAAGATGAGAAGTGAGAGAATCTGTTAAGCTTGATAATTTGCTTAAATTCACTCAATAAATGGAGTCAGATAGGAGACAGAGAGACAGACAGAAGATGAGAGAGAGAGAAGCTCAAAGTCTTGTCCCTCCATAAAGCCACAGGTCCAGCTCCACCCTGGGTCCTGGAGTTGTCTTCCTTCCTCTCCTGTTCTAAGCGTCCTTCTTTGCCAAACCAAAACCTGCTCATCACATGTGTGACAACGCAGCCTAGTAAGGGATTCCTCAGTGATCGCCCGTGCTGTTTTTGTTCCAAATGTGATTCTTGCTTCAGGACTTACATTCAGCCAATATGAGGACAGATGGTGTGGGGCTTTTGGCCCTGCCAATTTAGTGACCCTGGCAGCAATTCAACCCCTGCATGGAGAGAGTGATTTTGCCTGCATAGTTTAAAAATACTACAGTGTTTTTAACCTCAGGGAAAAAGTGTTTGGCAAACAAGCCATAGCAGATTTCTTTTTCCTTGGGGATGACGTCACATCCCCAGCCAGATTTGCCTAAACAATGCTCTGTTCAAGAAAAATGGCTTACAGTGGCTGCCACTAAAATGCAGAATTAGGGCAAGCTTTACTGTGCTGGAAGCGATTTGGCTGCAGATGCTGGAACCTGGCCGAGGTCTTACTTTGCCCTCAAATCGCCATGGTGGTCTATCACTTCACCTTATTAGGATGCTACATTCTCACTTAAAAACTGGTTTTAAACTACAGTCAGTTCAGTTCTTCTACTGCTGGGTAACACAAGATGAATCTTTAGAATTATAGCAGATTCCAAGAGGAGAAATAAGCCAACCACCACCCAGGGGTTTATCATTTAGGAAATGCAAACCTACGAAGGTCATCCTTGCCTGGAGGTTCACTCTGAAATCTCTTCCCTCCAGAGCAACCTGGGCTGCTCCTTTTCCTTCCTCAGACATCACCTGTGCAGACTCAAATCAAGCATCTGATGTGAAAAGAATCCCCACCCCATACGCCCAGGCCATTCTCTGTCTTACCACCCTGTTTCATTCCTCCCTTGCACTACACCATCTCTCATCTCCCTATGAGTCTCTGTCGTTCCCATGGCCACTGTGGGACAGAACTTCCTGTGCTGGGTACCTTCGTGGTGGCAGTTGAGAGGGCAGGACACAGGTGAATCTATCATCAGGGCCATGAGAACCTGGTGACTCTGATTCTGTATTTTCAAATGTGTGACAGCAGTAAGAACACCAGCATGGAGGTATTATTGTAATGATAAAATTGTACATTTATGTAAAATGCCCAGAATAATTATACGACATACTGAGGTCTTGATTATCGTGAACTCCAGAGCTCCTTCTGGGGGAAGGTGGTGTGAGAGCTTAGCAACGATTTTGTGGTTCATGGACATTTATTCATTGATAACTTAGCTGTCAAGTCTGTGAGTAAAGAATTGGCAGCATCAGAGGAATATAAGGCAAAGACTTTAGGGAAGAGCTCTTTCTACATTGACAGAATCATCTCTACCCCTGTGAATTCCAACGAACTTAGTTATGAAGGAAACAAAGCCAGGCAAGGAAATAAACACAAAACACATGCTGCACTCAGAATGGCCCCTCCCTTGTGGCCCATAGACTGTCCCCCGAGCTCTGGGCTCATCCGTGTTGGATTTTTCCTTCATGCAGAAGGCCTTAGGGTGGTCAGGCCAGGAAATAGCGGACACCTGAACTCCTTGTTAGAGGGAATGGGACCAGCTCACCCCTACACTGTGCCCCGATGACTGCATGTGTGCATGCCCACTGTGTTTCTGTTTGGGGCTTTGGGCCAGGAGGTAACTCCTCAGCAGCTGTAAAAATTGCCCACTGGTGTCACGGACCTGGCTGAAGTTGAGCATGTCGGAAATCCAGTGTCAGACACCACTTACGTTTCCACGGAGAATCCCCTCAGAAGACCTCGTATGACTTGAAAGAGCTGATGTGGGGAGGATCCCGATGTGCTACAGGACAGGAAGGGAATCCCAGACAGTGTGAGCTCAGCCTTCTCTGGAACCCAGCATCCAACTGCCAATGGACAGAAGCCTAGATATGATAAATCAGGCACACTGGCGCTAACTCATTCAGGTTTCCACACAAGACTCTTGTATAATTTCTTAAAAACATGTGCATTTTGAACCCCTGCAAGAGCCAGCACTCTGGAATAGGAATCTATGAAACAAGCAACACACCCATGGTTCCCAGAGAGTGCTACAAACGTTTTTTAGATTTGGGGTTAAATATATGAGGGAGTTGCACTGCACGGCCCCACCCATTAACATCCACCTCAGACTGGCTGTCTGCCAGGAGCTGGGACTAGCAGCAGCTGAAAGGATAAAGCTGAACACCCCACATTGGCAGGATTTTTACCCAGAGCCAATGATTTCTCTTAACACCTAATCTGTCCTTTTCAAAAGAAAAAAATGCAAAGGAAAACTGAGTGCAAAAAACAGCTGGAAAGTGTTGAGGTTAGATGAGTTGTTGCCTTTCCTTCTCCCTTCAGCATGTTCCCTCCTTTGAAAGAGAGGAAGTGAATGAAGAGTCCAATCTGCTTCCGCATAGAATGTTTATTCATAAGAAATGAGATTCCAGGGTGGAGTCACTATATGAGGATGCTTTATTTTTTTTTCTTTCTTGGGAGTTGATAATCATTTCAAAATTAAAAGGTTAAAAGTAAAATCATTTTCAAAGTATAGATTAAAATGTCAATTACTCCTTGTGTGTGTGCTACATTCATAGAAGAAGTTGAAAAAAAAAATAAAACTCTCCTGTTTGAATGAGATTCAGGCTGCTGACATATGTTATTACCATTATTTGCATGATAATTTTAAAATTTCATGCACTTAATGATTCTGGGAGGTTAGTGGTACCACAATCATTTTTAAAGATGAGGCATGAGAGAATGAGTTAACTGTGATAACTTGCTTAAATTCCTTTCATAAGCACAGCTGGACAGGATGTGAAGAAATCCAATATGACTCTGCAGCTGACCAAGCTTGGATTTCAGGCCCACATACACCTTGGCAAACATCACACATCCTTTACTCACAAGTGCGGTCTAACATGCGTCTATCAGTTTGCGGGACTGGGGGCTCCATACTATGTTTTAGTGGCGCTATGAGAGAGGCCTGAGGAACACCTCTTGGGCAGCTCCCAAGCTAATCAAACTAACCAATAAGCTTACCTGTCACAAGGGCTGTTGTGGGGAGACAGTTTTATGTCTCTGCTAAACTTGTAAATGACCTCTTTAGTTTTACAGTGTTCTCTCTGTATCTCTGTCCAAATTTCTCCTTGAGAGGAAATTAGTCACATTGGATTAAGTCTTACTCTGACCTCATTTTAACTTGATTGTTTTTGTAAAGAAACTGACCCCAAATGAGATCAAATTCTGAAATACTGAGGGCCTGGACTTTAACACGTGTGTATGCAACACACATCTGAACCAAGGATTGAGCCCAGGACCTGTTTACTAAGCTACATCCCCTCATCCCCAGCTCTTCACATGTTTATTTTTTTTTAATTTGGAGACAGATTCTTGCTTGCCATAAAGTTGCCCAGTCTGGGATAGAACTGGGATTATAGTTATGTGCCACCACACTGGCTTGACATATAAATTTTGAGGGGCCACAATCCACCCATAACAGTCCCTGGTTGTCTTGAAGCTGCCTAGGGAGTTAGTAAAGCACACTTCAGGATATGTCAGGGTGGCCATGGAGGACTCACCTTGGAGTCATCTGAGTCATCTGATCCTTCCCTCTCTCTCTCTATGTTCCCCTGCTCTGCTCAATGAGCACCCTGAATTAAGCCGCTTTGTCCCACTGTGCCCTTCTACTGTAATTTTGGAGCCAGGTAGCCATGGACTGAAACCTCTGAAGTCATGAGACAAAATAAATTCATCTTCCTTAAAGTATGTATGTCAGGTATTTGGAACCAGGAACAATAAAGCTAAATAATATGGCCCTCAAAAGGAACCACCCCTACAGACATTTCAATTTCATACTTCAAGATTTCAGAACTATGAGAAAATAAATTTTCATTATTTTAGCCACCCAATCTGTAGTGCTTTGTTATGGAAACCCTAGCAAATTAATGCAGGTACAGGCACAACTGACCAAGTGGCTTATATGGTAGTGAACTGATAAAATGCTTATTGTTTTATACCACAAATGCACAGGTGAATAAATTACTTGAATCTCTCTAGGCTTCGCTTCTCACAATTAAAAACGTTATTAGAGAGATTAAGGAGAAAATTATTTGTAAGTTACTTAGCACAATAGCTGCCACATAAGTAACATTTAGTGAATAATTATTTTACTATTTCATTTGTTAATTCAGAGTTATTTACCCACAAAAATATGCATTTCTTAGAATGCATTTTATATAATGTGGGAGTTTATTATAGAACTAAACATCAATAGCATTAATATGTATAAAACTAGAGCATCGCATAGCAACTACCCAGAGGAGGACAATAGACACTTGGAAAGTAGACAGAGGTTAAGGCTGAAGGAAATTAAAGTACATCAAGCACCTGCTATATACCTAAAGTATAGCTCCATGAATTTGTTTAATTATTATGTTCACTTCTTATAATAATCCTAAAATATAGGCATTATCATTTATCTGGCATAGACATGGAAATTAGTTCACAAGCCAATGTCCACCTGCCCAAGACCCTGTAGCTAACAATGAATACAGCAAGGATAAAATGAGCAGGTCCCTGTGGTCGTTCTGTAATACTCGAGGGATGTGGTCCACATGTTCTAAACAGCTAAGGACACCATAGCAACACCAAGTCATGAGATAATTCGTGTCCAGCACGCACATGAAGTTAAGACTAGCAGAGCCCCACCTTATATGCCTGCTGCCCGGCAGTCTGTTTTAATGTGCTCTGGTGATCACGACGTGCTGTATATGGACATCATGTGACTTTAAGGACAGCCTTGGGGTTGGGAGTCCTCGGCCTCCAATGGCTTCAATTATCACACTGCAACTCACAGAAGAGGAAGTACTGCCTGCCCACAGGTCATGCCTCCCCAGGTCTGTGGCTGCATTTCACAGGAAGCAAAACTAAAAGGGACATCTGAATTGGCTTCTGCTGCAGGACACTGCTTAGCATTGAGAGCAGTTCAACACCCTGCCTTACGGATTACCAGTTCCTTCAGTTCTCCGTGATGTCACCATAGGACCTTGTCCCTGGACACAGACATCTCAACCCAGAACTCTTGGCCCTCTGAAGACTGTCCAGGTAAAGTAGCGGGTCAGCGTGGTCTGAGAGGGCATCTGTTGATCACCTCAAGAACTTCTATAGCACCCAAAGAGCACAAACAACACCAGATTGTTTAGTTTGGGTTTTAAAGATTGCTTCATTCTACTTGGAAAACAAAAACATAAAGGGCTCCATGTTTCCAATCTGCTACTCCTGGAGCTTGGGCCCCTAGTGTGCTGCTGATGTCCACATCCCATCGGCTGCAGGCTTTCTTGCTGTCTGTCCACCCTTAGAACAGCAGCTTTGACTCAGAGTGGGTCACTACAAGGAGACTTTCATTCCTGGAGTTCAGTGGAAATCTATATATATTCTAAGTTAATACTTCTTTGGTGTGGAAGATGTGGACTTCGGAATTATGCCGACATCTTGCCCTCTCAGGGGCCAAAAGCCCAAAGGCGAGAGTAAAGCTGGGATAAAATGTTCATTCTGAAATGGCACCAGGTTTTTGTTGCAGAGAACAGACAAGTGATAAACTGGAGTGAGAGAAAGTGCAGTAAATGCCACCAAAGTGCAGATACTTTGGTTATAAAGGATCCTGATGCGACTGAGCTTTGTTAATCCATCTGATTGTTCTTTGGTGATGTCAGTTCTCTGATTGTGTCTTGGTATCTGTATTGTGTGAAGTTTTTTGGGCATTCTCAGGGGCCACCCAAACACCGGAAATAGGCATGTCAAAGATTGGGAAGAGGATGGCAGGTCTGGCTAATTGGAGGCCAACTGGAGGGAACTTCAGATAAAATATGACCTAGAGAGCCAGCAAGGGTGCCCGGCATTGTTGTGACTCTGACTCTAGCCAGCCAGGTATGTATATTAACTCACTTGACCCTTAAACCTGGCCTTGAGCACTAGGGATTATCTTCCTTCCTTCACAGATAAAGAGCTTGAGTGTTCAAAGGAACATGCTCAAGGTTGTCCAGACAGTGATGAATTCAGTAAGAACTCAAAATTAAGCTTATTTTCACCTGAGACTGACCACTATGTATAGTTAACTATGTATGTTTTCAGCTTCCTAAAGTTCATTCTTGAATCCACTCCTGCAGTGGTCTTTGACAGCCAACATCTTAATGATGCTGTTTCCATTTCACCAGGGAGGGCCTCTCAGATAACTGTATGAGCCTCAGAACTGCAGCATTCTGAAAACAGGTTATAACTTCCTGTACATCCAGCCAGCTCTGGCCTTTACATCAGGGGATCCCATTTTCTGCTCACTCTGCCACAAGTCAGTTACTTTGTGGAAAGTCTACAGGATTTGATGCCAGACCAAGCTGGCCAGCATCCTAAATCTACCACTTTGGGACATCCATATTCTTTTCATCTCCAAGTATCAACTCCTATATGTTTGTAATGGAGCCAGATTACATAAAACTTGTGTTGAAAATTATTTATCCTTTGTAATATTTATATTATATGAAATATAATGTGTACTTGACACATTATATGGTTTGTAAATGTTGACTTCTTTCTCTATTAGTTCCTTTTCCTTAAACCAAATCTTCTCTAATCTTAGTCATAAAATATGCTCACAATCATCATGGAATTTATCAATACACATAAATGTATGAAAGTTTATTTTACTAATGTCATTTGAGAATAATGATATATTACATTATATCTTTGTATAATCTACAGAGTCTTTGAATACACATTTTATAGATGATGATTTTAATGTAGTGGGCAGGACATATATTAAATTAGTCAGAAGATGTTGGAACTGGGGCTCAGAGAACTTCAGTGAAGGTGGACAGCATGGTAATATGGAAAGTGAAAGGGCTTTGAGATCAATCAAAACTGGATATGAATCTATTGTGTGGCTTGTGTTCCATTGGGTACATGACTTCACCTGTCTCCTCTTCAGCTAGTTACTGTTGGTGCTTTATAATTTGAAATCGAGAAGAATAGTACACTGCGGGTTGCTCTGAAGTTGAGAGCAAGTGCACATTGTGCCTGACACATCCACTCAGCAAATAGATGAATGGCAGCTTTTGCTGCTATGCAGGGCCAGAAGGTGGGTAACAGCGAGGTCTGGAACCATCCTCTTCTGAATCCTACTACATGAAGCAGTTATATCTCCCACCAGCAACCACCAGGTTCAAGGTCAGAGTTCCACAGAATTCTTCCAGCTACCAAATGTTCACAGGGCCTTATTAAACAGAGAACAAATTTCCAGTGATTTTGCAAGTTATCAGTTAAACTGAGAAGCCTCGGGTTAGGCATCAGCAACTCAAAAAAAAAAAATCAGGGAAAACAGAATTGTGAGGAAAAAATATAGGAGTTATTTTTCGGTGATCTTTTCTTTTTCTACTTTTGTTACAGAATTGTTTGGAAATTATCCTGATTATTCTGCTTAATTTCTTGTTTCATTGTTTCCAGTCTTTTAATTATGGCTATGTGTATGCATACATCCTGCATAATAGATATTGTTTCTATACACAGTATAGAGCATGATGAATTACAGGGGTTAACTGGTAAAAGAACGACCCCTTTATTAATGATTTGCAGATGCCATTGATAGGCCTGCTAACTGTTAGATAATGAACACTCATTGTTTCTTGTCATTTTAGTAAATGTGCCTATTCTTACTTCATAAAAGAGGACACTCAGTTCTGAGAGATTTCATATATTGTCCGTATCATACATTGAATAGGAAGATAAGACAGAAATGGCACCGAGGCCTGCCTGAGCCCCCAGGTTCCTGTTTTGTGCATGGTGCTTATGCCCTACTACATGTGTACAGAGTTAGGGCAGCAACATAACTTCTCCTCTTTTTAATTTTAATTTTGTAATTGCAAGTAGACAAAATATACCTGTATCATATGTTTATGGGATAAAAGGAAATATTATGATTTATGAATACAATGCAGAATGGTTAAATCTGACTAACATATCTATCACCTCAAATACTTACTTTTATGGTAAAAATGCTTTTAATTTTCAGCAAAAATGTACAGCACATAATTCCTTACTATAATCACTATACTCTTCAATGTATCTCAAAGAAAAAATCTATACCTCCTGTCTGTCGGGGCTTTGTACCTTTTGGTCATAACTTTCAAACTAAGTGACTGTGTTTAAAAACTCCCAGATATACCAGAAGTATTAGCAAAATATGTATTTTTAAAATTTGGGATGGCTGCTAATTAAAACACTCCTTCCTGAACACCTGAGCATGAGGAATGGAAACCTCTGTTCCATGTTGCAGTGGTGCTGTGGGCAGCTGCTCACCATGTGAGCTTTGGGGAGACGAAAGCTCTGGGCACACATTCAATGCCACCTGCTTTGGCCACCACCGCTGACTGCAGTGGGCGCTCTGCTGAATCTGCTGTGAGATAAAGTCCAGTCTGGCTAATGGCCTGGGCCCAGCCTCTGAGAGGGTTAAAGCTACACGGATCCCCTGGGGCTTGCAGTTTTCGTCAGCTCTGCAGACTCAGAGCTGATGGAGCTGGGGCAGTTATCTCACTGCTCCGCGATACACCTGCCCATTGTGACTTTAGTCAAGCATGCTCAAGTCGTGAGTTCTCATGATTGATGTGTTCACTACCTGAGGCCAATCTGCACGGGGTGCCCAGAACTACTGGGAGATAGCTTGGTGAGAAGTCAGAGGTGCCATTGCAGGATCTGGATTTGCTGGGCTGTTGCTGGGCTGACGGATGCATTGTCGGGCCCTGGGAGCCAGTCCCCCTGACTGCACGCATGTCTGTAGCCCTCTGGTGTCTTGAGTTCCCCTCCCTCGTGGGCAGGACTGGGGATCAGCTCCACCTCCCTGTGCATTCCACGTGCAACACCACAGTCCCCGCCCTGCACTCCTACCTCCGTTTCCAAGTGCTGTCCAGGACACCACTGCCCCAGTCTTGGATTGCCTGGGTTTGCATTCAGTCTGGCACTTCTTAGGATTGAGATTTTAGGGAAGTTATTTAACCACTCAGATCTTCAATTTATCCTTTTGGTAATATTTGTAGAACCCATCTTTCAGATTTGTGATGAGTACATACGTTAAAATTGCATATTACAGCATAATGTCTAACAATTATTAAGTGCAATTAAATGACAATGTCTATTACTATTATTAAAATAACTATCATGACTATTTCATTTTTAAATAAACCTTACTAAACTCTTGAAGTGCTTTTCATTTTTTTAAGAATTTTGACTTAAAGAAGTTCTATTTCAAAGTGATTTCTATAGAAATAGTATCACATTCATATTTATTTTTATTATTCATTTACAAAGCCTTGGTGGTGTCTTAAAATTCCTCAAATTTGCTGACCTTTGAAAATGTTAATATTGAATGAAAAAGCATAGACATCCCTTCAGAACACTCTCCCTGTCGATTTCAAATCCTCAGGGACTTTCATGGTACTGATCTTGAGAAATGACTCAGTAACTATCTGCTCAAGTATACTTGCATGATAGTTTAATATTTACAAGGTACTTTCACTTCCCTGATCTCACTGATCTTCATAATAATCCTGAGAGCATGGAATGGGAAATACTTGTAAGCCCATTCTTCAGAGTAGGGAAACTGAGGCTCTAATTGTACAACTCACTGCCCAGTTCAACCTAGATGGCCTTTGTGATTTTCCCCACATCTTGCTCGGTAAGCAACCCCAAAGAAAAGAAGGGAGCAAGAAACAGTTAATTAAACTAGAGGAAGTTTAAATCAGAAGCTAAGTTCTAAATGTACCTGAAGTCGCTAGGGAAGGGTTGATCTCGCCTGGATCCACACTGTGCATTTGTCTCACTAGACAGATTTGGCTTGGAAGGACACCCTGGACAGAATGACAAAATTGTTCAATATTGAAAAATCTGGGTCATCTGGATGCTTGCCATACAATGCAGTCTAAATTAAACAAAATGCCTCACATAGGGTTCTGGTATGCAGTCAATGACATTATTATTATTGCTATTATAAATTCCATTAGTCTTGGTCCACTCTTAATTAGATTACCTGAGCTTTCCTGCTTTCTCTTTGGATCCTAAGTTTGTCTCAAACCTCTTTCAGGCTCTTCTTAAGAAATAGTGATGCAGAAAGTGACCAACATACAGCAGGGGCTGTCTGACATTGAAAGAATGGCTCTGCTGTCATCATTGCTGCTTAGCTTTCCCTGGGGGAGGCAGGGCTGCCGGAAGCTACTTTCCCCCGGGGACAGCCTTCGAATTGTGGTGTATGCGTGGCAGTCTCTGATTTTTTGATCATCATATACTTTTCTTTTTCCTAAAATTTGCCTTCAATACCACCCTTATGGATTAGTCAATTAATGGAGAATCAAAGACAGTTGGAAATATTCTGATTAATCTAGGCCTATCTGTCATGCTCCTCATCAATGGGTTTCTGCCCTCATTTATGAAAATAGGGGTGAGACAGAAGAAAATCCCAAAACGAAAATGAGGAACCATCTCATTAAGATATTGATAAACTATGAAAAATATACTGTGACTTAATGTACTTGATAAACTAAAATAGACAGACAGAGTGTTGCATACATGTATTTGCTAGTCTCAGTTTACCTGAACAGTTAAGTAACTTTAGTAAGGGGAGAAGAAAGGGGGAAGCTTGGGTGAAATGAGAAAGAGGAAAACAAGAAAGAAAGGAGGATGAAGAAAAGGAATAAATATAAGTCAAAATAAGTGAATGAGAAAAGGAAAAAGTAAAATACAATACAAATACAATACAATACAAAATACAATAAGGAGAGGAAAAAAAAACCTCTTATCACTGAAGGAGACCCTTCTGCAGAATCAGCTAACAGAAGAGAGGAAGGGAAAACCTTTGAAAACAAAATGCTCCAGGAATAATAAATTCAAAACTTATAGATTACATCAGTTCATTAAGGGCATCTCGAGATCATTTAAAATGAATGATGGATGCGCATGTGTATTGCTTTGAGCTTCTTAAGAGAAGTTACTTGTTACCAAGACAGTTGGAAAATCTTTTTTAAATATCCCCAAACTTAATGGTGGAAAAACTAGGAAAGCAGTCTCCTCTCTTCATCAAAAAAAATCTATAATAACAATCCATTTGACTTCAAATGCCTGCTATTCACTGGAAAGCCAATAAAATTAAATGTTATATTTAATTAAATTTAGCTGATTGCCCTGACCAGGGTAAGAATTAGAAATCCAATCAACATGCATTTTCCTCTAAATATGAGCATCTCTAAAATGTAATTTTTAATTTCTGATAGGAAAATAGAAATTATGTATAATGCAGAACTGTGAGCAAATTAATAAATACCTGCATCTGAGAAACGTTAGTTTCAACACATGTGCTCAGAGCTCCCACAGATATGTGCACAAATTCGCACACACACACAAACACACACACTGCCAGGTGCCTTTCCCTAATGTACACATAAAACTCTCCCTCAACTCTCTGCAATTTTGGAAGTATCAGATGTGAGGTTATGGAGAGAATTACATGTGTCTTGTAGGTATTTTTATTGAGTTCTTTTTTTGTTTTCCTGTTTTAATGAGAAAAAGCATCCAGCTTTCATTTAGACTGTGTCTTCTAGCCTTGACCCAGTTTTAGCTGAGCAGCTACCTCCCGTGTTCCTGGCTGAGCCACGTATTCTCTTCAGCTACTCGGAGTTTGCTTTTGGTCATTTTCTACACCTAGTCAGAAACACTGTCATTAGGATGATGTTTCTTAAACTTCCAAATAGGCAGAGGCTAGTATAAGATTTAACTGCCAGGAATAAATGAGAAGTGTCTGAGAGAAAAAAAACATTCTGTACTGTAAAGCATTGTTTTTCCTTCATGAAATATTAATTTTGGATCAGATAAGATGCAGCAGAAATATTTATGATAAAATATCTCTTTGCAAGCTCAGTTTGGTAGCACAGGTTAAATTCCCAATGGAAGACAAGTGTTCTCAAGGGTAACAAGGCAATGCAATTTGTTGCACTACACATCTCCAGTTGTTTAAACTGCTTATGATACCATGAGGGTATTAATTATTTTCAGATTAGGATCTGCACCAGAATCCGATCCATTTACACAACAAGGCTCCATCTCGTCACGCATTCGTGGAGGCTCAGGGAGGGTTTCAAGCTCAGAAGCAGGTGCCCTGGTTTTAATGCCCAAATCTAATGTGTGCTCTTGGGAAATCTTAAGCTTGTTCCCATATAGAACCTTGTTTCATTTATTCTAGTTTTCTGGTTAAAAATAAAGCAAAACAAAAGCCACTAATGCTTTTTACTCATCAAATCCAGTGTCTGTAGGAAATGCCTTTTAACTTACAAAGTTCTTAATGGGAAATCAAATACAGTCACTAGGACCACCACCTCTAAAACTGAAACCTCTTGGCTGAAATGGATGGCTGAGTCAGGATCGCTTGCCTTAAGAACTTCAGCCTTAAATGCACAACTCTGCTGCAGTGCTTTTCCTAGCTGAGGGAGCAACGTGAGCCCTGTAGAAAGGCAGCATTAGGTCTAATCCAAAGCAGACTAATGACCAGCACTGAGTGGCTCCTTGGTCTGGGCTTCAGTGCCTGGTACACTGTCAGACGACCCCAGTGCCCAGGTTGGCTTTGCGATTAGGTATGTGTTGGCATCTAAAGCTTACTGCGGTGCTGCTTCCCATTGTTATATAAAGAAGCCAGCACAAGCAGAGGCAGCCTCTCACTGTGGGCTCCCCCAGGACAGGGATCCTTGTGTCCCATAATGCTTCACCTGACAGCACCTCCTCCCGCTTAGTCTGTCCTTAACCAAGGGTCCCTGAAGGGGGGTTCGTTCTGCCCTTGAGACCCTCAAGAGCTTCTTCCAGCTCCACACTGGCAAAGACAACCTTGGACACTAGCATCATTTGTCCCCAGTGCCCGGCTGTAACCCTGGGTCCCACAACCAGGTCTGACAGACGGCGCCTGGTGTGACTCGCCTCTGACTGGGAATGCCCTATGGCTGACTAGGAAGAGAAACTGACATAAATTCCCTCATCCCTGTAGAAAGTGAATATCCAAGGCTCTGTGGGGTTTTCTTCATTGCTGGGCACTCACCTCTGTAGGTCTTCATCTCAAAGCAAGAACACATTGCATGTTCCTTTATATCACACAGACCCCAAAGTTCCTGCAGAAATGATCTGCAGACCTGGGGCTTTGGAAGCTCCTCAACCTGCAGGTCCTGCCTCCCGATCCATTATCAGACCAGACAAAGGGATCAGGGTTACTTCCAAGAACTGTGGAGGCTCTGGCCAGAAAGCTCTTTGCTGATTCCTCAGGAAGCTGTGTGGATCCACTCCAGGCAAGCAGCCTGTGGGTTCCACTAACATCCATTGTCCCTCTATTGTTTACAGACTCGTATTTAATCTCACTCCATTAAGATCACTTATAAGACTATGTGCGATGAGGGAAGAGGACTTGCTCTATGGCCTCCCATCCTAGCATCTGGAATGTGAGGCACACAGTAGATCCTCAATAAATAATTGCAGAATACATGGATAAACTCTTTATAAGTTATACCAAACTGTACTATAGCTTTCCTATAACATCTGAGAAACTGCTACTTGCTGTGATTAGAAACCTTTCCCATAAGAAGGGTGCAGAAGTTCCCAACACATAGAAATAACTAACATTTGAGGAAACATAAGTGCTTATTACCGTGATTTGATCATCACACGTTGTACCCATGTACTGAGTTATCACACTGTATGATGACAGTGTGCAAATGCTGTGTCTCAGTACAAACAAATCTTTCCCATTCTTATGGACATTATGGGGATTTGGATGTAACAGACTTGTAAACAAATTCTACTCAACATTAACTCAAAATAATTCTAAATGAATGGAAGATTCTTTATGAGCAGTGGAACTTCCTGGATTTCTGTTGAAGACGGGCTGGAGACAGCATAGCAAATGAAAGTGTGTTGACTTGGTAATTTATCTAAGAATGAGAAAGCATTGGTGTGTTCAGCAAAAAGGCATCAGTGATCCTGGTGAGGCAGATAAAGATGGGAGATGTGAATGCACTGACATTCAGCTGTCCACTCTCTGTGGCCGCCCTGGCCATTTCCATCCCTGAAGCACTCAGGTAATGGCCATACTGAGCTCCTCCTTACTACAACTGAGTTGGGTTTTCCAGGGAACCCTACACTGTGAAGCTCCATGGTAATTCTAAAGGCATGATGGGAAGGCAACATAGGATTATGCAACAGGTGGCTATGAGCATTGGTTATACATCTCTCACTTCTGCGAATGCCACCCTAGAAGTGTTATAAAGTATTAAGCTAATTGTCAAGTTCATATTAATCACCATTTCCTTGTGCCTTCACAGATATCTTATTTTTCATGCAACCCTCATGAGAGTCTCATAAGATCACTATTGTGTTGCCCCACTTCATAGATAAGCAAACAGGCTCAGGACAAGCCAACAGTTGTACTAAGCAACTAAAAAGTGTTAGGGCCCATGTGTTTCAAATACCAGCTGATGACATGTATGTGAATGTCACTTAGTTTTGTTTAACATATGGGGGCGAATGCAAATGCTATGGAATTATTGTGACGAGGGAATACAAAAGGTGACAATATCCATTCCCTTGTCTTTGAAAAAAGCACAGGAAGTTGGGGAGGGAAGGGCCTGGTCATTCCTGTACTACATACGCTTTCTTTGTAAAACCTGTGGTCATGGAAGTCTTTCTGGCTGACTCACTCTTCCCACCACTTCGTTCACCAAACAACTAAGGTCAGATAAGAGTGTGCAACTCTCAGAAAGGTCTAGGTGGTTCTGGGCAGAGCAGAGACCCTCGGCACAACATCCATTCTGCCTTTCTCGGGCCCCTGCCTTGCTGACTTAGACTCCTGTGTGAGTTGCTGAGACCTCACATTTTCCTTTTTATAATGCCAGAAAAGTTTGGGCTCTCCTTGAAGTAGTCTAAAACCCTTTCTTACAAATGGATTATTCAGTTCTCCCCAAAGCTGCTAAGAGAATATCTTTTTGAACTTTTATTATAATTTTAAAATGCAAGCAGTAATGTTAAAGATCAAACAATCTACAAAGCATTACGGATAAGCAAAGGGAGGGTTTCTTCTTAGCCCCCCGCACCTTGTTCTGCTGAGTTATCAATTTGGAAGAGACTTCTGCAATTTTGCTCTGCAAGGAGTTCTATTGGATAAGATAATAAAATGTAGGAAACATAATAACAAATACAAATAACTTTTATAACCATTTTTGTCACCAAATACGTAGGATTATAGTTTTTCTAAAGGGAACACTTGCATGGAATCTTTGAGCTGAAAGAGACTTATTTGACCCAACTTTCTTATTTATCATATGAAGAATGAGGCCCAAATGGTTTGTTCAAAGCTGCATAGTGGATGGCAGGTGGTGAGGGGAGGCTTCTCACCTTACGGATCCCAGACAGTAAGACTTGAAAGTGCTGTCCTGCATCCCAGTGTCCCTCGTTCTGCACATAAGAGGTACTCAAGGGCCAGGCACATAGGGGGTCCACCATAAACATCAGCTTGTTTTGTCATCAGCATTTCAAGACCACTTAAGACTTCCAAAGGAATGAAGTGACTCTATCAGCAAATACCTTAAAGTGGCAGATACCCTTGAGGGAGGGCAATTTGTCCTGTACAACCATAATTAAGTGAATTAAACCCTGTAAATTACAAGCAGATTAATTTCCAAAAATTTGGATTTATAATCTTACATGCCCAAATATAGCGTGAGTGATGTTAACGTAACTGGGCAACTTCATTATATAAGGAACTGTGCACCCATATTTCATTGTAAGTTGGACTTGGGAGACATCTTCGTATGCATCAGCTTATGTCATACTTCATAATTTGGAAGAAAGATACCGATGCTATCGTTATGAATGAGGACAGACCAAGAGCTCCTCCAAGGCCACAGAGCTAGGTAACGCAGCCCAGGATAAGACAGAGGCTTTTCTGAGCTCTTCTCAGCAAGGGCTCCTGCAGGACTCGATGAGGATTATTTGTATCACACCGAGAAAGGTTCAAGTTCTCTTCAGCACGGTGGAGGAGATGAGTTTGAAAGGAGGCCATGAACTAGACACTGTACACTATCCACCGAGGGCTATCCACGAATGAGCATTTATCAGCTGCCTCTCCTTTGCCTTCTGTCTGTGGTTGAAAATAAGAGGAAGTCATGTGCTGGGGGGGAAAACACAAACACGGGATGTCCGAGGTCCTGCAGCTGAGTCCACGCTCTCTAGTAACTTTCCAGCAGTTCTGGCACAAGATCACATACTCAAGTCCAAATTCCATTCCGGCCACGTGTGGACCTTACAGTCACCATCCAATGGACCTTCCCAAGTTCTTGCCCATGTACCGCCAATACCGGAGCCACACAAAGCTGAATGTCACATGTGCCTCTAACACCTGGACATCTCTACAGCTGATGCTTCCCTGCCCTGGACCACTTTCCTAACCCTGGGCCTAGAAGGCTCTGTCTTATTCAGCAAGACAGCTCAGGCTCTGTCTCCTCCTGAAGATTCCCCAGCTCTCTGAGGCAGAGTTAGGATTTGTTATGTTTTGTTTCAGATGCATTTGTTTTTGCAAAGCACTTTGGTAACAGCCATCGCAGAGGGATGCAAAAACCATACTCTCTGTAATTTTGGGAGCACTCTGAGGGCAGGGACTGGACCTCATTGGGACAATATTATGCAGTTTCTAATAAATGGTGCTGGGGTAGCTAGATGTGTGAAGGGATGGCGAAATGGATGGAAGAATTTACTAGAAGTGTATCGGGCTCAGTGAGGTACGATATGTTGACATATTAGGAAACTGAATTTCTAAACTGGGCTCTGATCACAGCTGGATGATCTTGAGTGCACAATTTAACCTTGCTGGGCCTTGTTCTCTAATTGTGAAACCCACTTTCTCCCCTGCTACATCCAGCTGGGAGCCACAGGAGGCTGATAGATATAAACTGTATCAATAGCTCCTCACCTCAGGCTTCTTGTGGAGTTTGGCCAATGGAACACAGCAGTAGGAGGTCAAGACCAGAGGAGCATGCAATAGGGAATTGTATTCCACCCTCTACAGCTCCCTCCCTGCAGCCCCCTCAGTTGAAGCCCTACCTCTCTTCCAGCCAGCCCTGCCTCTGCGTCCCAGGGACTATTACCACCTCCAGCCCCGTGGGACCCCCTTTCCTACCACCCCCAGGGATCTCACTGTCTTTGTGGATTCCTCCACCTTGCCTGTACCTTTTAAAGGTTCTCTTTATCAAACTCTTCTCAAATTCCCACATGTGAGGGTGCCATCTGCTTGTTGCTGGATTTCCCACTGACACAGAGGGAAATATCTTTGATTCCTCCCTGGGTCTTTGTGTAGACTACATGTGATCATTGATGGAAAGCCTTTACTGAATACTCCCAGGGTCTCTGCTGCTGGTAAACGGGACTAACGATCTCTTCTGTGTGGATGAGTCAGGGTTCAAGTAAAAACACTGTAGCCTATGTGAAGTGGTACACAAGTGTAACTTTCATAAAAAGTCACACTTGGAAATGAGAAGCATCCCTTCTCCTGCATGCTCTGGCAAGCCTGTGGACCCGCCAGAGCACAGCCAGCAAGCCTGGTCTAGTGCCCAGGGGAGCAGGCAATTGCACGCCAGGGAAAAGCAGGCTCAGTGTGTGTGCTCAGCTCCCCAGGGCAGATGGAATGAATGCTGACAGAAAGAGGACAGTGCATCAGGGAAAAATAGCGCCCCCTCCACCCTGCTCCAGAAATAAACCATTTATTGACCTGGATTGATTCTCTCCCCCTCATTTCCTCTAAGCCAGCACCTGCATCTAATTTTAAGAAGCAACGGTAGATGGGCTGGGGATTTAGCCCAGTGGTTTGGTCACCTGCCTTGCAAGCATAAGGACCCAAGTTCGATCCCCGGTACCAAAAAAAAAAAAAAAAGCAACAGTAACATGTTCAACAGAATTAAAATGTGATGTGTAAGGAGCCCCAGTAAAGTTTGCTTTTGTTTCCACAGGCTGAATTGAAGATTCCTCTTATCTCCTGGGCGCCAAGAACTATGAACAGGCAGTAAGTACCGAGACATCACTGTGTGCCCCAGCTCCCATGGCCCGGTGGGGACTGGAGCCAGCACCTGCAGGGTACCCAGGAGACGTGCCCTTGCTCCTGAGGGGGACAGAGATTTCCCAAGAGGCCAGGGCTGAGGATGTGGCTTGGGCATTCAGTCCTCTGCCTTGCTGGAAAAGGCATATTCTGTGGACGCCCACTTGTTGTGTCCCTGAGTGTGTGAGATCAGAGCAGGGGTGACATGCTCCAACACAAAGAATGCAGAAGGGCTCCCAGGAGTACCTCACTCACTGCCCACCCAGGTGTGTGGAAGTGCAGGTAAAAGGCGTTAGTCCAGCTCTCTCTTTCTGGGTCTGTGATTGGGTAAGGAAACCCAAATGTGTATCTGACTCAGGAAAACACCCATCTATCCTCTGTGTCCATGAATAAAATAAAAAGCAAGCAGTCCTTGGAGGTTTAAGGACTTGCGAGAATGAAAAAATCCACTCTAAAATGCATCTGTGTACCTATTCATTTTCTCTCTTCACTTCGCCCTTTGCAAGAGCACTCTCCTCTGGTGTGACAAGAGAGGCAGAGTGACTGCACTGGAAAGAATGTGAGTTTCATGGTGAGGGAGGCCTAGTTCCACTCCTGCCCTATTGAAACACAGCTGTATGGTCCTGGGGTGTTAGTTAAGCTTGCAGGGATTTGAGAAGCTATTCAGCTCTGTGGGAAGCACAATCTGACCTGGAGGAGGAGGGACGTCTGGCTGCTTGGTGACCCTAGGTCTTAGAGGGCTCCTGGGGTTCAGTGGGATGACAGGCAAGGGTCACAGCACTGGAGTCCAGAGTGACACAGGGAGCAGCAAGCATCACAGCAGCAGCCCAGCACCGTCACTGCCCCCCAGTGTCCACAGCTGTCAAAGCTGGGCAGTGTGAGGCTCATGGGATGGGAGCTGGAGCTCACACCCTTCCTCTTGCAGTGGAGGGAGCTCCCGGGGTTCAGACCACAGGGGGAGTCCTCACCTGACCCAGGATCAAGCTCATCGAAGGTCACCTCTGAGCCAGGGGCTGTGGCCCTTTCCTCCTTGGTCTGTATCATAGCGCTTGATAGCAGGTCGCCCTAGCTTCTCTGCGCCTCAGCTTCCTCCTCAGATGGGTTGTCTGGTGACATAAATCCAGGGCTCCTCCCCTGAGCCTGCCTCTGTGGGAAATGGGGGAAGCTCTGGGAAGGGAGGCAAGGCCACTGTCAAGTGAACTGAGCTGGGTCACCTGTGGCTGCCCGAGAAAGGGGAACAACTCTCAGCCCAGCTTTATCATTAGAGTTAAATGTGGCAAGCAGCAGTGTCAGCCCAATGCTTGTGAACTAGAGGTTGTGGCCATGGGATAAACAGGAAGGCAAGTGTGTCGTTGTCCTGGAGGTGCTGTAACAAAGTACCACAACTGAGAAGGCCCTCATTGTCCTAGAGGTGAGAAGCTCAACACCAAAATCAGTTGCCAGGACCTTGCTCTCTTGGGACTCTGCTCCCTAGCGGAAAATCCTTCCTAAGTCCTCCAGCTTTGGGGAGCTCCCAACATTCCTTGGATTCAGCCCACATCACTCCAGTCTTTGCCACCACCACGATCACATGCCCTTCTCCTCTCTGTCCCTGTCTTCCCCTATTCTTCCAGTCTCAAGACTCTCTGTGTCTTATGAAAACATTAGCCATTAAATTTAGGGTTCATCTGAATTATCCTGGGTAACCTAAGAGATCTCATCTCAAGGACCTTAATTGCATCTGCAAAGACTTCTCCTCAAATAAAGTTCTCTTCACAAATACCAAGTGTAACTTGAATGTGGATGTATGTTAGAGCCACCACTGAATCAATCTACAGTGCACCTTTGAGTTACAACCAGCCTGACATACAAACAACATGGGTTATGACCAGAATTTTAGTTTTAACTTATGAACAATGTCTTGAGTTACAACTTGAATTCTGGCTTCTTATGCTTCCAGACGGTTTCAGATACAGATTTAACCCTTAAAGAGCTCTGGAAGGAAAATGATAACATCCTTTCCTTTGTGGGGTTAACTGAGAAATCCTGGACCAGTGTCTGTTCTCCTGTCTTTTATTGATTTGACCCTGTGCTGGAGACTTCCCTTAGAGAGGCGAGGTCTTCCCTCAGGCTAAGATTTTAGGTACTTTTTGTCTTTAGCCAGACAATTGTCCTCCTGCCAACAGTTTCTTATCAAGCTTCCCAATGAGTAGCAATGACGTTACCTTCCGAGTGGCATCAGATATAAAGCTAACAATGCAGAGAGCAGACCACAGGCCACACCCTCATCGCTTCATACACATGAGGTCTCCGCTCCTAGGATGAGCTGTCATGGGCCTACCCACCTGCCTGCCCTATACCTCCACACCAGGGAGCTGCCTTCCTAAATGGCATTTCTGCCCCAGATCCCAGGGCATCCTTTTCTGCCCCCAATCTCCATCAGTCCTAAACTTGCCTTCACTGTTCCTCCTTATGCACCCTCAGATCACCAGTCCATAGGGGATTGCTGCTGGCCCATCCTGAAATCAAAAGGGAACAGGGATCAAAATCACAATAGCCTCCAACACACACACACACACACACACACACACACACACACGAGAAACACACACAGGAGGAACACACACACAGGCACCATATAAATGAAAAGTAGGCCACCCTCACATACGCACATGCTACCCTCAGCCACCACCATTTCCTGCCTGTGTTTCCTGGTTTGTGGCCTTTTGTCACTCTAGATACAGACAGTAGCAGCAGCAGCACCAGCACCTAGATGTTTGTTAGAAATGCAGAATCCCAGGAGCCCAGAGCCCGCCCCAGATGCTGAATCAGAATCTGTACTTGTAGAAACTCTCTAGCTGACTCAGGACATATTCAATTTGAAGAGGGCTGGACCGGAAGCCTAGTTTCTGGCACTACTTCCTTCTCCTCCGGGTGCACTGGGAAGTATCTGATCATGAAGAGGCCCTGAGAGAAGCAGCTCCTGTCTGGCTTCATGTGAGGCAGTTTGGATCTCCAGACACACAGTTTTCCTGCTCTGCTGTATCTTGGGGAGAGCGCCCCCTTATACAGTGACAATCATTACCCAGTCAATTCGAGCCAGTAGATTCTAAATCTGATGTTACATTCGAATCATCAGGAAAGTTCTATGTCTTAGTTACATTCTCATTGCTGGAACAAAATACCAGACACCAGCAAATGAAAGGAGGAAAGATGTGCTTCAGCTCACAACTTGTAGAGATTTCAGTCTATAGCTGACTGGCTCCAAGGCGAGGCAGCATGGCAGAGGGCCAGAGCAGAAGAGAAGCAGTTTATGTCAGGGTAGACAGAGAGCAGTAGGCAGCAAGCTTGCCTTCTTTTCTGTCCCTTTATATCCCATTCAGGCTACAAGCCTATGGGTTGGTGCCACCTACACCCAGGGTAGGGCTTCCCACTACTCATACTCAGAACTACCAATTTAGTTATCACACACCCTTAATTCCAGAATCACACATCTTAGATCCAGCCACCTCCAAAAAGCCCCACCTAGGAGTGCATGAAGCATTGGGGGAACATCTGGATAAAAGCCATAACACTACAAATACTAACCTCAGTATCCTTCTCAAAGCCAAAGATATCAGAACACCTGGGCATTGGTCTTTTAATTTTTTAATGCTCAGGGGAATCTAATCTGCAACTAGGGTTAAAAAATGATATCTTACAGTTCTCTGACCTAGAATGTCTTAACGATTCTATGACTGGGATTCAAAACCATTTTGGTAAGTCTGAAAAATTCCTTACTATCAGTCTTAGTCTCCTTGGGCTGCTATAACAAAATGCTTAACTCATAAACAGCAGACATTTATTTCTCATAGTTCTGGAGCCTGTAAAGAACAAGGTGCTGGCAGATCTGGTGCCTTGTGAGGATTCGCTTCCTGCTCATAGGCAGCATTTTCTTGCTGTGTCCTCACAGGTAGAAAGGGCACAAGTGCTCCCTGGGGTGCCTTTACTCAGGGAACAGATGCTACTCACGAATTCTCCTTCCCTATGATATAATCAGCTCTCAAAGGCTCCAATTCTAATGCCATCAGCTTGGGTGATTAAGTATTAGGATGGGGACTTTGAGGGACACAGACAGTTAAATGATTGTGGTCTCTCAGGCACTTTTAAAAGGAAAGAATGAATACACATAAATGAATGGATAATAGAAAAATAGACATTATGCACACATGTGTGTATAGTGTACATATGTGCATGCATACCTGTGTGCAGTCACACCGCTTATATAAGTACATATATACACATGCAATATAAGTATCTCCACACTTCTTTGTGCATCATTGCACCAGTTCTGTGAAAGGCATTTATTTACTGAGCATGTATTATGCCAGGCACTGAGCTAGGCACATCATTTGTAAAGATGAAGATCCAAACCCTGCCCTCAGAGAGTATTAGCATGTGTTAAGCAAATCAGTTTGCTATCACATAGAAAATGATGCACAAATTCCAGGACAGCTTAGAAGGGAGCAGATGTCATGATTCTAACTTTCTTCTGAATTGAGTGGGCTATTTCCCATTGACTCCCTGTGCAACAAAACTCACAGCTTCCCTAACAGTCAATTAGACTGGATCATGCCTCATCCCTCGGAGCAAACTGGGGCTCAGAGATGAGTAGATGTGCCTGCCAGTTGCCCTACTGCACCATTGGGGCGGGGAAAAGGAGTCAAGGGTTTGATTCCCAGTATCTCTTCATCACTGTGGATGGGACTGATAAGTACCTCAAGGCTGTGGTTCTGAATGTTTTGGAAGAGGTGAGATCACCAGAATGATTGCTCCTAGTCCCCTTCCAGCGAGCCATGTCCTACATGAGCCAGGACCCTTTGGAAACTGGAGAGGACAATTCTCTCTTGCATTCTGGGCTGGGAACTGGATGGAGAGCGGGTATGCCTAGAGTATCCACACTGAAGTACATTGAATATGAAGGTAAACTAGCTTTGTGTTATTAAAATTATTCCTAGCTCTGATGGAAAATTTAGAAAGTATTCAAATGTGCAAAGAATATAAAACTCCCAGTTACCTCCTGAAACAACCACTACTTTGTTACAGATGTCTTATGCTATCTCTATGTGCAATATTTTAAAATTATAGAAAACCTTTAAAACTCATATTGCTTTTAATCATCCATTTAATAATAGTTTTATATCCAGAGCATTGTCTCACAGTATTAAATTTTCTTCAAAACCATGTGCGTGCAGCTACTACTTGAATAAGGTAGATAATCCTTTCACTATAATTGCAAAGTATAAAGGCTGAAATATTGAAAGATGCTTGCTGCAAATTTGGCAGCAAAGTCTGACCTGCACTGAGGTGGTTATGTATATTCTTCATTTACACTACTTAGTAAGGCTGTCCACTGATTGTGCTACAGAAATCGTATGTTTAATGACTGTGGGTTGCTCTGGGCCTTACTGGGGACAGTTAAGAGTATACAGCACATTTGCCATATTGCTTTTCATGCACAATATTCTGCTTCCTGGCCCTAAGGGATTCAGATAAAGGATAGTAGACCTGTATTTTATTCAGTGGTTTATTTGATCCTGCCCTTGGTGTTGGATACTTAAGTTGCTACCTATAGAGTTTTATGAGGCAGTTTTATCACCAAGATTAAGCTCGACTCCAGGAATATTGGAGGAGGCTGGAAGGATGTCCCTAGAGGCCAGTGTGGTGTGTGCTGCCATATGTAACACAATTCTCCTCTAATAGTCTATCATTACCTGGGAACACAGGCTCTAGTTATCCGACAATACCCTAATGTTTCTTTCTTTGCATTATGGAACATATCTCTCTGTTTGCTTATTTTGGAAAGAATTTTGGTGGTAAGAAAATCAGTAAAGTAGAGATTTAAATATAGAGGAGTCTTAAAGACAGAGCATGTGACCTTCCACACATGGCTGTAACCTCCTCAGCAGCAGCTCTGTGAGACAGAGTCAAGATGCTTCCCGAGAACTCTTGGAATAAAGAGCTCAGTATTTTGTAGGGAGTGAATTAGGAAACAGCAAGAAACCCCCTCCCTGTACAAGTATCAAGAGAGCCAGTTTCAAGTTGATGTTAATGATCATAGACTCCATACATTTTGCTAAGCAAAAGTGATGACACTTCCCTGAAATGCTTTTCTCACTTGAATTCAATGTCTAGTCATGATAATGAATGGATGAAGGGAATACAACAATCACTGCCCATCTCCTTCAAGCCTGGCTCTCTGTGGTCATTTAGCCTGAGAATTTGAGTCATGGATTCTGGCTGCCCACTCCTTAAACAGACTTCACAAGTGGCCATGGGAGACCCACCTCAGGATAATGACTCTCCCAAACTCAGAAGCAGGAGCTAAAGTCACAAATCTCTGGCTCACAAATCCATGATCTTGTGCCACAATGAGCAGCCTACAATGATTAAGAATACCGTTCTACATATTTCTCATAGAGGACATATCACCAAAGCAAAGGATTGTTTTGCTTATTAGAGGCATATTTTCTTTTTAAAACCTTACATGATAAAATTCACTCAATCCTCAAATGAGAATGTTTATAAGCTTCTCTCAAGGGCTTGACACAAGTCCAGCACTCTGGAAATGTCCAATAGATGCTATTTCCCTCTGACTGTAGTAATGATAAAATAAAACTCCGTGTAAACTCTAGGCCACTATTTTTCTTCATGACATGTGTGAACAACTCCTGCTTTTGACCCCAGGGAGCACCTTCATTTTGATTTGCAGGAATTAATAAGTGTAAATCCCACTGAATCTAGGAAAAATGAAAAGCAGCGATTTGGGCACCATGTGATCAGGGCCTGACACCCAGATTAATAGTGAGTATGGCTGCCCTCCTAGTTATCCAGAGGTAATTACAAACCAACTCTTGGCCAACCAGGCCTGTCCTCTGATGCTATCACAGTTGTATTGCTAGGAATTAGCTTTGTGGTTGTCTGGTAATTAAAAAACTGCAAGCTGTGAGGGAACACAGCTGAGATCCAGGGAGAACATTTTCCAGGTTTGCAGACATGGCCAGTGATACGTTTGCAGGAGCAGCAGGTGTGACTGGTCCAAGGAAATGAAGATGTTTTATGGTGGGTAAATGAATAGTTTTTCCTCCTATCCTACTGGCAAGTTGGGAAACTTCCAGATAAACAAGTTTAGTCTCCTGTCAGCTCTCCAGAAGTTTGGACTTTTCATAGTTATGGGCTTTAGAAATGTCACAAGAATGAAGAAGGCTGTGAGGTATTTTAATATTTGAGCACATTATTGTTATATTAAGTGTTGCATATTCATTATGGAGCATTTAAAAAAAACAAAAATATATGCATAATGAAAGACTGCCGCAAATGCAACCATTGAAAAATGATTGACCATACTGGACATTTTCCTTTAGGGTTCTTATACAGCTATGTACCCTATCTTGTATTTAATTTAATGTGTTATAAGTATTTTCCAATGTTACTAAAGTCTTTTTATAGATATGTGAGCTTTCATTATTTTTGATATCCCATATTTTATATTCTTCTACTGCTGAAAAACAATACAACGTAGTAACTAACTTGACAAACTTTATGAATGTTATTATGTCCAAATATTAAGTGCTCTGTTTTATTAAGTGGCAATAAAACAACACCCCTGGGATCTTATGAGCTATCCCAGTGTTTGGAAAACCTGATCACTCTGATAGTTTATAATAAGAGCACAGATTATATGTAATAAGGTCCAGAACTTAACGTGGGACTCCCATGATAAGTATCATTGGATACTCCCCATGAAAGGCAAACTATTGGCTACTTGCCTGGCTCTACTTTATCTATACCAAATAGTCCCCCAAAGATAAGATATAGAACAGCTAATTTTATGAAAACATTTGGTCATGCCCAAGTCACACCAAAATGATGAAATGATTGCCAAAAGTTCTGGGTGGATATGATTTACGGCCAATGTCATTCTGGAAATCCTGGGAAACATACCCATTGAAAAGAGAAAAGGGGATTTTTCTGGAAGTCTGGCTGCCTAGGATTTTCTGGTGAAGAGGCATCAGTCACAGGCAGGAGCAAAGGGGTTCTGATCGCAGGCTAAATAACAAGTAACTAAGTTGGGCACCTACTGCTTGATTTTCATTCCTGCCTTCCATTATTCCCTATTATTTTTTAGGTGAAATATTTTTCTGGAATTTTAACATCTTAAAAATAAATGTGATGAAAACAATAAATCTGATGAGCTAATCCACAAAAGAAACATATTAATATCAAACATTTATTTAGTTCTCAGGCAGAGCCTGGGTACTTCAGTGATTAAGAGTTCTGACCCCAGAGTGATCTGATGGAAATATTAGCTCTGCCACTAGCTGTGACATGTTAGATACATATTTAGGTTCTAGAACATCTCATTTTCTTTATTAAATGAAAATAGCAATAGTAACAATCCCAGAGCACTCTTAAAGACACTAAATGATAGCACATACAATATGTTTAGCACTTTGGACAGGAATTTGGGAGTATTCCCTAGCTGCGGTCAGTAGTATTTGCCAAATGCAGTATTTCCCACCCCCACCATGGTCCCACCCACACAACTTAGGCACAACACCTTTGGAGGTGAATCCATGCATCCAACTCCTTTAACTTCCATGAGCTTGTGTCAAATTTGACCCACAGAATAAGAAAGCAGAGTTTGTGTGACAGGTCTAGAAGTTTCTTTCGACCACTTGGGCAGCTCTAGTTCCTGCCCCTGGAAGCCAGCTTCCCTCAAAGTCATGTACTATGACCTCCACGCTGTGAGAAGACCAAACCATGTGAAGAAGCCCAGCTGATGGGCCCTTACAAAGGCAAGGAGGCTGTAGGCACTGAGCTATGGCATGAGAGTCAGGAGGCCATGGTGTTCAGGCCAGTCCAGCCTTGAGATCCACACATGAATGGAGCAGCACTAGAAAACCCAAGAGAAATCCACCCCGCTGAGAACCAGACAAAATAAATGCAGGTCCTTGTTTCTAGCTACTGCTCTGCAGTGATGTGTGAGACCAGCTGTGTCAGCAGCACATGCCAGAAACAGACAGGCCTTGTGTTTTCATCATGATCATAATTATTGCTGCAGGCAAGGCTATTTGCTGCTGGATGCTCAGGACACAATTTAGAGAGTCCTAGGACTTGATATCCTGCTTTGAAGAACATTCATTTGAGATAAAAAAAAAAATAGCAATAAAGAAACAACTAATAGGCAACCAGGAAGTAGGATACTAAGAAGAGGTTTTCTTCCAAGTGTGTGCAAGATATTAAGGGGACATAGAGGAAAAAGTGGTTTTTCTGTCTTGGAGCAGAAATTGCAGAAGGGTGTGGAGGTATTAGAGGAGGCATCCTCCGAAGGAGATGCCATCCTGACCTCTGCTTGGGGAATGACAGGGTGTTACCAAGCGGCAAATGGAGAAGAGAGTGGGCTCAGGGTTTTCTAAGTAATTACAGCAGCTGGGGAAGTTCTGTCTGGATTTAATGTAAACGGAACATTAAATTGACTGATAATTTGACTTTTGTTGCTTAAAAACTGAGTCTAAGTAATTGGAGAGATAATTTCTCTCTACTGCTTCTGATGGAGAGTGCAATTTAATTTCCCATATCTATTGATGGGGGAAAAGAAGGAGCAACCATGCAAAATCAGGAGAATGAGGGCTGAATCTGAGTGGCTATTTTTAAAAGCTTGTGTTGGCAGGGTGGTTTTTGCCACCCTGTAATTAGAAGCATTCGTGCTGCTATTTGTTGCTATTATTGTTTATTTGAACATAAATTTTTCAAATGATGAGAATTCTACATTCAGTTCAGCTCCTCCGAACTTTTTAAAGGTTTTTTTCTACAAAGATGCAAGTTTTATGAAGAAGAAACATGAAGTATTGCTCTACCATCTTTGGCAAGGTTTCATTTTCTTCCTTTATTTTTTCCAACTACTTTAAATATTGATTAGAGACAAAAGAATGGTTATAAAATATGCATATGGTATAAAGAACAACAGAACAGTTGAGATATGTGCACCAATCCTCAGTTTTTTCAAAGCATTGCCTTTATATTTGATGTTTCCATTCACCCTTCCATGGTTAAAACGCTTACACCCCTGGGAACACCCATCCTGTGTTTTAGGTCAATTGTTCACTTGCTTTTCTAAAATAACTGTATTCAAGAGTTTTACTATGTATATCCATATCGGCTAAATACTTTAGCATTGCTTGTTTTTTAATTTCAGCCAAAAGCATAATATTGTAGGATATATTCTAGACCCAGTGCCTGTGCTTGATAACTGGGCTGCCTGCTGCCAGCTTAGGCAAGTTGAGCAACCTCTCTGTGCTTCTTTTCTCAGTTGCACAGTGGAATCAATACTATGCCTATTTTACAGTGTTCTTGTGAGAATTCAAAGAGCTGATCTATATAGCACATTTTAAATAGTTCTCGGAACCTAGTGTGAGCTCTGCACATATGAGTTAGCTATTGTTATTTTACAACCTGTTTTATGATTGCCCAAATTCACATTCAAAAATAATCTGTGCTGTTGTGGATAGCACCAATTCCTTCCATTTCAAGGTCATAAAATGTTTCCTTATGTGAATATGCTATTTATTTACCCATTGTCCAGCCAATGGATACTTATACTTCATTCCTTGATCTTGCTTGTCCTGGTGCTACTACGGACATTCTATTCTGTGTCTTGGGGCCTCTAGTCAAAGGTATCTGCATGTAGGGATTATTTTTGGGACTGAGGCTAGAGGTATTAATGCCTCCAACTTTACCAAGCAATGTTACAGTCTCCAAACTCACCAGGCCATTTTGCATTCCCACAAGAGTGTGGCGGTGGTCCAATTGCTTCACTCTAACAGTTTTAATTTCTCACTGAGCAGCTAAGTGGTTTTAATTTACAGCTTGTTGATGAGGGACATGGTTGAACATTGTCTCAGATACATTGCTAGACATCACTTCTGTCTTCTCTACACAGGGCTTTTCAAGGCTTTTCCCACTTTTCTGTCCATCTTTTTGTCTTTTTTCGGTATTGATTTGCACGTGTTATTTTTTCTGCACATCTCCCAATCTGTGGCTTTAAATTTTGATTCTTTTTGTATTTTTTTTTTCTGACCATCACTTCAAAGCAGTAGCGCATAGCAGGTTCTTCTTTATTATTCTCTCATTTTGTTCAGCGTTTAAAGAAATTTCTTAATGTGAGGTCATTAAGATCATCTCCCACATTACATTCTGAACATCGTGAAACTCACCTTTTTTAGGTCTTTGATCAGCCTGGAGTTGATTGATTTGTGTGTGGTGTAGAGAAATAACCAATATTTTCACATGGATAGAAAATTCACTGAGGCCTATATATTAAAAAAGTCTACCCCCACTCCCCCATCTGCAGTGCCATTCTTGTCCTAAACCAAGTTTCCTTGTGCAGGTGGATCATCTTCCAGATTTGGCCTTTGGGCCACATTTGCAGTAACTAGGTGGTGTCAGTTACACAAGTCCTAATTACTTTATCGTAAGTCATGACACCTGAGGATTTGCAGAGCCAACTTGTAGCTAAGCAATGACTTTCTTCTGGAGTATTTACTCTTTCACGTAAGTATTAGGATCATCTGATCAACATGCACATGAACACATAACTCCTTCTTGGAATTTTGATTAGAATTACCTGGGAATTACCTTGGTATTAAATTTTCCATTTCATGAACATGTTATATATCTCCAGAGAGACAGAATTTCTCCAACAGAATTCCATAACATCTTATAATTTTTCTTCCCAAGGAACTGCACCTTGTAATCCTGTAAGAGATTTACTTCTAGATACTTCACATATTTTATTGATAATATAAATGCTAGGCTATCAAAGTCTTATTTTTTCATGTTTGTTGTGGTATATTCTTAGGGGATGCATACAGTGGTCCTCCTAAATGCTTTATCAATATTAATAACCTATTTTTGTGTTGGATATGTAGATAATAACATCTATAAACAATTCAATTTTATTCCTTCTTCACTTCCTCTCTTTTGTCCCTCTTGCCACAACTCATTGGTTAGGATCTCCTAAGCAATGCTAAAGGAAAGTGGTAAGAGTGGATGATCTTTGTTCTTAATCTTAAAAGAATCTCCTTCAGGATTTCACCACAAAGCATAAGGCTTGTTTCAGATTTAGATAGGCTTTGAATATCAGGCTGAAGATACTAGGCTGTCAAGAGTCTTTATAAAAATCTAACACACACACATATATGTTAACTTTAATCAATATTTTCTGTACTTATTAAGATGATTATGCATTTTCCCTTTCATTAATGTAATCATTTATTTTAATGGATTTGCTAATGTTAAACAAAATTTGAATTTCTGAGCTAAATTTAATTTGGTTATGACATAGTGTATCCTTAACTATATTGGTGCAGTAAGTCATTAGTGAGTATTAATGAAAATGGCCTGTAATACTCTTTTCTCTTACTCTCCTTGCTGGATATTGGCATGAAGTTGGTGCTAGCCTCATCAATAAATTAGAGAGTATTTCTAAGTTTTCAGTTCTGAGCAAGAAATTGCATGGTGTGATGAGGAATAATTTGCTTAGATATCAATAAAACCATCTTGGATTTGGGATTCCTTGAGGAAAGATTTTCAACTTGATTTACTATCATTGTTGGTTATAGAAAAATATCACTGTTACTATTCCTTCATGAGTAATTTCCTATTATATATTTTCCTAAATATTTATTTATTCACTAATATTCTCTCATCATTTGAACCTCTTGTGTGCCAATAGTTATTTCCCCTTTTACATTTCTAATTTAATCTGTTGGTGTCTTCCTTTTCACTCCTGATCAAATTTTCCAAAGATTCATAAATTTCACAAGTCCTATGTTCTATAATTCATTTTCTGTATTAGTAATGTCTGCTATTATCTTCATTAGTTCTTTTTGTATGTGTTTTTGGCATTATACTTTTGTTATTTCACTGATCTATCACATTAGAATCTTTGACAATTAAATTTTAGCTTTTCTTCTCTTCTAAAATGAAGACTTCCACTTTATATTTTATGTGCTCAAATTTTAAATACTTGCTCATTATTTATCTTTTGATTCCTATCTTGTTGATTTAAAAATAAATTCAGATTTTTTATCACCTTACTCTTACCAAGTTTTAGCTTAATCATAAATAGGTCACAGAAAATGGTCTATGTGCTGTTATCTTATGAGGGTTTTGGCCCATGGCTTATGTTCAGACCTGGGGCACACTTGTACAGTGTCCATGTGTTCCTGCTCCACACTCATTGAAGGAACTCTTCTGCAAATACCTACATGAATTTGTGTAATTATATTGTTTCACTCTTTCAAATCCTAACTGCTCTTTTGTCTTTTTACCTTATCTATTGCAAATACTAGACATTAAAAATATTTTAGATCATAGTAAATTTGTCATTTTCCCAATATTTATCACAACTACATATATTATTAGAAGCATAGAATCTTTGGATTGTTTTATCTTCCTGGTACACTAATTCTTTTATTGTTATGCAGTGAGCCACTAGGAAAAACTGTTTTCTTCCTAAAAAGCTTATTTTGTCTGATATTAATATAGCCAGGCTAGCTCACTTTTAGTCAGTATTTTATGGTACATCTTTTATATCATTTTATATTCCAAGTTTTCTATTCTTATGATTTAGGCTTGCCTCTTGTTAAAAGCATATAATGACATTTTGAATTTTTTAATCTAGTAAAACAAAACTGTCTTTCAACTGAAGAATTTTCTCCATTCACCATCATTGTAAGTGCGATGTTTATCCCCACACCCTTATCCCGTGCCTCACATGTGCCCCTCCCTTTCTGTTTCCTTACTTTTGTCTCCTTTTTTCCTTCTTTCAGTCAGACTTGAGTGCATGCACATTTAGGTCCATGTGGACACCCTTGTGCATTTGTTCCCACTGCATTTTACCTCCTCTCATCTGTTACTTATTTCTTTTTGTGCTTTCTTCAATATTTTACTGTATAATTGAGTTATGAACATCTATAATTAATATATTTGCTATATTTTAGAATATACACAGACCTTGCATCACTTTAATTCTGATCACTCACCTAACATATACACTACTGCTGAAATACGAATATTGGCTGAAGTATTTAGCATAATCTTTGATCATATTAACTTTTCCATGTTGAAACTTTTCCATTGAGGATCACTTCCTTTCAATATGAAGAACACAATGTGGAAATATCCTTTAGTGAAGGTCTATGTAATGAAAAACAGTTTGAAAAAATATATTTTAGTGTCAAGCAAAGTCCTTATTTTACCCTCACTCTTAAAATAACTTCATTGGATAGATAATTCCAGGTTGACAGTTATTTTCCATTGGAACCATAATTATTTTCTACACTCTTTTACCAACCACAGGTGTTAATGCAAAGTCAGTTCTTTTGAAGATAATGTTTTTCCCCCTCTGGATGCTTTTAGAATCTTCTCACTATGATTGATTTTTTACTGATTCACTATAATATACATGATGTGCATTGCTTATTTATCTAGCTTTTGATACATGGGAAATCCTGATTTTCTATTTTGATATTTTTCACCTTTTTCTAATACCCTGTGCTATCTCTTTAAATACCTTTACATTTCATTTTCCTTCTATCTTCGAGAACTGATTACAAGTATATTATACCTTCCATTCTTACTGATATATCTCAACTTCTCCTTTATAGTTTCCCTTTTTTCACTCTGTCCTGAATTCTGAATAATGTGTTTTAAATATCTATAGTCTAGTTAATTCACTCTCTTTATTTATGCCTCAACTGTTTTAAACCCAGAGTGTAATTCTTTTCCCAAGTCTATCTGATCATATTTACAGTGTCTCTTTTGTTTCTTCAGTTAAATCCCCTATTTTTACTGAAACACAACACATAGACTTATTTCATATGCTTTGGCTGATCATGTCAGTATCTGAAGACTGGGCAGCTGATTCTGCTGGGGGTTGTTTCTTCTGGCTCTCACCCTGGTGCTTTGGTACCTTAAAGGTTCTCTGATTTTGTTGATATACTCCTTTTTCTCAGAAATCAAGCAATGGGGACTCTTTGAAGCCCAGGCTGAGTGTGTTCCCCCAAGAGGACTTGTGATTGCTTTTGTCAAACACTGAAAGGAACTATTATAACAGGACTTCCTTACACAATTCAAGTTAAAGACATTTAGATAAGCAAGACTGGAAATCCAATTGTGTTTATAAATTCTCAATGGGGAAAAATCGTCCTCCAGGCACCGATGTTTGAGAGCACAGAAAACAGGCTTGTCTGTAGCCCCACTTCTCCGGGGCCCACTTTTACATGGCAATGGCTCCCACTAGACTGCCAGACGCCCCCCCCTCCGGTGTACATGCTGTAGAGATGCCTACAAGACTCCTTCTACTGCACTTCCTGCTGCAAGCTCCTTCTAGACTATTCCACAGCATAGAGTATCTGAACTCTATTTGAAATCTCCCATGTTCTGCAAGGCCAAGGAAATTAAAAACCACTTTTCTCCCCATGTTAGAAAAACCACCAAGGACAAAGCTGTCTCGAGTGCCCTGCTTTTCCTATGGGTTCTCACCTTCATTTACTTTCATTTACATTTGGGGCTTTCCTTGAGTAATCTTTAATTTTCCCAGCTATTGATTGAAAATGGGTCACTTAAAAAACTTTGCTAGTCCTCTTTCTTTTGCTCTCTCTCTCTCTCTCTTCTGTCTCTGTCTCTGTCTCTCTCTCTCTCCCTCTCTCCCACTCCCTCTCCCTCCCGCTCCCCTTCCTTCTCCCCACCCCCTTCTCCCTGTCCTCTCCCCCCCGCCCCCACCTGCTTTTTTTGAGACAGGGTCTTGCTATGTAGTTCAGGCTGGTCTTGAATTCATTATGTGGTCCAGGCTCGCCTCCAACTTGTAGCAATCCACCTGCCTCAGTTTCCCAAGTGTAAAGAAAAAAAAAACTTTGCTAGCAAAGGTTCGATCTATTTTATTCTGCAAGATATAAAATCAAATTGGGTTCAATTTTTTAAAATTTTTATTTCAAAAAATTTTAGCCAAAAGTAGAAGAAATGAAGATCCCATGTTTTAAGTTTCATTAAGGGTACATTTTATTCAGTTTCATTATTTTCAGGTAAAGAAAAGCAACACATCTCCACAACTGGTGTGTCCTTTGTGCAATATGTTTCACCAAAGTTTTCCAAATGTTCATTCAATGAGCAAGATTTAAGCTCTATTACAGGCCAAACTCTATGCTGTTCCTGTTTGAATACATTATCTCCTTAGATTTAATCTTCAAAGATAAAGGACTTAAGGGCTACTTTACACATTAAATGGTAAGCCAGATCTGCATGGTTTGAAGGATAAAGTGATGGTATTAGCTGAGGTTAGTAAGTATAACACATTAAATCTCCCATTCCCAGGGAAATGCACCACTTGGATATTGTGATATTAAAGTTCCTGAGATGGAAGCATCATCTGATGTTTAAGATAACTTAGAGAAGAACTTGTGTCAGGGCAGAGCTGCTTTGTTCTCCCAAGCTTCTGCTTGAGGATCTAGAAGAATGAACCAGGGGAAAGCCTTTGATACTCCCTCTTGGTCACTTGCAAGCTCTGTGAACACAGACAAGACACTGTAAGGCTTGTATTCTCTTATCTAAAAGAAGGTTATAGCTTTTACCAATTTTCTCTGCCATCTCTCATGTGATGATGCTCCAAATAGTAGAATGTTTGATCCAGAAGATAGATGACTGTGGACTCTAAGAAAAGAGAGGAAGCCTTGAAATAACCCAGACCACAATTCCAACCTTTCCTCTGTTATCTGTGGATAGGAGATATATGACATGTGTGTAAAGAACAAGAGAAACATCTGGCATCATGAGCCTCTTCACTGTTAGTATCTTGAAATTGGAGTCATAAATCAATAATAGCTCCACCAGCTAGTGGCATTTGAGACTCAGATAGACTGGTCATTTTCCTCACCTATGGAGCAGAGGGAAAAATATGTCCCATAAGACTGGCCCACTGATGTCACTTGAGATAATACATAGGAATAATCTTAGTCACCTCAATGGGACCATAAAGATCTGATATCTTGATACATGACACTTTGTACAGTGAGATGTTAAGCCAGGAACATCAGTAACGAGATTGGGAGTATAACTAGAGTATGAGCAAAATGAAAACAGATGCTATTCCTTTCCGGCTTCCAACCTACACAGAAGGTGACTCTCTGGCGTCTACCATACTCTGTACACAGAGGTCATAGTGCAGTGAGAGATTTGGCACAATTTCGTGTAGTGAAATCCACACCAACTTAGAATTTGGAGATGTGGGCTTTGGTTCAGAAGTTAATCTCTGCCAGCCTTTGAGAACCAGAGAAGAAGCATGTCTGGGCTTCACAGCAGCTAACCAGTTTATTTTCATCATTCTTGCATATTCATCTGCTAGAATAATGTCTCACATGGGTTGGCTAAATGAAAAATAAAGCAATTTTTTTTACAGTTAACTTTCCTTTTGTGAAGTAATCATCACAATGCTTCGCTCCTGAAATTACTGGGGTACACAGGAAGAGCTTCACCTAGGGCATGGTAGGTACTTGATATAGAGTACGTCTTACACTGCTGATAATCAGCTCATACCTACATCCTAGGTGGATTTAATATGACTCTTCCTACAAGTCCCACCATAGGGCTTAACTGTATGCCTACAAATAAGTCTTCCCGCAGCTCCAAAAGGTTATGTGTCTTCAGCTGTCTTCTCTTCTTTCATTGGAATTAGTGATTAAAAATAGAAGAAAAAAAAAAGCCAGGCATGGTGGCACACACCTGTCATCCCAGCACTTTAAGAGGCTGAGACAGAAGGATCTCAAGTTAGAGCCTAGAAGGCAAATTTATGACTTAATAAAGACTCTGTTTCAAAATAAAAAGGGCTGAGGATGTGCCTCAGTGAGAAAGCCCTGGATTCGATCCCCAGTACTGCAGGAAAGAAGACGGTAAGGGAGGAGGTGGGGGAAGAAGGAGAAAGAGAAGGAGATGGAAAGGGGAAGTGGAGGGGAGGAGAAGAAAGGAGAGAAGGAGATAGAAAGAGGGAAAAGGAGGGGAGGAGAGGGAGAAGAAAGGGAGAGGGAGAAGTGAAGAGGAGGAAGAAGAGGGAGGAAGGAGGAGAGAGGGGAAGGAAAGGGAAAGAAAAGCAGTTTCTGCTAAAAAAAAATTTTGGATCCAAAGGGGATACCTGTCTGGATATTTGCCAACCCTAAAAGACTTCAAATTCATAATGCTCCAGCTCAAATGCCTCGAAAGAAGTCATGGTTGTTACAGCTGTGTCTAGATGTCTCCCAAAGCCTCATGCTGTCATAGGTGGGGCTTTTTCAGAGGTGGCTGGATCTAGGGTGTGTGATGCTGGGATTAAGGGCATGTGGTTACTAAATCAGTCCGCTGATAGGTTTGGCACGGTCCTAGTCCCAGTAACCTGGATAGACTATAAAGGACAGAAAGAGGCTTGTCTTGTCCCTTGCTTGCTCGCTTTTCCTGTCTTCCACTGCCATGAACTGTTTCTCCTCTGCGATGCCCCTCTTCCTTGGAGCCAGCCGATTATGAACTGAAAGCTCTACAAACTGTGAGCCAAATAAACCTTTCTGCCCCTAACTTGTGGGTGTTGGATATTTTGTCTCAGCAATGAGAAAGTAACTAAGACATGGCAGAAAGAAAGGAACTGAAGATTTTTTAGGATCCCCCAATCAGCCTGAGATTCTGGAGCTCCTCAGGAACAAGGGCTTTGTCATCTTCCTTCATCAGCAGCTACTGGTCCAGGCTGGCTATGACACACAGGAAACAGCTCTTCCTAGGCCGGCCCTAAAGTTACAGCCAAAATGCATGGTCCATCAAGACTGCCTGCCCTTTCTCCATTACTTGTACCTGTGATTCTTTGGGGTTTTTGTGGTACTGGGTATCAAACTTGGGACCTTGCTCTTGTGAGGCAGGTGGCGGCACCACTGAGCTAAACCCCCGGCCCTGTATCTGCGATTCTTTGGTGAAAAGTGGGGACTGCATAACTCAGGCACTGAGTGGTTTCAATGCTGATGCTTGTGCTCTGGAGTTAGAGGTAGTTATCTTTTCCCTAAGCAGGTTCTGAGTTTTTATAAAATAAACAGGAAAGAGGGTGAGAGGGGGCAGCCTTGTTTCTCATGCTGGCATGGCTCAACCTCCTGTTTCTTTCTTTCTTTCTTTTTAAATTATATTGGTGCATTTTAGGCATACAATACAATGACATTCATCATTGGAAATTTGCACCTTTACATAATCCATCTTGGTTCTTATTTTTTCCCCCTTCCCCTGCCCTCCTTTCAACCCCTCCACCCCTTGCTATTTTCAAAGACTTCGTTTCCATTTTTTCTTTTTCTCATATTAATTCCATTCCCTTCCTTCCTTCCCCCACTCCTCCCACTTCCCCTTCCCCTTTGCCCCTTTTCTTCCTATTTCACACTATCCATTATACCTTTTAGTCCTTCTTTACACTTGATGGCAGTGAGGCTGGGAAGTTGTACTCCATGCCAGGAAGCACACAGCTTGGTGGCCCACTTCTGTCTTTCTCTGGCCAGGTCAACTGGTAGTGAGGAATTTCTTCCTGACAAAACGGATGTGCTGGGCACATCTGCACTAAAGCTGATAGCACAGCATGTCCTGGAAACCCATCATCTGGTCATTTCACTTTGCACTTCAAGTCTTGGACCTATTTCCTGAGCTGACATAAGTGGCACAGACTTTTCCAATGCAAAGTTCTCTAGAGTTAAAAATAAACCTTAGCTCTATAAGGTTCAGGCTCTAATTCTCTTTTCGTCGTTCTTTGTTTAGAAGATGCATTCAAATTAGCTGGGATGCAATTTGAATTTGAAATTTTCAAAGCAGGTATCTATACAAATACCTATTGTGTGTGTGTATGTGTGTGTGTGCCATATTTAAAATATTCACTATATACCCAGCATACAGCATGTTATAGAATCACCCTAAGGATTGACTGAGGATGAAATGTATTATTATCTTCAAAGTGAAAGATTAGAAAGTTAAGTATGTCAACTTGGGTCTATCTAAATTAAGCTCTTGTGTCATTTCTACTTAACCTTGAAGACTTACAAGGTTCTCACCTTGAAAGGGGAGAGGAATCAATATTTCAAGAGGCCTATAGAGTCTTAGAACAATAGGGTTGAAAGTCTCCCTGAAGCACAAATATTCACTTCTCAGGCACTACATGAATTCCATTCTAGGCTGAGCATGGGGGACGATGACATGAGATGTATTATTCTGTCAATCCCTGGTGTCTTCACATTGTCAGCTGCTGGCAGCAACAAGTGCTGTGACAGAGATGGCCCAGCATGCTTGGCCTTGTGGAAAGGGACACCTGGCTCAGGTTGGAGCAGAAGCCCACAGATGAGGAGATTAGGAAGGTATTATGCAAGGAATTTTTCAGCATTCAGCCTAACCCCTTCTGGGGCCCCTAGGTCAAATCCAAAATGCATTTCAAGATTCCTCAGGCAACAGAGCAGAGCAAATGGCACACATGGGAGAGGCATGGCGGGCACCCCGCTAGCAACTGGGATTTCCAGCCCCTAAGATCTGGCTAAGATTGGCATGCACCGGCTTTATGTGCTTTGGAGAAACTTAAAGCTCTGCCTAAGAACTACATGAATAATTAAGCATCAGCTCATCACCATTTTTAGTTCAGAGTAGAAGACAAGAACTAAGAAATGGGAGGATGGAGCTGGGTGTATAGCTCAGCGGTACAGTGCACACTTAGCATGTGTGAGGCCCTAGGTTCCATCGATCCCAGAACCTACAAGAAAAAAGAAGCAGAAAAATCTAACTTCCCTCAATATCAAGGTATATTAAAACCAATGAGAAAAAACATAGTCATACTGATACTTTCTTTTTTAAAAAATTTGATTGTTTTATGATAAATTTTGCATTACTTTTAGTTTTTTGAATATTGCATTCAGTGTTCATCTTGCTTGTTGAGATTTTAGGTGCTCCTCTAAATATTGCTCCCAAGGCAAAAGCTCTACTCACTGCACCTTGATCTTTCTCCTTCTGGAGCCATCATTGTTTTTTGACTGCAAAATGTAGACTCCTGAGCTCAAAACTGGGCTTGAGTCCTACTGTCAGGGAGACCTTTACAGTCCAGCCTCAAGGTATCTCAGTTTCCTCACCTGTAGAATGGAGATGATAACAGCACCACATTGTTGAGTTGTGAGGTTTAACTGAGTTCATACAAGGACGATGGAGGAAGAGGGCCAATGACACTGAGTTATTATGAAGGCAAACACACAAGTACAAGCACTCAGCGTCCTGAGCCTCAGACCAGTTCTCTGGGCCATACCAATAACATTGACAAGCCTGCTGCATGAAACAAAGTTTTGCCTGAAAAATGTAGGTGTAACACAGAAGGAAAGCACCGTACTCTACCCCAGAAACAACTCAAATCACATAATAGGCATGTCTGATCCTTGTGACCACCTCCCACCACCTCTGCTGCCCAGTATTGCTCTGCTCCTCACTTCCTACTGCCCTCCTCTTCCCTCTGGGAAGGAGAGTACTAAGGGTATCCTCCTTACCCTTTTATTAAAATTAGTGTTGAGCAACCTGAGTTGCCAAAATTCATCTCCGCCTTATGCAGAATACTTTGAGCTTCTGAAGGCCCTTCTTCCAAACCCAACCTCAAGCCTGCTGTACATAGCCAAGCTCACTGAGGCTCATGACAGAGAACCTCATCTAATACGGTCTAAGCAACTATGGCTGTAAATCATACAAGCTCAGCAAACAACAGACATCTGGTGTGGCTGATGCCCAGAGACGTCTTGGTGGAACTTCTCTCTGGGAACCTTGGACAGTCCTTAGGGACACTGAGAGTTTGTAAATGTGCTGTCACTTTGAAAGGTTAGGACCTAATTTTGAACATGGGTTGGGGGCATATGAGGAAGTGGAAGAGTTGTCAGAGAGTGGGGATACAGAAGTGGCACCTCTCCCTCACCAGTGACTCTCCTCTGCCATCATCTACCTATGCATGGCAACGTGCCCTCTCCCGTCACTTCAGCACCTGCCCTGGCAGAAGCAGGACATGTTGAGATGCTACTGAAGGGCAAGTGAAGGGAAATGAAGCCAGTCACCACTGCATGGTCTTGATAGGCTATTTTCTTGCTACAAAGCATCGGCACCATTAGGGCAAGGACTATGCCTCTCTCTGGGTCACTACTGTAGCTCAAGCATATAGCAGAGACCCTGAATACAGCAGACACTCAAACAACATTTTGTTGATTGCGTTACTGCGGAGTAATTGAAAGGTGAGGGGAATCTGAAGACAGGATCTCAGGACTGTGCGGTTATGTGAATTCCTCCTTCTTCTGCCATCCTGGGGAGAACAAACTGAAATGACATTGGCATCTTTCAGGAAGATCCAGTTTTCTCCAAGTGACATGAGTTAGAAACCCAGTCAGCCAAGAAAGCCAAATGCCAAGGATCGCATAACAGCCACGATTCAGAAAAATTGCATTATACAGTTAGATCACTGAATTGTAAGCATCAAAGCTACATGTCTGTTTATGTGAATATGTGCATGGAAGAGAAAAATGTTTACACAGCTTCTTTAAGACTGTACAACACTGAGAAACAGGAAAGAATTGTCATATACAAACTTTGTAGCGTGTGCATGCATGAGTATACACATGCGAGACAGAGCAGGAGAGGAAGGGAGACTGTCAGGTCCTCTTCAGAGACTTCATCCCAGCCTCCAGCTGAGCATCAGAGCTCTGGGGCGCTCCCAGGGGAAGTTCAGAATTCTGACGCTTACGCCTTGCCTTGCATGTTAGACCATGGTGCTGTTGTCTCTAATGACGGGGAAAACGAGTCATCACTAAGCTGACACTAGGAGCTGAAGTGCTCCAGTAAAACAGAGCCCAGACTTTAAAAACAGGGCTGTGCTAGAGTTGAGCCCTGATGGCTCCACTGTATGTGGCACAGAAGGAGGGGCTGAACGCTGCAGGGCTCTGGAGTTTCCCCGCATGCCAATCATAAAGCACTCAGACCAACAGGTCCAGTCACACTTTCTGTGATGACGGAAATATGCACTGACCCACAGGGCACCTGACACCACGTGTGGATTCTGAAAACTTACACTGTGACTTGCAAGAGTGGGGGACCAAGCAGGCTGTGGTGGTGCCTGCCTGTAATCTCAGCACTCTGAGAGGCTGAGGCAGGAGGATTATAAATTCAAGCCCAGACAGGCTGCTTAGAGAGACCCTGTTTTAAAATGAATAAAAAGGCCTGGGGGCGTAGCTCATTGAGAAGGCCCTGGATTCAATCTCCAGTACCAAAAAGAAAAGAAAAAAAACAGGGAGGAATTGTTATGTTTAGATTTTTAATTAATTTTCATTTAAATGTAAGTGGCCACATGGGCGTGTAACTACTATACTGACCAGTGAAGATCTAGGAACTACAGGTGCATGCTCTTTTTATTCTTCATGATGGTTTTGAATTATATGATGCAGAAAGTCTTTCCACATCTCATGGATAAGGAAATGGAGGCTCAGAGGTGATCTCTGACACCTACAGGGTTGTCTCCTGCCATCTCCTGGAGATCCATGGGCAGCCACTCCCACCCGCCCTGCCTGGCACACAAGCCCCTGGGCCAGGTACTGGTCACCTGAGCTGAGCAAGTGCCTCCTACAATGAGCCGAAGCCACTGGCAGAGGATTATTGGTTGTGTCAGTGCTAAGGCATCTGTCTACACCACTTCCCATCAGTGACAGCAGGAGGAGTGGCTGGCTAAGGAGCTCACCATGTGCATCACTTTCACACAGCCCAGCAGTGTGGGAAGGGGCCTAGAATTTGGTGCTAGACTTTGCTTTGTATTGGCCAGAAACACCTCCAGGTCACCGGGTCAAGCATCTTCTTGAAATCCCTTCATCACAATCCGTTTCAGCCCCGAAAGATACCAACATTTCAAGGGGTAGGGGAAGCATCTGCTGTGCTCTAGTTCATGTGCCCCACATTGATGTGCTGATGGCCTAACTCCTAGCACCTCAGAATAGGACGGCATTTGGAAATAGAGCTACTAAAGAGGTTGTTAATTTAAAACAAAGTTTTCAAGGTGGTCCCAAACCCAGTATGAAAAGGAGACTCTGGGACAGAGCTGTATGGAGACAAGGTCATAGGAAGGCACACAGATGAGACACCCAACTATAAGCCAAGGAGAGAGACCTCAACCCTCTACGATCAAAACAGAGGTGAAAAATGTCTCCTGTTTAAGCTACTCAGTCTGTAGTTCTCTGCTGCGGCAGCCCAAGCAAAATAGTACAGCATTTTTGGATAAATCTTCCCAAATGGTTCTAAGAAGAAGCTCAAGTGGAGAAACCCAGCTTTAATTCATGAAGGGATGACAATAAGAGTGTTACTAAAGTAAACATCAACGGTGGTAACAAGAAATGAAAGCATTACAGCTTTCTGCAATTAAGACGCCTCTCTCACACGTTTGCACAGCGTTGCTATGAGGATTCATCATTATTCCCATTTCAAAGAGAAGCAACTGGAACCTCAAGAAGCAAAGAGGTTTGTTAAGTTCATGGAGATGGCCATTAATGAAGTGGGTCATAAATATTCGTTCCTAGACTCCTCGGCCCCAGCAAGATTCAGGGTCACCATTTCATCTTTCCGTCTGCTTTTCAACAAAGCTGCCTCTGACGGGGGTGACCATGTGTCACAGACAGTTCAGGGTCGCACTGTTCTCCCAGAGGAAGAATTATTTATAGTGTTCCCTTTCATCCTCAAAAACATCTAGATTTTACAAATTGCTCCACAACCTACAGATCACCCCCATGTAGGAGTGAAAAGTTCCCCATAGGTGGTCACAAATCCTCACTTGAGTCCAGCACTTGCCAAACTGATAAAGAGACAGGCACCTGCAACTGCTGTCCTCTCCACAGGACCATGGGTACAAACTCAGCCCCCAGGAGTGGAGGTGGTGCTGAAAGTAAGGTGCAACCAGGGCTCCATTCAGGAGACTGGGGCCTTCACTGGGACCCGCAGCCACTGGCTTGCATTCAGAGCTTAGGTAAAATGAAGAAATTAAGCTCCATAACACTGAGCTCCTTCCAGCTGTAATTCTCTGGTTATGTCAATAAGTGCTTAATAGGCTTAAGGGACTACATAAGAGGGCAGGCAGTAAAAGCAGCATGAGTGACACCTTCCAGGAGCCATGGGCCCTGGGATAGGTAGGACATATGCAAGTTGATGTTTTGCCCCCAAACATCTAAAGTATGGGTTTATTTATTCCTTACAGTCACAACACACATAAAAGCCAGTTGGTTAATGCATAAAGCGCCATTATTTTGATTACACTGAGTCTCAGGAATCTTGCACTTCTCCAGGACAGATTGCTTCTATGGAGTGATGCTGGGTTCAGCCTTGCATCTGGTAGCTCCACCAGCTGCAGTAGGTCTCTGAGGCTGGCAGGGAGTTGGTGGGATGCCATGTGCTTCCTTTGCTCATATCCCTCTGTCTGGAAATCAGTGCATAGCACTGCCTGGCTGCAAGGAGGCCGGAAAGTACAGGGACCTCCAATCCACAGCAAATGTCTCTACTAAAAGCCTGTGCATGGTAGTCCATCATTAGAAAGAAAAGTCACCTAGAGATGAGAATCTAGATGATGATACAAGGAGGCTCATTTGCTGCTCCTACTGCTCCCTTGGCGTCCCTTGCCATCTGCTTTGGGCACCCGAGTCCCTGCTCCATGTGGCAGAGCCACACTACCAGTCACCTGGCTCCATCTAGGAAGTCTGCTTCTTTAGTACTAAATCCTAAGACTGTTTAGCAATGAAAATTAATTAACTATTATTACACATGCTACAACATCAACAAACCTCAAAAACATTATACAGAAGCCAGACACAAAAGATAACATGTAGGATCTCATTTATACAACACATCCAGAGAAGGAAAATCCATAGAGACAAGAAGGAAACTGGTGGTTCATGAAGAATCTGTTATGGCATTCAATTTCTCTCACTAAATCTTTGTAGGAAAAAAGAATAAAATCATGCAGCACTTCAGTTAGTAAAAGTGGCATCAATCTTGAAAAGCGACTGGAAGAAGCCACATAGGACCAGCTCTCTTGAAAGGAGAAATAACCAGTGGGCCATTATAAGGGGAACATCTCCTGGTTTGGAGTCAGGGCCCCCAGGCCCCCTGCTTTCCAACTAAGGGGCCGTGCAACAGGACAAGGCCTTTCCTCTCCCTGGGCCTCAGTTTCTCCCCTAAAGACACCAGCGCAACTGTACATTTACCAATGATCCCTCCAGAAAGGGCATTCTCCAATCCTTCCTTATCTCTCATGACTTTCACTTAGCTCTTAAAGAACCCAAAGGGAAAGTCATGTTGTTCTCTGGGAGGTCTGCCTGGGAAAGCATGAAATCTTCAGAAGGCCAGCAGCAACAGGTATTTCAAACAAACAAGGCTTAAGTTAGAAAGCCAGAAATGCAGAAGCACCAAGAGGACTCCAAGTAATTAGCATGGAGAACACCCAGTCTTTCAGAGAGCAATGTGAGCCCCATAGGCAGACTCCAGGCTGCAGGTCCTCATTCGCTTCCTGAGATCAGCTTTGGAGAGGTAGAAAGGGTAAAGCCTGACTTGCAAGGGAAAGGACAAGTAAATGCAGTAAATAGAGTTAATTAACTTCAGCTGCATCCCCCAATTACCATGGGCTGAGGGCACACAGCAGGCTGGCCAGGAAACGGGCTCGCTGAGCAGCCCACTGACCCGGTGCTAACGTGTGGGACATTGCCCGGAGTGACCACCCATGTGTTCCCTTTGACACCTGAAGCCGTGAGCCCCTTTTTCAGGGTCCATATTCATATGTCTTCCCCTGGCCTCTCCTCAGTGTCCTTTCTTCTAGTTGTCTCTGTCTTCCTCTGAGCTCCAGCACCTTTAAGAAGCAATCACCAGCTGAAGAGAGGAATCGAGATGTGATGTTCAGGGCAGTCTCGCTGCAGCCAGTTCTGCCTGTGGAACTTGGACAACCGAAATATGTTGCGTCTCAAAATCAGGAGCTCTAACTTTGACCTCATGGATTGTCTCAGTATTGGTGGAAATCAATACCATGTTTCCTGGGCCAGGAGAGGTCAGGCGCACACTATTGGACAGAAGCAGGGATCAATGGAGATGCTGGTGGGGACTGGCTTGTCCGCCAATGACCCACATGGAAACAGTTGGTTCCCAGAGTATCTGCACTGAGAGATGAGAATGTACAGAAAGTGAGGTTTAGTGAAAGGTGATTGGGCCAGGGACCAGCACTGGAGGACGTTGGTGCTGGTCTCCAAGCAGTGGACTAGTTCATGAGAAAGTGAGTGGCTTTAGAGGAGCAGGCCTGGCCTCTTGCTCTTTCTTCTTCTCTTGTCATATTCTCTCTCTCTCTCTCTCTCTCTCTCTCTCTCTCTCTCTCTCTCTCTCTGTCTGTCTCCCTGTCTCATTCTCTTGCCAATGTGACTGATAGTCACCATGCTGTGACACAGCCAGGAGGCCCCTACAACACACCAGCCCCATGCTGCTTGTATTTTCCAGCATACCCAAACTGTGAGCCTGACAAATCTTGTTTCTTTATACATTACCAAATCTCACATTCTCTGTGTGCAACATAAAATACACTAAGACAAGAGAGAAATGTTCCAAGCTTGGCTAGAGATTGGTTCTAGGCATTGGATGGCCAAGGATGGTTCCTGGGCTTTTATACTGCACAAATGGGAGTCAGAAGGTGCCACTTACAGAACCAAGGAAGGGGAGGGAGATGGAGCTTTGAAATAAAAAGTTACATTTTGGATATTTTAATTTTTACATGCTTGATAGGCATCCAATTTGAGATGGTAGGTGGCTACTCTACACAAAAGTTGTTCAGGCCTTCAGCGACCACTTAGTAACTTAATCCATGAACCAAGTAACTTGCTTATTAAGCAAGAGACTCAAATAAAGAGACTGACTTCAGGAGACGACACATTTGAGACCTTGTTCCATCCTCCACTAGCTATGTGATAGCTGAAAGACAATTGGGAAAATCCTTTCAGCTGTCTGAGTTTCACTGAAATGTAGAAATCAGTTTGATGCCACAGAGTTGCTTTGAGAATAAAAGGAGAGAGAAAGCTTTCTAATTGCCTGACACCACAGAAAAACAATTCCCTCTTTCACTTGGCCAAGTCCTTTCCCCTCCTTTGCTGTCTTAGTCACCATCTCATCGCTGAGACACAACACCAAGCACCCACAATTTAAAGAGGAGAGGCTTATTTTGGCTCACAGTTTCAGGAGTTTCAGTGCAGTGTCTGCCAGCTCAAATGCAGAAACCACACAGTAGAAGGGCTGCTGCTGCAGAGGGAAGTTGTTCCCTTCATGGGCCCAGGAAGCAGAGAGAAGGGAGGAGTCTGGGAGGGAGGCACAGCTTTCCTGGCCACATCTCTATGCCCCACCTCCAACCAGGCCCCACCTCCTAACAGAAGTCAGTGGGGCACTCAGCAGTGGACTTACGCACCGATGACTATGGCACCCCCACGATTCTGTCACCTTCCAAACATAAGATGCCTTTGGGGACACTTTAGGTATAATCCGTAGCACTTATCTTCCACTTACTTAGGGATGGGGCTGAATTTATGCTAGATATGCAATTAAAGATCACTGAAATCGTTGTGCAATATTCAAAAATTATTTGCTATATCCCGGGTGCCTATGTATTGCATAATTGCCTAGATCTAGATCTACCTATCTATCATTTATTTCTCTATGCCAATGTGTTCTCATCTTGTTATCAGACCACACAATGATCTGAAAAGAAATGTGGCTTGCTGTGATTCTGACCTTTCCTCCCCTGCCATTTCATTCCCTTTTTCTTCGTCTGACCATTGGGACAGAGACTGGTGTCTCCTCTCCCACTTGGTCTCTGGTTTCTGGCCTTCTGCTTGCCCAGTGCTGCCCATCCCAGAGCAGAAAACAATGAAATGACTTCCTGCAGAAGGAGCTAGAGTGCTTGGCCTTTTCTGAGAAAGGATGTGGGCCTTCAGCAGCTGGAAGTGCTTTTCAATCAATATTTTCTGGGCAGGGGTCACTCCGACTCTGCTTACATCCTGTGGAGTTCTTCAGGGCTGACATCTCATTGACCCTGAGCCAGCCAGACATCAGGGGGAACAGGAGGAAAGTGGAAGGCAAAAGAGCAGGCTCTCTTTACTCTGCCAGTGGATCAGCACACGCTGCTGCCTGAAGCAGCGCTGGCATTTGGCACCATTGCTGTTGTGTGGCTGTAGGTGGTATGGTGTGGAAGGGCCTCTTCTTGTGTGTTTCTTATTTATAATGAGGTGTGATCAAAAATACAGTGAATGTTTAAATTTAAAGAGTTTATTACAGCAAAAGACACATAGCCATTAATCGTCCTCAAACACTCCTCCTAACTTCAAACACACTTATGCCACCATTCTGCCCAATCTCTGAAGCAGCTCTGGAGTCCTCTTTCCTGAGTGTCTTTAGTTGCATGGTCATGGCTGCCTCCATTGTCCTGAATTGATTGAAAACATTTACCTTTTGTGGTCATTTTGACTTTGGAGAAGACCCAGAAGTCACACAGTGCAAGGTGTGGTGACGAAGGTGGGTGAGGACACACAGTAATACTGTACTTTTATGAGCCTGCCTTTCCACTGGATTGTACTCGGTGGTAGCATTCACTGTCGGTTTTTATCATATTGTATAAAAACACGCATGAAAGAGGACTTTGAGAACTGCCTCAGAAAGCAACAAGAATGATGGGATGAGTGTGTTTAAAGAAAATGGGGAGTATTTTGAGGGGGATTAATGACAATACTTTTCACTATAATAATTTTTTAAAATTTCAAATTGCACTGCATATTTTGATCACACATCAAATACTTTCACTGCAGCCTTTATTTGTCCATCCGTTTGTTCACTCATTCAGCAAATGAGCATGGAGATAATGACTTGGTGTCTTGGAGAAACATCACTCTGAATTCTTTCCTATCATATGGAGTTGCTCACAGTCGCACACAGGGCAGTGTTCCCACAACAGTGTCTGGCCTGTGGTAGGCGCCCCACAAATAATGATTTATTTGTATCATTACTAAAGAAGAGTATTGTTGTAGTCAGTGTCTTCAAGGTAATAGATTTAATAAGGTACACATAATTTATAGGATTATTTTATAATATTCACCCAAAAGGACAAATGCAGAAGCAAGAGATCTACACAGCCAAGGGCCTGAATCCCATGGCAGTGTCCCACATGAGTCCAACCAAAGTCCTAGAGCCCATTGCAATGTCTCAGGCAAGTCCATATCAAAGATCTGCACCAGGAAGGTCCAAAGGCCAGTGGTAGAAGCTAGAAAGTCTGTCCTGGTGGGGTGAAGGATCTGTCCCAAAAGGCTGAGGGATCTGCACTGGAGCCAGGAAGTGATGCTCAAGGCAAAGACCAGCGCTCCCCCAAAGAGAACAGCAGCCCTCCCTGCGGACAGCAAGGACTTGAGTTCCTCTGAGGACAGCCAAGTTCATATCACAGCAAGCTTCTCAAGGAAAATCAGCATACAAGATTGTTCCAGTTCTCCTTTTATGCAGTTGGCAACAATCTTCAGGTGGGTTTTCCATGCCCAGAACCACGCTGACTCAGTTCAGCTGGGCGTTCCCACTCACATTGACCATCAGTTAATCACCACAGGTATGGAGTTATGAGTGAATAAAAATATATGAATGGACGGGAAAGTAGGATATGCAGGTTGTGAGAGTAGGAAATGACTCCTCTTCCATTATTACTGCAATTAATTTATTGGCTCCTTCCTTCTAAGAATTCACAGCCTAATTGCAGAGACAGTGTCTCCACAATTTCTGAATCCACAGCACAGCTCAGAGACTGACCTAGAGTAAGAAGAAAAGATGAAAATAATTGTGAGCTTCTGGTTAAACAGGTGGGGGCTGGACCCCAGACCTGCCACGTGCCTGCCGCGAGGGGTTGGGCCGGGCCCGCGAGACTGTGGGGAAAGCTCTCCCACTTGTTTCACGGGATGGTCAGAGTCCCAGCGTTGGTGGATACGAGTCCTGCAAACTGTCCACCACGGAGCACTCCATAAAGGCAAAGTTGTCGGGGAGAAATCAGCAGGCTCAGAAGCAAAACGAAAGAAAGGCAAACCCAATCAATTCAGATTTACAACATTTAATCAGTGATTACAAGGCTGAGGAAATTTCATAGGAATAGCCCAGTTTCCTGGCATAGAAGCATAGTAGGGCTGTTCTCTGCTTTACTCCTTAGTGGTCCTGTTTCTCACACAGTCTTGCTCCCCAGGCGCCCGAGGTTTAAAGGGCAGCGTCTCCCACGCCATGTTGGAGTTGGGGTTGGCTGGCAGCATCTGAAGCCCTGAATTATTATTATTACTTTATTTTCAAAGGTTTATAAAATATTTATGAGGCTCTGAAAAAGGATGAGTCCCCAGGCCTCTCTCATGGAGCTCTAATTCTTAAATCATGAGAGAGACAGTGACTCTCGATGTGAAAATGTCTCCCCATAAGCACCCAGCTCCGTCACCACTGACCTAGTCCCCCTACACAGCGTTTCCAGACCCCAGGAGCTCTACAGTTTGGAAGATGTTGCCCTGAAAACCATGTGAGCTCCTGAGACCCTGGCCTGGCTGGTCCTTTCCTGGATAGATGTTCAAACTCCCTGAGGTCGGCTGAGGTGCTGGGCTGGGCTGAGGGTCCTTGGATGTGAGTTTGCCCTGCTACAGACCCAAAAGATGGAAGGGTCTCCTTACTCCGGTGGGGCTGTGCTCACTTCCGGTTCTGGGACAAATAGCATCAGGCTAACTCAAAAATTGGCCATCCATTACCTAGACTCTCAGAGTGCCCTTGTGTCGGGAAGGTGAGCCACCACCCCTCCTTCAGGATGGCTCAGCTCCAATGAGGACCACTAATTGTTGAGCAAGGAAGGCAGACATTGCGTCTTCACTGAGGGGTGTGGAGATACAAGTCAAGGCTGCCCAGCTCGTCCCAGGGATTTGGCAGCAGAACCCACGCCCACCTGCCTCCAAAGCCCCAGGTCCCTTGGGCTCTCACCCTCTACACCAGTCTCATTGTACCCAGAAACCTGGCTGCTGTCATATCCTGGTGAGCAAGAGAGAAACAGACCCTGGCTTTGAGAGTTTAGCATTCATGCAAAGAGGAGAAAGCAAATCATCTCACAAATAAATGTTTGCAAACTACCCTGAGTTCAGGGATGACTTATGAATAGGGCATTGATTGCATCTGAGTTCGAAGCTTGAGTTGAAATCTGAAGGACAACTGGAAAACTAGCAAGGAAAATAAACAAATTTCTCATTGAAAGGAACCAGATAGAGGAAGACCTTGAGTCTGAGGGGAGAACAGCCCTGCTGTGGAAATGGTAGTTTGGTGTGGCTGCGTTAGGGAGGGAGATAGGGGGTTAGAGGGAGACACTCCAAGACAGTCAAAGGCCAGGTCACGTAGGCCTTCATGGTTTCGGTCTCCAGGCCATCAGAAGGACATTAAAAGTTTGCAGACATGGATCGACATAAACAGATACGCAATTTGCAAAGCCCCATTGTTTGCTTTCTGGGAAAAACAGATTGGAGAAGGAAGAGAGCAGCAGGTATGGAAGAGAGAGCTGGTGCACTGTTCAAATCCACCTCCTGTCTGCTGCCCCACATCAATCCCACTAGCGGCAGAGCTGGAGACCTGAGTTCTTCTGCAAGTGGCTTAGGGAGGGGCTGCTCAAGAGTCTCAAAGGGGAGGACAGGTGGAGGTCATGGGGAGGCCTGTCCTGGGCCTCACCATGCCTGGGGGAGCCCTGGGGGTCCTCTGAACCCAAACATGTCAACCTGCATGCTTTTTATTTTTCTGCTTTTCCTTGTACTTATTTTCTCAATTTTCTCCTAAGTCCATGTATTAATTTTATAATTTAAAAAGTCCTATAAACATAAAACCAATTTTAGAAAAGAAAGGAAAGCGGAAATATGGGAGGAGGGAGCTGAGTTTCTCTAGTTATCTCAGGAGGAAAGAAAGAGCTCGATGTGAATAAAATGAGCACATCCAAGAGGATCAACAGAAATGAAGATGGGCTGTTGCAAGTCAATCAAATAAAAAGAACAAGGAAGAAAGAGTAAAAGAAAACCTGGAGGTGGGGCAGAAACTATCTGTCCAAAACCCATCCCTGCTGGAGACAAGAAAAGCCCTCTGAGAAATCCTCTTCTGACAGATGTGGAAGTGGAGACCCAGGGCTCTTGGGTCACACCCCATACCTGCAGGGAGTGAGGCCAAGCTGGCCCGAGAGGACTGGTGACTGCAGGGTGGAAAGGGCGTGTACTTGGGGAAAGGAAAATCTAGGTTTCAAGCCAGCACCAGCACTGGCCAATCAGAGTGCAGGATTCTGTGTCCGCGGCTAAAGGTGGGCACAACCATCCCCACAGCCAAGCTCTTCCAAGCTGGTCAAATTAAAAGAGCAGCTCAAATGAATGTACCTGGCACAGTAGGTCACAGTGTTGGCTTCCAGTCCTGGTCCTGGAGGAATCCTTCTCCCCATGGCACCCCCAACCCCGCACCATGCTACCTCAGACAGGTCAAAGGGGATTCGAATCCATAGCAGACACAAGATAGAGTCAACAAAAGACGAGGTTTGGTTCAAGCACTTCTCTCTGTCTTTCTCCCTTTCTCTCTCTCTGTCGCTTGTCTAACTCTCTGTCCCTAATCCTCTATTTCACATAGACGTGTATACACACACACACACACACACACACACACACTCACTCACATACTTGGTAACTGTGGGGCTCTTTATCTCCAGAGTTAATGAACAGTCTCACTAGGTCTCCAGGGAGCTGTCCCCTCAGAAGAGGAGAGACAAGCCAAGAAGACCCAGCTCAGTGTAGAAGCAGAGACATGCAACCAGCCTGTATGTCGGCCTCGCTCTCTTCAGGTGCTAAGAGGCTCCCTGTGCTAAGCTGAGCTCAGCCGGGGTCATCATTACTGTGGTCAGTCTCTCCTTCGGCTGCGGTCCTCAGATCCTGTCACATCCCAGTGCCTGGCCGTTGGGTCTCTTCACAGCCCTGGTGGCTTCCCAGACCTACGAGCAGGAGCTCTCCATGTCAAAGGCGTCTGGCAGCACAATGCGGCTATGTTCCCATGTGGCGGGGCCTTCAGGCCTGAAAGATGGGTCTGTGGTCACAGTACCGTGGTGATTGTTACTTTCGCTGTCCCAGAAATCTATGATAGTTTAGCTTGGAAAGACCTTTGGTCGTGAATCAGAGAACTAGAACCAAGGAAACCTGAGCTTTCTTCAGCGAGCTTGGAGATGTTGTACAGGTCACTTCCCCTCTGTAGGTTTGTTTCCTCATGTCCATGAAATGGAGGGTTTGGACAAAGCCACCATTTCCCAATGTGCGTTCTTCCACGTGCTACATGTCAAGATTCTGTGGAAGGATAAAATGGGTTGTTGTACAACAAAGTAATCTAGAAAGCACCTCCCTCTCTCTCTCTCCCCCGTCCCTCCTTCCTTCCCTCCCTCTCTCTCCTCGCCCTCTCTACTCTCCGTCTGTCCTCCCCCATGATGGTCATTAGCACATTATAGGCCCTGAGAAGTGTTTTCTAGCCAGTGGGTTAAACAAAACTACCCGACACTTGTTCACTTCTCTTTGTGGAGTCTCTATTATTTAACACATCTTACGATTAGAGTCCAGCCTAGTATTCATGTTTACCTGTTCCAACATCTACTGACGTCCCTCCAGCTCTGATGCTCTGGATTGTTTAAAACCTTTCCTGTTTAGAAAAACAGAAGAGCAGTTCACAGCCTGACCTCATTTCATTTTATTTAAACACCCTCTTTGAGGCTACAGCAGATCCGATGGGTTTTGTAAATACCACTACTACAAACAGAATGCCATAAATATAACAATATCTTTTGTTTCCAAAGACTATCCCTTTACTACAATGATGTGAAAGTAATTATACAAAAGAAATATTTCATGGCAAACTTTGGGGTAAGGTTAGGACTGTGATCTATGAATTATCTCCAGGGTAAATGCTGTAGCCACGAGCGCTGGCAGCAAGTATTCTCAGTGCAAGTGGGAGCTGGGTTAAGTGAGAGAAACATAATCCACCAAGGACAGGCAAGATAGAAAGTGCTTCCGAATCCTGGGGTGTGTGATCACTGAGACATTCTCATCTCACAGGAATCCATGTCTTTAGCATTTCTCAACATTTTGCATTAAGCATGTACCTTCTACCTGTAGCAGTCAACACATTCCCTTCCCTTCTTCTTTGGTCTACATTTCTTATCCTTTAAGACCAGTCATCAACAGCCTGACTTGGGGTCCCATTAGGTTTTCTAGTGTTGCATTTCCCTTCTGTTGCAATGGTATTTGCCCTCATTTGAGCACTCTTCACATTAAATTGCACTTGCTTCTTCACTTGCCTGTTTCCTCCTCCAAATCAGGAGTCTTTAGATCAGGTCACAAACTTTGTAAGTACTGTATATCACCTATATGCCTGACTTTCAGATATTTTATAATTTTATTTAAGCATTATAATATGTTAGGCACCAACTAATTTGGTCTGTTTAGTCTTTACAAGTATGAAGCAGAAACAGGCCCTATACTTTGTTATGGGCTCTATCTAGGTGTGCTGGGAGCCTCCTGTGTTCATAGGCGGGCTTTTGGAGGGTGATTGGATTAAGGGGTGTTGTAGCTGACTTGCTGATAGCAGCAAGGACGAGGTGAGCCCTTGGGGGCGTGGCCTGGAAGGGTTCATCTTCCTCTCGGCTCCTCCCTTTCCTCTCTGCTTCCTGTCCGCCATGCTGTGAGCCTCTGTCTTTGGCCAGGCCCCTCTGCCATGCTGCCCTGACTTGGAATCAGCCATGGACTAAATCATGAGCCAAAAATAAACCTCTCCTCCTTTATATTGTGGCTGTCAGGTGCTGGGCCTAAGCAATGAGAAAGTGACTAAGACACACCCGATTTATAGACTGGGAGGCTGGGGCTTAGAAATGTGCACTGATGTTGCCTATGTCCATCTAACTGCAAGGGTAGGAGCTGACATTAGCATCCAGGTGATCAGACCCCAGAACGCTCACCCTGCCCACTGTATTATATTACCAAAGGCGCTGAGAACATGCTCAGCATCTACTGAAAAAAAGTGACCAAAGCTTTACTAAAGGAAATCCTCTTAAGAGGGCAGCTTCTCTGCTTTTCCATATTCTGAATGCTGTTAACCTTTTAAACTCTACCTAAAATTTCCTAAATCTATTTAAAAATCTATTTAAAACTCTATTCAAAAAAATCCCTTAAAAATCTAAAGAATTCTTTTAAATCAGGAACTCTGGATGCCTATCAATGAGTTAATTCAGTGAAGGAAGACTCAATCTTTGGAATAAGAGCTATGTATAATATAGATTTTGTTGTTGACTTTTTTTTTTTTTGGTACCAGGGATTGAACTCAGGTCCTTGTGCTTCTGAGGCAGGTGACAGAACCACTGAGCTAAATCCGCCACACTGTTACTGATATTTTAACATCTTTTCTGAGGTACAATTCTTGCTATGTACTAAATGTTTGTGTCCCCACAAGATCCACATAGTAAAGCCCTGTCTTAGTTCATTTGTATGGCTATACATACCCGAACTAGGTAAAAGTACAAAGAACAGAAGCTCCTTTCCCAGTTCTGAAGGCTGAAGATCCAAGACAGGGCGATACAGGTTCCATGTCTGGGGAGGAAATGGTCTCTGCTTCCAAAAGGGTGCCTTGAGCACTCTATCCTCATATGGTGGAAGAGACAGAAAGGTAAATGGGCCTGCTAGTAGCCTCCATCTCTTTTTAGAAGAAGACAAATCCTCTCATGACAGAAGAGGCCTCCTGTCCTTATCACCACCCAAAGTCCCTACCTCTTTGTACCCGACCCAGATGTGATGGTGTTTGGATGCGAGAGCCTTAGGAAGCAGTTGAATTTGAGTGAGTCATGGAGATAAAGCTCCCATGGTGGGACTGTCCCTTATTAAAGAGAGATGAAGGAACAAGAACTTGCTCTCTCCACTACATCAAGACACAGCAAGACTACAGCTGTGTGTAAAAATGGAATGGGGCCCTAACCACAAACCTGACCATCCTGGCACACTGGTCTTTGACTTCCAGCCTTCAGAACTGTAAGAAATAAATGTTGGGTAAGGATCTGATCTACAGAATTCTTTTGCAATGACCCTGACAGATTAAAATATTTACATAAGAAAAATTATTGCATTACACACTTAAAGTGGGTGGATTCTATAGTATAGACTTTATATGCACTGATACTACATTCCTTTTACCAAACCATGGCAAAGGGTTTGATATCAAAGCCAAGCTCTTTGTCAATAAGGAAGTGGTAAGAAACTCAAGCCAGTGTGGTGTGGACATTTCTGCTCTGGTGTGGAGAGACCTCTCTTCCCTACAATATTTCAATCAAGGTCATGCCAAGACCCTCTCTCCTTAGTTAGGGCTCCCTCATGCCTGTATTACAGCTGGCGTGAGCTACTGTCATCGGTCTCCTCATGAACAGTCTCCTTGTGGATTGAAAATACTTGAAGGAAGATATTTCTTCCATATCTTTAGGTACTGAATAATAAAGAAAACAAGTTACGTACTCATCTGAATAAAACAGGGCTTGAAATCTGGTGATCCAAGTTTACCTCCCAGCCCCACTGTGTGACCACAAAAGTCACTTTCTCCAGTCTGTATAATGGGAATAATATTTGTTACCTACTGCCCGGCTATGACCCTAACAATCTACATGGCATTTACCGAATCAAAGGGTGAAGAGTTCAAAGAAAATCAAGTGCTTTGTACTCCTTTAAATCTCTGATGCCTAGATTTTAAGGACTCACATTTCCAACAAAAGACTTTTCCCCCAGTCTCTAAGCAGCCATTGTGCCCAAACTACTTCCTTTTATCACCTGGACTGCAAATACCAAGTCCTGTTTTCTCAGATGAAAGAGTGATTTGAGAACCATTTATTGGCATACATTTTCTCAGCATCGCAATCACAGAAATACCTGGGCTAAATGGCTCAGTGCTGATCCACTGTGAAAATGTGTGCAGTGTTCAATTACCCTTAGAATTATTCATCTCTTGCCTGTGGAGCCCCAGCGTCTAATCATGGGACAATAGGCTATAGTGGGAAAATTGTTCAGCGCTTCTAAGGAAAGTTCACTGAGAAACCACAGGCTGCAGGCTTCTGGTGGAAAGTGAGTTATCCTTCACTTTTCAATATGTGTGTCTTCCTTTTCTTGACACTGCTGTTCCTCACTTCTTGTAGAGGACAGAATAATAATGAAGCTGACAGTGGTTTAGGGAATCTAACAGCAGAATGAAGTTGAGAACTGGAGATTCCAATGGCTGACATTTATAGGTTTTAACTGTTCCAGTTGGAGTCAGACAGGGGTCACATTTCTGGCAACAACTCTATCAGGGATTATGTCTTAAATCAAAGAAGAACCAACAGACCTCAGAATGGAAAGGCCTCCCTAGTACTTACCTTTCTCAGACTGAGTGGTAAATCTATTCATCTATTCCTGTAAACATTTAGTACTACCAACTCTCACTCCAGTAACTGTGCAGGGGGCTAGGAATTAGAAGCCAAAAGACACAGTCCTTGCCCTCAAGAATCTTCTGGGCTCCAGATGCACGGCTCCCATCCCACCCTGTGCAGGGGGTCCTGAGGTACATATAGGACACCAAGCCGGAAGTTACAATATGACACAGCAAACATTGCAAGAGAGCATTAGGAGAGCCAGGGGCCATGGAATAGAGACTGGTAGGTGGGGAGCCTGCAGCCTGGGCAAAAGAAATTACAGGTGTGAGGTGCTGTGTACCATGGGGGGAGCAAAACAGTGCCTTTACTGCAAAATCCAAGGGAGGAACTTCTCACAGCAAGGCTAGAGAGAGTCTCACTGAATACCATCGATAAAATCCACAGCAGTCTTTGACAGCCAAGGCAGTGCCCATGGGAGGTGATTCGTGATGGGTGGATCTTTGGCATTGCTGTTGACAGGGATATTGTGGTTGCCAAAACACTGCTGGAAAGGGTGAAACTACTGGTCCCAAAGGGAGGGACGGACTCCTAGTGAAACATTGCAGCTCAGGATGAAGGTAGTTATGGCTACTGGCAACAGAGTGACCTGGGTGTTCCGCTTCCCAAGGCTGGACTTCAACTTCCTCATTTTCACATTGAGCCTTGCAGGGTCTGAGGAAAGGGGGACAGGTGTGAGATGAGATGCATGCTCCCAAAGCTGCAGCCTCAAGGCACAAAAGTTACTCAAGTCTTTCTTTTTTCCTCCCAGGAAATTCACGCCCCCAAAATCCTTAAAAGTCCTTTTATAATAAGCCTGTAAATCCATCCTTTTCACCAGTAAACTGCACTTCCTGTATCCTCAGGAAGCAGCAATTTTGGTGAGCAGCAAAGCTCAATTTCAAACACATGTAGATGTTTGTAACCTGACGAACAGTTAGTTGCCCACCTTGAAGACACCTTTAGTGCACCAGCTCCACCTCGTAACGTGTCTCATTTTCTCTGAGCACCCACACTTCACCCTTGAATGTGTCTTAAAAATCTCTAATGAACCCTTCTCCTGTCTCTTTCACTGGCCCATTCTGAAAATTCTTTTTCCACAGTGAGAGCCAGGGAACTCACAAACTTATTCTATGAAAAGGATGGCTGAAGTTCTTTATTTCAGTCTGGGGAACCCCAAACCTAACCCAGTGACATCTTTTTTGGACCAAGGATTTCTCTGTTGTCTGTATATGCCAGCGGGAAGGAAGGGCTGTTCAGGCTGTAGACTTCTCACATTCTCATAAGAGGAGCAAACCTGGCTCGTCATTGGGTCTCCTTCTTTTGGTGCCATTGAGAATCCCCTGGTGAATCCAGGGACAGAGCACTGGGCCTTGAGCCACACAGGAAGAAGTCTCGCCTGTAGCTGACACTTATCACTCTCTGTCCAGGGCAGGGCATTTCTCCTCCATACCCTCAAGTTCTTCATCTGCAAATGAAAATTAAAAAGCAGCTGTACCAGGTGAGGGGTTACTTAAGACTCTACACATAGATCCCATTGTACACCATGCTGAATACCTTGTTATTTTTTGCCGTGGCTGTTTAAGAACCGTAGAGATCTATTCCAACCCACTCACGTTGTTGAAAGTCCCTTTTTCTTTCCGTTCTTGTTCTGTCCCTCCAGCCCCTTGCTAGTGTGCCCTGAAGAAGGGGAGCTAATTCTAATAACCAATTAATGGGGTCCTTGTCACACGGAGAGCAGCCAAGGTGCTCGGAGAGAGATGGTAGCTTACAACATTTAATTTTATTTCCAACAAGGTATTGAACACATTCTTATTACCAAAACACAATCCCAAAGACTCCCTCTGTCTCCCACTGATGTCTGTGCCTGGCGACGGTTCAAGGCGTCTGGCTGATTTAAAAGCACAAAGCTCCTAAAACCAGAGTGAGTTTATTTTCCTAATAGGTGATTGCTATGCTTAACTCTAATTTAGCATGAAAAGACTCTTGAGATTGCCTGCAGAGATGGCAGGGCATTGTGAGCAATGGATTAAAGCTCTCGATCCAAGAGAACTCACCTACCTGCTGCAGGGGGACCAACTGACTAACTGATCTCAAGTTTCAGCTTGGGTGAGCAGCCAGCTGTGGAACACGAAGATGCCCACAGCTTTTCTGTAGGAAAAGACAGCCAGAGACATTTATCAATGACAGATCAAAGCTAAAGGTTAAATCTGTTCAAATAGAAAGTGACATAGCCCCTATAATTCACCAGTTTCTAAGTATACAACTCAATGATTTTCTTAGTAAATGTACTACTTTGTATAACCATGGCCACAGATGAGTTTTAGAGCAATTCCATGACCCCCATTAGATACCTTATGCCCATTTTCTGTGAATTCCAGTCCTCCAACCCCCACCCACTTTCCCAGGCAACCACTAATCTACTTCTTGTCTATAGATTTGCCTTTTCTAGACATGTCATATAAATGAAGCCAGACAATACGGGGCCCTTTGTGTCTGGCTTCTTTCACTTAGCATCATGTTTTTGAGGTTTGTTGATGTTGTAGCATGTGTAACAGAGTTCGTTGAGTTTTATTGCTGCGTATTAGTTATTCTAGTGCATGACTATACCCCAGTTGGTCTATCTGTAATTGATGGGCCTTTAAGATGTTTTCCATTTGGGGATCTTATAACTAATATTGCTAAGAGTCTTCACGCACAAATCTCTGTATAGACATATTTGCATTTTTCTTGAGTGGACTTAAGAATGGGATTTCTGAGTTGTATGATAAATTCACATTTCACTTTTTAAGAAACTGTCTCCAGAATCTTGATCCTTGATCTTCATTTTTTCTCTTTGCTCCCTGACTAGAATGCTAGTGATTCTGACTGAGAAACATTCCCTGCTCACACCTTTCCCTACAGCCCAGGAGGGAAGGCAAAGACAAGCGCTGGCCTTCCTCTTCTGTTTACACTCATCCTGGAAGACAAGGAGCTGAGCCTCAAAGTGAAGCTGTCAGAGAAGCTTCTCTGCTTGATTTTTCTCTTTTGGGGTTATACGACGCGTGGAAAACAAGATTCAAATAGACCAACCAGTACTCAAACCATGAACCATTGAACCATTTTCTTGGCTCATGAATCACTAATCAAAGCCTTTACTTTTAATGCTCAGAGCAAAGATTAACTATTATTACCTAGTTACAGTTTATCTTACCCCAATTTGGGTCCTTGCTAAACCCCTAGCACAGAAAAAGATGGGAGCAGAAAGGAAAGTTCAAATGAGCAGTTTGTTGTCCCACTGGTGAGAAGCCTCTCTCTTACACTGATGTATTGTACTGTAGTTTAGAAAAGGAATTTGGATTTTTTTCCTCCTCGTTTTTGCTCACATTAGTCCTGCTGAACAAGATTCTTACAGGAGAAATAGGAAAGGATATTTGGACCGTGGATCTGCTCTGCGTTTACAGCTGCTCCAGCTGTAAACAATAGATGTCAGGAGTGGAAACTGCAATGGAGCAAAACGATATGAAAACATTCACACATTAGGAAAGGAGTCAAGTGGCCCTAACTCACCTGTCCATTGAGAGGAGAGGAGAAAGTCCTAGAGGGTTTTCTTCCACTTGTGATCCTACACTCAAAGGTAAAACAGAATTATTTCCACTTGCACCCTGTCAGCCCCACTATTTTGTGCTAAACAGCATTATTGTTTCCACTTTAGAGATGAGATACGAGTAGCTCAGAGCAGTAAAACCATTACCCCAGGCGAGAAATCCTGGATCTAGACCCGGCTGCTATACCATGAGCTAGCGGTACTGCTCACCACCCTGCCCTAGCTCCTTCTACCACAGTACACTGTACAGTGGCTCAGAGTGGATTGGCCAGTACAGAGTATGAGCAAACGTACAACTTTCTGGAAAGGGGATATATATATTCATACACATATACACATATGTATGTATATGATATATACAGAGACTGATATAAAAGTAATAGTATACAACTTACCAATAATAATGACATATACAGGAGCCTTTATCGTCAATTCCATAGAGCTAATCGATCCTCACATAATGGTTTCATTAATTTTTGCTAAAATCATATCCTTAGCAAATCTATGGTTGCAACTAACAAATGAGTACAGATAATTCTGACCTCAACATTTCCTTTCCAGTGTAAAGGAAAAGGATATTTCCTTTATGTTAATAAGAAAAACAAAGTGAGAGGACAAAGACCTACGCCTGAACTTGATCACGTGTTCGTCAGGGATATAAGCAAATCCTGTACTGAATAGGATAATAGTTTTGAATACTAGAAAGTTATTTCTTCAATTTTTCTGACATTCACAATGCTATGACTACAAATATATTTTAAAATTAAATTTGCCTCATTAATGTCTCCTCCATACTTTCTTATAATCAAACACTGATATGTAGCATTTGCTAATTTCTTTTTTCTTCCATAAATTCTTCTATTGGCACATTTTAGATATACAATATGTTTACATTTATCATTGGGTGCTTGTACCTGTACATGATGTATCTTGCTTCTTGTTTTTTTCCCCATTCCCTGTCCGCCCTTCACCCCCTCCACCCTTCCCTATTTACACAGACTTTGTTTCCATTCTTTTTCTTTTCTCATAATTTTTCCTATCCCCTTCCCCTCCCACCACCCCTACCCCTTTAGACCTTTTCTTCTTATTTCAAATTATCAATTACTTGTTTTAATCATTTTAATCCTTATTTACACTTTCAGTTTCTCACATTAGAGAAACTATTCAGTATTTACACATGCATGTCCTATTTACTTAAGAGTATGGCCTCAATATGCATCCATTTAGCTATAAATGTCTCTAGTTTCTCAATCTTTATGGCTGAGTAGTACTCCATTTTATAAAAAAAAAAAAACCACATCTTCTTTATCCAGTTACCAGTTGATGGGCATTGTGGGCTGTTTCCAAGCTTTAGCTATTACAAACTGTGCAGCTATAAACATGGGTGCACATATATCGCTGTGGTATGATTCTTTCAATTCTTTTGGAAAGATACCAGCACAGGAATAGCTGGGTCAAATGCGACCTCTAGTCCTAGTTCTTTGAGGTATCTCCATACTGATTTCCACAGTGGTTGCACCAGTCTGCACTCCCATCAACAATGGAGAAGGGTTCTTTTCTCCCCACAACCCCACCAGCATTTGTTATTGGTTGATTTCTTGATACCAGCCATTCTTTCTGGGGTGAGGTGGAATCTCAGTGTTATTTTCTTTTCCCATTAAGTTTATTGGTACATTTTAGGTATAAAATACAGTTACATTCACCATTGGGATCTTGTGCCATTACATGAGTCTCTTGGTTCTTGTTTTTTTCCCCTTCCCTTGCCCTCCTTTCACCCCCTCCACCCTTCCCTATTTGCAAAGACCTTGTTTCCATTTTTTTCCACTTTTCATATTTTTTCCTTTCCCTTTTTTCCCTTCCCCTACCCCTCACAATTCCCCTGGTCTTTTAGACCTTTTCTTCCTGTTACACAATATCAGTTATACATTTTTTAAATTACAATATTAAGATCTAGGAGACATTACCACAGATTTTACAGAATTTAAAAGGATATAGAAAGCATATTTCAAAAATCTGTTTTGAAATAAATTTGACAACTTCTAAGAAGTACCTTGAAAGACAAATTAATGAAACTAACTCTGGAGGAAATATAGAATTTGAATAGCACCTATTAAAGAAAGTATATTCCTAGCTTGAAAACCTACCTATGTGACAACAGCAGGCTCATAAACATTTTAAATGATAAATTATATCAAACAATTAAAGCAGAAAAAAGGAGGAACACTTCTCCCCTCATTTTAAGAACTCAACATTGTGCTAATCCTAAAACTGGATAAAGATAATAGAAGGAAAAAGTATGAACAGAGATAGAAATTTGTTTAACAAAACAAACTATTGGAAGTCAGATCTGGCAGGATGTAGAAAGTGGTTTTGTTATAGGGATGGCAATGTTGGTTCAGCGCTGGAAGATCCACCCCCAAAAGTCATCATTTTAACAGAGGAAAGGAAAAAGCCATATGATCCTGTCACTAGTTGGAGAAAAAGTATTGGACTAAATCCTACAGCTGTTCATGGTAAAAGCTATCAGGAAACTAGAAGTAGAACAGAAACTTCTCAACAGATTAAAGACATGTACTCCATACTTCCAGCGAGAATGCCTTATATAAATGGAGAAGATACAATGCTTTCTCCTTAAGGTGGGGAACAAGGGCAGATATGCTTACTCTTTATCTGTCCATTAAACTTTGAAACCTAGTCTCCACCAAAATAGTCTGGCAATAAATTGACACAACTAGGATAGGATTGGCATGGCAGAAGCAAAATCTTTATATGTAGATGAAATGATCATCTACAGAGAAAATACTGAGAAATCTCTAGGAGCCCCTAGAACTTGTACTTGAATTTAGCAGGATTAGAAAACACAAGGTATATATAAAATTTCAGGTCTGTGTATACTTGCTATAAATGAAGAACTGGATATTGAAATTTAAAAGTTATGTAGGAGTACAAAGGACCTAGAAAAGTTAAAAACAAAAACAAAAACAGTGTTGTAAGACGTTTAGTGCCTAATTTTAAGACTTCTTCTAAAGCTACAGTAATCAAGGCAGTGTTGGTGTAAGGAAAGACATATAGATCATTGGAATAAAACAGAGAATCTAGAAATAGAACCACACATATATGGTCCACTGAGTTTTGAAACATTATTTAACATTAGCATTTTATAGAATATAAACTCAATTCAAGAGCCGAGGAAGAGATAGTGTTTGCAGCAAATGGCACTAGAACACCTGGTATCCATATAGAAAAAATTAACCTCAACTCTTCTTTTCCATACATGAAAATAACTTGAAGGGATCTATGAACCTAAATAAGAAAGCCTAAAAGTATAAAACTTTAAGAAGAAATTATAAGGGAAAATATTTATGAATTCAGGGTAGGCAAGAACTACTTAGGATACAAAAAACATGATGTATAAAAGAAAAAAATTGATAAATGCGATTCCATCAAAATTTAGAACTTTAAATGACATCATTAAAATGAAAAGTAGTCCTTAAACAGACCATATTTACAATGCATGTAACCTATGACCAGAATATATAAAGAAGTCTTAGAGCTCATTAATAGACAACCCAATTAAAATGTAGACCTAAGAAGACGGTGAATAGCCAGTATAGCACAAGGCATGGTGTGCAACTCTAGAATCAGAAAAATACTAATCAGTACAATAATAAGATTGAATTACACACTCATTAGGGAGATGAAGTTCAAAGCTTTGAAAGCCTTGTCATGACTTTTTCTTTTTGTTGGATTCTCCCCCTTTGCGTTTAATTTGTCACGCCCAGTGGATTCATTCTGCTGGGTTTCCTGGGGTTGTGATCCTCATTGTCTTATCCTAGGGTATTGTCCAAAATTTTTTGGAGTGCCGGTTTGGTATTCATGAAGTTCCTGAGGTGCTCTTTATCATGAAAGTATCTTATTTCTCCATCAATTTTGAAAGATAGTTTTGCAGGGTACATCAGTCTGGGTTGGAGGCTGTTTTCCTTTAGAGCTTGAAATACATCACTCCAAGCTCTTCTTGCCTTGAGGGTTTGCATTGAGAAGTCTGCTGTGATTCTGATGGGCTTTCTTTTGTATGTGATTTGCTGCTTTTCTCTCACTGCTTGTAGAATTTTGTTCTTCTGTTGGATTTCTGGAATCCTAACTATTATATGCCTATGTGTAGATTTTTTTTGATTAAGGCTAGCTGGAGTCCTATATGCCTCACTTATCTGTATGTCCAGTTCTTTTCTCCTCCTTGGGAAGTTTTCTGCCATCACTTCTGTGAACAGTTTTTTATGTCATCTGCACTCTCTCCTCTTTCTTCATTGACTCCAATCAGTCTTATGTTATTCTTCTTTGCATCGTCTAGCAGCTGCTGGATTGATTTCACACATTCCCATACAATTTTAAAGCAATTTTTCTTTTCCTCCTCACTAATTGCAATCTTATCTTCTACATGTGAAATTCTATCCTCACATTGGTTCATTCTGCTGTGCAGACTTTTGATGGAGTTTTTAATCTCCTGGAAATCTGTTTGTATCTGTTTTATGGATTCCATTTGTTTCCTATGTTGGGATTCCATCATGTTCCTCAGATCCTCTTTTTTTTTAATCTGTGTCCTCTCTAGATTTATTAATCATGTCTTGCACCATGAGCAAAATCTTTGCTGTTATCTGAGTAATTATTTCTGATTTCATTTTTCCCAGATCCTCTTTTGTTGCCAGTTCAGAGAGTCCAGGTGGTTGAGTATCAGAGTGTTTGTTCCATCTCGTTTCCCTTTGGGGTTGCTGTAGGTGATCTGGAACTCTGTTTTTGAGCCTTGTTTATGTGTCTTCTCATTTCCATGGTGGGGGGGGTGCTTCTGGCATCCATGCAGCTCACCTTCTCTGCCCTAGGAGCCTGGGATGCCAGCGGGGGAGCTTCCTTCTGGGTGCTGGGACCAGCTCAGCTTCTCTGCCCTAGGAGCCTGGGATGGAGGCAGGGGAGCTTCCTTCCTTCTGGGTTCTGGGACTGGCTGAGCTTCTCTGCCCTAGGAGCTTGGGATGGCAGTAGGGGAGCTTTCTTCCAGGTGCTGGGACTGGCTCACCTTCTCTGCCTTAGGAGCCTGGGATGGCAGCAGGGGAGCTTCCTTCTGGGTGCTGGGACCAGCTGAGCTTCTCTGCCCTAGGATCCTGGGATGGAGGCAGGGGAGCTTCCTTCTGCGTGCTGGGACCGGCTCACCTTCTGTGCCCTAGGAGCCTGGGGTGGAGGTGGGGGGCTTCCTACCGGCTGCTGGGACCAGCTCACCTTCTCTGCCCTAGGAGCCTGGGATGGAGGCGGGGAGCTTCCTTCCTTCCAGGTTCTGGGACCGGCTCCTCAGTGTTATTTTCACCTGCATCTCATGAATGACCTGTAATGTTGAACATTTTTTCATGTGTTTATTTGCTGCTTTTACTTCTTTGTTTGAGAAGTGTCTGTTCATTTCAGATGGCCATTTTTGAATTGGGTCTTTGAATTCGGGGGGGTCTGGTTTTTTTTGAGTTCTTTATATATTCTAGATCATAGTCCTTTGTCTAAGGTACAGCTGCTAAAAATTTTTTCCCACATTGTAGGTTGTCTCTTAGCTCTGTTGGTGGTTTCTATGCCAGTGCAGAAGCTTTTTAATAAGATGAGATCCCAGTTGTTGATTCTTTATGCTAGTTTCTGTGCTACTGAGGTTTGGTTCATAAAGTCTTTTCCCATGCCGATGTCTTCAAGATTCTACCTAAATTATCTTCCAGCAAGTTTAGTGTTTCTGTCTTAATATTTAGATCTTTAATCCATTTTGATCTTTGTTTAGTGCATGGTGATAGGTATGGGTCTAGTTTTAATCTTTGGCAGGTTGAAATCCAGTTTTTCCAACACCATTTATTAAAGAGGATATCTTTCCTCCAATGTGAGTGGTTGGTTGCTTTGTCAAAGATGAGGTGGCTGAGTATGTCTGGAGTTGTTTCTGCATCTTCTAATCTATTCCACTGGTCCTCGGGTCTGTTTCTTTGCCAGTACCGTGCTGTTTTTATCACAGTAGCTTTGTAGTATAGTTTCAAGTTGGGGATTGTGATACCCCCAGCCTTGTCTCTGTTGCCTAGAATTGCTTTTGCTATTCTAGGTTTCTTTTGGTTTCAAATGAATTTTTGGATTGTTTTCTCTAGTTCTGTGAAGTATATTGTTGGAATTTCAATCAGCATTGCATTAAATCTATATAGTAGTTTTGGACTATATTATCACTATATTGGTTCTTTCTACCCAGGAACAAGGGATGTCTTTCCATTTTCTTACATCTTCCTCTATCTCCTTTTTCAGAGTGCTGTAGTTTTCAATGTAGAGGTCTTTTGCCTCTTTTGTTAGAGTGATTCCTAGATATTTCATTTTTTGGATGTTATTGTAAAAGGAATTGTTTCCCTAATTTCTCTCTCAGTGAGTCTGCTATTTATGTATAAGAAGGGTATGGTTTTGTCAGTGTTGACCTTGTATCCAGCTACTCTACTGAATCTGTCAATTAAGTCTAGAAGTCTTTTGGCAGAGTATTTTGGGTCTTCTATGTAAAGTATCATATCATCAGCAAATAATGACAGTTTAACTTCTTCCTTTCCTATCTTTATTCCTTTTATTTCATTCTCTTTTCTGATTGCTGTGGCTAATGTTTCCAGAACTATATTGAACAGGAGTGGTGATAGTGGGCATCCTTGTCTTCTTCCTGATTTTAGTGTGAAAGTTTTCAGTTTTTGACCATTTAGTATGATGTTGGCTGTTGGTTTTTCATAGATAGCCTTAATCAGGTTGAGATAAAGACCTTCTATTCCAATTTTCTGTAGAGTTTTTATCATGAATGGTGTTGGATTTTGTGGAATGCCTTTTCTGTATCTATTGAGATGATCATATGGTTTTTGTCCTTGACTCTATTGATATAGCATATTACATTTATTGATTTACAAATGTTGAAACCATCCTTGCATCCCTGGGATAAATCTGACTTGGTCAGGGTGTATGATCTTCTTGATGACCCTCTGTATTCTGTTTGCCAGTATCTTGTTGAGGATTTTTGCATCTATGTTCATTAGGGAGATTGGCCTGTAGTTCTCTTTTTGGGTTGGGACTTTCCCTGGTTTTGGAATCAAAGTAACACTTGCTTCAAGGAATGAATTTGGAAGCCTTGCTTCCCTTTCAATTTCCTTGATGAGTTTAAAGAGTAATGGTGATAGTTCTTCTTTAAATGTCTTGTAGAATTCAGCAGTGAAGCCATCAGAACCTGGGCTTTTCTTTGTTGGTAAAATTTTTATTACACTTTCAGTTTCACATTTTCATTGTAATTGGGGTGTTTAGAATTTCTATATCTTCTTCATTTAACTTTGGCAATTCATATGTATCTAGGAATCTGTCCATTTCTTCTGTGTTTCCATTTTATTAGAGTAAAGGTTCTCAAAGTAGGTATTGATGACCCTCTGGATTTCTGCTGGGTCTGTTGTGACCTCACCTTTTTTGTTCTTAATTGCATGAATTTGAGACTGTTTTTCCTTTTTTCGATAAGGTTGGCTGAAGATCTATCAATTTTATATATTCTTTCAAAAAACCAACTTTTTGATTCATTAATTTTTTGTATTGTTCTCTTAGTCTCCATTGCATTGATTTCTGCTCTGATCTTTATAATTTCCTCTCTTGTGAGGGCTTTGGGTTTGTCATGCTCTTCTTTTTCTAGGAGCTTGAGGTTCTTCATTAGGTTATTTATTTGTGTTCTCTCTGTTTTCCTAATATGGGCATTCACTGCTATGAATTTCCCATGTAGAACTGCTTTCATTGTGTCCCATAGATTCCTGTATGTTGTACTGGCATTATCATTTACTTGTAGAAACTGTCTAATTTCTTCTTTAATTTCCTCTGTGACCCATTGGTTGTTCAGGAGGGTATTATTCAATTTCCATGTGTTTGTGGGGGTTTTGCAGTTTCTTATGTTATTGATCTCCGATTTTATTGCACTATGGTCTGATAATATACAGGGGGTAACTTCAGTTCTTTTACATGTACTTAGACATGTCCTATGAGCTAGCATGTGGTCTACATTGGAGAATGACCCATGTGCAGCCAAAAGAATGTGTATTCTGATTTTGTGGGGCAGTACACTCTGTAAACATCTATTAAGTGCATTTGTTCAATAGCTTTGTTCAGTTCTAGAATTTCATTTGTTAATTTTTTGTCTAGATGATCTGTCTATTTGTGATAGTGGGGTATTGAGGTCCCCCACTACAATTTTAGTGGTGCTCATTTGGTTTTTCATGTCTATTAATATTTGTTTTGTATAGTTGGGGGCATTTGTATTTGGTGCATATGTATTTAAGATTGTCATCTCTTCCTCTTGGATTGTTCCCTTCATGAAGATGTAGTGACCATCTTTGTCTCTCTTAATTAGATTTGGTTTGAAATCTACTTTGTCTACAAATAAGATTGCTATCCCTGTTTTTTTCTGGGTTCCTGTTGCATGGAGAATTGTTTTCCATCCTTTTACTTTCAGTCTATGAATTTCTTTTTGAGTTAGGTGTGTTTCTTGTATACAGCATATTGCTGAATTTTGCTTCTTAATCCATTCTGTCAGTCTATTTCATTTGATTGGTGAATTGAGGCCATTAACATTGCTAGTTATAATTGATAGATATTGATTCATCCTCATCATGATGTTTTACTGTTGTTGGCTCTTTTATTTCTTATTTTTCCCCCTTTCCCTTTAGTTTCTTACCTTGCCTGGTGGCTTCCCTCTGTTGAGCCTCATGGAGTTGTGAACTTCATTGTCTTTTTCTAGGATATTGCTTAGAACTGTTTGGAGTGCTAGTTTGGTGTTCATGAAATTTCTCAGGTGTTCTTTGTCATGGAAGTATCTAATTTCTCCATTGATTTTGAAAGATAATTTTGCAGGATACAACAGTCTTGGTTGGAAGTTATTTTCTTTTAGGGTTTGAAATACTTCACTCCAGGCTCTCCTTGATTTGAGGGTTTGTGTTGAGAAGTCTGCCATGATTCTGATGGGCTTTCCTTTGTAGGTGATTTGTTTCTTTTCTCTAACTGCCTGTAGGATTTTGTTCTTCTGTTGGGTTGCTGGGATCTTGACTATTTTATGTCCATTTGTAGATTTTTTTTTTTATCATGGCTAGTTTGAGTTCTATATGCCTCACTTATCTGTATGTCCATTTCTCTATATCTGGCTGGGAAGTTTTCTACTGTTACTGTGAAGTTTTTTTATGTCAATTGTACTTTCTCCTATTTTTTCGTGGACTCCTATCAGTCTTATGTTATTCTTCTTTGCATCATCTGGCAGCTGCTGGATTGATTTCTATTTACTATTTTTAAGAAATCTCTGTTTTCATGTTCCTTAACCACAATCCTGTCTTCTATATCTGATGTTCTATCTTCAGATTCCCTTAATCTGCTCTGCATGCTTTCAATGGGGTTTTTAATCTCCTGAATATCTGTTTGAATCTGTTTCATAGATTCCATTTCTTTCTTATGCTGGGTGTTCATGGCTACCAGGATGGTTCTGAGCGCATCTATTTTTTTTTTTTTTATCAGTTTCTGTTCTAGAGCCTCTAATCATGTCTTTCACTCTGCTCACCATCTCTGTAGTTATCTGGGAGATTATTTCTGTTTTGAATTTTTCTAGAGCCTCATTCATCTGTTTTGTTACTTCCTGTGCTATCAGTTCAGGGTGTTCAGGTAGTTATTTATCAGACTTTTCCACCTCGTTTTCCCAAGAACTTACCCTTGCTGGGGTGGAAGTCTGAGTTTGTGCCTTACTTAAATGTCTTCTCATTTTTGTTTTTGGTACTGTTCTTGGTTTAGTTCCTGGATTGATACTTTGAAGTTGCTTATTGTAAGTATCTTTGTTGATGTATTTAGAACTCTTATGAAATGATTGCTTCTCAGAGGTGTCTTCCAGATATAGCTGGTCTTTAGATTTTGAGTCTCTCATGGCTCTGAGGCTATCTCATTTTCATTATACCAGGTAGGACAACTGATTAGATCAATTACAACACCTTAGCCCAAGTGATACAATCAGCAACACAATAGCATCAAGAACCTCTTAGAAAATGACAATTTGTGGTAGTTATTAATTTGTCACCCTTAACTGTGAATTAAATCAAAATCAAGGACCAACCCAACATATGTTTATAGTGAATAAACTGTTTAATATAGCAATTTTACCCTTCAGGATGGGGAGTTAGAAGGACTTGGGGAGGGAGGGATAGGTAGGTAGAAGGATAGGGGAAGGTTAGCAGTGAAGCCAGAGGACACAGGTGAGAGAAGGAAAGAGAAGAAAAGAAAAATAAAGAAGAAATGTGAATTAGGGCCAGAAGAGGAACACAAAGGGAGATGAAGAACAATGTGGGACAGCAGGGAGTGAGGGAGAGAGAGAGAAAGAAAAGAAAAGAGAAGAGAAAGAAGAAAGAGAAAAATAAAAATTTTAAAAGAGTAGAAAAAGAAGAAAAAAATTAAAAATAAGAGCAAAAAAATAGTGGTAATTTTGAAAACAACAAATAAAAGATAAAAATGAAGGGCTTCCTTCAGGGTATGTCTCTGCTGTCACAATAGACAACGTGAGCAACAGTGTGCAGTTATAAGTCAATGAGTCTCAGTAAGCCAGTCACAGATCCACGAGATTCAGGCAGATTTCTGGCTGCAGGTCCCAAATTGAGCTCCCTGTCCTCCTGCGGGATTGAACTCTGCAAGGTTCTACTCCAGGTTCCAGCTGTCCTTCCCCTGAAGATAGTCCAGGTTCCGATGGGAGGTGATGATCCCTCAGACTTAGCAAGTATAGTGGTCTGGTGTGCCTGTATTGCAGAGATTCTCTTCACTTTTCCAGTGGGCTTCAGTTTTCATCAGGGAGCCTGAGAGAGGCCCTCTCTCTGTTGTTCATTTCTGCAGCTCAGGATAATGGCCTTTATGTCCCCTTGTGCCTCTGTAGTGTGGAACCAGATAGCTGCACAGCCAGGAGGCCAGAGACTGGGCGGGTGAGGGTGGGGGAGGGGCTGTTGTTGCAGGCGCCCATGCAGCTATGCTGGCAGCTCGTGGGCATGCCCGGGGGGTTCCTCCTAATTTCTGTGATGTAGATAGTCCTGCTATGGCCAATGTCAAACTATCAATGCAAGGTCACTAAACACAGATTTGGGAAGAGAGGCAAAGTAGCATGTTGTCAGCACACAAATATAACAAATGTAACATTGAGACTATAATAATAGCAAAATCAGCAAAATCATTAAAAAGCGATGCACATTGTACATTAATTACTTCTGCTTTTAATGCAACTTTTGCAACTCCAATTTTATACAAATTACTTTTAAAATAGTGATTGTTTTAACTACTGAGATGCAAAGTTCTTGAAATTTTAATGCAGAAAGCAGCTCTGCTGTGCCAGTAGGAGCCAGTTCCTACACAACAGATGCCCAGTGTGGCCCTTGCTCATTTTCCTCCTCCCTGTGCAGGTCTGAGAGTAAACGCCTCCTGGTGACTAAGTTCTCATTAAAAGACTTGGAACTTACTGAAGCACTGCCATTGACTACATTGAAGTTTTGAGTCACTGGAATCTCAGGGCTCAAACAACCTGAATCCTTATTTTACAGCTGGGGAGACTAAGATTTGGAGGGGACAAGCACAGTAGCAGTAAAGGCTGCCCTTTCTTTCTCCAGCCTGTGTGACGGTCACCAGGGAGGGCAATCTGGGCCCTGGGCCTGGGCCAGCACTGGCTCTGCCTCTCCTGGAGTCCTAAGCAGAGCATGATCTGTACTGCACTTGGGAAAGAACATGTCCCTTGCACCATCAAAGACAAAACCAAGTACATAGGTAGATAAATCATAAAGACAGAACAGAGGAAAACGTGAAATGTTGGGAAATTGGCTTTTTTAATGATTTCCCAGGAAACAGTCATGAAGAAGAGATTAATTGTGTAGGCAGAGTTGGGAAATGCCATGGAGGAGGCTGACAGAGTCTGGGCTGTCAACTAGCAGAACTCACCTCCCTGCCCCAGCCCTGTCCTAGCTGGCCTTGTCTCCTGCTTGCATTACTGGAATAGCTTCTGAAACAGTCTCTCTGCTTCTGCTGTAGTCCCTGTCTTAGTTCCTGGCTGTTGTCCCAACAAAATGCCTGGGAGCAGGTAGTTTATGAATAAGTATATTTACCTTCTGAAGGCTGGAAGCCTAAGAATATGGCCGTGCATCTTGTGAGGGCTTCCTTGCTGCCTCATAACCTGGTGGTGGGCCTTGTGTGGATAGACAGAGCAAGTGTGTGAATTCTGCTATATTCCTCTCCTTAGAAGGTCACTAATGCCATCTTGGGACTGCTCCCCATGACCCTTACTAACCCTGATCATCTCCAAAGACTCACCTCCAAGTACCATTAACAAATGCTTTTGGGGATTATGACTGACACAGGAGCTTTTGGGGAACACATTGGAATGCAGGCCCCATGGGTCCATCTGTTCTCCAGATAGCAGTCAGGGAGGTCCTAAGGAAACATCATTGACAACGCTATGCTCCCAGTCTGGACCTTACATTGGCTTCACCTTTATTTGGAGCCTGAGACTGAGGCTTCTCAGTGACTACATTTCCTCCCTGCATCTGTCCTGATCACCCCAAGGCCCTTCTCCTGCCACTTCCCAGTCCATCCAGCCACTTGGGCCTGCTCGTCTCCAATCCAGCACTTGCCATGCTCCTTCTTGGGGACTTTGTTCCAGTTGTCGCCTGCGCCTAGAGGCTCTTCCTGCAGATACCCCATAACTAGGCCACTGTGCCATCTCTCTGCTCTCACTGTCTCAGGACATCCCTCCTTGCTCATCCTATGGAATATTCCCATCTGACTGCCACCCCACCCCAGCACACTCACCCCCTACCTGCCCTGCTGTCACCTGCCAACAGCCCCTCCACATCCCTGACTCATTCTGCTTACTGCTGTTGTTGGCCCTCTCTATTCTGTGGACAGAGGTCCTTTTCTGCTTTGTTTCATGGAAGACAGGTATTTTTGTTCTTTCACTGATACATTCCTGAGCACTGCAAACAATTCCTGGCCCACAGTTCACACTAAAGGGTGGGGGAAATCATTGAAATAATTTTGGTAAAGATTCCTAGTCTAAATATTTACTAAGGACCTATTCTGTTCCAAACACTGTTCTAAGCATTTTGCATGTACTATCTCATTTAATTCTCACAATATTCTTAAAATACCATGAAACCTAAACACCCTCAATGGCAAAGGATGCCACTAAGAAGTCCCTTAAAAAGCACAGATGAGCAGATATGTCATGATGATTAGTTGCAGCCCTGCATTTCTGGGTTTGATTATCTTTCAGTAAGTGCTTTGAAAAGCAGCACTTCCAGATAGTATAAGATAGATCTACTGCAAAGCTCATCGTCCTGGGAAAGGAGCAGAGTTAAAGAACACAGATGAAGCCTGGGGTATTGGGTTCCATTTCTACGGAACACAGTGTGATGCTGCAGAAAGACATGGTCTTTGAGACATGCAGGCCTTGTACTGAATCCTGCTCTGGGACTTACAGCTTTGTAGCCAAAAGCAATATACACTGCCTCTCTGAATTTCTTTTTCTCCATTTGCTTAGTAGGCATAAGGCCTAACCTATAATGCTATTGATAGAAATAACTGAGAAGAATGGTTGACATATACTGAGTAAGACAATGGATAACTTGTATTTTCCACAGGTCAGTTTGTCTGTGACCTTTGTTGGGGGCTCTGATTTGAAATTCGTACTTCCTCCTGAGGACTTGAGTGTTGGACAGACTGGATTTTTTACTGCTGAGCTCTATGACTTCACACCAATTGGTCGAACTCTTCCTGTGGTTGGGACCCTATCCTAAGAGCTGGAGATACGGAAATGTAATAAATGTCATTTTTCTCACAGAGATGAAGACAGATTATGCACACTTTCACTACTTCACTGCTGAGAGCATAGAACGAGATGGTCTGAACAAGAAAGCTCACATTGAGTGCTCATTCATCTGGGGCCTTCCTCATCATAGAAAAAGGAGGGAGAGGAAGATGTGATTCATGTTGCCTGCTCTGCCCATGAACAGAGGTTGAAAGTCCCAGGCCCACCCAGAGACAGGCCCCCATTACGGTGCCGAGTGGGGGAAGAGAGAGAACCATAAGAGGGTGTCAAGCACAGGAGCATGGAAGGCCTATACACCATGCCAGATGGGCCATGACCACAGGCCGTGGGAGCAGCAGATTTCACAGAGAGGACTCTGGCTGCAGTGTGGCGTGGTGATGGGTGGGAGATACTAGGAAGGGTGTGTTGACGGGAAATGAGAGGATAAATGCACAGGGCACTGAGATTCCCAGACAGAAGAAGGTGGGGGCCAAGTGGCAGCTGGCACAGGGGCTTCTCTTCTCACAGCCCTTCCCTGCCTTGACTGCTGCTCTTTTCTTTTTACCTTCTAAAGTCAGAAGACATTGGATCAGGAGAGAGAGGGAAGCCTATTCTCTGGGCCAATGCAGGAGGCTCCTTCTCTGAAATCCTCTTCTACACCCTAAGATGCTATTGCCAATCACACACCCAGCATCTTTCAGGCATGACCATCTATAAATCAAATTTCATTATGAACGTATTTAGGACCTATAGAAAGGGTAATTCACTGTTGTATACACTGATGGTGTATTAGAAGCTACATCCCCGAAGCTCAAGACAGAGAAAAGGAAGAGAACATATTTGAGCAGATGAGCTATTAGGCTTCTGTTTGTCTTGCTTCATTTATTTTCTTCTGTTGAATTAAAATTCAACCCAGAACAAAAAAAAATGGGAGGGAAAGAGAAAGCTTTCTGGGGTTTCTTGAAGCCCAGACAGAAAAGATTCAGGGCTACTTTCTTGTTTTCTAAATTGGGTTTTCCCTTTTAGTCTTTCTTTCACTTCTCAAGAAGATTACAAAGAAAATGAGATGTATTTGTTTTAAAAACACACAAGGAGGTTTCATTAGAAGAAAATTGCTAGGGAAATCGAGGCCAAGTGAAAAAGCGCTTGCACCAGCCACGTGGAAGAGTAGATGTAGTGGAACCTTCTCTCTGTCACCATCTACTTAGCTGGCACTGGTTGTTTCAGTTCTCTGGGCCTCATTTTCCTCCTTGGTAAAATCAGCAGGTTCAAGGACATGACATCTGGTTTTCCTCCCAGCCTCGTAGTCTGAGAGCCTTTGAGATCATCACTCTGCAAAAGGGAAGAGATATCATCAGATGCCCCCTTCCTTCTGCAGAGCTGGTCTGGCCCAGAAGAGTCTGGATCTCTTTCCTGTCTTTTTTTTTAATGTATAACTTTATTATCATTCACTAAACACACACATATACAAAAATTAAAATTATTCAAAGAAAAGCAATGCAAGGGAAAAAAACTATAATATTCAAATATAATAAAACTCAACCAAAGCAAAACTGAAAAGTACTTAAACATTTTTCCATATAATTAAAAAACATCTCAAGCATTAACAAGACATCAGAAGATGTGATTTGTTTTAGAAAGATTTTCAAAACTAATATTAAAAAATTGTGATCTAGAGAAAAAATTCTAATTAACTAGTAGAATCCACGTAGGCCAAATTTTTTTTAATTTAAATTTCAATACAGTCATGTGACATGCGATGGAAATATAATCTGAGAAATATGTTATTAGGCAATTTCACCCATGTGTATGGCAAAGTACCACACAGAGTGGCAACTTCTAAGTGCGAACTGAAAAGGTATCTTTCCTGTCTTAAAAAAGAAGAATCATTTGGGCCTTGAGCGACCCTGGCCTCTGTCTAAGGAACCTCTCGTATACAAACATTTGCACTGCTATTCTGGAAAGTGGGTTTCCGGTACCCTTATGTTGGGAAACTCGGAGTCTTGATGGAAGATAAGCATACCAAGGATGGCTGTGCGGCTGGCAATCCCTCAAACTGTGGGCTGGTCCCTTTCAACAGAGAACCTTAGTTCTCTCTAAGTCAGGAGAAGCTGGTGGTGATGGGGGTGTGCAGCCCGTATGAGCCCCCCAGGGCCTAAAGGAGAACCAGAGAGGGGGCAGCCTCCTGGGCAAGGAAGGTTCCCTGCAGGCACAAATCTAATAGGAGCTGAGAACAAAGCAAAACCAGGTCACAGCTAGATAGACTGTCCCAAAACCAGACAGCCACCAAAATGAGCAGGTAGCCTTTCATATCTGCAAACTGTGGAAGGAAGAAAGGCAGAGGGGATAAGGACCCTCACTATTCTCATGGGTCCCACTCACTTAGCTGCCAACTTCATGAAGGATTTCTGCGCCTTGTCTGCCTTCATCCCAGGCCCATTATGGATTTAACATTTGCATCCTCTAAAGTTTGTTGAAATTCTAACCCCTAATGATACTAGGGCCCTTTGGGAGATACTTAGGTGATGAGGCTGGAGTGTCCATGAATGGGATTAGTACCCTTGTTAAAAGAAGCACAGAGAGAAAACTGGTCTCGTGGCCACATGAGGATATAAGACATGGCTGTCTGCAAACCAGGAATCGGACAGACGGACACCCCAGTTCTCCAGACATCAGTTCTTCTGGCGTCTCTGACCTCGATGCCTGAAGCACTGTGAGAAATAAATGTCTGTTACATAAGCCTCCAGGGCCATGACAATTTGTTACAGCAGCCTGAACTGATTCAGGTGAGGCCTAATCCAGTACTCAGCCCATACCAGCAGCTCAAAAGTTACCTGATTTGAAAATGGCACCAGGATTTGCTACCAAACTTCAGTTCAGCTCAACAAAGGACTTGAGTCTGAGAGGACTTTGTCTGCATAGCCCTAAAGCAGAGCCTTCCGGGAGCAAAGAAGGAGCAGCAAGGCGTGCGGTAAGGGCCCTGTGCAGGGGCGGGGCTTGGAAAACATGGCCGTGGCTCGCTAAGGAGAGAGCAGGCACCATCCTAGATAACAGAGAGAGTTCCTTTGGGCCTCTATGGCAGCTTCATCCTGTAGGCATGACTGATCTAATCACTGGCCATCTGTGACCAGCTCAACCTTCAGCCCCCTTTTCTCCCCGGATTGGGGAGTGTGGCCGTGAATTTCAACTCTTTACTCACGTAATCAGTTCCCCTGGCAACCAGCGTCCCATCCGGTGGACACCTAGGAACGTTCCAGCAACCATTTCACTCACGTAAACTGAGGTGCTCCTGAAAGAGACTTGTGAATAACAGAAGACACTGAGACATTCACCTTTGTCACTGCCGAGCTCTTCAGAGCTGCTTCCAAACTGCGGCCAAAGGTCGAGTATTTTAACAAGAGATATTTGTGTTGCTGTAGTCACTTGGGGAATTAGGAGTATAAAAACTGTGAGGCAAGAACAGTGGGGAAAAAAAAAAAAAACACACAAGCTCATAAACAGCAGGAGAGAGATTGAGAGACATTTCCATATTTCCATGACTACATGGTATAAGGACTGCATTTTCCTATGCATGCTTTAATGAGGGAACCCACGATGGCAGGGAGATGCACACCGCCAAGGAGAGAAGGCCTGTAGTCCAACAGGCCAAAGCAACTGCGTCCTGTCCGCAGTCTCATGGGCTTTGAAACAGACCCTTCCTCAGCTGAGCTTTCTGATGAAAACCCAGCCCCAGCAGACGCCTGGCTTGCAGCCTCAGAGAAGACCTTGAAGCGGGGAAACCTGCTGAGTTGTGCCTGGATCCCTGGCTGCAAAAACTATGAAAAGATAATTGCACTGCTCAGGCTCTAAGCTGGTGATGCATTGTTAGGTAACAAAAGATGACTGCTACAGTAAGCACAGTTTTTAAGAAAGAAACAATAGGTAACATAACATCTCTGAAGATGCTCAGGTAGCAGCTTTTTTGTCCTTCTGAAGCCAGCATAAGAGAAACTAAGGGTACCGATCTGATAACAATGAAACCAAACCAGGGCTCCCTACTTGGTGCCTATAGAAGCCAGGTCCATGGCACTGGATTTTTGCAAAACAGAAAAAGTTTTATTGCTCAGTCAGCTAGCAAACAGGCCAGGAGCTGGGGAAAGGATCAGATCTTCCTCCCTGACGCACTGTTAGTGGGGGATTATGGGAAGGAGGAGGAGAGAAGCCATTTGTTGATGGAGAAGGGAGGTGAGGGTTCCTTTGCTCAGGGCTGGACAGTGCTCATGCCTCTTCACAGAGAGGATCTTTCTTTTTGGAGGGAGCTATGTTCTCAGGGAATTCAGAGCATGTGACACAGAAAGGCCATTGACCAGATGAGCTGGCTTCTGCCATGTCCTTTCCTGAAGAACCAGTCCTGGGTACATTCTGGAGGCTTTTGCTGAAAGATAACTTCGGAAAAAAATGTTATTTGAGGAATTTATGTTCAGAGATCTCCAGGCATTAAACAATTTCAGTAACAGGAAAATTGATAAATTGTGTAAGAGAGGAAATAAAAATGTGAGACTTTAGCTCAAAGTCCTGGGTCTCACACCCACCACCACACAAACCAAACCAAACAAAAAGACCACCTAGGTTTCTAAGAGACAGTCTCCTGGGGTTTAGAAGGAAGTAGAAAGTCTTGTGGGTGGTACGATGTTGCAGAAAAAATCTCATAGATGCACAAGGCAAAACTAATGATGGCGTGAGAATGAAGTCAGAGAAAAAGGTGGCAAGTGGAGCTGTGGCGCTTGGAGGATTGCGCAAATAAATATGGCATTGTGTTGGCTATGCTGGGCTTGTCCTATATGGCAGGTGTCTCGCACTTTCTCATCGCTGAGACAAAATACCCAACACCCACACTATAAAGGAGGAGAGGTTTATTTTGCTTCATGTCTTCAGTCCATGGTCAGCCAGCACCAAAGCAGAACCCACCTGGTGGAAGGCCCCGGGCAGAGGACTGCTGCACATCCCAAGGCAGCCAAGAAGCAGAGAAAAGGGAGAAGTAGGGGACCGAGAAACCCCTTCCAGCTCATGCTTGTAGTGACGGCCTCTTCCACCCACACTCCCTCCTAACAGCACATTCTGGTAGGGATTCATTGGTGGGTTAGTCCACCAATGAATACAGCAACCCATGATCCACTCACCCTCTAAATCCCCAGCTCTGCACATCTGAGACTTGGGGGAACATTTTAGATCAAACAGAAAGAGACAGAGAGACAGCTGCCACTGCCACCCATCTGAGAATGGTTCTTCTGTGCTCAGTGGCCTGGAACATCATTGTGATTTTCATCTCTCAGAGTCTGGGTCACAACACAAGTGCACTTTTAAGCCTGAGAAGGAAGACACATGACTTCTACAGAATTATTTTAAGGCTTTACAGTTAGACTGATTATGATCTAGGAAAGACAATCGATGATAATGTCAACATTTTCAAGGTTCTCAAGAGGGACAAATACCTTGCACCTGGAAGTGAAGTGACAAAAATTGATCTGGGCAAAGAGGTCTCATTCTATGAAAAGATATCTTGCTCTAAATTACACACTATGCAGATTTTTCCGGAGGTTTTGAAGCCATTCAGAAGGGACCAGAAGGAAATTCTAAGGTTAAGGGCAATGACATAACCTTTAAAATGCAAGTAGTATTAGAGAAGATAATGAGGCTAAAGCTCCTGCTGTAAAGGACATGTTGAAATATAACATTCTATTTTCCTGAAAAAATACAGAGCAAGTAACTGGCTAACAATGATAGGCATTGCCTTTGGAGAATGTCAGATCCTCATGACATGACCTGTGAGCTCACCCAAGGCCCTAAGAGGAGGAAGGGCCAGCAGGAAGACTCCAGTGATTCAATTGCTTAATTTTTCTCTAGGAAAAATCTATGTTGGCAGTAGTTCTTTAGTTTCTTGGTCTGCTTAAGTTAAAAGGTTCTTTGTACCAGAATCCTTGGCTCTGTGAAATAATAAGGGTATGTTGTTTTCAAAAGATATCAGGAAATGAAACCAGAAGAAACTCTGTGGTCAAACAAATTAGGTAACAGTTCCAGGACTGTAGATTTACATCTCCGTCATTGTGTGGCCAAAATTTTGACCTGGCTGAAATACCTGATATTTAAACCTTCTTCACCAGCAGGCTGGTTGCTGGCCTCTGCTGTTGGTTGGTCATTTTGGGTAAGATCAGGGCCCTAGATAATAAATACAATCACTAGCATACAATCAACACATGAGGAAGGAGCTGTACCACTTCCCTGCCCTGTGGGTAAAAGGGAATGAGAAGACAAAGTAAGTGACTTGTTTGATTCACAGGCCTGGATTAAAGTCTTAATCAGCACAAGCAAGTGCTCTCCCCTTTGGTCTGTACCACATTGCTTGTCTGCCTCCTCCCAGAGCACACCTCCCTCAGGGACCTCCTGCCTTTGGCCCCTTTCTTCCTTCCCCCTGTGTTCTCTCTCACTCCCTTACCTGCAAGCACTAGAGGCAAGGGCCATCTTTCCTTGAGTCCTAAATGTGTCAAAATCCAATGTGATCTTGTCCTAGACAAGCCTCCACCCAGGTCTCCTTCCCAGCCTTTCTTGAAAATTGCCCAGTTGAATGGCATTGTTCTGCCTAGGGCAGCTCACACCCACTGACTGGTACTGTCGGACTACAAAGGGTGGAGCCTCCCACCCCAACGCGGGACAGCTTAGAAGGGCTATCATGCTCCTTGGAAGCGGCTAAGACCCCTGCAACACAGCCCAACTCCTCCCTCCGCCATGAACTGCTCCCCTCTCCTCCCTCCCTCAGGTTGGACCCCAGCCTGCTCCCCAGGACACTTCTGCACACTCATCCATCTCAGAGTCTTTCTCAGGAGCCCAACCTCTGGCTGTTCAGAGGAGACAGAGCATGAGTCACGCGCAAGGTCAAGAAGCTTGACAGGAACTGGCATGGTGGTACATGAGAATAATCTCAGTACTCAGGAAGCGGAGGCAGGAAGATGGTGAGTTCAGGTCAGCCTGGACTACATGGCCAAACCTACTTCAAAAAGAGAAAGAAGGAAGGAAGGCAGGAAGGCAGGAAGGAAGGAAGGAAGGAAGGCAAGAAAGCAAGCAAGCAAGCAAGAAAGAAAGAAAGAAGAGGGAGAGAAAGAAAAAGAAAGAAAGAAAGAAGAAGGAAGAGGGAGAGAAAGAAAGAAGGAAGAGGGAGAGAAAGAAAGAAGAAAGAAAGAAAGAAGAAGGAAGAGGGAGAGAAAGAAGGAAGAGGGAGAGAAAGAAAGAAAGAAAGAAGAAAGAAAGAAAAAAGAAAGAAAGAAAGAAAGAAAGAAAGAAAGAAAGAAAGAAAGAAAGAAAGAAAGAAAGAAAGAAAGAAAGAAATTCAACAAGGTCAAAGAGGATAAGACTGTCCTTGCTGAGTTGCTATGAGGTCTAGATGGATTAATATGCATGAATGCCAAACAATGACCAGCCAGTTGTGAACTTTATATAAATATTTGGCTCTTCCAATTATCACTCTAAGTGTAGTGTCATGCATTATTATTATTCGTGATCTTAGAGTTAAAAATCCTTGAACAAGACTTATGAGTAAGAGCAATTTGTGTAATTTCTCAGCAGCTTTTGCAAGCTCGTGCTGAGTGTACAGAATGTGAAGCATCTAGAAAAATCAGAATGTGATGTGAGAGTCCAGTGTGAGCAATGTTTTCACTACAGAAGAAATGCTCCTCTCTCCTGTGCTGGTCAGGTGGCACCTGCATGGGCATGGCTTCCTGTATAGGTGAGAAGTTACAGGAGTGGCCGGGATGGACTGGAGGAGGTGCCTGTAATTCTCTGAACAGGCTGCCCCTCCCTGCCAGGATATCTCTGCCTCTCTTTCTGAGAAGAGCATCTGTCACTGGATTTAGGATCCACTTTAATCCAGGATAAGCTTGTCTCAAGATCCTGATCTTAATTACATCTCCTATGACACAAATAGGGTCACATGCATGGGTCCAGATCTGCAGCTGCTATACATGGATTGCACTGCATAGAACAGACTGAAAAGGGTCTGCAGAGGGTACTTCCAAAGGGAACGCATGGAGGGACAAATCCAGCAAATGGGTGGAGGAGAATCAGGTGTATTTTGCTGGTTGATCATAGAGAAAGAAGGTGCAAAAGCGGACAAGGAAACCAAAGATGGCTGCAAGGCACTATGCCTGAGGCACAGGGAGCATGGTCAGAAACAGGAGCCAGCCTGAGGGGTGCATAGGCTCCATTTCCGCAGAGGGTGAGGTGGCCCAGCTCACTGACTCTGTGCCCCCCATGTGCCTCCAGCTCTTTCGTCTCTCCAGGAGTGCGTGGAGTTCTCGGCACAGTGGATTCCCCTGTGTTGCTTCCCTGGAGGACACTGGACCAGTCAGTTATGAGCTAATATACCTGCACTTTGAAGATGCTGCTTTATTTTCCTCTTTGGTGGGGAGGAGCTAAGTGGCCCACATGAAGGAGAGCTGCACCCCAAGGTTGGAAGCCTTGTAAAATGAGGCATCTCTACGTGGAGGACTGTGGTCCACAGTGTGTCACCCCCAATGCAGTGGGCAACTTGGGAATGTTGTATATCTCCTTCCAGGGTCAGATCTCAATTTAATGCAAAATAAACTATTTTCATCTATTAGATTAATAGTCTTTAATAACTGTTTTCATGATGGTTTGGGACTTTTTTATACATTTAAAAAAAAAGGTTCTCTGGAATCTGAACTCTAAGGAAATATCTGAAGCAGGGAGGAAACTTGCTAATTCTCTTTGCTGTTTGTAAGTAACAGACAAGCAGGTAGATGGCCATTTATTTGCCAGCTTGGCTCGTGTTTCGCAGAATGATCCTGTGCAGGAAGAAGAGCTTCTCCGCATTCTCCTCCTTCCCTCTCCCAGGCCTTCCTTCGCATGTTTCTCGGCTGGTCTCCTCTGGCCTGGCAGCGGCGGGCTGTCTCCCGCTCCGGCTCTGTCTGCAGGGCTCTGGCACACCTGGACAGATGTGCTGTGGAGCCTGGCATGTCGCCCTGGCCCTGCCACCCAGGAGCCTGCTCACCTGTTCATCCCCCTGCTTCCTCACCTGCAGCACCGCACTGAGAAGGGGGACTGTCCATTTATTACTGAGGCTTGCTGTGAACAAGAAAGGAAAGAGAATCAGAATTCAATTCTCTGCTTAGAATTAAAAAGCTATTAGGAAAGTCAGAGGGAGCTGTCCGGCTACTGGGTTCTTGAGGCATCCGAGGAAGTTGCCGAAGTCCCCAGAATCCTTTCCACCCCTAAGTGGAGGGGTTAAAGCTATTTTTAAAATGTCACAGGGGCTGCCAGAGCACAGAAATGACGCCCATAATCCTGAGATAAGATGAAGCTGAGGGCTTCCTTCCCAGGGCAAGGACAGACCAGAACCCCCAGTATCAGATACAAGGGATTCTGCACAATTAAGTGCAGGTCTTACTATTGTACATGAGCCCAGGCTGGAAGGTCATTCATCCATTTCCCATGTATGTCTGTGTGCTGTCGTATAAACATCCCTGAGAGCATTCTGGGGTAAGCTGGTACATGGTGTCCGGGGAGAGAAAAGGATGCCCAAGACCTGCCCTCACCCAAGGGAACTTAACTCGTGGGGACCACAGACACACAGAGGCTCATATATGTCAACATGATGAGGCTGTAGTGTGTGGCCTGTCCTCTCCTGCCCCCAAAACCTCCCTGCAGTGGATGCCCTCTGCCTTCCTCAGTGGCTATTTCCTAATGCAGAGCACGCTGCCTGGGACAGAACGTCATCATTATTTGCTGAGTGAATGAATGAACAGATTCGTGAGCAAATGAATGAATGGCAACACAGAAGTATGCAAAAGTACTAGAGGGACTGACAGAGGAAGCAGTAGGGAAGGACAAATAAGGAAGACATACTTGAATTTGACCCTAAAGAACAGAAAGGATTTTTTTAAGATGCAGAGGAAACATAAAGAATGATCTTCACAAAATACATAAATTAATAAAGTGTGCCCTTAAGGCCCCAGTAGGGGGGCTGGCAGGGAGGCCACTGAAGCAGGAATCTTGGCTAATTATTGTGGTTTAAAGCTTGGATTTTATCCTACAGGAATGGAGAGCTAGAGAGGATTTTCGAGCAGGGAGGTGACTTGTTGATTAGAAGGCTGTACTTAGAGAAGTTTGGTGAAGGTCAGGAGCAGGTAGAGCCTGGAGACACTGCAAGAAGTAAGACTGAGAGGACCTTTAGGGGGAAAGAGGAAGGGCTGGAGCTGAGAGTCATTCAGGGTCCTGGCATCAAGATCTGTAACAAATTAGCAAGACGTCGATGATAGAGGGAAGGAAAGGGAAGGACCACACTCAGTGCCCAGGGGACTGACTTGGAAGCTACATAGCGAACAACTGGAACTGCTCCCGAGGAAAGAGTCTGGACCTGCTGGAGGGCAGCAGAGGAAAACACCCAGAAAGGAGTTGACTCTTTATGTCCAGGACTTAGAAGAAAAGTCGAAAGTTATAGTGTAGATATAGATTTATGAATCAAGCTTTACTCAGGTAGAAAAGAGACAATAAATAAACATAGAAAATAATACAATCCTAAAATCACTCTGAAAGGAATAATGGAACAATGGAATGAGTAATGAAGACATCATTAAACAATGCCATCTTTTTTTAAGGATCAATTAAAATCGGTGAGGACCCCATGGGATTTTTATTCATCACATTGGGTTCCCTGGGCCACACACAAATGTCAGGTGGAGAGAGTGGTCCCAGAGCCCCGTGCGCACTCCAGCATCCATGAGGCCCTTGCAGGCCAGGCATGGACCCAGGTCCCAGAGAGGCAAATCTATAAATCTGTGCTCTCCCAGAGCTGGAAGTTCAGAGGCCTCATCAGACTAGCATGCAAGCTGCATTTCAAAGTAGCAGGAAAGCTCAGCCAAGAGCTGCAGAGGGTTGGAGAGTTGCCCTGAGGAAGTAGAAGAGAGCATGAATCACAGGTGACCAGGGAAAGGAGACAAGAGGAGACCATAACAGTCTTGAGGGAGGAGGCAGAGGATGTCCAAGGACCGAGAAGGCCAAGACAGGCCCAAGTGGAGGGAAGAGGAGAGACTCTGAGGAAACAGTGTCCTACACCCCCTAAGGGCTAGCTCTCTGGGAGATTCCAGAGGAAACACTGTCCTCATCCTTGAGCATTTGCAGAGTTCCTGAAATGCCTGAGCAGAGAGAGTGTTAAACTGGGCTAATTAAATGAACCAGGGATGCATAACCATGATGGTTTATGGTAGTGAAAGTGCTCAATGAATTTTAACAAATTAACTCGGTTTAAAATAGTTTCATCTCTTCGTGGACAGTGACTTAGCAAAGTGCCTAAATTCTACAGGAGTTCGGTGCCTATTATTCAGATCACAGCTGTTCTTGCCAAGAAGCATGCCTTCCTCCATGGAAGGACATGGACGGGAGTTTTGTCAAATTCAGCTGGTAGAGGAAAGCATCTGGAATCTTGCCTGGTTCACAATCGCTGGCCCTTCAATATCTTAGCAGCCTCAGTCCACCATGTGGCAGAGTAAGATGGTCTTCACTTCACAGAACAGACAGGGAGTCCCGGGGCTTACAGAAAACATCAAGGTCACCCTGACAAGGGGCCAGAGATAGCCAAGACCTCATCTTGACTGGGGGCTTAACTCCACCCACACTGCTGCCCCATGTAAAACATAGCTCTTACATGTTAAAAAGCATTAATTAATTTCATTACTTTAAACACAATTTTTTTGGATCCAATAGAAATGTAAGGAGAGATTCAGAATTATGTGTGAGGCATTAATTACTTAAATCTGACTGGATGGCTGTTCCTATGAATGAATGCTCTTAATTAATTTTTTCTCCTTAGCTCCTTGCTATTTCCCTGCTATAATCTATTCTCTTTCTTCCCAGGGGCAATAAAATGACAATGAAAGAGGGACCCAGAGATCTGAAATTCCAGAACTTCGCCCTGCCAAACAATAGGTCAGAATATTTACTTGTTTATTAAGAGAGGAGTGAAAAAAATTAATTTTGTGGTAAATAAATTGACCATCTCACACATACACATGGAGCATTTATAGGATGAAATTACACTGCTGGTAAGGATCTCTGAGGTGACACAGGGACCAAGGTACAGGAGGAACTTGACATGGGGTGGGCCGGGTATGTGACACAGATCTTGGCTGAGAAGCTTCCACTGCTTTGCAGGCTGGGGCAGTTCATGTCACCCACCCATCTTTCTGGACAAGAGAGCCCCTGAGGGAAGCCACCAGTCCCGCTATCAAGGGTGTCGGTCATAGATCAGGCCACAAGTCCACCTCGGGGTCTCACAGCCTGCACATGAGAGAGCCAAGTGGGCCTGATGTTATTTTCTTTACTTCTCAGTTGAGAAAATCATTTACTGAGCAGCTAGGACGTCAAGACTTACACGGTACACTGAAAATTCAGAGACAAAATCGTCCTACCCTGCAGCAGCTCACTGACAAGCCAAAAGGCTCAGTATGGTGGGCTAACTTGATGAAATTAGGGACAAGGAACCCGAACCCAAAGTCAATTCCCAGCAAACCCACCCTGGGCAACTGAGAACCCCAGCACTCAGAGCCTGGGTTCCCCATGCCCCACCAGGACACCCTCACTGAGCCCACCAGGGGTGATCTTTCTTACCAGGGATGCCTGAGGCTCATTGCCTCTTACCCATCCTCAAATCCCAGTTTAGTTTAATACAAGTCAATCTACAGAGCACCCTCAGGACTAGCTATGTCCGGGCACTGTGAGGAGTCCTGGGACCCAGGACACGCTAGAAAAAGTACTTCCCGAAGGAGAGTGCAGACAGAATACTCACATTATTTTTCTAAACCACTTTAAGCCAAGGAAAATGTGGCTGTTCTCAGACTTCTTTAATGTTTACATTAAATACATTTGAATAATGCATTTTAAGTCCATTTTTCTTATTTCTTGACAAAAGCAAAAGATGAGAAATGGAAGGGTTAGAAGCCTTCCTTCGAATGAAGAGGGTGGAAGCAATTAAACCTATCAAAGTAATATTTACAGTTACATTTGGGAGAGAAAAAGACAGAGAGAGAAGAGTAATGTTTTTTCTCCAAAGCAAATTATTTCAGGATGTGTCACAGCATGCTCGAGATGTATTAAAGAGAGCAACAGACAATGTTTCTGCAGCCTGTTTCAAACCATTTATAAACCCAAAACTTTTAAAAAATTCTCACATACATACAAATCTCTGTACCACTGCATATTTTATATTAAAAGTATTATATGAATATATTAGCATTTGAGATATATAAATCAAATCAAAATGTCTGAAAGCTACATATTTGGGTTTACTATCCCACCTGAAGGACTATCAAGCTGGCAATATTCATTCCCCATAGAAGTGACAGTTACCAGCACTGAGAGTGGCAGCGAGAGACCACAGAGCTGGGAATGAAATCTCAGCGCTCCTGCTTGCTAGCTGTGTGGCCTGGGACAGCTGTGTGCAAGTAGACTCTTTTTACCCCAGAATCCCAAGCCCCAAGCAGTGCCTGTGTTTGGGGAACAAGTGAATGGCCTCAATGGGGTGCCCGGAACTCTGTGGGTTCCCGTGAATACCCAAGGCTGGCAGTCACTGGGTGCTCACTGGGTATGAGTGTTGTCCTAAAAGCTTACTAGGTACCTCTCACTGGATCCTAGCAATCACTCTTATTAGTCTCCCTTACACAGGAGAGAAAGGGTAGAGGAGGTTTCCTAAAGTCACCTACCTAGCTGTGCTACGGTCAATGGTAAGAACAATTAACAATAATGTGGAGAACAATGGCGGCCCTCCGTGCCGTTGCCTTCCCAACAGGTGTCACGTGGTGTCCAGGCTCGGGTGTGCATAACGCAGCCTCCTGGTGACACACAAAGCAAGGAACTCGCTGAGGGCAGGAGCCCGCTCAGAAGCTATGGCCAGGAGGCTTTCCAGGAAAACCACAGATCATGTCACATCCGGGATCCAGGATCTCACTACGGTGTCCTGTAGGGTTTTTGTGGCTAAATCCCCAAACCCACTTCCGTTCTGTGCTGTTTGCCTAAGTCTGCACTCGGAGACTCAGAAACACACCACTGGTTGCTTTCCGACTGAGGCCACCAGGGATCAGTACCTGAGGACCACAGGCACCAGACTCCAGGGAAGGGTCCTTGGCACCCACCCTTCACAACATGCATGGAAGCTGGTGCTTTAATCCTCATTTACAGATAAGGAAAAATAGGCTGAGAGGTATCACATGTGATGGTCACAGGCACGGAGCTCAGAAGGCGTGATGACTGGATTTAAATTCAGAGTCAGTGCCATTTCTGGGTTTTCATGATCAAAGCCTCCTTACGTATCAGGACACAGCCCGCCACATCTGTGGGTTCCAGGTCTGTGGATCCAACCAACCACAAACAAAAAAATGTCAGTTTTGTCTACACTGAGCATGCCCAGCCACTTTCCTCGCCCTCATGCCCTAACCAATACAGTCTAACAACTGTTTGCATTGTGTTTACACTGCATTAGGTATTTTAATACTTTGGTACACTGGATGTGCCGCAGGTGATTTGCATACACCACACCGTTTCTTATAGCAGACTTGCATGCCCTGCACTCTGGATGCTGAAGGAATCCGTATATACCTGAATTGAGTTTTCTAAGGAAAAAGTCGCTACAGAGCAGCCACTACCCACGCCAGCAGACACGGTGCATGCAGGTGGCTGTGGTCTCTGAGGTCCCTCAAGGGCTTCGCTCACCCCTAGGAGACAGGGCCGCACTTCTATTCATACAGGAGGGCGCCCCCTGCTGGGCCCTGCATGTAGGCACACCCTGGAGCCGTGTTCTGCTCTTTCCTGCTCCCACTTTGCCAGGCCTGCTGGGACTTCATAGCACTGAGACACCCCTCAGCGCCACCCTGGCTCTGGCCCACTTCACTGCGCAGAAGGCCAAGGGTTCTGCTGGAAGATCGCTCCAGCTGAGAGCCATATCAAGGATGCAGTAACCCAGGGGCATCTGCCAGCTGTCCACTGGTCATCCCCAAAGGGTGCCTACACAGTAGGTCCTCAGTAACATTTGCTGAAAGGAGAAGGGGAAGAAGGAGGAATAAAGTCAGGGCTCATGAGGGCTTTGTGGTGAGGATGGAGGATGCCGGTAGCTGGTGCCGTATCCAGCGCCTCTGACAGGGCCTGACATGTCAACTCCTTACAAGGATGACAAAAGGTACTTCAACAGGGAGAGAGGCCAGAGGGAAGAGGAGACAGAAGCCAGAGGCCAAGTTGGAAAGTCAGAGAGAGGTGGAGGGGATTTGAGACGCAGGTGTTGACTGTCTGCCCCTGCAGGAATTTCCAAGGCAAAACAACTCATCCTGTTCACTCACTCGTCTGCCCTAGAGCCCACCAAAATGCCCAATTTCATTTTCGCTTTTTAATATTTGTCAGGGACATCAATAGTATACCTGAAGAAGACATTAGCTCACAGACATGTTGTCTGTCTTCGAAGAAAGAGATGAAAGTTTATCAGTACGAGATAAATTATGAATTAGTAATCACAAGCAGCCTCCCAGCTTGACTCAGCACATAGCTGGAGCATGAGATTTCATGGGAGCTCAGGGCAGGAAAGTTCTGGATGGGGCTGGCAGGGCAGGTTCCGGAGGAGCCAGTGTGGGCTGGGCCTCAGAGTGTAAGCTCTGCCAGCTCTGCTTGACCCCAGCACTTTCAGTGCTATCCCCAGGGCCCCTGCAGAGCTTTGCATGACCTAAACAATTTTCATAAAAACAACAGGAAGAGAAGGGTTCTTGAACATTCTACAACAGACTCATGTCTCAGAGCAGCCACGCATATGTACAAGTTTTATGTATCAACTGAAACAAAGAAGATTCTTACAACTGATCGGGAATCCCTTTAAGAAAGATGGACTCATTGGTTCACTTATTATATGTGAACTTTGTCCCTATTCTACCTCCATGAATTTCATCTGCTTCAAAACAACAAGGGTTTGGGAGATGCCCTCCGACCTCCAATCTGCACCGAACACAGAGAGCCTCTTTCGGGGGATCTCAGGGGAGTGTTCTCACTTGCCACATGCTGGATGCTCCATTGGCCTTGCCAGGTTGGGACCAGACTTGACCTGCGCAATTCCAGGCCATCTTGCTCGTGGGAGGCCCCACACATGCTTCCTGGGGCTCTGTGCATATAGGCCGTGCCACAGGCACCATATGAGTTCTGTCTCCCAGCGTGGAAGTCTGAGGATTCAATTGCACTCTGTCCTAGTGGCCTGAGTGTGGATGCATCAGAAAGATGACAGGGACACGCCCAGGTGGAGAGGCAGAGTGGGAAGCAAGGAAAACTCCATGTTCAGTCACCATGCGCTCCTCCTTGGCCTCTTACAAGCCCCAGTTCTTCCCTGTCCAATCAAGCGTGTGTGTTCCTACACCGCCCTTCTAGACGCAGCTCTGCGCATCCTTTATTCACGCGCTTTGCAAAGCGTCACACTGACCCGGGCCAGCCTTGGTCCCTCTTAGCCCTTCCAGGCCCTCCGCTCTGGGCCACTGCGCATATCCCGGAAGCACACGAGCTCCCCCTAGGGGCGGAGAGTAGCACAGTGGCTCTGGGCAGCCAGGCTGGGTGTTTTGTGGCCCCGTGGACTCCACAGGCCCTGGCTCCAGGCAAAACGAAAGGGCTAGTTCATATTATTCAGCGTCCTGTTTGGCACTAGAATTCTATGAAAGCCCGAAATGGAGATAAAGATGCTGCCCACCAAGAGCCATCATGAGGTTTTTGCTCAGTTCCCGATGAGGCAGCAGACCTTCAAGGCAAGAGAAAGGAGGAATGAACTCAGTAGTCCCGCATCCTCCTTCATTTCTCTCTGCATCTAAAATGAGCTGAGTAATTCCTAGAAATATCAGTTGTCTTTCCGGAAGTAGGAAATTGTATTCCATGATAGCCTTTTAACTTCAGGGCCAGAGCTGAGGAGGAGCTCTGGAGCTCAGCCAGTTAGTCCTGCAGGTTTGGGAAGGGGAGAGACTGGCATGTGAAGTCACCCGGGTTATTTCCCAGGGGTTTGCCCTGAATTGTGGACGCAGCGTCATCAGCGCCTGGGAAGGCTCCAGGGACCCGCGCACTGCACTCCCGGGCCCGCTGAGTTACCACTCTCCGTGCTAGCAGTTTGGCCCTGGAGACGATCGGGGTCCATCTCTACGGGACCAGGATAATGCATCCTCCTAACTTTGTTTCTATGAATAAGTGGGACGCAAGCACACATTGTCTGCGTCATAGGAACTAGTTCTGCCTGAAAGCAGGGGGGAGGGGAGTTTGCTATAGTATCCTTTAAAAATTAAAAATCATCAAGTGTATTAAATTATTTAAGAGATTTAAAAATTAAAAATAATTCAGAATTAAAAATCTATATGTGTCGTGGGTTTAAATATTGAAAACCACAGACCATGGCGCGTCACCCTGGTTCATTTCAAACTTCATGCACTGCCCTGTGACGATGTTGACACTTGTCTATCCACACCGGAAATGCAGAGGGAAGAGGAACTATTTCCTCCAGCCCGGATGTGGCAGGGAACAGGGATGCCGACCTAGATGCCACGCAGCTGTGGCCCATTCACATGTGGCTGTCACCAATGCTGTTGACAAAAGGGAGCCAGGGAGCATCTTGTCATTCCCTAGCAAGAGGCAGGTTGCTAACGCCCGGGCCTTGCTGGAGCACAGACAGACCACATCAAATCTCCATGCAGTTGCTTGCAGCATCTTCCATTCATCACCCAGGCTGTCAGGCTGAAAAGAGCATGAACACAGGCAGCTTCCCAGACAGTTTGTCAGAGCCTGGTGTCAAGATGATGTCCATGCTCTAGCCGGACAAAACCGTGGTGCCCAGGCCCGGGGCCCAGAGCCGGCCTTCCTCTTCTCCCTCCCCCTTGGTTTTCCAGCTCTCTGGCTCACAGCAGCGGGCTCAGCTGGAATAACAGCTGCTCCCTGTTTTGCTGACGCTTCCTCTGCTAATTCACTTGGCTTGCATTGACGCACAGAGAGCCCTGGGGTGTGTAATCTCAGAGGATATGGCATGCAAAGGAGTGGCATCACTTCAGGCACCTCTGAGAGGAGGAATACATAAGCCACTTTCGGACAGCCTGGGCAATCGGAAAGAGGCTCCCAGACACCTCCAATTGCTGCGATTGGCTTATAAATAACAAGGGACTTAGAGTCACACAAAACCCGTCACTGTACCTCCATGGGCGAGTGGGTTCACTCTTCGAAGTTTTAGCTGCATCTGCAAAATGGAAATCAGGATACCTGCGGGCTGACATCTATGCCGCAAGCCTATCCATCATCTGCAAAACTTTCTTCTCCCCTACCTGTGTGGAGATAAGAACATTTAACACTGGATCTGTCCTTTTAGCAATATTTTAATTATACAATATGATATTTTTTACTTTGGGCACTTTGCTGCCCCGTAGACCTCTAAGACCCATTTGAACCCTTTGACTCCTTTTTCCCTCCTCCTCTTAACCCTTGGCAACTGCATTTCAGATACTGTTAGCTAATATTTGTCCATTCCCGGATATATACTTATCTTTAGACTCACCAAGTTGTATACATTAATTTTGTGCAACTTTTCGTAAGTTAAAACAACTTTTAGAGAATATTGAATTTGGAAGAAGAAAAGAAATTGTGAAAATAAATGTAAATGGGTCAAATTGGCCTACTAAAAAAACACCACCAGCTACAGTGGAGGCTCAGTTACTGCCCAGACCTATGCTGAAAAATACCGGTTCTTTTCCTCTCCCTTGGGTTCCACTCTTCTGTGATGTCAAAGGGCCCCAGCTCTGCCTCCCAGGGTCTGAGATGGGGAAGATTCCTCTAGTAGTGCAGTGCCCCCGTTCTCCCTCTGTAAAACTAATGAGTTCGACCACTTTATCTCCAATGTCCTCTCGATTCTGAAATCCGTGAGGCCAGTGTCAGAAGGTCAGTGTAAAGGCCAAGTTCTTTCTCACGTGTCTACGAGGCTGCCCTGTATTCAAAATCCCTGGGCTGGGACTCCCAGGACATCCACATAAGAATCGCCACCTTCTGTCACGAGAATCGCTTCCCCCATTTGCACTGAGCTCACACTCATACCTCTTCCATCTCACATGTCATGAGTTCCAAGTCTGGAGCCTTTTGAGGCCTTAATCAAAGACCAGGATGTCAGGGAAGAGGCCATCTGTTTACGGTGTCAGGAGAGAGCTCGCAGCCCCAGATAAATGATTTGCTCCTTGCTGGTTGATTTACTGTTAATTTCTGCAGAATCTCAGGCAACCTGTAAGGGCGCCAACTGCTAACCACAAAGGCTCTGAGGCCACAGCTGCACGGTACCTGCAGACCAGGACTTGCCGCTTCCTATAGGCAAAAGCCAGGGGGACAGCAAGGCTGGGAGGAGTGGACAGGCAGGTGGCAGGACCCTCTTAGTGGCTGGGTCAGGCAATGTTTTGAGCTTTTGGAGTGCCACCTCCTCTTTTGCAAACTTGAGACAGTAATGGCTACCGCACAAGGACACTTTAAGGATTAAATTGTTCCAGAGAAACCAACAGGGTTAACTTCAGTCCTGGTTAAGAACACCTCACTGCTTAACTATTGTGTGCCGATGTCCCAGCCACCAAATAGACCTTGTAAATATTTACACCTGCTGTGTGTTGCGATGCTCAATTAATTGCTCCTGTGACGCATTTCGAGCCTCGGAGGAAAGGTATGCTGCAAGGGCCAGCAGTTATTAAAGGCGCAAACAAGTCGGCTCATGGAAGCAGCATCCTTGGGAGCTTCCCATTTCCCTGGGGCTTTCAGATCAGTGCCTGAAACCCAGAGAAAAGCTGCTCCCAAGAGCACACTGTCCAAGGTGGATGCTCTGGCTATGCTATGTCGCCGTTGGAAAATGGATGAAGACATATACAGAGAAAATGCAAATGGCCCAAAACAATTTCAAAATAATAGCAATAATAATGCAATCTCACTAGCCTTCAGGAAATGAAATGACTAAAATAAGGAATCAAGTGGTGTCAATGTATGTATTTAATAGTGATGATTTCACATTGTATGGATAGGAATATAAATTAATGGGAATTGATACAATTTATCCAAGAAGCAACTAAGAAACATGGAACAAGACACCCAGAATCTCCGCACCATTTGACCCCTTCATTGCACTAGAGTGTACCCATGAAAATATCCAGAGAGGAGGTTAAAAGTGAGAGCATAGATAAGCATTTCTGTTATTTAAAATAGTCAAAACTAGCAAAGACCTGAATCCCCCTCCAAAATACCATACCACCAATACACTTCATGCATTTTGATAAGACTGAAAGATATAGAATGTGTTTGTACAAGGAGTTGAATCATTCTTTTATAGCGTTTTATATATATATAGTGTATGTTTAAATGTACACATGTATCTTCATACATACATGTGTGTTCGAAGAATCATAAAAAGGTAGTGATGATTTTTCTGTTTTAGTAATGTCGCACTTCTGGTCTGTAGTAATATAAGCACAAGCAGATGTCACAGGCTGACTGGTGAAATGGCCTGTGATGACCACCCTCCCTTTCTCGGGAGGCTGGTGACCTCCGCAGCTGATACTGACTTTGCCTCTCTTTTCTTTCCTAGGTCATGGTCTACCATCAATAGTGCCACAGGTGAGTGCAGGCCTCCTGTCCTCAGTAATGGGAATGTTGGCATGGGTCTGTTGGGCTGTTTGTCCATGCTTTCCTGTTTTTCTCTCTTTTGTGTATGTGTGGCAGAAGAATCACAACCCCTGTTCCACGGGTGGGGTCCGCAGTGCAGGACTCTGGCCATCTGCAGATTCCCTGGTGTCTGCACCTCAGCTGTTCTGGGAACATTCAGACAGCTGGGGCTTCTTCAGTCAGGTGGCTGGAGCCTGGGTGTGGACAATCAGGAGGCCAAGCCTGGCCACTTGGGCTGGAGTCAGCACCGAAGGGTGACCAGGCGTACAGAGGGGGCGTCCCAAGAAGGAGAAGCCAGACAGCAAGTGTCCTGGGAGACCAAGGCAGAAACCGTAGGCCTCTCTGAGCTGGCTTCTGAAGGCTCACACCACCGCTCCCAGTGTGTTCTGCTGATGACACGGGAGTCATTCACGGCAGCCTGAGATCAAGGGGCTGGCAATTGGACTCTGCCTCTTTTTGGTACCGGGGATCGAACTTGGGACCTTCGGCTTGCGAGGCAGGCGGCAGAACCACTGAGCTAAATTCCTGGCCCTGGACCCTGCCTCTTGATGGCTGTTTTTGTTTTGGTAAAACTACCAGCCTGTTCAACAGGTTATGTGCAGTCTTCCCCTCCAGTTGCCCCCAGGGGACCAAGGCCTGTGACTCGCACACGCTCTGGAAGCTGGCAGACAGGTGGGGCTCCTGGCTTTCCACTTACTAGTTGTACAGCCTTGGGTGGACCTGTGAGCTCCACTCCTGCCTCTGAGCCTGAGTTTGTGCCTCTGTGAAGTAGGTAGTCTGCCTGAGTGCCAGGATTGGGACTACTCTTTGACCTTCAGTCAATAAAACTCATTACCATAGGTTTCCCAGAAGCATGAGTTGAGCAATTTAGTGATTCAGAAGCCACATTTTATGTTTCTCTTCCTTCTTTTTTTCAGAGCCAATTGCCTGGCCCTAGGCATTTCATAGAAACTGATTAAAGTTTAAGTGAAACTGTGCACTGTTGGTTTGGGGCATGGATTATTATCTCAGGGAAAATCCCATAGAACTTAGTAGAAAGCTGGCAATTAGCTGTGAGGACCAGAATGAGACACATACACTGAGTGGTAGCCCAGAGGAAGTGTCAGAGTCACAGGCAGTTATGTAACCAGCAGGTGCTTTGGGTCCCTCACACAGCATAGCACTCGGCATGTGCTGGAGGAGAATCAGGCAAAAGCAAAATCACAAAGTATGAATTTAAATGGGGGATGGGCCCCCAGCTGTCACCCCTCCTCCAGAAAACATCCCTATTGAACTTCCCAGTTGGGGCTAACAAAATATGTTCTCCCAAGGCAGATGCTTTGGTCTCAAATATACCACACACTTCCCCCTTCTCATCCTTTCCCACAACCCACTGGGTCCGAAAGGGCCCTGTAGAAAATTCTAAGGGCCAGGATGCCTCAGAACAAAGCTGTTCATCTGAGACTTTGGCTGGTGCCTTAGAAACCAGATGGGTGAAACAGAGCACCCAGCAGTACCTCCTGTACCCCTCTCCCTTCCGCTCGCTCCCATCCTTGGTTAAGGCAGAGACAAACTGAGAGGTGGGTATTGCATTTCATTAACAACATTCTAGAAACACCAGTAAGGAAGAGAAAACAAATCAAAACACTCTCAAAGTCAATTGAGATGGAGCTGCCCAGGCCTGCCCAAACATACATAGATCTATTCCCTGCCAGAAATGCTTAGCAAATCATGACACCTCCGCCTGTGCAGACCTATGCACCAGGGGGAGTGTCTGTGAAAATCCAACAGACCAAATAAAATTAGGGATGTGTCCTCGGATTGACATCAAAGAGTGTCCATCACAGGGGTATTTATACACTCCTAGATATTCTAAATGACTCACCATATTTTACAGGATTAGTTGTAAACTATATGAGAAAACGCTTTGCAGCCATTGAAATGTTGCAGCCTATTCCTTGGCGTGGATGTGTTGGCAGCATGTTATTTTCTGAACAAGTAGGCAAGAAAACAGTGTGCACAGTGTGATCAAATATACTTACAATCAAGTGTGTATGTGTGTGTGTGTGTGTGAAGCCTGGCTACAATAGGGTATTTCTGGTGGTTGTCTTGGTACAGTGAGATTTTTATTCTCTTCTTTATTGCATATCTGTGCCTTATGATTTTTCCAGAGCAACATGTATTTTTGTATATTAAAAACAATCTATCAAAAACTAAATTCTAAAAAAAAAAAGTGCCAGGCCTGGAAAAGACAGATACATATTCAGACTCCCACAATCTATCAACATCAGTACCTTCTCAGAGGGTCCTGTCAAGAGAACACTGCTACCTTTTTCCATAACATAAACTCAGAGGTGTTTCTCCTTCCACTGAATAAAGGATGAAATTAAAGAAGCTGGCCTTCCTTAGGCCCTTCTGTCTGAAGTCACCACATGTAATAAAATACTTGATAAAGACAGATATTGGCTGATTCGATTAAAGAGATAAGAAATTTCATTTTATCCTAGAACATTTGATTTTTTTTCTAGTTTTCTAAGGAAAAGAGTCTTAAAGGTTCAGTTTTGTTTTGTTTTGTTTTGTTGAAAGAAAAATTGATAAGGATTTTAGTAACGAAGGGAGGACAGGCAGGAAAAGAATATGTGAGTGTTCAGTGACCCCTGCTGGCTGTTTCTAGAAGTTGCAAGATAGTCCCCAAGACATCCAACTTCTGGGACAAGGTGCTCACCAAGTTCTTGTAAGCACAGGTCAGGGTTTTACATCTTCCCAGGATTACAAACCCAAGGGTCGAAGACTGTCTTCAAAAGTCAGTGTACATTAGAATCCTAGCAGTAATGATGGTTATCCTCATACCCACCCCTGGGTTTATGCCTCGGAAGGTATATTGTGAGGACAAGGAGCCTTGTTTTTCACAAAACAGATCCAATTCAGGTAGTTCTAGAATGATCTTGAGAGCTGTCAAGACCAGGAAGCTGCTGTCCATGGTCTGGACCTCAGGGCCCCGGGCACCTCATTCAGGTCCTGAGCAGCTGGGGAGTGGGGAGTGGGTGTGGACAGCTCCCTGGCCACTCAACATCCTCACCCTCATCCACTCCCTCGGCCCATTTGTGGTGGGTCCCTAAAGTGGCAGATACGACAGCCAGCTTTGGGCGCATATATTTTTTTAAAAAAGGAAAATGTAAGCTCTCAAGGACTCAGCAAGGTCGAGGTGATCCTATTGTGATTTACAGGAGAAGGAATTAGGGTCTAGAGAAAGGAACATGAATTCCAAGGGCCAACTAGTGAGTGCATAACGCTTCTCCCAACTCCAAGTGACTGTTTCCCCTGTAGCTATTTGTGACTTAGAATTATCAGCTCAGAATTATAATCAGCTTAGAATTATAATCTCAGGTCAGGGGACTTTGGTTCAGCAAATAAAACTGAAATACCCAGAAAGCACTATCTATCATCTGTCTGTCTGTCTGTCTGTCTGTCTAAGAAACTAGCATACACCGAGTCTCTAGCAGGTGCCAGGCATGTTACCTCCCTGTTTAACTTAGTTGTAAAGTTCTGATTTTATTAAACTTACTGTATAGATAAGGTAAACTGACTGCAAGGGAAGGTAAACAGGTTGGAATGAAATCAGTCTAACAGAACTCAGATCCACTACAATGCACGTGGGGTTGTGTGCCAACCAACTCTGGTCTGTCTTTCACTTTTTTTTTTTCCTTCTTGATACTGGGGATTTAAACCAGGGCCTCCACACTGAGCTATATGACAGCCTTTAATTTTTTTTTTCATTTTGAGAGAGAGTCTTGCTAAGACACTAAGTTTCTCAGGCTGAATTCAGACATGCTATCCTGCTGCCTCCACCTCCGGGTGCTGAGATTAAAGTCTTTCATGGCTAAATGAAGATTCTCCCAGAGGATGGGCTGCTGAATCCCTGGGCTTCAAAGCTGGAAGGGACACAGCTCCATGAACCCTTGTGAATCAGCAGGAGGATGCTGCAAAAGCCACAGATTTTGCTGAAATCTGAGAGCTAAATAGTGAAAAGCTTCTTATTGTAGAGCGGGAGGCAGTGCTGAAGAATTCGTTTGAGTCAGAAAGAGGTGGTCGTTAAGTTGAACTCGAAAAGACAAACAGCCAAGCTTCTTGTTTGTGAGCACTGAGCCTGGGAGACACTCTCTGGAAACTGAATTGATTTTCCACCTAGGAGCCACTGACTAGAACTTTTCAACTGCTATTTGGGATTAATGTCATTAAACCTGTTCAGTTATCCAAGGCTTGTGAGTCTTGAGATTTGCCACATGGTCATAAAGTGACACATCAGGATTTGAACCCAGAACTTCACATTTGGCCTCTATGAGATATGTGTTGCCTTTCCCTTGCCTCTGCCCTCCCTTTCACATCACTGAGCCACACCCTCAGCCCCCAGAACCTTTGATCTGTAGCTCTGCTGTGTTACAGGCAAAGCATGGCCTCCATGGGGCTGAACCAGGGTGGAGCTGTTCCCTCCCTTGTGGAAGGCAAGCCCCAAAGCAAGATGCCCAACGCCCATGGGCAGCACTGCTCCTGGCTGGCCTCCCTCCCTGGTACTGGCCACCACCCTACAGCCTAAAACAGAGACATTAGTGTTCCACACAGCGGGATGGAAAAGGGAAAGGTGGAAAAGGAAAAGATGCATAACCACTTCAGAAAGTTTTCTGGAAGTTATGAATGGATTTTCTGCCTCGATCCTCTTGACCAAAGCATGGACTTACGGCCCCACCAACAGCCATGCTGACACGATCCAGGCAATATCAAGTGCCCGAGAAGAGGAGAATGGATTCCAGGGGGACCCCGCTTTCTGTGGAGTCCTTAGATTGCAGATGAGAATCACTGGTGCCTCAAATTGCACTGCACACTGAAGAGGAAATCCAGCTGGCAGCCTGGAATTGGGGTCAACCTCAGCATCCTCATACTTCTTCACCAGCATCCAATTCTTCTCTGCTCACTGAAACGGAAGAGGATGCTGGTGTTGCTTCAGAAACCTGTCTGCCTTGGGAAATATGCTGACTTCGTTTCCTATGGAAAGACAGCTCTAAGCTCTGCAGGCTTCTAGCTTGAACTTCTCTTCTCTCCAGATAACCACATTCTCATCAAGGGACCTGCTGGAAAACCTGTCAGCCTGTGACTTCCTTGGAAGCGAATACCCCATGGCAACTGCACTTAGGGCTCAGCCAGCTGGGGTGCCCGTGTGAAGGTACCAAGTAAAGTCGTGGACAGTGTCACCGGCCTTGCGACTCCGAGACTGAGCTCACAGAAGTGTGTACAAATGAGAAGAACCCAAGAGTCTCCAGGTCTAACTTGCACGGCCCACCTGCCATTGGCAGAGGGTGGCAGCTCTTAGGTCTCTGGTTCTCAAAGTTCTGGATGAATGAATATCACCACAGACTTGTGGAAAAAGCAGATTCCAGGCATTTATACCAGGGCCCAGGTTTTATTGCCTTTCCTTTTATTTTTTAATGAACTCAGATGAACCTTGTGGCCATGATCTAGGAATCTCACTGTGCTGGGCATTGGCCATGTGCCTTTGCCTTCCTTGGCTCTGCCCCTCTGGGCATGAGAACAGGTATCCAAGTTGGTGCCCACAGGGTGGGCAACTGCCTGCAGCCTGTCCACACCCCCCACACACACAGCCTGTACACCACATGTACTCATCTTCACTTCTCTCTGAACAACTGGCAAAGGCCTGTTAACCTTGAAGGAACAGGTTTCCTCGAGGGACACACAGAGCCAATTGTTCCATGGAGCTGTTTGGTACCTGTGGGTGACAAGTGACTCTCAATAGATCCCCAGCACAGCTAGAACTCTTCCAGGAGGTGATGAGAAGAGCTACAGAACAATTTCCTTTTCAGTTTCCTTTTCACAAACTGACTGTCTTCGTCAGATTTTCCAGCACTATGACAAAATACCTGGGATAACCATAAAAGGAGGAAAGGATTCTTTGGGCTCACAGATCAGAGGTTTCAGTCCATGGCTGGCTGCATTGCTTTTGGGTTCTGTGGAGAGGCTGAATCATCATGGTGGGGCAGGTGTGGTAAGTCAAAGCTGCTCACCTCATGGAAGCAGGAAAAGAGAGACAGGAAGGGTCTAGGGTCTCAATATCCCCTTCAGGGTACACCACCAATGACCCAACTTCTTTCCACTAAGTCCCACCTCCTAAAGGTTCCTCCACCTTCTAGTAGTAGAATAGTGACCAAGCCTTTCACACATGCACCTTTGGGTAACATTCATGATCCAAACTATAGCACCAGCTTCAGTTCCAGGAAGAGCCAAAGACCTGGACAGGTGTGGGTGGGCCGTTAGGTGGTGCTCTGGGGCCAGCAAGAGGAGGGTTCAGTCAAGGTCAAGTTCATGCAATAGTAGAGGAGACCAGGATCTACTTGAAATTCTGCTGCTGGCTCCCATTTCTGGGGTTCTTCCACTGTACCATATGCTCTCTGACAGCTGGCTCTTCACTTATTGTGCACGTACCATGTCCCTTTCTCTGCACTACTCGGTTACAGAAGTGGTCACAAATCTGAAATCTTGCCATGGGCTTGGGAAGGTAGACACCGGAGTCTGTAACTATATAATGTATTGATTGTCTTTGTTCCTAAATGCTATAGAGAAACTTGAAAGCATTTATTAATTAGTTAGGACTAACATCTAATAGCTACATATAATGAATGTATGTTAGGGGTGGAATACAATGAAGATTTCTTGCTCCCACCACCATCTAGCGTGGATGGGTTGAAGGAGGTCTATTTCCAAACATCCGCCTTTACCCAATGGCTTCTATTATCCAAAAGGATTCTGTCTGACCAGGCATTCTCTGAGCCAAAACAAAAATATGCAGGGTTCAGCCAGCCAGCAGGGATGGGGTTCACCACACTGGGCATGTCCCAGCAGCCACCACACATGCCATGCCCAGCCCATGTGGGAGGAGCTGGGAAGTGTCCCCTTGCCAGGCACCCATGGGAAAGGAGAGGGGGTCTGCTGAGCACACTGCAAGACAAGGCACTCTTGGTGTGAGGGACCAGGATGAAAAGGTGCTCTTGGATTATAGCCGAGGTTGGCTCAGGGGAGGCACACTGAGGGTGATGTTCCAGCTGTGACCTGAGGGTCAGAATGGAAGAGAATGGAAGAGCTAAGGAAACAGCATTCTGGAAAGATGGACAGCGTGTGCTAAGTCTTGGAGACAGAGTGCATGGTGTGCTGCAGAGACTTAAAAAGAGCCAGAATTCAGAGGGGAGGAAGTGTTAAAGAGAAAACTTCTGGACATTGTTACAGAGAAAGGCTGACTTCATTCAGGACCATGGAGAAAGGTACAGGGACCACTCCAGTGGGCATCTGCAGTAGAGAAAGGAGATTGAGCTCAACTCTGAATACGACAAGGAAAAGTGGGAACTGATAGCCAAGACAGTGTTGGAGTCAGAGGATGGCCGATTACTAAGAGGAACAGCTGGGGATGAACGGTGATTCTGGTGAAAGTGGGCGTCACCTGGTGTGGGGTGGTGTGCGGTAACGACCTGGCTAGACAGGGATGGGGATCACACCTGGAGGTGGAAGACTCCGGCTAAACTCATCCCCTAGGATTCTTGCTAAAAAGAGACAATGCAGAAACAGACACGGAAGCCTGAGGGGCAGGGCCTGGTTGAAACAGAATCTTTTCAAAAGAAACCTGGAGGAGCAAGGTGGACACCAAGGCAGGCACAGATTGTGTTGGGCTCTGGGGATCTGGGCCAGATGTTGTGGGCATGAACAGATGTGCAGTGTTCAAATTATGCCTAAAATTATATAGCCACACTCTGCCCTGAGGATAACACAGATAGGTAGTCTGGGAAATAGAGAGATGAGACAAATCCTTCCCCAAAGAAAGACAGTGTATACGCAACAAAGAAGCCACCAGATGCTGCCTATTTTTAAGTGTCATGGTGCGTGAACAGGAAATAAAGCCCTTGCCCATTCAGTGGGATTAATGTGGCCTGAATCAGTCCAGAAGGGGAGCCTCGAAGGACACTGGGCATTGCATTTGAGGAGCAAAGGGGAGGTCGGAAGGGCAGGCAGCCCAGGTAGGATGGACACAAGGAGACAAGAAAGGACAGAAAGGCATTTAGAGATCCAGGCGGGGACATCTGGCCCTCGGTGAGAGAAAAGACCACCATGGTGCCCTGGAGGGACGTTGGTAGAATGGCCACACTCAAGGAGGTTGGTTTCCCACGATGAAATTATATTGAACTCCGAGTTAGACAGGGGAGCTGCTTCCTGGATGAGAAGGGCCAGAGAGAAGCCCCAGTAATTCTGTGCCCCTTTGTTCCTCCGGGCCAGCTGGTCCTTAACTGGTGATGTGATCTCCAGTTAGGAGAAAGTAGGAGCCACCCCTCTAAAAGGCTGAAAAACTTCTGTTCCCTCTGCCAGGAACCTCAGTGGTGCTGGGTGCCCTGGGTAGTGCTGGTGACTGGTCCTATCCCCAGGAGGGAGGACTGCAGATGGATTTCACCCCTCCTGGCTCATTATTTCAAGGTAATTCACTCGGGCTATTCAGCACTTCCCCATGCACTAGTCCTGGGCAAATGCCAGAGAAGTGTGTTTCCAGTGAGCCGTGATCTCAACAATGACCCCTACAAAAGACATGGGGATGTGGACAAAATCCACACCTCTATTCTAGGGGTGGTCAGGAATTCATCGTAAAAGGAAAAAAGTTCTAATGAAGCTAGAGCAAGATATAGAAGAGGACCATGCCATGGTCCTCAACCATCGCCAGGCATGGTCCAGAAATCTGTCCTGAAGTGCTTAGCGTCTGAAGAAGGAAAGTATCATTTCCTACAGAAATTTCTCACCTGTGTGCTAATAAAGAGAAGGTAATAAGAATATTTTCTGCACTTAATGCTCTTTGATGAAGATCGATAGCACAAAATTAGGTCTATAAGTAATCAAAACAGCAAGCAGCCACTGGAGTAGTTGTGCTGGTTTTGTATAAACTAAAGTAAAATTTAAAACTGAATACTAAGAGGGATGCATAACCTCAGGCAGTCTTTCACAAGATCAGTTCAAATGAGGGAGTTGAGAGTTGGAAACCAAAACTGCAACTGGACGATATTCACTCGATCAAGACCGGTCAAGAACACATCTCAACTACTCAATACTGGGAGTTGTGCCTGGACCTGGGATGTGGATGGATGAACAGACAGGAACCCTGCTCTCAAAGTACTTATAACCCGTGAGGTGCATGGGTAGAGTTCCGTGTGCACAACATGAACAAGCCATGACTCTGGGTGCAGAGGTGGAGGGGGTCCCACACCACGTCTCTTTCTGGGAAAATCTCAGCTGCCATGGAAGCACCAGCCTGCTCTTTCCATTTCACCATCTGAGTTGAGTTTGATTTTCTTGCCTCCTTTCCCAGTCCATTATTTTGCAAAACAACAGGTAGGATGGGAAACAGGGAAATGTGGACTTCAGTTCTGAAAAATTACAGTCAAGGAAGATAAGCGAAAGGAACACAAGATTTCTGGGGAAAAACGAAGGCCTGGTCTTTCCCACATGTTGAGCTGCCTGCTGCGGGGATGCGGTAACATTTGCTGTTTCCTTTCCAGGTCAGTACCAGTACCGGACCTTTGAGGAGCCTCTACCGCACTGCGTGAGTCCGCGCTCCCCTGAGCTGTTCTGTCCGTCTTCAAAGCTTGCAAATGAAGGAGCTTTTTTCAAGTCTTTTGATGAATTGGGTTTTTTGTTCTTTTGCTTTTAATGTTCCAAATGGCATACTTAGGGCTGGGGATTTAGCTCAGCGGTTCCGCCACCTGCCTCGCAAGTGGAAGGACCCGAGTTCAATCCCTGGTACCGAAAAAAAAAAAAAAAAAATCCAAAGGTTTTTTTTTTTTCCAAATGGCATATTTTGCTGGCAAGAAAAACTGTATTTTAATTCTTCAGTAAAACATCATATTCCAATTCCTCAGCTATAAAATGAAGATAAAAAGTAATCCACAAGGTCAGCATGAAGGATGAAAAGGTAAAACTAACAACACAAGAGCTAGCAAGTGCAATAGGAGGAGGCACTTCATGACACTAAGGTGGAATTTTAGATTGAGGTAAATTTGCTGGAAGACAATTTTGCAATATTAACAAAGCAATATAAAAATATCCCCTTTTTGCCCCAGTAATTGCATGGTCGGAATTTAAAATAAGAAACTAACCTAAATTTCAGACTGATTTAAACACACTCACTGATATTTGGTAATAATACAGCAGCACATTGGGACTGTGCTAAATATGCAACAATACAGAAATAGTTGAATATGGTAGGATATTCCATTTTATAAAGTCACTTGAAATATTCACAAAGAATTTTAACAAGTAATGAAAGAGATTAAAATTTCTAACCTGAATTCAAATACCTAATATTATAAGTAATTGTATTAAGTTATATATGTGTATAATTTAAATAACATATCTATATATGACAGGTCAGAAGACGATGGGTAGGTAGACAGGTAGACAAACAGTCAGACAGACAGACAATGCACACAGACAGACAGAACCTGCCTATGAAGTCCCTGGCTTGTTTCTAGCTGAAGTACCTCTTTAAAAATCTAATTAAAGCTGTGGACTCTCATACCAGAACACAGACATACACAATATTTTTTAATTAGGAGGGTTATAGGTAGTGAATATTAGCCTGTAGTAAGGAATCCCTGAGGCTGCCCGAAAATAGATAATAACTAATAGGTAGGTAGATAGATAGATGGATGATTGATTGATAGATAGATAGATGATTGATTGATAGATAAATAGGTGATTGATTGATAGATAGATGTAACTTATTTTTAAAATATCTCTCTCCCTCCCCATCACCCTTCCTCTCTCCCTTCTTCTCTCTCCTTTCCTCTCTCTCTCTCTCTCTCTCTCTCTCTCTCTCTCCAATAAAATAGAACAAAATATTTACATTCACACCCCACCCCCTTGTAGGACAAGGGTTTCTGACATGGGGTTGCAGGATGGATTTGGTGTAAAGACCTAGTTTTGCTCACCCATGACCCCTGTGACATGCGTGACACCTGTGTGGCTTGGGAAGTCACCAAAACTAGTTTCTAAATTTGTAAAAGGAAGATAAAAGTTCCTCACTTAAAGACCCAAGTTGGGGAATGTCCATGGAAAGTGACGCCTTTATCTCGTCTTCGTCCTTGGCATCACGGGACACCCCTTAGATCTTTCCAAACTTCAGCGTTTATGGACTCAACCCCATCTCGGCACTTGGATTTCTCTTTCAAGCTCAAATCAAGACTAACATCAGGGAAAAGCTGAGCTTTCTGAGGCCTGGAGCGAATAGAAGATCTCTTTGTGGCTCTGCAGGAGGGCTGAGGGAAGGCATGGTTGAGGGTCCTGCTGCTGCTTACACTGAGCACATGGCCAGCTCCAGGCCCCCAGCATGGGTCCATATACCATATATGCTCTGATGCCAGTTTCATGCAAGGATATCTCCTTTGGGCTGCCGCCCAGGCTTCAGCCAGAGCCTTTGATACATACATACCTATGTCAGTCAGCTTGCGCTGCCATAGCAAAAACCCATAGTGTGGGTGGCTGAAACAATAAGCCTTTGTTTTCTCAGACTCCTGGAAACTGAAGGCCACAACCAAGGGTCCGTGAGGACCATCCCTGGGATTGCAGATGGCTTCCTTCTTGTCATCCATATACATGAATATGGTGGAGAGAGACAGCTCATTTTCATAGGAATTTTTGATTGGCTTGTCTATTTCTGCCAAAGGAGAAGAGGGAGAGGAGGAAGAGGAAAAGAGCATTTGGAATTCTGACATGAATTGTGTTGAATCTGTGCCTTGGTTTGCAAAGTGTGCCTATCTTAACAATAGTAAGTCCTCAGTCCATAAACACTGAGTGTCTTTCCACTTCCCAAGGTCTTTGGAAACTACTTTCCGCAATGTGTTTGCAATTGTTAGTGTACACTCTTACACAACTTTAGTTAAATTTATTCTTAGGTTCTTTATTTTTTGATGCTATCCTAATATCATTATTTCCTTAATTTTTATTTACAAAGTATTACTGGAAATACAAATTGTTATGACCAATATATACAAATAAATTTTGTGGGAGATTGGTCATTTATTCTGATCCCTTGCTGAATCTTGTATTAATTCTAAGTTCTAATAATTCTTGTGGATTCATTGGGATTTCCTATATATAAGATCATCTCTTCAGCAAATAGGTTTGCTCTGCTTTTCAGAGCTTGTGTAACTACCTTGAGCTCACCCAAATAATCCAGGACTATCCCTTTATTTTAAAGTCGGCTGCTAACAACCTTAACTGCATACTCACTGACCCTTTTAGTAGAAACTAAATAGGGATTTGATTGAATAATCAGAGAGGGAAAAATTAGGGGGACATCTTTAGAATTCTCACTATCACAAGAATTCAACTTCTGAGACCCCAGACTCTTAAGTCTTCAAATTTCTGTTAATGCATCTATGTCACTCCCCCAGCCAACACTTCAGTCTGTAGGCTTGGTCCACGTTGCCCCTTCCTGTGACTTACCAAGATGTATCCACCTACTTAGGAAAAGAACATGACTGCAGTCCTAGACACAGCAAAATTCCCCAGTGATGACGACTATGAAGACCCCGAGCTTCAGGTGATAGATGGGTGGCCATCGGTGAAAATTTTGCCAGCCAGGCCCATAAAGGAATCTGAATATGCAGGTAACGTGCGGGGCTGGGCATAACATCTGCAGGTGCACGTCCCTCCTGCAATAGTGCATAGCAATTAAGGGTACAGATTCTGAATTAAACCACCCTAGGCTGAAATCCTGCCTCCATGGCTTAGTATCCAGATGGCTTGAGTAAGTCTCTAGGACTCCTATCTCCATCTGAAAATAGGGTTTGTAATAATAAGCCTCCCCCAGAGAGTCCTTGTGGAGATGGCATGAATCATACATGTGGGCTCCATACCCGTAGCTGTCATTATCATGATGGTACTCTCCCTGGGTCATAGGCAATTTGCTAGCCTAGGAGCACAGCAGAGAGTGGGTGGCCACATAGCAAGCATTAAGCTGCAGTTTGAGCGGCAGGGGAGTGGGAGGGAGTTCTTAGCATGTATGATTCATTCTGCGGACAGTCAGACCATGTGTAGTTCCGGGGTACAGCAACAAAGCCATACTTTCTAGGAGTGGGGAAGAACTAGCTTTGCACTCACTTTTGGATTTTTCTACTTGGAGCACACAGGGCAGCTTCAGCAGATCTCTAAACCTCAGACAAAACAGCACTGTAAAAGCAAAGAGGAAGCGAGGCGTGCATGACTTCCGAGGGCCTGGCCCATGGAAATGAATCCACAGAAACTTCTCTGGAGAGAATGATCTTGTAAATAAAGATAGGATCCATTGTTCAGTTGCTAAAATGCATCTAGTCTGTGCCAGTTACCATTTTGGCTGATCAGGGGACATAAGGACAAGCAAAGATAACCTACAGTGCCAGGAAGGCCTCGTTCGAGTGGCAGAAGCAGACTGACAGAGAAACATGGCAGAATCTGTCAAGTGCAGGGTACAGAAAAGACCTGGGGGTTCAGTGTAGGTGAGTAGGGTCTAGGAAGATGTCTTACAGGTGCGGCGTGGCCCAAACCCTGGAGGACTGGTAGAATTTCTCAGGTGGGCATGTCCAGATTGTCCATGTATTGCTGACTCCACAGGAGCTGTGACTCAAATCCTCTTCGCTTTGCACAGATACTCGCTATTTCAAGGGTGCAGTGGATGGCCCCTCTCCATGGCACATCAAGCCCTCAACGCCTCCTACAGGGAGAACCCAGAACACGTGGCTACAGCTGGAGGAAGTGAGTGCATCTCACAGGTCACACCCAGGTGCAACTCGGTGAGGTTTACGGAGCCGAGCCACACGATGCTGGGATGCTCCTGGTCCAGGGGGCTGGGAGGAAGGAGAATTACATCTGCTAACAATGTACAGTAAGCCAGGTCAGGCAAAGGACTTTCATGTGCATCTCATCTAATGCTCATTGCCTTCTTCAGAGCTAGGATTTGAACTCACATCTTTATGATAATATTACATGACTTTGCCCAGATCCTCAGCCCAGCGTTGCCAATGGCTAACTGGGTGGTAATAAGTCACACAACCTCCCTGAGCCTCTGTGACCTTGTCCACAAAATAGAAATGAAAGTCCCTGCCAAGCTGACTTCCAAAGACCACTTGAGCTGAGCATGGGGTTACCACACCTGTAATCCCAGTACTCTGGGAGGCTGAGGCAGGAAGATCGCCAAGTTTGAGCCCTGCCTGGGCAACTCAGTGAGACCTTGTCCAAAAAAAATTTGTTTTGGCTGAGGATATAACTTAGTCCAAAACACAAGGCTTTAGATTCAATCTCCAGTACTGCCAAAAAAAAAAAAAACTACAACAGTTAATATTATGAAAATATCTTATAATTGAAAATGCCCTAAACATGTAGATCACTTTATATTTCTAACAAAATACATGGTAACATTTAATTTAATTAATGAAGAAAGGCCTAATTTTTCTTATAAAGGAGAAGCTTTCACTGTTAAATCCTTCTGAGTCTGCATCCAGTGAGTACAATCAGCACTGAGTGTGAACATGCTTTGAGAACTCACACGGCCCCTGTGTACTCTGGGTTCAAACTGTTACTTAACTTGAGGGCTTCTATCAGTATTGACAATGTCTTTGTTTTGTGCTGCTATGAGAGAATATCGAAGACTGGGTGGTTTAGGATAGACAGAAGTTGTTTCTCAGTCCTGGAGGCCGGAAAGTATAAGATCAAGGTGCCCATAGCAACTGGGGCCGGGTTTCTGGCAATGCGGTAGGAAGGAAAGGAACATTGGAGGGGCCAAGGTTCCCCTTTAGAATAAGCCCACTCCAGGGTATGGGGCCAGGCCTCACATTTGGTGGAGCCCAGGTACATCTGCGATTAGACTCTAACATGAGCCTGGGGGCGTTGTTCCAACCATTGCACAGAAGGAAACGAAAGTACAAACTTTACCACACAATGCCCTGGACACAGAAGATATCCAACAGGACTGAGAGTGCAAGAGGAGCGATGAAACACCCCACCGCCTCTCCACACAGCACTAAGCCAGGCCTCCCATAAACCACTCACAAGCTGTATCCTGGAGGTCTGCCAGGATCCGACACAGTTAGGGACCCAGGAGTCAAATCAATGAACAACCAACCCCCTGCTCTACTGAAACTTGCACGCTGATGGGAGGAGCCCCGTAAGAAATGAGTAAATAACAGATGACAACAAAGCAAGGGAGACATGCTTTGAAAAGTAGCTAAAGCAGAATCAGGAAGGTCAAGGGAAGCCTTTCTCAGCAGCGGTTGGACTATAAAGGAATGACACTTAATCCTTGAATAACCTTGCAGGGTGAACATTAGCAATCCCTCATCAACAGCTGCAACTCTACAAACTCTGTGTCTTTAGGCCAGTTAGCACCCTCTCTGAGCTTTTGTTGTTTATTATAAAATCTCACAACTGTTCTAATAACACATGGAGAGCACAGCACACACCCAAGCAGTCATGAGATGCCATCTCTACGAGGACAGGGAATATTTTAGCCCCAGCATCTGGCTCAGTGCTTCTACGGAAGTGGTTCTCAATAGATTCTTGTTAAATGGATGAAGATGAACAAACTGTCGATCATTTGAACTCAATCATGGAAAGTACAGGGCTGTTTAATAGGAGGAGGGACTGCCTCTCTCCCCAGCCCCATGTCTGTCCCCACGGGACATTTTTCAGTCTGGCCCGCAAAATTCCCTTGCTTTGCTCCCACTATTTTCTACCAAGAGCTGCAACTGGGGACACCAAGCAGGGGGCTGCAGATCAGGGAGAGCATTTCCAGGCACGATGCATGCTCAGGGGAAAAGAATACAGTTACAAAGCAGTCAATGGTCACAGCTGAGAAGCCAGCTTTCCTTTATCTAGAAAACACTCATAGTTTCCTTTTACAGATAGATAAGTGTCCATGCATTCAATTTTTTCAGGAAAAATAATCGTCGTTTGATTTTCTAAAAGCAACTATGGCAGAATTGAGCCTCCATTCTTAGTACTTTGCATTCCTGCTTCCTATTATGTTTGTAGCTTTCCATTAAAGCAAAATGTCTTCTTGTGGCTGGATCACTTGCAAGCGGAGCTGCAATCTCAACACATTTAAGTCAAGTGAAGTCAAGTGAGAAACAGGGCAGGAGAGGCATAAGCAAAATATTGGCCAGGAGCAAAGCTGCCTTACAAGTTAAACAAGGTCCTGGCCTCAATTCGGGTAGAGTTTTACTTTGATAATCAATGTGTGAATAATCAAGTTTTTATGGGAAGCAGATTATCTTTTTCATTACAACCTCATTTGCAGGGATTGATTCTTATTAGTTCTGTACATTTATATTTAGATTAAACTATCAGTGAAATGGATCTTCAGTGCCCGTTACAGCCTTGCCCTAAACTTCTTCTCTATTATTGAGCGCTTACTGCTATCAAGTACTGCGCTCAACAGTAGTGAGGGATGAGCCAGGGCCCACAGTCTGATGGAGGAGGTGGTGACTCACATGGCCGTCTCGGTGGGACCGGAAGTGCTAGGGTGGGGTGGGCACAGAGGCACCAGGCTGCACCGCGGAGCCCAACGAGCAGCTGCAGGGAAGGAAGCAAGCAAGCACACCTGACTTGCACACCTGTTACGCATCACGCAGGAATCAGTGGTTCTCAACGAGGAGGTCTTGCTGCTAGGGACCAGTGGCAGAGTGGAGACATTGTTGGCTGCTACAACCCGGGGAGTGCTACTGACCTCTAGTGGGTGGAAGACGGGAGTGCTGCTGAATGAGGACTCCACCCAGGACAGCCTTCCTCAGGGCAAAGAATGACCCAGCCCCACCTCCCCACAGCACTGAGCCTGCAGCCCTGTGCCACTTGTCCCGTGCGCAGGTCTGAGTCCTCCTGAATATCCCAGGTGGCTCCTCTTGGTTCCCTCATGGTCCTCATGGTCACACCGGTGCAGGTACAGTCAGCACTGACAAACATACATATGAAAGAAAACGGGAGAAGCCCTTGGGCAGAACACAAAAAGAAAGAGGTCACAAGGGTGGAGACACCAAAAAGCTCATGCAGCAGATCCCCCGAAGACCCGAGGCAGAATTTGGCTGCGGGGGTGGGGGGCAGCAGGAGCCCGAGGAAGCCCCATGCCAGGGCCTAGGCGTGCAGGACCCAGGTCTGGTGGAGACCACAAAGCCCACCCCACCCATGAGCAGGCTAGCAGCGGGGCCAGGCAGGAACACCGAGGGACAAGCACATGGTGACACCGGAAGCCAAGGGTCCAATGGGAAGAGGCACAGAGCCCCGAAGTGTCTCCATCCTCACAGGTGACCTTGAAGGGACTGGAGGGTGACAGTGCACAGAATAGGAGCAGAGCTGGACTGAAATCCAGCCAGCGCTGCATCCTGCCCAGACTGGAGCAGGACAAGGTGTCCCACGCAGGCAGGACCAGAACCAGCAGGCCTCAGCTCCCTGAGACCACGGTGTTCGGGGAAGTACCGCTCAGATATCACATGGCTTCTCCTATAGGAGAAACCCCAAGCACAAATAAACAAAGGGCAAAATAAAAGACAGATAATGGGAAACAAGGAGATAGATCTTTTGCAAATGGGAAGGGGACCCAGAAAGGGAGGCAGGAAGAAGGAAGGGGAGGGAAAGGAGAAGTTAAAATAACTGAGATGTGTTACGCACTTGGACCACCTCCATGGGTGAATATAATCGCTGTGCACTATAGACGTGCACTAATGAAAATTAAAAGTTTTTAAATTATACAGCAAAGAGAGAGGGGGAGAGGGAGGGAGAGGAGACCGTGGTAGTGACCAAGGCTTAAGGCTCTCAGAAAACAGGGGCCTCGGTGACAGCTTCAGCTTCCTTCCACACCCTGCTGGCTCCTAGTTGTGTAGTCTGTAGCAGTTCACTGATGTCTCTAATAACACTGATAATGATGCAGTCAGCCATATCAGCGGCATTTGTGCTCCAAGCACAGGGCATGTTGGGTCTCACGTTGCCCTCCCATCCTCAGAAGGAAGCAGTACTTTTGTAACCTCTGTGTCACAGGTGAGGAAACTGAGGCTCAGGGGTTGAGTGGTGGTCTGCCACTTTGTCATCGCCAATACAGGATGGAGGCAGAATCCCAGCCAAATCACAGCTTTCCCACAAGGCCATCCTGTCATCTGCTTGACTGCCACCCTCTACCTGATGCTGTGTGTCGATCTTCATAGTAACCCAGTGGCATAAATTGATTATTTTCCCCATTATGAAGATGGAGCTCGTAATACACTAACTCATAAATACACGAAACTTTTGAAAGTTGCACACAGGTAGGAGACAGGACTGGATGTCCAACCTGAGTGTTTTTGTGCCACATTCCCCCTGGCAGCACCTCCTTCTCTGGGGGCAGAATATGTCACACATAAATTGATTAACACTATTAAATCACATCTAATATTTGATACTACATGATTCAATACAGCTATACGATACAATTATACAAAATGTGTTAACATCAAAAAATACAACCAAAATTAAGACAGCAAACAAAACCTATATAACTTTTTTTAAATCAATTTAAACCCATTTTAGTCACTTTTTTTTTCCAAAAAAACACTGCCAGATGCTGATGTTCAGTGTAATTTCTTTGCCTGTTCAGTTACAGAAAGTGGTGCTCAGTTGTAGAATGTATTGTCCCTTTTAACACCTGATGTGTATATCCCATGTAACAGAAAGGGCAACAATAAAATAGCAATCCTAAAGAAAGAGTGTGGGCGGAAAAAAAAAAAAAAAAAAGAATATGTCACACATATTGCCGACTGCCAGCCCAGTACACAGCAGTCCCCACGAACCACGAGGCCAGGCACTTCCATGCTATCCCTGGGAACCGACCATGCAGTGTGGCTAGCATCAGTCACAACTGCAGAGGTAATGGTACCACTTTGTCTTCCCCAGGTGGACAAGCCCATTTCCAAGGACATCAGAAGCCAACATGCTAAAGGTAAAGTCACATCACAACAGTCTGAACTATCAGGATGAGAACGTCTACCTTAATCCCAAAAGTTTTTGTTTTACTTTGTGGTCTCAGACTATCTTACATGAGGTGGTCTACTGAACGTCCCTTCAGGACATAATTAATTTTCAAGTCAGGTCTGCCTTATGCCTTTTTCATTGCTTTTCCTTATTGACAAAAACATTATGAAAATTCATATATTGTGCTGTGCATATGAAAAGGAAACTTTCTGAAACACATGGATTGCATTAAATATATCACCATGTTGTTTCCGTAGACCTACAGTCAGAAAAGTCACAAGAAGAAATCTAATTTTAAAATGTAGATTAATTAATATGAAAATGGGCCTTAAAGCTTTTGGCCAAATAACTCATTTTGAGGATGGAAGTACAGGCCCAAGCTGAAAAGGAAACAATGAATTCCACAAGTACTCGAAGCCCAAGTGAAGGACCAAGAAACCTGATTGGATTGGATGCGTAATAGGGTCTGTCTTCCCTCACCCCTGTCTCCTGTGATTCCGATTAGAAAAGATGACCGCTGCCTGACTTATGCCTCCCAATCAGTGGAACAGAGTGAGCTCACTGTGTGCTGCATACTTTATTGTAGTGTCTGGCTGAAGACACCTTCTTACTTTTTAGCAACCCTTCGGGTCCCACCCAGACACAGGTGGCACTCGGGTGAGGTGTGGGGAGGAACAGAAACCATGCTGACAGCCAAGGCCCCAAAGGAGGAGAGGATGGTTGCCAAGAGCCACCCGGAGACAAGACCGCCAGAGGAGCCCTGTGCTCGGTGGAGGCCCAGGGGGGCCTTCCTGGAGCCAAGGGAGCGAGCAGGTGACTCCCTGCAGGAGCCTCCCCGTGGGAGGACCCAGCCAGAAAGGAGAGGCTGGGCAGCAGTGAAGCAGAGAGGGTCCCAGGGGGGAGGAGAAGGCGGTCAGAGCAGGCAAGGCAGTGGACAGAGTGAGGACAGCAGCGGAATCCTAGGCTCTGCCACCCCTCGCTATGCCACACTCAGCAGGCACCTGACTTCCCTGAGGCTCCGACCTGAGCAGGTGGGGCAGGCGGGGCTGAGGACGCCTCGCTTGAGCTGCGCTGCCCAAGGATGGAGGCTCCTACAGAGGTGTGGAGGATCCTCCTGGCCTGGCCTGGCCTGTCCTGGCTGGCACCCGCCCGCAGCCTCCGCAGCTCACCCTGTCCATCCCCCTCGACCCCATCCTAACCCCGACCTGGCGTGGACATCGGGGCTGCCATCCCCACCACCTTGTCCTGACTCATGCACACCGCGCCTGCTAGGAGCTGGGCACCTTTGTCTGCTGCATTTCCAGGCTGGGAGGGACTGGGTGAGCTATGGAGAGCATTTCCACTCCTCTCCAGCCAGAAAGGGACCAGAGAAGACCTGTTCATATGCGCATGTCCTGATAGTGAGTTTCTGGGCTTTTCATGGAGGACTGAGTCCCCCCGGGGAATGGCAGAGGAGACAGGGCCTGGGTCTGCTGTCTTTTCTCAGGATTCTCTGTGTGCCTCTGCCCTCGTTTCCTTGGCTGCCAAAGCTTCTTCTTCAGCCATCAACCCGCATGTCAGTATTCCTGTTTATCTCTTTAATGATATTTTTACCTCCGCTTTGCCTCCGTTCACAAAGATGTCTCCTCACCAGGAAGCCTAGTCCTGACTCAGAGAGGAACCCGCCCCTCACTTCCTTGATCCTCTGTCCTCTGTGCCCTGCATGGAGTTCAGTCAAGACCTGGAGGTGGCCATGCAGAAGTAGATTATGTAGACTTCATTGTGAGAGAGAGAGAGAGAGAGAGAGAGAGAGAGAGAGAGAGAGGCCCACAATGCTGCAACCAGCATCTGCACCTGCTGCGACTCTGGACACCTTTTTATGCACACAAGTTACTCCTGTGTTCAGGGAGCTGGGATAATTGTGATCCTCATCACTGTTTGATTCCTAAGTTACTTTGGAATTGCAAGATGTCTTTCTGTTCTTTCTAGTTGGTCAGTGTTTCCTGGAGGTTTAATCATGTAGGAAACTTACGAAAGAGGAGTTCCTAATTTAAACCAGGTCCCACCCCAAGGCTGGAGGGTCTGTAGGGAACATTTCCCCTCCCCATGTCCTTGGACTGTCAGCTGCGGCAGCTGGGAATTTGGTTTGGCTTCTGGTGGAGTTGGAGGCCCAGGTGGTCTGGTACCAGCAGAAAGGTGCGCGATGTGTAGCCTTAGATGTCCTCCTGTTCTATGCAATCGTTGCAGGTCTGAGACCTACAACATGATTATAAATGCAGTGTACATTGACATCTTTGATTTTCACTTAACTGGCAACGCATACTATCCTCCCCCCTTTGTCCCACAGGATCGCTGATGACTGACTACCCACCTAACAATTGTGGTAGTTAATAAAACCTTGAACAGTAAAATAGAACGAAATGAAAATGCTAGGGAAAATGTAGATGGATGACCTGATATGAAGATTAAGATCAAATTTAGGATTCTCAATCACACATGACTACATTCTATTAAAATCAAACTGCTAGTTTGCCTCTGAGATTCCTAGCAGTCTAAGCAAAAAGGGAATTGAGATCCTTTATGTAATAATAATTTCTCATAATAAAAAAGAAAACCAATTCCTCAGGGAAATGGACAAGGCTACATCTCCCAGGATCGCATCCATGCTGTCTATTTAATGGGGGATATCAGCTGACATCATGGCAACAAAACTAAAATCATTTTTTAAAGCAGACCCCAGTATAAAAACCACACAGAGGGCCTCCAAGAAAGGAAGTTGAGGCTAGGTGGGGTAGGGAGTCGATGGCGTGGCAGGCTTCTTCAGGGTCATTTTCTTTACATCTTTCTTTCCTACACTTTGTAATTGATGGTTTGATATTACTACCTGGAACCCCAATAATCCCATACAAGAGGGAAGCCTGGAGGGCAGAAATTAATAGGAATTCTCCCATTTTTAGGATCAGGCATCTTGCTGGAAAATGCTTGGTTGATTAATGTGTTTATTACAAAATTCTATAGTTTTGATACAAACACATTCTCAGATAATTTATTCATTCCCACAAAATGTCACAGAATAAAAATGTCTCAGTTGGTTCTGTAAAGGAAGAATTTTATGGCAATATTTTTCATCAAGTTGAGCAGTTATAGATTTATGGTAATGTACATCTCATGTCATTTTTCTTTCAATCATATTCCGACATTATCTGGAAACTATCAGATTTCAAGAATTTGTCTTCCTTGAAGTTTGATCTGGTTTATTTTATTTCTAAAAATGGTTAAAAAGTTTACTTGGAGGCAGAGTATTTACAGTATAAGTTGTTTGTGATGAACGACTAGCATGAACCACAATTACAGAAGAACTCATCACATTTTCAGAGGAGGATGGCTGTAATTTTCAAACACAACAAGGCTTACCTTGCTAGAAAAAGCAAAGCCGGCAACAAAAGAGGCTAAGATGCATTTCTCTCTGCCCTAAAGGTGAACCAAGCACAAACTCTAACCAATTTCCTTTGAAGTGACAAGCATATTATATGTGGGAATGAGTTTATCAGGAAATACAATAAACTACCCAAGAAAAGAAAAAGAGAATTATGCCCGGGTGACTGAACACATATACCCAGAAACAGGAGCTTGGTTGAAAAGAAGCAAAACAGAATTCCACACAATGCCATCAAATGAGCCTCATACTCACTTGCTTTTACAGGAATTTGGGTGCCGAAAAAATTAGAGTCACAGATGAGTTTGGAGTTAATCTGGCTCAGCCCCCTTGCTTTACAGCAAAAGGTCAGTAAGGGAAGTGGCTCGCAGGTGACAATCCTGCAGGTGGCCAGGGCCAAGCTCATGCGCTCACTGTGCCTGCTCCTCCTGTTCTTCCCAACCAACCGCAGTTTAGTAGTGGGTGAAATGTGAATGGATTGGTGACACTGCCCCCTAGTGGCAAAATATGGCAATGCAAAACATTCTACCACAATAGCAAGTCTTAGGTCAGGGTTGATTAGAAAAAACTTTAAAATGCTCCCTTACCATTGGCGATTTAAGTTCATTGAAACCACAGCCCACAGCTCTAAAAGCAACACAGACATCGACGTAATATTTGGAACAAAGTTAGTGTCACAAACAACATTAAATCACTCATGAGCTTATTGAGCAATATCTGTCCCATGGCTGCACAGGAAAAGTTCTAAGCCTCAAAGAAAAGGCAAGGCATCTGATAACTGTTTGACACAGCAAATACATTTTCCAGTAGAGAAACATAAAACAGCCACAAAATAGGAGAATTACAAACAAAATCTGCAATAAAAGAACCCTAAGAGAATTCGTATCTCCCAAGACATAGTTCCCCAGTGAAGACTCAGTTTCCAAATAGAATTCCAAGATGCAAAAACTATTTTTACGTAGGCAAAATATTCCCCTTCCCATAACACCATTTCCAGGTCGCTTCATGCACACGCGTAGTAGAAGCCCTCTTGTTTCCTTTGTAAAGTTGGGAATGCTCCCGGAATCAGCCATCCCTGCCCGCTCTGCACTGAGGGTTTCCTAGGAGCAGGGCTGAAAGCAGGGGGGGCCCCAAGCAGCCCCGCGACTGCTCCCCTAGCTCTGGCCTCTGCACCTGCTAGTCCGGACTGCCCGCCAGTAGGACGAGGGGCTGTCTCCTTGACGACCGCAGGACTCCTGCCATCCAGCCCCATTTGCCCCAGAGCCCTGGCACGAGGACTGGGCCACTGTCCGGAGCGGAGCCTCCTCCCGCCTTTCACAGCCCCAGAGGGCGTTCCAGCTCAGCAAAGGGACAGCTCCGCCTCTCTGTGGTTTCTTCATTAAACACCAGAGGGCCTCTGGGGGCATTAAACTGAAAAGGGGCCCTGAGTTAAGCAGAAGTCCACAGATCCCCTTGGTGCCCAACTTGCCAGAGAACCATGGGTCTCCCAGAGCGGGGTAAGGCGCAGGGCACTGGGGACTTCAGTGTCTAGGGAGCCTCCTATCTCCGGGATCACATTCTGGGGCCCAGGCTCCTTAGAACACTTCAGAAAATGGACACAGATGCAAACAAATATCCTACAGAGTCACAAAACATCTTCCACTCTGAGTAGTTCCCTGGCAGTTATATATATTTCCTTTTTAAATTTGTTTGATTTGTAGTTACCAACTGTGCATATTAATGGGATTCGGTGTGGTATTTCAACACGTCCATACAGCACCCAATGATCAAATCCACCCTCCTGTTATTCACCTTCCCTGTTCTCTTCCCAAACTCTAGTAATCATGGTTCTACATTCACGTCAACTTACTAAGGCAGTTTCCACATATGAGAGAGAACGTGATTTATTTGTCTTTTAGTGTCTGGCTTATTTCACTTAACATAATGGCCTCCAGTTCTGCCCATTTTGCTTCAAGTAATAGGATTTAGTCCTTCTTTATGGCTGAATAATATTCTATTAGGTAATAATGCTTTTTCTTCGTGCATTCTTCCATTGTTGGGCACCTAGGCTGATCCCTTGAGTTGGCTATTCAGAACGGTGGCTACAACATACAGCTACATGCACCATTTGGGCAAATGTTCCTCAGTGCGTGAACTTCACGCATGCAGGAGCCTTGTGGGCATAAACATCTTCCGCCCAGCATGCTCTTCCCACAAGTCCAGAGGAGAATGACAAGCTTGCCCTCTCTCCCCCTTGTTTATGTTTTCTAATTCCATACCCCAGACAGCAATATGAAGAAAAGGCTACGAGTGCGAACATTAAATGGTATTTTCAAAGTGGCTTGTACAGCCAGCCCTCTGTATCTCTGGGTTCTACATGGGTAGGTTCAACCCACACCAGCCAAAAATCCTCAGAAGCAGCTGTGTCTGTATTGAGGCACATCCCTAAGCAATACAGTAAAACCACTATTTGCATGGCTTTCAAATTCTCCTAGGTCTTATCGTTAATCTAGAAATAATTTAAAGTACACAGAAGGATGTGAATCAGCTGCATGCAAATCTTATGCCATTTTATATAAGGGACTTCAGCACCCACACAATTCAGTATCCAGGGACCCTAAAATCAGTGCCCCCATCAGGATTCCCACGGAAAGGTGGGAAAAGGGATTTCAAAGGTAGAAAAAAACGGGCATGGCTAAAGGTAAAATGTATCTGACTCCTTCATAATGCAGCCAATAATACTGAGCATCTACTACATGCTCACACCACAGCTGCCTTCCTCCATGTCCAGTAAATACTGAGTCTCAGAGCAGGTACCATTTCCCCAACCAGAAAACGAGGTTCTGAGAGGGAACCTAACATGTTTGCAACATGGGCCCTGTGCCCAGTCCCATGGGCCCTTTGACCCTCAGAAGCCCACCCTGGGTGAGCTCTATGCTAAGTGTCCAGGGAACTCGAGAAGCACACACTTCCTTCTACGAGTCTCCCAGGAGGGCCTCACAGGGAAAGGGACATGGAACTGAGCTGTGAGCAATGACCTCAGAGGACAGCAAGCAGCATTTCTAAGTCTCAGAAGCAACTAGAATGTGGCTGCTTGGATGCTGGACTGGGGGATGAGTAGCCCTGAGTTTAAATTCCAGCTTTACTGCTTCCCAAATAGGAGACCTAGGACAAGCAAAATAACCTCCTACGATTGAGTCTTGCTGTCTAAAAGAAGGAGGGCACAGCACCAGATGAGGGATGCTTCCGCACTTATGGTCCCATGCTGGATGCCCCTCAAAGGCTCGTGGAGCCAGACTAACCATTCCCAGCTCTGCACTCTGCTCTCACCTGCCACCTCTCTCCCCAGCTGGAAACTTCTGGAACCTTCCCCTGACTCCTTCTGCAGAAGGAAACTATCTCGTGCTCTGTGCACTTTGTTTTTTAGCCTAGAGAATAAATCTACTATAGATGAATTTATAAAAATAAACGGGCAGCCTCAGTCACAGAGACCACAGTTGATGAATCATTGTTTTCCCTACAGAAAACACAGGCTCCATGCTGGACACATGGAGAATGCATGGTAAATATTTGTAACACTCATTCTACAATCAGGTGGTTTTCATGGTGTAGTAGATGAACATCGCTTCTCTGCCTGACAGAGCAGTAGCGGGGAAGACGTGGTGACCTCAGTCCTATTTCCGTTACATGGAGCCTTGGAAGGGAAAGTCAAGAGGCCTGGGTTGTTTCTGCTCCTGTTTCTGTCTCTATTTCTAAACTCAGGCAAATCATCTTCCTGCACTGGGCCTCAATGGTAGAACTCAGTGGTCGCCAGCACCTTGTGCATCCATGGCTAGGATTCAAACACACAAATCCATGCAGCCCACTGGCCTGGCCTTCCCCTCCTTCAGCCTTAGTCCACATGCGCCTTGTCACCTTCCCCTGACACACCCCGGGCAGCGGACAGCCACCTCCCCAGGCTCATTTGGGAAAAAATGTTTCCTTCCCACATCCCTCCCTAACCACAACCCAAATCTGTGGGACCACATGTGGACCTTCTGCCCTTACGTGAGGAGCCATTAGGTAAGATAGGTTCCTCCTACATTCTTGGCTTTGCTGAATTTAATCCCTCCCTGCTGTATCCCAGATAATGGTTTCAGTAATTTATTGCTGCAATTAATTTCTGAGCATTTCAATAGACTTGGAGACATTTCTCAAACAGCCCTTGCCAAAAATACATTATTAGCCACTTGGATTGTAAGTTGGTTCTTTGGACTCTTCCATAATTAATCAACAGGACATGAAATCTTAATGGTTCACTTTTGTATGTCATAAAACTCGTGGACACAATAAATCTCGTGATGGAGGCCAAGTTTTATCTAATTTTGTCTAAAGTCTATTTCTCTAATTACAGAACATTATGGTGATGGCCTATTTCTGAAAGTGTTGATTTGATGGATTGCATTTCATAGGCAAAAGGTGTTACATACATTTAGCACAAATTGGACGGAAGCAAAGTGAAAAATAAATATTATTTTATTTAAACCTAGTAATCCAAGGAACTAGATTTCATCATCTGCATTTTACAGATGTGGAAACTAAAACCCAGAACATTTAAGCAACTTGTCCAAGCCAACTCAGTACGTGACAGATGATGTCAAACTTGAATGATGTCAAAGAGCCTATGTATGACCAGTCTACTGTGTCACTGTGCCTTCCATTAAGAGACAAATCCTTGCATCCTACATATCTCCTTTTCCAACCCTTTTAAATGACACGAGGGTGCAGAAAGCTCAGAAGGATCAAGCCATTGGTATCAAGTCTTCTCAGCTCATGGGTACTTGCAATAATACACGATCACAAGCAATGGTATAGTTGAACACCTGGATCTCTTAAGCAAAAAGGATTCAAAAGCAGAGGTATATAGATTATTATATATTTTACTGATAAAAGGAGACATAGCGCACAATTTTAAAATAATAGGGAAAGATGCAATGCTCTTTTTCATAATTGCACAGGGCCTATTGATTCTGACACAATGCTTTTGATTAATGCTTTGGCAGACTCCTGTATCTGTAGCCAGACTGCAGCTCCAACAGAAATAATAGCACAGACACCCTCTTAGCTGAGCTGAATTATAGTTTTCAAATACAGGACTAGAAGTCTATTTTCCTCAGTTTTCTGCTTTTCACGAGGTAATGGCTACCGGCGTCACACACTTTTAAATTTAATCTGCTTTATTAGCATTTTTTCTATTACTTTCTTAGTCAAAAACTAATAAAACAATAAGTCAAACTCTGGCTTGTTGAGTTTGCCCATTCCCGTGGTGTCATCAGGAGCCCATACTCCCAGTGTGCCAGGTTTCAAGCTGCCTGCACGCTTGTCATGAGCTGGGAAGAGCTTCCGGTGTGCAGTATTTCCACCAGGGGAACAAGGGTGCCACACACCCTGGACAGCACGGACCACAGTACAGCAGGAAGCCATGTATCCAAGCATGTCTTGCCTTGCTTTGATATAATAAGCATATATTTACACAATTCATGGCTATTAACTACCAGGATACCGAATTCTTGGAAATTTAACAGCTAGCTCTTGCAGCCTGGTAGAAACGTATTCAACAGACCACACGGGTCTCTTAAAACTTTCTGCTCCAAGAACCCTGGCTGTCACTGCAGGCAACACTGCGAAGTTAACTTCTTCATAGTTTCTCCCTAATAAGGTGTGGAAGTGATAATCAAACCAAGGCCCCTCACGTTCTCTGGCCACGCTATGCTCACCTCACAACATCGCCTCTGCCAAAGCGCTAACTGCGGGAAGTTGCGAGGTCTGTCCCAAGCCTGCAAAGCAAGTGCCGATTACACCGCGGGCCACCAGATGGCGCGCACGCCACCGCCTCCACCGGGAAAACTGCTTACACTCAATCGGAAAGACTTTGAAGGACCATCGTTCAGGTGTTCTTGTTTGACCGGCAGGAAACTTTAAATAGCATTTGAGAATAGCTGTGTACGTCATCAGGAGGGTAAATCTCCATTTGCCCTCTCATTTTTCAGTAAATGATAGTAATAACAACTTAACGTGCGCATCAACAAAGCTTTGAAGTGCGTTATTTATTCCACATATAAATCCCCATGAAGCATAAGTAATCATCCCCTCGCTTTTCCAGATGAAGACGCTTGCAGTCCTCAGTCCGTTTGTTTCATGAACACTGGCTGAGCAATTGCTACGGTCCTGCCTTTAGTACGTAGCAGAATCGAGACTCCGTTGCTAGACATTCAAGTCTAAAACTCTCTCGCTTTCCATTATTGCAAATGCAGAATAAAATAACTACGTGACACATTAAGTCACCCTGTGATCCCGGTCCTCACCTGTGAAGCCCGTTAGGTTCACCTGGACCTGGACCTCTCACTTTATAGAACAATGATCATTCAGCCACGGGGGTGAATCTCTCTGGCATCAGTGATCGCCACTGGGCGTATTGAACGTTTGAAGCCGCTGGAGTGGGAGGAAACCTCGGGAGGTTATGGGTGTGCTCGTGGCCTTGATGGAGGTGATGGTTCCACAGGTGTACACTCGTCCCCAAGCTCTCTGACATACACACGGTAAACACGAAAAGTTCTGTTTATGTCAACCAAACCTCGACAAAGTGGTGAAAAGATTGGCCATGCTGAAAGCAATGTTCTTAACCCAATGCAAGAGCCCATGAGACCTGGTTCTCCTCCATCTCCACCATCCCCTCCTGGCCTTACTTCCCCCTTGTCCCTACCTCAGGGCCTTAGCACCTGCTCCTCCCTCTGTCAGCGCTCTCCTTCCCCAGGAACCCACGTGACACGCTCTCTCTCTCCTCTGACTTCTCTGATTTCATCATCTAAGCAGAGGCACCTGCTCAGACCTGTCTGCAAAACAGCCTCAGGTGTCCCTTCACCTGCTTCCTTGTCTTTTTTGTTGTTGTTGGGACTGGGGATCGAACTTGGGTCCTTGTGCTTGAACAGCAGGTGGAGAAACCACTGAGCTAAATCCCCGGCCTGCCTGTTCCTTCCTTGTCTTTGCAACACTTGTCTCCTGCATGATTTCCTTGTTTATACTTTGGCTTATGTATTTTCTGTCATCTGCCACCGGAATGGGAGAACAGGCGAACAGCCACTTCACTCCTCGGTGTTAGTCTCTAACACCACGATAATTACATTAAAAATGTACCGTGTGCTCCACAATAAGTCAATGAATAAAAAATAGGTGGATGTTCTTTCCTGTACTCGCAGCGCCTGGAGCAGACAGAACACATATCTCTAAGACAATGAAAGGGGCTTTCCTGTTGAATTACAGGAACCCTCCTTGAATATTTTTCCTTGTGCACTGGATTGATTGGGGCACAGCAGATGTAACAGTGGCTTTGCCCAAGGCCATCATTTCACTTCCCAGGGCAAGTTAGCAACAGGAGCTCCAAGGCCACCCCAGAAAACGCCGAAGGTGACGCCAATACGCAATGGGAAATTAGGGCAGGGGATTTAGCTCAGTGGTTCTGCCGCCTCGCAAGCACAAGGACCGAAGTTCGATCCCCGGTACAAAAGAAAAAAGAAAAGGGGAAATTAATTTTATGTGCTCCAACTTAGTGCCTTAAGCAACTGCCATGTGGCCTAAGTTTTTGTGACATCATTAAATTGACAAAGATGCAGCGTTAGGTCCGCTGCCACTGCTGAAGTCCATCATGGGTTGTGTTTGAGTTTTTACAACGTCAAGAACATCTGATGTTTCTGTTTGTACTTGGTGTTTGGAATTCATTAAGAAGTTGGTTCTACTCATTTGAAAGTGTTTTCATGCCAATGAACTACGAAATTAGTAGCATAAGGGACACAGATTAGCATATATGTTGAAATATTTTTCAAACAGCAGAATAGAAAATTTGGGGTACTATTTGAACTTCTCCCTACTTCCTATTTCTCTGTCTTCTATTTTGCAGTTCTGTGCTATTATCTGTTTGTTTCTTTTTTGTCAGAGAATCTTTTTTTTGGTCTCTGACTTGTACTCTGAGTCACATTTTGGCCTTTCTTTTAAGATTATGGTACACAGTGTCTTAACTATTGTTCTCTACTTATTTTGTTATGAAATTTTTTTACAGAAGTAGAAAGAGTGCTTCTTAGTATTTTCTTTACTAATATCTACATATATTAAAATAAAATAATAGAAGTGTTTTCAAAATTGAAATTATAATAACGAGAGTGGTGATTTTATCCCATGAGTTTATTATTTTAGACCTGGATGGTCCATTAAAGTCCTCCGGACCGGCGTGTGTTGTGTTGTGTTGTGTCATTTTGATAGACCAATGCTATATACAAGACAAGTCCTTGCCTTTCCCATGCCTTGCCTCCATGTCTTTTTCCACAAAATGTTTTGTTCCAGAAATGTAAATGTTTGCTCTTCTGAGCAGCCTCCTGCCCAATGTATCAAAATATTTTGTAGCTCTTTGAACTGCCTGACCTTTCAGGAATGTTCCCTTAGCTGCGCCCCTTTCAAGAATGTTCTGTAACTCTGCCCCCTTGCTTCTGTGAGCATGCTCACCTACCCTTAGGCCCCCTATATAAGGAGGCTCCCATTTCTGACTCCTCTGAGCCTGCTGGCGTAATGAACAGTTTTTCTCCACCTCTTCGAGTGATGTTCGCACTCTCCAGTCTGCAAATTGCAATAGCTGTAGCACTTGGCTATAGCAATGAGTTGTTCTGTTTGCCACAACAATTTTGTGCTGTTGAGGGCCAGCTGGTCCTCTGATCAGAAGAAATCTGAGGTGTATGGGAAACAGGCTGAAGCAGAGCCTGCAGGGACGTGGGGCAGGGAGCTGGAGGCCAGGCCCTAGACCCCAGGTCCTTGAGGTTCCCAAGGGAATGTCTGAAACATAGTTAAAACCATAGATTTTGGGGTCAGGGATTTAGCTCAGTGGCAACATGCCTGCCTTGCAAGTGCAAGGTCCTGAGTTCGACCCTCGGTACCGAAAAAAAAAACATAGATTTAAAAAAGCACTGACTCAGTCCAAACTCACTGTGTCACAGATGAGGAAACCCAGCTGAGAGTGTGCCCACCAGGCCAGTCTGGAAAGGAGAGTCAAGGCTCCCAAGACGAGAGACACACATTTCCCAGTGCCTTCACCCACAGCACCATGAAAATGACCCTTCGCCCTCCCCCTCAGCTCCACTGAGAAGTACAGTTTCCCAAGGGGCTCCTGCAGGCTCCCAGGTGCCCTGGAGTGAGTCTCCATCTGCCCCTTTAACCCCTCTTTTGGTTCTTGAAATTCTGGCATTTTTTGTGATGGTTTCTGTGCATGTCCGCTACTTAGGAGTGGGCCCTTCAGTGGCAGGGACAGTCATCTCCGTGGCTGCATGCCCTGCACAGCCCTGGGCCCTGGGGGAAGGATAGTGTCACGTTTGTCTCTTTGTCCTCAGTGCAGCTCAAGAATTATCTTTGAATGGAACTGAATCTTGGAAATAAAAGTACCTCGAAGTCAGAAAAATCTGTACCAGACCTCACTTGGGCCTTTTCTAGGGTTAGTTGATACTGTTCTACCTACTTCATTCTTACTCTCTGATCCATAAAATAAGGAACTTGGATTTGGGAGTCTTCAAAAACCCTTTTCTCTTGAAAGTACTGTAATGGTATTTTTCTGTGCTTAGAAATACTCCATGAAGTTTCTAGACCGGAACTTGAATTATTTTTTAAAATATATTTTATTAGTGCCTAATTAATTTCATAAAATATTGGGTTTCAATGTGTTATTTTCATACATGCATACGTTTTGATCATATCGATCCTCCCTTTTACTCTCCCCGTACTCTCTCCCTCCCTTCCCCTTATACCTTCCTCTAACAATATTCGCCTTCTGCTTTCATGTCATCTTTTTTAAATTCCATGTGTTAAGGAAAACATGCAATGTTTGTCTTTCTGAGTCTGGCTTATTTCACTTAACCCGATGATCTTCCAGTTCCATAAATGTTCTTGGAAATGACATAATTTGGTTCTTCTTTACAGCTGAATAATTCTCCCTATTGTATAACAGCCACATTCTCTTTATCTGTTCATCTGTTGATGGACACCTAGGCTGATTCCTTCTCTTGATTATTATGAATTCCTCTGCAATAAATGTGAGTGTGCAGATACACCTACACTGTGTTGACTTGACTTATTTCACATGAATACCAAGAGTGGGATAGCTAGGCCATATGGGCAGTTCTATTTTTAGTTCTGTAAGGAACCTAGGCTGATTTCCATAGTCCCCGTGCTAATTTACATTCCCCCAGAAGTGTAGAAGATTTCCTTCCCTACACACCTATCATCCCTGGCATTTATTGTTTTCTGTGCTCTTGATGACAGCAATTCTGACCAGGGTTAGATGGAATCTCAGGGTAGTTTGGATTTTCATTTCCCTCGTGGCTAAAGATGTTGAACATTTTATCACATATTTCTTGGTCGGTTGTACTTCTCATTTTAAGAAGCGTTCATTCAATTCACCTGCCCATTTATTGACTGAGCTATTTGATTTTTTGGTGTTTTTTGAACTCTTTATATATTCTAGATGTTAATCCTCTATCCGAGCAGTAGCTGGCAAAGATCTTCTCCCATTCTGTAGACTGTCTCCTTGCTCTGTAGGTTGTTTCCCTTGCTGTATGGAAGCTTTTTAATTTGATGTAGCCCCTTTTATTGATTCTTGCTCCTACTTCCTGTGCTGTTCAAGTCCTATCCGAGAAGTCTTTACTTCTGCCTATGGCTTCAAGTGTTTCCCCTATGTTTTCTTCTATCAGTTTCAAAATTTCAGGTTTTGCACTTGGGACCTAAGTATAAGGGATAAAATCCCTTTTGGATTGATTTTTGTAGAGGGTAAGAGATGATGATCTAGTTCTAACCTTCCACAAATAGCTGGGTTTCCCAGCACCATTTGTTAAAGAGGCAGTCTCGTTCCCAATGTGTATTTTTTGCTCCTTTGTCCAGAATAAAATGGTTGTAGTTGCATGAGTTTGTTTCTGTGTCCTCTATTCTACAGGCATGTGTGTGTATTTGTGCCAGTACCATGCAGTTTCTTTTACTATGGCTTTGTAGTACAATTTGAAACCTGCTATTGTGATGCATCCAGCCTTGATTTTTGACTCAGGGTTGCTTTGATTACTCTGAGTCTTTTGTGTTCTCATATAAATTTTAGGATTTTTTTTTTCTAATTCTGCGAAGAATGTCATTGGGATTTTGGTGAGGATTACAGTGATTCTGCAGATTGCTTTTGGTATGGTAGCCATTTTAACAATATTAATACCAGTTATCTATAAGCATGGGAGGTCTTTCAATCATCTAATGTCTTCTTTAATTTTTATCTTTGCTGTTCTGTAATTTTTCTTGTGGAAGTCTTTCAGTTCCTTAGGTTGATTCTTAGATTTTTTTTTTTTGATCCTATAGTGAATGGCATTGTTTTCCTGATTTCTTTTTTAGCTAGTTCATTATTGGTGTACAGAAAAGCTATTGCATTTTTTTAATGTTGATTTTGTACCCTAAGGAACTTGAATTAATTATATATATATGCATAAAATGAAATAAAATATATGTATAATGGGATATATAAGTATTACCTACTCAATGTAATTTTACTCATTTCTTGATAAATGCCTTTTCCATATTTAATATTAAATATTATGATTAGGCATATATGAATGTTAATTTTAAATAGGAGCCAGTGATTAGGAGAGGGCCTGAGTTATCACATTACATGTGATGAAATTTTAATTCTGCCCTTTATTAGTTGGGTGACTATAGGTAAAATATTTAACTTTCTCATGCCTGAATTTCACAAAACAAGGATGTTTAATAAGACCACAAAACCAAAATGTTTAGCATCATATTTGGCACCTAATAGATCTTTAAAATATCATTAACCTGATTAAATATTAATCAGAATCATAAGTAGGAATCATTTCCTTTTACACAAATGTAAGAATAGTGCTTGACAATGTTTTCCATAAATTCATAGTATTCCTTCTTATCTTTTAGGGGACAAACCCATACAGGAAAACAAGGTAAGAGAAATAATTAGAACATGTTTGTTATTCTTTCCTTTAAAATCATAGAATTGTGGATGAGGTAAAAGCTTAGATATGATTTTAAAAATATGCCCTAGGAGCTTGGTCATAATTTATTATTTCCATTCGTAAGCCAAAAAAATTTAGCATTGGCACTGCTCAAAGAACAACAAATGTAATTTCTGATTCTTTTTTTTTTTTACAGACCCCTTTACCACCTCCTAGGTAAGACATTTAAAATCATGCAGGTATTTTTGCTATTTACCTAAGTGATATGTGCCAGCACTTGAAAAGAAGAAATATAAACATTTGACACTGAAAAAGTAAAGAACTGACCAATGGCAAGCCTTCATTCATTCATTTAGTCATTCACTCACATTTAACTAATATAGGCATCATTTGCTTTATTCATTCATTTATGTATTTATGTATTTATTTATCTATTTTAAAAGAGGCATGAGAAGGATTTACTAGAGGTAGCTATAGGACGCACTCAAGAGTAGAGTTCAGGTGCTCAAAGAAATGAGGCACCTCATTTCTTTTTTTATGAAAAAAGAAAAAATTTCACAACAAAATAATAAGAAAATGATAATAGTCAATACACTGTGTATCATTTTCTCAAGGTAGTTACTCAGAATACAAGATATGGAGAAAAAAATTCTCTCTTACAGAGAAGAAACAGATAATAGCACAAAACTTTCTTTTCAATGAACTAAGAGAAATTAGTAGTACAAATGTAATAAATTACCATAGATATTAAAATATTTTGAAACAATGGAATAGGTAATTTAGGGAGTTATTTGAACTCTCTACTTCCCATTTATCTATCTTCTATTTTGCTCTTATTTGTGTTTGTGTATATATATATTTCTTTTAACTTCTCATATAATAGAAACCATGTGATATCTAAGCTTGCTCTGTGCCTGCCTGGCAAGCACAAGGTCCTGAGTTTGATTCCTGGTACCAAAACACAAAAAACAAAAAAAAGCTTGGGTGTCTGATTATTTCACTTAATATTATGTTCTCAAGTTACATCCACTTACCTACCACTTCTTCAAGTTTATCTTTCTTTATGGCAGAGCAGTACTCCATTGAGTGTACATACCACATTTTCTTTTCCCATCCATCTTTTGATAGACATATATGCTGCTTCTAAGATCTAGCCATTGGAAATTGTCCTACTATAAACATGGGTGTGCATGGACCCTTGTCATATGATAATCGTAACTTTGGGGGAAGATACCAAGAATGGAGATAGCTGGGACAAACGAAACTTCTGTTTTTAGTTTACTGAGCATTTCCATAGTGGTTGTGCCAGTTTACATTGCCAACAGCAATTCCCTACTGTTTCTCTCCCTTCTTTTAGCAGGGAAATCTGCCAGATCATTGATAGGTATATATTTATCATGCTCAAATTCAGAAGAGACTGGGCTGACCTTATCTCTCTATATATCAACAAGTCAATAATCAGTGAGTCAATGCCTATATATAAGTTGACTATATATAATGACTGTATATGATTTTAAGAGATTTACAGTATATAAATATATTTTCATATAAGCACATACATTTATATATAATACATGTGTAAAACCAAATAATATTATATGTAGACACAGACAAGAGCAGCAAGGAGCTAGTGAGGTGCTTAGTGTGTTGGCCACTTCCACTGCTCTCCTGGGGCCTGTGTGTTCCTCTGCCATGGCATCTGTCCCACTTCTGCAATTCATTTCTTCAGTTCTCTCTCTTCCCTCCCATTGGAAGCATCTTGAGCCAAGCACAGTGTTCTCTTCCTCTCTGCATCCTCAGTGTCTACCACAGTACTAGATACGCTTTATGAATGAATGGCTGAGCTGGGAAATGAACTGGTGAGCTGGTCTTTCTTGACTTCCAAACATTTCCATATTTCCTTGAGGAGCTTTAAAAATTCAACTCTCCTGACCTGCGATAGACAGAAGGCTATTGTTCTCTTTTTCCCAGGCCTCCTAAAACTCAAATGGGCGCCATATTGAAAAGCATATGAGACCCTATGGAGAAGTGTGTCACCCTCTGGAAAACAGCACCCAACCAAAGAGCAAGGCTTCAGGGAGGTCGATTTAGATTTGCTAGAAAAAGAAACACACTAACCCTTGAGGCTGCCTGAGACAGATTAGGCTGCTCAGTAAACTAGTGAGCATCGCAGAACTGTTTCCAGCCCAGACTTGGGACAGGGAGGGCCAGGCAGGATGCATTCAGGGGGTGAGGAGCACACTGTCCAACCAACTGCTAAGCCCTGCTGTGACTCTCCACACAGGCCTCCGCCCACCGTCCTGAAGAAGTACCAGCCCTTGCCTCCCTTGCCCTGGGAGAGCCACACACCTGCCCTGCAGCAGCACACCTTCCCAGAAGGCCAGAGGGAGCCCAGGTGAGAGACTTGGCCTTGCTACTGGGCAGTGCCCAGGAAGAGACGGGGGGAAATCACCTCCCTGAAGAGGCTTCCCCAGGAGGATAGGGGAAGCTCCCCCTGGGCCAAGGAGGGCCAGTTACTCCTGGAGGGAAAACAGTCTTAGAAACCTGTAGTTTGATACTTCCCAGAAAATACAGTTTTGGAATAAAATGTGCTATTGAAAGAATTGCTCCTTTGAGGCCTGAGTTACTGAAGAAACTGTTCCATGCCAGGAGGAATCAGGATATTGTATGTAAAAGCCAGAAAGATGTTCCAACCATTCTCAGACCAATCCTGGACCACCACCGCTTGGGCTGGAGAAATACAGCTCTGCCTGAGAACTCCTCTGTCAAAAACATTATTGCCTTTTTGACAAATAAATATTGCAAAACCAGCCTACTGGCACTGAGGGATTCCATGGGAATTTGAATTCCCATGAACAGTGTATAGGGTGTTTGATAGCTGATGCTAATCACAAAATGTGACTAACTCAAGTCAGTAGTTTTCCCCCAACGATAGTTTAAATTACCAAAGTTGCCTTTTTTTGGAAGTCAGAGCAGAACGTGGCATTTCCTTCTTAATCCTGCACAGAAGGAGTGACTGTTTCTGGCTGCAGGATGGACTGGCAGGTGGAGGTGTAACAGTGATTGAGTTGAGATGTGTTCTCAGGAGTACAGAAATTCAGGATTCTGAGCTGTGTGGAAGACCCACTCATCACTGGTTCTGATGGGAGGGGGCATTAAATAGCCTTAAATGCTGTCTAATTCTCCCTCCTAATTGTCTGGTAAGTGTCTCTTCTCATCTCTTCATCTTTCACACTCTCAAACAAGCACACATCTTCCAAACAGCACTGTCCTTGTCCTCTCTCCTGTCGGATGTCCTCTTCTGCAGCCCCCAGGAAAGAGGATGGATCCTCAAGGCTGGGTTCAAACTGTCCTGATGGAAATTTATGCCCTAATTCACTGGGGACAGTGGTGAGCTCCCCCTCCTGCCCTAGGGGACAGTTACCAATGTCTGGAGAGAATTTGGGTTGTGACATCCTGGGAAAGGGCTGGTACTGTCATCTGTGAGTAGCATGGGTACCCCCAGAGCCAAGGGTAACAGATTTGAAAGCTTTCTGCATGGAAGGGAAGAAATTCTGCCTCAGTAAGTCCTGCAAAATCCCATACCGATGTTTTCTGAAGACAAAGTTTTCTCATTGTTAAAGGAAGGATGATATCAACACTTACCACCTACCTGCCTCATTGGCAACTGTGAAAATTAAATGAGATGATTCCCCTAAAATGCTTAGCAGCACTGACTTGTAATTAATATTTCTTGCACATTTTTGACCTTGAGGTCTTTTCTGTTTGAGCGTTTCTCAACCCCACACAATGCACCCAAATTCTGATTTGATTCTTACACCCCAAAAGAACTCACATGGTGTCTGCATTGCATGGCATGGTGCCTGATGTACCCAATTGTCGGTGTCTGATAAATCTGTGTTTCCTTCTGCAGCTTCCAAAGGCACCTAACCATAGGAGGAGGCTTCAGAGTTGCTCTGCCATGATTTCCACTTTGAAAGAGGGAGAGACTGAGAGGAAGTGACATTAGGAAATGGTTCCATCAAGACTGAAAATACAGTGTCCTCTCCAGAAAACTTTAGATCAAATAGCTTAATACATTAAGAACTGGTCAACCTGCAGAGAAGTAAGGAGATAGAAAATAGGACTAAAAAGATACCATAGGTGAGGAGGTTGTTTGGTGAGAAAAAGCTTTCTGTTTCTTCACACTGAAAAGGACAGGATCCTGGGGCCCAGCAGAACAGGGCTGAAATCACTAGAGTCAATTCCAGCTGTATAATTTCAGAAAGCTCCTTAACAACTCTGAATCCTGCTGTTTTTATTTATGAAAAGAAAACCACATCCCTGTGTGATGAACTTGTGATGAGGAGGTATATGATCTCTGTGAAGGGCCTAGGATGACACCTATGATTGAGTAGGAAGGAGGAGAGACAGCTACCTGGCATTTCCCATCTGTACACAGTAGAATGAGGAACCTGGAACCCTGCTCTGTATAAACAGCAGCTAGACCTTCTAGTGCAGTGTTTCTCGTCCCCACTTTAAAATGACCAGAAAGCTTTACAAACGTACTATCCTCAGCCTCTATTGGAATAGCACTCAGGTGAGATTTGAGCATTTCTACGGCTCCCCCAGGTGAAGATCATGTGGAGCCAGGGCTAGGAGCCCAGAGGAACCAGGTTCTAGGAATACATGTCACAAACACTTCCCACACCCTTATCCATCTGTGCCCACGTATCCAATCCCTACCATAATGCTCCCTTGATCCCCTGGGAGTCCCTCTGCTGCTAGATCCCATGAGTCCACTGAGTGGCCAGCTTAGTGATGTTGGTCTCTTTAGAAATTGGGGTTTTATATCTCAGTGTCCTTGTAGTTCTAGTTTACAATTTTTAATCGTTTTAGGGTATGATGGGAATTAGGCTGCATCTTTTCACTGCAAACCCCTCCAAAGAGTCACTGCATTTCCTCTCACATGCTCCCCGCAAGGCTCTGTGAAATATAGATTTTCCAAGCAAAGTGCCCGGCCCAGGGGATGGCCTGTAGCTCTCAGTAAATATCACTGCCTACCTTTGGGCCTCTAAGGTCAGTAATGTTCAGAGACATTAGGTGACAGTCAGTCACAAGGCTGGCATGTGAGTGACAGGAGTAAAAGCACAGAGCCCTCCAGGAGACACTGGAACACCACCAAGAGAAGAATAGGAGAGTTTGGCTTTAGGAAGAAAGCTGTGCTTTCAAATGCATTGGTTAGTGGGACGCACTTGGGTGGTCAGACAAGTTTGCTGATGACCGGGGTCACATGTAAACAGCCATGCAGGCTGTGAAAATAGAACAAGGGCAATCTGAGCTTCTGCAGCAACCCCCACAGAGTGCCCCCAAACACCCTGATAGCAGCTGCTTTGTAAAGCACAGTGTGTGAGTCACACCCTGAGGCAGAAGATGTGAGTTACATCTGGCAACCAAGGGCTTCAGTGGCAACAGCTGCGGCCCTTGACAATTGCCTGCTCACCCTGGATGGTGACTGTGGCTCCACCCCTTGTCTTCCAGACCCATTTGTCCCTACTGGCCAGCAGTTCTCTTTCTTTGAAGCTAAGTATTGACTTCACAAAATAATTGCGGAATCAAAGGAGGTCAGTTAAAGAAAATTTTAGGTGACTCATTGACAACTCAGAACTAGCAGAGAACTTGAAAGCTTGGAGAACACTAGTTGTGTGGTCTCTACAATCTACGCACTGCTGTGATTGCTACAATATCCATGTACTTAATATTTATTTTGCCTAAGTCACTTGTTTATCATGTAAGTAAATTTACTTATAAATAACTGCAACACTGGAAGTATCAAATGATAACTTTTAATCTGGGGACATTTCTCACTGTTAAAGGGGAAAATATGCAAATACTAGATTGGTTTTTAGGAGATATTGGTTACCAAGATGCGACTCTTTCCTTGACCTAATCTAAAAGAGAATTTTAAAAGGAATAACATCACAGCTATTTTAATACCATGGCCAAATACAATCATCCTGAACAATAAGAGTAATGAACATTTTCTGAGTTCTGACTACACATCAGGCCCGGCATGAAGTCTGCTGTCTATATTGACATGTTTAGTCCCACAGTACTCTGAAGAAACCAATATTACTATCCCCACTGTACTGAGGAAAACAGAAATAGAATTCACTGTGCCATGGTAGTTCTTTACACTTCAATAAACTCAATGCCCCAAGGGCTGGGGTTCAGCTGAAATATAACTGAAATAAAGCACCTCATATTAAAGGCACCCGAAACCCCTTCGCCTACCTCTGGGCTTCCCTGTGGAATCAGCAGTGCTGACACCCAACCCGCTCAAGCAATCTCAGCTGCAAAAATCTATACTCTGATGGTTTGAGAAGCACAAAGAAACCTCTATAGGTATGAAAAAATACGGTCCCTTCAAAAAGAGAAAGTACAGATTATGGAGATGTACAAATTCACCTTTGTGGATGGGAATACAGATTTCAAGGTGTGAACTCAATTATAATTACAGTTTGTAGGATTCTGAGATTGGGAGAAAGTGAGTAGAAGGTTTAGAAGATCTCTGTATTAGTTCTTGCAACTGCAGGGGAATCTGGAGTTATCTCAGAATAAAAAGTGTAATCTTGGGCCGGGGATTTGGCTCAGTGGTTTCGCTGCCTGCTGCGCAAGCGCAAGTACCCGAGTTCGATCCCTGGTACAAAAAAAAAAAAGTGTAATCTAGAGGGAGTTGCACACGGAGGTATTCTGCCTACAAGAAATATTATTTCACCCCAAATGGCTTTCACGTGTGTTTTTCAGTAACACATTCAATGACTCTCTTTATTAGCCTTTGGATTTGTCCATTTTATAGGTGGGAAAACTCAGCTTCAAAGAGCATTTCACTTACTGAGAACAACAAAGCCCATAGATGACAAAGCAAGGATTTAAATCCAATTCACTTAGATCTTCTTACAAACTCAGCTAAATCATCCTAAGTACTTGAAATGCCTTTATAAATTGAAAGGATTTGATTTTTACATACTCCTAATGCTGACCAAGCAAGTCTAAGTCCTAGCAAGCAAAACTTTCTTTAACAATTACTGTCAAACTAATAAAGTAAATGTATAAATATAGGAAAATTCAAGTTCTCTTACACAGTTCAAAGACTTTACAAATAAAAGTGAATATGTCTTCACTATTATAACTTAAAATTGCAACCCTAAACTCTACATTTTAATTTGAAGTCACGCAGCCAATCCATCAGTAAACCCAGTATGCCAGTGTCTTACATGTTAACAACCCTGAGATTTGACCTTAAAACAACTGACATTATGGGTGTTTGCTCTACTTCATTTCCTCTCTCTTCATCTTCTCACTTCCCCAACTAAAAGGGAAGGGAGGGTGCAGAGATTCATTCATTCTCTCTCTCTCTCTCTCTCTCTCTCTCTCTCTCTCTCTCTCTCTCCCTCCTCCCCAGAGGCTGAGTTGAAACTTTAGAAACCATGGAACCTCAAGACAGTCACCTATTGCTTGGAATTCTGAAACCAGGACATAATGACTGAGCGCTGAACGTTCCCAGGGCCATCTTGCTGATACAGATTCTGAAAACTCTGTGTCCACAGCCATCAGCTGAGATTAGTCTTCAGCTATGGAGTCTTAACCTCATTGCTTCCTCCTCACCCTTGGCCATGTTCTAACAATGGTGTCCACTGCATAGCTGCCATTTGCATTTGTATCTCTAGGAATTTTCTAGATGAATATCCTTGCTGTCATTTTGCAGATGAGAAAAATGAGGTTTAGAGAAGCCGACTAATTTGTCGCTAGAATGAAAGAGCTGGAGTTTATTCTGAGACTTATCCAATGCTCACATTATCGAATTCTGAATCTTTCCCTTCCATTCAGTTTCATGTTTTCCCCTCTTCTAAGATCTCTTTTCTTTATCAGTATTCTTTCTCTTACACATCCCTTCCTGGAATCCCACTGCATGTGACAGCTTCATATTTAAAACTCTTTACATTTTCTCAGAGCAAGTCAATAATAGGTGTGACTGTGCTAATGAGACCTGACACTGAAAACCAAATATCAGGAGGAAACAAGTATATCCACGCCCTTACTATTATCACCTTTTATACTGGCTTGTAACTGATTTTCCCTAGAAAATTATGAGAAAAAATAACCTGCTTTAGTTTTATAGAACAGTGATAAATATCCCACTGAACTATGGACTGTTAATTTGGCAATGAAAATGTAATCAAAGGTTTATAGGGGCTCAGAATGATTTTATCTTGGTCATTACAACTTGCATTTTATTTAACACCATGTCTCTTTTTTTCTTACAGACAAATAAGCTTAAAGGACTTAAGTGAAGTAAGTAGCAATTTTTTCCTGGGAAACAAAAAGGGAATTTCTGTGCAGTGAATGATCACACTGAGCAAGACTCTACTTGCTTCATCACACCTAATTCTCACAGTAGCTATGTGCAAAATGTATTATCATCCCTATTTTAAAGGTGAGAAATCTAAAGTAAAACAAAGGTCCAGGTTTTAAGCCAAGACCCTAGTACTCTGCTATGCTCATTTCCTGTTTATTGGTACAATGGGAAGCACACCTGCTTCCCCAGGGAAGACAGAGTCTCCGCAGATGGCATCCAACCTCCAGCATCACAGAAATGAAGTGCTGGACACCTTATTGGACCTTGATATTTCTTCTTCACAGGGAAGGCAAGACTGCAAAGTAGAAGGAAGAAGAAATTCAGTGTCACATGAATCTGGGCTTTGAATCTTGCTCTGCTGCCCACTAGCTTTTGTGATTTTTGGCAAGCATCCCCACCGATTCGGTTTCTGTTCCCTCAGCCATAAAATACAGACAAATATATTTCTTTGCAAAGTTGTTGTGATTACATCAAAAAAAATCTTAATAAATGCACCAATGACCAATAGAGAGTAAACAAGTGGCATGAAAATCAGGTGAGGTGCAGCTCTCCTGGAAATTTCTAGGGGTGTTATGTCCTTAATTCACAAAGACGAAGTTTCTTAAGGAGAGGGTAAGTCCCATGACTAATGGAGAGTTTCTGTCCATCCACATACTGGGCCTCACCTCACCCCATTGGGCTCCTAAGTCATTCAGTTCTTATTTTCTTATTTGACCTATACTCATATCTAAACCATAGAGGCTGATTTATTTCCTTCTTTCCTTCCTTCCTTCCTTCTTCTTTTCTCCCTTGCTTCCTTTCTTCTTTGTTAGCTTTATGAGAATGCTAATATCAAAAGTCATTTTTTTTTTGTAGCAGGGATTGAATTCAGGACCTTGCACGTATGAGGCAGGCATGGTGCCACTGAGTTAAATCCCTGCCAAAAGTCACATTTTTAGTTTGTCACTCAAACAAGACATTCATTCCATCCCTATAATCCACAAAATGATTAATCATGTCAAGAAGGACAACATGTCACTCCCAGATGAGAGGACAGCACTTCTCCAGGCTCCTGTTCTCCTGGGAGTTGTTGGAGTTCCTGAGCACCACCAGGAAGGACCAAGCTGAGCGTGATGCTCTGCTGCTGGGGGAGCCCACACATCCGGGCGCCTGGACCCAGGACTCCACCCCTTTCTCCCTGTAGGTTGGACTGATGTGCCTCAGGTAAAGATTGGGTGTCCCTCAAGATGACTTCAAGTTCATAATGCATTGATCAGCCTGAGGGAACAATAGGTCTTCCAGTCACCAACAAGCAAGAGGGAAATGGGAAGGTCCACCTTAAAGCAGCTGGGAGCTTGCAGGACTGCTCGCTTTCTCTGTAACTTTGGTTGGTTTCTGCTAGAAGTTGGCATCACCTAAAGAAAAAGGTCTAGGAGCAAACACATTCCTTCTTCTCTTTTGCCAAGATACTTCCCCAAAAGCCCAAGCAGAAGGGCAAACACCATACTTGTGAGCACCTGAAGTGCTTGCTTAATTACCTTGGAGAGTAGAATCCATCCCAAGAGAATACGACCTGCCTCAATTCAAATTCAACTGGCACTTCATAGTTTGCAAAAGAAGTAGAGCCTCAGTCTCTTTTCATCCACACAAAGCCCTAAGAGAAAATAGGAAGCCTGAGAGAGGAGACGAACTCCCAGAGTTCCTGCAGCTGGCAGAAGATAGGGCCGGTCCCTGAAATCCCACAGTCCCGGGCTGCTCCCCACAGCTGTGCCTCTCTTCCCTAAAAACTGCTGCCAAGGCAATCTGAGCTAAATAAGGAGAAAGAAAGACAAAAAAAAAAAGGAAGGAAGAAAATAAGTAAGGGAAGGAAGGGAAGAAGAAGGAGAAGAAAGAGAGAAGGAGGAAGAATGGAGGGATAGAGGGAGAGGATAAAGGAGACATTAGCATCTCACTTGAAGGTACTTATTTTCTAATAGCAAGAAAAGTTAAAGTAGAAAAACTAGAGAGATTTCATGCTACTTTTTCATTGCATTGATTTTAAATTCAGAGACCTCAACCAAAAAGTTGGCTGGGTCTCAATGAAATAAAACAACTACTCTTCCAGAGCAGGGCTTCTCCACAGACAGGATTTAGGGTTCTGCTTCCCCTTGCCTTTAACAAGTCCAAGAACTGCCCTGTCTGATGGAGCCCTTGGAGCAGGCAGATTCAAAGTCCTGGGGAAGACTCAGTGGGGAGACTTCCAAACTACTTGTTTGAATGGATCCATTACACTTTCTACTTGGCCTATCGATTTACTCCTTCTTGCCATCCATAATGACATGGATGTCCTCTTGCCTGAACCCTAGGGGATGCCAAGGTCACTGAAACAAAAAGGCCTGCTGTTGGCTAGCTTCAGACAAGACATAAGCTGCTGCTCTGAGAAGATTCCTGCTAAAGATTTCTTAACTAAAACGCATTTGTGAGTTGAGAGAGCTGGACTCAGGGTCAGCTTGGCTGTAAGATAACTGGGAACGTGGGCAAAGGGCGTCACCTCTTTGGAGCACATCTGTAAACCAGTGGCTTTTACTGCTTCTCGGACTTTAAATCCTTTTGAAATTTTGATGAAAGATGTGATAAACCTTCCTTACCCCATAAAAAAAGTATGCAAGTATTTATAAAGGAAAAACATTTTTATTCCAGAACATTTATAAACCTCATTTGACAATCCAGTGACCTTTTACATCCCTCGGGTTCACAAGTTCTTATCTAAATGGTACCTACTTTTCCAGCTGAAGTCTGAAAGGGAATTTATAAGATTGCTTGTGATGAAAGAAATCCCTCACCAAATATTGTCCCTACTGTAAAGCATTTCACTTTTTCAAGAGTAGAATGTGGTCAAAGATGAAAACCACTCAAGAAACATGCAGATTTTCATAACAAAGGACAATCTGTAATTTACCTCTTTTAAGAAAGGGAAGAGAAAGGAACTGTTTGGGGAACTAAATGGATATTTAAAAATAATGTAAATATTTTCTGCTTGTGTCCTTAAATAACATTTCAGAACAAGTATAAAGAAAAATTAATCATAGCCTCATCACTTAGATCAGAACTTCTATTAATTTTTATCGTGTTTCTTTAAACCTATTTTTCTACATTCATACATACACAAATACACACACACACATATATATGTTTAAAACATACCAACATGTAAATACATCCTGGGTCCAGTTTTTATTCTGAAGTTTTTATGTAACATTGAGGCATACAGTATATTCTTATTCTGTTCTTTACATGAGCACCTGTAATGCCTTCAGAATATACCAATAAGCAAATTCAGCATGGAAACAATTCTTATTTATCTGGGCATGTAAACTGCTTCTAATGATATGACACTACAAATAATGATGTGTTGAACATCCTCTACATAGAAACTGCTGCAGATTTCAGTTTGGTTCTTAGAAAAGAGTCTCATCAAAGCAATTACTGGAATGAGAATAAGAATATCTCTAAAGGATCCTGATAACTATGGCTAAAGTGCTTTCCAAAAAAGTTAAGCCAAGTTACAGTGCCATTGGTTGACTATAAATTTGTCTGTTGCATCACACAAAGTTTGATTTTGTTTAGTTTTTGGGAAAGCCAGGTAGATTTTTAAAAAGTTGATACTAACAATTTTTCCCAAATTCTACTAACCAAATGTTCTAAAAATACTCATAGTATTCTATTAAATCCTCTACCACTAGAAGTCATACACCATTAATTTTTTTATTATTCAATACAGGCCCTTGGAGAAGAAAAAGGTAAGTTGTTTACAAAGGTTTTCTTACTCCAGTGCCATTAGCATAAGCTCTGTTTCTAGATCTATAGGAATAGTCGTTATCTAAAAGGATTGTTCTGAAGTCTGATTGTGTGTGTGTGTGTGTGTGTGTGTACACACAATGATGTGGTCCAGAGGGATGCAGGGCCTCCTAGTGTATCCAAAAGTCCTCCACTTTAAACAGGTTGATTTAGATCAGAGGTGAGTGAGTCACTGTTCTTTCCTTAGACACAGGCTGCTAACCCAAAGGAGTCTCACAGTCACCCCTTGCCACTTAGGAAAGAAACTGCTGCCCCACTACTCTCAAGAAAATATTGATGTCTGTGGTCCTCTGACATCATCCATCTTGTTACACACACACCTTCAGTGACACACAGATGTGCACACTGTTGGTGCCTCTGCCATACAAGCATAAAATCCAACACTCACCATGCAGCAGGATGCAGGGGATGCCTTTATGCTACCTTTGCAATGCTGATTCCATTCCTTTAAAAGGATGAAATGTACCCAGAGTAAAAGGACCTGCCCATGGCCCAGAGAGTTACAAATAAGCAGAAGAGATCCACAGAACAACACTGGGTCAGGGATTCAGAGACCTGGTACTCACTGTGATTTTAGTCAAATTGCATTTCCTCTTTGGGGCTCAAGGCTGCTCTTCTCTATGTATGGAGAAAGTTAAATTGAAGAGGGTACTGCCTGGGTTTGTGGACTCCTGATGGAGGACTGGAGGTTCTTAGGCAATTTTAAATAATTTTGAAACGATGCAAACCATGCCCTTTCTCAACACACTAACTAAAATGTTCAGGGGCTGCTGCATCAGGCTTCAGTGGTTAGCAGGGCAGCAATGTGACGTTGTTCAGCTCAGGACAGGGGACACTCTGAGTGGCTGCTGAAGACACAAGATGGTTTTATGGAATGCGTGATTAATAGCCCAGTCACTGACTCCAATATATTTCCACTAATCTCAGTTCTTCAATCAAAGGTGTCCAGTTTGTGATCAACCTTGGACACAACTCAGAGTAACAACCCAAATCAGGCCACCTCAGTCGGTGTCTGTATGCTTCCTTAGCTTTGTTACTCACCATCACCACTCTGAGAGTGTTTTATAGGGTTTCATATCGTACCGTTATTATGCACTCTTGTAATTCTGGAAGGTTGGTTAGAATCCACCTAGGATGAAAACAAAATAAAAAGCAGCAACACGGCTTGTATGCTTAGCAGAACTTTTCAAAACTGGATGATCAGGGGGAAAACACTGAGAAAATGTATCCCTGGTTGTAACCCACTGAAAACTTCTGGTCTCCATCAAGCTGACCTGTCCTGTCACAGGAAGGGCTTGAGAACGCGGTGCCAGGTGGCTGTGGGTGTCCCCCATCTCCCACGGCAACCGCTGAGGTTAACTCTCCTCGGCAAGATCTTGGTTGAGAGATCTTTGCCCTAAAGCCCTTCTTTACCCACACATACAGCCACACTGCGTCCCACAGTGCACTTTGATTTCTTTATATCACTTATACTTTCTCCTACTTGGATGTTTATTTCCTGTTTCCTTTCATTGGAATGTAAGTACCATGTCCTTCTCCTCTATTAACTCCATATCCTGGCAGAGGACCTGTCCTATAGTTAAGATGCTCAGTAAATATTTGTTGAATGATGTGAATGAATGAGAATAAAGCCAGAGGTCCTTTAAACTCACTGGTCTAAAATATCCCCTAAAATACCTTCTAATGCAGTATTCTGTGTTTCTGAGATGGTAAGCATTTGATGCAATTTTTATAGCTGCAGGGAGAAGACATCTCCAGAAGCTGGAGAGTTATAGAATATACGAGCTGTGGTTTCCACTGACCATCAACACCATCTTAATAATAATCAGAGATTAGTGAGATGGAATTATAATGCTAATTGGGCTTCTAATCACCCTCAATCATTTTTAATATGCAACCTGATCAAATTGTGTCATGCCTTCAGTTTCTCATCACCAGATAAAGCCTGAATCATCTCACCCATCACAAAACCAAAGCACTCAGAGGACTCTACTTCCTGTTACCAGGTAAGGAGCCAGGAATTTGTTAGGTCCCTGCTCAGGGGTCAGGCCATGTGCTGTCCTGAACAAGGACTGCCAAGACTTGAGAACACGGAACATCTCTGGCCTTTCATCCTGAAGCTCTGAAACCGGGGAATCCCAGCAGTTACTGAACCCTATAATATTGCTCTTCTTGCTATTTATAAGTGGTGAATTTAATGTTAGGGAAGTGTGCAGGATTTTAAGGATTGAATAGTAACTGGATAGAACTTCCTGGAGTGGATACTAATCAGTGTTGGAGGAGAAGTTGGCCGTTTCTTACTATTCTCAGTTGATGCCACAGCACTTCATAGATGACCAGCTATGGAAAATGCCATTCTATGAGTAAATAATTGTCTGATCAGGCTACTGTGCTGTCAACCCCAGGCACAGCCTCTGTCTGGTGATTCATTCACCAGGGTCCTATAAATCAGTAGAGGCTTCAGCAACAGAGCCTAGGGCCTCCAAAGTAAGCTCAGTGAGACCTTCAGGATCAGACTCTGGCCAGTGACTGTGCCCTCAGTCCTCCTACTTCCCTTCCAGCACACCCTGCAGCCTCATGGTGTCTCCCGGCCTATACCAGCCTCTGCTCACTACAGGGCACCACACCTCCCACTCCCCTGCCTGTAACTCTTCCTCCATACCTGCTCCTCGCCGCTCTCCCCCTGTTTGGAAAACTTTTCATCCATCACACGCCAGCTTAAAACTACACTCAGGCCAGAAGACAATTCGTACCCATTTCCCAGATGATAAAAATGAGGCCTAGAAACACTGAAGCTGAGTCCAACTCCAAACCCCAAGCATGGTGCAGTAGCCTGTGTTGCCTATAGTGACTTGATTCTAAAAATGCTGTCCATGAACTGTGGCTCTCTGGTGCCTGCCCATAGCTGAGATGGTGTGTTTTATTTTTTCAGTGAATCCTTACTGGCAGGGCACCATGTCGTGGTGGAGAGGAATAGCAGGTGGGCAGGACTGCCTGACATCACCCCTCATGAGCAACGTGACTTGAACAGCCTCACATCTTACACAGGAAGCTCAGACCAAAGCCCAGTCCATGCCAGCTCTCATGACTGTTCCCAGATCCCATGCATGAGCAGCACTGTGACATCCCTGACCCCTTCTCCTCCTTCGTTTGCTTCCATGTCCTATTTTGCACTTTCACTAAGTTTGTTCTCACCCTCTGGCCTGTGGGTATTAGGATTGTTCCTTTATAATAATGATGAAGTCCAAATCTGACTTAATGCAATAATGAAAGTCCCAATCTGACACTATTCCACGATAGAATTCACTTTCTTAGCTGAGCCTGGTGGCACAGGCCAGGTATCCCAGCACTCTGGGAGGCTGAGGCAGGAGGATCGCAAATTAAAACCCAGCTTGGAAAACTTAGCAAGTTGGTGAGGCCCTGTCTTACAGAAAGAAAAGAAAAAAAGAAAAGGACTGGGGATGTAGCTCAGTGCAAAGGCCCTGGGTTCGGCCTCCCATGGTCAAAACTTAATTCTTGATATAATTTTACAAGGAAAAAAAGTCATCATAGTGAAAAGATAATGGGCTCTTCAGATTTATGCATGCAGTCATTGTTTGAGGTCATTTTATTTGCTTAATTTATTGAATAAAGTCACCTGATTTTATTCCTCACTTAGTATGCCTCTTCCTCTAAGCCCCCTTCCAAGGCTTATTTTCCAGACGGACTACATGTTGGCACTCCTCAGAGTTCATCTGAGGGCCTCTTCTCACTCCCCTCATAGTGTCAAATGTCAGCTCTCTGTCGATAGTGCCCAAGTCCCCATCTTCTGCCCAAACCACCGTTCTCGGCTCCGGATTGCTATTTCCAGTTCAACAGTGGGCAGAGTGCCTTAGAGAGATCACAGGCATTGCACACTGATCATTTTCAAAATTGAACTCTTCGTTTCTACATTCGTCCTCAAATCAACAATATACCCCTGCAGACTTTCCCACTTCAGTCTATGAAACCTGTTCCCATCCAGTCCATTCCAGCTTCCCAAGTTCCACCTCCAAATGAGACGAGTCTATCAGTTTCCCCTCATTTCTCCACCAAGTAAGGTAGAGCAGCCCCCATCACTCTTGCCCTGACCATTGCAGTAGCCTAATGATACCGAGGGTCTCCAAGCTCTGACTTCCTGGGCTCTGGCCAAATGAGTCTCATTTTCTTGCCTCTGATCCATGGCACCTGCTGCTCTATCTGCCTGGAACGCACTCTCTCTTCTTACTATTCTTCATCACTCTTTGGGGCTCTGATCTGTTAGCAGCTCACCCAGAAGCCTTTGCTGAGAACCAGAGCGATTCCATTTGCTAGTGACCTTTCTCTGTCATACAGGCTGATGCTCCATGCACCTTTACTGAGGCATTCACTGAGTGTGTTACAGTGATGACATGAGTACATCTGCTCTGAATAAAACGCTCCACTAGGGCAGGGACCATGCTTTATTTATTTAACATTCCCCAAACATACCATGCATCCAGTAAAGGCTCAGTATGTGTTGGTTAAATGAAAGGATCATGATGTTGATCATAGTTTTAGTTTGGGGATTTTTGTTGTTGTTGTTTCTGCCCTTATAAATTATGTACCAGAGATCTAAAATATCTTGAGACTATTCCTATCATTAGCTACTTCCCCCAAATGCTGAAAAATAGAACAGAGAAACTGCTGCTCATAATTTTGCCCCAGATATTTAACAAATTGCACTAGCTCCTAGTAAAAGGATAGTGTTTTTTATAGTCGAGAGCTTGGATGTCAGAAGTCTGAACAGTGTTGGTAACAGAGTGTGGCAGTCGGACCATCTGCTGGCATTTTTACCAGCCAAGACCTAGGCTTTCACAGGGAGAACAAAAACCAGATATATATGCTATTGATTTCATTGGTGCTAGAAAAGGGTGCAGTTTCAGTTAATTAACCCAGAGGCTTTTGCCAATAGCACAGTCTTTGAAATGGAATGTGCCCCGCATAATTAGATTTAACTCTGTTAGCACCTGGAGCTTATATTGACAATGTTGACCACAATACAAAATGAACCAGAAAATTGGAGCCAGGTGTGAAGTGAAGCTATTGAAGAACAATCTTTGTAATACTATTTTTGTGTTTAGAAATGCATATTGCTGTGTTGATTGTCTTATATCTTTATAATCCTCTTTTTCTTTATGGAATTCTTTGGAGTACTCCATACAGCTTTCTCACTCAGCTCGCATTTCAAGAAGTAACGAAATTTCTATACTCTTCTTTCTAGCTATAGCTGACTCTCAATCACTAAACAAATTCAATACAATGTAAGCCCAACCAAATATGAATTTCTATGACTATAACTACAAACCAACTCTAAACTCTCGTCTTTAAAAGGTAAAGAATTATGAAATGTGTTTGCTCACATGATATAAGAAGAACTTAGGGTGATCAATTTATTCCATATCTAATATTTGCCAGTATTATGAAAGAAGAGCAGCCAGCCTCTCATTGCCTTAGAAAACCAACAATTCTTCTAGCATATTCAGTAAAATATGGAGTGTTTTATAAATGTTACATCATAACATAACCATTGACCTTGCCCCTGACTGGAATTGTACCCAGCATGGGAAATTCTAACATTCTACCAATTCTACCATTTCTTTTAGTTCTTCCTTCATGCTGAGAAACCACAATATCCAAGAAAGAGGTAAGGCCACTGCAAGAATTATGAAATTAACAGGTAAGTCATCATGCCATGATATTCCTACATTGTGACTTACCTTTTGTGTGGCTCAGTCACTGAGCTGATATGCATAGATGTAATTAGCTCATTTCCATTGGCTGATAGCATTTCACCGGGTTAATTTGACATAATTTTAATTCATAACTAAATCTAATCACAGAGGTCATTTCCAGTTATGTTATGAACATTGCCGTAGATGTCTTCCCATGTATACAAGAGGATCATTTTTCTCTCTAAAATAGAATTTTCTAGGGATATACTTAGGGTAATATGTCTCTTCATTTGCCTCAGATGTACTTTTCAAAGTAGACATGTCAATCAGTCACTCACAGTTTATGAGTCCCCTTTGCTCTCCTTCCTCTCTAACAGTGTTTATGAAAAATCTTTAATGTTTCCCAATCCATTGGGTGCAAAATAGGTTTATCTCAAGAAAAAAATCTGTGAAATGAAAAAAATTCAACTGATCTCTCTTGCCAATTGATTGTAAAGATAAAGCCCAGGGTACCATGTTTGCTTAGATGTCTCATTGTTGTGGTTTGGATATGAATTGTCCCCTAATGGCTCATCTATTGAAGGTCTGGTCCCCTAGGCAGAGGGGGGCTTTTGGGGAGTGACTGGATCATGAGGACATTAACTTCATCAATGCATTAATTCATTCACAGATTCATAATTGGATGGCATTAGTGGGAGGTGATGGAAACTCTAGGAGGTGGACCCTAATTGGAGGAAGTAGATGACTGTGGCAAGTCCTGAAAAGATACATCTCTCTGTTTCCAGGCTGCCATGAATCGAGCGGCTTCGGTCTGACCACTTACGCTCCACCCCTAGGATGACCAGCTTTGCCTCAGGCCCACAGCTATGGGGCCAAACAAAACTGGCCTGAAACTTCCAAAATCATCAGCCAAAACAAATCTTTCATCCTTTTAAGTTAATTTTCTCAGATGTTTTGTTATACTGATGCAAAGCTGGCTAACACACTAAGGCAGCATGTAAATAATGTCATATAACTATTAGTGGTGGGTTTGATATATTAGCATTATTTTGCCCAAACGACACCTTCTACTCTATATTTTGCTCTCTATTCTGTATATTCTATATTCAGGTCTTGCCCTGCAGTCTGACTTTTGAGCCAGAAAGGAGAATTTAGGCCTGAAGGAAGCAGACACTGTGGAGTATAGCAGGGAGGGTGATGACCTCTACTGATCTTAGTCCCCATTCTGCCTTTCTCCCTACCATATGATCACCTAGAACAAGTTAATTCTTTGCACTTCATAGTCCTTCATCCACAAAATTCAAATAATAGCTCATACATTAATAGCATGCACATTACATTAATAAGTGTAAGGTACGCATGTACTTGCGCACACACACAGAGACTTGCTTGACACATAGTAGACAAGGGGTATATTTGATTTGATTTTTTATTTTTTGGAACTGAGGATTGAACCCAGGGCCTTCACTCTGAGCTATATACCCAGTTCTTTTTAAATTTTTGTTTTTTGAGATAGGGTTTCACTAAGTCACTAAGTTTCCCTGAGTGCTGGTATTACAGGCATGAGCAGCCATGCCTTGCATCTTAATATCCCTCCTTATTTCCTGCAGTCCCTGTGCTCCTCCATGCCAAGCTGACCTCAGTGGATTTCCAAGTCTCCTCATTGCACATCTGCCACATGGCATCTGAGTGTTATGATTTTCCAACCGAAGCCCTAGGTGATAAATCTGTTTCCCCTCATGCAGACTGTGAATGGGAGCTTCCTCAGAGACAACTCCTAAAAATGAACGAAGAGAACTGTGATTAACCGAAGGGGCTCCATTCCTAGGAGCAGTGCTAAAACTCAGATCTGGGTCATGAACATGAAAAACTGAGGACCCAGGCAGAAAGTCCAGGGGCTGAACAAGCCCAGAAAGAGCATCACTTCAGTGGTGGTTGTTGTGGTGGGATGGGACTGAAAATACACTGCAAGCAGAGGGAAGCAGATAAAGAGGAATCCAGTCTTAACTTGAAAGATGAAAAGCATGCAGAAATGCAAAGTAAAGAGCAACTGAAGAAGAGAACGGAAGAGTTGGTGAAGGGAATGGCCAACATCCTAGGGCTATGTGTAGATTTTTGTACTGGGGTCTTTTGCACTGTCCTCCTCTAGTGTCGAAGAAAGCAAGTTTCCTTCTAGAAGCCCAGAATGGACAGGTCAAATGTCTTGGCCTTTTACTTCTTCTTTTAGTCAAAAGACATTTACCAAGGAGATAGTTTATACCCAATTAGTCTGGACCCTAAGAATACAGAATAGAGACAGCCCCACCCCTCTATTAAACAGTTCTTATGTACCTGCGATGCTCCTCCATCATCTTACTACCAAATAAAAAGTCTTCCCTGGATGACCAATACAGGCAATATTAGATATGCAGAAAGTGGCTCTCAATCTCTGCCCTCAGAGACTTCTCAGTCCATTAGGGGCTCTAAAGCCTCTTGGTTTTCAGTTGAATTCCTCAAGGGTTGGCATTCACATAGAATACTAAAATCTACATCCTTGCAGATATAGATATTATTATCCTTATCTTAAAAATGAGAAAAGAAGGTCCCGAATTCAATCCCTGGTACCAAAAAAGTGAGAAAAGAATTTTGGAAAACTTTGCTAGATGTGGTTGCACATACCTGTAATCCCAACTTCCTGGAAAGCTAAGGCAGGAAGATTGCAAGTTCAAGGTCAGCCTTGAAAGAAGGGGACTCTATCTCAGAACAACAAAGCCAGTTTAGTTATTTCCAGTATTTCACTCACTGTTTGATAAGCACATTTGGCTCAGTTCTCTGAGAAATGAATTCAAGCTAAGCTATGAAGAGCCCAAGCAAATGAATCTTAAACAAACAAAAATTGACGTGTCAGAAGAGGGTCAAGAAATGTTCAGTTATACTCCACAATAGTGACAGCAATAGTCTTTAATTTGGCTCATGGTTTTGGGAGATTCCATCCATGATTGGCTGGTTTCAAGGAAGAAATGGCATGATGGATGGAGGATACGGTGGAGAAGATCTGCTCACTTCATGGCATCCAGGAAGCAAAGAGGGAGGGTTGGAGCCAGGGAGGGAGATACACCCTCCAAAGGCACTCTCCCAGCAACACACCTCTTCTAACCAGTCCCCACCTCCTAATAGCTCACTGATGAGTATACACACCCATGATCTAATCACTTTACAAAAGCCCCGCCTCCATACATGGAGATTTTTAGGGGACATTCTAGATCTAAAGCATAAAATTAGCAACACACACAGCTAGCTCATGTGAAATGACCAGCATGGGTTGGGGATCAGGATCTGTGTTAGCATTAGCTACATATGAGTTTTAAATATTAGTAATTATTGCTACTATCATTTTACAACCCATGCCTCTTGTTATCAGGCTCTCCTGTTCTCACATAATACTGACCACCTCCCCCAGCGTTCTTCCCTTTATTCGCCAGTGTCCTCGTGGCTGTAACCTTCTCTTTTCTAAGCAGGAGAATCGTACTTCACAGGGTCATAAAACTCAAATATAGGAAGAGCTTTCCAAAGTTTAACTGCTCCCATTATTGTAGAATGAAATCAATTAATTGATTTTAGCGAAACATATGCTTAGAATTTCATTCATTCATTCAACAAAGACTCAACCAGGCCTTCCTAAGAATATTGTGTGACAGTTGTTTTTTGTTTTGTTTCGTTTTGTTTAACTCATTCTCTGAACAGACTACAAATGCATAAATGTTTCCAAATGATCTTTTTAAAGTAGAACTTTAAAAAAAATAAAAATAAAAAATAAAGAACTTTTTAAATATTCAAGCAATGCACAGGGCATTGAGAAATAATAGATGAGTTACCAAAAATATCATGAAAAATTCATCATCACTGAGCACTGTTATGAATGAAGCACAAACTAAGTAATAGGAAATGCTGATAATGGTTGTTTTCCTCTCTCAGGAACGTTCTTACTGCTTCAACCCCTGTTGAAAAGAGAGCTATGGCCTGTGTCTATTGGCTCACTATAATTTAAATAAAGTTCTAATGTCTATTTTAGGTTAGGGTATCTCTGTTAGCTTTCTCTCATTAGGATTACCTGGTCTGTAGCTCTCCGTCCTCCAACTTGTGATTTCTCTGTGCCATTCTACTTAACATATGCAATTAGCACAACTCCAGAGTTTTTAAACCAACCTACACCTGATTGTCAAATGCTAAGTGTGTACCTTTGATATTTATTGTAATTACTAACATTTTGATATATTTTAAATTATTCTATGCCTCCCTCCCACTTACCTACTTTTCACTGACTTTTTAGTTTTTTTCCTGCCGTATACTGGACTCACCTCCACATCCCTCTCCATTTTATCCTTTTTTGGAAGGTATACATTCCAAAATTATTCTTCTATTTGTTACCTTAACATTTTAAGGAAAAGTATGTTTGAATCTTAAAAATCTGAAGTTCATTCTTTCTTCCTAAATGACACAGAAACTTAAATGGTTTGAGGGTGTGGATTCTGCACCACTTAAAGCTAAGCTTTATTACTTATAAAAGTTTAGACGGAGGGATGTCTTTAGCTTTGTTACTATTTTCAAGATCATAAATTGGTAAGTGAAATTTAATAGTAAAATAAATGCAATTTAAGCTTTACGTGATTGGTTTTGTGCAATAGTTATTTTGATACAGACATACAACCTTTATCAGGTCAACTTTAAAAGCCACAATCACTGGTACCATTAAAGTGGACCTTTCAAAGCATCAGGAGTACTGTTTGGTTCTTCTCAGTAATCTTGGAGAGAAATTTGACTTTTTGATGTCAAGAAGCAGAAAAAAATACATATAAACTCTAAATATTATGGCAACTGGCATCTACATTTTTGCTCTTTTATTTAATATTTGTTTCATCTAAAAATTATATTGGGTCCAAAGTTCTTATTAAGCTACTAACCAGGACTGTAAGTTCAGTTGTATTTTTCAAACTGCTTATAATTCTGTCATCGCACTCATCACTTCTCTTCCATTTTATGTTATTTTTGTCCAGTACTTTACTTATGTATAATTCTTATACTCTTCAGTTTTTATTATTTTTAAACAGTTATCCCCCATGAACTACTAACATACTTACAAATGCCTTTGCTGGCCACTTCTACTGATACTTCTTTCCCTCGTTGTAATCTAAATTTCATGAAATTTACCTTTTATTCATTTTTATTAGAACTTACAATATTTATTTATTTATTTATTTAATATTGTGGATCGAACCCAGGGCTAAATCCCCAGCCACGCTTCCCCTGTTTGGGGGAATTGTTTGTTTCCTTTTATTTAGAGACAGGGTCTTGCTAAGTTGCCAAGGCAACTTGAGATCCTTCTCCCTCAGCCTTCTGAGTAGCTGGGATTACAGATGTGTTACGATGCCTGACTAGAAATATTCTACTTTGATTGATGTATATAGAAAAATGGCATAAAAATTCAGTAAGAGGTAGCATCTTAAAGCTTGGGTGCCAAGTGAAATCAAAACCCTGTCAATAAGCTCTTTCTGTTCTGTTACTTTAACATGCACTGCTCTATTTTGCATTTGAATTCATCTTTTCTCGGGCGTGATTTTGTAGTATCAGGCAGCGATCATTTGGAAGTAATGGTTCACAGAAGAACCCATTTTTCAGTGCTAGCATATATTGTCAGATGGATATCCTTTGCTGTGGTAAATATCTGAAATCACTTAACAGGAGGAAAAGGATTTATTTTGGCTCACATCTAAGCAGTTTCGGTTCATGGTCATGCAGCCTTATCTTTGGGGCCTGTGGGGAAACAGAACCTCAGGGCAACAGGGCAGCTGAGAAAGAGAAGGATGGGCTGGCGTCCTAACATGCTCTCCTAGGGCATTCCCCTCATAAGCTGACTCTAAAATTCCTTCCGCTTCCCAAAAGGGCCGTAAGCTGGGATCAAGTGGTCAACATAGGAGCTTTGGGACATATTTAGATCCAAACCCTAACAATACGTTATTATATAATATTTTTTAAATTGCATTTGCAAACACCACCACCAATTTCATCAGAAAACTCTTATTATTGGAATACTATCAGGTTTCAATGGTGGCGGCAGGCTTTCCCAAATTCCACTTTGCACTGGAAAAGTCTGAATGTGCGATTGGCAACAAACGCTGCCCCTTGTTTCCAATGATGTGTCTAGCTCACTGCCTTCATTTTAGTAAAATATCATCTAAATATCCAAGTCCGAATAGGCATAGTTATTTTACTTTCAGGATTTAAAAGGAGCAGGACAGAGACAGGCTGAGAGAATGACACAGTCGTGTTTAATTTTCTTTCCTCCTCTAGGTCAAAAAGGCAGCATGCAGTCCCACTCCCCTAGGAGATGCCCGCCTCCAGCCAGCTGTGGCCCTGCTGAAAGCACATTGCCCTCTGGAGACACTGGCTGGAGAAAACCTTTCCCCCCAAGATCTGGTGCAAAGGTGAGGTAGACACTTCTCTGCCAAGTCCTTCTGCTTACCATCCCACTAACACTTTATTGAGCAATGTCCAAAGAAGTTTATTACCATTGGTGTTAAGTCGTCCCCTCTGGCTGTATATTATAGGGTTTTAATATTTCTACAAGAAATTGAGAGACCAAGTTCCTAATGTATGCCCGTCATTCTTGCTAACCACCTGGCAGAATTTGACTTTCTAAGGCGCCAGGGTCCATTATAACAACTAGGGCTAACACTACCTGTCATGTCACTTGCACAGAAATGGTGGAAAGATGGCTTGGGATACTAAATAAAGGGCTGCGTAGAGTGAGGATTCAGTACTAGGATCCTTGGAACCCAGTGAAGGAATTGCACGGCCATGGTACATCTCTCTGATTGTCCTTCCTAGTCCCTGTTATGATGGATTTTATAATTAGATAATTTATAACCAATCATCATCCATATAAATAAGGCAGTACAGCATATTAAGAAAGCCAGCTCTACTGCTCTTCAGATTTCAGCTCTCTCACAGATGGCTCCGGGAGAGGGGCATGAAGACACTGTCAGTCAGCACAGATCTCTCCCACCTGCTGTTTTTATGATGACTAAGGCAGTACAGGCTTCACAAATGACACACATCCCACCTCGGTGAGATTTGACAGGCCCAGATGCAGGAAACATTGATAGATAGAGAGTTTGTTATCCACCCTGAATGATGGTGAGGGGCCCCTCTTAATTGACGGAGCACAATTTCTTGTTACTCCTTATGCAGGGAGTCTCTCTCATTCCCATCAACTTCAGAATCCCCAGCGGCAGTTACTTTTTCTGTCTTCATCTTCTCCTAGCATCAGTAGGCATCTCCAGGTTCAAAGATAAAACTTTTTGAGCTATCTATCGCAAATGAATCTATAATTGGACAACCTATCTATGGTGGAACAAAAGAAAAATCTAAATTAATTAATCCATAATCTGTATCTCCTGTTGATCCTAAAATATTTTTCATTGAACTTGTACTATAGGATGTTCAGCACAATGAATGGTACATTGGAGAATACAGTCGGCAGGTAGTTGAAGAGGCATTAATGCAGGAGAACAAGGTAATAATTTCTACAGAGGCCATTGTCATTGTTTCTATAGTTATGTTTTTCTGCTCGTATAAGAAGCAGCATGCTCTCATATAGTGATGTCTGTGTCATCTTGAATTTTCTCAATGCTGGGGAGGTTGTAATTAAAAAGGAGATGTAAGGGCTCAGGATGTATGTCAATGGTAATTACTTGCTAAGAATGTGCAAAGCCCTGGGTTTGATTCCTAGTTCTGAAAAAAAAAAAAAAAAGGTGGCGGTATTTAAAAGTTTCAGATCTAAGACTTGGTTTTGTCACTTATCAGCTGTGTGACTTTCTCTAGTTTGTAAACAATTTTACCTATAGATTTCTTTGTTCAGTGTGGCAGCTGGGGCATGAAGGTCACAATGGATGGTGCCTTCTTCTTTCTTCAAGTTCCATCTTCTTATAAGACATCTTCCCAAGCTACAGTTGGGTCTTTTGTCTTATTTTTAGGGAAGGAGCAGGGATTATAAAGGCTGCAATAGTCAGGGTATAATAGGTTTTGCCGCAGTAACAAACAGTCCAAGATCTCGGTCATTTGTCATAACAAAATGTCATTTCTTGTTTGCACTCCATGTTCAAGACACTTTTTTGGGGGAGGGGGTTAATTCGGGCTGCAGGAGGGATTATCTCCATGGTGTGTTTCTAACTTCACACTCAAACTCTCATACCTCCTCTCAGAAGTAACACACTTTGTCTCTGCTCATATGTGATTGTCACATAACCAAACTTAACTTCAAAGAGGGTGGGAAGTACAAACCTATGATGTGACTAAAAGGAGAGAAGAACTGGAATACTTTTAACCAGTGACTATCACAACCATCATCACAAAACAAATAATTATTAAGTGACTGCTATGTTCTGAGAAATATACTGGGCTACTTAGAAGTGATAGAAAGTTTCTCAAAACTAATTCAACATCAAAATTTCTCTGCAGCTAACCAATAGTCGTTGTTGAGTGAGTAAGGACAAAAATGAATGAGTTAGTTAATTACCGAATAGCTAAGAGGCCTCCAATTATGTTTAATAATTTAGTTCTCAGAATTGAAATTGAAAAAATAAATTATACGCTTATAATATAATGAGATTAAGTGGAGGATCTTGAGATGGAGAGCTCATCCTCTGCCATCTGGGTAGTTTGGATGTGATCACAAAGGTCCTTACAAGAGGAAGGCGAAGGGTCAAAGTGAGAAAAGAGATTTAATAATAGAAGCAGGGTCAGGGTTATGGGAAGCCAAAGGCCAGGAATTCTGGTGGCCTTTAGAAACTGGAAAAGTCGTGGAAACAGATTTTCCCCATTGGTCTAGCCCAGTGAGATCCAGCTCAGATTTCTGACCCCCAGAACCGAAAGAATAATTGTTGCAAGCGATTAACTTCACAGTAATCTGTTACATAAGCAGCAGGAAACTAGCATAGCTGTCAGCAAAGCATCTTAGACGTATTAAGAGTAAATGCGATTATGCCATCTCCTGGATGAGGAGACTGACCCTAAGCCAAGGTCTCCACCACAAAGTGGATAAAGTGGCAGAGCCTGTGTTCAAAATTAGCTGCCTTTTCACAAAGCCTCAGCTGCCTGCAGCCACGACCATTCTGTACGGCCGGACAGGGAGGGGTGGGTGTCCGGGTGATGCCTTGGCCCCGGGCCTCCCGCTCCGTCCACAGAACCTGCCTGTGGAGTAGCAGGCGCAGAGGTGGTGACTCCAGCCAGGGCTCCCCTCTTGCTCTCCCCGCCTGAGGCGCCCTTGCGTTGAGGGTCTGTTTCCCATCAGCAAAGCTGCCCCTGGAGGAGCTGCATGCAGAGCCCACGTGTGGACCACGCTAGCAGAGCAGACCACGCATCACCCGCCGCCCCCTGGGGTGACTTTCAAGGGTCTGGTAAACGTTCCCTTCCCTTCCCTTTGTGCCACTTCTTCCCAAGAAGCTCTGGGGAAAGCAATCTCAGTTGAAAGACTTTGTATTTCCTTTCCATTGCCTCCTTTTCTGTTTTTCTCAGTTTGTCAAAACGTGTTTCCCATTTATGAAAGATATCTTCATTTAAATTGCAGGGCTGCTCAGCTCTATTTTGACAAATTCATTGCAGACTTGCAAATGCTAAAAGCAACACTTGGCTGTGAATCTTGGCCGTCCCTCCCTCGCTGATCTTTGGCAGTGATCCCTGCTGCGGCTGCACATTTTACAGAGAATCAAACTCCTGAAAGTTCCCAATCATGCTTTATATACTTGTAGGCTGGTGTGTTTATTGAGTAAGAATTTGGGGTTGACTTTCAATATTCCTGGACTAAGTATGAGGCTTGAGGGTTTACTTAGTTCTTAGTTCTTAGGCCCTAATTCCCTTGCCTATAAGATGGATAAAATATTCCACTCAGAGTTTATGCAAAGATCAAACGAAATGGTGTGCATGAACTGCTTAGCACCCAAAGATAACACTCAACAAACCTTAGCTGCCCGTGTGGTCCATCACATCCATAGAGTGTAATGGTATTACTTATACATTTGGTGTACTTATTCTATTACATAGCATTATTACCATTGTGATTTATATCAATATCTGTATCCATAAATATCAATCATAATTATAATATATAGTACATATAACACTATAAATATTAATTATAAATCATATAATTACAAATAGCTACTACATATAACCCTATAAATATTAACTGTAGATTATGTAAGTACTAGCTGAGTGGGACATGCCTGTAATCCCAGGACTAGAGAGGCTAAAACAGGAGGATTAAGAGTTCAAGGCCTACCTGTGGCTTTGCTCATGCTCTCCAGACCAGGGCCCCAAAACAGGAAATGTGTGAACAATGACAGATTCCAAGGAGACTGTGGGAGGGGCAGGAGGACAGCTGGCCTGCAGGGGTCAAGGCCATCAGCCTGGAGCAGTGGTGCCCTTGGGAAGTGGTGGCTGTCAGGAGCAGGAGCCGGGGCCAGCACAGCACAGCACAGGACAGGACAGGACAGGACAGGACAGGACAAGCTGGTGCATTTGCCCTGAGCACCTGCTAAGGCTGTAGGCTCCTCGCCCGGGTCAGCAGGAGGTAAGGGGAGATTTGAAAGAAGGGAGCACTATGATCCCTTGATATACTGCCCAGAAAGTGATGAGAACCACACTCCTACCAACAGTACTGAGTTAAATTCAGTCGGCAACTCCTCCGCTAAAAGCTACACACATGTGGGATTATTTGCACCTCCCTTAGAGGATGACTGTTTCTCCTTTTGTTTCAGGATGGTACTTTCTTGGTCCGAGACTGTTCCACCAAATCCATGGCAGAACCATACGTCTTGGTGGTGTTTCATGGGAACAAAGTGTACAATGTGAAGATCCGCTTCCTGGAGAGGAACCAGAAATTTGCGCTGGGGACAGGACTCAGAGGAGATGAGGTGGGTATGACCTTACTGCTTTCCTTTCCGGGCCACAAACAACAAACAAAGATGGCACTGAGGGGATGGTGGAATCACATCTGCATGTCCCAGGAGAAAAGATGCATCGCTGGAGGAGAAAGTGACACTGCATGCTTTCATCTTGCTTTGACTGCTTCTGAAAACTCTTCCTGCAAAGGGGTCCACATCCTACCCCCAGGAGGCCTCTTGGAAGGTGATCCTTATGCCACCTCCAGTGCCCACCTCTTGCTGGACTCCCACTGCATGCATTTCTGCAGTCTTCGAGCATGAGTCTTGCGTGGGGTTGTGTCCCTGCAACAAGTGTGAGCTGAGCAGTGACCTTTAGTGCTTTTGTGAGTGTGCCCGCCCTTGGCAGTAGTCTGCTGATGGCTGGCTGGGTGAGAGAATGAGTGGGTTACACCCTTTGTTAACAAGTGTAAGTGAATGGGTGAGAAAGGAGGCGTTTCCTCAGAAAATGTCTGCACTCTCTTATGTTTTAATCTTCCACAACCCTGTGATATCGTGGTGGTGATTGGGAGCGGAAGTAAAGGCTGCCCTTTCAGCCTCTTAAGGAAAAGAGAAGAAAAGGAAGGCAGGAAAGAAGGAAGGGGAAAGAGAAGGGAAGAAGGAAGAGAAGAAAGAGAGAGAAGAGAGGGAGGGAGGGGAGGTAAGTTAGCTCTAAGGCACTATTTGCTAAGGATGTGAGCTCAGACAGATGGGATAACATCCTCGCTCAGCTGAGAATGTTCTTAGTCTCAACTTGGATAATCCCCTGATTCCCATTCGGCATCTCCAGACTTCAATCTTCCTTGCTGGTGTGTCTGAGGAGCCAAATTCCGTCTCACCCTGCCCCCAAATTCACAAGTTGAAGTCTTAGAATCCAAGACTTGGGGTGGGGCTGGATCTGGAGATAGGGCCTCTCGGGAGGCCAGGTGGGGGTGATCTCTCATGCAATACGACTGGTTCCTTTACAAGAGGAGGAGCCTGGCCTAGAGGACATGGGGAGAAGATGGCCATCTGCAAGCTAAGGAGAGAGGACTTTGGAGAAGCCAACCTGCCCACACCTGGGCCTTCGACTTCTGGCCTCCTGCATAGGGAAGAAATAAGTGTGCGTTATTTAATCCACCTGGTCATAACAAGCTAGCATAGTATGAAACAGCCCTCACAAGCTAGCATAGTATAAAACCAGAACTTTATACCTACTGTTCTCCAATACGTACTGAAATAGAGACCACTGCCAGGCTGGACAGGGATGTATGTGAAAATCCTCTCTGCAGGAGTCAGCTCAAATTCAGTGTTTGGCCAAGAACCACACACAGCTTAGGGAGGAGTGGGCGGCACTGGTAAGGCTAAGGTGGGGTCAGGCCCCTGCCTTTGCTGCAGCTGGGGGTGTTTTGGCATGAAAGAGAGTGAATACACAGATCATACATGGATCAGCCAGACAGAGCTACATTCAAAAGGTGTCACATCAAACCTAGACACAAATGGCCGGCTCTGCCTGCCGGGCTGAGGATGGGTAAGTCAACAACCATAGAATACTCAAACAGCCTGGGACACATGAATCCCACAATGCACGTTGGTTACTGTATTTTCATCATATCCAGCAAGGCCTTCTCATAACTAGAGCATAATCCCACTCAGCTAGATCCCTATGGCTAGCAGACTCGCCAGCTCAAGCTCCCTTTCTATAGCTCCCTCCAGCTCACATGGTTTCTCATTTCTAAGAAAACCTTGACATTATTTTTAAATGCTCATACTTAAGTGTTCCTTAGACAGCAGCCTCGCCGGGAGCTGTTTGATTTGCTCCCTCACTCAGCCCTTGAAAACACTGAAGAACACACTGTTGAGCCCTTTTACTGGTGAGGACACTGATCCTGTCACAAGGTGACAGCTTTTTCCCACCTGCCATTCTTTAGTTTGCTAATAAAGGAGAGGAAGGAGAGTGACGCTGGAATTACACCCTAATAGCATTGATCAGACTGTCAGCCATTCTCCGACTGGCCTGGGAATAAACTGTCAGACAAGGCAGCCCACAAGTCAACCCTCAGCTTCCAGATAAGCTGCTCCAATTATTGTCACCAAGGACCCCTCAGGGAGCCCAAGGCCTATTTTAAGAAACCCCTTTTTGCATTAACCCATAATTATCTCTTTTTGCCTCTCCTGAGTGTGAGTTTCTTTGCCATGTATTTGAACAGGTACCATTCTGTGAGTTGCCAACCAGTAATTAATTTTCTCACTGAATCCAGGGATATGTGCTGTGAGGCAGGTGCTGCTCCCATCTCTGTATAACAGACGGTGAAACTGAGGCACAGAAACATTAAGGAACTGGCCTAAGGTCACAGCTAGTAAATGGCAACTCTGGGATGGAATATACTTTGCAAAAATATAGGCTTCCTCATACAGTCTCAAACTGAAATCAGGACCAAATGCAGAAAATCCCCCACCTGTGTGAACACTGCATGTAGAAGAGAAGGAATATTTAACTCAGGGTTTATTGCCTGCCAGCTCTGGGGGAGAAACTGCAGTTTGCAAGTGGTTCTTCCTACCCTTTCCACAGAAGGAGCTATGCCCATGTGTAACCGTGAGAAGGATGGGGCTGGGTTCTGCCCCCTCTCGCCTCTCACAGCTGGAACCCTCTGCCTCGATGAGAAAGAACCTCACATCTTCATAAGAATCTGATGCAGCAAGGTTCTGCTCAATGCAAGCCAACTAGCAGCTCCTCCATCAAAGAAATAGCATCCTCACCCATTACAGCAGGAAATGCATAATGAGGAAGAGGGCTTTCTGGGACTATTTTGAGATTCTGTGTTTTTAGCTGTCTTGCAAACTTCAGAAGTTAACCCCACAGAGGAGACAGCAGCACCGGCTGGTGGGAGCTATTTGATGTGAGCTGAGGAGATGTAGATACCTTGGCAGGCCCACAGAAGTGGATGTTTAATCCCACTGTAACCGATCCTGGAGTCTTTCCTCAAGACCATGTGCCCCAGGCATAGGGAGAACCCTGAGGGCTGCAGAAGAAGGCCAGGCTTGGCCCCAGGGAAGGCTGTGAGCACCCACATCCCTCACCAGCACACAGAGAGAGCAAACCCACTCCCTGTTGTGTTACTTTTCTCTCGTTGCTCAGACAAAATACCCAAAAAGTTGGAAGGGAAGGCGGTTTATTTGGCTTACAGTTTGTAGAAGTTTTCACTCCATAATCAGCTGGCTCCAAGGCAGGGATGGCAAAGAGGCATTGCAGAGGAGAAACACCACGGTGCGCACAAGGCAGCAAAGGCCACAGGGGGTGTTACCAGCATCTCTCTGCCCCTTTTATCGTATTCAGGCTACTTTAGGGCAGGCAGCACTCACACCCTTAATCCTAGTGCCCTTGAGCCTAGCATTGCAGCATGAATCAATCCCAGCTTCACACTCTAGATCAAGCCTATGACCACATGAGGCTTTAGGGGGACATCTACACCCAAACCATAACACCCGTCCACAAGCAAAGACTGGGAAGCTCTACTTGGCTGCATGGTAAGATGCTTGGATCATTCAATTAGCCAAATGGCTAGAAATTCCTGCCTAACTTCAGATTTAGGGATCTCCCACTGGATTAGTCTTTGACACTACTGTCATTATCCATTGGATGGCTCAAAAACAAGAGAAATTTATTCTCCCACGGGTCTAGAGGGCAGAAATAAAAAACCAAGGCTCCAGCAGAGAGATGCTCCCTCTGGGGGCTCTGGAGGAGAACCTGGTGGCTCCGGCCATCCTCAGCTTCCTTAGCTTGTGACCACCTCTTCAGTCCCTCCCCTGTGGTCACGTTGCCTCCTCTTCTCTGATTAAAATCTCCCACTGCTCCTTTCTTCTAAGGATACACAAGATTGCTCCTAGGGCCCACCAGGGTGACCGGGATAAGCTTCTCCTCTCCAGACTCTTCACTTCATTCCATATTTCACCAAATAAAATTATATTTACTCTTTTAATATGTAAGGGAGTATTCCCAGATTCTGGGATTAATATACAGACATATTAATGAGAGGTGCTATTCAGCCCACTATGCTCAATTACTCATTTATTGGCCAACCATTGATTTTATGTCTACATTTTATGCATGTTCCATTCAGGAAACAAGGAATGGAGTAGGTAGAGTCCCTGCCCCCCAGGGGTTACCTTAAACCTCTGTGTCTGACTCTGTAGGCACCTCAGCAGCAGTAACCGTGACAAAAACCTGCTTCGGGCCACCTGCTGCCACCACCAGCCCTGCACTCAAGATTATAGTTATGTCTGTCTGCATTTCTGGGAAGCTCAGAGAAGAGAGCAATGTCAACTACCAGACATTTCCTCACTATGAGACTGTTGATGATAAGTTTCTAGAAGTTAGACTTTTGCGTGCTAAATTAAACTTTAAAGACTGCGAGACAGAGATGAACAATGAACCCCAAGTTTCTCACTTCCATCTGCTTCTTCTCCCATCTCTCTCTTTCTTCTCTCTCTCTCTCTCTCTCTCTCTCTCTCTGTTTCCTTATTGTACACCTATGTGTGTACCTGACCATTTCTATTTACTTTTCTGGCAAAGAAAAAGGTACCACTGCCTACACTATGTATATAAAATGAATACAAAGGGTTTAAACAGACTTAAGATCTAATATTAGGATGACATTTGCTGTCCCCTTAAAACATAATCAATATAAAAATAAGAGCTTAATTATAATCTTTTTTTGAAAGTCTCTTTAAGGCAATGTTTCTGCTGTGGGCACATCCCTAGCCACCAATAATAAGTGACAGCATGATTAATTGCACTTGCCTGGCTTCACACTACTTATTAAAATTATAATTTCAAATAAAATATCATCCATGTAGCAGATGATTAAAACAATTAATACTGAATTCATTATTTGAGGACAATCCTAATGAAAAATAGAAATAAGAATAAGAAATAAGCATTTTCCCCCTGAAGACTGATACCAAAAAAAGGAGATTTCCTTTTAGCACTGTTAAGCAATTTTGTGGAAGAGCTCTGCCTGAAAAGTTTCTTTCTGTTAATCCATTTTTGTTTCAAGTATAAAGAAAGAGCAAATTAATTTGCCCTTGGTTTGTAATTGCACAAACCCCTTTCTCCTAAAAGCTAACAGGAATAGTCTAGAAACTCCTCTGACATTGCATTCTCTCGCAGGGTATTCTTGGCAAACCTAGGAGAAAAAAAAGAATGATCACTCCTGATTCTATGGAGCATACCCTGTAGGCTGGAACATAGGCTATGCTTTGTTGTAAATGCTGTCTATGTATCAGTCCCACTAATGCACACAGCGAACCTTGTCAGGATGCCCTACTATTACCATCATTGTTCATAGACAGAGAAGCTGGGATGCAGAGAGTATAAGACATTTGCTCCAGGTCACACAGCTGATAGGTAGAAGCCTTTGAACTCAGATACTTTGACTATGGAGTAATTCACTTACGAATATGTGCTGTGGTGAACAACTATTGTCCCCACTGGACAATTAAGAAACCATCTTACCTTAGCATCAGATAGGAAGTCTTACATAGTATACACCTAAAGGAATGGTGCTATGATCTGAATATGGGTATCCCCCAAATTCACATGGTGAAATCACAACATCCCAAGCTGATGGATTAGGAAGTGAGGCCGTTGGAAGGTGGGGCCCTCAAATGGGCTTGGGGTCCTTATTAAAGAGACCCCAGAGAGCCTCATCCTTCCCACCACACGAGATCACAATGAAGGGTGCCATCTATCTAGGAAATGGGCCTTTGCCACGCATGGAATCTGCATTGCTCTTAAACTTCCCAGCCTTGGGAACTTTGAGAAACAAGTTTCTGTTTTTCATAAGCCATGTAGTTTAAAATATTTTGTTATAGCACCCTGAACAGACTAAGACAGGCTGAAACATAGCTTATCTGGCGGAAAACTCGTCCATAGAGCCAGTGTAAGGTCAGCGGAGGTAAGTCAGTCGCAGACTGAATCAGCTCCACTTTGGTACAAAAAGACACAGCCCAACTCTGGCAAGCTTCAGAAGAGGGAAGCTGTGCTGGCTCCAGTGACAGGAGGGACAGGAGTGGAGCAGGTGGACTGGCTCATGGCAAGACCCCTCTTCCACTTCCCTTTCCCATTTCTGCCCCCAGTGTGGTGCATATTTGCACTGTACACTCTTGGCCTGGGAGGAAGGAGAAGGTGGCCTTGGCCGCTGCTGAGTTCTTGGTTTCAATATAGTGCTCCCTTAACCAAAAAGAACGTCCCCCGGCAGCCAGACGCCGCCCGGGGAAGGCTGGGTGGGTTGGTAAGGGTGTCAAGCCCGAGTCACTCACTTTCGCAGCCCGTACCCCTCAGTGAAAGGACCTATTTGCATAGGAAATCATGTTCTGTCTGCATAGGAAATCATGTTCTGTCTGCCTCCAGAAGGCAGTGATCTCCATGTGGACCAGGATCTCGACAGTCTCATTCCCTGCTAGGCAGCCCTGAGGCCTTCCAGTATTTCTGCACCTGCCATGTCCTGGGCAGAGGGAGAAATGGACACAACTCTCAGAATCACTGTGGCTCTCACTGTGGCTCCCTTCCTTCAGGCTGCACCACCCTCTCCCCTATTCTGTGGGAACCCCAGAGGTCACAGCCTTGGATTCTGTCCTGAAATGGAAAGCGGCTCCGTTCCTGCCCCTACCCCTGGCTGTGTGACTCTAGGCCAGTCAATCTGCTTCTCCGGGCTGCAGTTCCCAATAATTCTACCTTCCCAGCACCTCACAAGCTTGTGAGGGAGGATCAAGGTTGTCTTAAGGTATGGGTAGCAGATGGAGCAAGATCTTCCTAATTACCTCCCAAGATGTCCCTTCAGGAGCACATCCAAGAATTACCCTCTGTGCTTGGGTCTTCCCAACACCTGTACTCATCCATGTTTTGCTTTTAATATCTTTTAACCTTCCTTGTCTGCTTATTTAGTGGCACACATAACAGGAAGTCCAAGTTTATACCCCGGACAAAGAACTTCCTGGCTCCCCTAGACCTGAAATAATCTTACTTTTTATCAAATCGCTGTAGCTCTCCATTCGTATCTCTAGCAATGTGAAATCTGCAGTCACTTCATTATTTCAGAAGAAGCCCCAGGAATAGAGCCAAATTGGCTAGGGATGAGCAGCCCTGTGGCTGTCACTGTTCCTTCTGTGGGCAATAGGACTCATTAGAACAGAGGATGTGCAGGCAGAAGCTCAACGGGGCACTTCCAACCAATTTACTAAGTTCAAGCCTGCCTTGTCTCCATTTGGGCTGGTCACAGTTAGGGGCACGTCTGGGGAGGCAGCAGGGGTCCAAGGGGCTGCTTGCTGCTAATTAACCCATCTGAGGGGCTTCAGACGGAAAGGTGGTGGTGGACCATGACCCACGTGGTCTGATTCTGGGGGAGACTCCATCGATAGGAAAAGTAGGAGTTGCCATCGGCCTCATGGTTGATCTCCATGAGCTCCTTTTTTTTTCCCTGTCATCTTCTTATTCATAGCATTCATCCATCCTTTAAGGGCTTGTTTGCTACATCCTTATAAAGAAAAGTCACTCTCTGAAAAGACAAACATCAGGAAGTGAGTTCATCTTGTCCCTGAGTGAAACAGAGTGTATAACAGCAGACAAAATTATGTTAAAATCATTCCCATTCCTTTCTGTGTTTCAGAAGTTTGATTCCGTGGAAGACATCATTGAACACTACAAGTGTTTTCCTATTACACTCATCGACGGGAAAGACAAGAGTGGCGTCCGCAGGGAGCAATGCTACCTCACCCAGCCACTCCCTCTTGCCAGGCGCTTCTCGCCTTGGTAGCCTGCTTTTCTGTTTGTCCTCAGCTCAGTGGAGTTTATATCATGCTGCATTTATTCCAGAAAATCACTGTATGAATCTTCAAGCGATGACTTTGTTGACTTCATGTAAAAGAAAAATATTCTGTAATGCAAATTGAGAAATCAATCATGATTTTGAAAGTTGAAAGTACAGAAGAGATACTTATAACATCCAAAAATAAAAACCAGGTTTTCAAAAGTATTTTCTAAACAAAAAGCTACAAATACGGTACTTAGGCTCACATTACAGATGAGCAGCAGAGGTCACAAGAAGTTGGTGCTTAAATGTTTGTACCTGGTGTCATAAGTCTAGGAGAGATCCCCAACCCTGTGCCCTCTGCAGCCCAGCACAGCCTCCCTGAGTTCATGCACTGAAGGCATTTGAATGATTCCTTCTGCCAGAGATGTCGACACATGTTGGCTCTGTCTAATTTGTGATTCTGGAAATTCAATTGTAGGGAAGGAATATGGAAAGAGAAATGAGAATTTGTGAATATCAACTTAACACCAAAAGTTAGAAATACTTTCTCTGTGGTATGCATATTCTGCTCACAGTAACTTTAAGCCAAATGCAAGTATCAAATTCACAGAAAGGAACTCAGCAGATGATAGCCCAGTCCGACCGTAAGGCAGTTAAGTGTTGATTCTTGCAGTAAGCTTACAGAGAGATGTTGGGTAGTGTCTACCTTTAAGGTGAAGATTTGATTTTGTTTCTGTTTTGTAAGACAGATGAGGAAGAGGAGGCTCAATGAAGTTACTGATCTGCTCGATATAAGAAGTGAGCCTAGACTGTCCCTTCTTGCCTGGTTCCATGTAAGTGTGGCTTCCCAGGCATGTTCTGCGCCCTGTGGAATTTTACAGCCAAGTAGAAAAGCTGGATTTGAAAAGAGCAAGAGAAACAATTTGAAAACACAGACTTATCCCCCTTAAAACAAATAAATTCTCATAGTGGAGTAAGTTTGGTAAAAAAAAAAAAAAAGATACAATTGAAATGAATGGTGCACCGTGATTTCAAATGTTACCAAGGCTTAAATTCATGGAGCATTCATGAAATTGAAATTTTAACGCAGAAATAAAATAGAAGTAAAAGGCAAGCAAATCCAACGAGACCAACACAATGTCCAGGATTTTCTCTAAAAGAGGAGACAATGAGCTCTCTGGGAGGAGCTCTTAGCATCTGCCCCCAAACACCTGTTTAGATGCTCTGCGGAGTCAGTGGAAAGTGTCCAGGTTAGATGAGGAGAGGAGAGTTTCATGGCGAGCCTGCCCTTCTACAGCTAGATGAAGAGGAGGATGAACAGAAGCAGGCAGAGACGCTTCAGGATGCCACTTGTGCAGAGAGAGAGGGAAGTGGAGGTACAGTGTATGAAAGCTTAGGTCTAAGCAGCAGCTCTGGGAGAGTCTTGGCTGGTCCTTGGTGTGTTCCAAGATTATCCACAGAGGAGCGTCACACACTGGGCAGAAATGGCCAGGCTTCAGCCCCCTTCCATGTGGAAGAAAACATGTCCTTCAGGTGTGTGGCAGACCCCAAGTGTGCCACCCAGGAGGCATCAGCTGCCACACTGCTCAGCAAGTTCTTCTGAGGGAGACCCAAGTCTCCCCCTCCACACTTGCCTCAGCAACGTTCCTGTTTTCCTGCTTTCGGTGTTGATTGTAGTCAGGACATTTTGCTGATAATGGATCATCAAAGAACAGGATACATAAATTTTAACTGTATTCAATTCTGACGAGTTGTATAAAGAAGATACTCTGAACACAATTTATAATTGCAGAAATTGTGTCTCCCTGGCCAAAATCTTACAATGGATGGCTGTGACAAGAACCAAGATTCTCACACATAATTCTTCTATTTTCTGTCTATCTGCTTTATTGGATCTGTTATGGAAAATTCAATGATATGATTTTTGCAGGCACAAATTCCAAACTGTTTTCTTCTCTCTTCAAGTATTATCTCATTTTCAGTCTAAAGGTGTCACTGGATACTTAGCCTCAACAAAGTAGTGGAATTTTAGTTTCATTTGATTATGGCATTGATGCATGCCATATTTTCTTTTGAACTAAATAATGCCCATCCTGAATCTATGTCTCGGTCATCTTTAGTGAAGTATTGGTATGGCACTTGTTTGCATGCTGCATGTGTATTCATTGCTAGGTGCTACTGTAGATGTTGGAAATGAAGGAGTGAATAATTGAGAAAGACAGATGACAAATAAGGATACAGATGAATGAGGCAATCCAAATTGTTTTCCCATCACCCTATCGTATTTTCCTTTAACTCATCACTGAGTGTTTATTGAGTTAGGCCAACATTAAATATTTTGTGAACTTCCTATGAGATTGTGTCAAAAGTCCTGAATCAGAACATTTTAAATTTTTCCCAACTTACAGAAAACTTCCTCTCTTGGCAATGTGAGGATAACACATAATAGCTATAATCAATTAAATCTAATTATTAAGGAAACGTCAAATATACTCTACTATCCAATATAGTCCATTATCATGTGTGTATACACACATTTTTATAAAGTAATCTATATTTCATATGATTAGTATATTTGTATATTTATTTTCATCCTTTGTAATATTTGTTCTAGCTAAGCACATTTGCCTTTATTGAACCTTTGTGATTTATAGCTGTGCTAACTTAAATGAAAGCAAATATGTAATTAAATGTTATAATATTTTCTGGGACTGAGTATTGAAGAAGGGAATTCAATACATAGTTTAATTTTCTTTGTTTCATTCTTTCATAGCTTTAAAGCCCTTTTAAAATCATACGTAGGCCAAATGTAGGGGAAAACAATCTAAGACATTTATTTGACAAATGAGCCCCATGCTAGCCAGGTAATGGGGATAAAGATGGGGACTGAGAGCTCAGAGCCAGGCAGGCAAGATGCATGTGTAATAACCATCTCAATAGGTGCAGGGCAGCATCTCACTTCACTTTAGATTTGCGTTGCTGTGGTCACTAGTGACATTGCCCACCCTGTATTTATCTGGAGAGAGAGAGAGAGATTGGCTTGGCAAGGATGTAAATTAATTAGAACCTTTTACCTTGTTCATGGGAATGTCATGTGGCATAGCCACTATGGAAGGCAGTACAGTTTCCTTTAAAACATTAAAAATAGAACTACCATAAGATTCAGCAATCCTACTTCTATATACATATCCAAAAGAATTGAGATCACAATCTTGAAGAAAGATCCGCTTTGCAGCATTATGCATAATAGCCAAGATATGGAACAACTAAAATGTTCATGAACAAGTGAATGAAATATATTATATACATACAGTGCAATATGGTACAGCCTTAATGAAAAACAGGAAACCCTTTTATATGCAATAACACAAATGAATCTGGAAGACATCATACTAAGTGAAATAAGCCAAACACAAAAAGACAAATACTGTATAATCTCACTTTTACGTGAAATCTAAAATCATTAAACTCAGAAGCAGAGTAAAATGGTGGTTTCCAGAGGCTGGAGGAAGGGGAACTGAGTTGTTCAGTGAGTATAAAGTTTCGGTTCTATGAGATAAATAAGTTCTAGAGACCTGCTATAAAACATCATGCCTATAGTCAACAGTAATTTATTATATACTAAGAATTTGTTGACAGAGTAGATCTTGTATTAAGGATTCTTCCCACAAGAAGGTGAGGGGTTGGGGTACAGGAGGGAACTTTTGGATATGCTTATTACCTCGACTTTTGGGAGCGACAGATTATGCTTATTACTACTGTGGCAAAGGCCTCACAAGTGTACGCTTATTTCCAAACTCATAAAATTGTGCATATTTAATAGATTCTTTTCTATATTAGCTTTACCTCAATAAAGCTGTTTTTTAAAAAAGAAGACACACATTACCAGAATTGTGCCGTCACAGCATCGGGAGGCAGGAATGGGTGCTTGGGGAGAACATGGTCTAGGACACTGTCCCTGAGGTTGTGCTGGGACCCGATGGAGAAGGTCACGCTGGAACTTGAAGGGGGACCACAAAACGATCTGCACGTTCTTGTCGGTTGATCTTAGAGCACTCCTGTCCCGAGCAGCTATTATTCTAGACCATGGGGAATCTAGCAGTGATTTCAATTTTAGTATGTTTGGTCCTAAAGGGAGAACAGCAATGATTTCAAGTAAGTGAAAAAATAAGGTAACATCTATGGGAAACAGAGATGATTTAAATGATCCTAGAAAAACTGACCTACCATTCAGGAAAAAAATACAATTATTTCTTTATCTAAATCATATACAGAAATATGTTCTATGTGAATCAAATAGCTAAAAGAAAAACAGCAAATTTTAAATTGCTTGTATTTTTGTTTTATTTTTGTTTTATGACTTTGGCATAGGGAAAGAGTTCTTAAAATGAAAACATAAATCTTACAGGGATAGGTTGGCAGGTTCATTGTGCCAAAATTTTAAGGGTTTGCAAAAGTTGAACAAAGTCAGAAAGCAATTAAACAATCAATATGTACGAGCAAAGAATATAAATAAGTAATGCACCCAAACAAATAGAAAATTCTAGCCCTGTAAGCCAAGACATCCAATCCTTCCTATTTGTGTTAGCTAACAAAACTGGGTAGTGATGAAATAGTCAAGGTTAATCTTGTAACAAAAAATTCAATGAAAATCAAGTTGATTTCCATTATAAAAATCTGGAAAGGGTGGAAAATTGGCCTCACTGTTTACCCATAAATGTTGGTAAAGGAACTGGAGTAACAAGAGGAGTATTCACTATAAGCATGTATTATAATCAACACACTCCTTCCCTAGGAACCAGAAGTTTACTTAACCAAGCTTTGCGGCAGCCATTGAGAAAATATACCTCCAAGAACTATTTCAAATTAGGCCTTTAAGATATAGTCGAAACACTGTGAAGTGAATGCTCTGTTGAAAAATGGGGTTTCAATGAAAGTATCACTCCAAATGTTTGAAACTTCAGTCCCTCTTAGATACTTGGGTCCCAGAAAGAACAATAGGATTGTGACTATAAATCAATAGAGCAGCACAACTCTGATATAAATAATGACACTTGCTAGTCCCCAACAAAAGAGCCAGATCCTCTTTATCAAGTCACCATGAACACAAGTTCCAATACACATTTTTGTGCATCATATTTATGAACAGCCTTGGAGGAAAGCTTCTAACATGAAAGATAGCAAACAAAAAGCTGCAGCCCAGAACAAAAATAGAACTCAAGGGAGAGATATAATACAGGATATTGAAGAAAACTCCAAAGAAAGTGTACTTAATATCATCAGAGAGATGAACCATTGAATCCATGAGATATCAATAAAATACTAGTTAAATAAAAATGTTCATGAGCAAATATGGAATATTTTAAAAGGAAAAGTAGATAAAACTATAATGATTACTGGAATTTTAACACCTGACTGTAAAAAACTGATAACATAAGAAACAAAAATGAATAAGAGCATTATAAAAAACACTACTATTAACTAATCAGACCTAATTGCCATTTACAGTTTACAAAAAATATTAAAAATATATACTTTTTTCCTAGTGACCCTAAAACAAGCCTCAATAAATTTTAAGAGTAAAAACATATAGTTTATAATCTCTGAACCAAAAAAATGTAAAAAATTAATCAGAAATCAATAAAAAGATACATAGAAATTAAGCAATATATTTCTAAGTTACTCATAGTCAAAGAAGAAAACAAAGGGGAAATTTAACGATATAGCAAAATAAGTGACAATTAAATGCCACACACCAAAATTTGAGAATAGTTGCAACTTTTAAATATAAAAATTTAATATAAGCATTTATAGTTTAGCAGCTTTAAATGTTTATGGTGGAAAAGAAAGGCCTAAAATCTAAATTTCATTGAGAAAAAAGAAAGCATAGACTCTTCTCAAAGGAAATGAAGCGGGGAAAAATAAAGAGCACAATCAAAGAAATAAAATGTAAACAATGAATAAAACAAAAAAAGACTCAAGAGAAATCAGACAAAAAGAAGAAATAAAAGGATCCTTATTCGCATCTGACATGATCTTTTACATAGATGATCCAAAAAATAACTTCACCCAAAGATTTTTAGAGCTAATAAACAAATTCAGCAAAGTGTTAAGATACTAAATCAACACAAAAATTCAGTAGTGTTCCTGTACATTGGCAATGAACCTACTGAGAAAGAAATCAGGAAAACAATCTTATTCACCATAGCTGCCAAAAAATTTAAATACCTAGGAATCAACCTAACCAAAGAAGTAAAAGACTAAAATGAAAACGGTAGTACTCTTAGAAACAGAGATTGAAGAGGACATTAGAAAATGGAAAGACATCCCCTGTTCCTGCATGCGTGTGTGTGTGTGTGTGTGTGTTGCATTTCAAATCAAATTTCCAACAACACTCTTCACAGAATTAGAAAAAACAATCCTAAAATTTATATAGAACCAGAAAAGACCCAGGATAGCCAAAGCAATTCTGAGCAAAAAGAGTAAAGTAGGAGGCATTACAACCCCAGATTTCAAGTTCTACCACAAAACTACAGAACTAAAACTAGAATGGCATTAGCATAAAGACAGATGTGTAGGGCAATGAAATAGAAGAGAAAACACAAAACAACCCCATATACCATTAGTCATCTGATCTTGACAAAGAGCCAAAAGCACCAGAGGAAAAGACAGCCTCTTTAACAAACAGTCCTGGGAAGACTGGTTATCCACATGCAGATAAATGAATGCAGATCCATACCACTCACTCTGTACTGAAATCAAATCAAAATGGATCAAAAGCCTAGATGTAAAAACAAAAACACTAAATCAGCTGGAAGATATTATACAGTGGTACCTTGGTTCACAAACCCAATTCTCACCATGATTCTGGTCACAAACTGAACTGGATGAGAACCAAATCAAATTTCCCTACAAGGTCAACATTAAATCTAACCATTGCATTTGGTTCAGTTTTACAGGTAAAACTCTTGAAGACATAGGCACAGGAAGGTTTTTCTGAACAGAACTCTAATTGCACAAAATATACCAAGAATGAAGAAATGGGATTACATCAAATTAAAAAGCTCCTGGTAGAGCAAAGGAAACAACATACATAGTGAAGAGACAAACTACAGAATAGGAAAGTATTTTTTTTCCAGCTACTCCTCAAACAGAGGACTAATACATAGAATGTGTAAAGAACAACAGCAACAAAAAACTTCCCCAAACAAAAGACCCAATCAAAACAATGGGGAACTGAAATGAACAGACACTTCTGAAAAGAAGAACTACCAATAGAAAATAAGTAATGAGAAAATATTCTGCATCTTGGGCTATGAAAGAAATGCAGAAGGAAACAATACCAAGATTCCATCTTACTCCAGAAAAAATAATCATCATCAAGAACACAAAAACCAACAAACGGTGATGAGCTTGTAAGGAGAAAGAAGCCCTTCTATATGGGGGGGGGGGGGGGCAACCACTATGGCAGTCAGAATGGAAATTGCTCAAAAAACTAAACACGGAAATTCTGTTTGACCTAGCTATACCTCTCCTTGGTATCTTCCCAAAAGTTAAAGATACCATATTACAGTGGTGCATGCATACCCATATTTACAGCAGCACAATTTACAATAGCTAAATTATGGAAGCAATCTATGTGCCTATATATTATATATATATATGATATATACATATATATTCCATTTCAGCCATAAAGAATAAATTTGAATATTTGAGTCAGTTATAAAAATGTATAAAAATGGGTAGATCTTGAGATCACAATGCTAAGTAAAATAAATCAAACACATAGGGTTAAATATTCTATGGTTTCTCTTATATGAAAAACCTAGTATGTAAATAATTTAAGAAGCAAAGTACAGGACAGATGTGAGGAACCAAGGTGTAGACTTTTTAGTAATTGGAAGAGGATTTGGGGAAGGGGGGAGAGAAGAGGGAAGGAAGAGGAATAAAACTTATCAATATGTGATATTTACATGAACCAATTCACCCAAAATTAATGTAATTACCTTGTATCACAAACATATACTAATAAAAATTAATAAGAAATTAATAAATAATGAGCTAAAATAATAAAAAACAAAAGCACATAGTACGTAAAGTGCTAATAGAGATACAAGAAGAAACAGCAAAACAGATACTATAGACATTGAAGAAAGAGTAAAAGAATACCAGAAGCACTTTTATTTTAATGAGGTTGAGAAAAATAAAATATCTGAATGGCACTTCATCTCAAAAAGAAAGTAGATTTCCCACAAAAGCAAATCTCTTGATCGGGATGGATCCTATTACTATGAAAAAATAATACCAAACACACAAACATTTTCAGGGTATACAGAAAGAGGAAACACTTCCCAAATCTTTTTATACAGCTGGCTTAACATCAATCACAAACAACCAAGTAAACTGAAAGCAAAACACAAAGAAATCAAATTAAATTAATAAAAAAGACAAAGGTATAAAAATTCTTGGGAAAATATCAGCGTATCAGTGAGAGAAAAGGGTGCTGGCCGACATAGCTCTGGAACTGAGTGGAGACTGTGAACGTGAAGGCAAGAAGAATGAGGCACAGCATGGTCCTCGAGTGGGTAAGTCCCTTCTCCTGGGCTGTGTACACGTGGGCCCTGGGACGGACAACCACAGAGAGACAGCGCGGGTGTGGGGGAGCCAGGATTCTTGCTACTGTGGGAGGCTATAGACAAGCAAGTTGGCGATGGGGCGAGAGGGAGCCACGTGACACTGCATTCGAGCAGGAAATGTGTGTATGACTCATGCTTACCTTAATAAAGACACATGAGGATCAAGGTAGAAGTAAGTATAAATGTGTGTTAGTCTATTTTTTGCTACTATAACGCAGGTGTGCAGGCCCCAGCCTGAAGGGCCTTTTATAACAGTTTTAATCTCATTCATGGAGGAGGAGCGGTCCTGGCCTAATCGCCTCCGACAGGCCCCACCTCCTGATACTATCCCATGGGCAACACCAAATTTTGGAGAGAACATTCAGACCGTGGCAGCTAGTACACATGTGAACATGCACACACATAGCAAAACTCTGTCCATCGTGAGAGGCTAGAAGGGCTGATACCCCAATAGCACTGAGATCCACTGGTGCCTTGCTCTTGGTATCTAATAGTAACCAATAACGGAAACCAGGCTTCCACGGAGAAATGGCCGGCTCTAACCAGAACCAGAAAAGAAGAAAGTACTCAAAACACCCGCACAGGGGTAGGGAGCTGTCAAAGGGACACAGAAGCCAACTGAAAGAGCTTCCAGCGTGGCAATTTGAGCAACAAAATAAATAGCAGGTATACCAGGTATGACTGAGACAATGATTGCTGAAATTATAGAAACGTATTACAGTAAAATACACACTGCCATCATCCTCCTCAGCATATTCCCACTCGATTCTAACACACTCATCCTATTGCTCCAGCCACTTTCTGCAGAAGTTCTGGAAGCGCTCTTTCCTGAGTGTCTTAGTCTCACTGTCGAGGCTGCTCCTATGCCTTGAATGAATTCAAAACCTTCAAACCTTCGAAACATTCCGTGGTTATTTTGACTTTGAGGAAGAGCCCGGAGAGTACATGGTGTCAGATCCCATCAACAAGGTGGATAAGGACAAACCCTAATGTTTCTACAAGCCCGCCTTTCCACTGGGTGGCACTTGGCAGCAGCATTTACTATATTTTTGATCACAGCTTGTAAAGATACTCAGGAAAGACTTCCTGAACTGCTTCGGAAAGTGGCAAGAATGATGGGATAAGCATGTTCAAAGCAAGGGGAAGTATTTTGAAAAGAATTAATGTGTCTTTTACTGTAATAAATTTTAAATGTTCAATGCACATTTTGATCACATCATTATAAACAAAAGTATAAAATAGGTGATGGACAATAGGTAAATGTATTCTACAGAGTATCCAAATAATTTATATAGACACTCTGCCCCTGAGGGAGTGCACTGTACAGAGGGACTTCTTTCCAAAGAGTATTGTATGGAAAGTGGGGAAAACTGACTTTAGAGTTGAGAAGGCTGATACTCGCCACCTCACCCAGGTGGACAAGCTTCGCATCATCAGTGATAAATCCTGTTGTGAACATGTTCCCTTGGTAGGGGCCATGAGAAAGGCCCTCTGTGGCCTTCTTCCCCACAACCACCATGTAAACGTGAGAAAAATATCCGACAAGCCCAAAGTCAAGAACATCTTACAGAGTGCCTGGTCAGTATTCTTCAAAGCTGTCAAAGTCATCAAAACCAATGAATGTCTGAAAAATCTTCATAGTCTAGGGGAGCCTAAGGAGGCAAGACAAGGTGATGAGGTACCTAGATGGCATCCTGAGGCACAAAAATTGCAATAGGCATAAAACCAAAGGAAGCCACATAGAGTAAGGACCATAGGTCATAAAAATGTGTCAAACTGGTTCATTCATTCCTAACCATTACGTTGACTACATTTGTAATATGTAGAGTTTAGAGCAAGACTTAGCAGCAGGTGACATTGATAGTTACTGGGAAATTCTCTGTGCTATCTTTGCAACATTTCTGGAAATTTAAAGTTAATCTGAAACAACAAGCATAATTTTTTTAAAAAGCAATTCGCTCTAAAGATTGACGGAATGAGTTAAAGAAACAGGATCCACATCATGTTGATCAAAATAAAATAGACTCAGAAAGAGTCTATCCCTCTCTATCCCTAACATGTGGAATCTAAAAAGATGACATGAAAGTAGAAGGGAGACTGTGCTAAGACAAGATTAAGGGAATAAGGAGGAGAGGAAAGGAGAGGTCTAAGGGTGATGAGATGGATATGATCAAAATATATCCATTGAAACCCAATATTATGTAAAATTAATAGGCACCAATAAGAACAGGAAAAATGAAAGTAAGAGTAGTACTGGACTAAGAAAAAATAACAAAAGAAACAGGATTCATCTCTGCCATCTAAGGAGACTCACTTTGGGTATAAGGACACATACAGTCTGTAAGTAAAAAGTTGGAAAGGCTACTTCATGCAAATGAGAACTCACAGAGAACAAAGGAAGCCATAGCTATATCACACAAAATAGACTTTAAGACAAAAGCTATCACTAGAAACAGGAAGGACAAGGGTCAATTCACATAGAAAATACAACAATTATAATGATGTACCCACTTAGCACTAGAGCTGCTACATATATGAAGCAAACATTGCTGAACTAAAGACAGAGACAGACAGCAACACAACAGGAGACTTTGATATTCCACTTTGAGTTATGAATAGAAAAACTGGACAGAAAATAAATGAGGAAAGAGAACACCTGAAGAATACTGCAGACCAGATGAACCTAACAGACATACAAACATCACCCAATAAAACAGTAAATTTTATATTTCTAAGCACACAGGAAACATTCTCTAAGATGTACCATATGTTAAGCCACAAAACATTTTTAACAAACTTAAGAAAGTTAAAATCATACAAAATAACTTCTCTGACTCTAACACAATGAAATTAGAAGTCAGGAGCAAAGGGCAAGCAAGAAAATCCACAAATACATGCAGGTTAAAAAACTGACTCTTATACAACTAGTGAGAATTTGAAAATATCTGGTGGCAAATGAAAATAAGATACATACGACCAAACTATAGGATGCAGCAGAACCAATACTAAGAGGGATGGGTATAGTGATAACTGCTTATAAAAGATTCCAAGTCAACAACCTAACTCTACACCTCCAGGAACTAGAAAAGCAGAAACTAAACCAAAAGATAACAGAAGAAAGGAAGTAATCAGCATCAGATTGGAGACAAACAAAACAGAAAGTATAAAAAAAATAGAAAAAAATCAACAAACCCAAGTGCTGTATTTCCAAAATCAACACAATTGATAGAATTTTTAGGTATACAAGTGAAGAAAGAAGTCTCAAATAGCTAAAAGTGGGAATGAAATGGAGGATATTACAACTGAAACCACAGAAACGGGGACTGTGTGTGTGTGTGTGTGTGTGTGTGTGTGTGTGTGTGTGTGTGTGTGTATGCTCTGGTTTCTCTTCCTTTTATAAAGCCACCAGGATTCAATCATGGGGGGGGGCACTCTAATGACCTCATATGATTCTATTCACTTCCCAAAGTCCCTACCTCAGTTAATATTCCACCCTTTTAATACTTCAAGCCAGGTGTTAGATTCCACCTCATGATCACTGTGGGACATTATCAAACCACAGCAGTGACATTTGAACAGAGATGTGAAGACACAAGACAGTTCCACAGGTAGAACACCTAATGCTAAGGCCAGAGGCAAGCGCATGCCTACCAAGTTCATGGAGTAGCCCAGGGACCAGTGTCAGTGGGATGAGCTCCCTGACCACTCTAGTTAAAATCTCCCACCCCACCACACATACATACGTTTGCATATATATTTTTTTCTGTAAATCCCCTTTCCATTTTCTTCCTGGCAACACATTTTTCCTAGGGTGACCATCTCATTCCAGCTTCACTAGACTTCCCTATTTTCAACACTGAATGCCCTATATCCTGAAAAATTTCTTGACCCCAGGTGAATAGGGCCAGTTAGCCACCCAACTTCTACACATTCAAAACTATATGTGATTTATTTACTGTGTCTATTATACCTTCCCTGCCTCCCTTCTCCAGAACCTCAACTTTAGGAGGACAGAGATCACTGTCATTCTGTCCACTGAAGTGTTCCGAGTGCCCACAACAGGGCCTGTCAAAAAGTAGGTACTCAGTAAATACTTGTTGAATGAATAAGTGAGTAGCTGGGCTGGAGAGTAATAGGAGTGAGCTCAGGGCAGAGCACTGCAGCAACAGTAAAGACTCTGACATTGGTTTGGAGTGGGGTGAGGGGGAGGCCCCAGAGAGATTCGGGCACAGCTGGACTTCAGCTTTTAAAGACATGCATTAAAAAAGAAAGCACTTAAGAAGTCATTGAAATAAGCCAAGTGAGTGATGTTGCTATGGTAGGCCCCAAGGCACCCATCTAATAGAAAAGCATCTGTCTCCAAGGTGAGCAGACCTAGGAAGAGGAGCTCCAAAAACATAAGGATGGAGCTGAGAATCAATCCTAGGAGGATGAGTCTCGAGTCAGCTCCATGCTTAAGCAGGGCTTTGCTGATATGAAAGAGTGGGGGAGGGAACACTGGGCTTGTGCCCTGTAGATCAGTCTCTCCTGCTGCAGCCTGCCTTGGCCTGGCCCCCTGTGCAGAGACCTGCGTAACTTGATCAGCTCAGCAGCAACCCTGGTGGCTGCTTTTGAGCAGTGCTCAGGATTCTAAGCCGCCCTCAGGGCGATGAGGCTATTGCACCAGTAATAAAAGAGGATGCAGGGTCAAAAATCAGGCCAGGCTGTGTGTACGCATGCATGTGCATGTGTGTGTTTATGTTTCCCATGAAGACTAAATATCAAAAAATATCCAAGAAAATGCTCTTGGAAAAAAATTGTGGGAGATTGGAGTGGGAGCTAATCTTGCCTTAGAAGACGTTTTTAGGCATAAAGCCACTGTAAACAAACAAACAAACAATACTATCAAATCCACAAATAGGAAACTGAAGATGTGATCAAGGCATTATTAAAGTCAGTGGGAAAGGGTGACTTATTTAAATAAATATTTCTGGAACACTTGGTGATCAGCGGAGAGCTTTCTTTTCACATAAAAGTACTTTCCATGACAATTATATAAAGATTGAGAAATATAATGAAAGCTAGGCAGGAGAAAAGCTAGAAAAAAAAAATGTTTTATGCCCCCTGACATTGGTAGCAATGGTAGGGACTTCTGAAGTGAGACGGGAAATGCCAAAGACCAAGGGAAATGAAGAAACATTTGATGATATAAATATTTAACCTAAGAGACAATAAACAAAACCAGAAGACAAAGAGTGGGCTAAGGAAAATATTGGAAGCACAAATGTCAAACAAATGATTTGTGTATATAATACGTAAAAACTCCCATAAATTAATCCAGTAAGAATGAGCAGCCCAGTTGAGAACAGTCACAGGATAAAAATAGTCACTTATTTAAGAGGAAATTCTGATGGTTACAGACAAGTGAAAGAAGCTCAACTTCACCATGATCAGGGAAACTCCAAGTAAAGTAACAAGGAGCTAGCTAGATCCACCCAGCTGGTGACAAAATGCTCAGAGGGCAGTTGTTGCGTCCAATGTAAGCAGGGAGTGAGGGGCAGTGGCAGGTGCGATGGAGAGTCCCATACTGTTTTCATATCAAGGGACCTTTTGGAAATTAACCTGGCAAAATCCATTAGAATTTTTAAAACTTGTATTCTTTTTCTAGCTCTGAAATTTTTCCTGTAGAGTTAAATTCTGTAAAATTAAAAGCATATCTACTAAAGTAGGAAGTATATAGGAAGGAATATCTGTCAAGTGACAAAATAACACAAAAATCAAATTTTACTTACTTTTAAAAATTGGTATTAGGATGGCTGAATTCATTGAAATACAACCATGCTGTGAAATATTATGCAGTTATTCAGAAGAATGTTTTACTACTCCATCAATTTTCCTATTTGGATAGCTCTTACATTAAGTGAGAAAAGAAAGATATTTATAAAAGCAACTAAGTCCTACAACATATATCTGGCTAGTTTTTTTTTAATACTGGAGTTATATAAAAATATATTAGATTACCATACCCCCAAAACAACTCAAAATAGATAAAAGCTCTAATTGTAAGATTGGAAACCATAAAATTCCTAGGAGAATATAGTGGAAAAGCTCACTGACAATGGCCTTGTCAATGATTTTTTGGATATTAAGCCAAAAGCTCTGGCTACAAAATACAAATAAATAACTGGGGCTCCATCAACCTAAAAAGCTTCTGCACAGTGAACAATCCACAAAAGTAAAAGGCTCTGGGCTAGGGAAATAGTTGCAAAACTCATATCTGATAAGAAGTTAGTGTCCAAGATTTATAAAGAATTCTTAGTAACGGAAAAATGAATAACTTGACTGAAAAATGAGCAAAAGCCTTGAAGAGACATTTCTTCAAAGAAGATACTCAAATAACCAATAGATGTATATGAAAATGTGTTCAGTATCACTAATCATCAGGGAATTGCAAATTAAAACACTGAAAAATCATTTCACATTTGTCAGGAGGGCTCTTTCAACAGGTAAAAGATAGCTAAGGTTGGAGAGAGTATGGGCAAAGAGGGTTCTAGTACACAGATGGTAGAAATGCAAACTAGTGAGGCCATTATAGGAACAGTATGGGAGTTCTTGCAGGGCATAACATTTTTTGTCACAAAGGCATAGAAACATGAATGTGTCAAACCCACATTTATTAATATTTCTATTGATTAATTATTAATTTCAATTCTATGAGTTTAACAGGAAAAAAAATCACAAAAATAAAGTATTGCATTTTTAATATTGAGTGTTTATAAAAAAGCATCAAAATTTTTAACATTGACTGTTTTTTGGTGTATGAAGTCTTAAAAAGACCAACAGAAATAAATTCCTATATGAACTACAATGAAAATACCAATAGCACTGTACAAAAAAACAATCTTTACTTCAGTTATCACACCTAAAGCATTCTTTACACATGACAACAGCATGTTCCACACCCACATATCACTTAAACTGACAGCACATGTGTTTTGCTTTCCTGGCCTTGACATCTTACTGGTCCTGCTATTTTGTCAGGAGGTTCTTGTTATATTATACTATGTGCAGTTGACAGGAACATAAAATATCAATAAAATAAAGAATTAAATTATTAATATGTATTGCACATTTAGAATAAACATCAACATTTTCACATCAGCTGTGTACTTGCTTAAAAAACCTAAAAGACAACATCAGAAATCAAAACCTATGTGAACTACAATGTAAACACAAACAAAAGTCTACCACAGAATTAATCTTTGCTTTAAGTGTCACATGCAAGGCAGTCTTCACACATGACAACTGCATACTCTATATACAACTATCACTGATACTGATAGCATGCATGTTTTGTTTTCCTGTCCTTTCTTGTAGGGGACAATTAACATCTTTTTGGTTTTCCAGTTGTCATAGTAGGTCTTTGGGATACTGCATTTGCCTGTTCACCTGTCAGTTCACCAGGGTGCGCCACAGTTTTTTTGCATAGTTTCCTGGGCAGAAACATTTTGTTTTTTCTCTGCTGTAAATGATCTCTTATAAGTTTCAGTCCCAGTCTTCTCAGAAAATTTCTCCACGGTATTTTGCACTCGTTATTTTCTTTGTAAACTATCAAACTATTTATGCCACACATGGTTAGGGTCAAGTAAAACACAAGCATTGACCAATGCTTTGTGTTTCGAGTGACATCATAGTTGCTGCATAACCTAACAACATCTACTCCACCTTTGGTTTTGTTGTAGAAAGTTTCCATCTCAGTCTTCTGTTTTGTTGAGGTTTTCCCAATCAATATTGACATCAGCAGTACCACTTTGTTTTTCTTCACCATATACACAGCCAATGTAAATCTTTCTGAAATCCAAAGATTGTACTATACAATTCTCTGTTTTGAAATTACAACATTTCATTTGGAATTTCTGCTCTGTTCCTGTGTACAGTTCCTGCACTACTCAACTTCTGCTCTATTAGCAAATGTAACATCAACTGGAAACTAGTAGACTAAAAGTCAAACATCACATTCCAATTAGTTTGGGAGATGGGAGCAACAAGCCTGTTCACAACATCATTTGGTTTTGTACTATATAAATAAAGAACTGACAACTGAGTTTAAGATAAATTTCTAAATTGAAAGCATAAGTCTTTGCATCTACAAGGGCATAAATTTTTATGCCATATTTTGACCCATTGCTTTTCCATGAGTCTTTTACATTCCTGCAATTACCATGAGAAATCCCTGCTAAGTAGAGCAAACCTATGAATGCTTTCAGTTCAGCTAGTGAGGTGTCATAATAAATACATTTTTAAATATGGCTAGGGGTGTAGGCAGGACATTTTACTTGTATTTCAGCATTTGTGCATTTCACAGGATCTTGTAGCACTTCGTCTGTTACAATTTCCAATATTGAACGGCAGTGGTGGCATTCTGTCCAATCACAGCCAAGACTCTCACTATATTTTTGAACTTAGTTGTTAACATTGGATCTTTCCATTTGGTTGTGTGGCCATTTTGCAACATTTAGACTAATCAAATATCCACTTACATTGCTGTTTCCTTCATCAACTGACTCAAGGAAGTAGATCTGCATTCCCCATGTCTATCAGTCAATTCTTACTCCATTTCACTGTCACAGGAACTTTGGCTCACATGGCCAACATCAAAATCATCATAATCATCATCATCAGATACCCACATCACTCTTCTGTTATAAAAACACATATTTTACCATAATGGATCATCTTCATCATCTATGCATGAATAATCTGATGATTCACTTTTAACCTCATCCAAAAATTGTGAATCTGGTTTTTCATGTGCCATTGTATTGAATTGGGCTACTTCTATCAGAAAAATCAAAAGAAAACTTTTTAAAAAACAAATCCTAGAATTGTGGGGGTGTATTACACCCTCTGTGATGCTCAGGTAAATGTATGCAAAATCTGTTAGAAGGAACATCATGTGGGTGAAAATCCCGGTTTGACACTTTTGCACAGGTGCACACACCTTGTCTTTTGTCATACTAAATGGGTAAACACAAAGATTTCTTCTTGTATCCCTCGGGAAAAGGTACAGTACTGAGACACACAGCTGGCTATTATTATGCTAAAGTAAAAATTTACAGTAGAAAAGAAGGGATGTGTTTGTGGAACTCAGTGTCATGCTCCACATTAAAAATGAAACTACATCATGACCAAACAATCTCTCTTCTAGCCATACACCCAAAGGAGATTAAATCATCACTCCATAAAGATATCTGCACTTCCATGTTTATTGCAACACTGTTCCCAACAGCCAAGATACAGAAACCAAGTATCTGTTTATCAGTGTACAAATGGACAAAAGAAATGTGGTAGGCTGTACAATGGAATATAATTCAATCTTTCAAGACAGACCCCGCAATTTGCCATATCATGGTTGAATCTGGATGACACTGCACTAATTACAATAAACCAGACACATAAAGAAAAATATTAAAATATTGCATAATTTTACTCATACATAAAATTTTTAAAAATTTAAATATGCAGGACAGGTAGAGGACAAAATAGTGTTGGTTACCATGGACAAGGAGAAATGGAAGGATACAAAGTAGCACACAGGTAAAGATGAAGAATTCTACAAATCTAACGTACAGCAAAAGGACAATATTTAAACTGAATTATATTAGGGATTTTATTAAATAAGTAGATTTTAACTGGTCTTTTCACAAAGTAACTATGTGAGAAGAGAAATATGTTAATCTGCTTCAATGTAGTAATCATTTTACCATGTATATGTATTCCATAACATCATGTTGTAAACCTCAAATATTATATACACAATAATCTTTTTCAAAAAATAATATACAAGATTATTAGCATGTTTAAGAGGAAATAACATGTTTGAGAAAGAACAGATTTTGAAATAGTGGAGAGGAAAAAACCGTGCAACATGAGGCATACCCTACCAAAGTAGAAAATTCTGTTAATATAACAGTAAACATGTAAAAATAAATATCCATATGAATAGGTTTAGAAGGTAACCTGGGAAAATGAAAACATTTCTTTGATTGTAAAATAGATTGATTGGTATTAAGCTTTTTAACACATCCTCTAAGATGATGTGATGTATAAAACTCAAATTATTATTTAGTTTACTAACAGTTAAAACCTTTCTGCAATTTTTCACAATATTTGCAAACAATTCAGCATTTTTTACTTCTTGAGTCCCTTTCCAAACATACCTCAACTATAATTTACCCATAATTTCTTCTCTTTAAAAAACTGGAACTTAAAATTGTAGTTCATTTTTTACTGTCTGTGGTTCTGGTCTGTAGACAGCCTATCTAGCATTTTAAAGAGCGATTATTAAAAATTTGGAGAAACTCAACTTTGATTTGAAACTGGATTTTAAAACTATCCAATTCCTTTTAACAAAATAATCAAATTTAAAATGATAACTAAAATTGAAGTCTAGGTGTAGAAAAATAAGGATTCACCTCTAATAACAAGTTAAAATGACACATATTGACAATCTATTATTTGTCCATGGCTTTATCATCTGATGTGGTCAATCAATAAGATACACTATCATCATACTTACTCTTCAAGGATAATTGGGAGATACGTTTTGCTATTCCTGACTTAGATCTTATCGTCATGGCTCCCTACTTGCCCATGGCCAAGGGTGAACAATTAAGAAAGTCATGTCTTAACACTGTCAGCCTCAACCTGACCTTATAAACTCACAGGGGAAAAGTTTAATGAAAAATAAGCCGTCCTCAGACCAGGGTGCCCCATACAGATTTTGGTGGTTCACAACCTGAAGATGAAGCATAGTTTGTGCACCTGAAGAGCAAGAAATTGAAGGAGGCTTATCAGCAACTACACCTCACAGTATACCAAAAGAGAGGCTGCAAGAATAAATAACAGTAATAGTAGTAGCTGTTTTTGTTTAGGAAGCAGTTGCAATTCTGGAGGCAAGGGGAAGATGGCACTTGTCTGCCCCTTGCAGTTAGATGGGGTCATGTGACTGGCTTTGGCCAATTAAGTGCAAGTGGAAGTCATTTGCTGCTTCTGATTGGAAGTTGATGAGCCAGTACTTGGTTAAGGCTGGCTCCTCTTTCCTTCCTCTTGACAACTAGAGACCTATCAGCTGGTGGCTAAGTCCTCAGTGCATCCATGATGGACATGTGCTGTAAGTAAACATAAATCGAGGTCTTTTTCAGCCACTAAGATCGGGGGAGTGTTTATCACTGCAGGTAACCCCATACCTCTTGACTATTGCAATGACTGAGTCACATTTGGCTCCTAATATGAGCACCATTGTTAAGTCTTCAATGAAAGTTACTCCTCATTCTCTTGGCAACCTGGAGCAAAGGCAATTGTCTTCCCTATAATTTTCTCCAAGGAGAAAAATCTGGAGACAGAAGCACGGGGGAACAGTGTTGTGTTCATACTCTGACCTGTGGATTCCACAGGTGCTTTCATGATCTTTCATGATCTCCAGTTGTTTCTTGAATTAATAAATGGGAACTGAATTGCCATTGGGTGTCTATTAAGTGTCGGGGCCTCTGCTTTAGGTGCTGGAAATATAATAGTGAACAGACAGGTGATAGCTTATTTCATAGTGGAGGAGAATGAAGAAACCAGAGTAGACAATTTCAGGGGCTTCTGTTTTGTTTTTGTTTATTTTTGTGGTACTAGTGATTGAACCCAGGGCTTTGCATGGAGCCACATCCCCAGCCCTATTTTAATTTTGAGATAAGGTCTCACTGAGTCACTAAGGTGCCCATACTGGGCTTCAACTTGTGATCCTCCTCCATCAGCCTCCCAGAGCACTGGGATGGCAGGTGTGCACCACCACCCCTGGCTTCTTTCTGAGGAATATAAAACCCAGTGTGATAGAAGGGGAAGCCACACCCCTGTGAGGTGAAGGGGCTGGAAAAGCCTCTGAGAAGGTGATTTTTGAGTTGAGAGGAGGAAGCTAAGAGACTTTGGAGGCAGAGGAAAGGCTAGGTCTTTCCACAGAAGCCTAGTTTTCAGCACGCAGGGGCAGCCAGCCTGGCCAGAGACCCACAGGGGTGCAGGGAGGGTAAGAGGCATCTGCCAGGCAGGCAGGACCCCTTCCTGTACGACTAGAGGATACCACGGCGACTGAGAAGCAGGGCTCTGAGTTTGCTCTGTAGGGTCCCCCTGGATGCCGCAGTATGGATGAGCTTGACCCAGTGCTACCACCGCTGCCTAGATCTACCTGGGGCAAGGACTAGGTCTGCTCCCAACTTCTATCGAATTGAGCCTGTGCCCATATATATATATATATATACACACACACACATATACCTAAAATGTACCAATTATATATATATATATAATTGGTACATTTTAGCTATACAGTACATTTACATTTATCAGTGGGTGTTTGTACCTGAACATGATGTATCTTAGTTCTTATTTTTTTCCCCATTACCTGTGCACCCTTCATCCCCACCACCCTTGCCTATTTATATAGACTTTGTTTCCTTTTTTTTTTCTTTCTCATAATTTTTCCTTTCCTTTCTTCCCTTTCCCCTTCCCCTCCCACCACCCCTCCACCTTTGGACCTTTTCCTATTGCAAATTATCAATTATTCATTTTAATCATTTTCATCCTTATTTACACTTTCAGTTTCTCACACTAGAGATACTATTCAGTATTTACATGTGTGTCCTATTTATTTCACTTAAGAGTATGGCCTCAATATGCATCCATTTAGCTATAAATGACTCTAGTTTCTCATTCTTTATGGCTTTATCCATTTTATAAAAATCCACATCTTCTTTATCCAGTTTCCAGTTGATGGGCACTTGGGCTGTTTCCAAACCTTAGCTATTATAAACTGTGCTGCTATAAACATGGGTGCACATATATCACTGTGGTATGATTCTTTTAATTCTTTTGGGAAAATACCCAGTAGGGGAATAGCTGGGTCAAATGGGACCTCTAGTCCTAGTTCTTTGAGGTATCTCCATACTGATTTCCACAGTGGTTGCACCAGTCTGCACTCCCACCAACAATGGAGAAGGGTTCCTTTCTCTCCACACCCCTGCCAGCATTTGTTATTGCTTGATTTCATGATAGCAGCCATTCTTTCTGGGGTGAGGTGGAATCTCAGTGTTGCTTTCATCTGCATCTCTCAAATGACCAGTGATGTTGAACATTTTTTCATATATTTATTTGCTGTTTTTACTTCTTTGTCTGAGAAATGCCTGTTCATTTCAGATGATCATTTTTGAACTGGGTCTTTGAATTTGGGGGATCTGATTTTTTTCATTTCTTTATATATTCTAGATAGTAGACCTTTGTCTGAGGTACAGTTGCTAAAAATTTCTTCCCATATTGTAGGTTGTTTCTTAGCTCTGTTGGTAGTTTCTCTTGCAGTGCAGAAGCTTTTTAATATGATGAGATCCCAGTTGTTGATTCTTTGTGCTAATTCCCATGCTACTGAAGATTTGTTCATAAAGTCTTTTCCTATGCCAATGTCGTCAAGAGTTCTACCTAACTTATCTTCCAGCAAGTTTACTGTTTCTGTCTTGATATTTAGCTCTTTAATCCACTTTGATCTTAGTTTAGTGCATGGTGATAGGTATGGGTCTAGTTTTAATCTTTGGCAGGTTGAAATCCAGTTTTTCCAACACTACTTATTGAACAGACTATCTTTTCTCCAATGAGGGTGATTGGCTTCTTTGTCAAAGATGAGGTGGCTGAGTATGTCTGGAGTTGTTTCTGCATCTTCTAATCTATTCCACTGATTTTCGGGTCTGTTTCTTTGCCAGTACCATGCTGTTTTTATCATGGTAGCTTTGTAGTATAGTTTCAAGTTGGGGGTTGTGATACCCCCAGCCATGTCTCTGTTGCCTAGAATTGCTTTTGCTATTCTAGGTTTCTTCTGCTTCCAAATGAATTTTTGGATTGTTTTCTCTAGTTCTGTAAAGTATATTGTTGGAATTTAAATCAGTATTGCATTAAATCTATATAGTAGTTTGGGAAGTATGGCCATTTTCAATATATTGATTCTTCCTACCCAGGAACAAGGGATATCTTTCCATTTTCTTATATCCTCTTTGATCTCCTTCTTCAGAGTGCTGTAGTTTTCAGTGTAGAGGTCTTTTGCTTCCTTTGTTAGGTTGATTCCTAGATATTTCATTTTCTTAGATGCTATTGTAAAAGGAATTATTTCCTGAATTTCTCTCTCAATGTGTCTGCTATTTGCGTATAAGAAGGCTATTGTTTTTTGAGTGTTGACTTTATATCCAGCTACTCTAATGAATCTGTCAATTAGGTCTAGAAGGCTTTTGACTGAGTTTTTTGGGTCTTCTATGTAAAGTATCATATCATCAGCAAATAATGAGTTTCACTTCTTCCTTTCCTATCTTTATTCCTTTTATTTCTTTCTCTTGTCTAATTGCTATGGCTAATGTTTCCAGAACAAAACTGAACAGGAGTGGTGGTAGTGGGCATCCTTGTCTTGTGCCTGATTTTAGCATGAAAGTTTTCAGTTTTTGACCATTTAGTATGATGTTGAGCCTGCGCCTTTCTAAGCAGCCCTAGCCAAGAGTGACAGCCCAAGCAAATTGCTCCGCCCCGTCGAAGGCGGTGTCTGATTGCCAGGACTTTCTAAAAGCCCCTCCCCCTTTCTCTGTGCCTCCCCTCCCAGCCAAGCCAAGACCCCAGATCCCCACACTGCATAGCCCCGCCTCGACAAGGGATGCTGATGGCTCTGGCCAGGCCGGGCCTGGAAGCCAGCCCTGTTCTCTGCCAAGCAGTACACTGGACCCTGGGACCTGCCCAACGAACAAAACAGAGGTCTGGCCTTCATCATGCAGAAAATAGGTTTCATGGTGACGTTTTCATACATGCATGTGACATACTTCCATCGCTGAGGAGCTTACAGCCCTGAGGGGGCGCCGCGCGTTTATTCGTGGGTCTGACAGAATGGGAGCGGTGGTGGTGGTGACCCCTTGGGGAGACCTGCGGATCCCACGCCCTCCTGGGGTCGCGGAGCGCACCTAGTGGTGCCCAGAGCCCCGCACAGACCTAGGCTAGCTCACCGGCGCCCCGATCCTAAGGCACAAAGGAAACCAAAGCAAAGCAGCGGCATACCCCCCAGGGTACAGATGCTCGAGCTCCAGGCGGCACAGGTGGCAGCTCCAGGCCAGGTGAGCGCACCGCACTGCTGTTAGCCGGGTAGAGCGCTACACGCCCGCGCAACGAGGGCCGGCTCCGCAGCGACGCCTCCGGCCACCGGCGGCACTGCACCGCCTCCCTAGGCTCTACCGGCCGCGCATGCCCGGTGCGCTACTCTGCGACCTCCCGTGGCTCCAGAGGTTGCGGAACGGGGTGTGCGGGGCTGGGCTCACCCGGGAAGGGCAGCGCCACTGTTGGGCGGGCCACCGGGGAGGGTCCGGGTCCTCGTCCGCCTGGCGACCTCGCGGAAAGGTTGCTCTGGTTACTCCCGTTTTGCAGCCGAGAAAACCGTCTCAGAGACTGGCAGTAACTCGCCCAAGGTCACAAAGCCAGAGAGGTGAGTGATGTGTCGGGATTCAGATTTAAGCGTCCACACCCCACGCCCCAGGACTTCGCTGGAGGAGAGCTAAGTGCGGCGAGTACCAGGCCTGCGTCCCACCAGCTCTGGGGCGAAGAGGCCTTCATCCCTCTTTCATAGGTGAGCAAGCTAAGGCTTGAAGGAGCTGTAGAAATTTCTGAAAAGTGGAGAGGACAAGGGCACTTTCTTTGGCCTTCTGTTGTGTGTTCTTACAGCGACTGAGGGCCCCGCAAAGCTCCCAGTGTGGGTCTAAGGGGCAGTGGGGTTTTAGTCCAGCGACCTAATTAATATTCGGGAATGCTGGAGGCTCCTTGAGAAAAATAAAACGGGGTAATGTGGTGTGGACGGCTATGCAGAGGAACAGAAAGCAGAACTCAGTAAAGGACCCCCTAAGATCACACAATTTATAAGTGCCAGGATGATCTAAATCCACAGGCTTTCTCTTCTCTTCCCCAAATATGCGGTGCGCTGCGTGGCCCAGGGCCTTTGCACATGCTCCTCCCCCCCGCTGAAAACTCTTTCTGCCCCCATCCCCCAGAGACCATCTCAAAAGCTCTTCCCCTGCACCTTCCAGGTCATCCCTTCTCTCGCTTTTCACCCACTCCCTGCCATGATGCACTACCCAGCTTTATTTCCTCCCTGGCATCCAGCCTGCCTGCACATTAATTTCATGTTTTCCTTTACTGGTTTGTGGTCTGCAATCCCCAACAAAATGAACGCTCCCTGAAGGCTGCACCTCTCACCCTAGCACTGAGACAGAAGCTGAACTCCATCACTGCTCCACCAAGGTGTGCTGAGTGCCCGAGGCCGTGCCGCAGGGCAGCTGGTGCCTCTTACCCTCTTACCCTCCAGAACCTTGGGGGGGTGGTCCTTTGTTGGCCTTCCCAGCTTCCTGGTGGCTTTTTAACTCCAGTCTGTGCCTCACTTTTCAGGCCTGTCCTCTGTGAGTCTGTGTCGCTACGAGGGAGTCACCTCTCTTACCTCCTCTTCCATTCAAGGGAAAAGGCCCTGCTTAATGACAATGATCACAATGAACCTACTTCCAAAAGGTCACATTCACAGGTAGGCAGATGTCTTAGTTACTTTCTTTGTCACTAAGACACAATCCCTGATGCTGGAACATTAAAGGAGAAGAGATTTATTGTGGATTACGTTGCAGTCCATAGTGGGCTGGCTCCAGGTCTCCATGGGGATTGGGGCATGGTGGACAGGGAGCAGAGGGCAAAGAGAGCAGCTAGGAAGGGAGACAGACCCTTCCAGGCCCCCGTGACCACCCCTTCCCACCAGACCCCACTTCCTAACTGCAAATCAACTTTAAGACCCTATAATCCAATTCCCTTCTCGAAGCCCCACCTATACATGCAGGAGGCTCTTAGGGGACCTCTGGATCTCAACCCTAACCGCAAGGGGACACCCTTCAGTCCACAGCAGAAGTGACCCATGAAACACCAAAACAGGAATTCAGGTGCAACAAATGCCAGCATGCCTATGGTGAAAAAAGAACCGCCTTTCATTGCTGGTGGGGATGTAAACTGGTACAACCGTTGTGGAACTCAGCATGGAAATCTCTCAACTGAAATTAGAAATTCCACGTGACCCAGCTAGCTGCCTTCTAGGTATCTTCCCCAAAGAGCTTCAGACGTCATACTACAGCAATACATGCATCCCAATGTCTTTAGCAGCACAACTCATAATAGCAGCTGGTATCTCCATCAACAGATGACTGGATAAAGACAATGTGAGATATATATATTAATCAGCTATAAAGAATGGCAAATTTGAGACATTTGTTGAGCAATAGATGCACCTGGAAAATACAATGTTGAGTGAAATAGAAGGGGACAAGCGGACAGATCTCTTGCAACAGGGAAGGGGTCCAAGGGAACAAGGGTAAAGGGCGAGGAGAAAGAGAAGAAATAAGTAGAATAAAGACGTGCCATGTACAGGAACCTAAGAACCCCAGTGAGTGTAAACATTATATGCTATAGCATGAGCTGAGATTAGTAATAGCAACAAGAATGAAAATGGAGTAGAAGAAGTGGAGGAGGAGAGAGGGAGACGGACGGGTAGGGGCTTAAGAAAAGGAAACTAGCTGTGGTATGTGCATGTACCCACTCCCCAAGACGACTGTAAACTGCATGGACTGCGGACACGTACTAATACATGTTTTAAAGTCTAAAGAAAAGTACAAAGGAAAACTAAAACAAGAATTTAGGGGAACTACGCAGGAGGGTGGGGAAGGAAGCATGAAGGGCAGCCATGTCAGTGTGGGAAGGGTGAGGGGTTCACACTGCCGGATGAACTGGCCCCCCATCCAAAGGCTTCTGCAGAACAACACTTCAACCAACTATCAAGGTTTCTGCAAGAGTGGTTTCTACCCCCGCGGGATCCTCTTCCAGGATGTAAACATCCCATTTCTAGACCCATTTTATCTCCCTGCATTTGGGCTTCTGAGAAATGTGAGGGTAGGTTTTTGGTCGCTTCCTATAAATCGTCGCCCAATTTCTCTTGTTCCATGTGGATGCCTCCCTGGAGAAAGAAGGTTCTATTACTGACTTTTACGTAAAACCTGAGGTTTAGACAAACTAGAGAACAGGCTTGCTCTCTCTTTGTACGAGAGAGCTGGGATTGGCAACATCTCCAACTTGAAACCTGCAATACCTTTCATCAATTCTATGAGTCTAAAAAGTGCAGAACTTGGTTGTGCTGCCTGCCTCGAAAGCACAAGGTCCTGAGTTCGATCCCTGGTACCCAAAAAAAAGTGCAGAACTGTGACCCACGCTTGGAAGTTACAAGGTCAGACGACAAAAAGCAAGCTAAGATGTGGAGAACAATTTCTCTAAATTGTAGACTTCTGATTGATTCTCTGCTACATGGAATCACCTTCGTTTCCCGATCTGGCTCCTTTAACGCTAGAGATTTTCAGGCAGGGACCAGTTCAGATTCTCAGTGCCCTTCCCAACCTGCCCCACTCCTGTGGGAAGACTTTGAACTCTGCAGCTGTGTTTTTCCGAGAAGCCCATCAGCCAGCATTGTCTCTGAGCCGGGCTCCTTTATCAGGACAAGGCCAAGAGGACTGCACCAGGAGCAGGCGTTCTGGGCCTCGCTGCTCTCAAGGCCAGCGGTCATGGCCCGTGCCTAGCGTTCTTGCTGATCTCCACCTCTCCCTTGGGCACCGCACCGCCTGCGAACCCTACATCTCCATGTGGTGTCCTGCCCACCGTCCAGGCTCGCCGGCCTCTTTCTTCCAAAGGCGCCAGCCCTGGCCCTTCCCCTACCACAGCCTTGAACCGAACTTGCACCATCACTGTGGAGAACCTGCACCGTGCAGGGGCGCTGCTGCCCGCCACAATCCGGGGCTGGTCTACTTTGTGGGGAGCAGCGCCGAGATCCCAATCACGGGAACCCTGGCCAGCGGGGCTCCGTCTGCTCACAGCGAGTCTGTTCTAGGCAACTCTTTGCTCAGGAAGGCCCGGGTGCGCGCCTGGTGGAGGGGCACCGGTTATGGAGAAGGAGGCTGGAGAGCCATCGGGCCCTGAAGGAGCTCACACGTTGCAGACTGTCCCACAACCGTGGTCTCGGCTGAGGCTCACGACTTGAATGCTGGATGAGGCTCTGGAACTCAGGTTTGGTCTTCTGCAGCTTTAGACACGAAGCATGGAGACTCAAGGGGTCGAGGGCTTCCACATCCCGGTCCAGCAGCTAGCAGGCACAGGAGAGGGATTCAAACCCAGGACCTCAGGACTATCTCCTGCAACGCTGCTCCCTAAGGAAGAGGACTCAGGTCGGGGACCTGGGCGCCTTTGCTCAGCTTCCATTGCCCGCAGCAGGACTAAAAGCTCCATGCGGGCAGGCATCTGATAGGCTCCGGGCGCGGAATCCGCCTCCTGGAGCAGGGCCTGCAGTGCGCGTGCGGACGGTGCCCGCTGCGGGTGCAGCGGGTGGGGCTGGGCGCTGCGCCCAGAGCCCGGCCCCTGGGCAGGCGAAGCTGTGCGCAGACGGCTCGGCCGGGTCGAGCCTGAGCTCCCGGGAGGCGCAGCCTGGGGGACCTCGGACAACGGCCTCACGCTGCACCCGCGCGCACTGCGCACGCGCACCGCGCCCGGCTCCGCCCCCGGGTAGGAACCTACAGCAGGCGCGGCGGCGGGTGTGCGGCCGCCGCCTTAGGGACCGGAGCGGACCGGTGAGTGCCCAAGCGGGGTGAGGGCCCCAGGCAGCGTGCGGGCGGGGCGGCGGGCGGCGCGGAGCGGCGGGGGGGGGGGCACGGGGCCGGGGCGGGGGCGCGCGGCGCCCGGGCGTTGGAGGCCCCGACCCCACGCGATCCGGGCTGCCGTGGAGGCCCGCAACGGTGACGCTGCGCCGCTGGCCGGGCCGGGGGGCCGGGGGGCCGGGGGGGCCGGGCCTCGCCGCGGGAGGGGGCGCCCCGGCCGCCGCGCTCCTGCCTTTGTGCGGCAGCGCCCGGCCCGGCCCGGTGCGGGCTGTCGCCCCGTCCCCGCCCCCAGCGTTTAAATGATGCCTCGCTCCGAGGCCCGCGCCGAGCAGGAAGTGTCGTCAGGAGGCCATTTTTAAAGCCTCTGCGGCCCCGCCGGCCTTGACGCGGAGGCCCCCGGCGTGCGGAAACCCCTCCGGGACGCCCGCCCGGCGCCCCCCGGCCCACTCGGGCACCCCCGCCCCCCGCCCGGCCCGGACGCGCGGCCTGGACGCGTCTCGAAGGGGTGTGCGCCGCCAGGCGAGCCAACAATAAACTTGAAATCCAGACTGCATTGTCTTTCCTTGGAGAGGTGCAGGGCGTCGGGCTGGGCTTGTCCGCAGGCACTGTGCGTGGTGTGGGCAGAGAAGGGGCTTTGAATCGTTCCAGAGGCCGATGTCACGCGCTGGGCCCGGGCCTGTCCCTGTCCCTGTCCCTGCTGGCCCTTTCTTATCGCCTCGCCTGGGGGTGGGGCAGTTTGAGGCCAGGGAAACCAGAAGGAGAACAGGTCATAACCGAAAAGAAAAAGCCAAAGCAGAGAAGAGGACATGTTGGGTACTGGGGTAAGGAACACCTTATCAAAGTAACATTAAAAAAAAAAAATAGAAGTCCGTTGGCCTGTTTAACATAGGAGTCCAAGCAGCTAAACTGTTGGGTTGTGTCGGGGTCCTGAACGCATCATCACAAGTTTAGAACCGAAATCTCCTTGGAAGCCCCACAGGCCTTCGGTAGGAGGCTATGATGTTACGTGGAATAAATCAGACGCACAAGCTTAAAGATCACATGGTTTCTCCTATAGGAGAAACTCAAAGTGTAAATAAAGAGCAAAATGAAAGATAGTGGGAAATAGTGAAATAGAGCTCTTGCAAATTGGGAAGGGGACCGGGAGGTGGAGGGAGGTGGCTGGGAACACAAAAAGAATGAAGATGTTTTGTGTGCCCCTACCAGCTCTCCGTGAGAAACATAATCATTATATACTGCAACGCATACTAATACAAATAAAGAGCAGAGGAGGAGCTCTAAGATAGGGCTCCATCTCTCTGACTCACAGATGCAAAGTTCAGCCCCACCCACGATTGGGGGCCGACACCAGCCCAAGGTTCTGGAAGCCCACAAAATCTTCTGAGAAACCAATGACATACAGTTTCCTTGCTTAGAGTACCAATTGAGTATTCTAATTTTTAAATGGTATGATATTATCTTTAACCAAGGATGCATGTTTTTTAAAAATTACTTTTCTCTTGGCCCTCATGTAGTATCCTTGAAAACTTAACAGGTTTTTGTATGAGTCCAGTTTTATTATACAGTACTCACAGCATTTCAAGTGCAATTTGAAAACAACAAAGAACATTACTTTGTTTATTGGGTCTCCTCCCTGATCTGATATGCTAAACTCGATTTGTAAAACTCAGAAATGACAGTTCAACACACACACATACACACACACTTCTTTCTCTCCTGGCCTGTTTGCTTGTAAGAGGAGCTGAGCCAGTGTTCGTGCATGAGGAAGAACAAAGAACATCTTTATTGTTGTCACTAGGAAGGCTGCTGCCATTTCTTTGACTCACTCTTTCTTTCAACCCAGGGAGCCTTCTGCAGCCGAGCCCTGTGCTGTTGGTTATGATAAGCAGAGTTTTCCAATCGGGATTGTTCTCTCTGCCTGTTGTCTACTGCACCCCCCGCCATACGCAAACCCAGCCAACCACAATTTGTAGGACTCATCTGCAGCTGCAGACATTCCCAACGTGCACTGGGAATGGGGAAGCTTCAGACTTACCTGGGAAGAATTTAAAACTGCAGGTTTTAAGCTGCCCCAGGGAACGAACACTCGTGTCTCAGAAACACTTCTGCGGCTCATTCTCTTATTTTCTAGAAGAAACGTGCCCCCCTCCCCCCAAACAAAGCTGTGCAGCTATAAATCTGAAACCCTGGTGTCTGGCTTCTGTTGCAGGCTCACTGTGCAGCCCAGGGTGCTGAGTGTAGACACCCACAGCAGGGCCTGAAGTGTGGCGGAGAAGAAAAGGCCTGAAGGAAGAGCCCCTGAGACCTGCCCCTCCCCCAGCGGCTCCAGGCAGGAAGTCCACGCAGTGCTCAGGCCGAGCCCTCGAACTTCACATCCCAGCTCCAGGCTCCACGCTCCACTCAGCAGGGTAACAGCAAAACGAGTTGAGATTGGATCACTGCAGCAGCCCATTCTCTAGCTCTTTGTGACGACAGCACAGGCATAGACCTCTTCCAGACCCATTGAAGACGCAGGTCATTGAAGGCTTGCTTTGAGGGGTATGGAGGTAATGTGAATCTGCTCCTGCTGGCACCCTGTCTATCTGACTTGGTGCCAACCACTAAGCAGGCGCACATGCGCACCGGTCAGATCGTTGCTGCAGGGGTCTCTGCTGAAACTACCCACTTCTTCCTCTTCTTGCCATACTCCTAGGGATAGCAACCCATGGCAGGTCCCCAGTCTGTGCACACTGTACTCAGGCCGGGCCAGGCACTGCCCAGCACATTCAAGTTGCCGAGGATCTGCAAAGTAGATTCTGTCTTTATGCACGCAAGAAACAACAGGGATGTCCCCAGGGTCGCACAGCTGGGCAGGGGTAGAACTGAGCCTGTGTCCGGTCACCCACTGCGTCCCAGGCAGTAGCCTTGCTCCACCCCCAGTAGAAGATACTGCCAGGCGTTGGTGTCCTTCCAGCCACCCCACATGCCCCTGCACCTGTGTTGTCACATGGGTCCAACTGGCTGCTTGTTCGAATCACCTAGGAAACATTGAAAAGCCCAATGTTTGGACTCGCCCTGCCTCCTCCCCAATTTAAGTAGAGCCTTTGGGAGCAGGGCCCAGGCATCATTATTTTTAAAGCCCCAAGAATTTCAGTGAGTAGCAGCATAGTCCATCGTCCCAGAGACCTCCTCTAAACTCGACGAGTGCTTCCTGACAAGTTTTGCCTTCCCAGAGCCAAGACTAAGGGGGAAGATGTTTATTCTCAGTTTGAAACTCTTAACCTGTTTCTTCTGCAAAACTCTAGTTTTGCTTTGAGGCAGGAAGGAGGTGGATAACAAAAATCTATGTGTCCATTTTAAGCATCTTTAGAGATCTCAAGACAACTCTGTGTGTGTTGCATACTTTAGTGCATTCGGAATTTTATAATATTGCTTGTATTACTCCTCGTTCTTACCACATATGTACTTAATGCTAGTAAGTATATTTGCTCCTTAACATTTCTTCCTTATGTAAAACTAGTTACTTTAGACTCCAAAGACTGCAACACTGGGTGCATTCTTTCTTAGCAAAGAATTTCTCTTAAATTGTTGAGAGAACAAGCCCATAAAATTACTACTTTGTTTAGACTCCGTTGATGTTTGAGGCAGCGCCAAGTCACCCCCAAAGACCTGTAGGAGGGGCAGGAGAGAGGGCTGGCCCTGGCCCTGCCCATCTTTGACTCATCTGCCTCCCTTGTTTAGCTTTCTGGTTTCTGCTTCTCTGGACCTTTCAACACTCTTCTCCATGTGAAGGTGTCTTACAAAAACGTGTTGACTTTTGTCTTGATAAAACACCTCTTGGCCAGTCATACAGTGAGCTGTCACTGTATCCACCCGTCAGCCGTGTCGAGTAGGTGTCATTACTCCTGTGTTACAAGTGAGGAACCTGGCTCAGGTTAACAGGTCTGAAATCACACAGCTAGCTAGTAAGCCAGAGACCAGGTTCTGGACCTGGCTCTTGTTATCCCGTTACTCTTTCCGCTCTTCCACGGAGCCGTGTTCACCTAGAAGGCAGCAGCCTTCTGGCCCCATTGTGTTGTCCAGGCAACACAATTCATTTCAGAAGGAAGATCGGGCTCCCAAGGGTGTTGTGTTCGTCTGCAACCTTTGGAAGTATTCTTTTGCCATCAAGATGGCAGTCGGTTTACAATGTTAAGCGTAAGGTAGCTTGGCGTAAAGATTGCAATGCGTAATTATGTTTTTCTCTATTTAGATCTAGTCAGTTCATTTCCGACTCATTAACAGTCAGAAAAGCTCTTGATTAGGCAGTGGTTTCTTCCTCGGTGTCATCTCCAGTTTACATATATAATGTTGAATTTTTTCCTAATTACCTGTTGCTCTTGTACATGGGCACTTCAGGAGAAGTCGAATTGATTTAAAGTTTAGGTTACTACAAAAAGCTCGTTAGAAATCCTTTGATGGCTAAATAGACAAAAGGAGTGCATAGACATAGTCTTTGAGTGGCTGTGCCGTTGGGCAAGTGCCTTTATATACATTACCCAGTTTGCTTCTGATCATCCTGTAAGCTTGAAGATATGGAAGTGATTTCCTTGCCTGGCAGTGAATAGAGATGAATCACTTGCCTAAGGAGCCGCCACGTAAGGGATAAGAGCCGAGTTGGAACCTCAGACCTTTCTGTCTTTTGCAGTTCATGGGTACAGCAGCTGCATCACTGTCCCAGTGATGGATGTGGTAGGATCCACAGTCAACAATGAAAGGAGGATTTCTGGTTGAAATGGCTGAAAAGAGGTGCTTCAGTTTGTTTTTCCTTTCAAAAAGGATATGGTCAGTCAACTAATGCAGAGTTTGCTGGGCATTTCTCATACATACAAAAATGTATGCGGTAGAATTGGCCAACCGCTTCTCTTTTCACGTTAACGTCTTACACAGAAGTACGTTCATTTGCTACAGGGCCGTTTCACAGTGCGGCTGAGCTTTGAGAGAAGGGCAAAGCCAGGCACGGTGTTGCAAACCTGTATTCACACTTTGACAGGTTGGGGCAGGAGGATTGCAGGTTTGAGCCCAGCCTGGACAACTCAGCAAATTCGCCAAAAACCTGTTTCATAATTTAATGTAAGAATTTATTTTTTAAAAGGGCTGGCTATGTAGGTCAGTGCAAAGGTCCTGCATTCAATTCTGTTACACAGTCACACACACACAGAAAAGGAAATGAGAAAAGGTAGGTCAGTAACTAGCTCACACATATCCAAAGTGAGTGAGTACTCAGTAGTGGAGCTTTTCTGTAACATGATGATTAAACACAGCTGGTAGCCACTTTCCCACTAAAACTAACAGGTTGTTTGCTCCAGAAGTAAATCTCTTTCGAACAAGTGTGATTTAAATTTTAACATGAGATCCAGTGTATGTTCTGAGAGCAGTTGTCAGGCAGCTAAGTACTCTATCAATGAGCCGGCTTCTTCCAGAGTCACTGTTTTTCCCCTCATATCCCCGTAAGTGTTCAAGAAATCCGGGCAAGCGAGCTCAAAATCAGAACGCCCTCCCACAGCGAAAGCAGGAGGCCTTTCCCCAGGGCTTTCCTGCAAAGACAGGCAAGACAGTGCAGAGAACAGATTGCAACAGCCGTGCATCTCTGGCCTGTGACAGTCACCTTTGGCTTTTGCTGTAGATAATTCCACATTAGAGAGCTACATTAGAAGCGGCGACGTTATGTGTGGACGACGGATAGCTCACTGTTGAATGGACATCTTCCTGTGCCGTGAGGTTAGCCATGCTTCACTTAGGCCTTCTGAGGATGTTTCTCATCCTAGGGGTCAAGCGCAGAGGCTTCTGGTAAGGCACCATGTGTTTACATGTAGGTAAGCTCTGACACCGATGTTCGTGGTGGTTTCCATGGTGGCCTCAGCATCAGGTGCACCGTGCACAGCTCCGCATCGGCCACGTCGTCTTGATCTTTGGTCATCAGCCCACTGAGCAGTAACTTGCCAGAGGACTCAGCCTCACAGGTGGTTGCACTTGTGTGTCACCCAGATGGAGGCTGTCGTGTGCAGGGCACCGGGCCTGGCCCCCTTCGCATGGGCAGGCTGTGCTCAGGAGTGCTCACGTCCAGATACCAGCGCCTCCCCTCCCCTCCCCTCCCCTCCCCTCCCCTCCCATACTGCAGCTTCCATTTACCTTGGTCTCTGCACGATGTAACTGAGAGGTTTGCCCTACTCCCACGGACAGCCACAAGTTGTGAAGGCTGAAGAGAACTTTGCTTGTTTTGAAGAAACCTCACCTCTTTGCCACCGAGACTTAGGGAAATGGCAATGTAGCAACATGTCATTATTTTGACAGTAGTTGAGAGTCCAAGAATATTTTGTTACGGCTCAGCAGAGCCTCCTGCTTCACACTGGCTCTTGTTCCAGTGACTTCATAAGTCAGGATGCATATTGCTTATGATCTTTGACTTACTATGGTTCCACTTAAGATTTTGTGACTTTACAGTGGTGCAAAAGCAGTATGCATTCAGTAGAAAGTGTATGGTTCATTTCTGTCCTTTCCCGATGCAGTAATAAGCAGTGCAGTACTCTCTTGTGCTGTAGGGCAGACGCAGTGAGCCATAGCTCCCAGTTAGCCGCAGAATCATGAGTGTAAACCACCAGTACTGTACTCTGCACCGTGCTGTATTCAGCAAGCCACATGAGATATTCAGCACTTTATTATGAAACAGGCTTTGTGTTAGATGATTTTCTCAACTGGAGGCTAATGTGTAGATGTTCTGAGCGTCTTTAAGGCAGACTGAGCTAAGCTGTGCTTTTCAATAGGTTAGGTATATTAAATGTATTTTTTACCTACACCATTTTCAATTTTTGTTGGGTTTGCTGGGCTGTAACCCCATTGTAAGCAGAGGAGTATCTGTAACTGCTTGGGTAGTTTTTTAAGAGGGATTGCTGAGAGGACTGTGTGTTCCTCAGGCACTCAAGCCAGCCTGATTCTCTGAAGACTTTTTCAGGATTCTCTTCTGTTTTTTCAGATGGTTGTAATCTTGCCATCCAGTCTAGTTTGACTTAGAGGGAATGACACCCTCCCAGCTCTGCAGGGACTAGAGAAAATGGCAAAACTGCACTCCGCGATGTTTGAAGAATATCAGAGGCTGAGAAAGGTGCCAAAAAACTGAAAATGGGGCAAATGGAATCCTGGTTTGGATAGAATAGAAGACTCTTGTCACATATTTCTTGCTGTTGTTGTTGAGAATTACTTAACGTACATATAAAGTGTTATGTTGAAACAGTCGGTGAGCAAGTTGTGCTGGGCCAAGTAAGTAAATCAGTTTCTTTTCTCTCAACTTGAAGCTGGTAGGCAAGAGCTTAAATTTACATATTGTTCGGTATGCAAATCTTTGGGACAGAATTGAGGACCCAGGGCTGCAGGATAGGAGGAGAGAAATGCAGATTAATAATTGACCTATTGAGAGCGATTAGGTTATTTTTTGCAGCTCCAGAGTCAAGGTGGAAGAAGGTTACAGGGAAGCTGACTTCAGTTTCATTGAGGGATGATTTGTTGACCATGAAAGCTATTTGAAAGTAAAATCTGCTGTCAAAAGAAGGAAGCTTGGTGTTTAGAGCACCAACTGTGTGGTCAGTTGGTGGAGATGTTTTAAGGATTTAAATGTGGCTGGAAGCTGTAGTGGTTTCAAATCTGGGTTTTCATTGGAAGCATTTGGGGTGCCCCCTCCTCCCCTTTCCTGGTGGACTTGGAGTAACTAGCTCTGGGACGCAGCCCAGGAGTGTCTGTTTCAGGGTGAGCTTGAGGCCCCTGCAGATTGCAGACCCCTGGGCGGAATCCCGTATCACTGGGGAAGCCTCTGCATTTTTTCTTTGGGCCTGTGGCTTTCTCGGGCTCCTGCTGACTTCCTTGGTTTAGCTAGATTGGAACACCAGCATGGACATACAGACGAGAGGAGTGTGCTGAGATGATTAAGCCTGTTTTCCCACAATCAGCAACACAGGCGAGGCTTAGAAATCCTGTAGTCCAGCCCTGCATTTCATGGATGACAGAGCCAATACCAGTGGGTGGTTTGCTTGAGATCACTTCAAAACTCAGAAGTTCTGGCTGCCACCTCTGTCTTCTCTAGAGCCAGTGCAAAATAAAAGTGTGTGACAGTGTCTCCCAGTGACTTCTGAAAGGCCTAGCTGGTGTTGTAGCAGGAGTGCAGTAGAATAGAAAGTTCTTGTCATTGCCAGTGTTCGTCTGTCACCAATTCAGGGCATTTCGTGTGTCCTATCCAAAATCAGGGTCCTGTAGCATAGGTATGTGTTTGAACATGGAGGGGACAGACAGCACCTCGAGGCCCCCAGGGCCCTGTCCACTGGATGCCCAATATCATGTGTGGTCCGGCAAGTCTGACTGAATCCCTAGATGCCATCAGAGTAGAGTTGCATGCTGGAAATTGCTCTTGAAAGAAGGTAACTGTCTGTCACTGGAGCAGAATTGGAAAAGAGAACATTACAGATGAAGGTTGTGATCAAACGTGAAATGGTCATTTAGTGCTTTCCAAAGCTGCTTTGAAAGGGCTAGTTTTGGGCCACATCTGAATAAGCAGCAGTTGTTCTGACCCTGCAGAGAGGCCTTTCTGCTCCCCTTCCCCGGCCCTTCAAACCAGCTTTGAGTCCTTAGCCAGCAGCTCTGCCTATGCCCAGCACCAAACAGACTCACTGTGTGCCTCTGTGTGCCCGTTGACACTTGGAGATGGACTTTAAACTCCCAAGGGCTCTCTTACACTCTTGAGGATTGTAGTCATCATTGAACCAGCTGTGGGAGGGTTTGGAGAAGTGTCCCTAGTTCATTTTGATTACCATATGAAAAAAGTGAGGTTGAAAAGATCCAAGGGGTCTTAGGCTTGTACCCATCCTCACAGTAGCATGGTTTTAGTTTGGCTTTTAGCATGATATGGTCCAAAAAGGAAGTCTAAAGATTATGTAAAAATTAGCCACTGTGTGACACATAGCGTGTGGGTACCAGAGGACTGACTTTTGTGCCTTAGAAAACCCTTGTCATGCAAGCCTCAGTCCAAGCTGTTCGTGGTCTCCGTGCTGCCGTTGTTTTGTCCCTCTCAGACTCTGGGCCTCACAGCAGATCGAGATTGTTGGACTATCAATCAGGTCATGTCCTGCCGCTGCTCCAGTCTCTCACCTGCTTCTCTGTCTTGTGTTGAGGAAAAGCCACATTTCTGTGCCGCAGTGCTGCAGAGCAGCGATGGCGAACCTTTTAGGACTTTCAGTGATAACAAACAGCTGGCTGCAGCACAGGTGCCATAGGTTCACCACCCCTGTTGTAGATCTTTCTTTGTCTGGTCTCCCCTTTCCCTCTGACTGTGTCTGTAGCCCTTCCTCCCCTCTTCCCAAGTGCATTAGGCTTACTTCCCCCAGACCTTGGCTGCCTCTCTACTTGAAACTCTGTTCTTCCAGATGCCCACAGAGGTCACTTCTTGGTTGCCCCTAGATCTCTGCTCATCTATCACTTACCCAGCTTGACCGTTTGCCCAGCTGTCCTCACCTGCGAACGCCAGCTCTCCACACACACTCATGTACACCCTTGCTGTCCTTGCCTGACTTTAATGGTGTTTCTTTGACAGTTATCTTAACCGCCGTTCGTTCGACAGTGCCGTAGTCTTGCATTGTGAGTGTAGGGACTGATTTGCTTTCGTTCACAGCCCTGTAGCCCATTGGATAATGTCTGGCACTTGAAAGGTGCTCGGTAAGATGCTTCCTAATATTGTCGGTTCTGCTGGCTTCTTGCCACTTGTGACGGTAGATTTCAGTGTATAAGAAAGAGCTGGAGCCCAAGCTGAACATAAGCAGTAACATGGAAGCGAATGCGAACACTTCCCTGGGTGACTTCACACATCAGAATCCAGAACTGACAGTGCCCTACGCCAGGCTGCGTAAGGCCAATGTGAAATTACACTTGCACCAGCACTGGCCAAAGGCTGTGCTATGTGACTACTGTGATATCTCCTCCAGCATGTTTGTGTTCAGGGCTGTCTAAAATGGTGGCGTTTAGGGGCTCAGTTTGAAAATTTTCAGTTTAGCTGGGTTGCAATTGATGTTGCATTATTATAACTCAGGTAAGATCCCAGTTTGAGATTTAGCATAGAATTCTTAAGGGCATTAAAATACAGGATAAGCTTAGTAATAGCTTAGCTAATCCTTATATTCTTCTAATTGTGCTTTATGATTTTGTTTTCCTGTAGTGATCCCTGGACTGCCAAAGTATTGAAAGCAGTCACATTTTGGATCATGTACCTACAGTGGCAGTACACGAAAAAAGGTTATTAAGCGTACACCAGGAATTGGCCGCTGCTTTTCCACCAGTCACAAAATGTGTTGAAAGATGCCTCGAAAGGATTTAGCATGTAAATCTTTCTGAATTTGTCAGCTGTTTTTAGAAATGCAGATAAAGAAAATGAAGGATATCAGAGAACAGCTGTATACTGCACAAATGAATGGTGGACACAGCTCCTTGACCATGTCGCCCAAACAGCCTAATTCTAGTAGAGCAACTCGGCCAGATAGACAAGAAGCACAAACCCTCTTGTACCAAGGCTCAGAGGCAGAGGCTGCCTTGATGACCATTGCCACATGTGTGAAGTGCAAAAGTGTTCACAAAATCCCTCTTCAGGATTTGAAGAAAGATACTGGACAAAGCCAAAAGGAAGACAAATATGTCTGTCTCAATTGCAGCATTCATGTGTCTCCTCCTCGTTTTCATTTTGTGAACAATAATCCCAGTGCCACCCATGTTGGAAATAATACGGAAACTATCTCAAGTCCTGTCAACAAATTTAAGGTAAGGAACTTTAAGCCAGGCAAATATTATTGTGATAAATGTCGGTTTTCTACAAAAGACCCACTGCAGTACAAAAAGCACACACTTCAACATGAAGAGATTAAATTCATTTGTTCTCACTGCAGCTACATTTCGTACACAAAAGGAGAGTTTCAGAGGCATCTGGTGAAGCATACAGGCATATTCCCTTATCAGTGTGAGTACTGTGACTATGGTGCTATTAGAAATGATTACATTGTGAAGCATCGGAAAAGAGTCCACGAGAGGGCCGGGGCTAAACGGCCACTCAAGACTGTTGGTAAGCTAGAGCCGAAAAGAATCAGCATTTCAAGACAAAACACAGAGCTTTTGAAGGCTCCCAGTCCAAGGACTATGGTTCAAAATAAGTTGTCCGATCAGCTTTCAAGGTTCTCTCTCCAAGCAAATAAAGACAAAATGCACAGCATCATGCTGTTACCTGAATCAAAAGAACACCAAAAAGATGTAGTGTGCGTTCCAAACAAAATGACCCTACCTGAGCCTAACGAGGCCGGTCTGTTTGGGAACAAAAGCGTTGAGGTAGAAGTGTTGTCCCCTTCAAAGGAACCTGTTCAGCCAGGTGTGCCGTTGACAGTGGTGGCCCCGTCAGAGCTTGTTGTTCCTGCAAACTGCTTAGCCCAGTTGATAGACGTGAAGGTTGTCAACGGCACACAGCAGCTTGTTCTGAAATTGTTTCCACTGGAAGAAAATAATCGCCTTGAAGCTGACAGGGGTAAGGGATGTAACTCTGAGCATACAACTAAAGAGAGGCATTCAAATGAACAAGAAAAAATACTTGGTGCCGAAAAAACAAATTCGCTAACAATTGAAGGGAATGTTGGGAAACTTTTAGGCATTGACAGTCTTCAATCTTCAGTTCAGAAGCAACTTAAAAATGTGAAATGGGTAAAGTCTTACGATTTTTTCATGTCAAACTCTAGTGTTCACAACTATAGAGAATCCTTTTTTAATTCTGATATGGTTGAGGACTTGCAGAGGAGAAACAGTTTGTATGCACATAGAACCGCCCTTCCTTCTCTTGCCTTAAAAACCCACTCTCCGTCATCTGTAGTAAGAAACAGTGTTTTCTGTGGTCTTGGACCTGCATCAAACCCTTTTCCATATAAAGCTGCTGCTGCTTTCACTGAAGATGGAAGAAATTTACGCAGTGACTCGCAGCAGTCATTTCCTCTTGCTGCGTGGCCTGCAGCTCTTTCCTTTTCTGGAGAAAGGGGTGTATTGCCCTTAAGTGAAAATGACTTGGAACCTCGAAGTAATATTAGTATTCCTGTAAAAATGGTTTCCTCTAATAGAAAGCTGGAAGACAACCAGACAAAGCAAAGCAAGGTAATTTCAAATGTCGGTCAGATTTCCTCTCCACATAAAAGTGAGTATTTACACATAAATATAACTGGAGAAGAAAGAGTTAAGTCTCACCAAACCAGGGAAAAGCCTGTAGAGTTGGATTCTGAAAGGACTAAGGACACTTTCGATGGCCCAGTCATCTCATCAGTATTTTCTCTGAGCTCTGGATCTGAAAATGTGCCAGAGAGTATTAAGTGGAATAGTTCAACATCCAAAATAAAGTCAATTGAGCTCTTGCGCAGGAAGATAGCTCAGTTAATTGAGTCCTGTGGCAAGCCTTCCTCTTTGTCTGCAAATGGCACACACCGTCGTTCTGTGGGGCAGGCATCCAAGGTAAGTGCAAAAGCAGCTTCTGAGTGTATTGAAGAACTTAATGTGTCGCTTACTGGCCCTGGACCTTCCACAGGTCCTCTCCAGAAACCTCAGAATGAAGTTGCTATTATTGGCAGTGGACAGATTACACAGCCGGAGATCTATCCACAGTTCACCAGCAGCGTCAATGCTCGGAGAACTGAAAGCAGAGGGACCAGAAAGGCACCCATGGCTACTCCAGTGCTGATCCCCAAGGGGGCTGTGTTAAGGGTTCTCAACTCCTCAGAGGACGCTCACATCATAGAGGCCACCTGCGATGCACCTGTCACCATTCCTTGCAGTGAAGCTCATTTACCAAAACCAGTTCCAGTCCGTCCTGTGAAACAATCAGACTCAGTCTTGCAGCCTTTGATGAGTGAAAGTGACCCAATAGACATGTCCTGGAGCCTCGAGACATCTCTTCGGCCGAAACTTAGAAAAGAGGATGCCATCTGTACTACCACTCCTAAGAAAACAGGTACCATGCATGGGCAGCATGGGAGGCTGCTCTCCAGAAGTCTTCCTGGGAGCAGGAGTAAAAGCAAGCAAGTAAGCTCATCCAAGAAGAAGAGCAAGATTCAGGCTGAGTCCAGCCGCTGCCTCAAGGATCCTTCCATTTTTCAGGTTGCAAGACAGCTTCGACTGGTAGCAGTTAAACCGGACCAGTTGATTAAATGCCCCCGACGGAACCAGCCTGTCATTGTGCTGAATCATCCCGATGTTGACTCACCAGAAGTGACCAATGTGATGAAGGTAATCAACAAGTACAAAGGCAATGTCCTGAAAGTGGTTTTGTCCGAGAGGACTAGGTGTCAGCTGGGCATTCGCCGGCATCACCTACGACTCACCTACCAGAACACAGAGGAAGCTAGCCAGATTAAGAGGCAAATGATGTTGAAGATGAAACTGAAAAAAGTTCATAAAAACAACTACCAAGTGGTGGATTCCTTGCCTGATGACTCGTCACAGTGCATCTTTAAGTGCTGGTTTTGTGGGCGTCTATATGAAGACCAGGAAGAGTGGATGAGTCACGGCCAGCGGCATTTGATAGAGGCAACTAGAGACTGGGATGTTCTTTATTCCAAGGGCAAATGAGTAAAAATTTGGCATTTGAAGCAAGTTGTTTTTTCATTTGATTTGAGGTTTCCCCCTCCCAGATTCAGTAGGAGAAACCCAGACTAGAGGAATGAGGATTGTTATTCTTCAGAACCCCTGTAGGAATGTCGAGAGCCCTTAGTCTGAGCTCAGGGCTGGACCTTAGGAGATATTAGAAGGCCCTGGAATTGTCCACACAAGTGGATGCAGTTCTCTAGAGAAAGGATGTAAAATTCCCAGCAGATTTTCAGTGGGATTGGAGACCTTTCTTTGTTTAGTGCCCGTATTTCTGAGTAGATATGAACCTTTCATCATTCATGCAGAGGTGCAAGTTTCGAGTGCTTTACACATGCTCCTCTTAGAAATGCTACTGAAGAATGAAGCCTACGTTTTGGTGTGCACATACACTTTGTTTTCGCTTTAACTCCTCTCCAGAATATTTGTTACATAGCAGAAATTACATTTTCTACATCATTAGTTATCTTAAATTTGGTTATTGAAAAAATGGCCATTCTTTAACCCCTCGGCATTCTGTGATACTCATTTTCTATGTAGCACTGAGTTTTCCTTTTGTTGGCTGTTTAAAGGAATGATTCCAAGGATTTGCCTGCATTTACTACTTAAACAACTGTTTTAAAAAAATTTTTCAAGTATTTTGCTTTTCCTTTTTTTAAAAAAAAGTCTTGACTTGTAAGAATTGGGTAGGGAATGTGCCTTTAAAAAAAAAGTTACGGGGGAAAATATTGAAAAGAAAGTCTCCTCTTTGCCTATAGCATTCCCACAGCCTACTTTTAATGGCCAGTTTAAAATGTAAAGGAAGAGGTTTCCTACAACACAGACAGACCCTGGGGAAGACAGCTGAAGGTAGGCTTGTAAAGCGGGCTATGAGAAGAGTCTGGCAGGACTTGCTTTTCACCTAGGGACTGGTCCAAGAATGAGAGGCTGCCTGTTCTGCATCGCTAGGGATCGCAAGGGCTGCTCCGCAGGCCAGCCCCTTCTCCACTTCCCCTGCTTTCTGAACAGGCGCTACTGTGGAATAGGACAGCTTCCCCATCTCCTCTCAATCCTTTCCTTCTGTGCCTTTGAGGCGTGGGGAAGACCTTCCCTCATACTAATACTGGAAACGGGAGAAATCAACAGAATAGATAGGAATCCCCCACTGTCTTTGCAAAAACTGTAGCAGACATAACCCCTGGTTTTCATTGTCAGTGCTGGCCTGCTGGTGATGTAGCTTAACCACACTTCCCTAGTGCTCATCTTTCCACTCCCCTCTCTACCCACAGCCAATAGGACTCTTAACAACCTGCAAAGCACCTGAGTGTACGTGGGCAGGTGACAGCTTGGTGGACAGCTCCAACCTGAATTTTAGCCTTCACTGGCCTAGGCAGCTGGGCACTGACCATCAAGTAGCAGTAGAGAGGACTGAGTCACAGGGTAGCTTCCCCAGGCCTCCAGAGCTTCCTGAGGTGCTCACTGATCCAGTGAAGGGGGAGGGACTGACCCCTGAAAGGACACCAGTGATTTCTAACGGGTTTGGCAATTAGGTGGAGACTTCATGTTCTTTGTTTTGTTTTTCACATGCGGAAGTCTTAGATTATCCTCTGATGGATGGGATTACACTCCTTTAAAGTTTGTTCTCACAAATACTCAAATTTCTTCAGTATGAGATCTTTAAGTTGATTGATTTTATTAAAATTTAAAACTTACATTTTTATATATGTGTATGTACACATATAAGTATTTTTTACCACATGAAAATTACAAAAGCTAATTTTCTGGTTTCCTATTTTATAATACGTGGGTTGGGAAAATGTATACAACATTTTTATATTCCAGAAATAATTTATTTTGGAAGTACATTTTTATAATGGTTTGATCTCATTTTTAGATAATGAAAGCACAGTAAGTGATGGAGTCTCATTTTTATGAACAAACAGGAGTAGAAACCCCTGCGGATCATTTTATTACATAATTTGGTTCATAATTTGGTTTTGTGCATTTTTATTTGGTGCTTTGTGGCTGTTAGGTGTTGTAACACTTCACTACATGACGAAGAGCATTCTGAAGTTTTATCCGTGCTACAGACTTGTGCCCTCCTGCATGAAAGAGTTCTAAGATACAAAGAGGAGAAGAAAAGCCTGTGACTTATTTTATTCTCCTATACCTCACCTCTTAGCAGCTTTTTCTCGAATGGCTGGGCTGAGAGCTGGCCCGGTCAGAGTATTTAGCATCAGCTTGAAATATTTACGATTCACAGTATCAGCTGTTGTTCAAGTATTACCTAAAACACATTTTTAAGTACTTACGTGGAATTGAATTTTGTGAGTAGAATATGTAGCAAAGGTTTCCGGGATTTTCAGGACTGTAATACTTTTTAAGCAGTTAAAAGGTATTCTAGGAGTCATAAAAATGGGAAAGCAGAAGTGGCTGTCTTCCCCAAATAAAGAGCTTTAGAAAGTAGCTTGTTAACATGTAGGTAATGTCATGAAGTGGACACATTTCTTAACAAAATTGGAGGGAGTAGGGGCAGAATTCAGTTGAGTACTTGTGTACTCTGACGTTAATTTTGAAGGATCTTTGGTCACTACATGTTAGTAGTACTAATAAAATTATTTTTTTTTAAAGTAGGTTTTACTTTTGGGGGCCAGAAATGAAACAACCTTGTTATATTTATGATATAGGCAAGTAAAACTTTGTAAAAACCTACTGACTAAGTGTACTCAATAGATTATATTTTATTCAAATTTTTATCCCCAGTCCAAAATATTTTGTGAGCCCCTCCTGTGGGCCAGGCGCTGTTTGATGAACTAAACTAAACACAATGTATTAACCCTCAAAAGCTCCAGCCCCCTCTCTTTAGGACTTTTTCTTATAAGCCATCCCAGAAAATGAAGTTGTGATGCTGCTCAGCCTATGGGAAAACTTTTGAATCTGTGAATGTCTATATGAGCAGAAAACAAAACTTTGTATAACATGTTAAGCATTATTATAATTCCTGTGTTAACAGTCTGCGTCTGCTGCTCTGGTTTTGAAACACGTTTGGATATAGATATAGGAGTTAGAGTAAATTTTGTCAAATAAAGTAACTATAAGATTTTTTCTGCCCTTTCATTTCCATTGTTAAGGAAGGTAGTTATTTATTACACAGCCTACCTTGTATGATACATTTCTGAAGCATATGAAGGCGTGCTTCTACATGACACAGGTGTTCTGAATTCTTCCAGGGTATACTTTGAGTTACAGGCACTTCTGGCTGGTTAATTGTGCATAAACTGAAAGGAAGCTGGGCTACTGTTTTGTTTTGACAAGTTCACAAGAGATGCTGGTTTGGACAAGAGTGGAGATTTTCCGACAACACCCAGTGGCCTCAGCAGAGAATCTATGTGGGCATTTCACCTACCATCCATGTCTAGCCTCTCAAAGCGGGTGGGGGATTCCGAAGCAGTCTGAGTCCCCTGGACCATGAGAGTATGGTTGCACTATTGACATCCTTTGTACTTGATTCTGCATATGGGAGGAAGGAGTATGAGAGTATTTGAAGAATGCTATTTAATTTTTTTCATCTCACTTCCAGATCCCGGGGGGGGGGGGGAACAGGGAAGAGAATTGGACTTGAGATAAATATTGGCAGAGCCTGAGGAAGAGAGATGTGAATTGGTTAAATTCAGGGATTTATTATGTGAGTCATTATCCTTGAATCCTAGAGGATTCATCTATGAAGTTGTCACCTTTTCCAGTAGTTATTTAGCATGAAGACCAAATAAGGCAGTGGGAGCCTGAAGAGGAAACTATTTTAGGCATGGACTATGAGAGGAGGTTGAGGGTAGGGAATAGGGAATAGGCAGAAATGGACTTAAAAACCACAAGGCAAGGAAGTGACATCACTATATTACTAAAGGGAAATCTTTGCTTTGCAATATGTAGAGTCCATTGTCTTCTTAAGGTTCCAGCATCCATCAGACAACTTAATCGAGAGGAGATGCCGTATCAAAGAGCTTGGACCAGTGCTGTGCAACAGAAATACGTGAGCCACTTTGCAACCACTTTTAACAATAAAAAGAACAAGTGCAGTGCAATATGATTGATTTAACCAAAAACATATTTCTAGTTCTATTTCTAGGTCTACATCCTAGAAAATGTGTTATTCTTGGTGATTTTTGAGATTGTTTCTCATTTGTTTTCCCATCCTAGTTGATCAAACTTATGTTTGATTTTCATTCATAGTACACGTGCACCTGGGTTGACAAGGGATTCAGCTCCCCAGAGTGTCAGGGACCCAGGCTCAGGGAGTGTCCCTTCCTGTAGCTGCGGTCTGGACCACTGGTGTGGCTCCATCACTGAGACAGGAGAAGAGCAAGAGGAGAGGATCTCACAGCTGGAAAATAACACAGAACTCCCACCCATAGTCTGGATCTCCCAAAGGGGCTATGCAGCAAATCTGCACAGAGGAAAAGAACGGTGTCTGTGTGCACCGTGCTGTCAGGCACACTGGGTGATAAACAGTGGATGTAGTGGAGGAGTGGAAAAAGCAGTTGTCTATGTGGAGAGTAACTTGCCAGTCTGGCAGCTGTGATGTGTTAACAATCTAAGAATTGGTGAAGATACAAATAAATGAAAACCAGTAGTTGGCCATCCCAACTTCAACAAGTACTATATTGTGTCCATTTCCATATTTCTTGATTTCTGATGAAATATTACACTTTTGCAAATGTTTACTGGACATTTGAGTTTTCTGTGAATGACCTGTGGATATCCTTTGTCTATTTTGCTACTAAAATATTCATTTCAAACTTTTCAAAGAAAATAATAAATTTCCCTCACTTTTTGTGCTTTTTGTATTTTATTTTAGAGATCCTTCTCCAGTTTGAAGCAAAACAGTCGCTCCTGTTAAATTTGATAATATAACAAAAGCAGACTTCCACATAACAGAGAACACATTAACAACTTATAAGCCATCACTTTTAAGCTTAGAGAAATCATTTTCAAATGGATCTGGGTCTAGAGATTTTTTTCTAGATGAAAAAATACATGAATCGATATTCTTACAAGTCCACACCACATGGCTTGTTTACCCTCTTATGCACCATTCACTGTGGGAGAGTGCAGGCTTCTCCCGCTGTGGGTAGCGCAGCCTTCTTTTCCATTATTTGCCAGACTCTGTGGCTGCATCTTTGTGTGGCTGCATGAAGCTGTGTGCCATGAGTTTTCAAAGCCAGTTCTAAACAATGGTTTCCTATTGACATGGGTGTGCCGAAGAAGAGACTTCCCACAGAAGATAATACCAAACTGTAGTGGTATTCTAGGCTATTCTTGTTCTTTCTTCTTCAATATACATTTTTAAATCCGCTGCTCAGAACTTGTTGAGGCTTTGATCAGAAGAACATTGAAATTTTAAATGGCTATGAGGAAAATTGGCATACATGGGAACATGCTATCCCCATTTAGCCTGATAATTTGCTTGAAAAGTAATAAATTTCAACCAGACCAGTAACATTTTATAATTCATTCCCTTCATTTTGAGGAAAATGCCTCATTTGCTATTATAATAGCCAGGAAAAAGGAAAAAGTCATCATATCATTTGGAAGTGAGAAGTTTCAGCAAAATTGCCAAGTGCAAATTCAATGTATTAATCAAATAACTTCCTAGGCATCAGAGTGTGAACAGTTCCAGCACTAATGGCCCCATCACTCCGCAGTTTACCGGAAATTCTAACCGGTGTAATATGAAATTAAGAATAAAAATGGGTGCCTTGTGTTTTCTTTGTAGACAAAAGACTACCACTTAATGTTGGAAGAGAGAAAAAGTTAAGTTTCTCCATTTCAAAAAAACGTAATAAATGCAGGAGAATTTTGGAAGATACTCAGTTTAAGGTAATTCTCTTCCACTCAGAAATTGCTTGAATTTTTTATACCTATATTTATTAAATTTATATGACTCGAGTTACTTTTTTCTCCTTTAAAATCCCAGTATTGTGTGCTACTTAAATAGATTTTCTCATGTTGAACATGACAAACCCAGGACAAACCCTATTATGTGTGTGTGTGTGTGTACACACACACATATATATGTACATATATACATATATAAATATATACATATTTGAATTTGCAGACCTAATCTTAGCATTTTTATATAAGTGATACTGGCCTGTAATTTCCTCTGTAAGTACTGTGCTTTTTACTATTAAGATTATACTACACCCATAGAATCAGATGGGTCACTGTCACTGTCTTTGTGTCTTAAGCAAATTGTTTCAGAGAATAGCAATCAGCCCTCCTTGCCGCAGAGAGCCACTTGCCCCACCAGTGAAACATCCTGGGCAGGGGTCTTTAGCAGAGAAGGAGAAATGCAGATGGTAGGGGGAAGTTGAGGCTGGAAAGTCTCAAATACTGATTTGATTTCTATAATGGTTATGTATTTTTCAGGTTTTCTATTTTTAAGCTGATTTTGCTACTCTATTCTGTTTATCATCTCTAGAAAAAAGATACAAGCAGTAGTTCCATTCTTTTGACATATAAATGCGAGTCAGATGATGCACCGTTTATTATTTTGTGGGACAAATGAATCCATGTGCCGCTGCCTTCGGCAGCTCAGATTGCTGTCACAGAAATGACAGCTGTTCAGAAAAAACTACCCGATCCTTGGCATTCTCACAGTTCTGGAGGCACAGTCCAACATCATGGCGCCATCAGATTGAACATCTGTCCAGTACCTGTTTCCCGGATCAGTGTTTTCACATAGCGGGTGTCTTCGTCATTTTCCTGGACACAATAGCCAACACCACAGATGAAAGTAGGAGAGGTTTATTTTAGCTCACAGTTTTCAGTCCATGGTTGGCTGGCTCCAAGGCAGACGTGGCATATTGGAAGGGTCTGGCAGGGAAAAGCTGCTCACACCATGGCAGCCAGGAAGCAGAGAGAGAAGGGAGGAAGCTGGGACAAGAAGACAGCCTTCCAGGTGCTCAGTGACCCACCTCCCACCAGGCGCACCTGCTAACAGCCACGAAGCTATGGAGCCTTATAATCCAGTCACCTTAGGAAAGCCCCACCTCTGAACATGAGACTTTTGAGGTACAGCCTAGACCTAAACTATCACGGTGGGAAAAGCAAGATATCTCTCTGGGGCCTCTTTCACAAGGGAAGGCACTAATCCCATTCATGAGAGCTCTGCCCCCATAATTTAATCACCTGCCACAGTCTCCACCTCTAAAAACCATCACACTGAGGATTCAGTTTCAGCATACAGTGGGGCAAGCATTCAGACCATGGTAGCCACTGTGTGCAGAAACTATATCCCCTATCCACTAACAGTCAATTGAGGTTGAAAAGTTTGAGTAAGTGTGCATTAAAAATGTTCTGAAAATAATGTGTCACTCAGATTGTGAATGCAGCGCAGCACGCCACTGAAAGCATGATTGTGCTCATTTTAACCATACTTGGAAGTGCTATAGATAAAGAACAGAGCTAGAAAGTCAGAGGTGCTGGCCAGGGCATGAACCTTGACCTGGGGCCAGAGACTGTCACTGTTGCTGTTCTCCTTAAACTGGGCAGTCTTCAGATGTTTCTCAGGGCCCTGGGCCTGTATTTTGCATAGCTTCAGTGCACAGCATTACCCATCTGGGCTCAACCCCCTGGCAGTATTGGGGCATGCCTAATCTAGACTGTACTGCAGGTATGTACACATTCAGGGGACCTAAAGTCCCAGATAGAAAACCAGTCTTGCGAAGAGCTGTCTGATATCAACACCGAGCCCATCCTAGTCAGTGTAATCTCATAACAAAACTAAAAGCTGCAGTGCCTTCACCACAGCAAAATTTATGAATCCTGTGTGAAATCTGCTGCAGGTTGGACAGCAGTCTTCTAATCTCGCCTTGCGGGCGTCATGTTTCAGAGGGCAGAATACAAAACAGGGAAGAGTTGTTATGGCTCATATCTAGATGTCTCCCAAGACCCTTGTGTGCTCGTAGGTGCGGCTTTTTGGAAGGTGACTGGATTGTGGGTTTTAGAGCTGACTTGCTGTTAGGAGGCAGAGTCTGGCGGAAGAGGCAGTTACTGTGGGGGCCAGGGTGATGGCCTGGAGGGGTTTATCCCCCAGCCTGGCTCCTCCCTTCTCTCTGCTTCCTGACTACCAGGACCCGAGCAGGTCTCCTTGCCACAGGCCTTTCCACTGTGCCTTCCCGCCTTGGAGCCAACTGTGGACTAAAAATGTGAGCCAAAAACAAACCTCTCCTTTACATTGTGGAATGGGTATTGTGTCCCAGCAATGAGGAAAGTACTAAGACAAGAAGGCTGGAGGGACACTGACACTTAATTGTCTCTGCCAAAAGATGACACATGTCACTTCCCCAACTACCTTTGGCCTGGAATGAGCTCAGCAGCTTCAACTAACTTCAAAGGAGGTTGGGAAATGTAGGGGAGTGTGTGCAATGTTTGGCAACCAACAATTTGCTACATTAACAGTGTAACTTTGAGCAAGTAATTCAGCTGCTCTATGCCTGAGTGCATTAAGCATTAGCCCCAGTTGTACAGACCAAAACTAACACATTTTATTCATCACAGGATTATTGTGAGAATTCAAACACTCAACCTGGTGTAGCAGACAGTGTTAAATTCAATGAATACTTATTTACTAACGTATTAACATTTTTTCAGAGACAAGCACATAAGCTCTGGATATAGCAGTGAAAATAATGTGTTCTTGCGTTGCCTAGAGTTGACCATCCCAAGTGTGGCCCGGGGACCAGTAGCACAGGCGTCAGCTGCTGTCCCCTAAGGATTACAGACTCTGCCCCGATCCTGACCTCCAGGACAGTCTGCAGCTCCCCGATGACTTGTGTGCAGATGAGAGCTCAAAACACACAGGACCAGATAACTGCTCCTTGATTTCTCCTTTACCTGACAAATTCTTTCCTTTCTTTCCAGACACCTGCTCTGCTTGCCTCACCAACCTTGCCTCCATCTCCAGGTTAGGGACTCATGGCCTTGCTATTGGTTTTGAGAAGTGGAAGAGGGAAAAAGTGCTCACAATCCAGTGGGGAAGGGCCATACTCTTTGTTATAAAAGAAAGCAGTATAGGAGAGCTGCAGAGATGTAAGCCAGAGAGGTAGGGTAGGGAAGGCCAAGCAGAAAAGATAACAGCAAGCATTGGGAAGGATGTCCTACACTGACTCACAGGACCCTGAGCTAGAGAGAAATCCAGGGTTGGAAAGAAGTAAACCAAGATGCCCGTCCTCCCCATCTTGTTAAGAATTTCTTCAGGGCTGACTTCACAAAAGCTGGACACCTGCTTACTGTGGCTGTCTTTGTATTGCCAGGTGACAGCATAACCACAAGAGAGGGCCAGGCTTCTCAGGGCCTCCTGTATGGTACACTTGTGATTAACTCTCAGTGGAGTTGGAGACGCAGCTTCTTTGTGTGTACACAAATCACTTAGGAGGGCGAGAAGGGAATGAAAAAGAATTCAGATGTGTTACGAGATGTCTTATGCACATGTACCAACTCCCCGTAATCAGTGTGACCATTATGTGCTGGAACTATGAGCTAATGAAAATAAAAATAAAGAAACCAATGCAAGAGAGAGGCAATGGTAATGGAAAAACACAAAGCAGAATTCAGGTAGAGTATAGATGAAAAAGAAGTCATGGCACAGAGGTCCCTGGAAACCAAAAACTGACAGTACTTAAAGCTTCTGAATAATGTCCTTGTGACTTGTGGCCTTGTTTCTTATAATTTTAAGATTAAATCAGAGTGATATTCAACTTCTTATCTTCACATTTTATACCTTTCATGTTCATGTTTTTGAGCTACATATACTTGTATCAATAAAAGCCTGTAGTACTCTTCGAAAGAAAAATGGCTGTCCTTAAAATGCTGACTCCAATCCAGCACATCCGAGGATGCCGGAACATAAAAAACAGCTGCATCCTTAATTTTGCAATGTACCCTTTTGAACACAGTACAGATGGGTGTAAATTTTTCAATCTTGCCTCAAAAACTACACAGCAAGTAATGAATGGGATTGAGGAGGAGCCTGTACTCCAGCATCTCCACAAGGCAGGCAGGCCTGACCCTAAGACACCTGCATCTGTCTCTTCCAAGGCCTTCCCTCCAGAGTTACCCTGAAGGCTAGAGTCTTTGTAGCTCCTGATAACAATGCAACTTGAGACAGGGACTGACATAGCCTTGGGGATTAGAATACCAGTTTATCACAAACCCTAGAGCCAGTCTTTGTGTGGGTGGTCCCTAAGGTCTCCAAGCGAGTCCCCAGGTTTTAAAAACCACTGGGGAGTCTGCAGAGCTGTTTTAGAGACCTCAGGTGGTACAGAATTCCCCTGCTCCAACTGGAACTCCCTCTGTTCTACCTGTGGCTGTCAGTTTTAATTTGTCTGCATGTCTTTTGGGGAATAGAAGCAATTCCTGTCTCTTTGGAAAACTCCAAATTTAGCCCTTACTTTTTGTTTTAGAAGACATAAAATGGAATGAATCACTTCATTTCTTCCATCGTCAAAATTATATAAATCTCTGTCTGTTGAATAGGTTGTGTATTACATTAAGAAGGAAAAGGGAGTTTTTCTTTGTAGTCTTTATTCATTTTGGTAGAACTTTCACTAAGAAATCCATAAAAGGAAATTATGATTTAGAACTCAGAGATTTCTCAAATAAAAAATGAAAAATCATCATTTTGAATTATATTTGCTAGTAACTCAAACTTTAGAAAACACAAGGGATCTCTAAAATTGAACATGATCTGCATGCTCAAATACAGTAAGAACTAATATTTGTAAGAAAGCTAAAAATAACAGCACAACCATAATAAATGTTTTAATGAAGCAATTATTTTAAAAGCAAAGTAAAATTTTAACCAGTGAAATATTGGCATAGATCAAAATAATGCTATTTATTTTCACTATCATTATCCTCATCAAGTGAAGTGGGAAGGGTCCTGATTTCAGTACACCCAAACCGTACGCTCATGTGAGCTCCCTACTATGTTGGCCTCCGTTGGCTGACATGGTCCCATTGTCCGGTACAGCCGTGTACCTGTAGACCACATAGCATCACCACCAGACATGCCCTCTCTGCAGGAAGTTTCTGGAAGAGAACCTGGAAGGTGCTGATCCTTCCCCCATGCTCAGCACTTACACTAATCTCTTTGCACTGGGAGGCATGGGTGGATGAGACTAGTTAGCCTGTCTGAGTGCTGTTCTAGTAGAAGGCTGTCATGGCATAGCCATGGCGCTGGGCATGTTCTGTGTGTCCCTTTGCCCACACTTTGTGCCCAGAGACACTGACCTCCATGGACTGAAACCTTGGGCTCCCTTGGCTTTGGTTCCATTTGGGTTTGGAGATCAAAAGGCAGCAGGAGAAAGGGGTCAGAGTGTCTGTTCCTCCAGGTTCCTCATTGCCAAGTTCCCTTTAGAAGTGACTCTGCTTATCTCTAAGGACAGCCAGGGGCAGAACTAGCTTGGTGGAGACGTTAATACAAGTTTTGGATCCTCCTTAAGGAAAATAATACAAATTTATAAATATAAAATTATATATAAAATTATATATGAAAATGAAGATTTATTTAGAATGAGAAAAGAAATACCAACTTCCAAATTAAAAAGCTTACTAATAACTTCAAAAAATTCGTGCACTCCTCAATGATACATTTTATGTGCATTTTATCTACCTTCTCTTCCTTATCCTATACAAAGTTTGATCAGCTTCATAATATTTTCAATAGAGAAATGGAAAAAATGTAATATTTTAGTAGTTTGTAATCACTTGCATTATGAACATGTTGATATTTTATGGAAAAGTGTGAAATAGAATTTATTTCTGATAAGGCTCCATGAGTCACATTCGAATGCCAGTGTAAGCTGTGGTGCTCACAGTCCTTCAGTGAGTTCCCACAGGAGGTGATAAGAGGACCCCTGGAGACCGTCCCTAGCCAGCAAGGCCTCCAACCCGGGTCCCTGGCCAGGCAAAGCTGGTGAGGCCGAGTCATACCAACTCCCATGTGACATATGCCTCAAACTCGACTTCTGCTTCACCAGACCAGAGGACTCTGGCATCACCCGTAGGTGGGAGAGCGTGATGGAGGAAGGAAGAGACAGAGGGGAAGGAGGCAGAGATCTTATCCAATTGTGTTTAAAATACCTTGTGTTTGAAAATTGTACACAAACGTATGACCATGTGGACACATTACTGGAAAAACATTTCAGGACCATAGAAGTGGCTCAGGGACATGAGTGTGCCGGCCTGAAGCTTACTTAGAGGGCCCTGTCCTACAAGGACACTTCTAAGCTCTGGCAGTCACCTCTCCCAAGACACTCCAACTCAAATCTCCTTGGCCACACCCTAAATGTGTGCCATGGCATTTCTGCCAGTATCCTTATGGATATGAACTCCTACCCTGGGCCAACAAGGAGAAACCTTCATCAACCCCAGCACTTCCCCAGCACTAGGCTAAGATTCACTGCCTTTCATACCAATCCACAAAAATGCTGTGAATACCAATGTTATTTGAGCCTGGACTGCCCCTGAGTAGTTCTGTGACTTGATGCCTTAGACAGTTCAAAAACTTGATCAGTTTTTTTGCATGTCAGTAAGGATAGTTCTTTACATAGGACTGAGTTTGGATATTTTCAAATGAGAGTAAGTATGTAAAGTACTTACCTTAGTTATTAAGCTCCCACATTTAGAGGTAGGTAAGGATGTACATCCAACAAGAGACTGAAGAATAGTGATCAAAATATTACAAGGAAAAGGAGGAGAAATATAATATCATAGACTAAGAGATGAGAATGAAAGTATGGGGAATTGTGGGAAATATCTCCAAGACAACATAATTTGTCTTTAAATCCAATGAACCAATATCAACTTTCACTAACTACTTCATTCAAGAATACTTCCTGAATGCCTACTACATCCCAAGCAAGACAAAAAAGAAAAGCACTATACCCTCATGGATCTTGTATTATATTAATGGAGAGAGAAAACAAAGCATTTGTTTGTCTATTTTCATAGCAGATGTCCACACAAGATTAGAAATGAGTAATGTTTGCAGAGTGACCAGGTAAGATGTTATGGTTGAGATCTAAAATGTTCCCCCAAAGTCTCATGTATTCAAGGGTGGGGCCTAGTTAGAAGGGCCAGGTCACTGGGACATGACTTTGGAAGGTTTATCTTCTTCCTGGCTCCCTTCTTCTTTGCTTCCTGGCTTTTATGGGGTGAGGAGCTTTCTTCTGATGTGCCCTTCCACCATGCCACTTCTCTCTTGGAGCCAACCAATCATGGACTGAATCCTTTAAAACCATGAACCAAAACAAATCTCTCCTTTATGTTGAAGGTATTAAGTATTTTGTCCCAGCGATGGGAAAGTGACTAATACAGAGAGGATGGCAAATTATTTCATATATGGTGTTCAAAGAGCACCTCTCTGAGGAGGTGAGAGATGAGCAGAGATCTGGAAAAAAGTGAGTGAAGGAGATTCAGAAACACCTGGAGTCAGACCATTCCCTATTTGGGAAGAGCAAGGATGAGATTCCCAAGGCTGATTCCTTGTATTTTGTTGATTCTCCCCTCATGGTGAACACATTTACATGGAGAATTATCAAATCTCTTTTCCTTCCCCATTTCGTTATCCCATGATGTTCTGCTCATAAATCACATATTTCTTTGCCACATACTCCTTTCTGGAAGAATCAGAACTGCTCCGGCACCAGGAAACCTAGGCTTGGATTTAACTCTATCAAGAGCTACACACATAGAGATCTTTCCCCTGGGCACTTGTTTAATCATTTCCTGGGCACTTGGTAGAACTCTGTGAGCCACTGTCTGTCTGCTACCAATGGGGATGTCCAATGTTTTCAGAAGGTTAACGGACTGTTCAGTGAGGAACCTAGGCAATGGCTTAGATTGTCTGTCCAAGAATCCCTATTATCTTTTTCCTCCACTCTTGGCCCCAGGAAAAGAACTGGGGACTTGCTTCTGGCCTCCACTTTCCATAAGAGTAAACTTTCCCCACAAGAGTGACCTTGCTCCCAATACCACTTCTGTCATACCTAACTCTACTGAGTTATAGCTAATTAATGTTATTAGGGAAGCTCCACAGTCATGTAGCTAAGTGTTCCACTGGAAGAGCTCCATTTCAAGCTCTGTGCTATGCTAATTGGATGAGGTACCATCATTACCTGGGCTTGTTAGTGAGATGGCTTTGTACCCACAGGGAACTATGTTTGAGATAATTATGTCCTTTTGCTTTACCTCTCATAGTGGGTTTCATTACCGCTGTGGTCCAAATGGCTGTGGGACCTTTCACAAGGCCCTTTCTCATTCCTGCCCTCCAGGATCACCTCTGAAGTATGAAGGCCTGGATGAGGTTATATCTAAGGTACTTGATACAGCTTAATTCCTCTAGTAGTCTACATTTAAACTTCACAATTCCATTTCCATCTCCTTTCAAATGGGGTTAAATTGTGTGACTTGGGGTCCACTTGTCAATCCTCTTAGTAGCATGTTTTTAATTCTGTTGGTGTTTACATTTACAATGACGAATTCAGGGGAGCCTGCGTAGTTTGTAATTGTTAGTCTCAGAGCATTGAGAGAAATGCTTATTCATAAAACCATTCTTTGTGTTAATCCCTTTGACATTTCATTAGCCATTGTCAATTCATTAAACTGAAATTTGTTGTTCCTCTTTCAATTTTCTCCATTATTCAGACCTAGATTTATATTGCAAATCTGTGGTCAAACAAGGACTGAGAACTGAGCCATGATCTGGTCATTTAGCAGCCAAGATGGCTCCAAATTGGCTTGTTGGCAGATGGTCAAATACATCTGCCCTCTGCAAGAGGGACAATGACCTCTCCAAAACTTGATGCCAGTGTGGGGATTCATTGACTCAACAAATAATAGTTATCGGTTGTTTCCCCTTTGGGGACTCCTTCATGGTTACTTATTTGTTCTGGGTTTTGAGAGCTCTTGGGCCAGATGCTGTTTGTGCACACTGGAAGGTTTCCTAGGAGGCAGTGGAGAGGAGGTGCTGGTACTCCAAGTTCAGTCATAGTGACGCGCTGAGGGATGCTGAGAAAAAGAACCCACTCTCTGCTTCTGATCTCTGGTTGAATAGAGAAACATAGAGACAATTTTAACTGGGAATGAGAAGGAAGTTTCAAGAGAATATTTGAAAGCCTTGGAACAATTTTTAATAAAAGCTGGAGCATTCTATGTGAGAACACTCTAGGCAGAAGGAAGACCACGTACAATGCCCAGTGGTGGAAAAGTGATAAATGTTTGGAGAACATTGAACATTCCTTTTGGCTGATGCAAGGAAGATTTATTCTCTCAACAAGGATATTCTGATGCTCAACATTACCTGAAACTGTATCCATTTCTTTTCAGATCTTTGTATCAGGTCATTTGAGACATTTGAGATAAGAGTACCTGATGAAATAAAGACATTGATACTGAAATATACTTCAGACCAGCTCTCTGAGCTGCCAGGAAAGAAATGAAACCTTCCCCAGAGTGACACAGCTCCTTTTTTTGCTTTCATTATTATGTAGCTGGAGAGATGCTAACATTTCATATAAGAGCCTCTTTCCCTCATATCTAGCTCAAAAAATGCTTTTCCTTGCCTGTTCTCCTCTGTGAATATTGGACTGAGGATTGAAGGAGAATTAACTCACGAACAGAAGGAAGAGTTGAGCTCTTGGAGAACGTGTCTCAGTTATCGCTTTTTATTATGCAAGTAATGCGACCTCTTAAAGTGACCAAGGCATGACCATGAACTCCAGACTCCGGAACACACGTGGGCATGGAGGAGAAAGAGGACTTTGACAAAATCCGCTGGAGACACACATGCTGTGCATTGCACCTCATTCTTCTTTGGATAAGAAGCTGTCAGCTTACCTGAACGGCAGGGTTCCTAAGCCTTGGCTTTGTTGTTTGTAGTCCCCATCAGGCAGAAGAGGATGGAACTGAGGCTCTCCCTCCACAATTGTACAAATACAAGTGAAGATCAAAAATATGGTGAGTGAGGGCTGGGGATGTAGCTCAGTGGTTTCACTGCCTGCTGCACAAGCACAAGGGCCCAAGTTCAATCCCAGCTACCCCCCCCCAAAAAAATGGTGCTTAAGTTTTTTTTTTAAATTATTACAGTCAAAGACACACTGACTTTAATCTCCCTCACTTAAAACACACATCATTCTTGCCACTTTCTGAAGCAGTTCCGGGAGTCCTCTTTCCTGAGTGTCTTTATGAGGTGTGACAAAACTACAGTGAATGCTGCTGCTGAGTTGAACAGCAGGCTCAGAAAAATATTATACTGTGTCCTCATCCACCTTATTTACTGGAACAGGTACAGTGAGACTTCTGGATCTTTCCTAAAGTCAAAATGACCATGAAAGGAAAATGTTTTGAATCTTTTCAGGACTGTGAGTCACACAAGGCAGTGCAGCTAAAGGTACTCAGAAAGAGGGCTTCCAGAGCTGCTTCAGCAAGAATGATACAATAAATGTGTTTGAAGCAGAAGGCAGTATTTTAAGGGACTAAATGGCAATGTAACTTTTACTGTAATAATTTATTTAAATGTACATTTTATTTTTTAATCACACTTTGTGTCTTGCAAGAGACTGGCTGGAAGCCCGTTTTTGTCTACCCAAACCACATCTTCTAAAGATAGAAAATCCCAGGGAGAGTCTTCTGTGTGCTGAGTATCGTGTTGACTATGAGGATAGAAGCTGGAGACCAAGGAGATCTAAACTGTCCTACAGAGAAGGGGACCGTGGTGGAGGAAGAGAAAGGTGAGGGCCCAGTTGTTTCAGGTAAGGAGAGGGGAGAAGAGGAAGATTTCATATGATGAAAGAAGAGATAAGATGGCTGATATTGAAAGAGATTTTGAAAGAACATAATAGATGTAAAGAGAGCTTTGTGTAAAATTTGTCACTGTCTTAGTCCATTCCTGCTGCTATGACAAAATACCTGGAACTGAGTAATTTATAAAGAATAGGAATTTATTTCTCATCGTTCTGAAGGTCAGAAATCAAAGATCAAGTCTGCGGCATGTTTTGTGTCTTTTGAAGGCTGCTCTCTCCTTCCCAAATGACACCTTTGTGCTACATCTTTCAGACAGGACAACTGCTGTGTCCTCAAGTGGCAGGGGACAGAAAATATGAACTCTGTGAAGCCCTTTTATAAGCCATTAATTCCATTTATAAGAGCAGAATGCTCATGGCCCAGTCACCTCCTAAAAGTCTTTTTCTTAACAGTGTTGCTTTGGGGATTAAGTTTCAACATGAATTTTGGAAGGACACAAATATTCAAATGATGGCAGTCACATTGTTCAGGATACAAGCTTCTACCCTCTTTACCACAAAAATGTCCCGAAAAGTATCAATTCTTACTCATGTGGTCAAGAGTTGGGGAAATTTCCGTCAGACAATGTATTAGTGAGTCCTTAGAGATAGAGTTTGGCCAAAAGAGTTTGCCCATTAAGATAAAGAATTAATTTTTCACTCTCTAAGCATGGACTGAAAGCAGCTGGCCTCAGTTGGAGTAAAGAATTGTCCTGAGTCCTGATCTACAGAGGTCTCAATGCCAAGGATGAGTAGGTTTGCTTGTGGTTTCACTGAGGCATGAATTCAGAGTGAGTGGCCTTTTCCTGGTGCCAAGGTGAGTAGCCTACCCTAAGTGAGGGCCTCAGGTCTCTCCTCTGATTGACCACAAATCAACAACCACTTACCTGCTTCCTCTCCTGCAGCTCCATATCCCCTCCCAAGTCCATCAGCCTCAGAGAGGCCCCTTCCATAGGTCCTGAGATTTAGGGGCCCTGAAGTATCACAAACATACCACATGCGTACCTATACTTAAAGAACTCACAGAGCCCTCAGTCCCTGGGATCTGATGCTTAGAGATGTTTGAAATCTAACCCATAACTCTAAGCATCCATTCTCACAACACATGATTCCACCCCAGGAAAGCCCTTCTGCACATGTCCTGCTCAGTGGACTAAGGAAAAAAGACAACTGTGTATGAACACAATGAAGGTACGTAGGCTGGACTGCTTGGAGACTACATCAGAGGCTTCAGGACATGCTTGGATAGGAGGAAGAATAACTTGTCCAGTCCTTCTGTTCAGAAAGCATGAATGTAGTAGATTCTTGTGTAACAAAAAACCCCATTCCCGGTACTGTAGAGGATTCATTTTACTGCTTTGCATTGTGCATGTGGCACCAGAGCTATTCACAAATTACTGCTGTATTTATAACATCATATTTAGCAGCTGAGAAATATCTCCCAACATTAAACAATTCATTTTTCTCCTATATCTTTTTATATCTGGATGTAGATATGCATATGAAGCCTAGAACCAATTCTCTGCTTTAGCAATTAGATAGATGTTGAATGCTAGATTTGTAATTAGTTTTACATTTTTATTTAAAAATTAATGTGATCCATTTATAGTTTAAATATTTCTGCATCTAAATAACTTAAAATTAAAGTCTATATTCATAAATATTTCTCATTTCTATTAATTATAAGACAATTGCTAATATTTTTAACTTTATTTGAAAACGCAAACTTTAACATTTTTTTACATTTCCTTTAGTATGTTAGGTCATTTATGTCTATAGAACACCGCTATGTGAAAGTCATTATTATAAGACATAACTAGTATTCAGCTAAGTTGAAAGCAAGAAAAATCGGTTGTATAGAATGTTGCTTAATAATTTGCCAAGTACATATTTATTTTATTAATCATCTAAACACTATCACCCAATTAACAGAAACTTAGATGTGCATAATAATCAAAGTCAGCCAAATTTGTTGTTTTGCTGGCATTCAGTCATATAAAGCCGCACATTTTAAAGTATTTTTTAAAAAATGGTTTATTGTTATGATGGTATACTTGTCAAAGTTTCAGAGTAGAACATATCAGTCGAACTAACAAATTATCAAATAAGTAACTTTAGATACTTTGCATGTGTAGCTGGACTTTCTTCTGGCCCTTGTTTAGGGATTTGCAAAATATGGGGTTAGCTCTGTTTCCCCTGACCTGAACTGGAGCCTCCATGGACTGTAGTGGAGGGCTTGGCCTAAATCCAGTTCACTCAGTGGCCAGCCTTTGTCAATGATTAGATTGCTTGAACTATAACTCCCCTTTGAATGTTTCTGCTTCTATTTTATTGCTGCAATTTCTTTATTGGCAAAACAAAATAATAATTGAGTATTTTGAAAGTTAATGATAAAATTTCCATCAGGGTTTTTCACACCATGACTATGTGTGCATGTCTGATGCACAAGTATTAGTTTTCCAGTTTAGAACAGAAATAAATTCTCTCACAGTCGTGAAAGCTAAAATTCCAAAATCAAGGTGTCAACAGGACCAGGCTGTGTCCAAAAGCTTCAGAAAAAAGTGTTCCTTTTCCTGTTTTGGTTGCTGGTATCTTTGGTATTTCTTGGCTTGACTGAAGTCTGAAGTGCCTGTTTTCACATGGGCTTCTCTCACAAATGTCTGCATCCAACACCCAAGTTTCCCTCTTCTTACGAAGACCACAGTCATATTGGAATTAAAGTCACTCTAATTCACTATGGATTCCTCTTACATTGATTGAGTCTGCAGAGACAGTATTTCCAAATAAGGTCATATTCACAGGATTCAGCATTTAGGGACTGAACCTATCTTTGTTGAGGGAAGACCCTTCAATCCACAGCAGTATACATGTGTGGAGTTTATCTGGCATCTATGTTTTAAACATTTAGTCTACAATATGGCCTTTAAGACAAACACTCAGAATAACATGCATCCCCTTTGCCTCAATTTGGCAATGTTTGTCACCTAACCTACTGGCCAGATTGTTTTATTTAGCTTTTGTAAACTACTTTGAGGATTGCATCTTAATTTTAGTGTTGCTGCAGTGCATTTGAAAATTAATCATTTCCGTTTTCTTACAATGTTCCTTTCTCTGACTTTTCCAAACCAGTTTTCTCCTGATTTTCTTCCCATCTTCTCAAGTATCTCCTTCAAGTCTCAGTTTGTTTCTGGCATCCCCAAGACCACCCCCAGGTTTGCTGTTTCACTCCAAGAACTCACAGGACTCAGCACATGGCCACAGTCGTGGCTAAGATTTATCACAATGAGCTAAAGGAGAAGCCACACAGGCAAAGTCCACAGGGAGCCAAGCACGGCCTCCCCGGAGTCCTGCTGTGGCAAAGTCACACAGAACACGCTTGATTCCAGCAGCAACGAGCTGGGACAACACACGCAAAGCACCATCACCAGGGAGGCTCATTAGCGTCCAGATTGTTGACTCGCACTGGTCACAGGGATAAACTCTGCCTGACTGGTACCAAAATTCCAGACTCCGGGGGAGAAAGCAGGTTTCAGAACAAACCGCATTCTTCTCACAGATATCTGGGCCCAGTGAGCTCATCTTAGCATGGAGAAGAGATTTCCTGGCAGCGTAAGTGTTCAGCAGCACAGGCCCGGCCTGGCACAAAGGCCTTTCCAAAGACCACAGCCTCAGGCCCGCTGAGTGTCTGTCAGGCAGCAGCTTTCCTGTGCTCACTGTCCAGAGTTATGGTCCACCCCTCACCACTTTTCTCCCTTAGCCCCTCCTTGGGCTCTTCCTAAATATTTGCTCCTCCAGATGAATTAAGAAATTGAGTTATGAAACATTCAGCTCAATTTTGTTCTTCTAAGTGATACATATGACTTGAGATTGTAATTTGTTGATGATCTAATTTATGGAAATTTATTTCCATTTGTGACATGCTAAGAGAAAGGAAAGATGGTGGAGACATCGTGCGCTGACGTGGAAAGTCTCACTACCACTGAGGCTTGGTCGTATGGGCCACTTGTATATTTCTTAACGTATTCCTATGGGCTTGTTTTATCTTGGTACTGAAAATATGCTATTTTTTTCATTGTATGTTAATGATTTATAAGGGGTGATGAAAAATACAGTAAATGTTCAAATTTTAAAAATTTATTACAGCAAAAGACAAATGGCCCTTAATCCCCTCAAAATCCTCCCCCTCACTTGAGCATACGTGTCCAATCACTCTTACCACTTGCCCAAGCAGTTCTGAAAGTCCTCTTTCATGACTGTCTTTACAAGGTGTGACCGCAAATATAAATGCTACTTCTGAGTGTCACCCAACAGGAAGGCAGGCTTGGAAAAACACTGCAGTGTCCTCATCGGCCTTATTCACCAGAGCTGGCATTGCATGTCTTCTGGCTCCTCTCAAGTAAAAATTCACCATGAAAAGTAAATGTTTTTAATTGATTCAGGACAGTGAAGCCACCAGGACTGTATAACTAAAAACATTCATGAAAGGATTTCCAGAACTGCTCCTTCAAGAAGTGGCAAGAATGATGGGATAAGTGTGCTCAAAGCACGGGAATGGATTTTGAGAGGGACTAATGGCAATGTGTCTTTTACTGTAAAAAATTTTAATAATTTAAATATACAACATAGTTTTTATCACTCCTCGTTTGTGTATCTTTTTGAAACACTCTACCAATTCATTATCTAGCCATATTTATGAGATCTGTACTGGTAGATATGATTGTACTAATTTTCCATATTGTCTTTGTATCAAAGGTTTAGAAATAATTATTTCAAATATTAAATTATCAATTTCTTATCATCATACTCATTTTCTTTCTTCTGTATTTTGTTTTTTGTTTGTTTGGATTTTTTTTTTTGGTACCAGGGATCAAACTCGGGACCTTGTGCTTGGGAGGCAGGCGGCAAAACCACTAAGCTAAATCTCCGGCCCTTTTCTTCTATTTAACTGTTTAGCCTGGTTCATTCACAGTAGTGCTAATTAGTACTAATAGTAGCAGTTCTAATATCAGTACTTTTCAGTACTATTACTTTATTTTTAGTGTTGTAGTCTCAACCAGGCTTATAGCTTTGGACAAAAAAATATGTTGATTAGAAACAGAACTTGCTAGATGCTGTAGTTTACATGCATGCTTATAGGACCTCTTAATATTTCACATTTAATTCAGAGATCTTTCTAAAGCATTTCCCTTAAAATTATTAGTTTGTCATGTCATTCAGTAGGCATCTGCTCAAAAAATAAGCATAATCCTATGTGAATAATCTTATATTCTACTCCATTGATATTTGTTTTATTTTCTCCTGTATTACACTTCTAATTTTAAACTTTCCAATGAAGTGTAACATCTACTATTGAATAATTACTTTTTAGGAATGGCTGTTGAATTTTTTAAAATGTCTTTTTGACATTATGATTTTTTTCTTGTTCAAATGATTGATAAAGCAAGTCTTTGAACAACCTAGAATCTCATTTAGTTGATTCTATTATGGATACTATTATTACTACTGTGTCTATTATGGATAGTACTATTTTGGGTAGTAATAGTACTATTGTTACTACTATAGATACTATTATGATCATCATTTCTATTATGGAAACTATTATTACTATTAGACCTAACAAACAATAATTTACATTCATGCTCATTGTAGGCCTCTAATATTTCAAATTGATTTAGAAACTTCCCATCTCAAGCATTTCCTTACAATTGTTAACAAATATGTCATGTCACTCCTACATAATTCAGTAGGCATCTCTTAAAAAACTAAGCATTTTCTTACATAAATGAAAAATTATACTTTGCAAAATCACAACTCCTTAGTATTGTCCAATGTGCAGTCTACATTTAAATAGCCCTAATTGTTAAGATGCATTGTTCAAATTAAGATCTGAACAGCGTCCCTGCATTATATTTGATTGTTACTTCCTTTGCTACCTGAGTGGGTCCTACCCTCACTGGAGTACAACTGTAAACAGTTTAAGTAGGAACTGAATTTGGCCTGGAACTAACATCATGTGATGTGGGTGAAGCCTACAGGAATGTGCTGAGCTCCATATGGAGATAGCTATCTTTCAGATTCTGATCCTGGCCTGCAGATTTGTCTAAGAAACAGTAAAAACAGGAATGTCCAACAATGCCTAGTCACCATGTGGGAAAGGTTTGCTTATTTGGAACGGAGCTCAGAGGCACGTTTTCCATTGTTTTTGTCACAGCCTCATTTTGCCAAGAGAATGCCTGCACGTGCCTGAGTCAGTTCAGGTCATGCATAGAGCTACACAGAGCTCTGCTTCCTCCCTCCTGATCAGCCTGACTGAACAGAAACAGCTGCTCAGTGCTAGCACTGGAGAAATGGGTTTCTGTTACTAATCAACAGTTACTGCTTTCTGAGGTCTTGCCCTTGCCTAAGCCCAAAGCCTTGATCTTGCTCCTCATTAGTTTTATTTCTAGCCACTAGAATGCGTGTCTCCAAGTCCTTGGCCAATGGACCACGATATTATTCTTAATTGGCCTTCCTCAACTAAGTGGTAACTCAGGGGAAGTCAAAGAGAGTCAAATTCATAAACTCCACTGTTCACAACCAGACTGGAGGATGTAGCTCATATGTGTGGTCATAATGAGTCTCCCGATATTTCAATTGATATAGAGGCTGCCACCACGCTCTGACCCCGTGGGACAAAAGCAGTCATGTCCTGGACTAGTTTGCAGCTGTAAGTGGCACAGGAAGGATCACCAACCTGTCGGCAGTGTGAGGGAATGAAAGGATGAACTCCAAGGTGGGTTGAGCCCCACATCCTAAATATGGCAGCACTATGCCCACCTCTGCTCCCAGCTGGCAAGTGTGTGTGTCATGGGAATACGGGCTGGAAGTGTCCCTCGTGCACATCTGCAGAACCAGAAAATCCCTCCTATGTGTGAAAATGTGGGGAGAGGTAAGTGAAATACAGCGGATCCTTGACTTATGAACTTGACCAATTCCCGAGGGCTGGTTGTAACTCAAGTTGGTTGTAAGTCAATACAGGTAAGATCTGGATGTTTACTTGGGTACATGGTACAGACAATAAGAGGCAGATGAAATTTCCATCCACCTAATTAGCCAAAATTATTTGTAGGTCAGGCCAGTCGTAACTTGAGAGTACACTGCAGGACTTTCAACTTTGGGGAAATATTTAAAATATGAGAAGGGACTAGCAGGAACATTTTAGGACCAGTCTTCCCAGTTGCCAAGTGTGCGAAAACCATATTAGGTGTTCTTGAATGCCAGCTCTCTGCTAGTTTTTAAATATACCTTACATAATATTCTCCTTCAGCATTAACAGGCGGTAGCTGGGTGATCCTGGGGATATGGCTTCACCTGCCTGATCCCTGGTTTCCTCATCTATAAAAGAGATAGCCACCCAGGCAAACTCATTTCCAAGCCTCACTTTTCTCATTATAAAAGTGAGCAGCCTTCAGAAGTCTGACTTGTGAAAGCTATAAAGCTCATCAGACTTTCCCCCTAGCATTGTCATTCCAACTCAGTAATCCCCAGATGTTGTAATCATGAGGAACTGTGTGGGAACCATACATTCCTTCTGAACTGGATCGGGGGTAAAGGATAGAGAGCATGGTAGGAATCAAGTCTTTAACATTCCTCTAGAGTCTCTCAGAGTCTTAGAATCTCTGGCTCAGCCTAGTAAATCTCTTGCAATATAAGGAGATGCTGATTCAATTTTCACAACCCATTACTCTAAGAACAGTGAATGACGAAAAAGAACTGCTTTTGTCAGAAAGAAAAAAGAATGTCTGTCAAGTTATTTCTGTTCATTTATATTCACAAGCCCTGTATCTCCCAATATTTCACCTGCCAGAGCCTAACCAGACAGAAGTGGACAGGTATAATAGCTCTAAACTGTGCATATTGGAAAATTAAATGAAACTCAGCATGCCAAAGAATCCAAGGAAATCAACATGGCTGTTGCTTAGTTCTCTCATGCTACCTATCAGACACTGAGAGGAAGATGACTGACATTTCTATTCACTGCAATCTAGAAATTGTTAGATGACAGACAGATGACACAATCGGGCCTTCAAGTATTTCAGAGCAGATGGGGTGAAACTGATGATCCTGTATGGAACAAGCAATGATGGTTCAAGGATAATTGGGAAGCACATTTGTGCCCAAGAGGCATCCTGGGAGGTATCTGAGCTGAATTAGGGCTGAGCAGCAATGAAGAAAGGAGGTGCTATGGTTTAAATTTAAAGTGTACCCCAAGAGTCTGCAAGGTGATTGCCTCATAGGGGCGTTATACTCATCCAATATGCTGCTGGGCAGTCGGGCCTGGTTGGAAGAGATGGGTCACTGGGGATGTGACCTATACAGGTATATTCTTGTCCCTAACTCCTCCCATTTCTGCCTCCTGGCCCGCATGGGGTGAGCAGCTTTTTTCCTCCATGAACTTCCGCTATGCCTTTTCTGCCTTAGAGCCAACTGACCCGGGACTGAAACCAAAGCTGTGATACAAAATAAACCTCTTTTTCTATAAATTCTGGGTGTCAGGTAGTTTGTCTCAGAAATGGAAAAGCTGATTAAAATAGAGTATTGGTACAAAGAGACAGCAATGAGGGTATTTTAGACAAAGGAAATAACACAAACAAAAATGTTCAGTGATTACCAAGTTTTATTGTCTTCCCATATGGTTGTAAACACTTCCCGTGTGTAGCTACTATTAGCAGCCTTACTTTTCAATGGAGATGATTAGACTGAGAGGTTGCTTGCCCCAGCAGTAGCTGGTGCACACTAGAACAATGATTCCAACCCAGATCCATGTGATTCCAAAGCCACATTTTTAATACACAAACTCTACCAGCTCCCGAGGTGATGCACAAAGCACAGGGGAGGCTACAGGGCATCACCCATGGATGATGCCTTTTCTGGGAATGCGTTTTCTGGTTGTGCCATTTCTGGATGACAATATGGGAAGCAGAGAAATAGCTCAGGAGTACATGGAAGGTTTTGTGTGCCATGTGAATAAATTAGATGTGATCTTGGGCAGCGGATCTTAGGACAGGTTTTAGTAGAGAAATGCCAAGGTCAGGTGTGTTTGACATAAATCCATTCTCCCTGGTTCCATCATGATAACAAGAGAGGCACAGAGCCAGAGAAAATTCTGCCTAATAGACTGATGGTAAGCTAGGGAGGCGGTGGTGGCTATACTAGGATGGGAGAGTCTTCACTTGGTTCAGATGTTTACTCCTGGAAAATAATTGACCAAAGAGAGAAAATACTTTGAACAGTAATTCTGCATTGTGTCTCCTTTCCTCTGGTAGGAGGAAGTGGAGGCCAGGAAATCTCCAAAAGGAAGAGGTGTCTCATTACCCAAGAAGAGATTTGTCTGGTGGACAGACCAAAGCAACAGAAATGCATTCCATAGGGAAATATCCATCCTGGAGCTGGTGATTGTTGAATGTTAAGGGAGGGGTCAAGGATGTTGAATGTGAAGGGAGAGGTCAAGGATGGGGGTAAACACTTCGAAGTTATCAGCAACACATGTATTTAAAACTCAAGAGCATAGATATGAACATTACTGGATCAAGGATGGAACAGCTCAGAACATCCCTGTTTAAGGCAGGAAGAGGAACTCATAAAGTCGAGATAAAATAGAGGAAGACAATCATGGCCAAGGAATATACAAACATGGTCTCATTTAATTTTCACTATAAACCTAGAAGGGAGGTAGTGGGTTTTTTCCTCTTTCCATTTTAATACAGGAAAAACTGTAAATCTGAGCCATTGTTCTTGCCTTGACAAGCTACACAGCTGAAGTTAGAAACTCTGAGCTCCATGCTGTGAACCCCGCTCTACTGAAAACACTCCTGAGAGTCCCCTGAAGACCACTACCCCAGGATGTGTGCCTTTGCCAGATGTGCTCTCCCCGCATGCAGGATTTCACTTCCAACCACACTTTCTTGGCAATAAATTACATCTTTGTTCCACAAATAAACCAAATTAAAAACAGTTCTGGGCACTCTTGCTTCAGAAGAATTTATAGTTACTCAAACATTGACAATCTGTCCTTGATTAAGCGGGTCTCAGTTACAGACTTCAGAAATCAGAAATACAGACTATAATGGTTCATCAGAGCATTATAAATATTCCAGGGAGGATCCACTAATGGTTTTCAGTGGGATCCCAAAGTTCTGGAAACAACCAATGATGCTGGTATACTATGGGCTTCTCACTTGGGAAGGAGTCTATATCTTCCTTTGGGTTCTCAAAAATGCCCTAATTTCACAAATAAAGAAATTGGTCATGGGTCTCCAAGTACACCAAGAGGTCTTTATAGGGCCAGGTCTCAACCTCTAAACACAACACTTTCAGGAAATCTGTAAGAAACCCAGAAGAGTCTGAAAGAAGTGCCCTGAGATCTCCTATTGATTTTGTGTCCAGCAAAGGTTCCTTTCATAAAGTCATTCCTTGAAAAGTAAAATTTTCATTAAACTGTCAGATATAAGCAGAGAGAGCATGAGATGTGACTTCCTGCTATAGGAATGAGAAATGCAAATCAAGGCTCTTCTGTCCTTCTGGCTCCAGTGCCTCACCACATACAGGAAGGAGAGACAGGGCCTTCAGCATGGGGACCCACATCTGAAGAGGCACTGGGGCATAGCATGGGAAGCACCCTGGCTTGGGCTCCCTGGATCTAGAGCCTGCAGTGAGGATGTGGAAGTTGTTTATTAAAGAACAGCTCCCCCAACAGAGCAGAAAATGAGGACTAGAAATGCTGCCCTGCCAAGCAAAGTGCTCTGGCTCAGTCCTCAGGAAAGGGACCTCCCCTCAGACTGTGAGCCTCAGAGTTCACCCAAGGCAGGCCTGGAATCTGGGAGCTTTTGTCTTGCCAGGAAAGAGCTTACACCCCTTCTGTCTTTGCTGTTTGAGAGGGCAAGCAGCTCCAGTATCCTAAGGGCAGTCCTGAGAAGAGGAGAAACAACCATGAACCATTGGAAGGAAACTCATCAGGACGGGGAGATGCACAGAGAAACAATGAAAGGGACCTGAGGGGACCTCAGCATAGTGTAGACAACATCCAAGGAAAAGGAAAGGAAAACTCCTTGAAAATACTCTCAGTACCAGCTATTTTCCCTTGTCCCCTTTTCCTTCATTTCAATATGGTTCTTTTTTTTTTAACTTTTAAAAATTATTTTTTATTTTCTACACCCTATTTTACAGTAAAAAAAAAATATTTGATATTAAATGTTCCTATAGGCAAATAATTTGTACTGCAGATGATTTTTATTTTCCTGACATCTACATAATACAACTCTAATCACTAAATTCTTCCTCATCACTGAAGTACGTGCTCCTCTTTATCCTTGGGCGCCGTGAATCTTCTGATGTTGAGGGGCCTGCTGCACTGTGTTTCCGTTTGTTCTGTTCTCCAATCTTGGCTTTCAAGAAGGCGACGGCTTGGCTGAGACTGTCGAGCGGGGTCTTCCCCTTCGTCTTCACTTTCTGCTACGTCCTCAATTTCTTCTGCTTCGGCAATTTTCTTTTTCTTCTTTTTTTCTTTCTTCTTTGGAGGCTCACGTTCTCCGAGCATATTTTTTGGACAAGCATAACTTAAAGTGTCCACTTTCCCCACATTCGTAACACTTTGATTTATCAAAGTAGTTTCGCCTTCGGATGAATTCAGCTGCTCTCCCATTGTCAATAGCAATGCTTGCCTTTATCACTCTACCAAACAACTGTTTGTTGTTTATGGCTCTGGTGCAGTTTTTGCAGAGTCTTCATCCAAAAATAATATAAATGCAACCCCTTTACTCTTCCTTGTATCTTTGTCTTTCATTATAGTAACCTTTACAACTTTGCCATACTTGGAAAATATCCGGTATAAGTCATTTGTCAGGGAGAAGGGCAAGTTGGACACATGCACTGTGCTCTTACTTGGAGCCAAGCCACCACTCATTTCTGAGATCTGTACATGGATTAATCCACGTTCAGATTTTCAAGGTAAATCGCGGGTGTGGCGTATATCGAGGGTGGGGAGCAGAGGGTCACAAACAGTAAAATCCGGTGCTAACTCCCACCAATTGTTCAGGGACGGCGGCCCCGGCGCAGGGGGGCTTCAACCCCGACTTTTCCTCGCCCCTCGCAGCGGCCTGGGCATCCCGCGCCCGGGCGGGGTCAGCGCAGAGCCCTGAGGTCGCGGCAGCAGAGGGGCCTTGCGCGGCTCTCTTCAGTGGGGGTCATTTCAGTATGGTTCTGAACCCACAGCTGAGTGCACACCTTCTACAGACTTCTCTTAGTTAACATTTGATCTGAGAAGAAATGACTTACTCACAGATGTTACAGGACTCCATTTGGTGCTTATGCGCTTAAACTTGAGCCTCTGAACCACAGTTGTAAGTGCTGCCTGGGTAATAACCATTTTTTTCAGAGAATAACATCAGCATCCAGTTTCATAAAAGATATCACTAATTCTATTACTGCTAACAGCAGATGTTTATCACACACCAACCATGTTCCAGGAACAGATTGAATGTGAGTTATTTTTTCACTCTTTCCATCAAACTTCTGCAGTAGTTTCTAACAAATCTACTTCTCCCATGAGGAGACTGAGTCTGAGGATGCACAAGGGCACATACCTATGAAGAGATGGCAGGTCTTCAAATTCAGCCAGCCTGGCTCAGAGCCCATGCATGCTTTGATCTCTACACTGTCCACTGTACTGTTTAAGACTGGGAGTTTGTGTTCCAAGACCAGCTGCTCATTTACTGTATGACTGGGTGTTTTGATTTTTGAGCACATTAAAAATATGTTAATCATCACTCTTTAGGGGATTATTCAAGTATTGATGTATTGATCTCCCTTTCCTGTATGAAGATGGATCATTGTCAGAATGGGCTGGGACTTAGTACTCACCATCATCCCTTCCTGGAAAAGCACAAAATGCATGTGTCCAAATCATTTCTCTCATTGGTATGTTTTGAGGACAATGGACAAACCACTTTATGTGCATCTCTTCATCTCTTTAAGTTTATCTTCATTTGTTGGTTCAGATTCTTCCAATGCAGAGGAATGCACTTTGGGAAGGGAATCACTTACTTTTAACCACATTTACCAGTCTGCAAAACATACATTTACTGGTCAGTTGAAGTTTCTGCCATTGCCTTGGGTTAGATGCTCCAAAGCTCTGGATAAATATTTAACAGACATGACTGCTTTTGACTAAGAGACTGTAATATACTTATCTGACTCTTATTTATTTACAGTCACGGTCATAAATTTTATGCCTCACAGAGAAGTTTGCTTATACCTGAAACAAAAAGGTCACACCACCGCTATCATGATGTCTGTAATCAGATGAGTGTGGATCAGCCAAGGAACACTGATGCACACTTCCTTACTTCAGCCTTTTGGGAATATGGTGAGACCACTGGAATTTAAGTTGGGAGGTGCTGATGCTTGCTTGGGTTAAATTCATCATTCAGTCCAAGATCACTTCCTAAGTTCATTGCTATTGTTTTAAACTGGTTTCCTTCTTTCCTGGTCTCCAAGCTTTCTCCTCCTCTACACTGTGGCCAAAGTCAAATCTCTGAAATGCCCTTCCTCCAATCCACCAATGGCACTATAGGATAAGGTCTTGGCTCCTTAGAGTGACCCACCAAACTCTTTTGTTCTGGGTCTGCATTCCTACATTTTCATCTTTCATTTTGCTTAATTTTCAAACTTTTAATTAACTTCTGAGGAAGTAGGGGTTGAACTTAGGGTCTTCACAATGAGCTAAACCACTAGCCCCTTTTCAAATTTTCTATATTTAAACAGGACTTCACTAAGTTGCCCAGGTGGGACCTGAACTTTTGATCTTCCTGTCCCAGCCTTCCAAGTGCTAAAATTATAGGTGTATGCCACCATGCCTAGCTTCAAACTTTTAATATTGATATAATATCAAAACTACAGAAAGTTTCATGGCTATTATAAGTGATTCGATACCAATTTTATCCAGATCCACCAATTATTTACATTTTCCGAATGTGTTCTATCTGTAGACATGAAAGATACATATATATTTATATACACATACATGTAAATTCATACATGTAGATATGCACATACACATTTTTTTCTAAACCATCTGAGAGTAAATTGAAGACATTGAAACTCCTTATCTCATGGGTATTCCCTGAGAACAGGAGGTTTTTAAAAACATACCCACAATATAATTATCAAATTTAGGCAAGTTAATACTGACATTACCTAATTCATATCAAATTTCATCAGTTGTCCTAATTATGTCTGTCTTAGCTCCTCTTCCCCAAGTGCAGAATCACAATGAAAGTCATCTTTTTTTGGTAGAAAACCTGTCAATGTTAAAGAACAACGATTTAAGTTCATCTGAATTTTTTCATAATTCGCTCACACGAAAGTGATGTGGCTCATCTTTCTTTTTTCTTCCATTAAGTTTATTGGTACATTTTAGGTATACAATACAGTTACATTCATCATTGGGATCTTGTACCTTTACATGATGTAACTTGGTTCTTATTTTTTTCCCATCCCCCTACCCTCCCTTCAACCCCCCTTCCCTATTTACAAAGACTTTGTTTCCATGTTTTTCCTTTTCTCATATTTGTTCTTTTCCCTTCTTTCCTTTCCACTACCCCTCCCACTTCCCTACAGGAACTCTCATCAGAGGGCACACACTGCTAATTAGTCCCAGTACCAGTCACGTTCACTCTGATCATTTCCTGAGGTGCTGCCAATCAGGCCCCTTCAGTTTGAACTTAACATGTTCCCTTGTGTAATCCAGAGGAGTTTTGCAGTGAGACATTTTGAGACCATAGAACTCTTTCCTCAAATTTGCATCCACAGTTAATCTATTGCTGATTTTTGAGCTCCATTTCTTTTCAACTAATTAGTATTCTATTGTAAAGAATACTAATTTCTCACTTATACATTTAGTCAATTTATGGATACATAGGTTCTCGAGCTTATTTTCATTCTATACCAATGAATATATCCTTCATTAATGTCATTTATTTTGCCAATTTTCCCAGATTTGTCCAATGGCAGTTTCTCGAAGCTGTCCTGCGCCTGCTTTTTATATATCCCCCGAATTCTTTGGGTACCATGCTTCCTTTCTATCACAAGAGGCTCCAGGCTTATTTTGTGCCTGTCTTTATTCTGAAATCAGCCTTTTCTCTAAGAATCTGTGTTTCCTTTTAATTGAGGATGGCAATTAGAAACTAAGACATAGGCACCCCGTGGACTCATTGTTAGCGATGGTCATTACTTATAGATGGAGCAAATACACAGCACTTAGATGTACACATACAGAGTAAAATGTAAGAGCCATTACTACTCTAGAGCAGAAGTAGTCAAACATGTCTTCAAAGAACAAGATAATAAATATCTTAGGCTTCCTGCCAATAAAGTCTCTGCTGTTGTAGCATAAAATTAACACCAGGGAAGATATAAATGAACATAGATGTTTGCCAATATTTTACTTACAAAAATAGATCTGCCCACAGGTCACATTTGCTACCTTGCTCTAGAACTGTGAGTTCTTGCAGTCATAGAATCTGTATGGCAGAGTCACCTATAACTGCAGATTAATCTGCTGCAGACAGCTTTCTTGCTCTGGACCATGCAAAACTGGCAGCCATCCATGTCAACTTGATGAGTGCACTGGAACAATGTCCTTGAGTATGGTATAAATTCTTTCCAAATCCAAAAGACCAACTTGCTATTAGTTTGTTTTGATTCATGGTACAAGCTGTGTAGAAGATGTAATAACCACCAATATACCAGGCTGTTGAAACTTTGTAGGAATTTATTCCACCACTGGCACACATACTTTACCAAGGATTGCACAGTTTTTACCTTCTCAGGCCAGGGTATCCTGATGGCATCAGTATAGTGATAACCATGATGTTCAAAGTACTGTTCATATGATAAAGGAACCCTTAAACTATATGGCTAGAGATAACTTAATTAGAGAGGGGATAATTCCCTGGGACAAGACCTTCATATACTATTGTCTGTCCCAGGTAAATGCAAACAGCCTCTGACCATTCTTTCTCAGAGGATTGAAACAACACAGTCACCAAATCAGTAGCCACATACCAAATGCCAGAGGCTATGTCATGTTATAATTATGAATTCACTATATAATGACTCAGTCGTCATGGCCAAGCTACCACTTAACAGAGTTTACACAGTGCAGCCTCATCAATTATGAGCCATCTGTTTTTACAGAAGGTGGACTAGCAAATAAAAGGGCATTTAAGGATATAGGGCTGGTGGTTCTCACTAAGGTCTTTGAGGATGGCCCTCAAATGGCACACTCAGATGGCCTACCCAACATAATGTGTTGTAACTTTACTGTCTTGGCCTAGTGATTGGGTAATTTCAGAGGTTTCCCCACTTAGCTGTTTTTATTATATAGTTTCTATTCCACAGTCTAGGGGCCTTTGTCAGTTCTGCCAGCTACTAAGTATATCCATGATGATTTTACCCACCATGGTACCAGAATTGACATAGCTGGGACCATGAGTACCTAGCAGCTCTATGCAATGGACTTAAAGGCCAGTCCAGAAGGGGAACGTGAAAGCATGTGAGATCCATGGTCTCAGTGACCTCTGTAGTCAACATTCCTTGAAAGTCTTGGATATTTCTCTTTCTCTAGGACACAGGTAAGTTTATAAAAGGTTGCAAGTACATATGAGGAAGAACTAGGAAAATAAATGGTGAATACACTTGCTGTAGCATTACAAGGTATTATTTAAGGGGACCCAGAATTCTGTTTAATCCATGGCTCTGTTCTGGAAATTATATGAGGTGAGGAATCATTGTTCTCCACTCTGGTGGTTGACATCATTGTAGTTCATATTTTTTCTGGATGCCCAACTGCTTCAGCACTAGGAAGCCTGTGGATTCCTTCAGGTGAAGCCTCCTAATTGTGATTCTAGCCTTGCTCTTTGTTTCCATATTTTACTAACCTGGTCTGTGACACTTTATGCAGCCACTAGGCTCTGCTATGCCCAAAACATGCCATTCTCCTTGAAGCTAAGCCACCCGATTCTGGACCAGCCTTCTAAACTTTCATCTGAAGACAGTGTGGCCAGCAGGGGACACCACAGAGCTCCCTGGAAACTGCTTACCTTGGCGCTATCCAAAAGAAAGGAATAAACCAAGCATCACCAGGATAAGAGGAAGGGGTCCCTGGATGGAGATGGAGGTAGGACAGGCTGGATGACAGCTGCAAAGCCAGTATCCTTAGGCCATCGGCAAACTCAAGATCATGGAGCTCATGTCACTTGCCATGGCCATAGCCAACAGGCCACACCCCTGGAGCTGAAATCAACCACACTTACTTCCCACCAGCAGGCATACTGACACCCATATTGTGCCTGCTGGTCTCTGAAAGGCCTGGAATTTTCCCCTGACAATGGGCTTCTGTTCTGCTCTGTCTCAAGGTACTGACACATGTGAGCTTGAACTTACCTTTTGGCCCCAGCTCACTTTCCGATGTCACCTCTTGTCCCCATCATCTGCTTGTCAGGAGAAGCAAGGCATGTGGTTGTGTCCAATATGAAAATCACCGGGTAATCTTCAGTGACATGCTTACTGAGCATACCCAAGGCAGGGCTGCAAGGAAAAACACAGGACCCTCAGTTAAATTTGAATTTCACATGAAAACTATGTTTTATTATATGAAAGTTCTGATATTGTATGAGACACGTTATACTAAAATAAATTTTCATTGCTTATATGAAGTTCTGATTTATTTGGGCATTGACATTTTTATTTACTAGCTCTTGAAACCATTGTAAAAAAGGATTTCCATACACACGCTTTTAAGGCAAACAACCCAAAGAGGAAAGAGAGGTGACACATGTTGCTAGTGGAGTTTGACATAATGAGAACCACAATGATCATAATAAGCACAGTGCTCCCACCCCATTCACACAAGCCATAGGTTTAATTTCCTGCAGCTCATATGGCAGCTAAGCACTTGAGATCCAGGGCAGGACTCCGTATATTTATATCTTAGTTATGTCAGTTAGGCTTCTTCAGAGGAACAAAACCCACAGAATGGATAGTCATGTAAAGAACTGAGTCACTCAATGATGGAGGCTGAGAAGGCCCAGGATCAACATCTGCAAGTCAGGGGCTTGGAAGTATGGTGGTATAATTCACTTCCAGTCCCAAGCCCTGAGAACCAGAGGAGCCAGTGTGGGAGGGCCAGAGACTCAGATGTTCTAGTTGGAGAAGAGAGCAAATGCCCCGTCTCCTCCCTTTCTGCTCTATTTGGTTCTTCAGTGGTTGTGAACTTTACTCAGTCCACTCATTCAGCTGCTAATCTCCTCCAGAAATGCTTTCAGAGACACACCTAGAATTGATATTTAACCAGATTTCTGCACATCCCTTTGCCTAGTAAAGCTGACATGCAGCATTAACAGTCACCCTAGTCATTGGCCATGTGATCTTGAATATCCTTGGCCTCCCTAGGCCAGTGTCCTCATTTATAAAATGGGAATCCTAATACAATAAGTGGGAGGGGAAGTGGAAAGGAAAGAAGGGAAAGAAAAAGTTACGAGAAAAGGAAAAAATGGAAACAAAGTCTTTGTAAATAGGGAGGGTGGAGGGGGGAAGGGAGGGCAGGGGGATGGGGAAAAAATAAGAAGCAAGATACATCATGTAAAGGTACAAGATCCCAATGATGAATGCAAATGTATTGTACACCTAAAATATACCGATAAAAGAATTTAAGCAAAAAAAAAAAAAATCCCTCCTCGAAGAGTTGCTACCATGATGACCTAAGTTAAAACATGCAACATACATGCAACAAACTTTAATGCATCGTCAAGTCTCAATAAATAGTAACTATTATTACCTCTCACAGCATGGAAGAGGCTTTCGGGCCGCCGTACCACAGCTCCCAGTGCAGAGGAGGTGAGCTGCATGGGTGCCAGCAGCACAAGAGTAACTGTTATTATTGCTTTTTGTTTATAGCCTTCCAAATCTGGAAGAATCTCATCACCCGACTCCTTTCTCTGCCTCCCCCTGCTCTAAATCTCTCTGGAACAATGGGGATAATATGGAGTTTATTCCGAAGGTGCTGGTGAACTTCACTAACTTTCCTTTTCACTGTGAAGTATAAATAATAACAGCTAATATTTGTTAAGTACTTACTGGGATGAGGTCTGTGCTGAAAACATTACATAGATCATTTCACACGTTCTCACAACACCCTGAGCATTAGGACCATTGCTCTCCCAGTGCTACACATGAGTCGTCCAAGTCTGAGTACCCAGGTTCAAGGTCAGAGCTGACCCCAGCCCAGACTCTCCCTGAGGCTGGGCTCCTAACTAGGGTTCCATTGCTTATCTTCCTCATCTCATGCCTTTCACCATCGGGCCTATCTAAGTGCGCCTGCTTTACCCTTTTAAAGAAGTCATAGCAGCCGAAGCAAGGTTGCTCTGACCTCTGACATCCTAAGCCTTTATTTGGAGCATGACATTAAAGGGCCAAGAAACACTTATTTCAAAGGAACTTCCTTCCTCCTGGGAACCCAACTCCTTCATTTCCCACACTTACACACCAGGTGGCAGTGTTCAACTGTGAAAATAAAATCTTGGCCTAGGGAATTGCTACATAGGATAAAGGCAGTTAGCTAATTCTAAGTTGTTCTAGGCCCCCTCAGGGCTGCATGGAGTTCTTTGTAAACTGCCAACTATTTACATGGTCTCCTGGAACCCAGCAGGCACCGGGCATGCCAAGGGAGACGGAGATGAACTTCACTCCAATGAGGGAGAAACATACCCTGGGCCAGGGAGATTGGAAAGTCATGGAGTCTGTAGGGGCTGGGCCAGAACCAGAACCCTCGTGGCTGGCCTATGATTCAGTGTCCAAACGTCACACCCGAGTCGGCCAAAGGCATGATGGGAAGATGGGAATTCCCTTTCCACCTTCCTGTTAGACAAGAAGCTTATGCCCCCTGGCCCACATTCCTGCCCACTTCCCTCACCTCCGTGAAATGTTCTATCTCAGAACAGCTAACTGAAGGTAACTGGGCAAGAGGTGAGCTCAGGTAGAAGAAATAAAGCAAGTAAAAGTAGAGAAAAAATTAGTTCTGTGACAACAGCTTCCTTATAATCCAAAGGGTGATTTTTTCATTTTCTTTCTGATTATCTCCTTTATGAAATGGATCAGAGTTTATCTATTGCTCTTTTAGCTATATCTTTCTGCACTTTCCAATAGTTGCTCTAGGAGATACAACATCCATCCTTAACTTTCACATTCAAAATTGATATTGCAGCATTTCACAAAGTACACTGGTACCTTGGTTCATGAACTCAATTCTCTCCATGATTCTGATCACAAATCACACTAGACAAGAACCAAATCAAATTTCCCCATAAAGTCAACATTGAACCTAACCATTGAATTGGATTCGGTTCTCCTCCAACTCAGTTTGCAACTAGAATCATGGAAAGACTCAAGTTCGTGTACTGAGGCACCACTGATAGAAATCTTGTAAATATATACATCCATTTATCCACCTCTTTTTTGCTATATTCATCATATGTATGTTGACATACATTAAAATAAGTAGGACTGTTTAAAGTGAAATTATACCATTGTCTTATGAGGATTATAAAGAACTTAAAAGAAAAGAGCTCTTTAATATTTACCTATTCAGTTGTCAATTCAGAAGTTAAATTACCCAAATATTTATCATTATCAGTGATGTTCTCATTTCTCCCTGAAATTTAAGTATTTCATTGGTATTCTTTTCCTTTAAACCTGAAGAACTTACTTTAGAATTTCTTGTAATATGAGAATATTGACAACAAATGCTCTTACTTTTCACTTTTACTTTGAAGGACAATTTTGGTGGATATAGTTGGCATTTGTGTATTTCAACACTAAACTCCTTTCCCTTCTCTTTTGACTCCTATACTTTCTGATGTCAAATCATTTGAATTAGTTCCCTGTATAAGTTATATATTTTTCTCTGTATCATTGTAATGTCCTCTTTATCTCTGGGATTCAGCAATCTAAGTTATGCCTGACCATGTTTTTCATGGGTTTATCCTACTTGGAATTGGATGAGCTTCTTAGACTTATAGGTTTATGTCTATCTCCAAAGTTGGAAACTTACTGATTTTTGTTTCTTTAAGTATTTTTCTGCATAACTATCTCCTTTGCTTCTACAAGCCCAATTACTTGATATTGTTCCATAAGTTCCAAAGGCTCTTCATTGTTTCCAAATGTTTTACAATCTCTTCCTCCAATTCTAGGGTTTCTATTGCTTTCTTAATTTAATGGTTTACATCTAGTTGTTCTTCCAAAGCTTCATGTGATCATAGGCCAGGCTTGTGTGAAACTTGTTGGATCATGGATATGGGGCCCTAGGAAGGGATTAAATTACTTCTCATGAGAATAAGTTGTTATAAAAGAACAGGACTGCCTTTCTTCAGTCTGACCGCCTGTCTCACCATGGGATTGCTCCCTCTCACACATGTTCCCACCAATGTGATGTCTTCCAGAATGAAGTCCTTACTAGACGCTGATCCCAAGCCCTTGAACCTCTATACCTATGAGCTACAGAAACCTCTTTTCTTCACAAAGCATCCATCCTTGGGTATTTTTTATAGCCATGGAGAACAGACCAGTACAATAACTCAGGTGAAACTTCACTGTTAGACAGTCTCACCTCATCTTGCAGCTCTCCAAGGGAGAATTAGGAGGGTGGACTGTAACATCCAGGAAGGCCTGCTGATGGGAGGCATGGGTCTTTGCAGGAGAATCCAGAGACCATGAAGGTGTGTAACAGGAGAGTGATGGGCCCGTACCGCTTTCAGGAGTGATGGTTTCGGAAGAGCAACTTGTTCGGACCAGATATTGGGAAGAGTATGTAAGTTCTAGCATGTTCCTTCTGTTTGCAGGCCCTCTTACTAGATGCATTCCACTGCCCTTGGAGACACTCTGCTTTCACTTTCCCTCTCAGCACTTAGTCCTCCCCTGTGACTAAGCATTTTCTCAGGCTCATCTATGCACTGCCCCTACCTAGCAGTACATTGGAAGTGGCTCCATGCAGTGCTTCTTCTATGGTTCATAGCCTCAGATAAAATTCCCATGGACGTGAGGCACTTTCCATAATGCTCCTCCCAGGTCCCTGGTCACCCAGCTCACTTATTCTCCGCAGCCCATGAGTCCATGTACAGTGGTACCTCGGTTCATGAATTTAATTTGTTTTACTATTTTGAGGAAGATGGTCACATTTGTTTTTCTAAATAACTTTATCAAACACACACACATACAAAAATTAAAACCATTCAAAGAATGATGCAAGGGGAAAACAACTACAAAAATATTCAAATACAGTAGAATTCAACCAAAACAAAACTGAAAAGCACTTAAACATTTTTCCATATAATTTAAGAAAGCATCTCAAGCACCAACAAGGTACCAGAGGATGTGATTTATTTCAGAAAGATCCCCAAAACCAACACTGAACAAATAGTCGTCTGGAAAAAAACTCCAGTTAGTTAGAAGACTCCACATAAGCCAAGCTTCTCCCTAATTTAAATTTCAATACACTCATATGACACGTGATGGAAACACAATCCGATAAATATTTTATTAGGCAATTTCATCCATGTGTATCCTTAATTACACTTCCAGTTTCTCACACTAGAGAAGTTATTTGGTATTTACACATATGTGTCCTATTTATTTCACTTAAGAGTATGGCCTCAATGTGCATCCATTTAGCTATAAATGTCTTTAGTTTCTCATTCTTTATGGCTAATAGTACTCCATTTTATAAAAAAACAACCCCACATCTTCTTTGTCCAATTTCCAGTTGATGGGCATTTGGGCTGTTTCCAAGCTTTCACTACTACGAACTGTGCCGCTATAAACATGGGTGCACATATATCGCTGTGGTATGATTCTTTTAATTTTGGGGGGAAGATACCCAGCAGGGGGATAGCTGGGTCAAATGGGACCTCTAGTCCTAGTTCTTTGAGGTATCTCCATACTGATTTCCACAGTGGCTGCACCAGTCTGCACTCCCACCCACAATGGAGAAGGGTTCCTTTCTCCCCACACCCCCGCCAGCATTTGTTATTGGCTGATTTCTTGATACCAGTCATTCTTTCTGGGGTGAGGTGGAATCTCAGTGCTGTTTTCATCTGCATCTCTTGAATGACCAGTGATGTTGAACATTTTTTCATATGTTTATTTGCTGCTTTTACTTCTTTGTCTGAAAAATGTCTGTTCACTTCAGGTGGCCATTTTTGAATTGGGTCTTTGAATTTGGGAGGTCTGATTTTTTTTCAGTTCTTTATATATTCTAGATAGTGGTCCTTTGTCTAAGGTACAGTCACTGAAAAATTTTTCCCAAATTGTAGGTTGTCTCTTAGCTCTGTTGGTGGTTTCTCTTGCAGTGCAGAAGCTTTTTAATAAGATAATATCCCAGCTGTTGATTCTTTGTGCAAGTTCCCATGCTACTGAGGATTTGTTCATAAAGACTTTTCCTATGCCAATGTCTTCAAGAGTTCTACCTAACTTATCTTCCAGCAAGTTTAGTGTTTCTGTTTTAATATTTAGATCTTTAATTCACTTTGATCTTAGTGTAGTGCATGGTAGATAGATATGGGTCTAGTTTTAATCTTTGGCAGGTTGAAATCCAGTTTTTCCAACACTGTTTATTAAATAGGCTATCTTTCCTCCAATGAGGATGGTTGGCTCCTTTGTCAAAGATGAGGTGACTACATATTTGTATTCCTGTGGAGAAGATGGCAGCAATTGTTTGTCACCTGGTGTGGAGTTTGTGAATGGAAGCACAGTTTTGTCAAATGCTTTTGAGACCCAGTTATTTGTGAACAGAAGCATTCAGGAACCGAGATACTGCTATATACACTTACTTCAAGATATGACTCTCCACACAAGGCCCACACCAGGGGTGCCACTCAAACTTCCACCTACTGTCTTTGAAGTCCACTTTCACCCACATAGTAAGACAATCTAAGCATGTCTGAGCTGCTTTTCCCTTCCTCCACTGGCCAGTCAGAGGGAATCCCCATCTTCGAACCAGACACATCAGGCCTTAGCTAGCTATAAACTGAAAGAGTTTACTTGTGCCCTCTGGATCTGCTTAAATGTAATCCCATGTGTCCTTTTCTTTGCTGGATTACTATTAGGCCTGCTTAACTTTATGACTTGATAAGTCTGGCACCTCTAGCTGTGTGGTCAGGATTAACAAGATTTTTGCTTTTTTGCATGAGGATTTGACCTTTAGTTCAGTCTCTAGCTCTGAGGATCTAATAAGATGCTATTCATGATATTACTAGGCAACATCACATGTGACCAAAAAGGCCCCCATCAGCACACAAGAGCACTCTAGCTTGCTAGAAGGAGTGAGTGCAAACCACACACTCCCAGCCTTGGCTCCTGGCTCCTCTGGGTGGGCAGAGAGGCATTTTATTGAGTTTCATCTGAGAAGAAAGAAGGGTGTGTGCACCCATTTCTCCACATCCTGAAGGAAGGAGGAAAGAAGAGGTGAAGGAGACAAAAAGCAAAGGAAGAGCAGTCAGGAGGGTGTTCAACCCAAAGTACTTTCCACACCTCTGTCATCCATTGCCCATGATGACCGGGGAGAAGAGGAACAGAGGCACAAAGGAAGAGTCCAGCATTTAGTGTCTGAATCACCAGATCTGCCACTCCTTCCAGAATATCTTGGGAGCAACCATGAGACTGCCAGGCTTCTGCTGAGGTTCTCTTCTGATCCAGAACTAGCAGAAATGAGCCTGTGATCCTGGGAACTACAACTGCTCATGGTGAAAGGGATGACCGGGGCTCCCAGAACCCATCAGTGAGTGTGGTTTTGTCTGCCAGAGGGCATCGGACTGGTCCTCCTCCAACCAGGGCCCCTGGGTACTCACATGGCTCTAATTAGGTGCAACTCTGATTTTAAAAAGTTTCAGCCATGTTACAATTGTTCAATTTTCATTTAAGGAGACACTTATTCCTCTATGGTGAGGATGACTGCAAACAAAAGAAGCTACATCGTGGCTCAGTACCAGAAGGAACTATACCTTTTGAAGTTGGGCATCTATCATCCCACCTAGAACAAGTAATTTTCTCCATTATTCTGGTAATACTTGGAGAGAAAACATGGCTATCAGAACTCTGGGGAAAAACCAATTCATGTTTTAATGCCCTGAGGGATATATCTTCATATGCAGCAATGATGGGACTCTCCAGACATGTAACTGTCCGTGGAACGCCAGAGTCGGGACAATGCTTCCTGTGCTCTGGCCCTTCCAAACCCCTCCCCTTCTCCCTTCCTCTCCCTCTCTCCCTCCTTCTCTCCTTCACTCAGTACTTGGAATTAAACCAGGACCTCTGCATTAATGTACATCTCCAATCTTCTTTTCTTTTCCTTTTCTTTTTCTTTTTTTTTTTAGATAGTCTTATTAAATTGCCCTTTCTGGGTTTAAACTTGTGATCCTTCTGCCTAGAATGCTGGGATTACAGGTGAATCCTTTTACTATTCATCTGGAAAATGAAAACCAAACATAGGATTGTTTCTTTAAAACTCATTTCAAGAAAGGTACAAGATCTCCTGGAGGAATGCACCATGGGGATAAATACTTCCTTGATTATAGCCTGCTATCCTAGTGGGGGTTGCACTCTGCCAATATGTTCTTTGAAATCCTTTTCAAATCTTTAGAATCAGAACTAATAAAACTTTCAGATCCCTTGCAAACTACAAAGTCTCTTGGATCCCTGGCAAAGGTGGTGCTGGGTAACAATCACTGCACCTTAGGTCTTGGCTGAACAAGGGGGAGCTTATGTAATCATCAGCTCATCTTGCTGCTGCTACATACCAACACTTCATCCCACGTAGAAATGAACATTGATAAAGTTAGACAACACTAGCGGGATCCAACAATCCTTAGATCATTCAACCTTTCTCCTCCGAGGAACAAGAGACTGGTTTTCAATTTTATTTTCCTGGATGCCATCTGAAATCAGATTCATCCTCGAAGGAATTTTAAAATAAGGAATAGCACTCCTAGTAGCAATAATGGGAGCTTCCATGGGCTTTAAAGTATTTTATTGTCCGAAAGCTAAACAAGCAGCCTCTAAATTAATAGCCAACCAAATGCCTTTGGCCACTGTTGTTTTTTTTCCAATGAAGAAAATTATGTACTTTTCTATATCAATACCTTCAATTCCAAAAGCCCTGAACTTCACCCTAAATCAGCAGAAAGTAGCCAGGATGAAGCCAATACCCCACAGCACACAGGAATGGAAACAAAGATTGAGAATGGAAAATTAAAACAGTAATAAAACATTCCCACTGTGTCTTACATCATCCTATTTTAGATTAGCTCTATTTTGCAAATTGTTCCTTGGAGAGTTACTGTTCTTCCCCTTTGCCCAGTGTTTTAAAATCTACTTAAAACCACCTTTTAATGACTGAGAAACTGACTACTGGCATCAACTATTACAGGAAAAGGAGCTAAATAGTGGTCCCAGGACCCCAAACTGATTATTTTCCTTTAGTTTCTCAGAGCCCAGAACATCTGATGGGCTTCCAATTACATTAAAGTGTGGGCCAGGGACTTATTAATCTTGTTCTTTAAAAATAGAATAATATTTAACTTGCATGGGAATAAAGTATTTGTCTAAAGAAGTATAGCCACCAGCCCAGGGGATGAAAATCGGTCATCATCTCAAGTAATAACAGCTGAAAATAGACTCTGGGTGAGAAGACTCTGCTCAGCTTGCAGCCTTCCTACCCTTTGCCTGTGCACCTCCTTTCCTCCCCATAAAAGCCCTGTCCTGTTCCCAAGCTCTGCAGGACAGCCTTTGTTTTGGAGAAAATAGCTCTGCCCATCTTCTCTGTGTGAACCTGATTTTCTTCCACCAACTAGTTTTCCAGGTATTGGCTTTCAAGTAGTGAGACTTGGGTCTGGTAACGAAACTGAAGTAAGTTAAAACAGGTTTTCTGGGGATGTCTAAAAAAGTTATGCAAATAAGAAAGATGTTTACATCATTTCTGCATGTGGCTTATATACTCTTCGACAACATTCATGACAATAAAGGTGATTAAAATTGGTAATACCTATGTCTAGGTAGATTAAACTTTATAATTAGCTTTAAAAAATAACAGACAAGTCAGAAAAATTAGGCTTGATATATGTATTTCCCCTGGGTTATAATTTGTTTTAATAGCTTTGGGAATTGTATTTGATTTATCTATGATACTCATTTTTCTCCTTTTGGGGTTTAACATGAGTTTTAAAATGAAAAAAATACCAGAAAGAAAAATAGCGCTCATATTCAGCAAACAGTGCTTGGCTTACTGAAGGGAGCTAGTTACGCTGGTAACAGACTCACTCTTGGTAAGAACAGAAGAGACTGAGGAGCCAGCCACAGGGCACATAGCTACCCAGGTAAGGAAAATGTGGTGGACAGTAATGCTGCTCGGGGCATCCCGGAGGCCTAGTGAACATGTTTAACTATGCAGCAAAAATGTGAAGAGCCTGAGCATGGGGGGGGGGGGGCTGGGCATGACAGTTATCGCCATGGCTCCGAGTGAGAAAGGGTGGCATGAGATGACCTGTCTGATGTATTGAAAGAGCATGCAGCTAGCATCCAAAATATGATTTTAAGAACCCAAGCAAAAGTTACTCGAGAATGCTGATGTAGGAATAGTTTTTCACATGAGACCATTAGGATTTATTGAAGTAATTTATGATTCTTCTTCCTACACACTGGGTTATTACAACCAATTAGGGAATGTGTTAAGAATACAGATCCCTTGGCCTTATACTTTGAATTTTTAAAGCTTTTTCATTTGTACATGTTTGCATTCATTTACTTCACGACAGCCTTGGGAAGTGGTCACATGGATCCCCTTCCTCTCTCTCCTCTCCTCTTCCAGTTCCCCTATCCCATTTTTCATTCCTATTACTTGTCTTAGCTTATGCTACAGGCTATAATGTGTACATAAATTGGGATTATTAGGTTCCCATACATAACATCTCTTTATTCTTATTTCCCCTTCTGCTCCTCCTCACCCCTCATTCTTGTGCTCTTGGGCCACTTTCCTATTGCATCCACTTGTACTTTTCTGTCCACCCTTCATCATTTTATTTGCCTCACTCAGATGAGAGGTACCATATGGTATTTAAGCTTGTGTGTCTGGTTTATTTCATTCAACATATTTTCCAGGTGCATCCATTGTCCTACAAATGTCTCAAATTTGTCACTTTATAGCTGAGTAGTACAGTGGAACCTCAAGTTACAACTAGCCTGACATACCAACAACCTGGGTTATGACCAGAATTTTAGTTTTAATTTATGAACTAAGTCTCAAGTTACGACCCAAATGCCAGCTGCTTTTGCTTCCAGATGGTCTCAGGTACAGATTTAACCCTTAAAGAGTTCTGGAAGGAGCATGACAACATCCTTTCCTGTGTGGGGTTGAGAAATTCTGGGCCAATGTCTCTCTAAAGACACTGAGATCTGCCTCTACATAGCAGAGAGGTTTTAAAGGCTGTGTAGAGGAGCCTGAGCCTTCATTGACCAACTTGAGCTATAACCAGCCCTTGGGAACAAATTGAGTTGGTAAGTTAAGGGTCCACTTTATTCCATTATATATACATACATTTTTTTTATCCAATTGTCTCTTGGTAGGTACACAGGTTGCTGCCAGGATTTAGCTACTATGAATTGTGATGATATAAACATTGGTATGTGTATCAGTCAGTGCTTACTAGAGAAACAGATTTAACACAAGATATACAAATATATAAGAATTTACAAGATTGGCTTACAGGTCAAAGGACTCTGCTGCCTCTAGGAGCTCCATATCAGTTCCATCTTCCTCAAAGGACTTCTGGAATAGGTCATAGATCATCTGCTGCTTTGGGTCTTTCATTAGAGAAAGAAAAGATAAGATAAGGAAGAACCCAAACTCCAGTGCAGAACTCCTCCACTGTGGCTAGTGGGAAAGCTCTAAGGCTCCAAGAGCAGAGAAGCTTAGCCAGTCCCAGCACCCAGAAGGAAGCTCCCCCCTGCTGCCATCCCAGGCTCCTAGGGCAGAGGAGGTGAGCTAGTCCCAGCACCCGGAAGGAAGCTCCCCCACTGCCATCCCACGCTCCTAGGGCAGAGAAGCTGAGCTGGTCCCAGAACCCAGAAGGAAGCTCCCCTGCTGCCATCCCAAGCTCCTAGGGCAGAGAAGGGGAGCTGCGTGGGCGCCAGAAGCACACACACACACACACACACACACGCACACACACACGTGGAAATGAGAAGACACATAAACAAGCCTCAAAAACAGAGTTCCAGATCACCTACAGCAACCCCAAAAGGAAACAAGATGGAACAAACACTCTGATACTCAACCACCTGGACTCTCTGAACTGGCAACAAAAGAGGATCTGGGAAAAATGAAATCAGAAATAATTACTCAGATAACAGCAAAGATTTTGCTCATGGTGCAAGACATGATTAATAAATCTAGAGAGGACACAGATAAAAAAAGAGAGGATCTGAGGAACATGATGGAATCCCAACATAGGAAACAAATGGAATCCATAAAACAGATACAAACAGATTTCCAAGAGATTAAAAACTCCATCAAAAGTCTGTACAGCAGAATGAACCAATGTGAGGATAGAATTTCACATACGGAAGATAAGATTGCAATTAGTGACCAGGAAAAGAAAAATTGCTTTAAAATTGTAAGAGAATGTGAGAAATCAATCCAGCAGCTGCTAGACAATGCAAAGAAGAATAACATAAGACTGATTGGAGTCAATGAAGAAAGAGGAGAGAGTGCAGATGACATAAAAAACTGTTCACAGAAGTGATGGCAGAAAACTTCCCAAGGAGGAGAAAAGAACTTGACATACAGATAAGTGAGGCATATAGGACTCCAGCTAGCCTTAATCAAAAAAAATCTACACATAGGCATATAATAGTTAGGATTCCAGAAATCCAACAGAAGAACAAAATTCTACAAGCAGTGAGAGAAAAGCAGCAAATCACATACAAAGGAAAGTCCATCAGAATCACAGCAGACTTCTCAATGCAAACCATCAAGGCAAGGAGAGCTTGAAGTGGTGTATTTCAAGCCCTAAAGGAAAACAGCCTTCAACCCAGATTGATGTACCCTGCAAAACTATCTTTCAAAACTGACGGAGAAATAAGATACTTTCATGATAAAGAGCACCTCAGGAACTTCATGAATACCAAACCGGCACTCCAAAAAATTTTAGACAATACCCTAGGAAAAGACAATGAAGATCACAACCCCAGGAAACCCAGCAGAATGAATCCACTGGGCGTGACAAATTAAACGCAAAGGGGGAGAATCCAACAAAAAGAAAAAGTCACGACAAGGCTTTCAAAACTTTGAACTTCATCTCCCTAATGAGTGTGTAATTCAATCTTATTATTGTACTGATTAGTATTTTTCTGATTCTAGAGTTGCACACCATGCCTTGTGCTATGCTGGCTATTCATTGTCTTCTTAGGTCTACATTTTAATTGGGTTGTCTGTTAATGAGCTCTAAGAATTCTTTATATATTCTGGTCATAGGTTATATGCATTGTAAATATGGTCTGTTTAAGGACTACTTTTCATTTTAATGATGTCATTTAAAGTTCTAAATTTTGATGGAATCCCATTTATCAATTTTTTCTTTTATACATCATGTTTTTTGTATCCTAGGTAGTTCTTGCCTACCCTGAATTCATAAATATTTTCCCTTATAATTTCTTCTTAAACTTTTATACTTTTAGGCTTTCTTATTTAGGTTCATAGATCCCTTCAAGTTATTTTCATGTATGGAAAAAAAGGGTTGAGGTTAATTTTTTCTATATAGATACCAGCTGTTCTAGTGCCATTTGCTGCAAACACTATCTCTTCCTCAGCTCTTGAATTGAGTTTATATTCTATAAAATGCTAATGTTAAATAATGTTTCAAAACTCAGTGGACCATATATGTGTGGTTCTATTTCTAGATTCTCTGTTTTATTTCAATGATCTATATGTCTTTCCTTACACCAACACTGCCTTGATTACTGTGGCTTTAGAAGAAGTCTTAAAATTAGGTACTAAACGTCTTACAACACTGTTTTTGTTTTTGTTTTTAAGGTTTTTTTCTAGGTCCTTTGTACTCCTACATAACTTTTAAATTTCAATATCCAATTCTTCATTTATAGCAAGTATACACAGACCTGAAATTTTATATATACCTTGTGTTTTCTAATCCTGCTAAATTCAAGTACAAGTTCTAGGGGCTCCTAGAGATTTCTTAGTATTTTCTCTGTAGATGATCATTTCATCTACATATAAAGATTTTGCTTCTGCCATGCCAATCCTATCCTAGTTGTGTCATTTTATTGCTAGACTATTTTGGTGGGGACTAGGTTTCAAAGTTTAATGGACCGATAAAGAGGAAGCATATCTGTCCTTGTTCCCCACCTTAAGGAGAAAGCATTGTATCTTCTCCATTTATATAAGGCATTCTCGCTGGAAGTACGGAGTACATGTCTTTAATCTGTTGAGAAGTTTCTGTTCTACTTCTAGTTTCCTGATAGCTTTTACCATGATCAGCTGTAGAATTTAGTCCAATACTTTTTCTCCAACTACTGACAGGATCATATGGCTTTTTCCTTTCCTCTGTTAAAATGATGAGTTTTGGGGATGGATCTTCCAATGCTGAACCAACACTGCCATCCCTATAACAAGACCACTTTCTACATCCTGCCAGATCTGACTTCCAATAGTTTGTTTTGTTAAACAAATTTCTATCTCTGTTCATACTTTTTCCTTCTATTATCTTTATCCAGTTTTAGGATTAGCACAATGTTGAGTTCTTAAAATGAGGGGAGAAGTGTTCCTTCTTTTTTCTGCTTTGTTTGATATAATTTATCAGTTAAAATGTTTATGAGCCTGCTGTTGTCATATAGGTAGGTTTTCAAGCTAGGAAGGAATATACTTTCTTTAGTAGGTGCTATTCAAATTTTATATTTCCTCCAGAGTTAGTTTCATTAATTTGTCTTCCAAGGTACTTCTTAGAAGTTGTCAAATTTATTTCAGAAAAGATTTTTGTAATATGCTTTCTATATCCTTTTAAATTCTGTAAAATCTGTGGTAATGTCTCCTAGATCTTAATATTGTGATTTAAAGGGCCGGGGATTTAGCTCAGTGGTTTTGCCACCTGCTGCGCAAGCACAAGGACCTGAGTTCGATTCCCAGTGCCAAAAAAAAATAATAATTTAAAAAATGTATAACTGATACAGTGTAATAGGAAGAAAAGGTCTAAAAGAGCAGGGGAATTGGGAGGGATAGGGGAAGGGAAAAAAGGGAAAGGAAAAAATATGAGAAGAGGAAAAAAAATGGAAACAAGGTCTTTGCAAACAGGGAAAGGTGAAGGAGGTGAACGGAGGGCAAGGGAAGGGGAAAAAAAATAAGAACCAAGATACTCATGTAATGGTACAAGAGCCCAATGATGAATGTAACTGTATTTTATACCAAAAATGTACCAATAAACTTAATGGGGGGGGAAGAAGTAGATACAGTTAAAAAAAATGCAATGTGTGTATATCTCTCAATCCCAAAAGTTGAATGTAATCACTATGTATGTCACAAACCTATACTAATAAAAAAATTTTTTTTTAAATCCCCCCCCCAGAAAAAGATTGGCTTACAGTGGCCATGCACAAAATCAGGAAAACTGCAAAAAGTCTGTCCACACACTGGTGATCCAAAGAATCCAGCCGAAGGCCTGGAGCTCACTATAGCATCCTGTGTGAGTCCATATCAGGAGTCTGAAGAGTCTGCCCTGGAAGCCAGGAGATAAGACCAAAGGTGAAGGTGAAGACTGAGCTGCTCCAAAGAAACAGAAGGGAGCCTTCCTTCTTTGCTTCCTTTTTATACCCTTCTGGTGGTATTCCTCCCTAGGGTGGGACTTCCACACCCAGAACTATGCTGAGCCAATTGAGTTGGGCTTTTCTTATTCAAGTTGACACAGTCAATTAACTATCACCAGCCACCTCTTGTCAACTTGACAACTAGAAACATTTCTTTAAACCATAGTCCTCAGATACAAAGACAAGTTCATAATTGTGCCTAACATGTTATAACTATCCTCTATAGAAATGAAAATGCACTAATTCCCTCCCCAGAATGGAAGGCAAGTTTTCTTTGGGTGATATTTATTCTTTTTTTTTTTTTTTTTTTTTTTTTTTGGTACCGGGGATCAAACTCGGGTCCTTCCGCTTGCGAGGCAGGCGGCAGAACCACTGAGCTAAATCCCTGGCCCGGGTGATATTTATTCTTAACATTTCATAGCTTGAACATTGTAACATAGACTTGAGATTGTTCTTAAGTATTGTTAAACCTATCAACATATTACACTGGAAGCATATTAAAAGAGAACTACTATAATTATAATCCTCACTGCTGTGGCTGAAGTGGTCATAACTGATATTTAGAACTACCTTCTAATATGCATTCTGTATTCCCTTGGCCTTCAGTAAACTCCTCAGCAGGTCTTGGGTCTTTCCCTGGTGGGGTGGCCCATACCTTCATTCTTGAAGGTTCTGGACCATTTTTCATTTTGCCTGCATTGGGTTATTTTAGTTTCCCATCAACTTTAATAATGGCATGGTAATGATAGGAGACACCCTAAGGGGTCTCCTGCACTACAAGTATATTCTTTCTTTCCTTCAATGTGAATAATACAATCTCCCCTTGCTAGTCTTGGTGAATCACCCCTGGCAGCACTGTGATGCCCTTTATAGCAGGTTTCTTCAGAGGCATGAGGAGAGCAAAGTGACCAAGGGGAAGTTTCAGCTTCCAGTTCTATGGTATCATTGTTGTGTTTCCTAGTACAAACTCTCTCCCATCCTGGAAGTAAGACTGAAAACCCAGCAGAGCATAAGGTCACAGAAGAAGGAAAGAAAAAATTTCACCAGTGGAATCACTGGGGGTAATGGTGAGCGGTATCTCTCTCACTTCCACTCCTTGATTCCTGGCCCCTATATCTTGGCTATGGAAGACACTGTACCATATAGTGGACACTGACTCAAAGCATATGCAATCTTTTGAAGAATCTTACTCCAGCCCTGCAAGATATAACCTGCCTGCTGGCACTGTAACTGTCTTCAAAGACCATTTCACATTTCAATCAATTCAGCTGCTTCTGGAATGTGAAGAACATGGTTAGACCAGTGAGTTCCATGAGCATGAGCCCATTGCCTCACTTCTTTGGCCATAAAATGACTTCCATGGTCAAAGGCAATGCTGTGTGGAATTCCATGATGGACAGTAAGGCATTCTGTGAGTCCACAAATGGTAGTTTTGCCAGTAGCATTACAATTCAGAAATGCAGGGAAAGACAAACTGGAGTGGTTTCTATGACAGAAGAGATCCAATATGATCAACTTTCCACCTGACTACCACATCAGGGACTCAGTAATGGGTCTCTACTGCTAGCATATGTGGCATTCAGCAGTGGCTGTAGCTAGATCCGTGAGTGGGAGTGCATGTTGCTTAGCCACTCCATAACCTCCATTGCTGCCACCATGGCCACTCTGATCATGAGCCCATTGAGCAGTGACGAGGATAGCTGAAGAAAGAGATTAAAGCTATCTGCCAAACTGGTCATCTGTCCCCTTCACTGTTACAGTCTTCTTCCCCGTTCAGTTTGGTGAGCTTTTTCATGGGATACAAATATTTATACATCCTTTGCCCATATAGAGTCCTCTATCCACATATCTCTTTTCCAAGAATCTTAATAACCACTTTTCCACCCATGTTTCAGTTTATGATCATCCATCCAGACCATTTTTTACAGCCCATGAATCAGTATGTAGTCCCACACCTGGCCATTTCAACTTCCAGGCAAAATGTACTGCCAGGTAGACTGAAAAACGGTCCGGGGATGTGCTGGAAAGAGAAATAGCGCAACAGCTGTCCACTCGGGTGTGTGCCTGCGTAATGTGCAGACCCATCCAGAAGCCACGACTTAGCCTCCCGTTCCTATGACAGAGAAACCAAAAAAACTTCAAAATAAAATGAATATGAAAAAAGAGAAGCAGTTTCTATGTTTCTTCGCCTTCCTTCACATTAAGACAACCAGTACAGGGGAGCAGAAAAACCAAGGGACACCAGAATACAGCACACACCACAGGGTGCAGACACACACGTGTCTGGCCTGAAAGCACACAGCACTACAGTCTGACAAAGCCAACAGTTTCCTGTCTCCCAGTGGCTTCCATATAGGTTTTACACACCCCAGTGTACCCACAGCAGCAGACATGGTGAACGCAAACAGGCCAGCTGAGAATTTGGTAGCATCTCATGCTGCCAGGTGTGAGAAAAATTGAAAGTCTATGACAAACCCATGATGCTTAATCTGAAGTCCACCTACTCTGAGGTCAAAGTGTTTCATGTCAACTTTCATTCAGTTCCATTCCGTACTAAAGTCCAGAAGAGCAGGCCTGATGTGACAGACGAGCCTGGTTTCAGGAAAACCTGGTTGGCCTGAAGGTTGCCTGATGGCCCTGCCCAGCCGAACACTCCCCTGAAGAGGAGCCACGGCCCAGCCTTCCAGCGGCACTCACACTTGGCTGTAGAATCCTGGAGATCAGGCTGGAGCCCAGTCGCTGCCCACAGTCCCTGCCAACAGCGCATCTGGCCAGGGCACCTCAGCGTGAGGATGCGACATCTGTGGCCCTAAAGTCCACTCAGGACACTCATTCAGAAAATATGGGGGAGTCATCTGTGCCCAAAGAAAAGCATGGCACCTCTTTGGAGAGTCAACTCTAGGAGGAGTACTGTGCCCAGAAACAACAAGGGAACCCTCTCCACCTATTTCCGAGGGAGGAGGAGCACAGACGGGCCACAGGAACCCTCTCTGTTCTGAGCAGCCAGCCCCTGTAGACCAGGCACTTTAGCCGAGCCCGGAATCCACCTTGGAGGGTGGTCACAGGGACAGGACTCCCCTCTCTTGATGTCCCCAATTGCATCATGGGTCAGCTTAGTATTGTTAGAATCCAGGTATCTAACAGCATTTGCTTCAGCTGTGTGCCGGTGTGGGAGACAACATTCTACCACACCCAGCATGCCTGGAAATAAAGGGAGTGCTTTTAGATCCTAGACACTAAGATGGGAAGTTTGTCTTCATTCCAGAAGTTCACCTGTCCCCACGGACACTCCTGTGCTGAGCTCCCAGGTGGCCAGGGATGACCGTTCAGATAAAACTGACATTTTCTAGGCCTGGAGAGAACCAGGCAATTCCTGAGCTCTGGGGAACATGTGTGCTAATACACGGAAATAGCTGAGGAGGACAACAGCCCGCTGTTTGCTCTGCCCCACCTCTCAGGAGCACGAGGCTCACAGACATTGTTCCACAGTCGGGCCAGCCAGGACTCACCTGGCTTTAAGCCTGCCCAGTTTCCTAATCTCTAAGCTGAACCCTCATGGTTAAGGAGATCCAATTCCAACTACCCGGCACTCATCAGCCCATTTCAGCTTTAGTCGTCAAAAGTGATCAACACGGAAAACGTACCACCTTCTGCCTTCTAAGAGAAGGCCCCAGGCCCACCGACTTGGGCTGGGCTGCTGCCACAACAGAACACAGGACCCGCTTTGACTCAGAACAGGAACAGGCAGTGTTTGCCCGTGCAGCCAGGCTTGCGGACGATGCCCCCAGGCCCACTTTCCTGTCTGTGTGGTCCGGGCAGTGCAGCTCTCAGCGGGATCTCCCTGAAAGAACAGGCACTCGCCAAGATCTTCGGCCGTCCCTGAAAATGACAGCGTGACGGGACCCTCAAGCGGTCGTCTCCAAGCCAGTGGTGGCTACTTTTGGTGTCCGGATAGATTTGTATTGGGTGCTTCACGTTTTCATTTTGTGTTTGCAGAGTCCGAGTCCGGACCCTCAGAAAAGTGACTGCAAGAAAAAAGCAAAACTGAAAACAGACATGTCATGCTCCTGACTTTAAACATTCAAGGGGCAAACTTTCAGGCGAGTTAGCCAGGTGGATCTTTGTGAGCATGAATTCGATAGAAAACAGTCAGAGGCCCTTGGGGAGAGGGCTCCTGCCCTCATGCCTGGGCCTTCTTTCAGTACCAGGGAATCTGCCTGCTACAGGCTTTCCAAATAGCACCGAGGTCTGTATCACCCAAGGCCAAACATGCCATTTGCAACTGGAAGAACTTGCAGCCCAGGAGGCCTGCTTCAAAGTCTCACCCGGCTGCCACCAGAACTCAGGGGAAGTGGGGGAGGGGTGTGGGCCACAAAGCCAGTAGCCCACAGGTGCAGCTACCCAGTGGGGTCCTCCTAAGGCCCCAGGTGATATGTGGTGCCCTCGGACACGGAAAAGCATCACTAGACCTGTGACTGTCCACAACTGTCAGGAGCAATGCTACCTAACTTTAGGGTAAAATCATTTGGTTAGCCTAGTTCTCCTGCCTACAGCCCAGCTATGGAATTCCGAGACATAATTGCATCTTGGCCTCTGGTCACAACTGAGACCTCAATGATCCGGGGATGTTGTGATTCTCCAGGACAAGAAACATCCTGGGAGCTGAAAACATCCTGGGAGGAACAAACACCTACTCAGTTCCTCCTTGTTCTTGGATTGTTACATCTTATTTATGCAGGATGTACTGAACTCTCTGCAAGTCATTGTTGCACCAGCGAGAAAGAACCAACCAGAGACCGATATTAAATCCACACAGGAGTTTATTACCAGCCGGGACCGGAGCAGAGCATTGGACTCGAGCCCTGACTGGGGAGAGACAATCAAGTTTTATACACCTTTGAGGCCAGCAGTTTCTAGGCTCCCCACCACCACCAGGGGATAGAACTAGCAAAGCAAGCAAAAGGTACAGAAGCAGAATGTCCTGCCCTTAGAACATATTTGTAAAACAATAGCTGATTAATTGTTGTTTCTAAGGGACTTTCTAAGGGGAGGAGGTTTCTAAGCTTCCTCCTTTTAAATTCATCTAAAGGGTAGGCAGGTGGGTCATCCAGCAGCAATATGGAGTCTGTTTTGCTAACTAGGGTCCTTCATTCCCCACTGGTTCTCATAACTTAATCAAATCTTTGATTTCTGTATTTACTCTTTGGATTTTTTTTAAAACGTCTTTTTAAATCTTATACTCTTGTCCCAACACCATCAGTTTAACTGTATCAACCCTCTAACATATTTAGTCAGAGCATTTATAATACAAGGTCCCAGGAGCAAGAGAAGTAAGATAACCAAGGGGCCTGTTACAGCAGAAAGTAGGGTAGTTAACCACTAGGACCAAATAGATTTTGAAACCAATTTTGATCCTTTTGTTGAGCATATTTAGTCTTTAAATTTTCCCTGACCATAGCTAAGGTATCTCTAATGACACCAGACTGATTATCATAGAAGCAACAGGTTTTTTTAGGGCTACACATAACCCTCATTTTATGAGCAGGAGGTCAAGTCCCCTTTGATTTTGCAGGACCATCTCAGCTAGGGAATCGACCTGGTTTTTAATCTGGAGATCGAGTCTTTCAGGTGACCCAAATCTCTGGCTACTTGGTGGCTTAGGGCTTTAAAATTTTTGTCCTGAAGGATCAGGGAGGAAGTTCCAATAGCTGCTGACCTGGCTATTCCTAATCCCACCAGAATAGGCACTAAAATGGGGGCAGCCCATTTACTCCTGTAGTGTTCAGTGGTTAATCCCAGATGTTCACGGCCCCCTTTTTTATAATACAAGACTTGTGGAACAACATACATGGTGACACAAAATAAAATGGCAGATTGGGTAGCTAAGACTGGTTTGGGAATGTATTTAGTCAAGTCCTCGGTGCAAGCAAACCAAGCATATCAGGACCAGGCCTCCTGGCTTGAAACCGTGGGGCTGGAACGTCACGAAGGTTTTTTTTCTCGAGCCTGTTGTATTGTAGCCTGGATCTCACTCCGAAGAATCTGTAAGGCTTGAAGAGACTGAAGTAAAGAGACACAAGAACTCCCTGTTATCTGTTCAAGATTTAACTTAGGGAGGAGTGGGGGCGGCCTCCCATACAGGATTTCAAAAGGGGTAAACTTGTCACATATGGGGTACATCTAACTCTTAACAAGGCTAGAGGAAGCAGATCAGGCCACCTACCACCAGTTTCTAGAACATATTTAGTCAGAGTTTCTTTCAGGGTCCTATCCATCCTTTCCACTTGCCCTGAATTTTGTGGGCAATAGGCACAGTGTAACTTCCAATCGATATGTAGTGCCCTTGCCAACAATTTGGATATCTGTGCCATGAAGGCAGTCCCATTGTCAGACCCCAGGTAATGAGGGATGTCAAATCAGGGAACTATCTCCTGGACCAAAACCTTAGTTACTATGTTGGCTGATTTTCCAGGAGTGGGGAAAGCTTCTACCCAACCTGAGTAGGTGTCACCCAATACCAGTAAATATTTGAACCTATAGCTGGATTTTATTTCGGTGAAATCAAGTTCCCAATGTTCCCCTGGCTCTCTTCCCCATAGTCAATTACCATTGCTCCTTGGTCTCGCCTTGGAGTTTACCTGTGTACACACCTGACACCTGGAACTGAAGTCCTGGACCATAGAGGTCAGTCCTGGGACTGAAAACTTAGAGCTCATTAGTCTTTTTTAACTTTGATTTTCCCAGGTGGGTTAGATGATGTAACTGATGAACAAGTTGTCACCCCAGGGCTCAGGGGAGACAAATTTGTTTGTCCCTTTCCACCAGCTTGAGTCCAGTTTTGTACCCCCTCGCTTTTGGTTTTCCTCTTCCGGGGTATATGTGGGCCTTTCTGGCAGGTAGCCAAAGGATTGGATGGGCAGAATGTCTATCGGCCCCACTGGTTCTTTGGCCACTCCTCGGGCCGCATCATCGGCCTCTCGGTTACCACGGGCCTCAAAGCTGTCTCCTTTCTGGTGGCCTTTGTAATGAATAATGGTCAATGCCCTGGGTTCCCAAGTTGTCTCCAACAAGGCCAGAATTTTTTTTTGATAGTTTCCCCTCTGATGTCAATAGCCCTGTCTGCAGATGTCACCATGCACATGGGCAGTGGCGAATGCATAACAGCTGTCAGTGTAAATGTTTACAGCCTTGTCTTGACCTAACCTTAGGGCTTGAGTTAAGGCTATTAGTTCAGCCCTCTGCGTTGAAGCCCCCCGGCTTAATCCCTGTGTCCAGTGCACCTGTTCTTCTCGACGGACTATGGCTACCCCCGCATACCTGACTCCATCTTTCACGAAGCTGTTTCCATCAGTGAAAAAGGTCTTATCTGGGCTTTGCAGGGGAATGTCAGTCAGGTCTGGATGGTTGGTGGTGGAAGTTGTCAGAGTGTCCAGACAGTCATAGAGGGGCAGGTGCAGGTTGGAGTCTGGGAGTAAGGTGGCTGGATTAAGGGTCATTTCTCAGGCAAATTTAATGCGTGGCACATCAAGCAACAGGGCCTGGTACTGAGTCAGGCAGGCAATGGAGAGCCATTGTTCTGGGGCTCCTCTCAGCAACACTTCCACTGCATGGGGTGCGGTGATGACCAGGTCCTTTCCCAGGCTGAGCTTATCTGCCTCTTTGACCAGGAGAGCAGTGGCTGTAACTGCCCTCAAACAGGTAGGCCATCCACTTGCCACAGGATCAAGTCTTTTAAACAGGTAGACCACAGGTCTATTCCAAGGCCCTAATGCCTGAGCTAGCACTCCTTTGGCTATGCCCCCTTGTTCAGCCACAACCAACCGAAAGGGCTTGGTGACATCAGGTAGGCCCAGGGCTGGTGCTGACACTAAGGCTTTCTTTAAAGCCAAAAAGGTGGTTTTTTTCCTTTTCTGTCCAGAGGAACTGTCTCTTGTGCCTGGAGTGCAGCAATAGTGACTTCCCACAGTTTTTTGGCTAGGACTTCCTCAGGGGTATAACGGTTATCATAAACTTTCTGGGCTATGTTCAGGAGTTTAGTCCTATTCTTTCCCTCAAATCTCTCCAATTTCTGTAATTTTTTTCTAATATCTGGGGCCAGCTGGGAAACAAAGGCCAAATTTAAAGCTGCTGCATTTTTGGGAGCCTCTGGTCAATAGGAGTGAAAACTCTATAGGCTTCCAAGAGTCTCTCTAAAAATGCAGCCAGAGACTCCATTTTTCCCTGGCAAACCTCACTTACCTTACTCAAATTAGTGGGCTTTCTGGAACCTGCCCAGAGTCCCCCTAATAAGTGCTGGCGGTAGGTCCCCAGCCTTCTGTCATCATTGGGGTCCCATTTGGGGCAAGCAACAGAACCGCGAATACCCCACGGTTCTGGGAGTGACATCAGGGTTTGGCCCCAGGGCCTCTTTGACTGCCTGTTGATAAACGTGGTCTGGCTCCTCAGTGGTGAACAAGATCTGTAAAAGCTGCTGGCAATCAACCCAGGTTTGCTGATGGGTATGGAAAACAGACTCAAGAAGAGATTAATGCCTGAGGTTTTTCAGAGAAAGGGGGATTTTGATGTTTCCAATTGTAAAGAACACAAGTTGTAAAAGGGACATAAATCAGTCCTCCCCCCGGGCTCTGTCTGTTTTAAAGGAAATAGGGAGGAGGAAGATGGGGCTGATGGACCATAGTCCTGTCCCAATTGAGTGTCAAAGGTCGATTGGGACCTGTGGGGCCCCCACGCCCATGACCACATTCCAAACCTTGTGAGCAATGTGCATAGAATAAGTTCCCACTGGGGGCCAATTGACTCCAAAACTGGGCCATTTTAATTGACACAGGGTTTGTAATTTGTCTTTAGAAAATTTCATGCCATATTCATCTTCTCTGTCTGTGGAATAAATTTTTTTGAAGTTATTCAAAACACAAGTGGAGTTCCTTCTGTGGACTGTGAGGAACCCATAATTTTAGCCTGTGAAAATGCAAAAGGCACACAGAGCAAGCAGACAGACAACAATAAACAGACAAAGACAAACTTTGGCCAAGTAAAACCCATGGGGCCGAATGGATTCGGACCCCACCCAGGGAGTCGCTCTTCTGAGGACTCCAGCCCAGTGAGTCTGCTTGCCATCACAAAGAGACTCTAGGTAGGGAAACCTGTGCCACATCCAGCTTCCTCCTACCTACCCATAGTGCACTAAGAATCATTCAATTCTTACCTCTAGAGGCTTTCCTGATAAACTCCTATGGGTCAGTTGATCGGCAATAGGGCCCAACTGGGACCGGCCTACCCAGAGCCCCGGAATACTGTCAGAGTGGCCTCTCCTTTTGCAGACCGGTGTCCAGAGGGGCCAAACACTGCTGATGTCTGATCCTGTTCTCTCCTAAAAAGAAGCAATGGCTCCAAGATAGTAAGCTCCAGAGCAGCTGGCTATCTTGCTGGGGCCTCCAAGAATGTTGCACCCAGCGAGAAAGAACCAACCAGAGACTGATATTAAATCACACAGGAGTTTATTACTGGCTGGGACCCAAGCAGAACATCAGACTTGAGCCCCAACTGGGGGGAGTCAAACATGTTTTATACACCTTTGAGGCCAGCAGTTTCTAGGAACCCCTATGGGATAGAACTAGCAGAGCAAGCAAAAGGTACAGAAGTGGAAAGTCTTGCCCTTAGAACATTTGTAAAACAATAGTTGATCAATTGTTATTTCTAAGAGGAGGAGGTTTCTAAACTTCCTCCTTCTAAGTTCATCTAAAGGGCAGGCAGGTGGGTCATCCAGCAGCAATATGGAGTCTGTTTCACTAACTAGGATCCTTCAGTCATTTGTTATTTGTTTCTCCCGATGTACTGAAGAAAAGGTGCGGCAAGCTGGGGGCTGTCGTCTTTGCCACCCAGAGCAGCACTGATCAGACCCAAAGCTCAGCTTCTTCTCAGTCTCGTTTTTGAACCTTTCCTGTAATTTGCCGTGTGCTGCCGTGGCACACAGGAGATTAGGACTCACTGCAGAGCTTCTAGTAACGTCCCCTTCCCCTGTTCCCTACACACAACTTCCTCCCCACTGCCATCTTGGGCCTCCCCTCCAGCCACGTGGCATCTTCAGAGCGTGCCTGGGTGTGTCTTACTACCAGATGCACCCCTCTGCTGCCCCTGCATCTGCCTTACAGTCATGCTGCCCCCAGTTGAGCTGACTCGCATGGTTTTCTGCTGCACAACACAAGATCCTTCAAGGGGCTCCCCAGCCGTGTCCATCTGGAAGCAGGGCAGTGAGAGGTGGTGTTCAGAGGAAGGGACATGCTGAGAATCCCAGTGCCAAGCCCCCAGGAAGGATGGAGATGCATCTACCTCTGACAAGGAGGGACGCAGCTGTCGAGCTGAACGGGACCCGCGAGTCCCCTTCTGAGTCCCCTATCAATGAGTGGCCCTGGTGCCCTGAGCCACAAATACCACTGCTCAGGGGATGTTTATCTTCAGTGCTCACTGCACCGACTAGCATCCCTCTGCTCTTGTTGGGAAGCAGCCTGCTACCTAACACACCCACCGCTGACCACCTCAGGCGGGATTTGGGAAAGTTTCCGGTGAAAGATCCCAGCGAAGCAAGAGTTCTGTTCACGTATTCTACGAGGCTGACACAGGCATCCCACGTCTTCCTCTTCAAATTCGCTGTGTCATGCAAGAAACGGATGCAATCTCAAGGGAAGTACCCGCCCAAATGGGCGGTGCACAGCACGACCTACTTCCCTTGGCGCCAACAGCCACCATCCATTCGATTTTGGAGCGCTTCCCGGAAGTTCTGCATGCTGAGCTTTCCGCTTCCAAGAGGGTTGCTGGGCCGCTAACTGAGACCTTTCCTCCACCTTTCTCCATCCTTTTCCTGGCATTTGATTGAGCTGGAGGTGATGCACTAAAGCAACCCACAGAAATACGCAGAACCGCACTTCTAAAATGGCGAACCGTACAGTGAAGGACGCTCACGGCATCCGTGGCACTAACCCTCAGGATCTGGTGGAGTAGATCATTCGGACACGAATCGACGAATCCAAGTACTGGAAAGAAGAGTGCTTTGGTCTTACGGCTGAACTTGTAATTCATCGAGCCATGGACTTAAGGCTTGTGGGCGGGGTCTACGTGGAAACCTCAAACCAACTCCCTTTCTGTGTTTGGCCTAGAAGATGCTGCAAATTCAACCTGAGAAGGAGATCATCATAGAGTTTCTAAAAAATGAAGATTGCAAGTATGTCCGCCTGTTGGGTGCACTTTACACGAGGCTGACCGGCACTGCGATTGATTGCTACAAGTACTTGGAACCTTTGTATAAGGACTATCGCAAAATCAAGAGCCAGAAGCAAAATGGAGAGCTGGAACTGATGCATGTGGATGACTTTATTGATGTACTGCTGCACAGCGAGACAGTCTGTGAGATCATTCTGCCCCGGCTACAGAAACGCTACGTGCTCCAAGAAGCTGAGCAACTGGAGCCTCGAGTGAGTGCTCTAGAAGAAGACATGGAGGATGTGGAGTCTAGTGAAGAGGAAGAGGAAGACGATGAGAAGCTGGAAAGCGTGCGGTCACCAGGTCACGGCCGGAGAAGCTACCGAGACTTGGACGAGCCCCAGGGCTCTCCCACACTGCGCTAGAGGAGGAGGAGCAGGAGCCGGTCTCCCCGAAGGCCAAGGCGGAGTGCATCTTCCCAGAGAAGAAGTCCTTCACCCCGCAGAGAAAAGCATCGCAGCAAGAGCCCAAGACGGCGCAGAAGCAGCCCCCAGCTCCCCGACTCAGATCCAGCTCCAAGTCCCTGGGTCATCACCGTACTCACAGACACAGGAGCCACTCAAATCTCCTGAATGGTCAAAGAAAGGCAAGAAGAAGAAGAAGGGCGGGAGAGGGAGTGAGGCCTGAATTCAACTGGCCAGGAGTCCCAGCGGCCTGCTGTGGATATGAGGGTCACATGGAGAAGGATTCAGAGCTGCTCTGCGGGCAGCCAGAGTATTTCAGTTTTTGCCTCCGCACGTTTTCTTTTTTTTTTTTTTATGGGAGAGGTGCTGAGTTCGTATCTCTTTTTGCAACTTTATTCAAAATTATGGGGGTGGAAAGGATCTGAGACTTGGGGATGTGAGTGAGAAAAGATTTGGCCATCCTGGTGACCCTTTGCCTTTCTGTTGTTTAACCTGAGACACCCCCGAAAAATAAATAAATGAGAAGCAATAAAAATAAAAAAGGGAAGTAGTTTCTATGTTTCTTCGCCTTCCTTCATGTTAAGACAAGCAGTACAGGGGAGCAGAAAAACCAAGGGACACCGGAATACAGCACACACCACAGGGTGCAGACACACACGTGTCTGGCCTGAAAGCACACAGCACTACAGTCTGACAAAGCCAACAGTTTCCTGTCTCCCAGTGGCTTCCATATAGGTTTTACACACCCCAGTGTACCCACAGCAGCAGACATGGTGAACGCAAACAGGCCAGCTGAGAATTTGGTAGCATCTCATGCTGCCAGGTGTGAGAAAAATTGAAAGTCTATGACAAACCCATGATGCTTAATCTGAAGTCCACCTACTCTGAGGTCAAAGTGTTTCATGTCAACTTTCATTCAGTTCCATTCCATACTAAAGTCCAGAAGAGCAGGCCTGATGTGACAGACGAGCCTGGTTTCAGGAAAACCTGGTTGGCCTGAAGGTTGCCTGATGGCCCTGCCCAGCCGAACACTCCCCTGAAGAGGAGCCACGGCCCAGCCTTCCAGCGGCACTCACACTTGGCTGTAGAATCCTGGAGATCAGGCTGGAGCCCAGTCGCTGCCCACAGTCCCTGCCAACAGCGCATCTGGCCAGGGCACCTCAGAGTGAGGATGCGACATCTGTGGCCCTAAAGTCCACTCAGGACACTCATTCAGAAAATATGGGGGAGTCATCTGCGCCCAATGAAAAGCACAGCACCTCTTTGGAGAGTCAACTCTAGGAGTACTGTGCCCAGAAGCAACAAGGGAACCCCCTCCACCTATTTCCGGGGGAGGAGCAGCACAGACGGGCCACAGGAACCCTCTCTGTTCTGAGCAGCCAGCCCCTGTAGACCAGGCACTTTAGCCGAGCCCGGAATCCACCTTGGAGGGTGGTCACAGGGACAGGACTCCCCTCCTCTCTTGATGTCCCCAGTCGCATCATGGGTCATCTTAGTATTGTTAAAATCGAGGTATCCAACAGCATTTGCTTTGGCTGTGTGCGGGTGTGGGAGACAACATTCTACCATGCCCAGCATGCCTGGAAAGCATGTAGAAATCTCTCTCCATTGTCACAGTTGGTTACAAACCTCGCTTTGGAGCTATGGTGTGTCAGAAGTCACCATGATCATCAGGGACAGACAAACCCACTCAGTCAAGGCCAGAGAAAAGGCAGATCGAGATTACTGGGGTCATCACCCAGGAAAAGCATAAATCTCCCCAGGTTGATCTGAATCTTAGGAGTAGATTCCAAGGAGAATCTGAGGCTCTCAGACATGTGTATCATGTATCCTAAGGCTAAGAATCTTATGAACTCAACAGTATGTGATCTAAATGAAGCCAAAGCAGAAATCCAACTGGGGAGAAAACACTGCTCCACTGCCACTTGATTTTCTAAGGTGCTGCAGAACCATCACATCCTTCAGTGAGGAACTGATGTGAAGAAAGTATTTTCCTTTCACACAGGAGCACAATACTCTTCTACCCAGGGGCTGTTCATTAATCCATGCATGGTGTATCATGTAGGCTGGGAAGAGGGACATTGGTCCAATCACAAGCCATCTCTGACCAAGAAAGTTTCCAAGGAAAGCTTGATCAAACACGAAATAAAGGCATACAATTCTTCACATACTATACTCAGGATCCTCATAGGACAAAAGTAATGTCATCAATATCTTTGATGACAAGCCTTAGGTATGGTGCAAGTGGATGACAGAAAGCAGCTGTATCAATATTCAACACAATCATAAACATGTGCATAATCATGAGTGCTCCCTTGTCATTGTAGGAGTGGTGAGGTCCCAGAGATGGGCTCCATCAGTTGTGGGCAGCAGTGAGACACACAAAGGAGTTCTGCACTGAGTTTCACTGGTCAGAGGATATGGGTGTATTAGGAACAGGCACATCACGTTTGGGATCATTCCATGATGTACTGAATAGACTTCAGAGTTTAGACTGTACCTTTCCTGGAATGTGAAATTTGCTGTTGTCCCTCAGCCAACTAGCTGTGCCCTAATGCTGGTGTCATCCTCAACAGCCCTTCCTGAAGCAAGATCCATAATACCAGAAAACCGTGTTGGGCATTCAGTACCACTCAGTGAGCACTAGCACTTCAAATGACCCTTCTAGGATGTAGGTTATGATGGGTGGGGACTGAATGGTCTCGCTCATCTCCCACATTACTCTTCTGCTCAGGAGACAAGCAGCCTTCCTACCACCATCAGCTTTGGAAAGAGCAGTTCTTAACTGCTACTGGTAAATCTCAGCAATTAAATTGAGGGAAGGCATGTTAAACCTCCTAGTTCATTTTTATTCCAAGAAGCTCTTCCCCCAATATGAAGGGAAGACTAAGCACAGAAGGTCACAATGTCAAAGTGATCAATTGTCAGCACTAAGATCAAGAGAAAAATGACAAAAATGAAATAGATACAAAATGGCCTGAACATGACCCCATCCTTTGAGAAGCAATGAGCTGCTATTGGCATTAAAGATCAATACGAGTAAAACTGAAGGCATCATATTTTGGACAGGCTGAATGCCAGTGATTAGACTGTAAAAGTCCTAAGATATCAATATGTCAGCCTTCCTTTGAGCAGAGCTATAAGCCTCTATGAGGATTCTCCAAAGGAAGAGAAATACATAAATTATATATGTGCAGGTTATTACAAGTTCAAAGGTCTGTTCCCTGTGGAGTGATTAGCAACTTAAACACCCTCATAACATAACTGGCCGGGCTGAACTGCCCTCACTCCTTCAGTTGACACACACAGACCACACCTGAAGCCCCAAGGTTTCAACTGAGCACCAAGATGACTCACTGGGCTGCCAGTTCAGTTCTAAGCAGCTTTACCATTAGTGCAGCTAAGATGCAGGACTCTTAGGATTCACAGTGGCCAGGAGGGTCCTCATCCTTATGTTGTTTTTGGTCAACAAAGCTGGCAGGAGGCAAACCCACCCCTTACAAACACCACCCAGCTTTTTATGAAAAAGAGCCTTGCCGTTGTACTTTTCCACCAACAGCAGCCATGTTTTTTAAAAGTCCAGGGAGGGAGAATAGTACCTGGAAGACATGACAAAAGCATGGGTCACTGGATAAGTGTAATAGTTGCTGTCAGGCAGCTGGGAAAACCTTCCAGTCCGAGAGTACCTATGGCTGTTTCCCCAACAGGCCCTAACTGAGCAGAAAAGGGGGCGCAGCACCACCAGCAATAATCACTGTCCCTACTTTCCTGTCACAATCAAAATTGATGTACCGAAGGTGTCCAAGGAATACCTACCGAGGACATCCACCCCTAGCCTTCTAGAATTTCTCTAGCTTTTACTGGAGAAAATGTATGGCCACCACCTGAGCCTCCACACTGGGCAGATATCCAGGTGGAACAGTGTGACAGTGAAAGCAAGCAGTCATTAACTAAGGTAGTTGACACAGATGATTGATAGACAAGAACAATCATCTAAATGACATCAATATTTTAAGAAAATGGAACTTATTTTTAATAATCTTCCTCATTGAGATACACTGCTGATTCATTCAAATATGAGTGAATATTTGTTATGTGCACACAAAAATAAAAAATATGTGTCAAAAATATGCAAGTACCCTAACAAATGAGTTTTAAATCACATTTAGGTTTCTCAAGGTGTTTCTGTCACTCAAAAATCTCATTTTTTATGAGCTACCATGATGCACACTAGAGGTCCAGGAGTCTCAGCCATTTGGGCTCAGGGTCCCCCATATCCCTGGACCTTTGGCTGAAATATCCAAGCAATGAGGACACACAGGTATTTGAACCAAAGTGTTCTCATTATAGGAAACCTCAAAGCAGCAAGAGGCTATAAAACCCTTATTTTCTATATTACATATTTACAAAACAATTTATTCTCCTTCATATAAAATATGCTCATTAATGGAATTTCATTCAGTTTCAGTTGAGAATTCAGAATAAAGTGATTGGATTTTATGAGGAGTCAAAAAGGATTGGGCACATTCAGTGTTGGATTCCCGCCCTGGCCAATGCTGAATCAGGCTAGAAGGTTCATGGACAGGATAAACTAAAATCTGCCTGCACGAGGTATTCTCAAGAGAGTTAGACTTTCTGTATAAAGACTTTCAGAGGGAACAATATGGAATGGAACCATCGATGTCTACAGAAAGCACTTCAAGGGGAAACCACTGATGCACACATGGTGATCACAGGAATGAGCCCTATGGCTATTACCAGGAAGCCAAAAGGCTCCAATTCTTGATACTGCAGCACAGGAAAGCATGAAAGAAGCAGATTTTTTTGTCCAGAAATTTCTAATTTACTTTCGAACTCCAACAGTGTCACTCAAGTATTCTTCTATAAAGAATAGAAGTATCAGGAGAAAAAGCAGCCATAGTTGAAGCTCACCTAAGATCAGGGAAGAACTCTTTCAGGGTCAGAGGTAGAATCTACCTGGAAGACACCCTGTAAATGACTTTGTTGTGGTAAAGAATGGAGCTTAAAAGCCCAGCACTGTCAAAGGGAGCCCATGGTATAAAAGGCTGAATGTCTGAAACAAGAAAATCATGGGAGAGCCCTTTAGACAGGTTTAGACATTAGCAATACTCTTCCTCCTCGAGGTGTTAAAAAAAAAAGCCAAAAGAATGATCAGTCTCCAGAATCCATGTAACATCAGCTAATGAAGACAATGGGTTACAGCAGGTGGAGTACCTGGAACAATTCCCTGTGGACTCCACACACTTCCCATCCAGTGTGCACAATGAGAAATATGAACAAGGACCTATGAGTGGGCTGAGTGCTCGACTGGAATCCTAACTTGGGTTCCAAGGCAGTGACTGTCACCTGAATGACATCATCCTTAATCGACTGCATTAAAAGCACGGAAGAGGGGCTGGAGAAACTCAAAAGCTCCATAGTATACTGATCAGGTAGAGGTAGGAAACCAAGAAATGTCCACACATGCCTATTTCTTCACCTAAGGAAGATCCTGAAGTGCTGCAGTTCCACCAAGGTTGGTAGAAAGAAGAAATTTGGATCCATAGATCTTGCAGGGTTAGGTAAGGCCTACAGTTGGTACTATGGCAACCAAGTCGGCCATTGAATGGCTACTGGCTCAGTCCCTTGAAACAAACATTATCTGAGATCCCATACTGGGACAGAAAATCACATGCACATTTCCCTCCAATGAAACCAGGACCTGTAATGCACTCACCACAGTGCATGTTGCTGTCAGGATCCTCAGACACCTGGCAAAGATTTGGGTGCACATGGAGATCTAGGGGGGAAACAGGCACAAATATAAAGGTGACTGCTGGGGAGGAAGAATTCCCGCTGAAGGCAGCAATGGCCCCAGGAAAGTGCTCAGGCACCAGCCAAGTGAGCGCCTCCACCTGAAATGGCGATGGTGAGCTTCAGTGAAGAACTGATCTCCTCCCTTGGTCACCAACTGTCCTGCTTCATGGAGATTATGCTCAAAGTCTCAGGCCTCATAACCTCCATGGAGTGCATGAAAACATGATTACAAAGCATTAGATCCACCATTGTTCAAGTTTATTCAAATTCTCTCCCTGTAGAATCAAAGACCAAATGCACTGGTCATGAAAAAAGTGTGTGTCCACTCCTGAGTGGTAAATTCTGAGGCCCAGGAGGTCAGTATAAGAAACACAAAAAGTCAAGGTGACAGGAGATGTGCCCATATGAGACAGTCATGACACCCGCACTGAGGATAGTGCAGTCTTAGAGGACAAGTGAACATGTCAGCGAAACCAGAGTACAAGACCTATTCCAAATCTCACTCCTCCATATCTAGTTACAGTAACTTCCCCAGAAGCCGACTTCCAGGCTGTATGGATCTTAGTGCTCCTCTACATAGACTGGACACAGCCCCAGGGCTCATACTGGGCTTCTCCCTTGGGACAAGGATGCTAAATTCTGAGGCCCAGGAGGTCAGTATAAGAAACACAAAAAGTCAAGGTGACAGGAGATATAAACACCAATGGATTCATGCTCAGATGAGCACACCAAGTATCTAGAGACAGGAGGCCCCAGGCTCACAGCTGGTCAAGGGGTCCCAGCCATACAGCAGGTTGAAGGTTGGCAGAGATGTGCTTTTTGAGTAAGATCTTAACTCTTAGGACAAGCAAATTGCACACTTGTCTGAGACACTGGCTCACACATTTTCTCCTGTATTCTTATTCCTTCAAGAAGTACAAAAAATGACTCCTAGAACAATACCAAACCTGAAGCAGAGAGGGGTTAAGGTGTGGACCTTGTGAAAATCAGCTTCCCAGCAGTGATGGTTCATCTCTGTTACCTACTTGATTGTCTTGAGAACTGCCTAGGAAATCTGTGTATCACACTTGTGGGTGTGAGGATATTTCCAGGGATGACAGGGATGCGGGTCAAGAGACTGAAGCAGGAGACACACCCTGAATGAGATGTCACTGTCCAAAGGGCCCTTTTGGAAGAAACACAATCACTTCTCAGCCTATTGGCTAAGATCAAGTCCAGTTTGGAAGAAACAGTGGAAGGAAGCCTGTCAGTGCATGAAAGCTAGATTCTGCTGAGTATGCTTTGTGGGTGAGCCAGCCAGGTACCACTGTGCTAACCACAACAGATTCAAAATCCTCTCCAAGTCCCTAGAAGCCCTGGATGCTGCTGCTGACAATGCTGAACCATGGGCTCAGCCTATATGGGACAGTCACACCTCTGGTGATATCAAAGGCAGGGTGAAAAACTGTAAAACTGGGATATTCTGTACTGAAATTGCTATTTAAAGGATGGCATTCACCAGGTGAAACACCAAAGGGCAAGAAAATATCTGTGTAGCTACTTTCATGATAATCAACATAGGGAGATGCTCTTCACCTACAAATATCAAAGGCCTTAGTCCTGATTGAGGGAGTGTCTCCTAAATCCCCCTTCTAAAGATAAAAGTGATGGGGTAAAGAACATGTTGCCAGAACATCTGGACACAATCATGTGTGCCAAAACCCAAAAACAACAAATAAGGCAAGAATTACCAGCACCTTGCACTTCTTTACATTCACTAAGGAAATGACCAAGAAGATACTCTTACTATTGACCTTTGCAATGGCCGTGATGATGAGGTTTAAGTGTGCTCTCACAGACTCTTCCTAAGAATTTAAATGCTTTGCACAAGGTGAATAGTGACTCAGGAGAGTCCATGTTTGCTCAAAACTCAGAAAAAAAATCTGAGAGGAGACCCCATGTAGATATAGACCACATTACACTGTCAGTGCCCTACAATGGCAAGTCCCTCTGTCCTCTGGAGTCTACATGGTAGCCACAGAAAACTGCTTCCTTAATACTGCTTGACCTTAGATCCAGGATCACATTCAAGGCCTGGGGTCAGTTCACATGCACCAGCTCAAGTGCAACTGACAAGGCAGCTGTGCCAGTCACCAGCAGGACAAAGGATTTAGAGTCAAGGCATAAATGGCTGAAACAGCAGACTGAACATGACCACTCCATTGGACCCAGAGACATGAGCTGGAGCAGAAAGCACTGTAAACTCGACACTAAGAGCACCTAACTCTGAGCCAGGATGCACACCACTCATTGGACTTGTTGCCTGCAGAGCCTTCTCCCTCCAGGGTACCATTAAAGACCCAAGCAGGCTTGGAACTCTGTTCCTCAAGAGAGAAACCTAAGACTGACACACATGAGATGAAGCTCACATGTCGTCACCCAAGGGAAAGAGCAGAACTTGATGCCTCCTCACCAGAAGAGACAGGATTGCTATCCTCCTTCAGGATGCTGAGCAGGACATAGGCAGGGTGGATTCGCATGGGCTCAGGCCTAAGGATGAAGGGGAGGTCTCACCAGATTTGCTGGTGGAGGATCTGTGGTGTCCAAGTCTCAGTCCTCTCAGCTGGCCAGGCAGGTCCCATCCCTCATTCAGCTGCTGATCAGTGCACAGGGGGAAGGATGGCGCTCCTCCTACCAGCCCTTTGGACAACAGCAAGTTCCTCCGGGAAGGCAGCCTCATGTTCTTCATTCTCTTCATAGCCACTGTCTGTCCCCTCAACATTCTCCATGGAAAACCTTGCCCAAAACAGACATGAAGGATGAGAGCCCAGAAAGCTGGTCAGCAGCTGCCTCTCCATACAGGAAGTGACTCTGCATCAGTTACAGGAGGCTCATCCATGTCAGTGGACAGCGGTGTCCCTGCTCCTCATACAGTCTATACCTGCAGAGTCAAATATAGAATTCAAGAGATCTGTCCATGTGCTAGAGGTCTGAGAAAGAGAAAGGCAGAAGTTTGAGAACCATGCACTTTGACCTCAGTCCTTCATCTGTTTTGCTGAGATTCTAAGGTGCAAGCAGTTCCTCATAGTAACACTGAAATCTCTCGGCTGATTTCTTAAAGGTCAAAGGTACCTGTGGCATCTCACAAGGTAAATGACTGAGTCCACGTCCTGCTCTGTATTTCAGAGGGATAGAATTCTGTGCAGAGGTAGGCCTCAAAATCCACACTATGGACACTTCAGTCCCCGGGCATCATGGAGGTATGCACCTCTCCTCTCTTGGGTCTCAGTGAAGATAGTGGACATCAACTTCCACAGTCCTCCAGACCATAGCCTTGACTACCACAGCAAGCAGGGCTCACAACACTCCCTGGGGTCAGAGTACTAGGCCTACTGCAGGTGACAAGGCTGCAGGTCCCTTGCAAGGTTCCTTGTTAGTCAGAAAGGAAGGGTTTGGATTCCAGCTCTGCACATACAGGCACTTTGCAACATTCTGAAAGAACTGAAAGATGCAAAAGTTGGAGACAGGCAGCCAACAAGAGGACAACTTCAGAAAACAGTGGATTCAGGTCCTGGGTTGCTCAGAACTTTACTGGCTCCAGCTTATAGAATTACTCTGCATGAAACAGCCCAAGTGCCCATCAACTGGAAACTGGATAAAGACAATGTGGGTTTTTCATAAAATGGAGTACTACTCAGCCATAAAGAATGAGAAACTAGAGACATTTATAGCTAAATGGATGCATATTGAGGCGATACTCTTAAGTGAAATAAATAGGACACACGTGTAAATACTGAATAGTTTCTCTAGTGTGAGAAACTGAAAGTCTAAATAAGGATTTAAATGATTAAAATGAATAATTGATCACCTGAAATAGGAAAAGGCCCAAAGGTGTAGTGGTGTTGGGAGGGGAAGTGGAAAGGAAGAGGGGAAAGGGAGGAATGGAAAGGAAAAATTATGAGAAAAGAAAAAAAATGGAAATGAAATTTATGTAAATAGGGAAAGGTGGAGGGGGTGAAAGGTGCACAGGTAATGGGGGGAAAAGGAACTAATGTGGTGGCTAATTGATGGTCAACTTGCATGGGGATGCCGAGGTGAACTGAGGCAGCATGACTCAGTGTAAAAGAGCCACTGAAGGAGACTTGTCCAAATGTTAGAAAAGAATATGAGGGAAGGATTACATACTTATTTTCCTTGGAAAAGCTTCATTGTGGCTGTTTTCAGAGCAGCTCCGGTCCTCACGCTCGCCTTGAGTATTGTCACCTGGCTTTCTGCGCAGACTCCTCAGCTTCCAGCATTGGCTTTTCAGCCTTTTTCTGCCAACACAGACCTTCAGTCTTCCATCAAAGATTCCTTGGCCTCCTGATATGGACTCATAGGACATTGCTGTGGGATCCAGACCCTCAGCTGAATTCTTTGGATCTCTAGTGCATGGATTGATCTCTTGCATTCTTCATTTGCCTAAGCTAATCTTATAAATTTCTGTATGTCCTGTATTAAATCTGATTCTGAGAATGTGCAGTCTTTTGAGGAGTCTTGCCCCAGCCCTGCAAGCTCTTGAAAGTACTAATTCACCTAGTGTCTGATGGAGTGGTACACACTAAGGGAGACAAAGGAACAGAATGTACTATTTCCATCTCTCCAACATCTCCCTTTTCTTGGGCCACCATAATCCACAATAGGCAAGTACAGGAATGTTAGCCACTGGGGCCATGCTGCCATCCATTGCTGTGGTCCTGTGATTCACATACTTATGGACACTGCTTTGGCTGGACAGCTCTGCCAACTGTCCCAGTGACAGGAAACCTTGAGCAAATGGCAACAGAACCATTCTCTATATTATGCATTTAGAAAACAATTTATTCCCATTTGCATAAAACATTGTTCTCAAAACACAGTTTCATCAACTTTCAATTGAGAATTCGGGTGACCAAAGTATTGTCTTTTGTGAGTACTCAAAGATGGGCTTGGCACATTGAGTGTGAATTGCTGACCTAGTCAATGCTGAATCACACTAAATGGTTCACGGGGACAGGACATGCTAAAATCTAGCTCACTCTCTAGGAAGGCCATAGTCAGGCAGTCATTCTGGTAATAACTTTCAGAGGCAACACTATAAAATGGAATTCATTCAGTTTTACTGAAGGCACATCTGCAGAAACCACACAAGTCATCCAAATAAATGACTTCTGATGCATATCATAAGCCTATGATCTAAGTATTGTTAGCAAGACAGAAGGCTCCACATCTGGATTTGGCATGGCAGGAAAGCATCAAGGAAGGAGATTTCCAAGTCTGAAATATATTTCCATTTTCTCCAACCCACCTATCCCAATAAGGCCAAGCAGAACCACTTCTAAATGGACATTCCAATGTCTAGTGTCCAGAGTCACTCCAATGTCTTTTTTTGTGTTAGATGGGGACACATGAACAGCTCTGAACATGATTTTGACATAGGTTAAGCTCAGCACTTCACCAAAGCAAAGGGATCCCATGACAGAAAAGGGTATTACCCCAAACCAAAGAATCACTGTACACACCTAGAGTAAAGGACTGTGGGGACCCAGACCCACCACACATACTCAGTGTGGAATTAACATCGACTAACATCTCTGAAGGAAAAAAATCCAGGTAAAAGCTCCCCAGAATATATGTGGAATGATCCAAGTAGGATTCTTACCACACATCTGTTGAGAATGACCCTCAGTGGATGTACAAGGATCAATAAAAACAGAGTGAAAGATGCTCCAAGCAGGGGCTGAGCTTCCAAGACAAAAACCTCAACACATTTGTGGGGAAAATGATCAAAGCCAAAGATATCTGGAAGGCCCTTCTACTGAAGTCAGGAAGTATCTGAAACCTCTGGTTACAGCCCGCGTCTGTTCAGAGAGTCTCATGCTTCTTTCTTGTTCAATCATAGGAGTTATAAGTGGCTGGATGGAGTGAACTAGGATGGATGCCTTAGAATTCATAGGAGCCAATGTAAGGGATGGCACAGGAGTAAGTTCTCCCAAGTAGCAGCACTGACAGTTCAAATTCAAAAGGGATAGAGACACTTCTTAGATATTTCTCCCTAACCTATACACACAGAGCTGTGCAGCAGTGGAAAACAGTTGACACATTAAAGTATTCATATGTTTGGAAAACCAGACCACCTACCATCTTGTACTTCCTGATGAAACAGCTAATACTTCTATAGTCCTTATCTTGGATCAATTCCTGGCAGGTAAGGTAAATCTTATTTTAAATCTTTAATCTGTGCACTCTCATGTACATTTTGTGACAGCAAGTCTTACAATTTAAAAGACTAATATTCTGGGGGAAAATGAGGTAATTACTTCTAAAGGCACTTATTTCCAGCAGGGATTGTCAGGGTACAGATGGGGAATCATCTGAAGGAGACAGGGCTGCATCAAGAACCTCCATATAGGAGAGGGACAGAATCTCTAACTCAGAAGAGGGAGGGGGCACTCTTGCTGCTGCAGGGCCAGAACCACACATCTGCCTGGAGGTGTCCAGGGGGCTTGGCATTCCATTTGGAAGCCATTAGCCATCACCGTCACCTCTTGGGTGTACTTGTTCCCATGCAGAGCTGTCTCTGTAGAGGTTAATGCTGCCACAGAGGGGAAACTGCCAAGAGAGAGAGAGGAGTGGGTAGATTATGCTCTCCCCCACACAGAGACACATCTTCATATGTAGTCTACATATAGCGCAGGGTCCCCAGGACAATCCAGCTGCAACAGCTCAGAAGCAAGCTCAGTGCTATGTTCCTCAGTTTTAACTCACCCTATCTAACCATCCCCAGTCAGTCCCCACCTAACAGCCCTTGGGTTCCTTCAAACAGTCTTTTGTTGCAGTCCAGATCTCAGATGCTGACTCACGTCCCAATTCCAGCAGCTTTGGAATGAGGGGTCTGCAAAGATGCACTGTAGGGTAAGATATTTGTGCTCTAAAGCTGTGGCCACAGGAAATGGGGTAGCATTTTAGAGAGCCACAGCCATAGGCCATCCTGCAGCTACTGCTAAGCATGCAGATGTTTGTGGCAAAGGACCATCCAGACTTTGAACATACAAATGGTGACCTCAGGAAGCTCTATGCTGTGGCTCTCTCCCAATAGGGCAGCAATGTCCACCAGTGGAAAGCCTCTGGCCATGCAGCTCATGGTGCCCTAGAGGAAGCTACATTAGATGATGGAGCACAAAACCAGTGAGCACAAGGGTATAAGACAACCCTAAGTAGCATTTGTCAAGACCAAAGCAATCCATACTTCATGAGGCAGAAAGACTTAAATAGCCTCTGTCCCCCGTCAGAGGAGAACACAAGACCATGAAGGACTCTCTGAAGTCACAGCCTTGTCACAACCTCCATACTTGCTTGCTACAAACCCCTCTCCATGGGCCAGGACGTGGAGCAGAGCCTGCCTGCACAGCAGCCTTGTGTACTCCCACATCAGCTTAACAACAACTCTGATGGCGAAGGTCACCCCAACATCACCAGCCTGCCCTCCATGCACCTTGGAGATGGAGACAACTGAATCTTCCCTATTGAGAGCAGGGGCTTCCAACACAGCTGCAGCAGGAGAACCTGGAGGCCGGCTGGGCTCAAGTGGAGCCCACACTCATCCTAACTAACAGCTGCACCTGGGAATCCGGTGCTGGGACCCAGTCACCTGGGCACGTGCGTCCGTGGGATCTGAAGGTTCCCCAATGAAGGGGACATGTATGTTTGTTTCCTCTGTTTCATTTTCCTCTTTACTAGTGTCTGTTCATTGATTCTCTGGAGATAAAGCGTTTTATTTGAGAGGACACTGTTTCCATATCAGAGCAAAATGAAGACACAGGGGAATGTCATGTACTTCTGTGAATTCTCCAGGGAAAGCCTGGTGTCTTGATAATTTTCACCTCTAGGATATAGATTCCTTTCTCAAATACTCCTGTGTTGGAGCGAGTCTTACAGCATCGCCATATACAGCTGTAGGGCTGCATCCCACACACCACTAGGAGGCGCCCTCACAGCAGGGCGGGTCACCGAGCAAGACAAGGAACTTTTCCTGAATAGCAGGGACTCTGTGTAAAAGCAGGCCAGTTAGTGTTCTTTATATTAATTCTTTCCATTTTACTCCTTAGCAACATTTAATTAAAAAACGGTATACCCTGCAAATGGTAATTCAAGCAAAATTGACTTACGTAGAAGATGCTTGGGCTATTATGCTTGAACTCCAGGTTCATATTCCTGAACTATTATAGAGTTTAATGGGTTTTCTCCCATACTCTGGTGAAAATTAAAGATAGAAAACAACTTCTGTCATGCTAGTTTGTAGAATAAAGCACATCTTACAGCATTTCCGGGGCCTAGATTCACAGACGCGCTTCATTTCACAAGAACCACCACTGCTCACTTCACTCGCAAACTTTATGAGACTCATTTCACTTTGCTGGAGTCATGCCAGGTTTGAACAAAGCTAAGGGTAAGATACAAAAGCAGACTCACCCTCAACACTTTCCAAGTTTCAACAAGGACAGACGGAAGCCCAGCACCTGCAAGGTCTGCAGAGGCCTGCCTCCTCCCCATACCTCCTGGCAGTAGGCTTTTCTCTGAAGCACATCCTCGAGATCTCAAGGACACACAGTGTCTGTTCATTCATCTCTGGAGATAAAGGATGTGAAATAGCACAAACAAATATATACAACATGCCACCACATTCGGAACTTACATTTATAGGTTCAAGAAGGTCACAGTAAAATGGGCCCCATTTGCCACAGGAAGTGATTCAGATGCCTGGTTCTCAAATCTGCACCTGGACCAGGCATTTTCATGTCTAACATGTTTCCAGGCAGGGAACTTCACCGGTTAAGCTCAGAGCACAATGAAGGTACAGGACCTCTTACTCAAAAAGTAGGTGAAAGGTCTTATTGACTATGCTAAACGGATTTAAGTAACCAAAGAATCACCTCAAAAAGTCAAGTTGACTTGCCTGAGTACAATGCCAGGAGCCACACAGGAAATAGTGGGTCACACCTCACAAAGGACTTAGTCCCAGCACTGCAGAGGGAGAGAACAAGCAGAGGAAGAGGAAGACACCTTCACCGTCAGCTATCTATTCTGGTGCGTGGACTCCAACTTGCCCTGAGGGAAATGACTAGGCTTCAATGATCTGCAGGCTTCTCCGGGAATCTGGGGACACAGAGGATCCTGGATCACAGTGGGCATCACCCTTTTACCCAGGGAAGCTGAGGCATGACAGACTCCTTCTGCTCAGAAACAGACAATGAGGTCCCTGCTCACACCAGGCCCAGCTGACTCTAGAGGGGAACCCTTCTCACTATGCACCCACAAATCAGTCAGAAACACAGTATTAGTGTTCTTTCCGTCACATGACACCGAGCCCCCAGAACCTCTGAAATGAGCTTTACAGAAAAAGAACTCTAGGTTCCTTCTGGCAGCCTGCACCTGATGTCAGCTACCTTCACCATCTCCCCAGGAGCAGGCACCACAGGGGAGATGAGAAACAGGCAGCTGGGTGAGAATCCACTCCACGACAAATTGACATCCCTGTCCCCTCTTCTATTGTGATTCACAGAGGAGGGGTTTGAAGCTGATTTATGCTTCAATGGATTATTGCTTGTTAAGAGAAAAACATTTGTCCCTATAAAAATTCTTCCTCCCACAAAGTAAGAGAACATTCTCCCCAGCTCTGTAAGCATGGAAGCTGGAGAAGAGGAAGCAGCATAAGCTGCGTCTTACCACTGAAGGTTTCTGCAAAGAGATTTTCTAGGGATGCATGTCTCCTTACCCACATGTAAAGACATTCTCCATGTCCTAGGTGGTTGAGTTCTCCTGAGATAATGGAAACAATGACAATGTCCTTTCAAAATTGTAGGGAGAAGAGTATAAACCTGGGGACAAAGCCTCTACATCAAAATCATGAAACACATGGTCCTACTCAGTACTGGTGGGGAGTCTTGGCTATGGGCCATAGAGCTGGTGCTCCCTGCAGTCCACCATCCACAGAGGAGGCACAGCCCCCTTCTCCCCTGAGTCAGAGTGGGGCCTGGGCTGCAGAATGAGAAGGTGCAGAGCTCCTGGGTAGAACTGCAGCTTAGCGAGAGAGGGAACGAGAGCAGTGACTCTGCCACTGCAACAAATAGAAGCATAAGCCGAGATAAAGTGCTGCTGGATGCCCAGGAGGAACCTGGCCAGAGTGGCTGCAGTCCCACAGTGAAGCCACGTCACAGACTGGGATACCAAGACCTGAAACAGACCCACAGCAGAGGGACTGCAGGTTTCAGTCCAAGGGAATACGCACTGGGAAAAGGGAAGCCATGGAGAGCACCATGAACAGGCAGAGATTGGATATGAGATCAGTCAGCTGGGCCTATCATCATCCCCCAAGGTGCTCCCTTCAAATACTCAGAGCAAAGCACACAGCTACTCTGGGAACACAGGCTTTGGGAGAAAAGGGGCATTTTCAGAGTCAAGTTTTCTTTTTTCTTTCTTCCTTCATCTCTGCTGCTAATCTTTTCTACAATGAATTGTGGGTCTATATGGGAATCTTTATCCACACCTTCAGATGGAGAATTGAAATCCAAATTCATCCACAGGAGGCACTCATAGGAGCTCATGACAGCAGACTGAAGAGCTACCAGGAGCCCTGCAGAGCTCCACCAATCAGGTGCTACCTCCAGCAGGCCAAGGGGAACCTTTAATTGTCGGTTTGTAGGTGAAACCACTCTTGCCTGGGGAAAAACATTGAGTCAGAGTTGCTAAAGATCTACAAAACACTGTCTTAGAATACCAGGTGTAGAGCTGTTCTCAGAAAGTTCATGAAAGTGAGAAGAGGGAGCAAAGCCCGGTCTCAGAAATGTCAAGATGTGGGGCTGACTTTGCACCTTTAGAGGTCCCAACATAGCTTCATGAGGAGCCACAAGCCAAGGAGTGCAGGGTGTCTCACCTGGTGGCTGAACCTAAGGAACAAGAGGGCCCCTAGAGGAGCCCAATATAAACACAGCACCTTTGCTTTCTCCAGGTGAAACCCATTTCAACTGACTTCTAGAACATTTCTGATCTGTGTGGATTTCAGGTCCTAATGCAGTGCTCATTTGTTAAGTACTATTACCAAGTGTCCCCCACAGAACTGTGTTCAGAGCTAGATAACTGGATCATGGGCACACTGTACTCAGCAAGATCTACCTCCTAACAGCACATTTAGCTGTAGTTTCATCAATGGATTAACCCACTAAGAGGAGAGCCACAGAAGATGTAACCTGGAGGAGCATATTCTTGTCCCTGACTGCTTCCTTTTGTTTCCTAGCTGCTTTCCTTTCCTACGTCATTCTACCATGCCATTTCTGCTTTGGAACCAGCAAACCATGCACTGAATCCTGGAAAACCAGCCTGTGTCTCTTCGTAAGTTGCAGGGGTCAGGTACTATTTTGTTCCAGTGATGAGAAAGTGACTAATTTAAATATCACAAGAAATACAGTACCTGTCCTGAAATCTTACATTGAGGAAATGCAGGATGCGAGACCAACTATCTCTCCCCAGTAAAGAACAAAATGAAGACAAATAAGATAATACCCTCATAGCCTATAAGTAGAGATTGGAAAACAGCAAGGGCAGTGCTCATTTAACAGAAATACCAAATACAACATAAAGGTACAAATGCCTCAAAAGAAACAGATTGAAATATACAAAAATAGTACATATTATTCACATTTTCTACAAACACTCAACATAAAAGTTAAAAATCTTCCTTCAAAGTATTTTGTGCCCAGATAACCTGCACTGGAATCTACCACTGGCTGATAAAATACGATAGCCATAGGCAAATTATTTTGAACAACACACAACCCAGTAACACTGACGAGTGGTCCTGTTCAGATAATTAAGGGGAATAACTATGGCAGTGTCATCTCATATTCTTTGCAGAGAGACTAACAACTCAGTGGATCGCAAAGTCTCTGCTCTTCCCGACTTCTAAGTCTGCTCATCTCCCTAGATGCAGGACAGTTGTTTTGGAGAAAATTCTCCCCACAATCTACCATGTTCTTTCTGTCCATCAGTACTGAAATTCTGGAATCCTTCCTTTAGCATAGCTGCCTTCCAGGTTTCCTTAGCTATGTCCCCCAAAGAAATAAACACCAACCTGAAAGGGGTTAAGACCCAGAAAGCAAGACCAGCACATGCTTCCACACTACCACACAACTCTGGCTCACACTGCTGCCCTGAGGATTCCTGGAGGCCCAGCAACCTTATACCCTGGGATTGCAATGATTGTAGGATTCATGTCCTTGGATTAGAGGCTGCTGAGTCCTTCCCAAGTAGAAGCAAGCACGCTTATGTGACCATGAGCCATCTTGTCCCCAGAATCTCAGGAAGACGTTTCAATGAGTTCCAAAGGCATGGAAACAAAGGCAGATACTCCCAGCAACACATGTTCCATGAATAAGTTAGCACCTCCTCTCATGAACCAAAATTAAGCTGGATATCTTAGGGTTAGAGCAATCTCAGACTCCTAGACCAGGAGGGGCCACACCTGCTCTCTGCCCATCTCCTTGAATCTTGTCTTGACCACAAGTTTTAGTGAATGTGAAAATTAGCCTCTGGTCAACTGGCCCAGGTTACACTACGGGCCATAATGACAGGTTCGTGCAACAACCTAGATAAACCTGCTCATCTCATTCCTTAGTGGATGAACACAGTGATCTTAGCTACATAGGTCTCCAGACATGGCCTGCAGGGAGATGTGGACCATGAGTAACAAGGCCTGAGGTGGCAAGTTCCATATTCTTAGAGCCCATACTATAAGAGATTCTACAGTGGAGGCCCTTTGGTCTCTAAGACCATGTCCAGGTAGCAGTCATGACAGTAGTACTTCTGCCTGAGATCAACAGGAGTCAGGAGGTGATCTACACAAACTCTGGAGCCCCAGGGCATCAGCTAATATCATTGTTCTAGAAGCTTCGATATGGAATAAAAACCTTGTCATACTCACCAGCACCACCCAGGCTTTATTCCAGAACAACTCTGTATTCAGGGTTGTCCTCAAAGAGAGCAGGGTCACAAATTGGGATGCATGGATTGTGTTAAGTGAAAAAAGCTTAGGAAACCAGCCAGAGTCATCACCAGGAGCACTTTGCAGAACTCAGTGGAATGATGTTTGAGACATTAAAGGTAAGGGAGTCTCCTCTTCCTCCACTAAAAAGGCCTAGCAAGTACAGGTGACCACTACCATGATCCTTCTCATAGGAAGCAACCTGGGGCAAGTGGGGTCCCTGTGCTGAACTCAACATAAGTTACTCAGTTATAGTATCCATCAGACTTCTCAGCAATGTGGATCTTCCTTGGTATCCATTCCTATGACACAGACCAACCTGTGGAACCATATGCCTTGCCTGGAAGATGATCCCAGCAGCCTGCATAGGCTGAGCTGATGAGGTCAAAGACCAACACAGCAGAGGGCAAAGTAAAGTCAAAGCCTTCAGATGGCACCTTCTCAATTCAGCCAAGTGATCCGGGGAGCTGGGAGGAGAAGCCATTTGTTCAGAGTCGACCTCACACCAGGCTGAGGGTGAAGAGCACTGTCCCAAGGGATGGCCCCCATCACTCAGGTGGTACCAATGCACAAAAGTGGCTGATCCATAGCCCTAGAAGAGTTTGATCCTATGACCTTGTCCCCTCAAGATGTGTAAAAATGCCTCCTGACCAGTATCCAATATGAGCCAGAGAGGTCAGAAAAAAACAGCCTCCCAGATGGGACAGTTGGTCTTCCTCATTAACTTGACTCAATCCAGAAATACCTAGAGAAGCCTGGAATGCACAGAAGACAAGGGTGCACCTCTAAAGCTCACACGTCCTTACCCATGGGAAGGACCCACCACTTGATGCCTTCTCACTAGAAGAGACAGGATTGCTATCCTGCCTTCAGGATGGTCAGCTGGGACATAGGCAGGGTGGACTCGTATGGGCTCAGGCCTGAGGATGAAGGAGATTCTCCACAACCATGGAGAGAGGTCTCACCAGCTTTGCTGGTGGAGTATCTGTGGTGCTCAAGCCTCTCGGACACCAAGTCAGATCCAACCCCTCACTCAGCTGCTGCTCAGTGCACAGGGAAAGGGTGGTGTTTCTACTGCCAGTTCTGAGAACACCACCAAGTTCCTCCTTGAAGGCAGCCTCACATTCTTCATTCTCATAGCCACCACCTGGCCTGTCACCATTCTCCATGAAAGCCCAAAGGCTGGCCAGCAGGTGCCTCGGAACACAGGAAGTGACTCTGGTTAGTTATACAGAAGAGGTTTAAAATCCATCAGCGAGGCACTGTGAGAAGGAAGGTGTCAGAAGTCTACTCTAGTCTCCCACATGGTCCTGGTCATAGATGGTGACTGGCCCCCACTGGTCTGGACCATAACTTCTCTATTGGTCCAAGACATCCAGAGAAAAACAAGAAAAGGCCAGTTCCAATTGCTAAATTTTTGTCATTGTTTCCTGGTGGAATATTCAAGGAAAAAACTTGATATTCATCTTTGCGGGAAACCTGGTCATACGGGGCGGCATCAACACAACTAGCTTTTGGCTCCACAGAGCCTCTCTGGGTACATGTTCAGCAGGCTCACCCCACAAGACATGGAAGTCACTTCAAGGCCAGCATCACACCTTGCAGTCAAACGTATTAAGATGAAGGAATTAAGGTATGTAGTCAACGAATATAAAAAGCATTATTCCCTGGGTGGGAATCTTCAAGTAGATTCATACTACTGGCTAAAATCTGTGGATAGATGATAGGATGCAGACAGCTGAGGATCAAAGAAAGATTTCCTGAAATCCAAAGCCATCAAGAGTGTGAAAGACTAATGCAGAGGACAGAGGGGTGGATTGTGCTTCTTTCAATAGCTCACCCATCGCTCTTCTCATTGTCCCATGCACTTTGTGGTAGAGGGAGGAGGCGGCACAGGAGAATTTGAGAAAAATTTCCAATGAAGGATATACAATAGGTCAGCCTTGCAAAGACCTTGCAAAGACAGATGGGGTGTTAAGCTCATCTCTTCCATGCTCCTTATGAGCCATTGGCAGAGTCTGAACATTGAGACCTGAGAACCACAGGTGCAGGAGCGTGGGACAGGGTAGAGAAAGCATAGGTGACCCTGACCCACAGTACCTGCCTGTGAGCTCTGTACCTAGGATCAAGCCCCACTTACCTCTGTAAGCAAATACACTTCCCTTCAATGGCTGCCGTAACTGCCTCACTAGTTAGCCTGTCCTCTCTAGAGTTCCTGGGATCACTTCCAAATACAACTCCAATAGTTGACAGATTAATGAACCCTGTTATGTCCACATCCTAAACAAGACAACATGCAAAGGGTGAGCTAGGGACACGAAGTTGTTCATGATCTGACTGACAGGATCCAGGGTTGTCCAGTGGGCCAGTCATTTCAAGGCTTGCTGAAATGAACATGGAAGTCAGAGACAGACATGACCGTGAGTCAGGATAGAGCTGTGCTGAAATGTGGCTCTGACTCTGGAAGAAAGCCTGTCCTGAAGATCACAAATAAGACCACCAAGTAGTAAATGCAGGAGACCTCCAAAGGGAGGTGCATCAAGGGAAGAAATTATCTTCCAGGACATTGGGCAGAAAGGCAAGCCTGCCAAAAACTTCATTTCCTCTAAGTGAGGCCCATTGCAAACTTCTGATCACCAAAAGTGGGAGAGATCAAAGCTCAGAACTCATTCATTAGAGGACAACAGGAAACAGTAGCTGTCAATTTGTGCAGTAGCTCAGGTTCTGCACACATGCTGAGATTCACCTTATATAGGGAGTCATAACTATTCTTTTCCTAGGAACCCAACCCAGAAAAAAAAATTGTACATGCCACATCCCCTTAGCCTTCCAACGGAGCTGTTAGGGAGCTATGAAAATTCTTGACTTAATATAAAATGTATAGCCACATGTCCCTTGAAAGGCAGAGATAATCCTTCAAGTAGACACTGACTGCATTCACTTTCCATGAAAAAAATACAACACAAGAATCCTTCCTATCATGTATCCTGTGTACCCAGTAACTTCCACAGTAGATTATATCACCAGTTAAGAAAATACACAAGTTATTCCAAACAGAAATCTGGATTTTTAAAATTGTCTTCTCAGATGGCCAACAACAGCTGGAAGATTTCTTCACCTCTTCACCCAATATGGACTCAACTCAGATCCCTGCCCGACTCAGAATGGACAACAGGGTCCCAACACTTTACCAGCTTGAGGCCAATAAGCTGCCCAAGATAGAGTACTGCTCCCCTTCCACCCACAAACACCAAGTTCTGACAAAAAGTTCTGAACCTTCACCACCATCCTGTTAGAAATCCTGGAAGGCAGCTGCCTAAGTGACATCTTTCAAAAACACAGGCAAGTTCAGCATGGATGAGCCTGAGACCTGGAAAGCAAGACAAGCAGCAGCTTCCACCTGACAGGAAATTGCTCAAAGACTTCTGACCTGAATAATCTGGCAGGCCTACTGCTGCTCACTGTGGTGATGGAGATGACTGTAATTTCCTGCTGCTTGGATTGGGGATGACTGAGGTCTTCCTGCACAAAGAGGAGGGTACAGATGACCATCACCTGCTCTGCCTCCAGACATTCTGGAACAGTGTCAGTGGATATCAGAGGCAAAAGCATTTGACAAAAAAGCTACCAGAAGGAATTGATTTGCCTTTAATCCTCCATTTCCACTTAGTGAGTCTCTAAAACACTGTCAAAGCTTAAGAAACTAGCATAAATTCTGGTGTCACCATGAGGAACTACCTGCATCTCAAAGTGACTCAGCCCATGTTCTCTTTCATAATCTGGGGGACAGTGAGATTGAATCAGAGGGAAGGGCTCCATGTAGGTCACCTATTATACACTTTACATAGCTCAGTTCCAAGGCTTCAAGAAATCCCTCTCTGGAGTCTACCAGGTAGATTAAGGACTTAGTGCTGTGAGGCTCTAACAAAATCAGGGCTCATACCACCAGCTTTAGTCAGGGCACTAGCTGACAAGGTAGCATTTCTTTGTTAGTCATAAAGGAAAGGTTTGGTTCTCAGCTCTGCACAGCAAAGCATTTTGCAACATCCTGATGGAATTGAACAGAAAGTAGGCTGCATGAAGAATGCCAGTGAGGAAAGGAATCCAGTATACAGTAGATTCCATCTCAGGACTTGGAGAGCTCAGAAATTACCTACTCCAGGTTATAGAGTTATGGGTGGAGCAACATGAAACAAGGACGTCATTTGGAATGAGTGACCCACTCACTGGACCGTGAGCATCTCAGGGTCAAGATGTGTTATGCTCTATCAGCCTCTCAGCTCCAGAGTTCTCCTGACCCTCATGATAATCCACCCTACAACAGGGCAGGGGATGACATGGAGACTTCTTATGCCCCCTAAAGTAGTTCTTGGGCTAGGTGAGAATCACTAACACTGGCAGTTAACCCTTGAGTGTCTTTCATTCACACTGAGCCCAGCAGAGACTACTACATGCTACAGCCCTGAAGACCTCATTTGCAGAGGACAATAGTGGGGAAGAATAGAAACTTTCCTGGTTTATTTTCATTGAAAATATAATTTTCTATGCTAATAAATATCTGCTAGCAGATTTGCATATTCATTCACATTCAGCTAAAAACATCAGTGAAACTATCTTCAGTCTGAAGCTACAAATGTACTTCAAGATCACTGGCTGTTATGAGGATAGTGGAAGTACTGGAATACCATCATTAAAATCAGCCTGAGTCCATTCTAACCCTTCAGGACCTCAGAGGGTATGAGCAAAGCATAAGTGAAATCATTTTTCAAAGCACATCGAGTATTCATGAAGAAAGGCACCAAGGGGACTCTCAGATAAAGCAACCTCAGTGAAAGGAACCTGCCTAATGTGAAGAAGGGGCTTGCAGCACCTTCTGCTATATGGTGACATATGACCCTTCAAGGAAGCAAGAGGTGACAACCTGATCCTCTATAAGAAAAGTGAACAGACTTTTCCTAGCACATTTACTCAGGATCTGTTCAATCCACTCACCTTGCTAAAGGATGTCAAGCCCAGCACTCCAGAAAGAGGACAGCCCTATGTCAAAGTCCCCAAAATCATAGCAGCAGCTCCATTTAACCAGCACTGGAAGGAAGTATCTCTGCTCTATGCCAAATGCCAGGCTGAGCTATTGTGGACACATCCCATCACCTTCAAGTCAGCTTTAATGAATATTCCAATGCTTCCATTACCTTTCTCAAAGCCAGTGATTTTATTCCCAGACTGAAAATAGTTTCACTCAGCCCTTCACATCATAAAGAAAACTGAAGACCATAGGTTTGGAAATCTTAGATAAGACACTGGTATCAGGCTCACAAATACTGCCCATGTGGTCAGTATCTGCTGGGTTAATGTAAAGAGTTGGCACCAAAACTCTGTATGAAGTTAGAAGGTAGATGTCACCTGAACCCAATCCAAACATTCTTTGATGAAGAGGCTTTTTGTGATGCAAAGAGCAATTTCAGGTAGGCAACACTGAAAAGATGACACTTCTTATCCAGTAGGAACTTGCATGATGGTCATACCTGCTCCCTACAAATCCCTTTGGGCAAAAGTACAAGTGAAATAGATGTGGAGCATTACTCTTAAAGAATGAGGACTGTATCTAACACAATCAACTACCTGAGTTAGTCTTGACCTACAATTGCAACCAAGAGGTAGTTTAAAAAAAAAACATGTTACTGTTTCCATCCTAAATCAACTCTGGTAACAATGCAAAAAGAACATCCTGGACCAGGCCTCCCTCACTCCAACACATGGGCATCCAAGGAGAAAGTGGAACAACAACCGAACTCCTCCCATCAAAATGAAAGATAGTTCAAGTCCAAACTGAAACTAGTACTAGAAACTTAAAATGAGGTGAAGATACTGCTTTTTTTTTTTTTCGGTACCAGGGTAGATGGCAGAACCACTGAGCTAAATCCCCAGCCCAATACTCCTTTAATTTTCAGGAGAAACAGTAACAGATGGTCTCTTTCTCTGACCATTAAGATAATCAAGTGTATGCCACCAGAAAGGCTGTGACACATGAAAATCACACACATTTTCATCATAGGAGAAACTCAAAACCTGAGCAGCCATTTCATTCCAAAGAATAAATGAGCTAAAGGTTTTTACTACATACTATATGACTTTCAAAATCTCATATCTAAGATGCACCTCATCATAGGTAGCTAAATACGCACTCATCTCAAGCTGGGTTGATAGAAGCCATCCTGTGTTGATAATTGAAAAGCTAATCAAAGCAACCATTAAATCAACTAAAGTAACAGATTCTCCCATTATCAGGGCTTTTGCAGCATTTCAGTCTGCACACAATTTTGGGGAAGCAGAAAGGGAGACTAGGTTGCATGGGATGCAGTACCTGAAACATGTCATCCCACATGAAGAGAAGCCCACATCCTAAGAGGATGATGGATGCTGGGAACTCATCTGCAGATTGAGGGCCTTGCTGAAGTACATACTGTTCCCATGTCTTTTCCCAGAAAAAGAACACACTAGTTTCGGGTGTACCTATGAACGAAGAACCATGTTTGGTGTCTGTATCCATGGTAAATTATTTTTTCCTATGTTTGGCAGACATTGGATTGTACCAAAATTTCAGACACCTGCTCAACCTCAAGTAAAAAGTGCATCACAGATTCTATTCATAAGAGACATGGCAGAGGAGACAGCAGATCATAAATGCTGTGATACAGCTCACAGCTGTATGGGAGGAAGGAGAAATTCACATACACGTGGCACCAATTTCGCCCAGCAAAATGTCCTTCTGCTGTACTAAGTGGTGAGTTCAAACACATGGAAATTGCTTGGGCTAAATGCCTGAGCCTTGCTGTTGGACACAGGACACAGAGGAAGAGCAGAGGCATAGTGGTGTCCTCCCCAAGGACTGGCGCAGTGCACTACATGTCTGGGTGGCATCTCAATGAAAACAGCTCTGGCTCACAGTTTTGTCCCTTTGAAGCAATCCTGGAGTCTGAAGGGTACAATGCTGACTGGGACAGTTTCAGAATCCTGTCTGTTCCAACCTTTGAGAATGGAGCTCAGCATTCTCAGAACAGGTGGTGACAACACTGACCACTCTGGGCATGGTCCTCACCTGTCTAGTGCAGTCATGTCTCTACCAAAGGCATCCAGAAAAAATGCAAGAGGTATTTGGCTCCAAACTTCCTGCTTGTGGTCCTTCGCTTCCCCTTGGTGACTTAAAGATGGTGCCACTGAGGCACTAATCTTCTCAGATCTGAGAGCCAATGTGTGGGAACCTGCACCTGTGCCCAGTCACCCACGGCAACATTCAACAACGCGCATGCCATCAAGGTCCAGTGGTGTTTCTCTGGATCAATCAGGCTGCTCATCTCTCCAGGGAGTCTATAGTAGTGAGAATAAACCATCGTGGCCATCTCGAGTGTGCAGGAATGAGAAGGAACCTCTTAGACAAGGGAACAGGAATGTTGTGTAAACAAGGGTCATGCACTGACTCTGACTTCATAGCAGGAGAGTCTCACATGCTGTGCATCAACATCACCACTCCCTCCCACACAACCTGAAAGCAGTGTTCATATTTTAACACAACATAGCTTTTGAAGAATTTCCATTGTCGATGTCATCACTGTAGAAGGACCACTTCCAGAAAGCAGATTCCAGGTCTTGAAAGACCTGTGTTGGCTTCAAAGCAATGAGTACACTGAAAAATCCTCACCAATGCCAGATTTCAAGACATGATAGCAAAACATCTTGTACCACAGCAGGGCACACAAGACGGTTCATCTACTGAAACTGAGCAGCTTCAGGCAAAGTTGGGGAATTTGATTAGGACTCATGCCTTAGGACCCAGAATTATTTTCTTGCTGTTGTGAGCACATTGACTCTTCAAGGAGAGGTCCTAGTACAAGTAGCCCACCAGACTTTAATAATACAATGCCCACTGAACAGGGTTAAGACTAGTTGCAATGAGAAGGTTCTAATCTCCTAGAGACAAGGGTACTTGAAGCTGGGCTGCTACTCAAGCATGATGAAGGCTGGGTGGGAGATGTACTCTAGGAGTATGGCAAGCTTATGTACTTCAATGGTGCACCAGGAGTGAGATCCCCCAATCCCTTTTCTCTATCTACTGACAGTATTGAGGATGATTACCCAAATATATACTCTAGATTGGCTTGTCTCTGTTCAAGCTAATTGGCATCTCATGTGAATTACAGCCCTTGGCCCTCACTTGTAAAGTACATCTGTTCATATTTTAGAGATCTCGATTCTTCCACCACATCGAGCCAGATTAGACCCACAGCTGGTGGCATCACTTGCCTTGGTAAGGCCCAGTACTGAGGTGCTTGCCTTCATCAGCTGCTCTGCCTTCTGTCATGTAGAGATGATTTCATCCCTTAACTTTGGAATAGCACTCCCCCTAGGTCCACACTTCCAAGTGGTCTACGTGCTAAAATTCACCAGATAACCAAGCTGGATCCTCCCTCTGTACCCAAGCAAAAACCACTGACCTGATCCTACCTCAATAAAACCCTAAAAACAGGAGGCTGTCCTCAAGTCTTGGATAGTGGAGTCTCTTGGCAATAATGGCCAGCTCCTGGTCATTCAAGAGGTGCAAATGAAAATGATGCTGGGATTCCACTTCACTCCAGAAAGAATGGCTATCATGAAATCAACCAATAACAAATGCTGGTGGGGCTGTGGGGAAAGAGGAACCCTGCTCCACTGCTGGTGGGAGTGTAGACTGGTGCAACCACTGTGGAAATCAGTATGGAGATACCTCAAAGAACTAGGACTGGAAGTCCCATTTCACCCCGCTAGTCCACTGCTGGGGATCTTCCCCAAAGAATTAAAAGAATCATACCACAGTGATATATGTGTGCCCATGTTCATAGCAGCACAGTTTGTCATAGCTGAAACTTGGAAACAGCCCAAATGCCCATCAACTGGAGACTGGATAAAGAAAATGTGGGGTTTTTTATAAAATGGAGTACTACTCAGCCATAAAAAATGAGAAATTAGAGACATTTATAGCTAAGTGGATGCACATTGAGGCAGTACTCTTAAGTGAAATAAATAGGACACACATGTGTAAATACCAAATAGTTTCTCTGGTGTGAGAAACTGAAAGTGTAAATAAGGACTAAAATGTACAATAGGTAATGTGAAATAGGAAGAAAAGGGGCAAAGGGGAAGGAAGTGGGAGGGCTAGGGGAAAGGATAGAAGGGAATGGGATTAATATGAGAAAATGAAAAAATAGGAACAAAATCTTTGTAAATAGGGAGGAATGGAGGGGTTGAAGGGAAGGCTGGGCAAGGGTGAAAAATAAGAACCAAGAGAGATTATGTAAAGGTGCAAATTTCCGATGATGAATGTCATCATATTGTATACCTAAAATGTACCAATGATTAGAATGAATAATCGATAATGCAAAATAGGAAGAAAAGGTCCAAAGGGGTAGGGGTAGTGGGAGGGGCAGGGGAAAGGAAAGAAGGGAAAGGAAAAATGCTGAGAAATGGAAATAAAGTCTTTGTAAATAGGGAAGGGTGGAGGGGGTGAAGGGAGGGCTAGGAATGAGGAAAAAATAAGAACCAAGATGCATTTCGTAAAGGTACAGTTCCCAATGGGAAATGTAATTGTGTTGTATACCTACAATGTACCAATAAAAGAATTTAAGAAAAAAAATAATAATAGGGCATGGTAAGTCTAAGAGGCGCCCTAAGGGATCTCCTGAGTTAGAAGTACATTCTTCCTTTCCTCCATTGTGGAGTAATAGTCCAATTTCCCTTTTTAGCTTGTTCCTCAGGGACATAAGACCAAAATGACCAGAGGGGAAATATTTCCAGCGGGGAGAAGACTTGTACCAAGAAGAACAATGATATCATTAAACTGAATGCTAAGACTTTAAACCTAGCAGAGCATAAGGTCACAGGAACAGGAAGCAAAAATTTTGCTAGTGGATCCCTGGGGGTAACGGTGAGTGGTATCTTTCCCCTTCCACCCCTTGATTCCTGGACCCATGAATCCTGGCTATGGAAGACACTGTACCATAAGGTGGACACTGACTCAAAGCACATACAGCCTTTTGAAGAACCTTATGCCAGCCCTGCAAGGTATTGCCACCTAGCTGCCACTATATCTTCAAAACACCATTCCACCTTTCTATCAGTTCAGCCACTTCTGGATGGTGGGGAACATGATAAGACCAGTGAGTTCCATGAGCATGAGCTCATTACCTCACTTCATTGGCCATAAAATGTGTTCTACACAGCATCGCCTCTGACCAAGGAATTTCATGATGGCAATGAGGCATTCTGTGGGTACACAAATGTAGTTTTGGCAGAAGCATTACATGAAGGGAATGCAAACCCAGATCCAGAGTAAGTCTCTAGGCCAGTAAGGACAAATCAGTGCTTTCCACAATGGAAGTGGCCCAACATAAATCTGCCACCATATTACAGGCTGATCACCTGGGGAATGGTGCCATATGAGGGACTCAGGGATTGGTCTCTACTGCTGGCATATGGGGCATTCAGCAGTGGCTGTAGCTAGGCCAGACTTCTTGAGTGGAGTCCATGTTGCTGAGCTCATGCATAAACTCCATCCCTGACACCATGGCTACTCTGTTCATGAGCCCACTGGGCAATGATTGGGGTGGCTGAAGATTGACCACTATCTCTAGAACAGGCCATCTCATCCTCTTGATTGTGTCCCATGTAAACACTCACCGAAGAGTGACCTCAACAGAAGAGGACTTTAATATTTTTACATCCTTTGCCCATATGGAGAGGTCTATTCACATACCTCTTCCCCAAATATCTTTGTCACCAATTTTCCAGTCATGTTCCAAGTTTCCGACCATCTGGCCAGACCACTGGCTACAGCCCAAGAATCAGTATGTAGTCACACACCTGGCCATTTCTCCTTCCAGGCAAAATGTACTGCCAGGTACACTGCAACACTGCCCTTCAGGGACGTGCAGGAAAGGGACTGCAATGCTGCAGCTGTCCACTTGGGGGTGGCCTGCATAATGTGCAGAACCACCCAGAAACCAGGTCCTAGCCTCCTCCTCCTCTGACAGCTGGTCACATGGTACACCCTACGGGGCCATAGGTGCATGCTGGGAAACAGAAGGCAATACAGCAGGAGTCAGAGCCATGAGCATCTGGGCAATTTCTTCATGAACTTACTTGTGCCCTCTGTACCTGCTCTGGCTCCATCATGTATACACCATTCTATTTAATGATAGTGGAAACGGAATGCTTAGCCATGGGACACCAGGTTACCACGCAACTTGAGTGGCCTATTATGGGCTGGGTATTAGCTGATCCTCTAAGGCCCAGTAGCAGGCCAACACTTGTTTTTTAAAGGAAAGTAGTCATCTGCAGATGCCAGAGGCTTGCTCCAAAATCCTAAAGGCCTGTGCTGTGGTTCACCTATGGGGTCTGCTAGAGATTCCAGACAGCATCTCTACCTGCCACTGACACTTCAAGAACCATCGGATCTGCTGGCTCAAATGGGCCCAGTGGCAGAGCAGCCTGCACAGCAGCCTGGACATGTGACAGAGCCTTTTCTTGTTCTGAGCCTCACTCCAAAGTAGCAGCTTTTTCACCCAGTAAATGGGCTAGAGTAAAACACCTGAGTGAGGAATGGGTTGTCTCCAAAATCCAAGTAGGCCCACTAGGCATTGTGGCTCCTCTCATTGTAGCAGAGGTCAGATACAACATCTTGTACCTTACACTGGGCTCCTAAAAAGGTAGGAGGTAGAAGGACCTTGAAATTTATTTGGATTTATTTCCCATCCTCTGGCTCTCCAATGCTTTACTAACAAATCCAGAGCTGTTGCTATATTCTGCTCACTTGGCCCAATCAGCATTATCAATGTAATGGACCAACGTGCTATCCTATGGGAGAGAAAGGTGATGAAGGTCCCTGTGAACTAAGGTGTGTGTTTTATTAACCCAGAGGTAGGACAGTGAAGGAGCATTGCTGATCTTGCCAGCTGAAAGAAAATTGTCTCTGATGGGCCTTGTGGACAGGTACAAAGAAGACATCTGACAAATCAATAGCTGCAGACCAAGTACCAGGAGATGAGTTAATCTGCTCAAGCAAGGACACCACATCTGGTACAGCAGCTGCAATCCGAGTCACCACTTGATCCATTTACAGTAATTTATCATCTAAGACCCATCCATTTCCTACAGAGGCCAAATGGGAGAGAATTAAATGGAGATGTGTTGGGGACCACCACTGCTTTGTCCTTCAAGTCCTATCAAGATAGCAGCACCGATCTCTGCAATCCCTCCAGGGATGCAGGACTGGTTTTTGTTTACTATTTTACCAGGCAAAGACCACTCGGATGGCTTCCATTTCGCCTTCCCAACCATAATAGCCCTGAGCTTAGCCACGTAGTCAGAGCGAGCGGGTGACTATGCCCTACTCTGTCCAGCTGACCCCCCCCCTTGTGACCAGGAGACTGTGAGGAACCCCAAGCACACCCACCAGCCGCCAGCTTAGCCACGTGGGTGCCTGCATCAACAGCCCCCCCCCCCCGCCTCTTGGCTGTGCAGCTATCTGGTTCCACACTACAGAGACACAGGCGGGCATAAAGGCCATTGTCCTGAGCTGCAGAAGTGAACAACAGAGAGAGGGCCTCTGGCTCCCTGATGAAAACTGAAGCCCACTGGAAAAGTGAAGAGAATCTCTGCAATAAAGGCACATCAGACCACCGTGCTTGGTAAGTTGGAGGGATCACCACCTCCCATTGAACCTGGACTATCTTCAGGGGAAAGAGAGCTGGAACCTGCAGCAGAGCCTTGCAGAGTTCAACCCTGCAGGAGGACAGGGAGCTCAACTTGGGACTTGCAGCCAGAAATCTGCCTGAATCTCATGGGTGTGTGACTGGCTTACTGAGACTCATTGACTTATATCAGTGCACTGCTGCCCACACTGTCTACTGTGACAGCAGAGACATACCCTGAAGGAGGCACTTCATTTTTATCTTTTGTTATTTTCAAAATTACTTCTTTTTTGCTATTTTTAATTTTTCTTTCTTCTACTCTTTTAAAATGTATTTTTCTTTTCTCTTTTCTTTCTTCCTCCCTCACTCCCTTGCTGTCCCACATTGTTCTTCATCTCCCTTTGTGTTCCTGTTCTGGCCCTAAATCATATTTATTTTTCTTTTCTTCTCTTTCCTTCTCTCACCTGTGCTCTTTGGACTCACTGCTAACCTTCCCCTATCCCTCTACCTACCTATTCCCTCCCTGCCAACTCCTTCTAACTCCCCGTCCCGAAGGGTAAAGGTGCTATATTGAAGAGTTTATTCACTATAAACATGTTGTGTTGGTCCTTGATCTTGATTTAATTCACACAGTTAAAGGTGATAGAAAATGACAATTTGTGGTAGTTATTAATCTAAGAGGCACTTGATGCTATTGTGTTGCTGATTGCATCACTTGGGCTAAGGTGTTGTGATTGATCTAATCAGTTGTCCTTCCTGGTATAATGAAAATGAGACAGCCTCAGAGCCATTAGAGACTCAAAACCTAAAGACCAGCTATATCTGGTAGACACCTCTGAGAAACAATCATTCCATAAGGGTTCTAAATACATCAACAAAGATACTTATTATAAGCAACTTCAAAGTATCAACCCAGGAACTAAACCAAGGACAGTACCAAATACAAAAATGAGAAGACATTTAAGCAAGCCAACCATAATAGCCCTCACACTACAGGTTGAGGAATAAATATGGGGATTCTGCCAAGTACTAAGTATCTATCCCAATTATGCATTCTGAATCAAGGGAATGGACTACAAGATGAATTCAAGAACCTACTGGACCGCTGTCAGACTTTTGCTAAAACTACTGACCACCTGACCTCCATAGGCCCCAACTCTTAGTGGAGGGCCACAATGATGATGTGGATCCCCTGGAATCAGCGTTCAGATCCACTTTCCAGTAGTCTCTAAAATGTCTGATCATTTTGCTTTCTCCAGTGTACAGTCATTCAGACAAAAGGCCTTAGGTCCCCTTTGGAGAAGGATGGGAGAAAGATTGAATAAATTTTTGGTGCAGCAAAGTCCTTCCCCAAGGGGACACAGCCTCCCCTTCATTGAAGGGGACCTGTTTCTGTACACAATCTCAAATCTGGGAGCTGGTTGCAGGGTTGGTTCCCTGTTACTACAATTTGAAGTAAGTTTCTGTTCATTTGCCCTTAATTTTTCAATTATATAAATCTAGTAAGTTTTGTAACTTCCCATCTATTTCACTTTTGGGAACACTTTGGCTGATCAGCCAATGCCATAGGTCTACACGCGTCAGACCATTCTGATCATAGTTCTGCTTCCACTGCCCATTAGAGTTAAGTCCATTCACCTTGCCTTTGTGATTCAGTGCTGCCACCTGACCTCTGCCATTTCGGGATCCCATCAAACCCATTGCCCTTACATTTTCAAATTGAGTAACCACAGTCCCCACTGTAAAGCCTGGCTTACAGAGAAGAGCAGTGGCAGGGTTCTTTCAGGGATGCCAGTGCTCCTTCATGAATCTGTTCTCAAGGTGTTAGTGAAAGTTGCATTTTCTGGATCATCCCAGTGTGCAGGATTAGGTTTGACATGACAGATCTACTCTAGCATTCTCATTTCTCTAAGCCTCTGAATCGTCTCAGCAAGAGTAAACCATGGAATGCCAGGCATCTCTAACTCATTCACAGTGGACCACCTTTCGATTCATACTTCTGCCAACCAGCGAAATAAACTATTAACACCTTTCTTTACCCCGTGAGCTGCAACATTAATTTCAGAAACTCTCCTTAATGCACCCATATCAACAAACTCAGCTGATTCAGGAATTTGTTTTTGCTACTATTATCCCACACCTGTAAAATCCATTCCCACACTTGATCAGGGCCTCTGTAAGAGTTAGAAAACTTGACAAGTTCTTTGGAAGAATACCAGATGACCTTACTGGTCACACTATGTACCTCACCCTTAGGAGCCTTCTCCTAGAGGCAAAAGTGGGTGGCAAGAGTGAGTCCTGAGGCATGTCAGCATTATCATAGTTGGTCAACACAGATGAGTTCGCTCCCTCAGGAATGCTGGAAGAGGTCAACACCGCAGGTGGTGGGGGTGAGGATGCCTCTGCCACCACGGGTGGGGAAGTCTCTTCCTCTGGCAAAATAATCTCATTGAAGTCTAGGAGTTCAACACCTCCAGCCTCATCAGGATCCTCCTAAACATCTACATCATATTCTTTTCCAATTTGTGCTCTCACACTTAGTTCAGATTCCCTTCAGGGCTAAGCATTAAAGTTATGGTGCATTTCAGCCAATCAAATTATCAGGGCCTGTGTTTGCATTTCTGCAATCTTGCCCGCCCGGGTAGCTAAAGGAGAGATTTTCTTTCAGGACATGCTTAGAAATTTTTTAATTTTGTGTGTCTCAAGCTATGAATTTGCATCTTTGAGCTCCTTAGTTTTCCTCTACTAATTTCTCCTCAGTCAGAAGACTTCAGATTTCCTATGGATATTTTGAACTCATTATTTTCCTTCACTAGTTTATCTAGAGATGCTAAGACCAACCAGATAAGCATATTTCCTGCTCTGCCACAAGTGTTCAAAAGTTTCACATATGGAGTTGCTAAATTCCTTACATCTCACAAGCAGTGAATTAGGATAATCAAATGGATCTACATTGACTATGAAACTGTTCACACCAAGGACTATCAGTATTCCCAACAGAATCAGGAGAGACAGCAGCATCCTTAAGTCTCAAATTATAGAACCAACTCCAGGAGCCCCTAAAGCCATTAAAGAATTTCATCTTTACAATTCTGTTTCTCTAGAGCCACTCCAGTACCAAAATCTGTCAGTGCTTACTAGAGAAAGATTTAATATGTTATACAAATATATAAGAATTTATAAGATTGGCTTACAGTGGCTGTCAGAGAGTCAGGTGTGGAAGAGTGCAAATCTTCTGCATGCTGGAGATCCAGAGGATCCAGTAGACAGTCTGGACCTCATTGCAGTGTCCCATGAGAGGCCATATGAGGCCAAAGGATCTAGGATGGAAGCCAGAAGACGCTGTCCAAAGTGAAGGGAAAGACTGGAGCACCTCTGAAGAAAGAGAAGCAATCCTGTCTTCTTCATTTCCCTTTTATACCACTCTGGTCATAATCCTTCCTTGGGTGGGTCTTCCACACCCAGAACTATGTTGAGCCAATTTAGCTGGGCTTTTCTTACTCAAGTTGAACCACCACCTCCCCGCCCCCCCCCCAAAATCACACCTACATCATCATGCAATTATTCATTCATGTGCTTCAGAGTCCAGAGCCTCCACTAAAAATTGTGACTTCAAGAGGCTTGATAAGATGTGGGTCTGCTCGGGGAGGCAGCCGTTTCATCCTGTGGAAGGCCCCTGACCATACAGCCCATAGTGCGCTGGAATAAGCTGGGCTGGGCTGGGTCGTGGGGTTGGCTTGCTGCCCCTGTGCTTGGTTTTGTGTTCCAAGCAACAGCAGTTACAGAGCCCAAAGCAACCTGAGCTTCAGAAGAAGGGGCTCATGGAGGACAATGTCTAAGGCACAGGCCTTGCCTCAGGTTAGCGATGCAGGAAAAACCACCATGAAGCACCCTTGGTAGCAACCATCCATGGCAGGTGCACAGAGCTGCAACTGCAGAGCTCTTTTCTCTATGGGCCAGGACATGGAGCAGAGCCTACGAGGACAGCATCACATTGTTGGGAGTAATGTTACATAATTCTAGGGAAAAATCATTTGAGTAGGCCTGGTTCTCCGGCCTACAGGCCAGCTATAACACTCCAAGACATAATTCCATTTTGGCCTCAGGTCACAAGGGAGAGCTCAATGATCCTGTGATGCTGTAATGCTCCAGAGCAAGACCACACCTGCGGGAGACCCCTGGGAGGAACCAAATATCTTCATCTGCATAGTTCCTCATTGTTCTTAGATTTCCACTGCCCCCCAGCCTGTTGTTACACCTTGTTTATCCCAATGTGAGGTACTGAACTCTGCATTTCACTTGTTACATTTGTTTCTCCATGTACTGAATGAAAGGTGCTGCAAGCTAGGGGTCTTTTGTCTTTGCTGCCCAGAGCAGCACTGATCAGACCCAAAGTTCAGCTTCTTCTCAGTCTCATTTGTCTACCTTTCCTGTAATTCGCCGTGTGCTGCCGTGGCTCACAGGAGACTAGGACTTACTGCAGAAGTTCTGGTAACATCCCCTTCCCCTGTTCCCTACATCACATACCCTCCTCACAACCAGTGTCATGAAACTCAGCCTGACCTCCAGAGTTCCTGGGGATCCAGCCATTATGGCCGGGTTGTCCAACAGAGCTGCAGCAGAGAACCTTGGGGCCTCTGAGCTAGAGCAGGTGTTCAGGGAGCCCCTACCACCAGCACTCAACAAGCCAGTGGCAACTGCCTGGGAATCCAGTGTCAAGACCAGGTCACCTGGGGATGTGGGTAAGACTCAGGTGTGCTGAGCAAAGAATGCTGGATGTTAGAGGTGTGCAGAGAAACCCTGGCACCTGTGATCCTCCAGCTTTACAATAACTATCACGTGGAGCTTTCAGATGTAAAATCCTATGAGTGCTCTAGACTTGGCGCAGTTCCTGCAGCAGTGCCATACACTGCTATGACACTAGAGTGCTCTTTCCATACTGTTACTTAACAATATTTAGTGTTTCAAAAATATACCCTGGTTGTGGCCACTCTTACATGAGAGCTACATGGTGTACACAGCCAACAAATTGCTCTTTCTCTTTCTGACCAAGCAGTATTAGCAGCTGCTACAGTGATGGCCAGTCCTGCTGAGAACATCCCACAGTAGGAGGCGTTAAATCAGCTGTCCTCTTGACCCTTCCCGTGGTCTTTCCACAACTTCATGATGTACCACCAAGAATCAAACTCACTCCAACAAGGAGACGATGAGATTCCACAGAAACAACATATCCTTCTCTCCACATCCAGGCAACCATGTATAGAGCTAAAGGAGAGAGAAAAGCACCCGTGTCAACATGGGAACTACCAGTGGCCAACCCTGCCCACAACACTAACATTGAGCCCTCCACTCAGCACTCTCACCAAGGCAGAGGAGCCCATGAAGAAGGATGAAAACATGTGGACAGAGAATCATGGGTGTCCCAAACCCAATTATACCCATATGACCCATAGCCAGAGGAGCGCCCCCCCAGTACGTCCAGTGAGTCGGATCCCAGAGCAGTTAGGTGGAAAGAATCCTCCACTAGACCATTCCAAACACTGGCTTGGCACTGACCCTTATGTAGACCAAGAAAAAGAATACTGGACAGAGATCACAGGATGACCTAGGGCTTCTAGGAGGAGCAGTCGTATGAATACAAACCACACACAGAGATGATTTCAAAGCCAAGCAATCTTGGCAGCAGGTTCCAGTGCAGATCAGCACATGGGTCAACCTGCCAGGGACTGCAGTAGGCAGCAGGGTTACAAACCATCCCTCCCCTCCCTCTCCAAATCCTCAGAATTTAAATTGGGAGGCAGTGAACTTTGCCTCATCACTGAAATACATGTGAGCAGAGAAAAGTAGACTATTGGAGAATGGAATACATTTCTCACTCCAAAGGGACCATCAATTACTCAAATAGGAGAGATGCAGATCATTCTCAGTTCAAACTTGAGAGGAGTGTTCCTTATCAAGTGTAAGTGTTAAAATATCTCATACCATTTTATCCATAAACACGGAAGGAGATGCAACAAGGAAAACCGACAACGGGCATATAATGATCACATGAATATGGAAATCTATGTTCCCTGAGCTCCATCTCATCGAACAAATGGAATCTAAGTTGTAAGCTCCCTCCACAATACAACTTGTGACAGGTTACTTAAGGGACATCTGAAATTTGTAGAATGCTAATTTTAGCTCTAAAAACATGTGGGAAAAAGTGGGCATGTTATTCTTTTAAAAAATCAATTTTGCATAGAGTGAAATTATCAAATTTTCATTCTCAAATTTTCACCTCCTGGAGTCAGAGATGGAGGTAAGGCTGATGAGACAGCTACATAGAGAATCCCCAGAAGAGATCAAAGCCTCCATTGGTAAATGTTGAAACAGGGAGCTCTTTGCTACAGTTGGCACGGAACCCACGCCCTCTTCTGTTGAAAAGATAGCCAGGTAGCTTCACCTTCATCTAGTCAACTTGCACATCACACCTCAGCTATGAATAGGAAATAACACCTTGAGAGAAGAGGTAAACTAAGGGTCAGGATGGTAAATAGCCAGAGTCACAGCACCCCAGAGGGACAATCAGATGCACTGTTCCTGGCTCAAGGGTCCCCAGCAGGATGGAGCCCCATGCACCTGAGTACTGACCAGCTTAGCACTGCCTCCTGCAATTACTGCTCTCTCCACCTATGACCTTTTCCTGTGCTTCCTCAACACTTGCAAACAGAGCAACTAAATACTGTAGACACATGAATACTCCGATAATGTCCTCATCCTAATCTTTAGAACTGGAGAACATGCTATGTCACATAGCAAGGGGGAATTAGGAAAAAGGGTACAATAAAGTTTACCATCCACTGACTTTAAGGTACAGAGAAAACCATGAAAATACCCCAGGCAGCAATTTTTCTCAGAAGTCAAAATCAAAAATGCAAAACTAGAATTTGGAAGAACTGGAAAAGGGAGAAAGACTCAAAGGAGAGGGAGAAAACTGGAGGGAAAGAAAGGCTCAGAGGGACTCCAGCTCTGAAGGTGAAACAGAGCTAGGAGCCAGGAATGCAAGAGGCAGCTGAAAGGTAGACCAAAAAAGGATATACATCATTCCCCAGGAAACACCATGCCAACACCTGGGTTTGGCTAAGACTCATCCCAAACTTCTGCTCTGCACCACTATAAAGTAAAATAAATTTGGATTACTTGAGCCTCTAACCTGGCACTCATTTGTTACAGCAGAAATAGGATATTCATGCAGGACCCATCCAAAATCCTTATTTGAGATTCTACTTTCAAGGTGATAAAGAATAAACCACCTTTCCCTTGTATTTCTTCAAGATTCCTTATAACTCTTCCTCACTGGGAACCATGATCATGAAGAAAATTAAAGGCAACAAAAGTCACGTCATCTACTATGCAGCATCTCAGCACAGAGACAATGAAAACATTCATTAACAGTGTTCTTTTAAATTAACATTGAAGTGGAGAGGTCTAAATGTCATGAAACATTGTCAAAACTCAAGAAGAAAAGGTAATCATTTTTCTGTTATTATTGAGACTAAATATAAAATTAGAAACTTTCCCACAAAGTACCCTAGAAGCCCAAATAACTTCCCTACTGCATTCTACCAGCTGTGAAGATATGGGATCAGTCTTTAAATTTTTCCAGGCAATAGAAAGATGAGGAAAAGTTCTGTGTCACTTTCCCTCATTCATCCAGTGGACCGGCTTCAATAGCAAGGAGTGTTCTCAACTCCACCTTGGACAGGCTAAGAGTGTGGAAGGGTCACATTTTACAAGGACGATGGGGCACCTGCTGTTCACAAGCTAGGGCTCAGCGTGGTTGCCTGGGAGTTAGGGTGTTTCTCCCTCTGTTGCCCCTACCACCCAAACCTTTCCTCTGAAAAACACCTGAACAAGTACCACCCATCCTTTACGCAGCCCCTATCTGATTCACCTCCACACAGGAAGCATTTTAGAGAAGATCCCAAAATGTCACAGCCCTCCAGAGTAAGACCAGGAGCTGCTTCCACCCTACAGGAGCAGGCTGTCTCCCTGGAAGAGTCTTGCAGAGCCACCACTCTCACTTCATGGTGATGCAAGTGACTTCGGAACTTACAGTTTTGACTGGAGGCTACGGAGCCCTTCCTGCTCAGACAGGAAGGTGCTAATGTAGACGGTGATCAACACCATCCCCAAATTTCCTGATAATATTCACTTGGTACCAAGAGTAACAAAATAAAGACTGCTGCTTCCAGCAGCAGACTGCTGCCTTCATTCCTTCTCTTCCTGAATTTCCAAGACAGAGCCTTGTGCAGGTGCAGGTTGCATAATTAACACAAAAGACCATGCAGAGTAGGCAGGATGGGGAGCACACAGAATCCCCATGGCCACCTGCTAGCCAAAGGAAAGCCAAATGGCCTTGGAATCTTTCACTTTCCTGTCTAAAACCACCTGGACCAAGGCTGAGCCACCGCAGTTAAGAGGCAAAACAATGGTTTAGACTACTGTCCCCCCTAATTCCACCCTGAGCATTTCACAAGAGAAGACATCCCATGCCAGACAAGGCTTCAAGTAAAAGACAAAGACCACTCCTAGACCCACTGACATTCTGTGGCTGTGAAGTGGCTGATGTCCTACTGCAGGGTGACTGATCCAATCCCTTTCTCGCTAAGGATGCGCCAGGTGCACTGGCATTCTTTGGGAAAGTGGAAGCAGTCATTGGAAGGCTAAGGTGCTTGCTTCACCTTCTAGATGCCCTTGTTGCCCTCATGGATGTGAAGTAGAGCGTGCCTTCTGCCCCACCTCTACAGGCCACCTTCCTAAGACCTCTGTCAAGGTTGTCACAGCACTATCTCCAAAATGTCTCAAGGCAGCCGGGCCTTAGGCAAAAAAGCACACTCAGCTGTGTACAAGTGTCAGCCTGACCTCATGGAGTCAGGTCCCACAACCTTTGTGTTCTGAGATGGATGGTCTGAGATGCATTCTGTGTGGAAATGAGTCACATAGAAGCTAGAGCTGATCAGCTCCAAGGCTCTGCTAATCTCCAGCTGTTCCCTTTACCCTGCTTTTTCCAACTTCCCCCTCTGGATTTCCTGAGATCACTTCCAAAAGAAAAAAATACCTGACCCAAGTGTAGGTGTGAATCTGAATGTAAAGGAATCCAAACTAGAACACTCAAGTTTAATTTCACAGTTCAAGTAGGACAACCTCCAGAAAATGAGCTTCCAGGGCTGGGGCTGTAGCTCCATGGCAGAAATGAGCTGTCAATTTTCCAGTTATGCTAGCCAGTACCAATGACTCACAAAAAAAGACGATGTACACTTTGTCTGTGAAATGAAAGTTTGTAAATGCAAACCTCCTACCAGCGGGAGGCCTGTGCATTGCACTGGTAGGAGGAAGACTGGCAGAGACTTTTGTCCGACAGCTCCTGAGAGAGGTCTAGGACCAATGGAGAGATGTTTTCAAACACTGTTCACTAGTTGGTTCCAGTCCACACAGTAGAGCTCAGGAATTATTTTTTACTATTAAGCTCCACCTCTCATTGTTAATAAAAATAAAGAGCTGACCTCTTCTGTTAAATTATGTAGGGCCTGAGGATTCCTCCTGCCATGGGTCATCATCTAAGGAACTACATTCTGGTAGTCATTAACTGAACACCTGACCTCAGAGCACGAAGATGACCAAGTTCAGATAAGACAAGAGCTGATCTATAATCAATTGGAGAACTCTTCCGGGTTTTAGGACTGCTCGGCTTACAGTTACATTGAAAATTTTAAGAACATTTTTCTCTTTAACAGAGTAACATCAGCAGTAGGAGCTGAAGAAGTCCAATGACACAGGAGCATCCAGGACTCAGCAAGGCCCCTGCCATGGAAGTTGTGTCCATGGGTCTCTCAGCAGCTGGCACTATCATTTTCAGGTCAAGATAAGGAAATATAGAAAACCAAATAGCTTCAAGTCTCTTTGGTTAAAGCAGTCTGAATCTACTCTAATTAGATAAATTAGAATGAAATCAAAATCCAAAGAAAGGAAATACATTTCCCCTCAGCATCTAGGTGAGCCAAGTACTCTCTCCATGTGTGGCTACCCACAGGCTAACACAGCCACCTGTTCCACCAGACTGGCAGGTGTCTGAAGACTACACACACTGGCACCTGAGGATGGCTGACAAGGTGGACTAACCATTTGCCCACCCTTACACTGGTGAGCATGGACACTCTCGCCCACCTCTGGAAGCATCTTCACCCATTGAACATGAGTGAATATCATGAATAAGAGCTCATTTTCAGATGTCCCAGATGTTTGAACACATCTAAAACAAGCACAACTCTCAGCAGCTCCTCTGCTTTTTGTCTGCCATTGGAAGGAGAGGAGGTCTTCACTGCTATTCACAGGTCTCAGAAGTGGGACATTGTTAAACCCTCCAGAGAATTTTTACTCTAAATCATTTATCTTCTTTCTATGACACTTTGTGGTTTAAAAGTTGATTCTCTTGGTTTTTGGATAACCAGCCATTAGCACTAGCATCAAGATAAAGGGAAGAACGACAAATGAAATAGCCAGACTCAAGATAATCTGAATAGGATACCATCCTTTGAAAACTACTGAGCTGCTAGCAAAGAAACAAGTTCAAATCACCTTATTCTAAGCCAGAATGGACATCACTCATTGGACTTTTATCTCAGACATACTGACACATTTTTCATTGAACAATATTCACAGGCTTACAATTCACTCTGGAAGGAAAAAGGCAATACTTCTAACAGGTTCCAAAGTCTTCTCCCTTTGGAGTAATTACCAACTGAAATGCCCTCTCAGATAATTGTCTGGGCTGAATTGGCCTCGCCCTTCAGACAGGGCAGACCACAATCACAAAGGTACCTACTAGACCACTGGTTGCATTCTCCCTACTTTTACTGTCAGAGTAGTTAAGATGCAGTTTCTTCAGAACTCCTAGCTAGCCAAGGGAGTCTGTCTCTGATGTGGTTGTTGGTCAGCAGAACTGGAGGGGACTCGAAATGCTTCATTTACAGAAAGACAAGAGCACATGTTCATTATGAACCCTAGAGCTCCTTTCCTTTCTGCAACAACCACGTTCCAGGACCTCTGAGACATTCTCCCCAAAAAAGCATTGCCAAGAAAATAAATGGGACCAATGCTTGGAGGACATGAGCAAGGGATGTTTTTGCACTCAGTTTCCTGGATGAGTTTTAGGAAAGTAGTCAAGACTAGCAATGGTACACTCTTAGAAGGGTAACATTTTTAGAATTCATTGCATGTCACAACAGATCCTCCAGCTGATCGGAGAAGGTACAACACTGTCAACAACCACTGCCTACACTACCATGGCACCTCAAAATGGAATTAGTACCAAAGGTACTAAAGGTATCCAAAGAAAAACTATCAAGGACATCTTCCAACTTTTTAGCATTTCAATCTCACTTCAAATGGAGAAGGCCAACAGCAGCACCTGAGACTTTGCACTTGTGAAACATCCAGCTACAGCACAGCAAGACATTCAGGCCAGGTGACCATCAACTCAGTGAGCTCAAGCACAGATGTTTCACAGCCAAGACAAAAGCCCTGCAGAGTGGTCATGGAAAGATGTCATTATTTTAATAAAATGGAGTTCACACTCAAAGAAAGTTACTGAAGTAAAAATAAACTTGTATAGAGTTGATGGCTGAGTAGTACTCCATTTTGTGGAAGGACCACATCTTTGTCCAGTCTGAGGTTGATGGGCAGTTAGGCTGTTTCCAGGTTTTGGCTGTTGCAGACTGTGCCACTATAGACATGGCAGGGTTTCTGCACTGACAGAAAACCCAAAAAAAATATCTTGGAGGAGACTGGACATCAGCAAAACTCTTCAGATATCACTGATCCTGCATTATGGTACATAGAAAGCAGATGCCATGGGAAGGAGAAACATGAGCTTTCCCAATACTTGTCCTGCTGGGCTTCTCAGATTTTCCATGGCTTGAAAGGCCGCTCTTTGCAGTGGTCCTGGGTCTCCTACCTCCTCACTCTGGTGTGGAACAGCTACATCACCCTCCTCTCCCTGGAGGACCCCAGACTCCAGACATCCATGTACTTCTTTCCTGGACAACCTCTCTGCTGGACCCCAGTGTGACCTGTGGCATTGTGCCCCAGCTGCTGGCCAAGCTCTTGGGACCACACAAGACAACTGCTGCCTGGGCCTGCATCACACAGGGCCATATTTTTAACTGGACTGCCTCTGCTGAATGCATCCTGTTGGCCATGATGGCCATTGATTGCCATGTGCCCATCTGCTCATGCATCCCTGGGTGTATGCGATGATGGCAGCTGCCTCCTAAACTCTCTGCTCCAAACCACTCTACCCTCCAGCTCACCCTCTGTGGACCCTACACCACTTCTGTGAAATGCCTGTGCTCATCAAGCTGGCCTGTGGGGAAACCACTGTTAATGAGCTGTCCCTGGCTTTAGGAGCCATCCCTTTTGTGGGGATGGCTCTCCTGCTGGTGGTAATCCCCTACACCTTCATTGCCAGGGCTATACTGAAACTACCTTCAGCTGAAGTCAGGCACAAGGCACTTAGCACCTGCAGTTCCCACTTGGTGGTGGTCACCCCGTACTTTGGTCCTGCCATCTATGTGTACCTCCAGCCTCCAGAAAAATCACACTCAGGCCAAGTTCATGTCCTCCTTCTACTGCGTTATCACCCCAATCCTCAACCCACTCATCTACACCCTGAGAAACAAGGATGTGAAGGCACCAAGGAAGAGGAACCTGCAATCCCAGGGTGGGGTGAAGCCTTTGGAAGCCAGATGATTTCTGCCTGTCTCCTGCGCAACCACAGGCACACATCCATGAATACTAGCATGGCTGCTTTTCCAAATGAATGCCTATGATTGGAAAGAAATGAGTTTCCTTGTCTACATGTTAATCAATCTGAAACCTAGTGAAACATTTTTGTTTAGAAAGTTCTGCTCCTGAAATCTCAATTAGAATCACTATGATTTTTCTTGATCTTTCCCAAATGTCTTTTGTCCCAAGACACAGTATACAATGTTCTCTCAAGAACTGTACATCCATGTCCATCGCCACCCTATTTACAGTAGTCAAGTAAATAAACCATAGCATGTGTACAGAAAGGGTATTAACTAGGGAATATAACATTAAATTCTTTAATTTATGAAAACATGGATGGAAACGTGCAACATTACACTAATTGAAAGAAAATAAGCTCAGAAGACAAATACTACATTGGTTTCTCATACATGGAAAGCAAAGAATTAACAGTTTGCAACAAGTATGACCATGGGTTGCTGTTTGAGAGGATGAAGAGAAAACCATTTAAGTATAAATTCTATAGCACATCATGTATTTGCTTTAATACATTTTTATCAACCTGTCTGAAGGTTAGGTAAATTTTGGAAAAATTCTATTTAACCATATTTGCAACTCTAGATCTCACTTTCAAAGGAACCAGGCTAATTAAACATACTTTTCATTTGAAAAAAAAAGGTATAGAGTTGAATCCTTCAGATACAGCTGATATTAGTCACAAAGGAGAAAATTAAAACAGAAATAATCAGCATAGAATTTAGTACTATAAAAATATAAGGAATGAATGTTGCCAAGAACAGGCATAGAAACACATGAGGATTTTCTAAGGCCTCCAGGATAGGCAAAAAACAGACAGGGAGAGAATGGATCTGCTTCTATCACTGCCACATCCCCTTCCCTTAGGCCACCATAGTGCACAGTAAAGAATTCAACATCAGCCACTTATTTCCAGGGTCTGCTCCATGGCCCTGGACCTGTGCTTTGAATACCTGTGGCCCCAGATCTGCTCACATAGATTATTCAAATGACCTAGCTGTAGAAAACCTCATGAGGAACAAGAGGCAAAAAAAAAAACAAAAAAAAAACTATGCTCTATATTGTTTAGAAAATAATCTATTCCATTTGTGCAAAATTATCCTCATTAATTGAAATGGGTAGATGATGACCAAACTTAACTGTCACCCTGATTGGCCGGGGAACTTCCTAGAGGAGTAGTGAAACATTTCTGGGTGTGTCTGGGTAGGTCATGGAGGTGTGACCTTGGGTATGATCTTGTTCCAGGACCCTTTCTCCTTGGTACTGTTCCCCTACTCTGTTTCCCAGCGAAGATGAGGTGGGCCTCCTTTCTCCATCACACCCTTCTGCCATCATGGTGGTCCTGACTTGGAGCCAGTAGACCATGGACCGAATCCTCTGAAGCAATGAGCCAAATTAAAACTGTTCTATGTTCTGCATGTTGTGTATTTTATCCAGTAATGGGAGAGCTGTCCAATACAGCAGATTTTCAGTTTCAACAGTAGAACTCAAGATATCAAAGTACTTGACTTTTGTGAGAACTTACAAGTGGACTTAGTGTAGAAGGCAGTGTTAGCTATGAAGATTCCATTTTAACTTTGCCCTCCACCATAAAGGACAAGATATCAGCTCTGGGAATACTCTGTCCCTGCCAAGCCAAATGCTTATCTTTAAAGATTGTCCTGTGCCATGATGAATGTTCTTTTACCCAGAGATATAAAGAACTAAAAGAACAGGGAAATTCTAGAGAATGGGGAAATTCCAAAGAAAAGAGAAGTGGGCATTTCTGTATCAAGGCCAGGACTAAAAATAGCCACAGCCTGTTCAGTGTATAAAAGATCCAGAAAAAATAAACTTGGGCTCTCATCTCTCTGGGAGCCCTCCCGACTCTATCTCTGTGTCTTTCATTTTCTTCATGCTCACTCCCCCATTCAGGTGCTGTTCGACAAGTGACAGCGGGCTCCGTCACGGGTGGCGCCCGAACAGGGACCTGAATACGGAGGACCATAGTGAAGGACACCGTGGATCGTGAGCTCAGATAAGTAATTCAAGGGCGGTGAGTACACTCGGGAGAGTAACAAGATGGGTAATGGTAACAGCCGAATGCTTTTTGTACATATGCTTAAAAATATGCTTCACGCTCGTGGAGCAAAGGTAGGGCATCAACAATTATGTAATTTCCTGGAGTTTGTAGAGAAAGTTTGTCCTTGGTTTCCTGAAGAAGGCACAGTAGATTTAGAAGTATGGAACAAGGTGGGAAAGCGACTTCAGGACTATTACGATGGTCATGGACCCACTAAAGTCCCTATAGATACTTTTAGTTTATGGGCTTTAATTAGAGATAGTTTGGACCCTCGGCATGAGAGAGAGAGGGTTAAAGGACCCTCCTCAAGTCCTTCCTTGGAGGAGTCTGACAAGGCTGATGTTCCTGAGGTTTTCCCTCCGCCTCCTATAGAAAGTGAAACTAAGCCATCTGCTCCGCCAGTGTATGCTGATGCGGAGCCTGCACTAAGGAAGGGCCTTTTTCCAGATAAGGGTCCCTTAGACCTGGGAGATGCTGATGATTTGGAAGAAGAGGCTGCTAGGTATAACAGTGAGGACTGGCCCCCCCCTCCCTGTCGTAGCCGTGGCCAGGAAAACTGAAAAATTCAAGTGGTCAATGAATGAGGACGTGACCGAAAAGATTGCTAGGTTGGAAAAGACATTGGAGTCTCTTTGCCAGCAGTGGCAGACAGGCTTAAAGGTGGAAGAGGAAGACCAGAAGACTCAGGGAGAGGGAGGAATGATTCCTAGTATAATCGCTGGTCTTGATCCCCTGCCAGTTGTAGGTCCAAAATTAAAAAAAAAAAACTGACCCTCTTATAGCCATGATCAAACATCCCCCAGGACCCAGACCTTTGTCTGTCAACTCTCGGTCTCTGTCGCCATTACAAGCTACCCTGCAACATGCGGTTGACAGAGGAGAAGATACCCAGGGCTTTCATTTAGCTTGTCCAGTATTTGAGGAAGCTGATGCTCAAGGGAATATGGTCAGAACGCATCGGCCGATACCTTTTAAACAGCTCAAAGAGCTAAAAATAGCATGTGCACAATATGGCCCTACCGCACCTTTTACTCAGACCATGTTAGAATTGCTGAGTATGGATGCGCTGTCTCCAGGGGATTGGAAACAGCTTGCTAAGGCATGCTTGTCTGGGGGAGACTTTCTCCTTTGGAAATCAGAATTTTCCGAGCAGTGTCAGAGAACAGCTGAATTAAATCGAGCTAACAGAAATGATGTTGATTATGACATGTTAGCAGGGGAGGGGCAATATGTGGACCTTGCCAATCAATTATTGTTTCCTGCAGGAGTATATGCACAGGTCAATACCGCTGCCAAGCGGGCCTGGCATAAGCTGACTTCTACAGGTAGGCAGACAGAAGATTTATCTAAAATTAAGCAGGGACCTGATGAGACTTTTCAAGATTTTGTAGCCAGGTTAATGGAGACTGCCAGTAGATTGCTGGGGGATTCTGATGCAGGGTTATTGCTGGTCAAACAACTAGCTTATGAAAATGCCAATACCACCTGTCAGGCAGCCCTAAGACCATTTAGAAAAAAAGGGACCATTTCAGACTATATTAGAATGTGTGCTGACATTGGGCCTGCTTATACTCAGGGCCTTGCCATGGCAGCGGCTTTGCAAGGAAAAACCGTTAAAGAAGTGTTGTTCCAACAACAAAAGAGGAATCCCAAAGGCAGGGTTCCAGGTCCACCAGGGAGTTGTTTTGGATGTGGTCAAATAGGCCATCAGGTGCGGCAATGTCCCAATAAGACTCCTCCAGTTAATTCAAACAATGCAGGAAAAGGAAATGGGCCTAGATTGTGTCCCAGATACAAAAGAGGCAATCATTGGGCTAATGAGTGTAAATCCAAAAAGGATACCATGGGAAATATTCTCCTGCAGGAAAACGGGAGGAGGGGCTCACCCCAGGCCCCGTGACAATGTTATGGGGCACTTCAAACATTCATTCCCAGCAAGGAAATCCATTCAGAATCTCTTCAGAGCAACCACAGGCAGTGCAGGACTGAACCTCAGTCCCTCTGCCTTCACAGTATTAACCCCAGAAATGGGGATGCAGGCCCTACCTACCGGAGTTTATGGACCCCTACCATCAGGGATGATAGGGTTGCTTTTAGGTTGAAATAGTGCTACTATGAATGGCATTCTGGTTGCTCCTGGAGTCAGAGATGGGGATTTCATTGGAGAAATTAAAATCATGACTCACTCACCTACCGGGATCTCTGTGATACAAGTGGGACAATGTATAGCGCAGTTGGTGTTGCTCCCTCAAGTGCTAACAAATAATCCAACAAAAAGAGAAAAAAGAGGAGATGCTGGATTCGGCTCCTCAGATGTTTATTGGGTGCAGTCTATAGGAGCCCAACGACCTGAGCTCACCTTGACCATCGATGGGAAAAATTTTCAGGGTCTACTGGACACTGGGGCTGATGTCTCAGTTCTGACTGCAGACCAATGGCCTATGGCATGGCCTAGGCAACTGACAATGACACAATTACAAGGAATAGGTCAAAGCCAAAGCACTGAACAGAGTAGTAATGTGTTACTTTGGAAAGATGCCGAGGGTCATCAGGGTAGATTTCCACCGTACATCGTGCCGGGGCTGCCGGTTAATCTGTGGGGCCGAGATGTTATGAAAGAAATGGGGGTGTATTTGTATAGTCCTAGTGAACAGGTCACCCACCGAATGTTTGATCAAGGGCTTTTACCTAATCAGGGCTTGGGAACTAAAGGTCAGGGGATACAGGAACTTTTAATGCCGATCCAACGACCTTCAAGAACAGGCTTAGGGTGTTTTTGAAGGAGGCCACTGGTCAGCCTGTACTCCACACAGATCCTATTACTTGGAAAAGTGAAGAACCCGTGTGGGTGGATCAGTGGCCTCTCACTGAGGAAAAAATTACAGCTGCTGAGCAGTTAGTACAGGAACAGCTCGATAGCAGACATATAGCTCCTTCTAATTCTCCTTGGAACTCTCCTATCTTTGTAATTAAGAAAAACTCAGGGAAATGGAGATTATTACAAGATCTTAGAAAAGTCAATCAGACTATGGAAGTAATGGGAGCCTTGCAACCAGGGTTGCCTATGCCATCAGCTTTACCTAGAAATACTTATAAGATCATTGTAGATTTAAAGGATTGTTTTTATACTATTCCACTTGCTCCTGAAGATTGTAAACGATTTGCTTTTAGCATACCCTCGACAAATTTTAAGGAGCCTATGAAGTGATATCATTGGAAAGTATTGCCTCAGGGTATGGCTAATAGTCCTACTTTATGTCAGAAATTTGTAACTCAAGCAGTAAATGTAGTTAGACAAACATATCCCCAAATCTATATTGTTCATTATATGGATGATATACTTTTAGCTCATAGACAAGAAGCCTTCTTATTAATAGCCTATGTTCATTTACAACAAGCTTTGAAGGATCACAGATTGATAATTGCACTGGAAAAGGTTCAGACTGAGCCACCATATTCCTATTTAGGACATAAGTTATATCCCAAATCTATATTACCTCAGAAGGCTCAAATTAGGAAAGACAATTTACACACTTTGAATGATTTTCAGAAATTGTTAGGAGATATTAATTGGCTTAGACCATATTTACAAATCTCCATCGGAGAATTGAAACCTTTATTCGATATCCTCCGGGGAGATTCTGATCCATCGGTTAAAAAATTAACTGAAGAAGGTCAGATGGCCTTGTGTGAGATAGAACAAGCTATAGAACAAGCAAGTTCAATATATAGATTATGCTCCAGGATGGGCTGCCTATATTCTGGTGACAGCACATACTCCCACTGCCATTTTATGGCAGGATGGTCCCTTGCTTTGGTTGCATTTGCCTGTTTCTCCAGCCAGAGTGTTAACTCCCTATTATGAATCTGTGGTGTGCCTGGCTCATATGGCGCGGGAGGAATCTCGAAAATATTTTGGAGCAGAGCCTTCCTTAATTGGAGTCCCGTTTACCAAACAACAGCTAGATTGGCTATTCCAAAATGTGGACATGTGGGCCATTGCTTTTGCACATTACCCTGGATGTATAGATAACCATATCCCCAAGGATAAATTATTGCAATTTGTTAATATTCATGCTTTGGTGTTTCCCAAGATTATGAAACAGGAACCCATAAAAAATGCTCAAGTGGTTTTCACTGATGGGTCTTCCAATGGTACTGCGGCATATGTTATTCAGGGAAAGCCACAGATTGTTCATACAGCCCCTGCCTCCGCTCAGATTGTTGAGCTTCGCGCTGTCGCTACGGTTTTTAAACTTTTGGCCCATTATTCTTTCAATTTGTATACAGATAGTCATTATATTGTTAAAGCTTTACAGGTGCTTGAAACAGTTGCTTATATTGATGCTGCCAATAATCAAATACAGGAGCTCTTTGCTCAGATACAATGGTGCATACACGCCCGGACCTGTCCTTGTTAAGTGGGTCACATTAGGGCTCATTCTGGGCTTCCCAGACCCCTGGCAAAGGGAAATGATCTTGCAGATCAGGCTACACGGCTAATAGCTTTCAGTCAATTGGAATTAGCTCAGCAGTCTCACGCTCTACATCATCAAAATAGCCACAGCTTAAGAAAACAATTCCATATAACTCGAGAAGCCGCTCGACAAATAGTTAAGCAATGTTCTGCCTGTCCTACACATCATTCTGTCCCTCATGGGGTAAATCCCCGTGGCCTTAAACCCAATCAGTTATGGCAAATGGATGTTACCCATATTGCCGAATTTGGAAAACAGAAATATATACATGTAAGTATTGATACCTTTTCGGGATTTATTATGGCCACCGCACAAACGGGAGAAGCTACGAAGCATGTGATAGCCCATTGCTTAACATGCTTTGCCACAATTGGGGTCCCTATCATTCTTAAAACTGATAATGGCACGGGATATACTAGTAAAGCTTTTCAAATCTTTTGTAAACAGATGGGTATCGCCCATAAGACAGGTATTCCTTATAATGCACAAGGCCAAAGAATTGTGGAAAGAGCCCATGGTGCTCTAAAAAAATCAATTGCACAAAATAAAAAAGGGGGAGTTATACCCTTTATCCCCACAGAATTATTTACATCATGCTCTCTTCATCTTGAACTTTCTGATTGTGGATGCTCATGGAATGACCGCAGCAGAACAGCTGTGGCATCCTAAAACTAAATCATCACATGCTCAAGTGAGGTGGAAAGATCCCCTCACGGGTGTATGGAGTGGCACCGGCCCAGTATTGATATGGGGATGAGGGCATGTTTGTGTTTTCCCGCAGGACGCTGAAGGTGCCAGGTGGCTGCCTGAAAGATTGGTCCGTTTCACGGGAAATTCTCCTGCCCCTCAGGATGATCCCGACAACTGTCCTGCTGATAAATCTGACGATGATGCTTAATGGGGAAGTTTATTGGACTTATGTACCTGATCCACCTGTTGTACGTCCAATGAGCTGGGAAAGTGGAGAAGTAACGTTATGGGTGAACAATACCAGGCTGTTGGATGAACCGGCGGCCCCTGACAAGAACGAGGCCCGATCGTTCAACTATACAGGATCAGTAACCAGAACCCCCATATGTTTTTCCAAAATCAACAAGACTGGTTGTATAAGACTGAGTGCTCGCACCCTGGCAGGAAGGCAGGTAGATCAATGCAAAGGCGGGATCACTGGAGTCCATCTACATTTACCTGTGGGTATGGAGACCACTGGTGTAGTGCCTCAGACTTTTCCACCTTGTGGGAGGAGAGAATGCTCCAATAAGACTATTCCATGGAAGAGATGTGCGGCGGATGCCCCTGTGAGATATAATATTACTGGATTTGATACTTATGTTTTGGATTGGTCTGAATCTCGGGATTATGCCTCTACTCAGATGTATAATTCTCCCTCTCCTAGTCCCCCATCGCTAAGTGAAATAGCGCTCTCTGCAGGGTTATGGTGGAGTGACAAAGGATATGCTCAAACGTATATTTGGAAATTGGCTGAAGCTTTGGATGAGGTTAAGGCCCAACCCGACAATTCTTATCATCCCAGAGGAAATGTCACTGCATGTGTCATGTGCCCTTATGTATTGCTTGTAGGAAATGTTAATATTCAGAAAGGTAATGATTATTATAATTTTACTTGCTTTAATTGTCAAATAAGTAATTGTATCACCCGGACAGAAACTCAGGTGATGGTTTTGCAGCAGCCAGCATTTGTTATGACGCCAGTTAATGTTACAGGGGCATGGTATGCAGATCAGGGATTACAGGTGTTTGAAGAAATTAATAAGGCTCTAAGTAGACAAAAAAAAGAGTAGTAGGGTTAATTATTGCTGGAGTAATTGCACTTATATCCCTTAGAGCCACTGCCATTACCGCCACCGTTGCCCTCTCTCAATCTATACAAAATGCACATTATGTGAATGAGTTGTCAAAAAATGTTACTATGGCCTTGAAAACACAGGAGGATATGGATCTTAAGATGGAGCAAAGAATAGATGCCCTATATTCTATTGTCACATATTTAGGAAATGAAATACAAGGGCTTAAAATTAGAAGCAAATTGAAATGTCATGCTTATTATCAATGGATTTGTGTTACTAGTAAGATATATAATGATACAGGTTATGAGTGGGACAGGATTCGGAAACATCTGCAAGGGGTCTGGCATAGTGCAAATGTGTCCTTGGATTTAATACAGCTTCATAAGGAAATTATGGATCTCCAAAATGTAGAGCCCCTAAAATTTGATGCAGCCCAGGCTGCACAGGATTTTATTGAACAAATTAGAAAAGTTCTGCCATCTGCATCTTCATTTACACAGTTACTCATTTCTGTAGTAATCATTGGAGGAGGGTTACTTCTTGGATGCATGATCCTTCCGGTGCTACTGCGGGTGTTTTTGCATTCTTTAATGAGGACGGCTGGAAGTATACATGGTCTACAATTATATGCTGCGCCACCTAGGCCCATGGTGTAATCCCCTGCAGAGGCTGGTAGTCAATGACGGGTAAGAGAAGTACTGGAAATCACCAACCTAAGACAGAGCAAGAGTACTGTGACACTCTTGACTCCATGATGGTTAAGGGATTTTTGTATTCCTTGCCTAAGACAGGCAGTCTATCTGGATGATCAAGGGAACTTGACATACAATATAAAAAAGGGGGAGATGTGGAAGGCAGTGTTAGCTATGAAGATTCCATTTTAACTTTGCCCTCCACCATAAAGGACAAGATATCAGCTCTGGGAATACTCTGTCCCTGCCAAGCCAAATGCTTATCTTTAAAGATTGTCCTGTGCCATGATGAACGTTCTTTTACCCAGAGATATAAAGAACTAAAAGAACAGGGAAATTCTAGAGAATGGGGAAATTCCAAAGAAAAGAGAAGTGGGCATTTCTGTATCAAGGCCAGGACTAAAAATAGCCACAGCCTGTTCAGTGTATAAAAGATCCAGAAAAAATAAACTTGGGCTCTCATCTCTCTGGGAGCCCTCCCGACTCTATCTCTGTGTCTTTCTTTTTCTTCATCCTCACTTCCCCATTCAGGTGCTGTTCGACAAGTGATGGTGGGCTCTGTCAACTTAGCCTATCCTGTCTCCGTGAATCATCTGACATGATTCAGCATTAACTAAATCACAAATTCAACCCTGGATATGCCAATATCTAGCTTACTTGCTCTAGGAAGAATTCAGGCAGACTTTTTGCTTATAACTCTGCAGAAACAGTGTCAAGTGGAGCCCATCCACATTTTCTCAAAGCTCCTGCAGGAATCACCCAAACATGGATGAAAGAAAGGCACTCTGACATGTGTCATAGGCACATGCCCTGTGACTAATCTTGGGAGGCCAGAAGGCTCCTGATCTTGACTCTGCACCACCCAAAAGGTATTTCCTGTGTTGGAAAATTTTAGTTTAACTCTGACTCATTCTACCAATGATCCAAGGCTACTTTCATTTTTTAAAAATTTATAAAAGAAAAGTGTCAAGAAGAGCAGCCAGAGTTGAACTTCAATCTAAAATCAGAGCAGAACACAAGACTTTGTGTCAGAAGTAGGACCTAGCAGTAGGACTGCCTTGCCTGTGGTACCAACAGTGCAGGTCCATGAAGCTCAGCTCTTCACAGCAAAGGAGTCCACAGCAGAAATGGCTGAAAAATTGAAGTATGAGGTCACAGATATACAAGCCTGGACCCCCCCCAAAAAAAAACAAAAAAACAAAGCCTTAGTGACCCATGCCCAGATTAATCCTAGTCCATGGCATCCAGAGAGGAACATTCCTGGAGGCAAATTGCGGTAGTAAAATCTCCCCTACATCAGGGAAGTGATGAGAACCCAACCTAGACCATTACAATGCCATGATTTAGAGGTAGCCTTTCTATGGACACCAGAGGATAAATAACTCCACAGTGAAAGCCTGATATAATCTGCTTCCAGCAGGGCCCACAGAGGTCCACTTTTGACAAAAGACGTGGCTTCACAAAACAGGGCGAGGCTTTGGTAAATGAGAGTTTTAAGTCTTCCCAACTTGTCACACAAGACTGAGTCAATGGACAGTCTGGAGCCTGCACAGAAAAAGGTGACTTTGAGCGGCTTTAGGAGCTGTGGGTCTCTCCTGGTAGGGAAGCAATGTCCACTAGTAGAAAGGTCCTGGCCACGCAGCTCATGATGCTCTAGTGGAAGCTGGGTTAGAACATAAAACTTATGAGCACTAGGTTACAAGACAACCGCACTTAATAGATTTGCCAAGTCCAAAGCAATTGGTGCTTCAGGAAGTACAAGCTCTCACACAGCCTCTGCCTCATACAGTGTCCTCCCCCAACATACCTGGAGAGCATGACAGCATGAAGGACCTGCTACAGTGACTAGTATGGTGGGCGTACAAGGCTGTGATGGAAAATTTTCCATGGAGCAGGGCCTGCTTGGACAGCAGCCACATGACCTCACCTCAGCCAGCTCCGTGACAATTCTCAAGGTGAAGGTCACTCCAACATCAGCCTGCCCTCCCTGTACCTAGGAGATGGAGCTGCCTGAATTTCCCTCACTTCAGGCAGGAGCTTCCAATAGAGGTCCAGAAGTAGAGTATCCAGATGCACCCTGTGCTGAAGCAGATGTGCTGGGACCACACAGCTCTGATAGCTGCCACTTGGGAATCCAGTGTCCGCACCCAGTCACCTGGGATGTGGTAAGATCTGAAGGTTCCCAGATGGCAGAGGGATGTCACCTGTTGCTGTGAGTTCTCTAGAGAAAGTCTGGTATCTGATCCAGACTTTTGCAATGATTACTTTTGAGCTTTAGGATGTAGAATCCATTCTCAGATAACTCCCCATTACAGCAGGTCAGCAGCACTGCCATACACCGCTATGGGGCTGTGTCCTCCCCCATCACTAGGTGGCAGCATGCACAGTAGGAGTTTTCTAATAGGAGACTGAGCTCCCAAATAAGCAGATGCCTCCTGAGGAGTCTTGCCTAAAAGGCCAGAGTGTGCTCTTTATATTTCTTTCATTTTGTTCTTTGACAATATTTAACTATGTATACCAGCTATAATCCAAGCAAAACTCATTTGCACAGTAAATGCTTGGGCCTTTAAGCCTTGTGCTCAGCTCCTACTCCTGATGTAACTAAAGAATTCTATAGGCTTTCTCCCCATTATGTAATTTGTTAATTTTACATTTTCATCAACTTGTATCACATTCATTGGTTTGTATAATAAGGCATATATTGTATGTATGTATTCCCAAGGCAAACAACACACACACACACACCCCAACTTCACTTTGCAGGACTGACACTTGCTCACTCCCTTCCCAAAATTGTTTTATGGGACCTAGTTCACCAGAATCATTTCAGGTTTGAAGCAAACCTAAGGAGGGTACAAAAGCACCTTCACCGCAGACACTTTCTAAGTTCTCGGAAACCCAGACTCAAAGCTCAGCACACTGGAGGAGGAGGGGATCAGCTCACCACACCTTCCACCAGGAGGCATTCTCTGAAACATGTGCTCAAGACCTCTAGGACACAGTTTCCTATTTGCCAAGGGACTTAGATCTCACTTTGGTCTTCACTGAAGACTCATTCATACAAATCAACATGTTCCTGTGCGTCCCCCTCCCATCCTGGGTAAGTGTGGCATTCTTGATTCAGCAGGTCCCCATACATGGAATTGGGGGTTTCTTAATGTTGACACCACCTCAGCTGGAAAGAGGCACAAACTTTAGAGACAGATTTCAGGGGACAGGAAAAATCACTATGGAAGGCAGCACCGATTCCAAGGCAATGCCCAGGTAGTAGTTCTATCATGAATTCCTTCCCCTGAGATAGAAATGATCAAGAATTCATCTTTTCCTCTGATGACACTTAGCTTGGCTTCCTGACACCATACTTAAGTATAGTTAGCAATCTCGTCCTTCATGCAGTACACTTAGATGTTTAGCTGTGGGAAAAAACTGAATATAACCCTTTCAAATGGAATGTTTTCTCTCAAGAGGCACTATGAACAGACACAAGTACAGAAGAAGGTGAAATAGCAGGAATGAGCCTGTACAACATGCTACCACTCTTTCATGTTAAATTTTGAAGTCCAGTAAGGTAAGTGAGAAATATCCATTTTCCAGCTGAAGTGATTCACGCCTGTGCTTCTCAATTTTGCCCAAGGACCTAAGAATTTCCAATTCTTATAATCCCCAGTGCAGTTGGTGCAATGCAGAGGAAAATGAAGACATAAAACTTTATATGAAAAACAGAAAGAGGTTATTATTAAAGATGTTAAAATTAAAACTATTTTTAAAACATCCTCCAAAATCAAACCACCCTGGGAGGCTGCACTCACAAGAGCTCTGACTGGAGGAAATACTGTGGTCCAATCTCATTGGGGAGATTGTGTCACCCCTTCTGGCTCTTTGAGGAAGAGAAATTGGCAACAGAAAGGAGGAGATACTTTCATGTTGCTAAATCTACGCTCATCTTCTGGACCCCACTGTTCCCTAAGGTCCACCCTCCAGGCTTAACTGATCCAAAAGCTTCTCTAGGAGTATTCCAGATAGAGAGCACTGGGGATCCTACATCAGCAGAGAGACCCCACTGTGAGCCACTTTCCCAGTGAAGCTGAAGCTTGACAGGGTCCCGTGCTCAGGACTCCTCTTTCGACCCTGTTCCCCAGCCAGCTACATCACTGTCTCCTAGACCAGGCAGCAATGTTTGAATTAGCAAAAAGCCTAATTTGTTCAGGGAAGAATCCACTGAACAAGACAACACCTCTGTTATCTCTTCAGACTCCCCAGTATTGAGTACCTAATTCAATCTGTTGTGATTTGAGATAAGGGATATGACCAATTTCCGTTTCGGTGGAGAGCTATTATTCTTATACAAATACTTCCTTCTGCAAAAACTTTAGTGTCTTCCCATCAACTCTAAACATTCCATTTGTAACAGATCATTAGCTACTTTTCAACCAATGAGTATTTCTAGAGACACACAGCTCTTTATGGCCATCAACCCATAAATAGAGACAACATTCTCAGTTTACCAAGTGGTGGAGATTCCTCTGAGATGAAAGTAATGATGCCGATGTTCATTCAAAATTGAAGGGAGGCAAGAGTATAACAGATAAAAAGCATCTACATCAAAATGACAAGGTAAAACACCCTGATCATACTTCAGCTTCGCTAGGAAAGTGAGAAATTTTATGGTTGCTCCTGGCTTAGCTCACTAGATGGCTAGGCCAAAGAGCTGGTGCTCCCAACCACCAACCATAGGCAGAGACATAACCCAGTATGGACTTGAACCTGCCAGCCTCTACAGCACCATGTCACACAGGTGACCCAGGCTGCCAGATGAGACGCTGCAGGGCACCTGTGTAAAACTGTGCACCTCGGCAGGCAGTGATGCTTCTCTCCCTCAGCTTCTATTTATATACTAGTGGCATGGTTAAAAAAAAAAAAAAAAAAAAACACTTCACGCCCAGTAGGAATGGCTCCAAGAGCTCCCAGTGACAGCCATCTTGGATACAGACCCAGATTCCAAGAGCTGATACACAGCCTACAGCCCCAGAGGGAAAGCAACTCCCAATCAAAGGAAGATCACTGTGATAGAAGGAAAGACAGCAAAAGCATCTCCAAGAGCACAGATAGAATATTAGATTGGCCACGTTACCAGTAAACTCCCAGGAAAGCACATAGTTACTCGATCCATGAGAAACATGACCATTATGACAAAAAAGGGCATTTTCTCAGAATTTCTAGTTTTCTTCACCAGTACTGCTCTCTCATTGGCTGGTCATTGGATTGGGAATCTATATTGGAAGGTGCTTGACAACCACCAGCATCTTCTGATGGAGAACTGGAATCCAGCTTTTTTTAAATAGGGAACACACTTATGTCTGATTTTATGATCATGAACCAAAGATCTACCCTGAGCCTTGGGGGGCTCCTCTTGTTTTTGCTCTTTAATTACTGCATGCCTAATTTAGTAAAAGGAAAGAACAGATTATGCTGAATTATAATTAATTTTTCCTATGGGATTAATGACTCTCAAGCAGGCTAATATCTTATAAAATTTGATAAATTTTGTGATACTTAATATATGTAGTTTAATATATTAGCCGTGACAAGTAGTATTTTAAAAATTCTCACTTTAATTTAGCTGAAGTATTTTCTATTTTAAAGAAATATAATATTGATATCAAAGTTACTATCTCAAGGGGTTTTAAAAGATATATTTTGTGGCCTTATTTTAAAAAAAAAATGATTTATCACTATTTTAAACTTATGAGTGGTTGAGGCTGGGATGTGATTTCCCTTCGCAAACAAGATGATATAGAGGAATGTAAAACTTTTAATCTCATGCTACTCGTTACTGGAAAATTTGGAAGAAATAATCAAAGAAGCACTAAGGCTTAGAAGGCATGACCAAGAGTTACCTCATTCCAGAAAATCTCTTGATCAAGTTTTGGGCCTAAGAATTAATTCCAGATAAGCCCTGGATACCACAAAGAGAAAGTACACTCTTCATGACAGATGATGTCCCTAGCCATCTGAGAAATCTTTTCTATTGGGACTGAAGACACCCATAGAAATATCCCAGAAGGTATCAAAATCCAGCCTTTTCTGAGAGGGCTTCACCTCTTCTAGGAGAATCCCAAGAACAGCACCTTTCAAACCCAGATGTCAATTGAACCAGTATTTTAAATATTGAAATATCTCTCCACAGTAACCACCTATCGATGAATATATGCTTAATATAGTCAAAGCACGAATCTATAGGACATATCATATAAAAGACATGTCTTTAAGAAAACTGAACCTATACCCTATGAAGACTATCACATAAGACTAAGGTCCCATGAGCCTAGGAATTCAGGCAGCTACAGAAATGCAGACCTAAAAAGGAAAAGATTGGCAAGGTGGGGGAGAGAAGAACTAAATGCACTAACGGGTGAGATTTGCCTAATTAAGACCCATCTCAAACTGCTACTCTCCACCACTGCAAGATAAATTCATTTTATATAAGCCTTTAATTTGGAGTTCATTTGCTACAGCAGAAATAGAAAATTCAGGAGTTTCCCAGGATTCTCATTTCAGCTTCTACTTTCACAATGACCTCTTCCTTTCTATGTCCCAGAAGAGTCCTCATAACTATTGCTTCCCTGGGGACCCTAACCAAGAAAAGCACTAAAAGTGTGTACTGTTACTCTCTCATGGATGATCCAATAGACTAACTTAAACAGCAGTGAACATTTACAATGTCTCCCCCTTAAACAGGGTCACCTGTAGGTCAACCTGTCTGCTCTTCACCAGGGTAGGTCAGCACCGCTACCCATGAGGCAGAATGTTTCACTCAGCACCCCAACAAACACCAAATTCTCAAGACAAACCTGAGCTTCCTCCAACCTCCACTTAAATCAGCCTTCATCTTAACCACCTTCCTCAGAAAACGTCTCCAAGAACCAAACTAAAAGGCTTCCAGATCTGGAGAGCAAGACCAGAAGCTGTTTCTACTCCACAGATGTAGACCTGACTCATTTATGCTTTAAGGAGCCAGGCTGGGCCACTGTTCCCTCGTCACAGTAATGGCAGTGATCTCAGAATACTGGTACTCAGACTGAGACCACTGAGCCCTTGCTGCCCTAAGGGGGAAGGTAGCCCATGTTGACCATGATCAACACTGACCTGGGGCAATAATATTCAGCTGGTACCGAAGGCAACAAAGGCAACAAAGGAGAGAAGCTTCCAGCAGATTTCTGCCTCAGTCCTTTCACTTCCTCTGGACTAATTTCCAAGAGGCAGTACTCATCCCCAAGACCTTTCCAAGAAACTAGCAGAGGAGATTCAAGTCTGTCATTGTGAGTAACCATCTGCAGCTTATAAAGTAAACAGTGACTCAAAAAGATTCTGGTTGCAGAGCCATTCGCAGGTTGGAAAGAATCAAAGAGCCTGGTGCAGACTAGACTACATTAACACAGGATTGTGAGAGGTTGGCAGGACGAGGACCCCACAGAACCCACATATATACCTGCTGGCAAAGCAAAAGCCCAATAGGCCTGGAATCCTTTACCAAGTTCTGCCATCAGTGTCTGAAACACTGACCAAGGCTCAGACATTGCAGTTAATAGAGCACATAGATGGTTTTGAGCACTGCATCCTTCCCGAGTGTCTGGAAGAAATCCTAAGGCTAGTACCTCTACCTGAGATCAAAATGGCCAGTTTGAGTGGAGAACAGATCTCCCTAACTCTAGAGCTCCAGACCACATACCTGACTGTGTCATTGCACACCTAGAGGACAGTGTGGGCAAGGCCACAGTGTGCTCACCACCACTACCCAAGGTTTATTCCAGAACGGGCCTGAGAGAGACCAGGTCCCCAAGTTGGGATGCCACAGAGAACTGGTTTCAGTGCTCCATCCAGTCAGTGATAAGGACTTGACTCAGGCATTAATGTTTCAAATAGAAACATGACAAACTCAGCAAGTTCCTCACCAGAATCATCCAACCAGCCTATTTAATGCAGGAGACTCCCTTACCCAGAACTGCAATTGAAGGGCAGAGGGTGGTTTCGGTGCAGGCCTATGGGCAGCTGCATACACTGCCAGCACTAATGATTTCACAGGTGGAAGCAGCACAAAGCTGACGCTCCAAGGGAGAAAAATGCTCACTGAAAGCCGCCACAACCTCCAAGCCAGTGTCCCCATCAGGTAGCCATCCTCAGGTGATTGCCTCTACCCGAGATGGAATTCACAAATGGCAACGGAGAATTGGTCTCATCCCTTGGTAACAACTTGCCCTGCTTCATGCCCAAGATCAGCAGCCTCTTGACTTTCTTGGAATGTATCTAAATTTGACTTGCAGCTTTGCAAAGTCAGGAATGCTTGCTGAAATTTTACTTGGTCCCAACCATGTGTTAAAATTTTATCTGCTTTGTGAGCTATTAAGTGGGGAGCAACAACCTTGTGGTGGTGTTTAGAAATGCAGACCTCAGGAAGTGGTTAGGATTAGACATTGGGGCAGAGATCCCATGATTTGATCCCATGGCTGTGTAGGTGAGAAGTGAGATGTACACATATATACAGAAACTCCTTTTCTCTTGCTACTGGGTGCCCTGTGTAGCTTCACTATTCACCAAGAAGGTGACCATTGCCCAGCAGAGACTTGGGACTTGCAAAACAGTCACCCAAACAACCTTTTCTTTAGAATTCATCCAGTCTCTGGCGCTGCATTACTAACAGAAAACAGAAAAATACAGTGCTTTATAATTAAATGCTCTACAGAATCAAGGACCTAAAATATTTAAGGTGAAAATGATGAAACAGGAATAAATGTATCCAGTGTGTCTACTGTTCAATGTTAAATTTTGAGGTCCACAGTCAGCAAAACACACCATACTACAGTTATAAGAACATGAAATATTGTCATAAGTACCCCCATAGAAAATGATTCTGTCAATAGCTCTGCAGCCTGAAGGACAAAAATGTGAGAGAGAAATGAGGCACATGTTTTCATGCTTATTCTCCTGCATCTAATAGCAACAGTGCCTTCCCCAGAAGACTGCTTCTCTAGAGCTGGTCTGAACACAGCACTTGGGGCCCATCCCTCTGGCCCATGTAAACATGCTCACCATGTTTACAGCCAGGAAGGACTGGAGGCCTTATGCTCAGAGATGGCCTTAAGTTCCCTACCTCCCACCAGATGGATAGGTAGCATAGCTGCCTCAAGAGCTGAGACCTTTCCTTCCATGAACCAGCAAATAGCACCTGTGCCTGAAACAGAGCCCAGACAATCTTTCTCTCCTGATGACCTTTTTCACAAGATCTGAAAAATACATCCAAGAACATTACCAGATAATACTTGCCACCCTTGCAGAGGACTGTAATATTGATTATGCACCCAAAGCAGACTGTAAAGAGTTAACCCCACAATTGGCTTGTTTTGCAAAGTGAGTCTGGCTGAAGCCTATGTGCTGATGTCAGAGTAATTCATTTTTTTTTTCTTTGGTACCAGGGTTTGAACTCGGGTCCTTGCACTTGAGCAGCAGGCAGCAAAACCACTGAGCTAAATCTCTGGCCCAATGTCAGAGTAATTCATACCCAAATTCTGTTTCCACAGCTAAAATCTTCTGACTAGAAGGATGATGTTCTAATTACAACCATATATTTTATCTACTCTGTTCCTAATACAAGACTGCTTTGTCTTGTCCTTTATGACCCTTGTTTACATTAATTTCCATAGAAACCACATGTAGCTCACCTTTAACCCAATTGATAGCCAATAGAAATCAATACCTGGGACTGGCCAGAGTCTGTCAGTTCACCAGCATTGGTCATCCTGGCATCCCGCTTTCTCTCTAGTTCTTTTAATTTTCTCAGGCCTGCATCACAGACTGGGCAGGTGGGGACTAGAGACTTACTGCAGGAGTCTCTAGCAACTGCTGCCAACTCAGAGCAGATTGCAGAACCTAAGATCTGAGAGCCCAGAAGTGCAAGCTGCAAAAGGTGGGAGGAAATAGCAGTGACCTGGGCCCACAATCAACAATGTCCATATAATCAACATCCCATGGACATTGGCAGAGGTAAAAGAAAGCTAACATTTCTTCTACAGGAGGAAGATGGAAATATCTCAAGTGGACAGTTGCAAATCTTGCTAATGAGAATGACCCTGCTTCAACTCCTGAAAAGTAAAGGCAATGGCTAGCCAGTTGAATGGATGACTTTTACTTGCCATTAGAGACCTGCACACAAATTCCACAAACATCCCTATGAATGAGGGAAGCCTGGGCATAGTGGGGTCAGCATGTTGCTCAATGCAATATCACCCCTTGGATTAAACAGTGCAGGAAACAAGTAGACAACTACTTCAAACCCATCTCACATTTCTTGAGTGTATTCTTGAAGGATACAATGGAAAGTCATGCCTGAAGACTATATACACCCTTGGGCTGAAGGAGGTGAGTGATTTATACCAACCAATATACTTAACCATAGATAGGTCCAGTCCCAAACCTCTAAGAAAATTTCTCCATTTATTTTGCATTTGTTATTTTCTTTGTAAACTATCAAACTATTTATGCCACATATTTAGAATCAAAACCACCATTGGCCAAGGTTGTGTGTTTTGAGTGACATGATAGTTGCTGCACAACTCAACATCTAATCCACCTTTGGTTTTGTTGTAGAAAATTTCTATCTCTAGCTTCCATTTTGTTGGTTTCCCTATCAATATTTCCATTTTGGTGCAATGTTGACATCAGCAGTATCAGTTTTTCTTGGCCATATACAAGGCCAATATAAATCTTTCTGAAATCCGAAGATTGTACTATACAATTCTCTATTTTGAAATTGCAACACATCTGTGCTTCAGCAGTTCATGTACTGAAATTGAAATTGCAACACTTCATTTGGAATCTCTGCTTTGTTCCTACATACAGTTCCTATACTGGTCAACTTGTTGCTCCCATCTCCCAAACTAATTGGAATATGACATTTGACAATTGGTTTACCAGTTTCCAATCAATGTTACACTTGTTAACAGAGCACATTCTGTTCACAATATCATTTGGTTTGCTATACAAAAAAGGATGTGATGGCTGAGTTCTAGGATAAATTTCTAAAAGCATAAATCTTCACCTCTCCAAGGGCATGAATTTTTATGCCATATTTTGCACATTTGCGGGGGCCTGTACTCTCTGAAGCTATAGCAGCCATTAAATGCTGCAAGATGTTCATGAATAGTCATGTTGTTCTACAGACCTCAATCCCATATCCATCTCTTTTCCATCAGTATTTTACATTCCTGCAATTACCATGACAAAGCCCTGCTAAGTACAATGGATCTATGAATACGCTTTCGGTTCAGCTAATGAAGTGTTATAATACATAAATTTCTGAATATGGCTACTGGTGCATACAGAACATTTTACTTGTATTTTGGCCTTTGTGTATTTCACAACATCTTGTAGCATTTCATGTTACAATTGCCAACACTGAATGGCAATGCTGTCATTCCATTCAAAGATTTTACCTCTGCCAAGAGCCTCACTAATTTTTGGACTAGTTCTTACAGTGGATCTTTCCATTTGGTTGCATGACCATTTTGCAACATTTCAGCTAGTCAAATATGCACCCACATTGCTGTTTTCTTCATCATCTGAATCAAGGAGGTCTGCATTCCCTATATGCTTCAGTCAATTCTTGCTCCATTTCACTGTCACAGGAATTCTGGCTCACATGGCCAACATCAAAGTCATCATAATCATTACCATCTTATAGCCACATCACTCTTCTGTTATGAAAAAATGTATTTTACCATAATGGACCATCATCATCCATGCACGAGTAATCTGATGATTCACTTTTAACCTCATTCAAAACTTGCAAATCTGGTTTGTCATGTGCCATGGTATTGAATTGGGCTACTTCTACCAGAAAAATCGAAAGGCAACTTTTTAAAAAAACAAATCCTAAATCCTAGAATGGTGGGTGTGTATTGCACCCTCTGTGATGCTCAGGTAAACATATGGAAAACCTGTTAAAGGAAGCATCATGTGGGTGGAAAATCTGTTTAACACTTTTGTACAGGTGCACCCACCTCATCTGTCATACTAAGTGGGTAAACACAAAGATTGCTTCTTGTATCCCTCAGGCCAAGGTACAGTACTGAGACACAGCTGGCTACTGTTATGCTAAAGTAAAAATTTACAATAGAAAAGGGATGTGTTTGTGAAATCCAGGGTTATGCTTGTTAAACTAGAGTTACAATTCCATCCTTCCACCTCTATGTCCATCTTCTCTTCCCAAATGTAGCTCAGGGCACAGGAATAGGAAAGCACTATAGCTCATTCATGAGACTAGAGTACTGTGCTGTAGGACATCTATAAGAATGTGCAGCAACAAGAATGTTCAAGGAACACAGCCTTTTTTGCAATTCTTACAAAACCAGCCATTCTTGGCCTCTATCAATAATAACCACAATCAAAGAGAGAAGTGAAGCCATATCCTTTTAAAGGCCAGGATGCTAAAGGTCAGATATGTCTGCTTATACATCATGGATAGAAAGAATTGTCTTTATCCAAGACAACTCAGGAGGAATTAGCATAGTCCTATTAGCCTAAGCCTTAGGTACACCAGCTCCTCCTCTTCAGCCAGCTGCTGAGGGCAGCTGCCTCCAATCTCCTTTATCAGGCAGCAGAGTCTAAATGAACTAAGTAGGTTGAGAAGAAACTCACTGCAAGATATATTACCATCCCTATTTTTCCTCAGGACATGTCTGACTTTCCAAAAATTTTACTAATCCATGTTACTATTACTCAGCCATACTGAATGAAATCATGCATGATTTGTAAAGGTTTCCCTCAACTACTAATTTTAAAGCAAGGACAATTCCTCCTTTCCACTTCTTTTGGAAGAAGGCTATGTCTATGTGAGGGGGGAAGGGTCTTTTCAAATTTTGCTTTTTACAAAGAATTCTTTATCTTTCCAATCCAAATTGTATTCATGCAGTTTGGGCAGTAAGGATATATAAAGTCATCAACATAAATTGTTCCTAAGGCTCTTTCCTGTAAGAGATAACTTAATAGCCACCAGCCTGAACTATATGCATAAGTTATTTTTATTCTATTTAGAAAGAATTTTCAGGAGGCATTGGTAAGGTTATTCACCAGTGATAACTTCTAGTTGCATATGTAATTGTGGTCATAATTGAGGCCTTTCTTTGACAATCTATGAAGAGACACAAAACAAGTCCCATCAGAGAGCCAAGCTTTGAAAATATGGCTGTGGTGGAAATTAACCACCCCCTGTATTATTTCTCAAAATTAATGCGATTTCTACAAAGTGACATGAACTAGGTTAATACAGGGATCCCTACAAGGACTGAGTTTCTACCCTGAGTATGCCAAGTATCAAGCACTAGAATCAAAAAACAAGATTTTGAAAATCAGAAGCCCCTATATGCTGATACATAGCAGTACATTCTGTCTACACTGTGGTCCTATCAGTGAGTTGGGTTCATAAATACAATCAGCTTCCTTCAGGTTGAACCATGAGGACTCAGAATGGGCTCATCTGCCACCTCACCTCAGGATAGTTAATGCCAGTCTCATCTTGGATCATATTGCATAGGATTGATGGCAGCCCAAGATCAAAACCAAATAGAAAACAAGCCTGTCAGATTTTCCTTATGATCCCAAGTTGTGTGTGAAGTCACATAGGAGGATGTATAATGAGCCAGAAACCTATGCATTTCTACAGAATGAGGGAAGGAAAAGCATACGATTTTTAAAGCCTGGGTGTGGCACCCAGTAGTGACACAGGCCACGTGAAGACAAAAGCCAAGGTCAAACCCTCCAAGAGTCAGAGTCAGGCCTGTCATGACAACAGGAAAATGATGCCGTCCTGGTCCCGTCACTCTGTAAGTTATGCCTGGAGGGTTTTCTAGGCAACATCTGTCAGCCTTCCTTTGAACAAAGCAAGGCCTCCTCCCAAGTGGACACCTGGAAAACTTCAGGGCCCAGCGAGCCTGGACTTGATACTGCAGCAGCTCTGTTGAAAAGAGAGAAGTTGGGTGCCTGGGCCCCTCCCATGGCCACAGGATCCACCGTCACCAGCTGGGACAGAGCAGCCTTCTTATACAGTCACAGCCATGCTCAAGTGTAAGGATTTCTTATTCAAGTGCTGTAGTTGAATGGTGATCGAAAGGCATCTTAAGTCATAACCCCAGGAACATGTAAAGATAATGGTTTAAGCCTCAGGAATCATTGCCATTCTTCTCTGTAACTACCATTCTTGCACTTCACTTCTCAGTGGACACCAAAGCCATCATTTATGTGATTCAAGGCAGCTTCTCTCAAAAATTTCATGGCAGTGGGGTGGTTGGTGTGTGCACACCATTTCTATTTGTGCTTTGGTGGCCTTTAGTCATCCCTATGCAGTATGATCCAGATGACTGGAGCTAGCTTTTCCTCAAGGTGGCAGGCAAGGGCCAGCATTGCTGTGAAGGCAGCTTCTCTCTACACAAATACTGTCTTCTACAAAAAAAACAATTCTCTTTGATATTATATTATTGGCAAGTGAAGTAGGAATGCCTATCCTAAGCCACATGTGACAAGGAAGCCACGTCCATGTAGCAAGGAACAATATAATTCATTACTAGTACTAATTGTCATTGTGCTAATCAAGACCTTGAGGAAAGACTCAATCTCAAATAATGGAGTTGCTACCCTCAGAGGTACAAATATAAGAACAGTAGAAAGTCATCCAGTTATACTCCACTGTATATATAGAAGGTAATTTCCGTCACTACAAGATACCAAGCTTAATACTTGGAATACAGAATCAGTCAAGGGTTCTAGACTTCAAGATAATGCATTTTCCGAGAATATCTCTTGAATATCCGGTTCATCCTAATCTGGTCAATCTTGAATACTATACCACTTATTTCATTGGGAAATGCCAAAATACAGCTTCTATGTCCTCGGTCAACATTTAATCCAGAAGGACTATGAAATCAAGGGTTCAGATTTAATGGTATCAAGTTGACCCCATCAATTGTGTCAAGGCACCACAAGAGAACCAGCCCCATCACTAAACCTACGTAACTAATGACACCCATCAGTCACCTGCCCTGTGACTGGTTGGACCTCCAGAGAGGTTCAGACATTTACTCATAAGAAATCATAAAAAAGTTTTCCTTTAATCAACTCACCCCAACAGATAATGACTGTTACCACAAAGAGGATGCACCTATGTTAAGAGCTCAGGACAATCATATTTGGAGCTCAACCTGAAATTAGGAAGAGGGACAAATTTTGTCAGGGCTGGAATCCACCTGTGTTACACAGCATGGCTACTGCCAACACTTAGATCCTGAGCTCTACACGACAGCACAGGGAGCCCATAGCAGGAAAAGTTGACCAACTGAGGTCTCAGAGCAATGGCTGTGGAAGCCTGGTAGACACAGCTGGGTGGACCAAGGTTTCCAGGAATCACTGTCTATGTCACAACTATTCTAGGGTGAGATGGAATGAACACCTCCCCAGATGAGGTAATGGGATACCTCAGCTGGGCCTTTCCAAATTCTCTGCATGGGCATGACCCTTACATGGAAATAAGGACCAAGAGTATGTAGCATACAAGGATCAAATCATGATAAACTGGGTCCAGAGGGACTGAGCTGATGGAATCCTTTATCACCACACAGCAATGGAAAAGCCAAGGTCAAACACATTTGACACCTACTTGAGGTCGGCAGTGTCTGGTCCAGGAACCAGAGCAGATAGGCCAGGAGCTGTAAGCAGGAGGCTTTCAAATATATTTCATCTTTGCTAGGAACCTTAAGTGGGAGAAGAGCATGAAATGTAATAGGCTTCCTGAAGTTATGGCAGCTGAAGAGTGATAATGGTGGAGACAAACTTCTCACCAAAAAGAGCACTGATTATTCAAATTCAAATGAAATGCTGGTAATTCTTAAGAGCTCAGTTTGTAGAGAAAGTCATCTTACAAGAACCACATTCAACAAAATAAAGACTTCAGATGTTATTTTCTCCATATAAAATGAATTGCAATAATTGATTTATATTATTCATGTGAAGGTAAAAATCTAAATCCTTTTCCTCCATTGCGTCTCCATGAAGTGATATGAGCTGTCCTAAGTTAAAGATGGTAGAAGAAATGAACACTCATGACATGCAAGGAAAATATACCCACCGAGGTAGAGGTAGGTCCAACATAAGGTCTAGTCAGAATATCACTATTTTTGTGGAAGAAAAAGCCTGAGATTGGAGGCAAATCATCCTTTAAATATACTGAAAGTTAATTATGGCCAATGGTTTTCAAGACCGTAACTCAGGTCAGGCATTGAGGAAGGCAGAGATGGGCACTTCCTAGAGAAGACAAGTGAGTGTGAAGTCAAAACTTGCCAAGAGGGAAAGGTGGAAGAGTGAGCTCCTGGCTGAAGTAGGCACTGAGACCTTCCTACTGGCAGGGACATCCAGGTGGTGGGCATTTCCTTCAGAGTGACAGGCCCCCCAGGTCATATCCTCACCACTAGGCCCATGTGCAGTCATGCAGAGCCCATTTCAACAGACCAGGGGAATTTATGCAGCAGTGGGCAGGGCAAACTCTCATAATCATGGCAGTTGAGGGGTAAACGACCAGGCTCTTGTCCCCATGGAGGAACATTATGACATCTACCTTCTCAAGACATTCAGGCTCATAGGACTGAGTCCCAATCACCTCTAAGTGACCAGTTCCATATCATCCTCTCTTCAGTTCCTGTGCTCTTCCTCTCCTGCCTCTATTCATTGTCCCTTCCTTGGATCTTCTACATGACTTCCACAAAGTTACTAAGCAGAGACAGATAGGTGACCCCTCAATATGTCCTTTTCCTAATTAGAATGCATGAACATGTTATATCACATGTCACGGGGGTTGAAGTAAAACACTGAGAGGAGGTAGGTCATCAGCTGGCTGTAAGATCATCCTGGGGGGCCCACTGCCACAAGGACAGTTAAGGACAATGAGAGGGAAAGTGGAAAAGAAAAGCAGTCTGGGGAGCAGATAGATTTGCACATGCACTCCCAGGCTTGAGATTAAAGAGGGGCCTGAATTAGAGAGTGAGCATAGGGCCACACCCAAGGAATGCAAAGGCCTCTAACAGGTGGGTAAAAATCAGGAGACATTGTTTTCTGGAGCAACCTGATAGAAGCTCACCCTAGCCCACATCTTCATTTCAAGGAAATTGATTTTCAAATTTCAGATCACCTATAATACGAAGTGATGGTTTCACTTAAGCTTTTAACTTAGTAGCCATTTGGTAAATCTACAGAAAATATTTTGTGAGCTATTTTCAGTTTCACAGTCTAGGTCCAGGCAAAATTTAAGTCCCTGAGATTGCCTTTACAAACCATAGGAAGAGCCTGTAATTGCTTTCCTGGAAACCCTGGTTAAGAAAAAAAAAAGTATCCTCCTAGCTTTCCCCATCTACCCATGTTTAATTTCAAGTTCAAGTCAATAAATGCCATGAATTAGAAATTAAACTTTACATGGAGAAAATGTATTTACATATGTAGTTTCTTTCATACAAAATCTAACCACAAACCTTCCCATGGAATGTTCTGTGGGCCCACAAAAGTTCCTTACTGTTAAGGTATAAACACAATCATATCCAATTTTTCTACAAAACAAAAAGAAAGTAGTCTCAAAAGTGGAGATCTCCTGGGAAGAGCCAACTGGATTGGCTAAGTGGAGACTTCCCAACGTCCTCCACCCAGAGAGGTAAAGCTGCTGTCAGAGGCCTCACATTTCCCAGCAGACCACATGATCCCTTGCTTTCCAAGAGCTGTTGGTGGGTATAGCTATGAGAAGAGGTAGAACACTTCTCATGACACCCAGCTACACAGTAATACCTTTTAACACCTCTGAACCTCCCCTACCTTCCCATAATGCCAGCCCTGGCATGGGCTCTTTGAACTACCTGCACAAGTAAACACTAGGAATACAAATCTGGAAAAATTAAGATTTGGGAAGCAAGACCAGCTACCCAACATTCAGGCAATATGAAGATGGGAATGATTTTGGACACCTGCTCTTTGGATTGGGGGATATGGAGTCATTCCTGCCCAAAGAAGGCGTCTTACGACTATGGAGCTACAAGATTCCTCCCTTCCCATTCAAAAACTTTCAAGGCAATTACTCATTTTTGTTTAAGGAAGTCTGCATTCAGCTCTTTGCTTCCTCAGGATGGATTTCTAAGAGACAACACAAACCAATGAGATTCCTGACATTTCCAAAGCAGACCTCAATCTGACATGAGAAATGACCTGCTTCCTACAACAGGTGATCTGTGGATCAGGAGCATCAGTCCTGCCAAAAAGCCTGGACAGGAGGTGCAGAACCAGAGGTTCCTAGGACACTGTACACATCATTTTCCCACTCACATCAACTGAACAGCTCCAGGGATAACCAAGCTCTCTAATCTCATACGGCCAGTGCCTCAACACACAGAGCCTATCTGGAATAACTTCCTGTGGGCCCCAAGACAATGTGCAGTATGAGAAATACCACCATCAAGGAGCTGTGAAAGCAAGCAGTGCTCATCTAGCTGCAAATATGGGTCTCAGGGCACTGTCTGTCCCCTGAGGGACATCACCTGTTGGGCTGTCAGCAGCACAGGAGTGGAGCTGGGGAAACTCAGAGCGTGCAGTCGAGGTAGCATCCCAAGATATATCCACATAAATCTACTCCTCACCCAAGGCAGATCACAAATGGGAGCTGTAGCCACAGGAAACCATCACATCCCACAGGAAGGCAATGAATCACATTAAGTAAACCTGTTAGAATTACACCAGACTTCTCTACACAAACCTGAAAGGCCAAGAGCCCTTGAAGCGTTAGGCCCTCAAAAACAACAGCTTCTAACCATGACTATGTATCCTGAAAACTGTTCCCGCAAAGCTGATGGAGAAATAAGGTTTTCCATGACAAGGAGTACTTCAAGAAATTTATGACCACCAACATTACAAAAAATTCTCAAGGATATCCTAGAAAGACAATGAAGCCAATCGTGCCAATAAGTTAAAAAGAATAAATATACCTGGTGGTATCAACAGCTAAGCAAAAGGAAATCAACAGGAAGATGATGCCGTGACAGGAGTATGTCAACACCTGTCACTAATAACATTCAATGTGAATGATCTCAATTCCCCACTCATAAGATACAGATTAGCAGGACGAATCAAGAAACAAAATCCAATGATGTGCAGTATACAAAACATTTACTCTCTCAGTGTCTAGTGATCCACCTTTGGAACACCCATAACAGAAACTAATGAAATATGTTACCTAGAAAAATGCAAGGAACAAGAATTTGAAGAAAATACATGAATTTCATGCAAAAATTAAAAAATTTCAATCCGAGTTTTTGAATTAACCCATTTATGACAGATTTTAAAAAATCAAAGGATAGAAAATATTCCATGCAACAGAAACCCAGAAAAAAAAGCAGGAGCAGCTAATTTCACACAGATTTCAAGCCAAGGCTGACCAAGAGAGACAAAGGTTACTACACACTGGTTAAAATAACAGTTCAACAGAAGAAAGAAATGGCTCAAGTCTTAAAGATCTACCTTCTGAGGATGAGAAATTTGGAGAGAAACAAGGAAGCATGTTCATGTTATGGAACATATTGGCCTACGTGTAACACTACTAACTTCCCCAGAGGCAATCATCCTGGTTGTAACCATCTAACCCCACTCTAATAGTCCAGACACCCAACAATCTGGGTTCGGTCAGATATGGGCATCTCACATCACTCATTCCATGCTCCCATGAGCACCCTAAGAACCTGGTGAGAGCCCCATTTTAGAGCTGGCCAAGAGTATCCTGCCACAACACACCAAGGTTATGCCCAAGGTCAGCCTTATGACCCTTTGATTGGGAAACGTTGTAGACTTAGGTCTTAAGGCATTTCTCCACAGAATCAAACAAAGAGGGCATCAGTAGTGAAGACCAGAGGGCAGGCAGGAACATATAGGGTATGTCTACACTACAGGGTGGCAGACTTGGAGGTCAGTATAAGAAACAGCAAAAACGTCTGACACAGGTTGCATAGACAAGAGCTGTGCTCACAGGAAATAGTCATGATGTCTCATATTGTGGACAGCAGACTTATAGCTCTGCAATCCAGGAGAAATTTTCAAACAAGACAACCCATTTGTGTTCTGAAACATACTCCCCTTCCTCAAACAGCCATAACTTCCCCAGAGGCAATGTCTGGGCTGAAAGGAGCTGACCCATTTTTCTAGATAAGTATCTGAACACAGAGCCCTCTGCACTCAACTTGACCCGCATTCTCCCATGCTCATGCTAAGTATCTAAATTGACGGGACCCTTATGCTCAGGGTTTACCAACAGGACCCTGCCTCACAGCAGCTTGAGGGTCAGCAGAGCTGTCCCAGGAGAAGGGACCCTTCCCACTTCCCATGAGCAAACCACACCTTTGTCTGACACAAAGGCTGAATTTTTCTCCTGCAGTGTTGTTTCTCAGAGACTTGTGAGAAGTGCTCCCCAGAACAGTACCGAACATGAACCAGAGAAAAGTTAAGACTAGGAAGGGGCCAAGTGTCCGACATTTTCTCTCCCATGTGGACTGCACACTGGCAGATGTGCAGTTTTGATTCTAATTCAATTGAAAAATCATCCTCAATCCAGGGCTAGAAATGTACTTTAGAACTAATTATGAGGACAAAAATTAGTAGGATGAACTACATACACCATTAAGTTTTTGATCTAGTCACTTCTGAAGCATTCTGGAAAAAAAAAATCAATAAATCACGAACAAAATCAATTTCCTGAAATGCTGCAAGCTTACTCCAGAAGGTACAAATGCAATTTTCAAATGGAGCAACTTGAACCAGAAAGCACCAGGGAAAAGCACCTGATACCAGGTTGTTCGTGGCTCCTACCAGGTGGCACATATGACTTCTGGGACCCAGAAGGCTACAGGCCTCTCCTTGCATGTGAAGGAAATCAAAGTTTTTCTAGCTCTACATTCATCTGTCCTCCCTCAACACACTCACTACACTAAGGATCATCACTTCCGGGGTTCTGTTGAGAGGACAGCCCTTGATCCAGTACCGCAGGCAGCCAGTGGTGCTGGTCTGGGTAGCTACTGCTGAGAGGAGCTCTGCCTTTTGTGCCAGGAGCCACACTGACCCACGGGAGATACCAGCCCTGGAGCTCAGATCCCTGGACTCCTAACTTCAGCCCTTCACCACAATGAAGGGCACAGAGCTCAAAGCCTTAAGACGGGAAACCACAGGTGTGGGAATCTTGAAAAAGGTGCTGGTGGCACAGTAAGTACTGCCCATTAAACAGCTTTGGAAGTTAAAAACTTACGACATACACACACAAAAAAGTTCTCCCTGTGAAGCTAGAAGACAGAAAACTCCCTGGGGATCCAACCCAAATATTCTCAGATGGGAAGGAAATTTGTTTGAAACAAGATTGTCAGGGAGGCAACATGGAGAACTAAGACCAGAACCAGCTTGGATGATGGTCCCAACTGCCATTCGGACACACATGCCTCTTGGAGCAAAAACCCAAGCAAAAGAGCTTGAGAACATTACCCTTAGAGGATCAGGACAGGGATCTAACTCATCTGGATTAGGCTTGGCCTAGTACAGCAATGGTGAACATTTTAGAGCTTTCAGTGATATACACCCTGCTGCAGCACACGTGCCATAGGTTTGCCACTACTGGCTTAGGATTACAAGCAAGAGGTTTGAATTAAGAACACATCACTTCTTCCCAATCTTCCCAATCGGACCATGAGGCTTAAATAGGGAAGAACACATTCCAGGTCACTGCAGGTTATCAGACTAATGAGAAGGTAGAATGTAAGATGCTCTACTCCCATCCACCCAAGAAAAGATCGCCTAAATTCAAATTAGTCCTGCTGAGAGAATGAAGATACTGCTTCAGTATCAAAGAGGAACAGCAACACTTTGATTCTCTCTCTCCCTGGACACTAAGATAGTGAGGTGTATGCTCTCAGACATCCAATGGCACATTAAAATCCTGCAGATGTACAAACTTAAAACCTGAGCACCTATGTCATTCCAGTGTGCAATTTTCTATTTTATGGCCTTCACAGTCTCATTCAACATAGACCCAACCATAGGTTTTTAAAGAATATGCATTCAACCCATTGTGGGTTTATGAAAAAGCCTGCATTTCTTAAAGACAGTGAAACAATCCTTAGAATTAACACAAGTAAAATTTTCTCTCATTATCAAAGCTCTCAATGATTGGGTTCTGATCACATTTCTGGGTAGCAGAAATGGAGACAAGGCTGAATGTGATACAGCATCTAAAGGATGTCTTTCCGGGAGAGAGAAAAGCCACCAGTCCAAGAGGATGGATGCAGGAAACTCAGATGTGCACTCCTGTAAGTGCGGAGCCCAGCTCTTCTCCGGAAAGGGGAACCACTGCTTCAGGCACAACTGTGAAAGACAGCACCTTGCCTGTTCTCCGTATCCCACTGCAAATTCCTTCCTTTGATCTACTTTTCAACCACTGACCTTTTACCAAAATTTCAGGTGACTGCTTGGCCAAAAACATATCCCTCTGGAACCATCCAGACTCCATTAATAGGAGCTACACTCAGGTAAGACATCATGCTAACACATCCCACCATAGGAAATGTCCCTCAGGTAGTAGCTCTGATTCACAGGAAGGGAGAAATTTGGGTAAATATGAGGAAATAATTTCAGATTCAAAGTGTTATTCCACTGCACTAAATACCAGCCTTAAACTCGTGATGCAAACTGGCCAGTCTCAGTCCATCTGATGTCTCCCGCAGAAGAACAGTCAGAACTCAGAACAGGACTTCAGACACATAGTGGTCTACTTGGTGAGGACTATGATGCCCTAGACCTCTGGGTTGCATCTCAATGAAAATACCTCTGGCTCATGGTTTTACCTCATGAAAGTCACAATTCTACGACCACCTTGGTCACCATGTTGCCTGTCATACTGCTGGGCTTACCTGTCTGCTCCACATCTTAGATTGGGCTCATCTCAGAAGAGCAGGGGCCAATCTTGACAGGCATGATCCTCAGCCTGAGACAGACTTATCTCTAGCAAAGGCATCCAAAGAGATTATGGGAGATATCTAACTCCAACCTTCTTGCATTCAGCCCTTTATTTCCTCTTGGTACATTTTTAAGATGTTCCCTCCAAGTCAGTCTCCTGAGAGCTGAAGACCAAATATGTGGCAAACTGAGGTGAAGTCCTGAGTACTCTGAGCAACAGTATTTCCTAATCAACATCTAATGATATTGGCTGTGGGAAAATTGTAGTGCTAATCTCTTTCAGGGCTTCTGTAGGGCAATTTATCACTTTGACTACTTCAAGTACTCTGGAGGGGAAAGAACCCCTTACAGAACACCAGGAATGTAAGGTTAAACATGGACTAGGCTGTATCCAGCGGACTCTGGATAATGCACTTCACACACAGACCTGTCATCAGTAGTCAAAAGACATACCTTTGGAAGAACTTCCCTTTATAGCATTACACAGTAGAAGCAGCACTTGCAGAGTGGCAGGTTAACCTCTAAATATCTGTGCCTACGTAAAAGCAATGAACATATTCACAAAAGTAGCCAAAGATGTAAAACAATCCAAGGCGTGTTTATTAAAGACAAATTCCTAATATTTAGGAAAATAGTGAGTTTTCATGGCATCTAAGTTGGTCTTATTTCAATCCTATTTTCCCCGCTATTCAGTAGCCTTGAAAGCCAAAAGCCACACAACCATGGTAGTTATGACAATCAGCAGCCTATCAGTCAGTGGGGAAAACTGGATTTGGACCTCCACAAAAATTCCTGAACCAGATGCTCATCACCAGTTGATCCATCTGGCATCTCCCAGTCTCAGATCCTCTGACTGGCCTCAAGATCACTCACTGAGAACTGCCCTGTCCCTCAGTGTTTATATGTAAGAAACCACCAGCAATTGTTAAAGATGGAGGCTGCATTTCTGCTTGAGAAAAATGAGGCAGATCAAAACTTTGAGACCATGGAGTATGATGTGCACAGCAGACTCTGAAAATGCCAGCATATTTCTGGGACTATGGTAGGCTAGGTACTTGGTTTGTGTCCTGTGTAAGGACTAAAGCTCCAGGGTAGCCAATGTGGAAGAGGATAGCAGTGATAGATATTTTTTTTTAAATTTTTATGTGCCAGCTTGACTGGACCAAGATGCCATCAGACATCTAATGAACATTTCTGGATGTATGAGGGTGTGTCTGCAAGAGATTCACATTTGAACCAGTAGAATAAGTTCTATATAATTGTAAGTGGGAGTAATCCCGTTCATTGAGGGCCCAAGAATAAAAACCCAGAGGAAGGTTTAGTTCCCTCTCTAAACTGCGACCTCCATACATCTGTCTTTTTCTGTCCTTAGACATCAGAAGTCCTCATTTTCAGGCCTTCAGCCTCTAAGTACAACTATCTGTTCCCCTGGATCTCAGACTTTCAGAATGAGATATATACCATCAGCCTTCCTGGTTCTCCAGTTTGCAGATGGCTTAGCTTGGGACTTGTCAACCTCCATTTCTGTTTGAGCCAATTCCCATAAGTCTCTTTGTACACCTGTCTATCCTATTGGTTGTTTCACTGCAAACCTTAATACAGCAATTTTTCTGGCTCTAAGGGAAACAGTCTTCTGATCATTCCAAAATGGTCTGACCTCTTAATCATCTTGAACAAGCAAGACCATAACTTATGTTTATTAACATAATGGAGTTGGAAGTTCAAGGGAGACCAAATGTGCCTTGGGAGTGAGCCAAAGTAATGCCACATCATATATGAAAAAAAGTTATTTCTACAATTTTGAGGTCTTGGAAAAATCTCATGTCCAGAACCTCTGTAAATAAGCAATTCATCAGAATCTCAGCCCAGCACAGCTGAGATATATGCATGAGTCCACTATAGGAAGTCTGAGCTTCAGGCAATGACTACCTACCTACCTAAAACTAAGGCTAACAAGAACCTCTCTTCCTGATCCAAAAATGCCTACTCCTTGTGAGGCAAGAGTATATTTGGCAATGAACTCTCCAGTATGCAGCTGACAATGGTAGTGGCTCCTCCTAGGTTCCTTTTATCATAAAGTACCAGGAAACCACCAGCAAAGTCACTGGAGCTGTTAGAGTATATGGTTTTCAATGTTACATAAGTTCTAGACAGCTGAGCAACTTGTACATATAGTAAATTAGCTTTAATGTGCAGAGTCACATTGTTAAAACTCATGGTAAATATTCTCACTACAATTTTTTAAATTCAGTGGAAGAAGCCTCCAGGTATTGACCTGATATTGCATAAAACCTCACTTGTCCATTGATATTTATACCTCAGCAATGTGGACATCTTTGCTAATGTATCCAGTAATATTTTGCTAAAGACACATTTAAATGACCAAACCTTAGGAAACAGAGTAGGCAAGGAAGTCTAAGTGAAAGACACCACAAACATTTATCTTCTGAGACAAAAACACTAGCATGCCTCAACACCTCACTTATCTGGTAATATTAAGGACAAAATATAAAGACTATAAAATGTATTGACATATACCCATGAAAGTTTGCCTTCATTGGCAGAAATAGTATACCTTTACTAATTAACATTTAGATCAACTCTCTTGCTCTATCAGTGAATTCATAGGAACTTGTGTCTTGGTATCCCATAGCCCACCACACTGCTCCAAATCACTGAAGGCATTTGATTTTCTGGAACAACAAGAAGCAAGAACCTTAAGATGACTTAGCGAGACATACAAGTACCAGAAGTTGCAAGATCATCATCTACAAAAAGTTCAGGCCTGTTATGTCAGTGGCCTTGGCAGATGAAAACATCTGAAGTGGCAAGATGCTATACTTTGCACCTGTCCGCCAGGCAGCAAGTGGCTTGATTCTAGGTGCATGTTTAGATTTTAGAGGCAACACACACATTTGGATGTACACAGATTTAGGTGCTGCTCAGACCCATTTACCAAATAACCCATAAACTGCCACTTTGAAGTACATTCCAGAGGAAGAGAAGGCTTGATGTCAGGTACAAGCTACCTGACTTGGACTAGAAGACTTGGATCCCAGCATTGTCTATGACAAGCAGATGCTCCGAGGAGCCTCATACAATCCCAAGAAGAAACCACAACCCACACGTCTAGGATACCAGATTAAGCCCACACCCTATTCTCATGAGTAAAAATTTCCATCTTGCTGCTGGGCTCTACTAGACCAAAGGACATCTGACCAAAATATTTAATGGTGCAGATAAAACCCAGTCAATAAACAACATGCGTCACAAATTTAGACAAGCACCAAGATGGACCATCATAAAATAAATGAAAACCAGCTCTGAATAACTCCAAAAAGCCCTATTTTGCATAAATGGCTTAGAATCCTTCGCCTGTGGATTCACTAGTTTCCTGTAAATTTACTTACATCCTTTAGATGTGTTTAAAGAAACTTAATTTGTGATACAAACTTCAGTATGGCTGCAGTTTGCAGAGCATGCCAGAAACACTACAAAGCAGTCACTGAATCACAGTCCCATTCATGGGAAGGCCTGAAAGAACAGGTGTGCAAAGTCCTTCCAGTGGACAGAGTCAGGCAGTATAAAAAGTTTTGTCCAATTTTCATGAAAGGTGATTGTCACAATCTACACATTTCATGGGTAACCAATACATTGGCTTTTAGGCACAGACATGAAAAAATATTGAGGGCATCAGCCTGCCTCAAGCTCCCTCTTACTTCATGGGAAGATCATAATGGCAGGCATTAACACAGGTCCAGCATTTGACCCAATTTTTATGAAAAAAAAAAATCAAGCAATTCAGTGTTATCCAAATAAATGTTTCTAAGGGTCTTTCAAAGATCTCAGCACGAACATGTGCTCAGGAAACACTGCTAGAAAGCATGGTGCTTCTATCTGGTGTTCACTGGCCAGCCTAAACCCAAAGAGATGGCCCAGGGGCTTTATTTTGGAGACAGTGGAAGTCAAGTTACCTGCAAACAGCTTCTGGAATCCAGAATTAGATACTGTAGTTATCTCAGATACTTCTGAAATTTGGTACGGAGAAGACCTTTAGGAGAACTAGATATGAAGTTTGTATGTTTCTTCTCACCAATGACAAAGACCAGGAAAGAGGAGGAACAACATCTTTGCCAGGCTCAATATTCATGGAACTTTCTAGTCAGCAGGAAGTGACTAGCCCCTTTAAAAGTTTTGCTCTTCCAAGCCTTCAGTTGTTCCTGTTCAATTCTGGACATTTAGGATCCCCAAATTCCTGGGTTTACAGAAGGAAATTCATGGCCAACTGCAGGCATCTCTTCTGCACAGGCTTCATCTCAGACATAGAATGTGCCTACAGGCCAGGCACTCACCTAAACTCAGCTCATCTCACATAAGGAACTTCACAGGATGAAATGCCTATCTCATTCAGACATTCCCTATCACAGTCCTTGCAAATAATGTTCCCAAATTAACTTGGTCAGCAAGTCCTGTGTCTCTCATACAACCTCTCAGGGGAGCTTCTACTATTGGCATTTTCTTTAAAAAACACCCAAACTGAAGGGGCTATATCTCAGGCTCTGAGGAACACAGAATTTCTCTCTAGGTCATCTCTTAGAATGGAACCATCCCTTGCCAACCAACAACAACTACAAAAGTCCTTCAACTTTCCCAAGTCCATCATTGTGGACAAAGAATTGTGCTGCAGCTTATTCACAAGCTCAAATATTTCTAAATACATGAAATGCAAAATCTTGGGTGGTTAATACACCGGCCCTGAGATGGAAGACAATGACCAGAAGATCTACCGTAATACCAGGGTAAATGGGGTCGACTGCAAAAATCCCATAGATGAGCCACTCAGAGAAAGAAGGAAGACGGTTCACATAGCCATGGACCTTGGCTTAGAAACTCACCTGAAACAGAGCCATCTCAAAGACTAAAAGATGAACCCTGATTATTCAGGACACTTTTTCTTAAAACAATTCTGGTTTAAGACTTGCTTTTGGGTCATCTACCCTGGACATCAATGACACCAAGATAATTGGTATTTGCCAGAGTCAACGAGGTCTAAAAAATGATCAATTCCTGAAGTGTAGAGTACAATGGTTAGTATATGGGTTTAATTATAATTATGAGTCTTACAGAAGGAGCTGATGTCATCTTAGAGAATTTTTATTTTAGAGGGATGTGAAAATAACATGGAAGCACCCCAAAGAAGGGATAGAGGCAGGGAACTACTGCCAGAAGAGTCATGTGGCCCATGCTAACCTCTGTGCTAGAGGTACATGGCTTAGGAAAACTCCTTTAAAGATCTTCTGATGAGTGACAAGCAGCAGCTTTGTCCAAGAGTGCTGCTCACCTCTGGTGAGCAAAGGAGGGAAATTCTGTGAGGATTACCTGGAGTCAAAATCATCAGGAAACCTCACCTGATAACAGGATACTATGAGGCTGAGATCTAAGCACCATCCACAGTGATGCACACAGCCTGGACATACATGAGATGGAGAGATCACTGACACTGTAGCTCTCAGGTCTTAGGCCCTGCTTCCTGCACTGTGCCATCTTCTTTTGACTGACTTCAATATGAGTAACCATAAAGCAAGGGTACTGGTGTCCAATATACAAATCAAGATCTAATGCAGGCAGGACTGGCCAGGGATCAGAACTGGAGACCATTCTAGGACACATGGGATGTGGGAGGCCCCTATATCATGAAGTAGTCTCATGAGCCATATGGAAAGCATGGCTAAAAATTAACATCAGCCTAGCCCTCAATACACTCAGTCAGAGCCTAGAACTGTGGTCCTAGCAGGTGGCAAGGGACAATAAGAAAGTCTAAAGACTAAGTCCTTGTACGCTGAATAAAGACTAGAATTTCAGTCCCCCAGCATGGTCGACGCTACTGAATAATGATCAAGCAACCTCAAACACTAGAAAACCAAACTTCTAAAAAAAAAGGATGTACTTAATGGAATGAATCTTGGGTTTTGAAGTGTTAGTCATTCCTCCAGAGGAAATGTAGCTATAGAGGCAGCATATTTCAGGAAAAGTGAAAAAGCCCATGGTAGCTAATAGGAAATCCACCCTAGACAGTCCCATGATCCTAAGGCAAATGGAAACATCCAGCTGAGCAAATTCTCAGGCTGGAAAGCGCCTCACTTGAGAAAGACATTACTGAAAATTGCCTAGGAAGGCAAAGCAGATGGCTTGTGTCACATTTTTCTCATCCAGGAACATTTCTCATGTCTCAAATTATGACATGATAAAATCTATTTCAATCACATGTTAGAAAGCTAAGCTTTTAAAGAGAACAAAAGAGTAGCTGAAGGGGCTGGGGATTTAGCTCAGTGGTGCCGTGCCTGCCTCACAAGCGCAAGGTCCTAAGTTCAATCCCCATACCAAAGAGTAAAAAAAAGAAAAATCAATAAAAGGGATGAAGACAATAGCAGCTGCCTAGGTCCATCTCTCTCAATATTTCCTCAAATTCATTTCCTAACCATTCAATATACAGCAAATGAAACTGTAGAAGAGCCATACTATCCAAACAACTTTAGGAAAATGCCACACATTTTCTTGTATTACTTAAATGCAAGAATCATCTCATGACTTTGTAGTACCACTGGTATGAGCCTCTGGACCAAGGCAAGCTCAGGAAAACAGTGATGAAGAGGGGCCTTGGGAGCCAGTAAGTAGCCCAAGGCTAAGGTAAAACTAGCCCCAGAAAACACATCCATCTTTACTGTGATCATATTTAATAAAGTGCCTGGAACACCCAAGAACTGCCACTATATAGACTCTTCTAAAGAGATCTAGCTGTTGAAAATGGCCAGAAAAGGGTACCCATTTAGCAATTAAGCAGCAACAGAAGAATCAATATATGTACTGAAATGGCTGTATTTTACCAGGAGCCTCCAAACGTGGATGTAGACCTGTCTACTACAAAAGTTTGAGTTCTAAGCTATTTTTTCCTGTTCATAGAATCAATCCTATGTTTTTGGAGATTCTGCCTCCAAATGCAGGAACTCCATCCCCTTTCCTTAGGTCATGCATGATTCAAGGATTCAGGATATTCTTTGTATTCAAGTTCCCGAAATCATATGTATATACTTTTGTGCAGATCACTCAGAATAGATCAGCAGATTTAGACATGATCTGTTCAATCTGAAGAGAATCTCTCTACAAAGTCAAGTTCACCCTCACACTCAAAAACTCTCGAATTTCTTCCTTCTAGAATTAGGGACCAGATAACTATCAGTGAATGTTCAGAGTCAGTGTTTATCCCTCATTCCATTTCCTCTGCGTGACTTGTCATTGGTTGGTACAGTTATAAAAGCCAACTGTACAAAGAAAAAAAGCTGGTATAAGGATAAAGTGAGGAACGCTACAGAAAGGAGGATATAAACAGAAACAGTACATCTCAATCATGGCTGACATTACTCAAAGACCTCACTTGGAGCCCTTTCAAGAAGGCTTTGGTGCCCCCAGCTTCAGGGAGTGCTGCCTGCAGAAAGGGTTGAAAAGCTGAAGAATTTGAAGTATTCACTTTGCTGGAGAGATCCACTTTAACCCAAGGTAAACTCCCTCTGACAGTAGCCCACATCTGATGACCTCTCAATGTGGATACAGAAAAGCCATTTTAGCCCAGTGCAGAACATCTAGTCAGCAACTTGAGCTCCAGAGCTACTGCAGGATCGCATGAAATTTTTGTTCTGACTTTGCTCACTGGGACATCTCATAGTGACACTACAGGGTGTCCTATACATAGAGACCCAAGTCCAAGGTTCATCAAAAATGAACCAAAAAATGGCCAAGCCACCTGTAGCCATGAATTACCTTTTTAAGACATCTCCTGGCACACAACTAGGCCCTGGTAGAAAGGGAGCTCAACCATGAAGCATTAAATGAATATGAAAACACAGCTCCCCACTGTTAGCTAGGCTCTATCAGACCACCAGTGCATACATTAGGATGGGCCCAACCACAATCCATGAAGCAGAAGTTGTCTGTATGGAACTGAGGAGGACTTGGGTCCAGCAAGCTGCACCTCATGGACCACTGTTAAACCAGTACCCTTCCTTTAGCTCACCCCTACGCTCCAATATGAAATTCATTCCAGATAACTGATGAAGGGTCTAGGTTTATAAATCTGTAACCTAAAAAAACAGGAAAATAATCCAAGTAGACAATATTTCTAGCAACATATTTGGTCATCCACTTTGTGTACAAAAGTTTTCTGGGGTCAGAACAGACATGAATTCACTGGCAGTGACCACAGCCTGACCAGCCAAGCAGCAACCTGTGAGAAAAAAGATTGGAAGATTTGAGACAGGGAGGTCTGCGGTGGAGGCCCACTAGAGATCATCTACCACAGAAATCATTGATAGTTATTCAGCCACTGCCCCCATGTCCCATCAAGCCAAAACTGGGGTGGCCAAGGACATAAAGGCCATCTATGCAGAAGAAAACCACAGCAAGGGCTCCTGGCTTGGCAAGGATGACCAACCCACTACCATCTCTAGATAGAGTGAATGATCAATGTCAAGCTCCCAGTACAATCCTGTTCCCCATGGTGACTCACCAACTAGCCACCTGGTAGAAAGTTGACTACCATGAGTTTCTGCTGCACTAGAAAAGGCAATGTTTGGTTCTCAGATGAATGATACCTACTCCCATTGTATAAATTGCCTATCCACAGGTGTTTATCCAGCACCACTGCCTAAGGTCTTGGAGCATTTGATCCAAAATATAGTGTCCCATAGAACATCAGACAAGGGCATCCACTTCAGTGGAAAATGTGCAGGTATGGCCAAAAACCCTGGAATCCAATGATCATACCACTTACTACACCAACTGTCTGCTAATTCCAGATAGCTAGAATGGTGTCTCAACTATGCCTACAGCAGGCCATCAGTATTTTCTATGGACAGGATGCTAATCATCCAGGATGCAGCACACATTTGATTCAAGTACTTTTAAATGTCACTGTTACTGATCACAGTATCTGGTAGGAAGGAGCAGGAGCAGCAAAAGCCCACTTGCCATTATTCTCAATGACTCCATTGAAGAATGCATGATTCTGTTCGTGAATTTTAGGGATCAGTACCTCCAACCCTGCAAAACATGAAAGCAGAAACAATTTTTCTGCCAGGAGACACTTTGGGTTCCATCTTGGCATAGGTATTTGACTTTGATAAGCCAGAAAATCCAGGCCTAGTGAGCCATAATTGGGTAAGGGCAGAATGTTTAGTACAAATGACTCCCTTCAATACTTCTTGGTAGTCCTTTCCCAATTGTGACACCAAGTGAAGAGGGAAAGCCTACAACCCTAACCTAGGAGGATATAGTGACTGGGCATGCACACTTCAAGGAGGATTCCAGTTATGGCACCAGGTAAGCCAACCAGACCAGAAGTGCTGGCTGAAAGGACAACTAGACAGGATGGTGGAGATGGTAAATGATCAAGGGTCACCATCAGGAGATGAAGAATGTTGGAGTTATAGTTTAAAATGTTCTCATAGAAGTCTCGTGTTTAGAGGTTGGACTTCCAAAAAGTGATTGGAGAATGGAGGTGTCATACTCAGTGGACTAATCCATTAGCAAATTCCTAGCTGACTGTGCTGTTTAGGAGCTGAGACCTGGTTGGGTGGTGGGAGTGAGACATGGAAGGGTGTTATCTTCAGAAGGAGCCAGGGACCAGAACCAGAACATTATGGTTTAGACCTAAAACGCCCCTCAAAGGCTCATGTATTCGGAGGTGGGGCTCTCAGGTGGTGATTCGATTGAGGGCTATATGCATGCCTATATTTCATGGATCAATAAGTTCATAGCTGAATATTCTATTAGGAAATGGGCCCTGGTAGTTACGAGGTGGCTCACTAGGGGCATGTCATTGGAGGGTATCTCCCTTGCTCTCTTTCTGCTTCCTGGATGCCATGGTTTGAGCAGCTTTCTTCCACCATGCCATTGCTGCCAGGAAGCCAGTGAACTATGCATTGAACCTTCTGAAATTGTGAGCCAAAGTCAGTCTCTCCTCTAAGTTGCAGGTGCCAAGTATTTTGCCCCAGTAATAGAAAAATGACTAATACAATTGACAACAGAGACCAATTAAAATAAAACTAAAGCTTATCCCACTAAACCTATTCCTGGATTTCTCTTTGGGAAGAGAGTTCCATCCAAATTGTGGATAAAGTATTTCTCAAATGTATGTGGAGAAATAGATCCAATTTAGCCCAAGGAACATGGAAGGGCATGCCCCTTATTGGTGAGAATGTTTGGTCTTCCTTAGCCCACAGCCAGTGAGATTGATGGAATATCAAGGCCTGATTTCAGCCTAAGACATCTCAACTCAGACCACTTCAACTGTCAGACCCACGCTGCATGCCAAGTTCTGCTACTCATTCCTGGCTCCATCCTCTCCCTTACACAAGTATGGTTCCCCAAGGACAATGCTGGATGATCCCCCAGCATGCTAAACTGTCAGACTACTTCCTAAAGAGCTATGGAAATGACAAGGATGGGGAACATGCTTCCTTCTCTAAACAGCTGGCAAACCATTCCAGATACAAGTCTTTTACATGAAGTAGAGCTTCTAGAGAACTTTATCCTTGCCAGGTTATTGACTGTCTCCCACTTTATAACTGTCAGGAAGTATTAAATATAACATGACAAGGCCCACCATTTAACTAGGACATTTATAATACTTGGAAAAACCCAAGCCTACCCCAGAAAACATCTGCCTTGGTTTACATATACTCAATGTACGATCATTGTGTTTCAGAGTCCCTTTGGAGGACTGCAGATTTTGCTCTGCACAGTGTTTTCACATAAAATTTATAGGGCTGTCCTCATGGACCACCTGATCTGCACAAACACCCCATGTTTAGTTTGTAATCTACTATCCCCTGAAAAATGAGGTAGCATTCAAAAAAGGGTATGTGCCAGCCTTACATCCAGATTTCTTGAATGTAGGAAATATGTTCTTGCTTTTACAAAACAAAGCTACTATACCAGTCTCCAACAAGATGGACAAAGTCTTTGACACCCATCTTGAAGCTGGTGAAAAACAGGAAGATTTCTAATCACCAGTTAAAGTTTTCCCGATTATAAAGACAGAACAGAATGCCACCTGGGCAAATACAACTAATTCATCACATGGATAAAAGATGTGATCCCCTTCCACAGGTATGCATCATTTGAGAGTTTCAGTTTCTTACAGCTGTGACTAACAAAGCTTGAGGTCAACAAAATGAAGGAATGTTGTCTTAAACTGTAAGGTATGCTGTGAAGTGTCACCTCTCAGAGGTCCCTCCCAACATGGGTACAGAGCTTGGCATCTGCCAACATGCTGACATTCCCTAGTCATGCCTCATGGATTATAAGGCAAATAGTATGATTTTACTTACAAATGGGAAGCTTATTTCAAGGGCATATTTAAATTCAGCTAAAAGGTTTTTCTGGCTGTAACATGGTCCCAGATGTAAAGCACAACCACCTGACATGATCTCCTAGACTTCAAGAATGAACATGAACTTAAAAGTTGCAGATAAGTCTCACACTCCAGAGTCCACTAAGGCACAAGTGTACATTTTCCACTCCACCCACTTAGCACAGTACATAGCAATGGTGCCACTGTAAGTGTCTAGTATGGTAAGAAAGGCACAGTTACCCTAAGGATTTGTAAATTCCCAAGATTTGGCATCTGACTCAAGTAGCAGAGACTCATAGGAGGTCAGCCAGAAGAGCATTGTCAGAGTCAGGTTAAGATGATCCCAGTGGGCACCATATGGTGCAGCCAGCTTCTATGGCCAGGATGATGCCATAGAGCACAGGTACTGATAAAAACATCACACGTCATCAGGAAGCCATACTGATTACCTAACAAGTTGGGATACCTTTAAAAGAAAAAAACCAAACTACATACAAGTAAGGCATCTCTGCACAAGGCTCTACAACATCATGGCCAATCTACCCTCTACTTACCCCCATATTTAGTTCTTAGATTTCTTCCTTCTATGAAATGCCAATTATGCTAGCATCTTCTCATTCATCCTTCAGTGTCAGCTGACTTTGTCTACCTTCAAGACTATTCATGTATAGTCCTACAAATCAGTTGAGCTGCACCACTCTACAGGCAGTGCCCCACCTCACAGTTCAGTGAAGCTGCAAAAGCCAACCATACGTAGCACAGCCTACTAGAAGGAAAGAATCATCCAGCCTCAAGTGTCAACAGTACTGAGATTGGGAGACAGAAGAAACTATACCTTTGGAAGAGAAAATTTTAGCAATTTGTCCAGGAATACAGGTAAGGTCTTTATATGCTTTGAGAGATGTGTGACATTACAAAAGTTACGTCCAACACAGATTGTAGCTTTTTGCCTAGAGCAGAAATAAGCCATCTTCCACCCATCTCTTCAGTTTCCCCAAACACCTTTCCTTTGCCAAGGCATTGCTGCCTTCAAGAGTAGACAGACATTAAAGACAACTTGGCTTTTGCCTACTTCATTCTAGAAACAGACAATTTTAATACATTTAGAAACCTGGAACCAGGGGGCCAGTCTGCCAATCACTTTTCCAGAGGCCAGACCTGGAAACAGAGCATTGAATTCAAGACTCCATGATCCCAACCTCTGTGGTCCCAACCAGGTGCTCGTTCTGTGCAAGGCTCTCATCTCACTGCATTTCTTCCTAGAAGCTGAAGCTGACCAGCACTCAGCTCTCAGCCCCCAGCCAATTCAAAGTCTAAGCCTTAGATACCAGACCATCCATGAAGTTACTTACAGAACATAACCTATACTACAATTGGCAAACTACTTTTGCTTCATGTGGGGTACAAAGAAAAGCATAGGATCCTGATATCTCTGTGCCAAGAGACACATCTGCCACTTCCTAATGGCTGGGGTCCCATAAATTCTGCAAGCAGGCTTCATTCCATAGCTCAAAGTACCACAAATGGATCTGCACTAGACAACATACCAAAGTTCCAGGATTATGTCACATGAGTCACCTACAAAATCTCAGGGTAAATACATAGCCTCCATGTCTAGTAAGTTTCAGAAATCTGATTGAGCCATCTCCAGAACCTGTGATGGAGAGCCTTCTTTGAATTGTAACTTCAGCTGCTCTGTTACCATCTCCCACCATATTCCAGTCTTTCCAGTTCCAGAATAATGGCAGTTATGACCACCTGCTATGTTTAGCAGCACCACTAGAGCTGAAGATGTCAAGAAATAGCTCTACCAATGGGAGTTTGTCAAGACTATGGAGGGAGCCAGCCAAGGTGACTATATTCAAACAGATCCATTGGATCTACTAGCCTGGTTGATGTCTGCAAGGGCAGCAAGTAACCTGACCAAGCACACGGGCATGAAAATACTTCATGTTCCAAATGGAATGTATCTAGACCACTGGAGGGAGGACAGAGGGACCTGTTGGTACTGTATCTTCAAAACTGAAATTCAGGAAAACTAAGATTCTACTGGAAATGTCCTAGATGTGTATCACCTAAGCTCAGAACAATACCTGCACATGTAGTGGCTTTTGGGAGCTCCTAAAATCCCAGCTGGTCATACAGAAATATTCAGATTTGCATGAAGATTGGACTATGTACACTCAGACCACTAGAGAATAGAAGTCATTCACAAAACAGCACAATTTAATGGGGGAAATATCAGGGCCATTCTATATGGAGAACCAAAGAACAAGACAATAGGCCATGCTAGTGGTAAATATAAGTGAGCTATATGGTCAACCTTAGATAACTTCCCCATAGCAGGCAAGAAACCTTCTTGAAAATGGTTCAACCACTTCAAAGAAGCTAGCAGAGGGCAATGCTCAAATATTCACTGCCTTAAAGAATAGGAGGAAATGGAAAGGCAATCATGAGCTAGCAAAGGCATCCTCACTAGGCTGTGTTCTCCTGGCAGTCCCAGGGAATCTCCAGGGATTCCCAAGGAAAAGGCATCCTCTGGTCTGACAGCCTGGATTTCAGCAGATACATGAGCACTAAGATTATATCTCTAGGCAACTTCCCTAATTGCCAGGTTGACCTCTCCCATTAGCCACAGTGGTCTATTCATGGTCAGCCTGGGGAGAATACTTCATAAGGTATGGACCTTAATAGGATAAGAGATCTGAAGCCTTCTGTGTTTATGCCCAAGAGAAGGCTGTTGAACCTCTGGTAGAATAATGTATGTCACTTTTCCAAACCGACAGCATATATATGAAGGCAGTGACCCCTTGTGACCAGCTGCCCTGGCCTCAATTCCTCATGCAACAAGCATGTCTGCAATCTTAGTATTCCATGTCCAAAAGGAAGTTGGCAATAGATCTGTAAGCATTTTCTATAAAATAGAAACATGATTCACCCTACCCTTTGGTATTGGCCCTGTGGCTTCCTGACTTGGATTCACACTCATCTGAGTCAGATCCTTGCAATATATGTCGTGATGTCTGATCTTCTGGGAAACTAAGTGACACAGGATTTTACTTCTGTCTCCCTTAGCATCTGAAGATGGTCTGAAGTCATCAGAAGATGATGTTGCCTCAAGAAAGGCAAAGATGGCTTTGGGTCAAGAGTACCTGTCCTTCAGGAATAGCCTTCACGTCACCTGCACCATCGATGTAGGTTGAGAGTGCTCCCTAAGTTTCCTACTCAGCATTTGCCCAAACTACATATGTACCAGCAAATGTTCTAAGAACAACAAAGTCAGACTGAGACTCCTAGGTAGTAACAAATCCAGGCTGGGATCTGCACACTGAGGACATCGTGACATTGAGCTGCAAGTTTCTTGACAAGAATCAAATGGTGATAAGAATTGCTCAATCTAAAGGGAGAAATAAAAGCAAATTCCAGGCCCTGGGAATCAAAGGGGACTTTCCAAGGAGAGAGTTAGCTTCAGGGAGGAATTGTCTTGCATTTGCTAAATATATAAGTCCCCAGCTTTCTAAGATCATGGGGAAAATGTACAACCATCCCATATTTCATCCACATTTCCTTTGGAATGGAAATCTGAGGACCCTGTTTGGGTGGATCAATGGCCCCTTATTCAGAAGCTTCACCAGGTACGCTCACTGGTCAGGATCCAATTGATAGTGGGACATACAGAGCCCCACTACTAGCCCTTGGAATACCCCAGTTTCTGTAATCCCAAAGGAATCAGGAAAAATGGCATTTGTTACAAGACCTATGAGCAATAAATGCTAAACTACAACCTACAGGTCCCCTTCCTTCACCATCAGTCCCACATGACTGGCCTGATGGTCACTAACCTTAAAGGCTGTTTTCACCATCCCTTTATGCTCCTAGGATTGCCCCATATTTGCATTCTCAGTTCTCTTGATAAATTTTCCACAGCCTTTGTATCTGTACCATTGGATCATTTTTGCCACAAGGAATGCTTAATAGCCCCATTTTGTGCCAACATTTTTTTGGAAAGGCTTTGGCCCATGCCCAGAACACTTCCCTGAAGCTTATATTATTTGTTTTATGGTTATTGAGTTAGCTACCACTTCAATTTCTAGGCTCCATCAACTTTTTCTTTGTTAAGCAGGACTTACAAAAATTGCGGTTTATGCTTTGCCCCAAAAAGGTTCAAACTATTCAGTATTAGTAGTACCTGGGCAACTTGGTGACTGATCCAGCTATTTGTGTACAGAAATTGTCCTTGTGAACGAATGTTGCAAACTTTAAATGATTTTCAAAAACTCCTTGGGGACATTAATTGAATTCATCCAAAATTAGGCATAGCTACATAGCAACTGAAATGCCTATATGATACCTTGCAAGGAGACCCTAACCCACAATCCCTGTGGCAATTAACCCTCAAGGCACAAAAGGAACTTCATCTTAAGGAGAAGGCTCTCTCCCAATGACAAGTCCTAGGGGTAGAGACCACTACACCTGTCATCCTCTTCATATTATCTACCCCTCACTCTCCCACAGCATTGAGTGGGCAAATAATTGATTCTGAGCTTGCTCCTATTAAGTGGCACTATTTAACTATCTAGCCATGAGTTTCCAAATGTATATTGATCTTATGGCTAAACTCATACAACAGTCTTGATGCCAAGTAATAGAGCTTTTCAGATACGATCCCCATAAAATTACAATACCTATAGACATAGCTTAGAATGCTTCACTCTTACAGCATTCTCTCCCCTGGCAAATAGCTTTCATGGACTATTTAGAGGAAATTGATAAAATTGCAAAAATCTGTCTGGGAGAAAGTATTTATCAGCAACATCCTTTCGTCTTAGCCAAATTATTGTGCACTACTCCTATACTCTCTGCCCAGACATATTTCACTGATGGGTCTTCCAGTGTCTATGTTCCTATTATTCAGACCAAAATCAAGAGAACAGTTACTTCATAATCTCTCAGCTCAACATTCAGAACTGATGCCGGTTATAAGGGTCTTTGAAAAGACTCAAGATATTCCTACTAATATCGTATGTGACTCTGCATACACTGTCAATGTCAACTCCCAACTTGAAACTGCTACAATTAAAAGGACTTTAGATTCTGTGCTTAGCATTTTTGCTTACAGTGGGCTATTCAAAATTGAACCCACCCCTTTTACATTAATTTGTGCTCTTTCAGGGTTGCCAGTACCCTTGTCTGAAGAAAATCAAAAGGGCCATGTGCTCATCACCTCCATATTCCAAAAAGCAAAAGTATCGCACTCATACTTTGATCTAAACACCCATGCACTGACCACCTTTAAAATTTCTAGAAATTTTAAAATCTCAGGCTTGTGCTGTTTGTACAGTCTTGCCCCACATGTCAAATGTTACCCACATCTATTCCTTCCAAAAGATGTAACCCTTGTGGTCTCCAAGGTATTAACATGGCAAATGGACATCATTCACATCCCATCCTTAGGATAACTCCAACATGTGCACATTAGCATTGACACCTTTTCATATTTCATGCATGCTACATCCCATGCAGTAGATACTGCTGGATATGTGCAACAGCACTGCTTGGCCACATTCACAAAATTGGGGATCCCTCAAAAAATAAAAACTGATAATGGCCCCACTTACCTCAGTACCTCTTTCCAACACTTTTTTTTTTGGTACCGGGGATCAAACTCGGGTCCTTGAGCTTGCGCAGCAGGCAGTGAAACCACTGAGCTAAATCCCCAGCCCTCCAACACTTCTTAAACCTGTGGAGTATCAAACACTATCAACATCCCTTATAATCCACAAGGGCAAGTTATTGGTGAGTGGGCACATCTGACCCTACAAACAGCAGTTATGAAAACAAACAGGAGTATCCTGGTCAAATAAACCACAATCCTCACTTGATCTTGCCACCTTTACTCTTAATTTTAAAATTTAAGCACAGAAGGATTTACCCCAGCCAAGTTACGTTGGAAAAGACAAGAAAAGTGTTCTGAAGGAGAAGCCTGAGTGCCATGGAGATCCCCATAAACAGGAAATGGGAAGGTCCTGGGTCATTAATGTGGGGATGAGGTTATGCTTGTATTATTTCAGGGGATGGAAAGTCAGTGTGGGTGCCCTCTGAGAGCATGCAGCCACACAGAGAGGCACAAAAGAAACAATCACCCCATGGTGGAGCCTGCTATCCCCACATCCTCCAGTTAAGGCATTTGCAGCTTAAAACCTGGAGGACCAAATAGTACCAAGCATTAAACTCTACCTAAGCTGACAAACCCATTACATGAGGTCAGTTAAAGAAGACTACTCAACCAGAGAATCTAGTGCAAAGTCAGGGTAACCAAAGACTGTGGAAAATACACTCATTGCTATGATCAGTGCCTGTATGTATACCTGGCATGGGAGAGGAACACTACTGGGCACATATGCCCAATTCTCCTTTGTTGAAGCCCATTACATGGTATGAATTTCCTCCTGATATATATTATAATCAACTAGAATAGGTTCTAGGCCCTTTTGTGATGTCTTTTGAAAGTACTAATGCAACTATAAATTATACTGCCCAATTTGATACACCTCCACTGTGCATGGAACATAAGAATGAACTCTACCCAATGCACAGGAGTAATACATACCTCAGTTCCAAATGCCTCGTTATGGATCCCAACTCATTATCATAGGATTGGGATCCATCAAGATATCTGAAAGCCAGACTAATAAATCTATGCCTGCTGTTCCACCCTGTCCTGTATATACACCCAAGATAACAATGACATGCCCCACCACCTCGGACAAAGTGCTAAGGGGATCTTGGGAGCCAACACACACTTGGGGACACTCAAATCATACATTGGAGCTCACATGGTCAGCTCAATGGTCACCATAACAATCACTCAGAGTGGCATAGGTTTGTGATGGCATTGGTATCATTCCTTTAATGGCAGCCGGAATCACTCAGCTATACACTCAGAGGCTTAACCACTCCTTGCATGGTATGGTACCAGGTTCACCCCCACCTCTCTCAGATTGGTAAAGAAGGCCAACACAGCCCAACTCAAAGATCCTTATGGAAAATAGGATTAGTCTTTCATTGTGGACAAAAAATGGTAAGGCAACCTGATTCATTTAAATAGTTCGTCTAACACTTAACAGTTCCACAATCTTTACAGTATGTGTCTACAACCCATGTGTTTTTCCTTATGGAAATGTTGGATGGCAACACCTCATTTTACAGGCCAAAACTGCATGTTAACACATTGCATTTCCTCTCCTCCTGCTAACCAAACAGTGCCAGTTCTCAGGAGAATGCCTGGGGTATGGCTGCCTGTAAATTTGACAGAACCCTGGGAAGATAATCCAACAATGTATACTTTACAATCACTTTCCCACCATATGAGCCATAGAAGTAAAAGAATGACCAGTTTGATTGTGGCAGGACTAGTGTCCTTAATGCTTTTGTTTACCTCTGTAACTATTACTTCCATAGCATTAACAAGCAATATTTAAATGGCCCATTTTGTTAATAATTGGATCCATACTGCAGATAAAGGATGGTGTCTACAGCATGCCATTGATGCTAAATTGCAGTCTGAGGTCAGCGTTTGAGTCCGCTGTCATGGGGTTAGGTGATCAACTAGTGAGTCTACAATTACAAGGACTCCATAGTCATTTCAATGTTATACAATTTTGTATTACACCCCTTACATATAATAAAGCTACTCACCCCTGGGAGTCAGTAAAAAGACACCAGCAAGGTGCCTTTAGCAGAAACCTTACTTTGATATTTATGTAACAAAAAGCACCACTTTCTATGATACAACAGGATGCTGACTTTAACAAGTCCAAGAGTGGGCTCATTTGCACAAGCTTTAGATAACTTGAACCCTTGGACTTACATGAAGGCCCACCTTGGGATGTATATAGGATTACTGAGATTTCTAACCCTGTGCTTCATTGTGCTGCTTGTAATCTGCCACCTCAGATGAAAAACCCAGCCACATTTAAGACAAGTTCAACCTCAACTTACATTGATGCAGCTTCTGCAATTACAAAAATAAAAAGGGGGAGATGTGGGAAATTAAGTGTGAGGACTGAGGCCTCTCCTTGGGACATGAGGGAGGAGATACCCAGCTGTTCCTCCCATGGGCTACATGCTGGCAGTCTGGTGCGAGCCAGTTTCAGGGAAAAAGTCAACTGCTGCTGATGTCTGATTAAAGAAAATACCCTTTGGGTGCAGTCTACAAATGAGCACCTGAGGAACTTTCTGTAATCCCTGCATCATATGTCTTGCTTGCTTGTGTTAGTCTAAAAGTAAGAAGCACTGACAGTTCAGGGGTTTTTGTTCACTAGAGGCAGGAGTCCCCTGATCCCCTCTTATGAAATTATCTTTGTCTCTTGTCTTTAATCCTCTTTGACCGCTCAATCAGGACAAATTCATAGGCTGGCTCCTATAAGAAGGATCCATAAGAGTAGAAGTAACCTCCAATTTTCTGTCATTCTTCACACTGAAGAGCCACATGAATATAAAGAATCCCCTTTTCTGGTCATCAAAGCTGTTCATCCACAGCTGAGAAGTGAGCCACCTTCCCTTTTCCTCCAAGTTTTCCCAAAGACCTTGCCCTCTCTCGTGAGGAACTGCCCTCAGAGCCACAGGATAGTAGCCAACTTCTGTACAATTTCATGGTGCCATGGACTACAGAAGCTCAAAGGCTTATGCACAAGTGCTTAGCCTTTGTCCAAGGTAGTCTGCTACTTAATTGTGGAAAGAATACAGAGAATGAACACAAATCTTTACATTCCTTGACCAGGATCCTATGGCTTGGGTCTAAATTCAAGGCATTCATGAAATTACACAGAATTTACCTTCAATAGGAATAGGTGAAATGAGGGGTACCCTACCCCTCCCTTTTAGCCCCACCACCTGCATCATCACTCCCACTTCAACAGTCACCATGGTCCCTTGTTGCATCTGGTTTGAACAAGACAAAGAGCAAGAGGTCACTATATCTGTGCCCTGAGTGCCAAGCAGTTCAAGAACAGCTAAAACCTCTGGAAGCATCAAGCCACCCACATGGACCCAAGGCCAGCTAGGTCCCCTTGGGTGCTACGAAGATCCCCACCTTGGTGCCCCTGAGCCTGAGTGCTCCCCAGCTAAGCAGAGCCAGCAGATGTGCAGCAAGGCCTTCTGAGATGTTTACCATCAGAACTGACACAAGCTGTCACACTTGGATGGACAAGAAGCCCTGCCAATGCCCGGTGCGCCCACAGCACTTCAAGCACAAGGACCTCATAAACTACCATGTGCATTCACAGGATGATGCTGTGAACACGCCCTACCACTGTGCCCATAGCAACAAGGGATTCTCCCACCAGATCATCTCAGTCACATCCGACAAGTGTACTCAGAGTGGGCCTTCCAGGTGTAAGAATCTTAAGGCAGCTTTTGCTACAAAGGATGGACTCTGGGCACACACTGTACAGCACTAGAAAGTGCCAAGTCATGTGTGCAACGGGATGTTGAGCTCCATAAGTATTTGAGCCCACATGAAGGTGCACAGGCAGGGCCCTCGTGTGTGTGAGATCTGCAACAAAAGTTCTGGTCAGCTTTAATGGCAGTCATAGCAGCAGTGATCTCTCAGTCACTTTCCCCCAGACCAAGAGAGCTCCAAAGTTGGTGGGTGGGGTGTGAGGAAAGCCCTTAGTACAGCCTCCTCTCCCAACCAGCTCACTAGTCCCCACCAACCAGAGAGCCTCCAGAAAGGAACAAATGCATTCCTAGGAAAATTCCCTAGGTTTCAATGTTTCTCTTGATCCTTCCCTCTATTAAGAGTTGAACTTACACACCCCAGCCCCCTCAGTTGTGTCAGAGTCCCATGATAGTGGGCAGGAGTGGCAGAGGACAGGAGCAATCACTGCCGTTACCCACCCCCCGTCGTTCCCTCCCAGGGATTTGTAAGCCTTTCCTCTCCAGTGGTTCTTGCTCCTCTCCTTCTGGTCCTTTTCCTGCTAAGGTCTGCTGCATCTCCCTGGGGAGAAGTTGGTTTTGTCCCCTGACCCCCACCCCAGAGGGAGGGAGAAGAGGGAGAAGAGGGAGGAGGGGAATGAAAGATTTTGTCCTAGAGATAAAGAAAGGTAAGATTTGAGAAGAGACAGAAGCAAGGAACAGGGCTTATATCTTCATAAGGTAAGTTGTGTGGTCAAGCCCTAAGCATCATCCTAGATGAGAATCTGTCAGGGCAGGTGGAGTCAAAGGAATCAAAAGATCCACAAGGGCCAGAGGCAAAAGAGATGAATCTCACAGGGTCAGGGTCAGCGTCAAGGGAGGGAACCAGGACTAAAGGTGCTTCCTGAGAGCGAGGGAAATGAAGCTCCAGCCATGGTCTTTTTACATCCTTCTCCATGATAGAAGCTCTATCCCCTGCATGTTCCCCATGCTCTACCCTCTCCCTTTGTGTCAATCCCATTACAGTAAAATTTAAATATAAATCTGAAAAGAAGGAATAGGCAAATGAAATACTTATACCTCAAAGTACAAGTTTAGTTAACAAACTGGGTCCTGACACAAAGTCTAACACATTTCTGCAGGGGACACCTCAGTGTCCTGAAAACACTATGCTTGACATCATTCACAACACCTTGAGGTGCCCCAAACATGAACTGTGGTTACCAGACCTTTGGGGAAAGAACAGTTACTTATATGGAATTAGAAACATCTTCATAGCAAATGGAGCTCAGATGATTCTAACTGCTCTGAAGCTCAAAGAGCAAGGTCTCAGATGTGAGCCATGTCTCTGAACACAGGAAAATAAAGTAAATTCATAGAGGAAACACCCGAGGCAGACATTTAACCTGATTGGATGACTTCCTTCTAGTGAAATGAGGAATCCAGGTTGAAGTGGGTCAAAGCTTCCTGGCCCCATCTCTTCATGCTTACATCAACTTCATTCCAATACAAACCCAAGGAAGACAGGTTAAGGTGGAGGATAATCAATATAGCAAATCCTGGGAAGAAACATGCTTACTCCTTAAAGGAGCAACATATCTTCAAGTACCAGAAGACAGACCCAGTAAACTAAGACCACCTTAAAATCACTCAGCCCTTGAACATTTTTCTTGTTCTCAGGAGACATCTGTTACGCCTTGTATCTGAATGTATCCCCCAAAGCCTCATGTGCTCATAAGTGGGGCTTTTAGAGGTGGCTGGATCTAGGGTGTGTGAAAATGGATTAAGTGTGTGATAACTGCTAATCCAATCAGTGGACTCATGCATAATTCTAGGTGTGGCTGAATGGATTTACTGAAGACAGAAGACCCACCCTGGTGTGAGTGGGTACCAACCAATAGGCTTGTAACCTGAAGGGAATAAAGAGGGTAAGGGAGTCTCAATGCTCACAGCTTTCTGCCTGGCCTGCTATGGACTAATTCTTCACTGCAATGCCCCTCTCTGCCATACTTCCCCCTGCCTGGGAGCCAGCTGAATATGGACTGAAACTTCTATAAACTGAGTTAAAATAAACCATTCCTACTTTAACTTGTGGGTGGTCAGTTGAGACACTTAAGGAGCAGCCATAATGTTCCATGCGAGACATACCAATTCATTTCACACCTTTTTCACATTGCAGGATTTGTGTCTTTTAACTCAGTGTACTGTGCAAAATGTCAGTTCTCTTAATTGTTGGCCAACTTTTAGTCAGGTCAGCACAAAGGGTTAAGTTCAAGTGACTGCAGAGGTGCTATGGGCTAGGACTATTCCTGAAGACATACCTGCATAAGACAGGAGAAGTGTGTGGAGTCACTAATATTCAGCAGCTAGCTTCCTCCATGTTCCAGGACACCACAAGGAATAGTGCCACAGGCTGTGCCTGAACATGGCCTTTCGCCTCCTCCCTTTCTCCTCCACAGAAGACATAAGATTGTAGACCCTGGATGGCACAGCCCCAGGAGACAGTTACATTATGTATCCTTCCTTGTTCCCTTTCTGAGCATGCCCCAATCACAAGTCATTCATAGTATTTTCAGCCTAAGCCAGGGAGGCCACGTACCACTAGTTACCCCAACCTTCTCTGTTTGTCTTACGTTATAATGAGCATGCAGGACTCCAGGCAGCCATTAGCTCCTGACAGGCTATGGCTCCACCTGGTCCCAGTTTTCAAGCATCATCTTAGTGTTCATGTTTCTCATTCTTCATCTCCCACCACTGTCCCCACACTCAACCTATGCCATGCAGGTCACAGCAGAATAGAGGAGAAAGTTCTCAGATGTGGCACACCTTTCTCCAAGGTAGCTGATATGATACAAAAGAAAAGAATATCATTTAATGATGGTGACATAGCACAATCCAGATCTTTCTTTGGTCATTTAATAGCAAGACAGTTTGCATTTTTCAAATCCTGCTAACTCTGGGACTTAGGTATCCATTTCCTGTTCTTAAGCCTCTTCTCATTACCCATAATGACAGCAAATGTTGCCTTCGATCCAACGTACATTCAGCAATTGACTTGGAATGGATTTTTTCAGATCACTTAGGCTAGAAATTTGGTCCTCTTTCAGAGTTGTTCCCAGGGATTACCAGGCTCTGCTAGTTAGCAGGCTATAGTAATAGCCCAGTATTAGCACAAGTTTCTTGCACTTCCATAATTTGGCCATGTTATATTGGAAGTAGCAGAGCCTGGCCAAGTTCACTCCCAGTCAAAGTCAACTAACTGACCAGCTAAAAATTCTTCCCCTCTGAATTAACCATTTGCTCTCTCCAGCAAATATATGCTTGTGCCCCCATTCTACAGTCCTGCCTGCTTAATACTTGTTTCCACCAGTTGTCCCAAGGCCTCCCCAGCTTCCCCCCTTTCCCACACTTGTAATGAACACTGGATGTCTGGGAGTTTTGTCTTTGCTGTCCAGAGCAGCTTAGATCAGCCCGAGACTCAGTTTCTCTGAAGTCCCTGTGTTTTCTCTATTTCCCACTTTTCTACCTCACAAGAGACCAGGACCACTGCAGGGGCCTCTGGTAATGTTCCCTTTCCCTATAGCGATCCCAAAGCATCTGAGGGGACAGAAGTGGCCCCTGCTCAAAAAAATCCACAAGGACAGGGCAACATCCTGTGATCTGAGATCTCACCAGTGCACCAATCCACAGATCATTGCAGCACTGATACCACACATTCTATCTTTTCCGTGAAAATGTGCTTCATTCTGTGTTCACAGGAAAAGACTGTTTAAGCCACTGACATTACAAATACCAGCACATGTTGGATCTCCCCAAAATGATTATAAATGTCTTGTCCTAGTGAAGCCATCCTAGTTCCTACAGATGACTGATCTGGATGCAGAGGATTCTTGGTAACTGAAGTCCAACTATAGTGTGGTTTATGTCACTTGGGTAACTACAAAAGCGAAATAAAACACAAATTTTAGTAGCCATAGATTCCAGATTTACCCTAGATTAATGCAAAGCAGACCATTCAGTGACTGTTAAATTCAGTGCTCACAAAAGCTTGCAGTACGCGGGCAAGGTTCCTCAAAAGACCACACATGCTCTGAATCAGATTTAATGCAGGATACAAATTTACAAGATTGGTCCATAATGGCCACCCAGAAAATCAAATGTAAAAGAGTACAAAGATCTGTCCATGCACTAGATATAAGAAGAATCCAGCTGAGGGCCTGGAGCCCATGGAAATATCCTGTAAGAATCCATGAAATCTCCAATGGAAGACTGAAGGGTCTGCAACAGAAAGCTAAAGGGCACCAGGCAAAAATGACCGACTACAAAAATGACAAATTATTCCTCAAGTACACCCAGTCAGTGTCAATGGCAAACATCAAGTTGGACCTCGGTAAAACGAGAAACATTGTCCACTATGACAATCTCATCAGAATGTACTGACCTATCCTTCCAATGCATGAAAATAGATACATAATATGCTTAAAGGAGCCAAGCTTGCAGAACCATTATCTTTTCTAAGCTCCTGGTGATGGATACAGATGCACTCTACTCCCATTACATGTGCACCACTCTGATCTAAACAGGAGTAGAATCTTCCTGTGGAAATCCAGATTAGATAGTATAGAGCTTACAAGCTAAAGAAAGTGGCACTTCACAAAGAAAATTCTTTGTAAAGAATTCTGCATGAATAAGCATCCTCCCTCTAACAAAGGGATCCTTAGGAAGTTCAATGTGACAGAAAAAAGGAAAAGGAGGAGTTTGCCAGTATGACCATTGTGAGAGATGTATCTCACCTAAAAGGCATTTTAAATACCTAGAATATATTTCCTCTTTGTCACAGATAGGAAACGTGCCTTCCTCTGCCTTGTCTGACTTGTACCCAAGCTAATTATGAACCACATAACCACTGCAGTAAGTACCTAGATCTATGCCAACAATTGGAGTTCATCAAATAAAGGAAATTGTTTGAGTCACATTTCATGAAAGGCTCACCTGTCAAAGATCTCCCTCCATGCAAAGGCAGAGATGGATTCAGCACCTCTCTCACATTCACCAGAACTTATGTCAACTTTCACAGTGCAAATCCCATCATGAACATACCCTGTGTCATGTGTGACTCAGCTGCAGTACTTTATGCAAAAGATGCATGGTTGAATCCACTCAGAATGAGATGTACCTCTGACTACAAAATGGTCCTAACTCTCCAAGTTACCAAATCTCACGCTTACTGGTCCCACCCAGGTTTATCTGTGCATGTCATTTTTCACATAGAACCTTTGGATTTCTCATTCCAATGATTTCCTGTAAGCCTCAGTATAGCTGGAAAGTTTGTGAATGGTGGTTTAACAAGCTTGAGTGAAGGAGAATTTCCACTTGGATAATAGAACAGACTCTTCAAGATCATGGAGCTAAGGAAGATGTTGACATGGAATGAACTCAGTCCTCGCAGGAGCAGAGGAAGATAGAAAGGGGAGCTCAAGCACTGATGGCCTGGCTGTCCAGGGCTTGCCCCACCAAATACCCTGGATCCCATGAGGCTCTGGTCACGTGCACTTTCATCACCAGCAAAAGCTGACAACTTTTGGTACAGCTACCTTGGTGATGGGGTCACATACAGGTTCACTATCATCATGAAGTACTCCTCAGCTCATGAAAGCCAAGAGCTACTAGATTGAGATCAATGATCACAGGACAATTTAAGTCCCTTGTGGACTTCAAATTCAGTGAGACATCAGGACCCCACCTATTTTCATGGAGTAATTTGTAAAACTTATCAAGAGACAGGTCATGAGCATACACACGGTAATCAAAGAAGCCAGAAGTATGTTAGTTCTCTCCAAGTATTATTCAAGCCCCAAGTTACCCACTTGGGGTTTAATAACATGTGGCTGTGGCTATACCTTCACATCTCAGGCCTGATTATTCATTGCAAAACTCCTTCAAACATTTCCCAAGCTTCATCCCTTAATTTTCTTGGCAGTAAGTAGCTACACCTGGACACCATCCCAAAATGAGAGGCCTAGGCCTTCTTGAAAACATGCCCAAGTATAGGATTCTCTTAGGTTTAAGCAAAGACCAGAGATGCCCACCAGATTAACATCTTGACTCCTTTTAAACCATTCTATAACCAAGAAAAGTGTCCTATCACTTGGGTGGGCTCAATCTTTAAATTTCATTGACATTTCCTATGCAAAGAATTTTTATTGACTGCCCACTGTGTGCAGGGCACTGATGAGCTACTGAAAGATACCAAGATTTACAAAATGTGGGTTTATTTCATACAGATGATATACAGATGACACGCGTTTCAGGATTTGAGTTGACTAAGTCAAGACACTATGGTAGAAATAGCATCTGAATTGCTTGGCAGCCAAGTTTTGGATGAAGTTGCCAGTATTTATTTTGGGTCATGGGACATTTGTACAGTGATGTAGCTCTTAAAACTAGCTCATTGCATTAAAACAGGCTAAATAAGGGCTTCCCTTCTTCCTTCACTGGCTCTCCCCTCATGAGGGGACATTTTATCCCAGACCATCTAGCTCCCAGGGTTAAATAACACACCCAGTCTTATGCACCTAACATCATGCTTCATTCAGGACATCACAGGACACTTGATCATCCTGAAACCAAGACATCTCTGCTGGCAGGAATCTGATAGTTGTCCCCGATGTAAGAGACCCTTTTCCCCGATCAACCCAGCACAGACCAATTATTTAGGATGAAATATGAAACAAGGCAAAGACCAACTACTTATCCCAAAGAGGGAGCAACTCAAAACTCCTGAAGAAAATCTTCACTTTTCTCTAAAAAGTTCTGTTCACTAGTATTAGAGTTCCCTTCGCCTACATATCAAGCAACATGAAAGGTCAGATAAACTAAAGGGGCATCCAGTAATTTTTTTAAAAAAATTACATTAACTCTGGAGCCACACTAACACTGTCTACACTTCCACAGTTATAGAAAAATAGTTGTGGAGAAATGCAGCTCAAGGACCTCACCGGAGAGGTTCAGAAAAGCTTCCCTTTCCTGAAGAGATTTGCCCTGTCCAGGGATTCAATCAGTTCTGAATACTTCTTGACAAGTGGACAGCTGCTTTTCCCATATCCTCACTACTGTGTCAGCTCTGCCTGCTTGAAAGAACAGTTGTTAGACTCTGAAGTCCCCATGCACAGTTTAGTCTTCCACCTGGTAAACCTTTGGCACCTTGATCTGTCTGCTGCATACAATCTGTGGAGGGACAAGTATATGAACAGAACTGTAGCCCATGTCTTCAGTGGTAGTCAAATTCATTAAAAAAGGAACAGAAATTGGAACAAGGCTCAAGTCAAGCACAGATTCTTGTGGCAGAGTAGATGATCACATCTATACAGTGAGATGCTCACTGAATAAGACCCTGGGCCTGAGGCAGGATATTAGGGCACGGCCAGCCAGCTGGACATTCGAGCTGGATTTCTATAAAGAACATGCCTGTACCAGTAAGACTGGCATGCCCTTAAGCACTGGAACTGATGTCCACAAGTTCACGGTTCATGTTTAGAAATTAAAATAGTCCTGGACCATTCAAAGCACAGCTCTGCAGTATTCTAGTGAGTAGGACTTGGGGCCAGGAAGCTCCTCAAGCTTTGTTTCAACCACTAGTTCAAGTTGATTAACCAGTAACAAGGTCTTTTGTGCACCTCTTTGCTTGACCAGCTAGGAAGGAAGCCTCCATGCCTTTGATCAGAAGTCTTGATTCTTTCAATTCAGAACCTGGAGTCACAGGATAAATGGAAGTGAGCTGGCACAGTTATTACTTAGCTATCACAAGCTTGCCTTTCCATTGGATGGCACTCAACTGGAACATTCACCTATTTTTGTCACACCTCATGAACACTCAGGAAAACTTCCAGAACTTCTTTAGAAAGTGGCAAGAACAATAGGATAAGTGTGTTTGAAGCAATGGGAGTGTTTTGAGGGGAAATAGTGCTAATGTCTCTTACTATTTTTTTAATTTAAGCATTGATGGTGTATTTTGATCACCTTTTCTATTTATCAACACTATGACTAATATTATGGTGAGTTTCCATTTCTACCCATGTGCCAATGGCACCACCACTGTCTAGTGTCTTTCAAAATATATATTTTACTGCATAAAATCCTGGAGCCATCACCCATCTCAGAGGATAAACAACACAATGCATGGCTTTTATTATACATCAACTAGGAGCTGCCAATCTAATGTCATGGTGACATGACCTCTTAAATGCTCTACAAAAGAATCAAGCTGGAGAGAGACTTCATAAGAGTGCTGCAGTAGACAATGTGCTGCCTCATTTCCCCCTTCAAACAGGACACGTTACTTGTCAGGGAGGTCAGGAAGTCAATCTCTGGCTGGCGGTCCCTTCTAGAGCAGCTCACAGCAGATGACAGCCAAGCCAGGAGCAAAGTTCTAACAACCTTGATCTCAGGCAACTTTTATAAAAGATTCTCACTATGGAGTTCCATGCTAGACTTACATCCCCCATTACAACATCTTCTGTTCAACCCTGCTCCTTTCCCTTTTCATAAGGTTTTAATCTTTGCTTTATACAACACTCATTTGTAATCTTCACTCAGCATTTCCTTTGAGAGCTCAACTGCAAGCTATAAAGCATGAGATTCATACCATAGATTCAGCATGAGGTAAGAAAGAGGAAGATCAGGAGTCACATTTGACACTCCCCCTTCTGTACTCAAGTTCTCCAGTAGTTCCCAAGCTCCTAGCAAAAAAATCTAGCCTGTGACAAGTACATTGCCAGGCTGCAGTATCTATTTTGAACAGCTGTTGCACATTTCCTCAATATCCACAGTTCTGAGGACTAAGGAGTAGAAGGTTTCTCCCTTATTCCTATCTGTGACCCAATGGAGTATCTGTGCCTTCCATCCACACAAATTTAGTCCCACCAAGTCTAATGGTCTTCATTCTCGATGCTGCCACAGGTGGACAAAAATAGACCTGCAGGTCATCCAACTCCTTTTGCCAGGAGACCAACAGTTATTGCTGCATAAAAAGGAGAAGGTAGTTCCATGAGGCACATCTTGGTGATTCTATACCCAATGTTAAATTGTAATACCAGGCATTTACAATAAACAGTCATAAGGTCACCAGCAACTCTGACCTTTCCTTAAGTAGTGGTCTTGGCCACATGTGAAACAAGCAATTTTAACCAGTGGAAGTGACAACCAAGTGCGAGTGATCCTGGGTATGCTAAGAAGTCGTGAATATCAACATTTGTCCAGCAACATGCCAGTGGCTTCCACTTGGGCAAGTAAAGGTGCTTACTCTACCTACAAGTAGCACAATGAATTGAGGCCAGTGATCCCTAGTGAACTACCAGCCTGATAGCACCAATTCCTTCTTCAGAAAGGCCCATCTGCCCAAGGCACTTTTACTAGCCAAATATGAAGCATGAATTTATACATTCCTACAGGAATAGAAACACCATCCCATCCATGAGATACATCCCTGCCTCCTTCCCTTGCTCCGAATTACCCCATGGTAGTGGACCAAGGTCCCACTAGATAATGATCTAGTAACTAAACTTCACCAATGATTGGGTAAAAATATAAAGATGATGCCCTGTAGTCCTGTAGTACCAATAGTTGAAGTATCCAAGTCAAACTTCATTCCACCATCCACATCTTTAGATTCATTGGCAGCTGTAGATTTGACATGTGATCCAGAGAAGGATCGGTAAGACCATGCATTCCTTGACACTTCCTCATACCTGTACTGGCACCTGCTCCTTAAATTGGAACATCCTGAGTTACTGCTACATGAGTCAGAGTAGATACCAATTGGGATTTTCTAAAAGCATCCAGGTGACTAAAATAACTGGTGACTTCAGGATGCCACTGTACAGAGAAGAACTAGCATAAGATCTGGTTTTCCTGATTTCCAGAAACTGGCTCATCAAGAAATAAAATGTATTTGGAACAAGTTTTACTTGGCTAACTAAGTATACACTTCCAAAACTCCCAACACTAATCCAGGAGGGCCGGCAAAGTTGTCTGGAAAGCTTAGAGCTGACAATCTGTTGACTTTGTAGAAAGATATCCTCACCCGGGTGGGCCTGTATCCACTGAACTGAACTGGAGCCAAGCATCCCTTGAACTTCCCAGGGCAGACTCAGCCCCTGGCTGCCTCGCCAACAAGCACCAGTTGTGTTTGACTTGGCTTGGAGGCCCCCACCCATGTGAAGCAACAGTCCACGTGATTCTGCCTATTTCTATGTCTGCCAATGTCACGCTACCCCAACTCCAGAGGGTAGTTAGGCCAACTCAAGCCAGTCTTGACACAAGGATGACATAATAAAGTCCTTAGGTCACCCACAGAGATTCAGACCACAGCAGGAATCAGCAGGACATGCTAGTATCTGTCACTTAGAATACACCCAAACAACCAGAACCAGTGTCTCACATGAAGACACTCAGAATCAAGCCCCTGACATACTGTAGACATGACATTGAGCTGCAAGTTCCACAAGAATCACTGGTAAAATGTGTTCCTCCTCAAAGTGAGAACAGCATCAAGTAAATCTCAGGGCCTAGAAGCCAAATTGAGAACATTTCCAGGAGCAAGGGACTTAGCTTCTGTCGAGGAAATGATCTGCCCACTCTCCAAAATATTCTGCTTTCCCACCTTTCTGACATGCGTAAGACACACAAGTATCAAGTACTCTGTGAAGGCCCCATGGGACACTATGGGCAAAATACTCGGCTGTCCCTTGAGGAACTCAAAGCTAGTGATTTTCTCTACCCAGGATATCTTGCTCTCCAGGGAAAATAAGACATATGTGCAGATGTTTTTCTTGTCAAACATGGAGGGTCCTACATCCAATAGAGTAGCCAAGGGATTCTGCTAGACAGCTTCCTATAATGCAAAGACATCTGAAACAATAATTCAGCCCAAAATGTCAGTGCTGATGAGTTTGAACACTAGGCTAGCAGCTTTGACAAAATTTCCATGCAAACTGAAGATGTGAGGAGTTCCAGGAGCACAGAAATCCTTGGTATTTTTATGATTCTAGATGAATCACACCCTGGTAGCTGAGGCTGACTGTCCAGAGCTGCAAAATGAACATCTTCCTCCTAATCCCCTCAAGTTTTCCCAGGGCCCAGCCCTCCACCATCCACTGCTGCCCGCAGGATCTGGACGTATTTGGCAGTACAGTGAGCACCTATCGGTGAGCAAGAGAGGAAGGAACTTTTCACCTATCGCTGCGGTTTCTCCAAAGACCTTTCCAGGGCATGCATCGCTGCCTTCAAAGTTGTGTACATACACAATGAAAGTTCACTTTTCCCCAATTCATTCTGAGGACATGTAAAGATCCATGTGTGTCATCAACAAACTTGTTACCAGGGGACCAATCAGCTCATCCCATAGAGTTTGACAGTTGCACCTTTAGGACCAAATTGTCACTATGCCCATCAGGTTATAGATTGGTTAGAGTTTGGTTCTGTCCCACTTCCCTTGAGACACTTTCATTGCAGTGGCATCTTTTTGACATCCTCTCCAAGCTATTACTGGGGAAAACAACCTCCACAATACTACATGTGTAGCGGTTGTCAACTTGAGTGGAAATGCCCAGATGAATTCAGTCAGCATGGTTCTGTGCGTGAAGGCCCTCTTAAGGAGGTTGGTTCATCAGGTCAACAGTATAAAAGAACAGAAGGGGAGATTTCATACCAATTTCCCTTGGAAGAGCTTCATAGTGGCCGATTTTCCTTGGAGGAGCTTCGGTTCTCACCATCACTGAGGAGGGCTTTTGCTCTCTTTGGAAGAACTCCAGTCTTCACCTTCCCCTTGGGACCCTTCACAGTCATCTGTCACAGATTCCTCAGCCTCCTGATACAGACTAGTACAGTGTGGAGAGCCAACAGCTCTATAAGTATTAAGATGGACAACTTGGATTTCCTATGAAAGGGTTAAGTGAAATATTGTAGAGCTTGCTGCCCAGCTCTGAAGAAGCTAGGTGTAGGAGAAAGTGATAAGAACAGCACAAGGACACGGAGCTAGGGAAGAGAAAACACGGGACTGTCTCAAGGCCTGGGGAATTTCCAGATGTGCCTTGTGTAAGATGTTTTCTATTCTTGAGTACTGTAAAAGAGAACAGTAAAGTCAATAAAGTAGCTCGGTAACTGGGAGCCCTCCCGACTCTGTTTCTTTGTCTTTCTTTTCTTAATCCTCACTTCCCCATTCAGTAACCGTTCGACAGGTGACGGCAGGCTCCGTCACAGGTGGCGCCCGAACAGGGACCTGAATACAGGGAGGACGTTGCAGTGAAGGACGCCGCGGCTTGTGGATCCGGTTAAGGTAGGAGTGAGCGATATTACTCCGGAGCGAAAATGGGGCAAGGTAATAGCAGGATGTTGTTTGGGCACACTCTTAAAAACATGCTTCAAGCCCGAGGTACCCGGGTTGGACAACAGCAATTATGTAATTTTTTGGAGTTTGTTGAAAAAGTTTGCCCCTGGTTCCCCGAAGAGGGAGCTGTTAATTTAGAGTTATGGAATAAAGTAGGGAAAAAACTTCAAGATTATGAGGGACACGGGCCAACGAAAGTCCCTATAGATACTTTTAGTTTGTGGGCTTTAATTAGAGATAGTCTGGATGCCGTCATGAACATGAAGGGAGGGGCACTTCGATCACCCTTCCCAGTGATGCCGGAGTTCCATCAGGCATCCCTCCTTCAAAAACAGATGAGGAGGCTTTAAAATTTTCGCCCACCATCCACTAACCCCTTTATGAAAAGTGAGTCTCTAGATCCAGGGGGCGCAATCACGCTGGAAGAGGGGGCCGCTAAATATAATAACGAGGCTTGGCCTCCTGCTCCGGTAATTGCTTTAGTAGATCAAAAAACTGAGTAATCCGGAGCCTCCAATTTCTGAACCCTCCGCCCCCAAGGTGAATCTTCCTTCTGTCCCCGAGGTGGACGCCCCTTCCGGTATGATCCCGCGGCCCACATCCGAGGAAGTTTTAAGGCTGGCTAAGCAGTTGGCTGATACTGTGATTTCTCATAAGGAACAATCAGTTAAGACAGCCCCCCCAGAAGGTTGGGTCTCCTGTTCAGGATGGGAGACCCCTCCAAAAAATATTGCGATGCTCGGCCCGATGGCCGCTGCTGCCTTACAATCTCAAGAAAAAGGTGTAGGGAAAGTTGTAAATCCCCTATATAAATTTCAGTTGAGCTCCTTGTCCCCTTTACAATCTGCCCTGGCAGAAGGGGGAAAGATTGGAGAACATATTGAAGGTTTTCAGAGGGTTTTTCCTGTCCTTCATAATTATGATGCACAAGGCAACATTGTTGGCGGACAATATCAACCCACAGCCTTTAAACGATTGAAAGAATTGAAACTGGCCTGCTCTCAGTATGGTCCCAATGCCCCTTTTACTCAGGCCTTGTTAGATGCTCTGGCCATGGGAAATCTCCCGCCAGCAGATTGGAAACAGCTTGCCAAGGCTTGTCTTACAGGAGGTGATTATTTATTGTGGAAAACTGAATATGTTGAGCAGTGCCAAAAAACAGCGGATCTAAATTTGGCAAATGGCAATGGCATTCAATTTGATATGCTAGCCGGAGAAGGGCTATTTCATAACCTTCGGAGTCAGAAGGAACTCCCGCCTGCTGTTTTAGCTCAAGTCGGTGCCGCTGCTAAGCGTGCCTGGCTGAGACTTCCCTCTACTGGCCAACAAACAGAAGAGCTATCCAAAATAAGGCAGGGCCCTGACGAACCTTTTCAAGATTTTGTGGCTCGCTTAATGCAAACGGCCTCTCGATTGGTGGGTGACTCAGAAGCTGGATCCCTCCTAGTTAAACAATTGGCCTATGAAAATGCTAACACCGCTTGTCAGGCAGCCCTTCGACCTTATCGAAAACGGGGTACTATCTCGGATTATATTCGTTTGTGCTCTGATACTGGCCCTTCATATACTCAGGGCCTTGCCATGGCTGCTGCCCTGCTGGGAAAAACTGTTAAAGATGTCCTTTTCCAACAAACTTCTTGAAGGCGTGGAGCTAGAGTTGCAGGACCCCCGGGAAGTTGTTATGGATGCGGACAAATAGGTCACCGAGTTAGACAATGTCCGCGCCGTGCTGCCGCTCCCTCAACTCCCTCAGCCCCGTTTGAATTGGAAAAGCGCCTGGGGTTGTGCCCCCGTTGTGGGAGGGGCAATCATTGGGCTAATGAATGCAAATCAAAGAGATGCTCTAGGAAATGTTTTGCCGCCGGGAAACGGGCGGAGGGGTCCGCCCCAGGCCCCGAAACAAGCCTATGGGGCTCTTCAAGCCTTTGTACCCCCCCAGAAAGGAAATCCATTTCTCAACTCTTCCGAGCCACCTCAGGCAGCGCAGGATTGGACCTCTGTGCCACCTCCCGCGCAGTATTAACACCAGAAATGGGGATGCAGGCCCTGCCTACAGGGGTTTGGGGGCCTCTGCCCCCAGATACTGTTGGGCTTCTTTTGGGTCGAAGCAGCAGCACCATTCGAGGGTTAGTGGCCCCAGGGGTAATTGATGCCGATTTCACAGGGGAAATAAAAGTTATGGCTCATTCTCCTCCTACTACTATTACAGTAATTCCTGCAGGTCAGCACATTGCTCAGTTGCTTATCCTGCCTCAGGGCCCTTCCCCTGCTAAAGCCTTACAGGCCAAAAGAGCAAATCGAGGTTTTGGCTCCTCCGATGTTTATTGGGTACAAAGTATAGGGATCCATAGACCTGAATTGCAATTATATATTAATGGAAAAAGTTTCAAGGGGCTGTTAGATACGGGCGCCGATGGGGCCGTTGTGGGAGTGGATCACTGGCCTTCTTCCTGGCCAAAAATGAGCACCATGACCCAATTACAAGGAATTGGACAAACTAATAATACACAACAGAGTAGTGATTTGTTAAGGTGGTCTGATGATGAAGGCCATTCAGGTACTTTTCAACCCTATGTAATTTCAGGTTTGCCTGTAAATCTCTGGGGAAGAGATGTCATGAAAGATATGGGAGTATATCTTTATAGTCCCTGCAAACAAGTCACCCAACAGTTAATGGACCAGGGCCTTCTACCCCATCAGGGTCTTGGTTTTGATGGACAAGGCAAACGTGTGCCTATTGAATCCTCAGGAAAATTTACTAGAACTGGATTAGGATATTTTTAAAGAGGGCTGTTGATCCTCCTGTGCCTCATGCAGATCCTATCACTTGGAAAAGTGATGAACCTGTATGGGTAGATCAATGGCCCCTTACAACAGAAAAGATTTTGGCAGCCGAGCAGTTGGTACAGGCACAGCTCGATGCAGGACATATTGTTCCTTCTAACTCCCCATGGAATTCGCCCATTTTTGTAATCAAGAAAAAGTCTGGTAAATGGCGACTCCTTCAAGACCTTCGACAGTTTAATTCCACTATGGAGTCTATGGGAGCTCTGCAGCCTGGGCTGCCTCGCCCGTCTGCCATACCAAAAAATACTTATAAAATTGATCTGCAAGATTGCTTTTTTACAATTCATCTAGCGAAAGAGGATTGCAAACGTTTTGCCTTCAGTGTTCCCTCAGTTAATTTTCAGGAGCCTATGAAACGATATCAGTGGGTAGTCTTGCCCCAGGGAATGGCCAATAGCCCAACCCTATGTCAAAAATTTGTAGCTAATGCCATTGAGGATGTTCGCCTTCGCTTTCCTCAAATATATATGATTCATTATATGGATGATATCCTTATAGCTGATAAAAATGAGGGCACTCTATTAATGGTTTTTGAGTGTTTACAACAAGCTCTACAAAATTCCAGTTTGATTATTTCTAGTTCAAAGGTTCAAAGATTCCCCCCTTTTCAATATTTGGGTTTTTAGCTTGCAGAACAAATAATAATACCCCAAAAATTGGATATAAGAAAAGATCATCTCAGCACTTTGAACGATTTTCAAAAGTTGTTAGGCGATATTAATTGGCTACTGCCATCATTAGGTCTAATCACAGGGGAATTACGTCCCCTTTTTCAAATATTACAAGGGGATCCTGACCCTTGTTCTCCTAGATCATGGACCCCTGAAGCCCGTGATGCTATTTAACGAGTTGAACGGGCCATTGAGTCTAGTCAGCTTCGGTATATTAACTATTCTCTATCTTGCAGTTTGTGTGTATTAAGAACCAGTTATCAACCTACAGCCGTTTGCTGGCAGGATGGCCCACTTTCATGGCTCCACTTACCTGTTTCTCCTGCTAGAGTAACTACCCCCTATTATGAAACTGTTGCTCAATTAGTTAGTTTAGGCCAATCAGAATGTCGACATTTTTTTGGTCTTGATCCCCCCAAGATTATTGTTCCATATGGAAAGATAAAAATTGATTGGTTGTTTCAAAATGTAGATTCTTGGGCCATCCCCTTTGCCGGATATCTGGGAAGTGTTGATAATCATCTCCCTAAAGATAAATTGTTACATTTTGCCTCCCTCCATGCCTTATTTCCTACAATTATTAAAACACAACCTTTAAAAAATGCATCTTTAGTTTTCACTGATGGCTCCGCTAAAGGTAAAGCAAGTCTTATCGTTGATGGTAAAGAAATTGTTTTAATTGTTTCATCCCAATCAGCCCAAATTGTGGAAATTCTTGCTGTTTTAGAAGTTTTTAAAATTTTGTCTGATGTTCCCTTCAATTTATATACTGATAGTCAATATGTTGCTAGGGCAATTCCATTATTAGAGACTGCAGAGTTATATTCTTCCTCTTCTTCTAAAATTCATGATTCATTTTTATATATACAATCATGTATTCATGCCCGTAAAGCTCCCTGCTTTATAGGACATCTAAGAGCTCATTCTGGCTTACCAGGGCCTTTAAGTCAGGGAAATGCACAGGCCAATGCCTTAACTCGTTTAGTTAATCTTACTCAAGTTGAACAGGCCTCACTATCTCATAAATTACATCATCAAAATAGTCATAGTCTTTATAAACAATTTAAAATTTCTCGTGAGGCTGCTCGTCAGATAGTTAAACAATGTCCCACCTGTCCTGAACACTTTTTGATTCCTCATTATGGTATCAATCCTCGTGGCCTCAAGCCTAATCAATTATGGCAAATGGATGTTACCCATATTGCAGAATTTGGGAGATTAAAATATGTTCATGTTAGTATAGATACTTATTCTGGCTTTTTGATGGCTACAGCTCAAGGTGGTAAAGCTACTAAACATGTTATTATGCATTGTTTAAAATGTTTCTCTATGGTTGGAATTCCTTCTATTATTAAAACTGATAATGGGTCTGGTTATGTTAGTAAAGCCTTTCAGTCATTTTGTTTACAATTTGGGATTGTTCATAAAACAGGTATACCTTATAATCCCCAAGGCCAAGGTATTGTGGAACGTGCCCATGGGACCTTAAAGGTTCAGCTTAATAAATTTAAAAAGGGGGAGTTATATCCCCTGACCCCAGCTAATTATATAAGTCGTGCTCTTTTGTTTTAAATTTTTTGACTATGGATAGACAAGGCTCAACTGCTGCTGAGCGTTTTTGGCATCCAAAGTCACAACAGTCTTATGCCCAGGTAAAATGGAAGGATCCTCTTACAGGTTGCTGGAATGGGCCTGACCCCGTTTTAATCTGAGGACGAGGGCATGTTTGTGTTTTTCCTCAGGATGCTGAAGCTCCCCGCTGGTTGCCTGAACGCTTGGTCCAGCAGGTTGATGTCGCCCCCCGCATCCCGGTAATGGGTCGTTGCCTCCTGTGGATCCTCCTGATCAATGAAGTATCCGCTAAACTCCTCTGGTCCTTCGTGCCGGATCCCCCTATGGTACATCCCTATAATTGGGAAGATGGAGAAGTAATGGTCTGGGTTAATGACACCCGCTGGCTCAATGAACCTGCCCTCTCTCGTGAGGAGTCCCGCTTCGTTAAAAATTTCACCTACCATGGGGTTGGCAGTGGTACCCCCATCTGCTTTACCCATGGCACGAATGAAGTGGGGTGCATACAGGTACATCAGTTGATGTTGCAAGATCGGTATCGCCCTTCCTGCCCATATTATATACAGGAGATTAAATTGGCCATGCCCCTTGCTACCATATTTACTGCATCAGGACATGAAGAGGCACAGGACTTTCCGCCCTGTGGCGTTGGACGATGTGTTAATAGAACTGCCTCCTGGGAATGATGTGTGGGAGATCAACCATACTGATTCAACATCTCAGGCATTTCCAGCTACATTTTTGGATTGGTCAGCTACCTGGCCTGTTCTCAACCTAACTCAATCCATTCCGTCCCGAGCAATTTCTACCAGACTTTGGTGGACTGATAAAAAATATGGTCAACTCTATCTTTAGAAGTTGGCTGCCACCCTCCTCCCATTGGAGGGGAAGATCGGCAATGGGTCAGCCACGGGAGGGACAATGAAACAGGTTAATGTTACCATTTGTGTAAGACCACCAGTGTTGTTGTTAATCAGAGAGATTGAGTCGATGTATAATGTATCCTGTACTAATTGTATTTTAAGTAATTGTGTCGTTTCTCCTGTGTCTAATGGATCCCGGGTTATGGTTTTAAAACATCCTAGTTTTATAATGATGCCTGTCAATGTATCTGAGCCCTGGTATTCCAGTCAGGGCACACAAGTCCTTGAAGATCTTAAAAGGGCCCTGCAGAGATCTCGGAGGGGGGTAGGTCTGGTGACAGCAGGGATTGCCGCCCTCATTGCGTTAATAGCCTCTTCTGTGACGGCTGCTGTGGCCTTGGCTGAAACAGTTCAAACTGCACAATTTGTTAATCAATTGTCTGAAAATGTGACATTGGCTTTGGAGACGCAGGAGGATATTGACAGAAGGGTGGAACATAAATTGAATGCCCTACACTCAGTAGTTTTACATTTGGGAGATGAATTTGAAACCTTAAAAATGAAATTTAAGCTACAATGTCATGTGAATTATAATTGGATGTGTGTCACTCGAAAGGAATTTAATTTTTCACAATATAATTGGGAAAAGGTTCGATTGCATTTGCAGGGTGTGTGGCATCACGAGAACCTGTCCCTGGATCTGTTGCGCTTACATCAGGAGAGAGTTGCCTTGCAGGAAGCCGAACCTCTTCATTTTGATGCCTCAGAATATGCTCAACAATTTTTAAGTCAACTGTTAGATCATTTGCCTTCCCTGATGAGAGTCTCCCATATGTTAATTGGTCTTTTGGTGGTGATTGGACTTCTTTTGCTGATTTGCTTGTTGCTCCCTTGTCTATTGAAATTTGTCTTGCAGACCTTTTCCCGTGCCTGTGGAGAGATTCATGGCCTTTGGCTTCGTGCTTTGCCTCCCCGACCGGTAATTTAATCTGAGAGGCTGGCAGTCAATGACGGGTAAGGAGTGAGTCAGCGAAATTACCGACCTAAGACAGAGGTGGGATAAATTCTGTCCTTTCCTCAATGACGGGTAAGGAATTTCGCAGTGACTCTCCACCTAAGACAGGCACAGTCTTCTTCATGACGGTCATTTTTATAAAAATAGAGGGGGAGATGTGGAGAGCCAACAGCTCTGTAAGTATTAAGATGGACAACTTGGATTTCCTATGAAAGGGTTAAGTGAAATATTGTAGAGCTTGCTGCCCAGCTCTGAAGAAGCTAGGCGTAGGAGAAAGTCATAAGAACAGCACAAGGACACGGAGCTAGGGAAGAGAAAACACGGGACTGTCTCAAGGCCTGGGGAATTTCCAGATGTGCCTTATGTAAGATGTTTTCTATTCTTGAGTACTATAAAAGAGAACAGTAAAGTCAATAAAGTAGCTCGGTAACTGGGAGCCCTCCCGACTCTGTTTCTTTGTCTTTCTTTTCTTAATCCTCACTTCCCCATTCAGTAACCGTTGGACAGGTGACGGCAGGCTCGGTCACAGTACAGGATATTGCCATGGGCTCCAGGCCTTTGGATTCTTCAGATCTAGCATGAGGACAAATCTCTTGCGCACTCTCTACATTTGACTGTGGGCAGATATTGTCAGCTAATCCTGTAAATTTCTGTGTCCTGCAGTAAATGTGTTTCTCCTAAAGATACTGACTTATAACAACCTGTGACCAAATCTCAGATCCCATGATGCGGATTTCTGTAGTTCTGCCAGGTACACTTTCTGTGCTAAGGTTTGTATTCAGATATGGTGTCAGATTGCAATCTATAGTTCCAAGCACTCATGAGCTTTCATCCTCATAGCAATCTTCAAAGAACAATTCTATTTATATGTATGAGATAACTAAGATGTTGCTGGGTCCTGGCATGATCATGCAAACCATCTTTATAGCCTACGTACTTTATGGTGCTTCAAAAGTCCTGTGGGGCAAGGTGTCACTCAACAGGATGTTCCCAAATGGAATTGTCACTGGACAACACGGACTAAGCTCACCAGACAGAGGTCAGAGGAGCCACCTTGAGTCAGGTAGCAACAACCCTCCATGTTTGGGCAGCTTCACGCTCCTGAATATCCTCCTGAAATATAACCTCATAGTTGCCAACCACTGGGACCATGACCAGAGTGAAAGATTTTGTACACAAAGGAAAAGTAAACCAGGAACAGAGGTAGACAATGAACCTGTTTCCCTCTAGCATAACAAGTTCAGGGAGAAATGAGCCAAGATGTCCAGCCACTGGATTCTCATCTATGACATTTTTAGAATCAACATGAGAGCAAATAAAGACCTACTTCACATTAGAGGAACAGCGGTCTTCAACATAGTAATGGAAAACTTGTCATGTAAGCAAATTCTGGAGAAGTATGAAGAATCTCGCTCAGTACTTCAAGGAACAAATCCCATCTGAGCAAGTATTTTATGATACAACATGCCTCTTTTGAGATTTTGCAACACTTAATCACAAAAGAATCTGGCATTTTAAAGGTTAGGTTTACAAACTTGACACATTCTTAGTATCAGCAATTTATACATTATCTAAGAAAATAAGGTCTGAAGATACCAAGATACTTAAGAGTTCATTGCAAGCTATAGGGCTTTGCAAGTATTCAGTTTAACTGTAACAAACCACTGAGCCAATTTAAGTATATAAAACAGTTAAATATAATGTACGGATATTTCCAGACAATTGTACCTACATTCTTCCTGGTTACTTCCTTTTAATTATCAAAATGGTAAGTCATTGTATGGTCCTGGATCTCCATGCTATAAAACTGAAATGTGTTTCCAGTGTACAGAATGGTGACAAGACAAAGATGAAACTGCTTAGCTGTTGAAGTTGTGACTGTCCCTCCCAGGGAGACAGAGTAACATCAACAGCAGGTGAGAGAGAAAACCAAGGCATTGCCAACTAAAGCACAGGCCTACTGTGGTCCCAGGCACCTGGCGAATCTGAGTGTAGGCGAGTGTAGGTCATTATGTAGATAAGACAATGAGGACCCAGTAAAATACAGCTACAAACATGACCCAGCCAAACACAGGGACCCGGAAGTACTCAGTTCTGGCACTGAGTGTCCCTATCGGCAATCTCAGCCATGATGAGCCCAGGCAGCATGTGCAGGAACTTGCGGTGGTAGGCAAACCTGCTGCTGCTGCTGGTGGAGAAGTTCGCGAAGGAGCTGGTGGTGGTGGCAGTGGGAGCAGCACACTGCGGCTCCTCCATCATCTCACCCTGGCTGAGCTGACCCAGCTCCGGGGAACCTCAGCACATCCCAAGCTGGATATGAGGCCCTGAGACGGCACTGGTTCTGCCCCCAGACTCATTGGCAGTCAGTGGGAGAGCCTCATCACCGCTGACCCCTACAAGTCCCCATCATGCATGAGTGCATCTCCATCCACATTAGCCAGGCTGGAGTCCAGATTGGCAATGCCTGCTGGGAGCTCTACTGCCTGGAACCTGCAGTCCAGTCCGATGGCCAGATGCCAGGTGACAAGGCCTTTATGGGAGGAGAGGAGTCCCTTCAACACCTTCAGCGAGACTGGTGCGGGCAAACATGTAACCAAGGCTGCACTTGTAGACCTGGAACCCAGAGTCATCGGATGAAGTGTGCACTGGTACCTGAATGTTGAGCTGGAAGAATTCCAGACCACCCTAGTGCCCTGTCCCTGCATCCCCTTCCCTCTGACCACATGTGCCCATCATCTTTGCTGAAAAAACCTACCATGAACATTATACTATACCAGAGATCCCCAATGCCCACTTTGAGCCAGCCAACCAGATGGTGAAATGTGACCCTCCCCAAAGTGAATACGTGGCTTGCTGCATGTTGTACCCTGGTGTGGTGATGTGGTCCCCAAAGATGTCAATGCTATTGCCACCCTCAGCACCAATCACAGCATCCAGTTTGTGGACTGGTGTCCCGCAGGCTTCAAGATTGGCATTAGTTACCAACCTCCCACTGAGGTGCCTGGTGGAGACCTGGCCAAGGTACAACAGGCTGCATGCATGCTGAGCAATGCCACACCCACTGCTGAGGCCTGGGTTTTCCTGGACCACAAGTTTGATCTGATGTATGCCAAGCGTGCCTTTGTTCACTGGCATGTGGGTGGGAGGAGGCAGGAAGGGGAATTTTATGAGGAACGGGTAGTCCTTATGAGACCACCATTTTTGTTTAGTTCCAACACTTTGGGAATGAAGGAAGCTATCCAGACCACCCTTCAGGACCTTAAGCTATTGGACATGCTGTGTTTACTACAATTACTCTAGCTATACACAGAAAAATAGGAAAATCTGTGGACTACTTTCTGAGCATTTGGTTCTAGGTCATACTTGGCCTCACTGAAAGCATCATCCTCTTTATCACAGGAGAATGGAGTCTGCATTACCATGGGTTGGACAGGCTTTTCTCATACTCATTGGGCTTTTAGGTTTTTGGGAGATGGGATTCAGATATTTACCACAAAAGCAGTTCAAATAGAAAAGGCAGGACCTGTAGCAGTAACACAGACAATGGATGTGGTCTTTGCTTGTATCTTTTAGATTTTCTTTGATGTGCCAGGCTGGTGGACAAGGGGTAGTGCCTGTGTAGTCCCAGTAGTACTGGAGTGACCATTTGTAAGTGGCTCCAGCGTTCCAAATGAAGCATCATTGCTGAAATCTTTTAAAGCACATCACCACCCAGTTTAGACATATCACACATGCGCACACACCCCTGAAAAATCTCATTCCTTGATTATATTTGATAAATTCCTTAAGAAACCTGTTTCTCGAAATTCCCACACGGTCACTGAGCAATCCAGACCCAATGTCAAGGACAGGGGTCATTTCAAATGTCACAGAGGTCTACCTTTCCAAATGTTCACCCTATTCTTCAAGCATTATAATGCAGCCCTGGATTTTCATCTGCTCAAGACATTCTACCCAATCTGTGTCTCCCTTATCTAAATGCCTATGGGAAAGTCTGTAAGACATGCAAAAGGGCACTCTATGGTTTGTGTGGAGCCACAGAAACCATTTACAATGCAGAATCACCTAACAGCTGAGAGCCCAGCCCCTGAGGTCACGACCGGAGCTCTATAGGAGGCCACTTCAGGGTCAAAGTTGAGCACACTCAAGGTCTACTATCAGAAACCCCCCCTCAGACACAAGAAGCCTATATTATTCTACATGAAATGTATCTCCTCTGTATGAAAACCTGAGTACCTGGTGATATTCAAGTATTTTGTAGGGACAAGGGGGCCACATAGATAGGGAAAAGAGAATAGAAGCCTCATTGAGCTTTATTAAAAATTAATAAGACAGCTTTGACCTCTGCAGCCAGGCTCTAGCAATTAAAAGGGCAAAGGCAGCTCAACTGAGGAATTAGACAGGAGCAGCTAGCCTCAATCGATTAGGAAGACCAAGGCAAAGAACTCAGGATCTGAAGTTTCCAGGTAGCACAATAACAATCACAAACTTACCCTTGACTTAATCCTTCAACTATGTTATCCCTTAAGGCTCCCCATAATTTTAGCCTCCACCAATGACAGGGAAAAGGTCACATGGCCAGAAAAAAAAACCCAAGGTTAGGATGAAAGACAAGCCAGGGAGCCAATCAAATTCCAGCACCCGATGTGGGACAAAAATCTCAAAGGAGCTGTAGATGAGAATCCATGAGTTACCTTTGAATACTCCCTACTTCTCCAGAGTAGCTGTCCACCATGTCTGTTCTCTCCCCTCTTTCTCCACCTTCTAATAAACTGACTTAGTTCTTTAGTTCTTTTACCGATTCTGGGTTTAGGAACACTGGGAGCTGCGTTCCAGCACAGCAGCAGCATGACATGCCAAAGCAGAGGCTTGCTGTCCACCCCTGGACATTACAGTGTGGCAAAGTGTGGCTTAAAACTCTCCCCCAGTTGTTACAATGTTTTGACCAAGTAAAGAAACTCAAAAGGAACTATGGCCTTAGCAAAGGCAACAATCACATTGGCCATGTTATACTAGCAGCCATAGGACATCTGAGCCATAACAGGCAGCATCTGGAACATGAGGATAAAGAATACATGGCATTCATAACTTGCTATTCTAGGACGATTCACATTTCATTCTGACCTAAAGCCCAGGTTTGAACATATTCAAGACAAATTCTTCAAGTTACATCTCTAAACAGTCACCAGGTCTTCTTGGCCCATCACAGTGGCCAGCTCCTAGCAGGGAACAGGTGGACACATTCCTCCTACAGGACAGCTTCAGGAGGAAGACACCCTGAGACACCAAGCATAGAAAGCCCAGGCCGTGGCAAGTCTGAGAACCTCTGACTACAGAAGACTATTGGAGATAGGACTGTGTTCATTCTTACAACTTGTTGTTCAGGCGAAGCCCATACATCTCTTCAGCAGATTCTCAGTTTCAATGATTTGTAGCAAGGTCATGTTGATTTTTCCCTCATCTTCCCAATCCCCCACATATTCCTGAGACTAACTGAAGGCAGATAAACATTCTAACTACCTCTCGGCAAGGTAGTTTTATCAGCAAGGCAGTAGAGTTCTGGGTAATTCTTCTGAAACACACAAGGCCACCAGAACTAGTACAGCTAGAAACACAGAAGCTGAGCCACTCCCTTCCCTCATTCAAGGATGGTCAGCGCAGGTGTGTACAATCAATGGACTTCTTGCCACTGGGGAGATCATATACTCAGTCCTAAACTTTCTTTACACACAGGCTACTAGGACTGATGGCCATAGAGAGCAGCCTATTTTCTTGTGACGATCTCGTGCAGGCGAGGCATGAGAGCTAGGTAGGGTCGGTTCAGATCAGGAGGGTCACCAGGCTCCAGAGCTCCTCATGGGACTGGCTACATCACCTGTTGCAAGAGCTTCAAATTCACCTTCTCTCCCTACCTGGTCTTGCTTTCTGCACTTCCAGGAGTTGCTGCTCAACACATTCATAAGGAAAACTTATGCATTAAAATTGCCATCTCCCACTGTGCATTGTAGGGAGCCCAAACTCTTTTCACATGATCATTTCATTCTCAAATTCCAGATGAAGGAAATGTCTACTCCTCAAAGAGTGTGAAAGCAGGGATAAGCCCCTGGATTTTTTAGTACAGACTGATAGAATTCTTCAAGCAAAAGCTGTTCCTAGGTATCTTATTTTTGCAGCTATTGCTAATAGGTTTGCTTTCTTCCATCAGACAGTTTGCTATTGGCAAATAAAAGCAATGATGATTGTTGCATTTTGATTTTGTATCCTATATCATCTTATTTCCTTTGGCTCTAGTAATCAGTGGCATCTTTAGGGTTCACTATGTAAAATTAGGTCATCCACAACCGGGAAAAAGTTGCTTTCCCAATTGGATGCTTTTTATCTAATTTCTCTCGCTACAGTTTCTTGTACCATGTTGAAGAAAAGTAGTGAAAGGCATTCTTTTCTTGTTCCAAATCTTAAAAGGGAAAACTTTCAGCTTTTCCCTGTTCAGTAGGATGTTAGCTAGGTCTTTATTGTGTTGAGATACTTTCCTTTTATAACTAATTTGAGTTTTTCTCATGAAGGACATTGTCTTTTACCAAATACTTTTTCTGCTCCTGTTGATATGACCGTGGTTTTTGTCAATTCTGTTGATGTTACGCATCGTATCAGGAATATGTCTGTACTTTTGGGTGCCTTTTTCTGGTTTTGGTATCATGAAATACCAAAATGAAAGAACTCAGTTTGGGAGAATTGGTTCTTCAGGTATATATCAATAAAACTATCCACTTTCGTTTGGATACATACGGCTTGTTCCCCCAAAGTTTCATAAGTTGGAGACTGGATCCTCAGTATGGAAGCGATCATTGAGGACCCTGCCTGTGAAAGGAGTTAAGGCCATTACCATGAGACCCCGATTACTTGGAGAGTGGATTAAGAGCAAGTCTGTTGGGCTCCTGTCTCCTTGCACTCCCATATGCACGCCCCCCCATTGCAGTTCCTGTCTGCCCAGAGACCTCACAGGAGCTGAGCAGGAGACAAAGCCCTGCTTTCAGGTTTCCAAAACTGCAGATTTTCTAAGCTTTTATTTATATATTTCCCAGTCTCTGGTATTTTGTTTCAGCAATGAAAAGTGGATTAAAACAAAATTAGTTTCAAGAAGTGGGGCACTAATGTAACTAAACATGGAAACAGCTTTGAAACTGAGCAGTAGATAGAGATCAGGCTACAAAAAGGCCCAGAATTCTGTGATTCAATATGGATCATTGTGTCGAGGTCTCAAGATGAGGAAACTTAACCACTCTATTCGGATGGAAACGAGGATGCTGTAGGGGTCATCCTTGTCATAAAGCACCAAAGAACTGTACTGAACCATGCCCATGTCCTAGACCTTTGTGAAGAGCAGAAGGAGGGTTTACCTGAGAGATTTTCTAAATTTCAAAGCTTTCTGACTGCCACATAGGTATTGTTGGCTACTTTAGTGAGATTAACAGTAAAACTTGTGAGCAAAAGGAAACAGACTGAAAAGGCAACCATCAGCCTTGAAAATTTGTAAGGGTGCAAGTGAAAGACTGCTTGCAAAAGAAGTTGGCAGGGATGCTAGTGCTGTGTCAATGGGAAACAGCCTTGAGATCCTCCTTCCTCTACTCCTTCCCTCGTGCAGAAAGCCCCGACCTGCATACCTAGAGCAGCACGATACTTTTAAAACAGAATGGACCGCTGACAAATCTCTATTTCCAACGAACTGGTTCTGTACAAAGGTGATGACAGCACATTGGGGAAAGGACAGTTTCTTCAAAAAATGGTGCTGGGGAGACTGGGTATCCATGTGAGGAGGAAGCTAGAGCTCCACCTTTCACTGTTTACAAAAAGAAATTCAAAACTAATTAGACCTAAATGTAAGACTTGAAGCCACTCCAAGGAAACAAATGCTCATGACATTGGACTGGCAAAGATTTTTTGAATAAGGACCAATAAGCACAGGAAGAAAATAGACAAATGGGATTAAACTGAAGCTTTTACACAAAAGGTGGAGAAAAATGAAGAGATACTCTATAGAATAGGAGAACATATTTGTAAGTTATACATCTGACAAAGGATTAATATAGAAGAAACTAAGGCAAAAACCAAATAAAATTTTTAAATGGCCAATGGACTTGAATAGACATTTTTCAGAAGAAATGTTGAGCAGGGATGTGAAAACATGCTCATCAACATGCATTAGGGAAACACAAAGTGAAGCCACAATGAGATATCACTTCCATTCAATTAGAATAGCTGTTATCACAAAGATAAAAGCTAAGTGCTGGAAGGATGTGGGGGGGGGAATGAACCTTTAACACTAAAATCACGAGAAACAACATGGAATTTCTTCAAAAACTTAATAGAAATACCATATGCCCCCATCCTATGACTAGGTATGTTCATCTGTGCTCCCATGTTTATGACTGCACTATTCAACTTAAGTGGATGAATGGTTAAAGGTGATTATTCACAATACAATTTTATAACTGAGTAGTACTGTATCTTTTCATTTGCAACAACATGGATAATCCTGAAGGACATTACGTTAAGTAGATGGACATAAGACTGATCTCATTCATCAAAAGTTACTCGTTGAAGTAGAGAAATGTCTGCCAAAGGCTGGAGAGGAAATTCTGGAAAGAAATAGAGAAAAAGCCTCAAAAGTTACAAGTTACAAACACATGACCATAGCCATCTTCGCCAAAATCTTCAGACAAATTAAGTTCAAAAACCAAGGTACTACTATACAGAGCTAGTCTGAGAAACTTCCACGGACCAACCACAGCCTTCCATAAGGGTGCCCTGTTCTCTGAATCACAGAATGGGTGTCTTTATACTTCATAGTAAATCTAAAACATTTTTGAATTTGCCAGTACTTTGATAGTTGTCAAAGTTTACAAGCACTCCTGCATAAAAGGGATTGCATTAAAGTGACAAAGTTCCCCTGGGTTGCAATCATTTTCTGAGATGTGTGGATAAGAAGCAGTAGTGATGGAGTGGCTATGCTTCAGCTAAAGCATCTATTTGAAGAAAACCTCCAATGCAGAGAAATGAGCAGCAGAGGGAAGAAATCAATTGTTCACTGAATGATGCTGGTGGAGAGAATAGCCCATTACTCACCTTCTCATGCATGATGACAATAAAACCTACTTTCTCCCAATACATGATCTAATAATGAGCTAATAATGGATGAGCTAATAATGGATCTGTAAAGTTCTTTCAGGCCATCTATGTGGTCTGCTCCTTCAAGTTATACCCACAGAGAGCTCAAAGGGGAAACAAGGAATCAGGAACACAGTCCTTCCAAACAAAGTGAGCCTTGGCTTTTTAGTCAGACATTTCAGGAAACGAAAGGATCGACACTGAAGTTCTCTTCCAGTGCAGAGACTGAGGTCCTGCCCACACCTGCTAGTCACAAGGACACGTTCTATTGCACAACGGCAATCTGTTCACGAATACACTGTCATGTGTGACTCTCAAGTGCTGTGGGGTACATATAAAAGGCCTGTCTGAATTCAGTTTGAAATGAGATGTACCTCTAGATACAAAATGGCCCCAGATCTCTAAGTTCCAAACATTCATGGTTAAAGGCCACCTGGCATTATATATATCTGTATGTCATTACCCACTAAGACCTCATGGAAAAGGAGATCTTTAAGCTTCAAGGGAAGCTGGGAAACTTAAGGCCAATTTGAAAAGCTTGAGTGAAGGAGAACTGCCATTTGGTAGATAAATGGATTATCCAAGGTCACCATGGTTTAAGAAGTTGATGTTGAAACAGAACATAGCCACCCAGAGGCTATGCATGGGGCAGAGAAAGATGGAGGGGAAGAGAGGAGCTCAAGTGCTGAGAAATGGCTGCACCCCCATTGCCTGGTATATTCAGTCACACCCACACCCCAGCAAGAGCTGGTGACTTTTGGTGCCCAGCTCTACCTGGTGACAGGGCATCACCTGCAGATGGACTATTGTTTTATGAGTTACTCTGAATCTCACAACTGCTGGCTTCTAGACTCACTTCACTGAGCACGGGTCAGACATGAGGGTCCTTAATACCTGAAGGACCTTAAGTGTAGTGAGGTGCTGACAAATTTTTATGGAGGAATTTGTACCAACTCTTTCCTATATTAAGTGACAAATTGTGAAGGAATATATGAAGACTAAAAAGTCGAAGAGATATTAGTTCCCTGCTAGTGCTGTACAATCTCCAAAATATCTCTGGATCCTCAACAGACACTGTCACTGGTAGTAGCACCAATACCTTCCAATCCCAGGTTCCAGACACCACAATCTCTCATGGCCTATAGTACATCTACTTCCCCAGTCACTATGCATGCTGGGCATGCAGGGGCCAGTAAGCAGCAACCTGGACACCATCCAACAAGTTACAGACCCAAGACCTCCTTTCATTTAAACTATAGACAAATGGCCATGAGGTATATAGGATAAGAACAAATGATTAAGACAGCTTTGATTACCTTGGGCCAGTCTGTGAAACAAGAAAAAGGCCTTCTCCCTACCCGTGTTTCATATTCAAACTTCATTATAACAATTTTAAATGGAGTTGCCAACGTCCACTTTGGTCATAGGACATGTATTCAGTGGTTCATCCGTCACTCAGACAAGCTCTTTCCAACAAGCCAGGTGACTGGTTCTTCAAGATGACTGAGTTATCCACTCCCATGAGTGGACCTCTCACCTCATTTCCCATAATCTCAAGATCTTCCAAGCAGGACCCCAAACAGCCATACCCGCCTCACTTTGCCCCTGTGCTGTATGGGATAGACATAGCACCTACAAGGCTACATCTCACAACAGCCTCAACAGGATGGATATATTTCTGAGCATCCAGCTAGACAAACTGAGCATGGTCAGACAGAACGCTACAAGAAGGTATTTATTTATGCCATAGTTGGTAGTGGCACTGCAAGACACCTGATCAGCCTATAGAACAGCTTGTTCCTGCAGGCAAGACTCTCCAACAACCACTTGCCCAGCATCATGACCTTCCTTTCCATGCCTTCCTATATCATGAAGTATTTCAGGAATGGATATAAAGTATATTAGGGTTTTCTAATTTAAGCCCTACATAAAACAACCTATATGATGGACGATACCTGTATGTTTGAAGAAAATGCCTATGGAAATACTGGCCAATGTGAAAAGAAAGTTCTTGGATAGTCCTTTCCCAAGACATCAATGATAAATTGAAGCATTTGTCTATCAATATTAAGATGGTCATAAATCAGCCACTTAATGCAAGTTTTGACCAAACTGGCCTATGTAATAGAGAGCAGAAGTTTACCATTGAACAAAGGCCTTGCTGCAGTGAGATTTGTCTTGGTGAGCATCTCCCCAGAGACAAGCTAAATATGACCACATAGCACCCAAAGACAGACAAAGGTCACTCAGATTCAGAGCCACACTGGGTTATACAACATGTGTCTATGATCACTTTATAAAAAAAAAAACACCACAGAACAAAAGAAAAGATTTCCCGGGAGAAATGAGACAACAGTCAGAAGTCCAGAGAGCTAAGTTCAAGTGGGAGCACCTGTTCTCTAGGCAATGCCCCAGCCTCTGACCAATCACATGGAAACTCCATGTTTTCTGAAAATTAGAAACTTCAATTCATCAGCATCCAGAATCTTCATACATTGTCCTTTCTGGAATCTGCTGAAAAAGAATCTTAAGCATCACCAGATCCTACATTGTCCAACAGCCATGGCTGACCCCCTCCCCCCGTGACTGTCATCTCCATTGCCAAAGGCCTGGTTAAGGACAAGTGCAAGGGCCACCTCTTTGCCTTTCTACCCAGCCAGGGTCCCGGATCAGTGTGTCTCTGCCAATAAGAATAGCCTGTCCTATACTCCAGTGGGTGTGATTTGGGGCCAGGAAGGCTTCCCAGCACAAGAAACTCCCTTTACACCACTGGTTCAAGTTGACTAGTACAATAAGAGGCAGGCCTTCTTTCATCTGGCAGTATGGTGAATAATGTCCCTTTATAATTGAAATGGCTGTATTTAATTCAGAATTCAGTCTCATGCCATATGAGAGAACTACCATATACTTAACCCACCTCAGCTGTCATGCAATGTACAATATTGCTAAGAACCACCACTGCTTCTGAGTGGGATTCTGTGCACAGCAACAGATAGGGAAAACACATCCTTTCATTTCTCCTCAGTGAAGATCACTGTGTTTGCTTTGTCCTGAGAGGGCCAGCAGTACACCCTTCAGTCTTATCCTTGAATTCCCAAGATTCTTGACCTCTGGTACAGTAGGATCTGCAGGAATCTCATTCTACTGGTTATTATACAATACCTCACTGGTCCACTTAAATATCAGCATCCCAACAGTTAGACTGATTAGAACTACCAAGTACTCTGAAAAACAGTGTTACATTTTGGATCTAAACCTACAGACTCAGTGGCTAGGATAGCAATGGTGCCTTTAGAGCATCCAAGGACATCACTTCCAACTTTGACTTCAAAATTGGTACAAACCTTTAAACTTTAGGGATCAACATCACATACAGCAATACTGCTCCAAACCATTATTTTAGTAGACTCTAAAATGCTTCGAGTTTTAGAGAGAAGTCAGGTTTCTGCCACTAGTCTGGTCCTTCCTACTTCTGCCTTCCCTTCCACATAGTCCAAGAGATCCATATTAAGATTCTGAGTGAGACCTCCACAAGACTCAGTGCATATACTAAAGACCCCTCAATTCCAGCATAAGTCAGTCCATACCTTCACCTGGAGAGGCCAGTTACTTTGGAAGACACCTCCAAGGGTTCTGCTATCCCTTAGCCTGACCTCCTGGCCAAGAAGCATCAAGTCACCATCTACAAAACAGTGTCAAAGACCACCAATATCAGAAGATAAACAGGAAGTAGGGAGAAACTAATTCCACAAGTTATATACTCTAGTTTCAAAAATATTTCAATATATGCTAATTTATTTCATTTTTTAAAATGGTTTGTGCTATTATCCATTTCCTTTTTGTAAAAGTATTGTCTATGACTCATACTCTTACACTGGCCATTCTTTTAAGATTATGGTACACACTAGTTATTGTTATGAAATTTTTTTCAGACTTGTATTACATTGAAATAAAATTTTTAAAGACCACTAATATGAGCCAACTGCTTTAAGATCCATAAAGGCATAAACTACAATGAACAAGTCTCAAGCAAGAGTAGGACAGTTCAGCTACAAGAACAGGTGCCTCCGATTCCCATCAACCCTAATCTCTACCCTCAGCTTACTACTGTGGGTTTCGTAGAGTCCAGTGACAAGCCACTTATTCAGGGAAAATGACTCCTAGTTCATAGATGGTTGGCTCAGTAATGTGTCAAACTGAACGTACTGCTGCAACATCACGCATGGCTCATTTGAGGGTTCCCTTTCAAACTATGAAGGGAAAGTCCACCTAGTGGGAGGAAGTTCAGTCAGCACACTTGGTCATCTCTTATGAGGGGAATGGAACCTAAGATAATCATGCATTATCAAAGGGACTGGCTGGCTGGCCAAAGCCTAGAAGCAGTAAGATTAGAAAACAGGCAACAAGGAGACCTGAGGAAGAGGCACACAGAGAGACCTATGGGACTGGCATGAATCAAAGCTTGTTGTACTGAAGGTCAGATCCTCTCAGTATCACAGGATCCACTCTGATCAAGTAGATGGGATGATCTTTCCAGAAAAGTTCAGCCAACTTCTACTCTTGGGTGCCCAACTGAGAGCATTTTCTACTTTGTGATCCTGATCTCAGCTGCAGGAGCAAATTGCAAACCCTCCATCCCTTAGGGCAACCAAACAGCCTCTGGTTGTCAAGGCAATTATATCAGACTTTCCAACCCAGAGGATTCATTTATCTTGTGATTGATACATATTCTGGAAAGGGATTTACATTTCTTTCCTCTATGTACCTGTAACACCTCTTTCCATGGCTTTCAGAATACCTAGTTTACTGCACAAAACTGCATGTAATTCTTCTGGAATGGGGAACACATTTTATACTGAAAGATGTATAGGATACAATTCCTTTTGTAATCTCAGAGCTGCAAGCCTGACATATGGGAATAACTTCTTAAGTGCTTGGAAGCACTACCTGGGAAGAGTTGCTGCTGTGTGAATTTCTCAATGGAGTGCTATGTAAACAGATACAGAAGTGCACCATCTGATCCCTCTTTGAGACAAGGCACATTGCTCACTAGGGATGATTGGACTCTAATTGTCAGGTCCTTCAGCAATAGCCCACAGCCAATAAACTGAGCCAGGAGTGAAAGTCCCAGCCACCCTGGCATAGAACAACATTAACACAAAGTACTTATTCAGGAGCTCACGGACAGGTCACGTACTTTGACCTAATCATGACAGAACACTAAACTGCCCATCTCTTTCCTTTTAAAAGTGCTGGGTGCTCGGCTGTGACCAAGGACCCCAAGTATGATTGTGGTGAGGAATGTTTTCCACTTTCAAACACCAGTCCAAGTCTACCCAGGACTCTTGAATCATACACTGCATGAAATGACTGATCATTTGTCCAAAGTCTCTCCACGCAAGTGCATAGACAGGTCCTGAAAATTCATTCACCAGGCCATGTATTTACTTCACAATGCATGTCTCACAGACACGCACTATCATGTGTGATAACCACAGTGGTGCATGTAGAGAACATGTGTCTGAATTAAGTGTGGATGAGATAAGCCTCTTGGCTCACTCACTGGGCCACTGAAGGGATTCACCTCCCCCAGGTATGCTGTCTTGTAACATAGGGAGATGTTATACTTGTCAAGGCGTATAGAACATGGTATTGATGAAGAAAGCAATACATTGTTGCTTAGAAATCAGTGGTCAACACAGCTCCACAAGGAATCACACCTAAATGTCAACAGTGCCCAGGTTGAGGAAAAACCAGCCTTTCAGAAGCCCTAACAATCTGCAGCCTTTGGAGTCTGTACACAGGTGCAGGTAAAAGCTCATTAGGATTTTGAAATACTTAGGATGTAAGTACCAAGATGAACAAGCCCAATCCAATAGCCAGAACCCAGTGGCAAGAGTAGAAAAATTAGACATCTTTTGCCTATCCTTGAAGTTTCCCCAAAGACCTTTCCTGTGCCGTACATTGCTGCCCTTCAACCTATGTACATAAACAAAGTGGGCAATGAACTGGTTGTACTGCTTCCTCTAGCAATAGGGAGGCTACTGTGTACCATCAAGAAATCCACCAGGGGACCAATGTGCCCATGCACCCTGTAGGCCAGCTGTTAACAGCTGGGTGCTGACTCAGGCCCCATAGTCCCAAGCTCTCTGGTTGGTCCCAACCAGGTACCCTCTTTGCACTAAGCTTTGGGTTCACTGGCTCCACACCTTCCACAAGTAGAGTATCCCAGCACTGACCATGACCTCCAAGGGGGCACCATTAAATTAGCCTCCACTGTGAATGAAGTTCTGAAGCCACACTTGTGTGAAGACTCTAGACTCGTCGACTATGATGCTACGATTGTGGAGAGAGATACTGTTGCAGACTGAGACAACACTATTTGGGGCAATCTTTAGCCCTTTTCCATAGCCGTATGATAACCAACCCTCAGTGTCTGACCTAACACTCTCATGACTAGGTAGAATGTCTGGAGTGCACTGTTTAGCTTAGCTGACTTCCAGTTTAGAATGTTACATCTAACCTAATAGAGGCTCCCCAGTCGGGTGTGGCCTACCTAATTTCTCCTCCAATCTATTCAGTAAATGCATCGTTACTGTTTGTCCTTTGACTGTATAAGTCCACACAACCTCTTCCACCATGGAGCATGTAATTCAGGGTCATGTGAATCCATGTTTGGGGGCCTCAGTCACTCATATCTGACTCAAATAGTAACTTTAGAGCAATAAGCTATGTTTTGCACTGACAACTGATTGGCAAATGAACCCTTTTCCTGCATGTGAACTTCAAGAGGAACACTGGGTCCCGATTCTTTTGTGGCAGAAAACTTCTCCGAAGACTGCTACAGAATTCCTCGAGACACAAACAATCTAACCTGACTTGCAACATGTTATATTTCTTAGCTATCATGGATTCAAGGAGGATAGGGTAGCCCTCTTCCCCAGTTTTGCTAACCTATGTATATAGATCATACATTTTTTTTTCTCACCACCTCATTAGGCCCTCAATGCAAGCAGACAAGTAAATCGAGCCTGTCAGGATGACCAAAGTAAAGGTAAGCACCTCTGATGAGGGTCTCTCGGCAACACCTCAAACCTGGCTGGTGCTTTACAAATTCTGCAGGCAAACTACTGCACAGCTGATGGGAACCCAAACAACTTTGCTGGTCAACATGGCCCAATGTTACAGGGGCATTTCCTGGTACAAATGAGCTACAGTGGACTCTCAAGTTATGACCAGCCTGACAAACAACTTGGGTTAATTAGGTGAATGGAAGATTCATGTGCCCCTTGTTATCTATAGCATGTAAGCAGGTAAAAATCCAGATCTCAGCTATATTGGCTTAGTTACAACGAGCCCTCGGGAACTGATCAAGTTCCTAAGTCAAGGTCCACTGTACCTACAAAAACAAGGGAGATGTCAGTAGCTTTTAAACTTTTATGCCCGGCTGAGGTGGCTGGGCCAACTGCAGAAGCTGCAATTGTTTTCTACTCATCCCTACAGTGGGTTGCACTCTCGCCTACCTGGCAAGTGCCACCGTTGTAACCATGGATCTGTGTGGCAACACTAGAGAGCCTGTGCCATCGCTGGAAGCCATTCCCTTCATTAGCACCCTGAGCCCTGCAAGCCCTGCCCTTCCACGTGACGAAGCCCCTGTAACTAAAAGAGTCTGCTCCACTGCTAATCTGTGCCCTTCGCACCTCAGTTGCCTCCCCACAGCATTTTCCAGGCTTCCTTTCAGTCCCAGGGCCACGTTAGTCCTCACAACCTTCCACTGCACCCCACAGTACTGATAGAGCTTAAGGACGAGAGCAGCAGACCCACCAAGGACAGCTCACCACGGCCTTGGAGAGGCTCAGCCTGGTGACAACACCCCAACAGAGCCTGAGCTTCTGGCTGCGGGGGAGCAGCCAGCCCAGCGACAACACAGCCATGAAAAACTACATTCCAACTGAAGCCCAGATGCAGAGAGCTGGGGCGAGGACAATGGGACCTGAGCTGGCCCTGTGTCAACAAGAGCTATGTTTTGCTTTTTGGAGACAAGGTCTTGTTATGTAGTTCAGGCTGGCCTCGAACTCCCAGGGGATCTTCCTGCCTCAGCCTCCTGAGTGCTAGATTATAGGTGTGTCCCAACACCCTGCAAAAGGCTATGCTGAAACAGGGAATTTAAGATACTGAAAGGCCTCTCTCACCGAACCCAGGACCAGACCTGGGGACTCCCATCAGTGTTGGTTTTAGAAATTCAGACCTGTCAGGGATGGACTTTGTCCTGCTCAGGGCCATTGGAGAAGAGGTCTTTACAAAGAAGCAGTCTAATCGGTAGGAGAGCGCTCATTCCGTGATAGGGAACCTCAAGACATGGCATGAGGCTGCATTCATGGCAAACAAGCTCATGGTCTCCTTTGCAATATCCTACATGCGAGACAAAACCTTTATTCTTCAAGTAACAGCACTTACAGCAAGCCTGGCACATGGAGAGGCTCAAGTATTTGGAAGATGGTGGAGAAAGGAATCTTGACCTCATTAAAAGGCAGCTTCAGCCAGGCCACATTCTTCTGAAGTCCCAGGACATCAAACATCATGGAAAAAGGCATCCTACACCAAGCAGCTCTATCACAGAAAGTCTGCAGCCATCAGCACCAGGCTGGTGACCTGCACAGCCAACTGGTTACCTGCCTGCTTCTCGTAGTGAACATCCGCCATAGTAGCCTATTCCTTCTGGCTACACCTAGGATGGAACTTGCCCTGCAAGCAAGCTCCACAACACTCGGGGGCATTGCAGGAAACTAAGAACTCATGCTCAGCCTTGATAATATAATCATTCAATGTGCATTATATTTTGTCTCAGTCTTGCTATCTGTATTTATGATAACTTGATAAAGACTTAAAAACTCATCCTCAGACCTTGCAAGGTCCAGGTAATAGATGCGCAAAGCTATCTCTGTCCAGAAGAGGGAGCACTTAGATTGGACCTTCATGGCTCATTTTCATACACTGATGTCCAAACCCATACCCCCAAGTCTGCCATAGGGTGATGCAGGCCACAGATCGCCATCTCCGGGCCAGAACCCCTACCCACCAGCTGCCCCAAGTCAATACTCTTTCAGCAAGAGCAGCATCTCTCTTGGCCAATGTAAAACAGGGGATATATTTTATGGTTACTCTTTCAGGAAGATGGGGGATCCAGTGCGTTCCTTCCCATGAGGACCCCTTATAAATTTCCAACCTGGCTAGCAACCCCAGCCCCATCAGTGAGCTCCTGCAGTGAATCTCCCATTTCCTGCTTCTCTGGTGAAATGTAGATGCCCCACTGCCTCAATTCCTAAAGGAGTCAGAAGTCTAATTTTTGCTCAGGGAAGTTTAAGGGCAGTCCCTTAGGTCACTTGGATTCAGGGCATGCTAGGGTCTCTCAGTATCTGCCCCAATGATCTAGGTATGAAGCAGAGTATCCCCCCTACACTAGGACACTCTGGTCACTCACATTCAGACCCCTGAGCAATAATAGTACAACTAGAAACAAAGGAGCCGAGTCACTCCCTTCCCTCCCTTCAACTGTAAGCACCACACAACCCAAATGATTATATCCATGCTTCTAACATCCTAAGAGGGACAAAATAAGTTTAGGGAGTCACAGTGCCCAAGGCAGATCACTGACATCAGCAAGAGACTGAGTGGGAGGCACCTAGAGTCAGAGGTGTCTGACCTTTTAAATAACGGAACCCTGAGTCGAGTCTTCCTTTGCCCTTCTGCCAGTTGCTACCACTCTGATCTGCAATAAATGTAACTACTTACTACATACGAGATGCATTTGATGATTCTTTCCCTCATCATACATGAGAACCTGGACAATTTTTGGCCATTCAACTGCAACAGTAAGACATCCAAGCCGGGACGTGCATGTTGAAGATATGACACTGAGCTGCAAGTTCTACCACAAGAATCAGTGACAAGGAGGACTTTCCAAATCCAGAGGGAAGAACAGAAGTATTTCCTTGGAGGTAGCATTAGCTTCTGTGGAGTTCTGACCCACCCAACCCCATCCTCCAGAATATCTTTCCACTTCCAAAGTTCAGGCAGGCAGTGCACAGGCAACCCACACTCCACCCACAAAGGGCCCATGACAGAACCCAAGGTGCACATGTCTGTTTCCTAAAGAACCTAGCTCAGTGGTTCCCTACACCAGGGGGAGCTTTTTACTCCCTGGAGAAATTAATATCTATAGACACTTTTGTCACGACTGGGGTACGGTCCCAACATCTAGAGCAACAGCCAATACTGTCAAGTCCTCCAGTGCAGATGACAGCTCCATCATGAAGAATCACCCAGCCCACAACATCAGTACTAACGACAAAGGGTCCCAACTTGCCACAAGCAATCACAGAAAGTCCACATACGTTAAAGCCTCTCAAAGCACACAAGAACACAATATGTGTTTGAAATGTCATGCATCCAGGGAGAGCACAAAGGATAACAGTACCATGCATGTTGCTGAAGTTTGTTCTACAGAGCTGAGAGCTGAGCCACCTTCCACCTAAGCCCCTCAGAGTTACTGAGAACTTTGCCTGTGGCCACGGGCTATTGCCTTCAAGGGTTAGGATTTGGCTTTGCAGGTAATGCAGTCTCATGTCATTTGCCTACAGAGATATGGACAATGCAGTGGCCACAGCAATGTCTTGCAAGCTATGACTGGAGATCGTCCATCCATTCCACTTTCTACCTGAGACCAGATCTAGAGTGTTGGGCCCAAGACTCAGAGCCTAGGAACCCAAGCTCTGATCTCAACTAAGTGTCCACTTCTATCAACCTGAGTTTACCATTTTGTCCAGAAATAAGTAGCAGACCAACTTGGTACAAGGACTTCCCAGGAGTAAACTCACTGGAATCTTCCATAGTTGAGGTACCCATGAAGTTCTAGAACTAACCCTTAATGACAATTTTCATATAAAACAATTCTATTTCTTTGAATAGGGTAACTTCAGGATGTTGCTGGGTTGTGACACTATGATAGTAAGACAATTCTGCAAAATGCGCATTTGAGATGCTGCAAGCAGACTCCCATCAAGGAGGCATCCTCAAACAGAACTTCACCAATACAAACTCAGGTCAACAGACCCTGGGAGACAGGTGAGATAACCTGCATAGAATCAGACAAAAGTGTCCCTGATCCATCACTGACAAGGTTCAGATACTTCTAACTTTCCTGAAGCTCAAAGGACAGACATCAGATCCACCAAGAGCCACGTCCCTGACCGAGAACATGTGGTAAGGGGAACATAGCAGACATGGAACATTAACCTGAATGGACAGACTTCCCCCAGAAATCTAAGTCGCACAGAATAAAGTGAGCCACATTTGCCAGCCAAACAGTCTCTTTTCTCTGCTCATTTTTTAATTCAAACATCAGAGGCAGAAATAGATCTGGTACAAAACCAGGGGAACAGAGGTGCTGAGACAGAGGTAGCAGTTCTAGCCATACAGCAGTTTCTAGGAACAGGCTAAGAGACATGCTGATCCTTCAAAGAGAAACTTGCCTTTATCCTGAGCAGGTGGCACCACAACCAATGAATTGAATTAGTAAGAATCTACCTTCCAAAGCACCTGACCCTGTGTATTTTCTGAGTCCCTGAACTGAGGGTGACTAAGGACACATCCCAGAGAGGAAGGACCACAGGTTAAAATCATGCAATGACATGCTTCAGTGTAAGTCATCTCAGAAAATTCTTATTCATTGAGCACAGTCACAGTGTATCATGTAGGTATATACTGAGAAAATCTTCATTAACCAAGTCCACATCTGGAAAGTGAGGACAAAATGCACAGCATTGGCCATTTAACTATCCTACTATGATCCATATCTGAAGATGAACTCTCAGGGATCATTCCTAAGGGCCTAGTAAAGGGTAAGTTTCCTTGCTTTCCATAAAACATCATAACTTTGCATGCTAGAGCTCTGGACAATTACACCCATCACAACTGATGCCACCATGTCCTTGGCAGCAAGAAATGTTCTGGATTTTTCCACTGAAGCCATCATAGGCAGACCAGACCTAGTATATGAGAAGCCTTCACATGTCAGACTTTGCCAAGGTATCTTCTGTCATGGACAGTTTTCCCTGGATGCTGGTTCCATTATCTACAATATTCCAAATGTGTGTTTAAATATTTAGGCCTTTGACCTATTTTAGTTTTAGTGATTGGTGAGAGAGATGGGTCTAGCAGACATCTAGATCTTGTGTTCACTTCATCCTTTAACAACCACAGAGCAGCTCTGGATTTCATCTTCTCAATACATTCTCATCCTACCACCCAATCAACCTCCCTTTAACAGTCTTGCCCATGGACCTTTGGTAATCAGATGTCCCAAGGGTTAGGCTGTGTGGTCTGTATGGGGCCATGGAGAGCACATGGAATTTACATTGCAAAGCCACCTAACAGCAAAGAGCTCACCCTATGAAAATGTGACCATAGGGCTCTGCAGAAAGCTGCTCCAGGGGCAAAGCTCAACACACTCAGAGTCCACTTTCAGCAACCCCTTCATGGGCTCAAGAAACCTGTATTCTACATGAAACAAATGCCTATTGCAGTGCCAAGACCCTGGTGATGCGGGAGTTATTTGTTGACTCCAGTTAAGGAAATTCATAAGAAACTGACCTTATCACCCTGCAGTCACAGGATGTTGGAGCCATGACAGACCATGTCTGGAACATGAGGGTAAAGAACACAATACACAATGCATCAGTCACTTGCTGTCCTGAGGTGACCCACATTTCAGTCTGACCAAAACACCCAGGTGTGAACAGGTCCAAGACAAAATTCTCCAAGTTACATCTACACATGGCCAGCCCAGTCACCAGGTCTAACCTGCCCATCAGCCACCATGGCCAGCTCCTAGCAGGACACAGGTGGACCCACTCCTCCTGCAGGCCAGCTTCAGAAGGGAACATCCTGAGACACCAAGCATGGACTACTGTAGCCATAACAAAAGTGACCAGCAGCAAGTCTGGACCACTGTGACTGCAGAGGGACTGCTGATGAGACATCTGCCTGCATGGTTCCGTTACAGCCCGATGCCTGGTGAAGCCCACCATCTCTCCAGGGCTTGCATACCCTCGGCTCTGATGACTTTGACAAGACAGTCAGTATCCGCTTGCCCCCATCTCCCCCAAGGTTAGTGAAAACTGACATTTATACAACTATGTTTCAGCTTTATAGACAAGACAGTTCCAGGCAGTTCTAACACACACAAGGCTAGGCAGAGTATACTTTCCCCAATTTGATGACTGTTGTGTGGCATGGTCATCAGGAAAGCAGCCAAGGTGAGTCCCTGGGATTCAGCTGACCCAGTGAATGTTGAGTCCACTCATTTGATGGGGTAGTAAGTTAGGAAACTCAGATTCAGAGTCCCCAAGTCATGGCACCAGCAAAGAGAAGGGATGTTTCTGGTAACAGTCTCAAATCCCTAGCAAAGCCCTCAGCATCACCTCTGCGAGTGCAATCACCATTGCTTCCAGTCAAGTCTCCTGCTCCTCTCACCAGGACAGCACAAATTGGCCTGATGAATATTGTTTCCAAGCCTGTAGCTGTCACCTGACCTTCAATAGCCCTGGAATGGGGGCCTCAGCCTTAAAATGCAAAGGAAACCCCCATAGTTGAGTGTAACAATGGATCCCAGAACAAAGGCCTAGCCAAGGCCTTCTCCTAGAAGTTCCTGGCAGGACAAGTCCATCATACACACAGTCCTGAGATGGATCTTGAGCTAGGCCATGGATGACCTTGAGACTTCAGGTGTCAAGGGTAAGGAATTTCCCTTTCCCCAGTGGAAGCTGCTTCATCCAAAGGAGTATCGGCTGGCAAAAATTCCCCATTCTGTTGGTTCTCTATCCAGAAGATTTTTACTTTGATATAATGCCATTTATTGGCTCTTGATATTTCTCATGCAATTTGAAATCTGTTCAGAAAGTTCTCACCTATGCCTATAGTTTTAAGAATTGTACTCATTTTATCTTCCAGTAGGTTAAGTGTTTTATAGTTACATCTTTGATCCATTTTGATTTTAGTTAAGTTCGTGGTGAGAGAGATGGGGCTAGCTCAGTCTTCTGCATGTGTATGGCCAATTTTCTCAGCACCATTGGCTAATGGCTGTCTTCCCACCAGTGTATGTTTTCTGCCCCTCTGTCAAAGATCAGGTGATAGGATGTGTCTAGGATTATTTCTAGCAGCACAATTCATAACAGGTCAGTCTTGGATAACAGACAAGTGGATAAAGAAAATGTGGCGTTTACAATGTTAAGAAATAAATCAGACAAGCTTAAATACCATAGGAGTTTTCTCATGAGAAATCCAAAGTATAAATTAAGAGTAAAATAGATAAAACAAGGGGATAGAGCTATTGAAAATGGGAAGGAGACCAAGAAATGAAGGGAGGGAGAAGGGCAAGGGATGTAAGGATTAGGATGTGCTGTGTACATGTACCAAGTACCCACAAGGAACATAGTCACTATGGTATCAAACATGTACTAATGAGTTTAAGAAGTCTAAGAGCCCAGCCAGGCAGGGTGCTCTGCAGGGCCACCCAAACTCCTCTGGAGCTGGCTAGCGCTTCTGCTCTACCACATCCAGCTCTACCCCCGCAGCTGTCTCCAGGTCCTCAGCTGTTACTGCTCAGCGCACTCAGTGATCCTCATGTGGGAATCGCCACCTCCCACCTTGCTCCTGGGAAACCTAAACCCAGACCCTCAGGTGTTCATGCGCTGGTGCACTCGCATCATGTGATACCGGAAGTGAAGGAAACCTTGTTCCTGGGATATGTAAACTAGTGAAAGCCCCCTGGAATTAGAATTTTTGCTGAAAAGGATTGTGAAGTCTCCACCCTGACTTCCAGTAGATACTAGTGCCCCCACAAAGGGTCAAATTCTAGTGAAAAAAGCCCCAGGCTGAGACAATTTCCTGAAAGGAAGAAAGGAGGGGGAAGGGACTTCAGCCAATGTGCTGCATCTTCCAGGATGGGAGGCAGAGGAGACGCCTTCCTCTGACACAGCACCCTTCTCCGGACCTAACAGCTGGAGTCCGGGGAAAAGAGAAGAGAGCATTCAATGATGGTGGTGGAGATGATGATGCAGACCTGCCTACCCCAACATGTACACCCCACTGGACAAGATTAGGCAGCGTTTCACATGTTAGATGTTTCAATAAAGGAGTCAGACTGGGCAGATCAATACAGGCAATTGTTGGCTGTTCACCAGTCAAACTCACTTTACAATGCCTTTCTGCACATTAAGAACTGCTTAAAAAGGGTTCAAGCCAAGTTCAAATGTGCTGGCTGCTACCTCGAGATTATAGCAGTCTGGCATGCAGGCTAATCCCGGCACTGGGGAGACTGAGGCAGGAGGTCCCACATGCAAGTTTAAAGCTGCTGTGGGCTACACAGTGAGACCCGATCCCAAATTCTTAGTGAGGACAAAATCCTGTACCCGAGGCCACACGAGTATGTCACAGAGGTCCGCTCAACACGATACTGGTTACAAACTAAGTCCCCTGCTGAATGTACAGCCCCCAACCAGGCAGCTCCCAGGAGCTGACCAGGTGCCAGGCTGCCTGCTCTGCCGCCAGGTTCCCCCAGACAGGAGTCGGCTGTGTTAGAAGGTTTATAAGGTTGGAAGGGGAATGTGTTAGCACAGGGTGGAGATTCTGCTGGAAGATGAGGCCAATGCAAGAAAGACTCCCCCGGCAGTCTTCAGACTTAGGACAGTCCCCAGGAGCCAAGGACAGTTTCCAGCCCAGTGGCTGGCAGAGGGGAGTTCCTTGGCACCACCTGGTGGCCGTGGGCCGGCATAACAGCAGACCTAGAGCTCAAAACTCCTTGGAAGCTTTTCAGCAATCGCCCTAAGATGATCCTGTGCACCTTGTAATAGTAAGACCTCAAGGTCTTTATCAATCTTTCCCAAGAAGAGGGAAACAAATGCCACCCCATTAGAGGGTGAACAAGAACCACGTTTGCATTTGAGAGTCAGATGCCAGGGCTGCTCAGAGGTAGTCTCTGGCTTGCAGAAGGCTCAGCAGCCAAGAACACAAACTTCCAGTCTGATTGCCAGGCACCTGCAGCCTCGGAAGAAGAACTTTGCACTTCACTGTCAAAGTGTTCAGTTGGGTGCCAATCCCTGGTGGCTCTAAGTTCACTGGCCACAGAGTTGTCTCCAGAGATAACACTTCTCACCAAGCTGTAATTTGAAGAACAAATTCACTCAGGATGGTGGGATACAGTACTTGTGTTGGGGGATGGACTACCTAGGTCAGTTGTAGGAGAAGACAGGCATTAAAGTACACTAAAAGATCCACCCCAAAACAATCATTCAAGGACCGCTCCATCCTCAATCTAAACTGCTTCCATTCCTGTTCCTTTATTCCTGTGTCCCAGAGCCGATATCCGCCCTTCTCCAAGAAAGCCAGCTTGTCAGCAAGCTTGATCTCAGCCAGAGCTTTGTGCACCTGCTGTGCTGCATGAGATGACGCACTTGAAAGTCTTTGCTTACAGCTTCTGGGATTAAGCCATCCTGGAATCAGGGTCTTGCCCCCTTGGGGCTAACCAGAGCCATATGGTCACAGCGGACACCTTCAGGCCAGGGACTACGTCAATTACAGAGCAACTTCCTGGGCTGCATGGTGAGGGGCAGCTACTGGTTTTGAACATAAGGATGTGAAGACAAGTGCAGAATTTGCACTGGAATGGCTAGTCCCATGGCAGGCACAGCTGCCACTCCCCCGGCTCAAGCATTTGTTGTTTGACAGTGTTGTTCACCTTAGTTGAATCTGGGTGCATTTGTGAATCCTGAGCATCACTGATGGCTCAATACTGAGTTATCTCCCTGGAATCCTTTAATAGGAGAGTATCTCCTGATTAGATTTAACCAGGAGTTCAGGTAACACCTGCAACTGTCCACAACTTCCTCCCCACTGCCATCTTCGGAGTGTGCCTGTGAGTGCCTTACTACCAGATGCACCCCTCCACTGGCCCTGTGTCTACCTTACAGTCATGCTGCCCCCAGTTGAGCTGACTCGCATGGTTTTCTGCTGCACAGCACAAGATCCTTCAAAGGGCTCCCCAACCGCGTCCATCTGGAAGCAGGGGAATGGGGAGTGACATTCACAGGAAGGGACATGCTGAGAGTCCCAGCCCCAAGTCCCCGAGGAGGATGGAGATGCATCTACCTCTGACATGGAGGGACGCAGCTGTCGAGGCTCAATGGGACCTGCGAGTCCCCTTCTGAGTCCCCTGTCCATGAATGGCCCTGGTGACCTGAACCACAAATACCACTGCTCAGGGGATGTTTATCTTCAGTGCTCACTGCACCAACTAGCATCCACCTGCTCTTCTTGGGAAGCAGCCTGTTATCTAAATACACCCACTGCTGACCACCTTAGGCGGGATTTGGGAAAGCTTCTGGTGAAAGATGGCAGGGAATCAAGAGTCCTGTTCACCTATTACACGGGGCTGACGTAGGCATCCAAAGTCTTCCTCTTAAAGTTCACTTTCTCATGCAAGAACCAGATGCAATAAAAAGGGAAGTAGTTTCTATGTTTCATTTCCTTCCTTCACATTAAGACAAGCAGTAAAGGGGACCAGAAAAACCAAGGGACACCGGAATACAGCATCCACCACAAGGTGCAGACACAGTCTGGCCTGAAAGCCCACAGCATTACAGTCTGACAAAGCCAACAGTTTCCTATTTCTCAATGGTTTCCATATAGGTTTTACACACCCCAGTGTACCCACAGCAGCAGACATGATGAACGCAAACAGACCAGCTGAGAATTTGGTAGCATCTCATGCTGCCAGGTGTGAGAAAAATTGAAAGTCTATGACAAACCCATGATGCTTAATCTGAAGTCCACCTACTCTGAGGTCAAAGTGTTTCATGTCAACTTTCATTCAGTTCCATTTCGTACTAAAGTCCAGAAGAGCAGGCCTGATGTGACAGACGAGCCTGGTTTCAGGAAAACCTGGTTGGCCTGAAGGTTGCCTGATGGCCCTGCCCAGCCGAACACTCCCCTGAAGAGCAGCCACAGCCCAGCCTTCCAGCGGCACTGGCACACTTGGCTGCAGAATCCTGGAGATCAGGCTGGAGCCCAGTCGCTGCCCACAGTCCCTGCCAACAGCGCATCTGGCCAGGGCACCTCAGCGTGAGGATGCGACATCTGTGGCCCTAAAGTCCACTCAGGACACTCATTCAGAAAATATGGGGGAGTCATCTGCGCCCAATGAAAAGCACAGCACCTCTTTGGAGGGTCAACTCTAGGAGTACTGTGCCCAGAAGCAACAAGGGAACCCCCTCCACCTATTTCCGGGGGAGGAGGAGCACAGACGGGCCACAGGAACCCTCTCTGTTCTGAGCAGCCAGCCCCTGTAGACCAGGCAACTTTAGCCGAGCCCAGAATCCACCTTGGAGGGTGGTCACTGGGACAGGACTCCCCTCTCTTGATGTCCCCAATTGCATCATGGGTCAGCTTATTGTTAGAATCCAGGTATCTAACAGCATTTGCTTCAGCTGTGTGCGGGTGCGGGAGACAACATTCTACCACGCCCAGCATGCCTGGAAATAACGGGAGTGCTTTTAGATCCTAGACACTAAGATGGGAAGTTTGTCTTCATTCCAGAAGTTCACCTGTCCCCACGGACACTCCTGTGCTGAGCTCCCAGGTGGCCAGGGATGACCGTTTAGATAAAACTGACATTTTCTAGGCCTGGAGAGAACCAGGCAATTCCTGAGCTCTGGGGAACATGTGTGCTAATACACGGAAATATCTGAGGAGGACAACAGCCCGCTGTTTGCTCTGCCCCACCTCTCAGGAGCACGGGGCTCACAGACAGTGCTCCAGAGATGGGGCTGCTGAGGAGCACTAGGAACTGAAGTCAGTCAAGATTTTTGTGAAAATCATCTTGAGAATATCATCCCATGGATGTACATATTTGGAAGAGGTAATCAGGGCTGGGCTGATCATAGGAAACTGCATCCAGCTCTGTGAGGAAGAACATCTGGGAACCTTAAGGCAAAACGATTTCACAGCAGCTCAAGTGAAGCCCAAATGGCCAAGAGGAAGAGAAATGTACATGTGGAGCTGCTCCAGGATTTGGGGGACCTATCAACGGAGAGCCAGTGCAGCTGCACATGCCTCAGCCTGAAGTACTTAGTGCCTGTCACGGCTTGTGTCTATGTGTCCCCAGCAAAGCCACATGCGTTCATTAGTGGGACTTTTCAGAAGTTGCTGGGTAGAGTGTGTGATACCAGATTACAGGTGTGTGCTAACTGGATTAGGCCACTGAGTGGATTGTCTTTTTGGGTGGGGCTGAAAGGATTTCCTGAAGATGGAGGCCCCTTGCTGGGTGTTGAGGGCATCAAGAAGTGGTCCTGTGGCCTGGGTCGAATATAAAGGGAGAAGGAATACAGGCTTGTTGCTTCCTGCCGCCTCTGCGATGCCCTGTCTGCCATGCCACCCTGCCTAGGAGCCAGCCAACTATGGGCTGAAACCTCAACAAATTGCGCTAAATTTTTCCTCCTTTAACTCATGGGTGTCAGGTATTTTGTACCAGCCACAAGCAAGTAACCAGGACAGTATGCAACCCATCAGGGGACCAATCCGCTCAGTCATTTCCAACTGGAGCTTTCTTTCAAATCCGTGGTAACTGACCATAAGACATCTATTTGATGTGAGAAGCTTGAGGCTTACATTCAAATATGGAAACATCTTTCAACTCTGATCTATTTTTGCTTCAAAGGAAGCCCTGGAGTTTCATTAAGACCATGTGCATTACACCATAGCAGATTTGTCATCATTTTGCCCATGGGCCAGAGACTAACAAATTAAGGTCATTGAACTCACCCAAACATTTTTTAATGCAGCCCAACATTCGGACTGTGGTGTGGGTACTGCTGGCTGTTTTTAGCCAGACCTACAGTGATAGCCTCAGCATCTGTTGGGGGTCCACTGGACAGCCAAATGGGGCCCATAAGATGGAGTTACTTTGGTTAGGGTTCAGAGGTCCATTTTTACATCATTTCCAGGTGCACCCCCATCCATTCCCAGCAAATCTCATCTACAGTCGCAGGCCTAACACCTTGATAACAGCCCTGTGTGTCCTTCGCCCGTCAGACTGTCGGGCCCTTCCCACAATTATGCTAGGCCAGGTCCTCAGGCTTTAACATGTTCCTGCTGGCTTGAACCACTGGTAATAATCATTGGGCAGCACGGCACAGTCCCATCAGTGGTGCAGCTGTCTCATCAGTCATGCACGCACAGCCCCAAGAATGTATTAAAATCTAGTTATGTCCCTAAGGTTCCCTGAGTGGGGCTTTAGCATCCGCTCAGAGCTCAAGTCCAACAGGAAGGACTTTGCATAAATCCACCCCCAACCCCCTTAGAATCTGGAGAGTGCACTGAGGGATAAGGGGTGGGCCAAGGATTTCTAAAGAGATCCCTGGGAGAAGCTGGCAGGACCCTTCTGTCTACTTCGCCCAGGTGGTCGAACAACTGGATTCTTTCATCCCTCCATGGTCATCTCTGACACCACTCAAGCTGTGTCCTCTGCAGAACTGACCACTTCCTTTGCTCACTCTACCTGTCCTCAGATCCCTGTTCATACATCTAGGGCTCCTCTCCCACTGACTAGGGCCTTTGCCCAGAAAACACATCAACTCCAAAAAGCTGCTGAGCAAGCTGTAAAGCCCTACTTAAGGGACTATTCATTTGCAGAACAGTTGGAGATTCTGACACTAAGCTATGTGAGAGGTATGCTATTTTCTTTCCTTTTACCATTGTTTGCTCTGTCAGGGTTTTTACTTCAGTTGGTCTTAAGCATGTGTAACATCTCATTTAATTAGACTGAATACTGTTCAAGCCTATGTCAAGCTGGTAGGCTCCAGATCCCCACACAGCCAACCCATCCGGATCATTTTTTGCTGTTTCTCTTGCCTCAGTCACCTCTGTATAGACCACAACATGTCATGTTTGGGATGAAGACATGAACAGGCAAGCAATACACAATGAAAAAGAAAAGTTGAGACAGCATCTGCCCTTCCAGGCCTCTATCCACAGCCCTCCAGGGCCGCATCCAGGGGGCAGAGATCCAAATCAGCACTAAGGCACTCAGGAGACCCCATATCTCCTAGGCAAAGGCCCAGCAAAGAGCTGCAGAGTGGGAGCTTCAGAAGAGAGGAGAGCAAGGAAGCCCCATCCTCCCATGCCAGAACAGTGCTGCCCCCAAGGCAGTCTGACACTTAATCCCCCCCAGTCCTGGGCTGCCTACACCTCTCACCTATCTGCACAGGGTCCCTCTATTTTCCGTCTTCATCTATGATTCTACCACTCCAGTCCTACAATCGAAGCTAAGCACAGACCAGATCTCAGCCCTGACTCCCTATATTTACTCACTTGACCCCTCATTTTTCCTGAGATGTATCTCCTTTACTGTTTCCTGATCAATAAGAGGGGCTGGGACAGCTACCACACTGCCTGTCCACTGTATAATGTACCAAGAACTGCAAAGAGGCAAACCAATCAGACATAGATTGGGAAAATTATCTTGGTGCTCAAGATTTGCAGAACTGAAAAGTAACTTGACCAAACAATTAGGATCCAATGTGTTTACTGCACTACACACCTGTGAGAAGGTACCTCATCTATCTGCTTCATAAACTGTCCCTGAAGCAGCCTCCTTGCAAGATGGCCTTTTAGAAAGAATCTTTGCTATCCTTTCAGCCAGCCAGTCAGTTTCTACCCCTGCCTTGCCTCTCAGTTTCCTCTGGGCACCAAGTGAACTGAGCCCATGTTCGAGTAACAGTTAGCTCATCTAAAAAGCTCTGAGGCCAAATGATGGAGGGAAAAGATTGTATCCCTGCAGGTCACATTTGCAGAGATGAGCAATGAGGTCTTCCTGGTGATCTTGCATTGCACATAGCAACCCAAATCTGACCAACAGCCTCATAGCCCACAATAAACATGTCAAACCGCGGCAGAATTTGCTCAGTAAAGTCCAGGCTGAGTACTGGGGTGCTGATGGCATCCCACAGTGATCACAGCCACCTGTTGCCCTCAAAGTGAGCCCTGGCGCATGGGAGAGGGGAGGCCTCTGTCACATGCTCGGCAAATCCAATGCAGAGAGATTTCTCATCAACGTGAGCTCATATCAGAATACAGCAAGTCTTTTCCACAGTGATGGAAAACTCTTCACACTGGGTAGAGTTTGAATGAATCGACCTTCAAAGGCAGTTGGGAGTTTGCTTCCCCCCCCCCAGCCTTCCTCCTGTGTTTCTCTCCAATTCACATCCTCTAGGGTGTATTTTGGGATAAGACCACCACTCACACTGAAGATGTGCAAGGGAGTTTGCCCCATGCAGAGTCCCTACATCTCCTATGGAAAAAGGAGCCACCAAAGTTCAGTCACAGCATCCACAGGGTCTTGGTGCAGAGGTCAGATCTGGTCTGCTCCACTGCTGCCCCCCCCCCATTCCACTCCTGAATCTCAGGCATCACCCATATAGGTCACACTGACAAAGGTCCAGCAAAGCCCTCTTCTGAGCTCTACAGGCTTTGCCCCACTGGGTACAGATCCAAAGAGCTGAGCAGTAGCCCCCATGATGGGGTCCAAAAGAGCATAGCAATCATGGAATACAAATAGTCTGAGGATGACTGCACAAGGCTCTGGTGCAACATGGAACCTGCTTCCTGACTGCACAGCACACCCTGACATCTCAGAGAAGGCCGAGACGCACCAGTGAGGACTGTGGGGTCCCAATCTGCTTAGTCATTTCTAGGAGTGAGCAGCCCTACATCTCAGAGCAAGTTCTGAATGCACATCATTAGGATCGGCCCCTCAAGGGCTCTTCGGACATCACCACAGCCCCTCAGAGCTCCCGACCACACACATGGTCTTGTGGCATTGTACACCAGCTCTCTCCCCTAGCATTGCCCCAGCCAGAGAAACTGACACCCACCATGGGGTTTTCAATTTGGCACATGAGTCTGGCGAGTCCTCTGTAGGCCACTAGCTTCAGGGCCTGTGTTCTGACTTCCCTGCCTGCCCCCCTACTAAACTTCAGACTGCAGGAGAGCAGCTCACGAACCAAACTCGAAGATCTGCTCAGACAGAGGATGCAGAGGTGTCAGCCTTGGCCCCCAAGACAGACTCCTTTTCTGGGTTTGAAAGCCAGCTGAGTGCCATGCAGTCAAGGGCTCCAGCAAAGCCACGTTTGATTCTCCAGCTGTTGCAGGAGCCCACCACAGCCATGTAGGACAGAGCCTATTGCACCCAATGTGCCAATTTCTACTTAATTGGCCCATATCCACCACCCCCCAGAAACATTCAGAATGCCCTGCAACGTATTGGCCTCTACATATGACTAGATCCTCAGAGGATTGCATCTTGCAGGAAAGTAGCGAGCTCTACTTTGGTATGGAGCCTGTGCTCATTTCTCTGGCTCTACTACTAAGATGATCTCAGGAGAAAGGATGAGGCTCCAATCCTCCACCCTGACCCAAAGTATGAGGAGCATATGAGGGGAGCTTGAGGAGGAACTGGCCCACACAACTTTGCTTGAGGGCTACCACACAGATGACACAGAACAATGCCAGGGCATACAAGAAATGTGAAGTCATTGCCTAGAGAAGCTTCTATTTCCTGCTGAAGGAAACTGGGTTAAAGATGAAAAAGTCAAAGGTCAACATGGCTCCCTCCAGGAGTGGGAAGGGGATATTTTCTGCTCCAACAAACATGAGAGCTGGGTTAGTTCCTATCCTTTCACCCCAGCATTCCTAAATAGATTCCCATGAGAAACGGGAAGCTTTTCCGAGAGCTTCATGCACACCATCTATGAAGGTGGATTGTGTCGATTTAACACTCAACTAAATTGGCTCAGCATAGTTCTGGGTATGGAAGATCCACCCTAGGGAGGATTATTGCCAAACTGGTATAAAAGGGAAACAAAGGAAAGACTGCTTTTATTTCCTTCACAGGAGCTTCTCTGGTCCTCATTTTGCACCTTGAACATCATTCTCCTGGCTGTCAGTGCAGAGCCTTCAGCCTTTTGATATGGACTTGCATGAGACACTATATGAGCTCCCAGCCTTTGAGTGGGATCTCAGATCCCCAGTGCAGACAGACCTTTTGCCCTCTTCCACACCGGATTCTGTGGGAGGTCATCATAAGCCAATCTGTAAATGCTTATTTGTATATCTGATGTCTTTCTCTAGTAAACACTGACTGATACACCATCCTTGATACTGGCACTAAACTGGGTACATACATAGGGTTTCTGAAAGTGGACAGTGACTACAAAATTTGGCAAAAAAAAAATGGTATCCCAATTGTCTTCTCTAATAGAGAGCAGCCAAAAATCTTGGTACTATGAAAAGAATGAATAATCTAGCAACAAGGCTTCCTGAAACAGATTCAAATTCAGAATTTCAGGATAAACTTGATTTCTGGTTCTCAAAGTAACTCCAATACCTTTTCCACTTGGGATCAAGAATATAGAAAACACCAGGGATTTAGCTCAGCAGTTCCAGCGCATGCCTCGCATCAAGTTCGATCGGGATCATAAGGAAAAAAAAAAAAAAAAAACTTTTAGTGGCACAGCAAACTCTTATACCCAGCCAGGACTCACCTGGCTTTAAGCCTGCCCAGTTTCCTAATCTCTAAGCTGAACCCTCATGGTTAAGGAGATCCAATTCCAACTACCCGGCACTCATCAGCCCATTTCAGCTTTAGTCGTCAAAAGTGATCAACACGGAAAACGTACCACCTTCTGCCTTCTAAGAGAAGGCCCCAGGCCCACCGACTTGGGCTGGGCTGCTGCCACAACAGAACACAGGACTCGCTTTGACTCAGAACAGGAACAGGCAGTGTTTGCCCATGCAGCCAGGCTTGCGGACGATGCCCCCAGGCCCACTTTCCTGTCTGTGTGGTCCGGGCAGTGCAGCTCTCAGCGGGATCTCCCTGAAAGAACAGGCACTCGCCAAGATCTTCGGCCGTCCCTGAAAACGACAGCGTGACGGGACCCTCAAGCGGTCGTCTCCAAGCCAGTGGTGGCTACTTTTGGTGTCCGGATAGATTTGTATTGGGTGCTTCATGTTTTCATTTTGTGTTTGCAGAGTCCGAGTCCGGACCCGTCAGAAAAGTGACAAGAAAAAAGCAAACAGGGATGGGGATTTAGCTCAGTGATTTCGCAGCCTGCTCTGCAAGTGCAAGGACCCAAATTCGATTCCTGGCACCAAAACAAAAAAAAAAAAGCAAAAAAAGCAAAAAAAGCAAAACTGAAAACAGACATGTTAAAATTCCTGATTTATATTCAAGTTGCAAACTCTCAGGTGTGAAGGGACCTTGCATTATGAACATTCGTAGATGCAAACAAACCTCTACAAGGCCATTAAAAACTATTCTGTTCAGCTGTCACCATGAATGGTGTTTGGAACAACCTTTGCCCAGTTTGTTCATGGATTTGAGAAAATGGGTAAGGAGTCCAAAGAAGGTCTTCAACTTAATGACCCTTAGCTAGAAAGTAGCGTTTGAACTCCTTGCTATGCAACACAAGGAGCTCACCAATGAGGGCCTGATGGAATTAAAAGCCCAGTGAAGAGAGAACCAAGAGGAAGATGTAACTGAAGAACCAGACATTAACACAGGAGATGGTAAGAGGGTTTTCTTTAGAGGCACTGTTATGAAGCACACAGCACCCCAATATAGAATGTACAAAGGCTGCAGCAGCCATTTAGAATGCCACCCAGTGCTAGAGTCATCTGAGAACAAAAAGCTACTACTCACAGCCATCATTGGATCATTTTTTCAAGACAGTAGACAGAATTGAATCAAAAACCTTGTGTCCTCAACATCAGGTGTGGGCCAGGTTCCACCTTGCCCTCCATTCTCCTGTTGATCCTTCAGCTCCACCACACCTACCTACCCTTCGCCTCTAGTAACTCTGGCCAGTTCATTCCATGCATGCTCTATACGCCAGTTGTTGTATGGTACTGTGCCACCATGTTAGGGTAACTGTAGAAGTAAAAATATAGCATTTTTTGTGGTTGGCTTTTTTATGCTTTACATTGTATATTTGTGTCAAAGGTATATTGAGACTCATTTTTTCAGACTTATGAAGGAATCAGACTTATAAACCAGTTCTGTCCTGGGGGAACATAAGTTGGGGATTTACTGTAGTGGATTATCACGCCAAGAGGCCAGCACAAAGTCATTTGGAGTGATCAAATGCAATGGGAAGGCATTGTGTGTTCTGTGCTGTGAAAAGTACTGCAGGTCAAGTGCCAGTTGCATCTGACACCAACTGCAAGTGTTGCCAAACTTTGAAACTGAAAGTTTCTTGAAGGAAAATTGAGGCGATATTCCCAGTTTTTTGGTACCAGAGATCGAACTCGGGACCTTGCGCTTGCAAGGTAGGCAGCGGCACCACTGAGCTAAATCCCCAGCCCTCCAGTTATCTTAGTTTTTGCAACTAGCTTTTTAAATCATTTGACAGCTGCTAGCTTTCAAATTTCACTGCATAGCAAAACACGGTAAGCCCCTGATGGTGATTTTATCAAAATGGCCATGTGGTCTGGGAGTGATTCCCTTTGTCATGATTTCTCAAAAAAGGATAAAATTATACAATGCATCTCCAAAATGCCACTTAGCAGAAGTGTTAAAGATTGAGTTCTGTGCTTGGCAAGTGTTAGCAGCTCACCGCTGTGAGTTTTTGAAAGGCCTTGAAAGTGGGCAGCTGAAATATTTTCCAAATCTAAAAATGCATTTAGAAAATTCTACAACATTCGCAGACAATCCTCAAGCCATCAGGAATCCTACAAGAAGTTTTCTAGCACTGTAGCAGCTGCAAAGGAAAATTTTAGTAAATTTGTACAGCTCCATAAGATGGAGACAACCCTGCGTTTTCTTTTCCAGATAAAGGCACATTTGAAGAACTTGATCTTTCCTGCTTACACGACCGGTTAGATTTTGGAAATCTGGGAACGGAGCTACTGGAATTTCAAGAATGCTCTAGCTGGAAAAATTCTATGACCTGAGTAAAACTCTTAAGTAGTGAAGGGAGGACAGGACAGCGCAGCTGGTAGTTCTTGAACTGAAATGTGGAGTTCTCTGCCAAGTAATTTTAAGTCAATGAAAGCACTTGAGATTGCTTTTCTTACTTTGTTTGGATCATATGCTTGTGAGCTGTTTTTCAGGTCTGAATTATACAAAACTGACAACAGATGACCGAGTGCTGCTCTCAAACTAATGAAGTTAGTCAAAGTTTGACAAATTATCAGCATGCACACAGCAGCAAAGATCACATTAACTGCACAAAAACACACCAAATACAAGCTTACTCATCAACAAAAAGCTATTTAATCATTGAGAGCCATTTCTTTTAAGACAAAAGATGTTAATTTTCTAAACTAAAGCCTCAGTGTTGAGGTTAAATTGCAGCATTGGCATTTTGCAGTAAGTGGGTTTGGGGTTGCAATGTGGCCAGTCTCTAAAAGGTTCACCATCACTGCTCTAAGCTTTCCAAGACTTCAAAAACACTACACTGTTCTCTCAAGCCTCGCAGTCTCCAACACCCAAGACCTGCTCCTTAGGCTCCAGCCTGAGTAACCTGCTGTGAAAGTCCTGTCACAAAATGACATTCTGGACTCGACACACCTCTAACCTGTCAGCGGAACTTTGGTTCTACCTACCTTCTGCACTCTCTCCTCCTCCCTGGGAGGCCTTTATTACACCACTAGTTTATAAAGATGGGGCTCCACGGCCATTTCCACCAGAATGGCTTGCCAGAGCACACCCAAACTCACTCAGCTTCCTCAGTTGCTTATAAACCATTAATGCTTTCATCCCACCCACCCTGCCCAAGTAATCAACTTCCTTCATGTGATAAAATCCTTGCTGGAAGAAGTCAAGTCTAGCACTAGGCCCTAGGGCTCTTCGGAGTCATGAGCATGAACTGGAGCCTTGGCCTGCCCTGGCCTTCACTGACATGTGCTGAGCATTCAGCGCTGTGTCTAACGTGGTAAAAACTTATTAACAGGTGTGCAGTCAATGTTAGTTTCTGCTCTACACCCTGAGATGCATTTTTCAGCACCTTATCCTCAAATCTTATAACTCTGGCATTTACAAATTAGATTTGAATGTCAGTGTCAAGTGGGAAACCTGTACAAGTTCTGTGCCCCATTACATCAATTCATCCAAGTTACCTCCCCATTCATATCCAACAAAGTATGGTACCTAGGCTTCCTGTACAAAGGATCAGGTTAAATCTTTGGGTGCACTAAATTCTAGAGGAGCTAAAAAAACTCAAGAACTGGGAAGACCAAATATATTACTTGCTAACATGTAAAGTGATTTTGGTCAGTGATTTTGATTTGCCTTGAGAATGGCAATATGTATTCTTAGGGCCAAGATACCTCTTTACAGGTTAGAGTTTACCGATACTTGAATTTCTTGCCTACTATCCATTAGTATTAATTTGGATAAATTCCCTTTAAAGTATAACTTAGCTCATTGTCATTAATGAGCCATCCACAGAGGGAAGTGGTTGAATTGCTACCTTACCAGATGTAGCATTGTGAGAAGTGAGGGAGACACAGGTGTCGCAGTAGGTGGAGACCAAAGTGCTTAGAACAGCTGTGCATTCTACATCACGTTTACCCTAACTGGGGACAAGGCAGACACACGGTATGAACACAGCTCTGGGAGGAAGTGTCAGGGCACACGTTTAGACAGCTAAAGCAGCATTGGTCCATCTAGTTACTGGGACACATCCTGCCCCAGAGTAGACACCCTAACAATGCTGTAACCTCAGAAGCTGAGATAGTATAGGCAGCCAACTTAGAAGCTAATATAACAATCAAAAAGGACTGGGCCCTCAAGGAAGGTCCACAGAGTAAACAGACATCAGAATTATGGCTAGAGAATCATCTAAAGAGCTAGGCCTCAGGATGGAGATGCAGTAGTCAGGCCTACAAGATCAACAGCAACTGGAGATTACACTTTCACAGCGCCACCTGGTCCAGTGGGCCCAGACAGGCATCAGACACTTGGGTAAGAAACTAGAACATCTGGAGCCATTCTCCACTCCCAAAAATGCCTTCCCATATCTACCCTTGCTTCATGACTTATTTCCCTATTGGATCAGTATTAGCCACGCAGCTGTGCTGTACTTGGAATCCTATAGTTGATTATAATCTGACCCACACCTTGTACCCCCAATTATGGTTTTGCTGCATAAATTGCCCTTCAACAAAGTCCCTCAGTGGCCACCTATTTGGGACCCAGGAGCTGCTATTCTGTGCCCAATGAAACCATCTTCTTTGGCTCCTGACATTCCTCAATGTTGTGAGACTAAGAACTTGGCATATTTGATATCTAACAGGTCAGGAGTTATATTTTCCCTATACCATCATGGCCATGAATCTACATGTGCCCAATGTTTGTGACTCCTCTAGACTGGAGCAACTTGAAATGCAGTGAACCTATTGGTACCATCATGGACATGGGCTGTGTAAATTTCTCCCATGGAAGTAATAGTCCAATTATATCTTTGGCGAAGACTGACCATGTATTTAATATGCGACATCTTTTGGAAAAGTTAGTCAAATACTACCAAAAAACCACCCAGCTATGCTAGCTATCCAACTTAGTGTGGGAGGGCCCTCGGGAGCTGAGGTCACTACTGCTGATAACAATGGTCAGTTCTTACTGGTGCATCTGAGAGGGGCAGTCAGATCCCTAAGGCTTGTGGTCTAGCTTTTAAGTGACTAGGATCACCCAACTCAGTTGTCTAACTCGTTAGTCACCCCTGGAGGCTTCCCTGTTCCCTCCACAGGGTGTGCAACACCATCTCGCTTACCACCAATCAGTTCGAATATTGTCCAGCTGTTGGCCATCATCTGGCCGGTCACACCAGTACCTTCCAGCATTTCAGCTGTCCTCCCATCACCACCCACCCCACCATGATGGCCGTAGTGACAAGTCAGACCCGTGTCATGCCATAAGACCTGGAACCTCTTTCTTGGTGCGATGAGGAAAGACTGAACTTAAGGTTTTGGGGACTGGACCCTCCAAGAAAGGCCTCAGCCATTCCCAGGCCATTTCCAGGCCACACCAACTTCCTTTAGGCAGACTCCACACTTTTCTATCAAGTATCGCATCCTCTGTGCTCTTTTCCTTCATGTTCATCAGGTCTCCACTCTGGGAAACTAAGTATGAGGACCGAGGCCTGGGTTGACCTCTCCTAGGGACACAAGGAAGGAAATGCTATTCTTTCTTGGGCTACATGCCAGCATGCAGCAACCAGTTCCAGGGAGAAAGTCAACTGTGGTTGAAGTCTGAGTAAAGCAAATACACTTCAGGTGCAGTCTACAAATGAGAACCTGGTGAACTTTCCCCAAACCCTGGATCACATGCTTGCTTGCTTCTTTGTGCAAGCCTAATAAAAGAAGCACTACCAGTTTGAAGCTCTTCATCCACTAGAGGAAGGAGTCTCCTGGTCCCCTCTTTCAAATTACCTTTGAGTCTTGTGTCTTTAATCCCCATTGACCTGCCAATCCAGACAAATTCATAGGCTGGCTCCTACACAACTCTGCAGTCATTTCCCCTACAAAGCAGAGGACATTCCACATAGCACACACAGCTACCTTCCATGTACCCAGCTCTCAGGACACTCCGGTTCTTCCAAGGAGCATGCTTCCAACTAAATCAGGTCTTACCAGGGCCATGCTTTGCTCCTAATGCATGAAACATTTTCCAAAGGGGAGTAAAAGCTTACCTAACACCATGATTCAGAACTTTCTACAACTGACTTTCAGAGACCACCACACACATTGCTGGCAACGTCACCTCTCCCTGTGATATTTCTGGTTTCCAAGTTTTTGATGTTACAGAAACATACCTATGAACACTGATTCCTCAGTTAAGCTACTTCCTGGAAACATGTGAGATTAAAACTCATTTATTCAATATCCACAATGTGCCAGGCAGACACTAGGTACGTGGCTGATGTACAAAGGCCAGTATGCCTGACCTTGGCCAATCTAATACACAGAGGCCAGGGTTTCAGGGTCCCTGCACTGTGCACAAAACCACAGCATCTCCCCCAGCGCAATGCACAACTGTGATACCAACTTTCTGGGAACATATCTGCACCAGAAGGTGCTTAGTGTTTCAGTGGTACAGATGTACAGTGATATGACAAAGCCTTGTTGAAAACCAAGGGTTCTCCAGAGGTACATGATGGTGGTGCTACGTGATTCATCGAGTCTGAACTCATCCACTTCCAAACCTCAACCTGGACTCTCCCTTTGAATCTATTGTGAAAACAGACTTCAAAGCACAGGAATTGAGGTTGTTGGTGTACAGAAGCCCTTTCTGTCCAGTCCAAACATGCCACTGGTGATCACTGAAGCCCACCCACCTACGGATAAGTGGCTTGCTTCTCACACAGGACCTAGACCCAAGCCAGAGCATAAGTGTCTTCGATGTCACACACTTGTAAGTATCAATGGCTGCATCAGTCAGGTTGAGGAACCAGTCCCTCAGTCCAAGGGACAGGAGATGCCAAGTCAACCTCTAGATGAAACAAAGTACTCTGGTGACTATTTTAGAGGCTGCCTTTTAACTTTAATCCACTAAATTTGAGAAGTTTAGGCATGCTGTTTTAACTTGCCCACTTTGGACGTTAACTGATTGTCAACTTTGGAGCCAGGAGCTAGGATGGAGGCACCACAGCTACTTTGCAGTCACTTTAGGGACCTTCACCAGGCACATGTAGTGCCACTCCCTGCTCATTGATGCCTTTGTACCCTGGTTTGAGATTTTCCTAAGGGCAAGTGCCCCAGGAAGAGGTGGGCAAAGTTATGGTGCCCATGACACTCACAGGAGCATTTCTGCAAAACTCAACTGTCCTTGTAATCTTCCCTCCAAGAGGGCTCAGAAGCCAGGGGCCAGGGCTGTGGTTTAGAATAGGAAGGTAAGCCCAGGCTGAAACAAGTCGTATGTTCAAGTGCTCGCTTCCAGTCTCACAATGTGGCTGACAGGAAATGTAGTTGTTCCACACACAACTACTTCGGTTGAGGTCAACTGGAGTAGTGTGATCCCTTACCCATTAGGATCTGATGTCCTTTTAAGAGGGAAATTTGCAACATGGGAACAAGTGAAAGTGAAGGCAGAGATGAAAGATGTTCCTGTCATAGCCAGGTTAGATAGAATTGGTACACAGAAAGGGACTGGGCCCCGTCAAGGAAGTTAGAACAAAAATAGACATCAGAGTTGTAAGCTAGAGGCAAATCCAAATCCCAAGCCTCAAGACGCAGTGGCCAGGTCTGTATACCTCCCTACAGAAGCAGTAACTTGAAATTACACTGTAATTAGTGCCACCTGGTCCGGGGAAGTCCAGCTAGGCATCAGATGCCCAGGTGGATAAACAGAGCATCTGAACCCATCCCTTCCCAAAATGCCTTTGGTTCTTTCCACGTATCCTTGCTGCCTGACTCGTTATCCTATTGGATCAATATTAGCTAAGCAGCCATACTTTTCACCTTATAGCTTGATTATAGTTTGACCCACATTGACACTCTGCTGTATGAATTACCCCTGACAGAGAACTCACCCAACTGCCCATTTGAGATCCCTCCCAGAAATCTAGGACCTATTCTTCCCCTTTTTTCCAATAAGGACTCAACTTTCTCCACTGGTTCAAGACTAATGTTGTGAGACCACGAATTTAGCACAGTTGACATTAACGAGTTGGAAGCTATATTTTTTCCTATGCCACAAGTCAAGGAAGACCAAAGAAGTGCCACCGCACCAGAAGCTGGGAGAGGAGAGCCTGGAACATTCTCCCTCACTGCCTCACAAGGAACCAACTCTACCCATCCCTTAGATCTTAAGACTTCCAGCCTCCAAAACATCACTATGTATGCCAACGAGTTTTGTTATGGTGTGAGACCAAAGCGACTCCATTTTGCTAAAATCCACCATTCCCCTAGCCTCTCAAATTAGTGGTTAAAATGTGTTTGCTCTGGGACAGGAGACACAATCTGTAACAGGACAAGATTCCTAAGTTTATTACCCAGCCATTTGTTTACCCTAGAAGCAAATGTTCTGGGCCCGCTATCTATAGGACAATCTGTTCATGTGCTGGCTGTCCACACAGGGTGGTAGTGACTATTAGTCAGGATGTCTGCTGACCATCAGTATGTGACAGTGGGCCACTAACCTTTGTCCCCTTTTTCCCTTGTAAAACCTATACGTAATCCCCCTCAAGCCCCCGATGAGCCTAGCCAATCAGAAATCTACACTTCATGCATGCTAAGCGTCGACCAATCATTATAATTGCTAGATAAAACCTTGCTGTAGCTTCTATAAAAACCCTAATTCAAAATTTGGGGCTCTCAATCTTGACCCGCTGCGTCAGTGACAGTTGAGAGCCCCTGCTCGAGCTTGAATAAACAACCCTCGTGTGTTTGCATCGGAATCGGCTCCTTGGTGGTCTTTGGGGACTTCGCGATCTGGGCACAACAATGGCAACTGGGGCAAACTAATACACCTCTCTGGCCACACGCAGACTTGGACCGCTCTGGCTTCCCTGCTGGAAGAAATGGGTACCTGGACACAGGGCCAATGTGCAGCAAGTAAGATCAAAGTTCCCTGTTCCCAGAAGGCAGAGCACAGGTCTAAAGTGCTGACCTAGCCAAGGCATCAGGCTCACTCCTCCCCCTAGAAGGCACCAAGAATGGAGAAACAGGTGTCCAGCTTATTAGTGGTCCCCATGCAGAGGGGGGACCACACATCTCCCTGTGTGCGTACCTTGGAAAGGAGCCAGGACTGTCACTGTTCAGAGAGCAGATGTGGCAGAAATCTAACGGAAAGGGCTTGGAAGCAGCAGGGGCAGCTGCCAACACACCCTGGGCAGTACTTTGGCGCAGGTGCTGGCAGGTTTCTGGATGGATTTCTAGATGCTTCAAGGAGCCCCCACACACACTCAGGGATTGTGACAGCTAGTTAGTCCATCCATTGGATTAGTGTGATTCTAGGTGTGGCTGAACTGATTTACAAGACAAGCTCCATCCTGGGTGTGGGTGCCACCAATCAACAGACTGGTTGCCGGAATGCAGTGAAAGAGGGAAGGCAGGCTCCTTACTGCCTCTTTCTTCCCTGCCGCGCCACCTGCCTTAGAGCCAGCCAACTGTGGTCTGCAATCTCTACAGCTACAATAAACCTTTTTTCTCCTTTAACTTGCGGGTGTCGGGTGTTTTGCCCCCATCCCGAGAAAGTAAAGATGCTATATCCTTGAATTTGGTTTGGAGAAAGTCACTGGCTTCTCTTTACTGGAAAAGGTTTGAGCTGATGCTCTCCAAAGAGGCTGCATTTATACGCAAGAGCTTCTCTACCATTTGACCTCTGCTATGTCACCAGATTGGGTCAGAGGAGTTCCCAGAGCTGAAATATGGAACTTAACCCGGGATTTTTAAAAATAAGATTTCAGGTTTGCTGACTTTTCTTGAAAAAAATTCAGGGTGTGTCAAGCAGGGATTTTAGGTGCAGTGGGGGTGCTCAGAAATGAGACGTGATTTCCTGGAACAGGGAACGCGCCCCTTATGAAGAGATGGAAACCCTGGGGAAAAGCGGGCCCTCTCCAAGCAGGGTACACACCCACTGCACGGGATGGGTACGATCTTTTAAACATTCTTGGGTTCTGCTCTTCTCTTAGGGTCAGGCTCCTGGCTCCTTACTTTCTCAAGCCAATTTACGGATTTTCAATAGTCCCTGAGGAATCCAGGGTGTGCTGGGTCTGGTAGGAAGGAGCCTAAAAGGAACCACAAGAATTGTGCTATGGATCACTTTAGGTAACTTTGGCTGGCTCCTGAAGTTAGTCTTCTTAAAAGTACAATTTTTAGTTATGATTTCCTTGTTTCCTTTCTACCCATCTTATCTCTTCTACCTCAGTTGGAACACCGTGGAGACAGAATGTGGCAGACCAAAAAGTTAAACAGAAGGCTACCTTTCGTCCCTTTTAATAGCCATTTATCAAGCTCTGCACCTGACCAAGCATTTCTGACTATTGGATAAAACTGTACTAAGCTTGGCAGACAAGGGCTCTACACCAAACAAAGCTAAGAACATTTAACATGTGGATCCTGTAAGGTATTTCTGCCTTGTTAAAAGACAGCTTGAGTCTGAAATTTCCTTGCCTCTTTATATAGTGCACCTACTTCACAACCCCACGTACTTTGTGGCTATAAAATCACGTGTAACCTCTTACACTAACCCATGTCACCTGATTTGAGTCTGTGCTCAGGCACAGGCACTCACACTTGGCTCAAACTATCTTTGACATAGAATAACTGAAATACAAACATCTACTTAGCCTAAGATTTTCTAAACATGGTCCCAAAGCTTCAGCCTTCCCATGTGCTCGGGCCCCCTCTCTGGCTGCACCCCTCCTACTGGCCTTTGAACTTGGGTAAGTCATAACCCAAGGCCCTGATGAAAGTGAAGGCTCCCAGAAATTTTCAATGTGAGAGCATCAAACATCCCAGAGTGCTGGCAACTTAAGGCAGACAGGAAGAGGAGAGGGCAGGCAGGATTCCTGTCACCCCCTGCAGAACACCACACTTTAGGTGCAGAGCCTCAAGCCAAAGCGGGAGGGCACAGCCAGCTGCTGGGCAGATTGACAAGCTGAGCAGGGGACAGTAACAGCCCAGACCCACAGCTCTGGAAAGATTTGACTGAAGCAGTGTAAGACAGGCTTAGGTCCCCCCATCCCTCAAGCAAGAATGGTCAGCTATGGCTGGTTAGTTCTCAAGAGAATGTTCAGTGGATCTTCCTCAGAACTAGGTGAGGAACCCATAGGACCTGTTCCCTGAACTGTGTTATAACCAGTCTTGGTCTTTCCTAGCATTGAGTTCCAAGTACATCGACTGTAGAGGACCCTCACGAGGAACAGAAGCTTCTAACTGGCAGGGAATTAAAAGCTAGTGTATCCCTGACTGCAAGACCCACTTCCCTGGTGAGCTGAGTTGGAAACAAGGTATTTACAATAACGAAGCCCCAAGGAGGGATCTGGTAATGAGCTTGCGCAGAGGTGGGCATAAGAATTCACTCATTCTTGCTGGGATGAATTTCCAATCCAGAGGTTAACACTGCTGGTTTATGTAGGCAGGACAAAATTCTAGTAACCAGGCCTCTAAAGTCATAAGGGACCAAGGTGGGGCGGGGAGGGGGGGGGTGAGGGCATAGTTCTCAGCTTCCCCTGCCAGAGGGACAGCCCCAGAGCCAACTTCAGAATCACAGGTGAGCCTTATAATTCCACCCTGCATGATTCCACACTTCTCCCTCTCATAGCTGACGAGACTATGAACACTCCCTGGATCCAACCGGGGCCAGATGGAGAACTCCCAAGGTCTATTTCAAAGGCAGACAGGGGAGCCAAAGACCTCTCACTCAGCCACTTCCAACTGCGGCCCCCACCTTGCTCCCTGTTACTTTCTCCAGCAGCTGCTACAGGGCCCGTCCCCAGAAGCCCTTCCGGCCTTGACATATTGAGGAAGTAGGTTGAGGGCCTTGGAAATTCAGAACTGTCCTAATTCGCCTTCTGGCTCCTCCCCCAAAGCTTTCCTGAGCTTGGGGGTCCACAGAACTATGGTATATTCCTGGTGTGGAGATACAAACAGGGTCCCAGGCAATGCCGCTCAGAGGAGGAGACTGCTGCACAGCCCTCGACCTGCTCAGCGCTATCACCCAACAACGTGCCCAGCCAAGGGAACCTGAAACCCATTTCCCTCTTCCAAGTGGAAGCAGGCAGACCTCTTTAGCACAGCTGAGGCTGGTCAAGGTTTGTCCGAGTTACCCAATTCAAGGAACTAGTTTGCCAAAACACAGCCTGAAGGCTTCCCTCAAAAGCAGCATTTTGTTTAGAGATGCCTCTTTAAAAATTACCCTTTCGGAATCAAACGCAAGTTGGTGGGATGCTTTCACATTGCCCATTCTCACAACGCATGCAAGTCAGCAGCTGCATCCAAACAGTCTGCAGGGCCCTGGGCTTCGTGACAGGAACAAACATGGTCCCAGTGTCTCATGTTCCTGGGGATGGGGGATCCTGTCCTGTAGTCCTAGTGATGAATGTGTGACAGGCATATCATATGAGAAGTGTAGTTTGAGAAGGGACTGGGGCGGCAGCAGTCCCAAGGGAAATGGCAGGTGCGCTACTGCTAGGCAGACAGGTGCCATGCAGAACCACCCAGGAGACTGGGGGTTCGAGAGGCAAGGTCTGGGTACTCCCAGGCTTTAGAGGCCCAGGAGGAGTGGGTCTATTAAGATAACGGGGGCGGGGGGGGGGGCGGCGCTGAGAAATTCCTACTCTGCTACAACGAGGGGCTGAGGAGGTGCAGGAAAATCTGTCAGCAACAGGTTACAGAGCCCAGGCATGGTGCAGCTTAGAGCAGGGCAGTGCTAGCAAGAGGTAACCGTGCAAATGTCAGCAAGGCAGGCTTGTGAGGTGACTGGCTTTGGTGAGGGGTCAGGGCAGGGCTGGGAGAGGCTTCTGGTCAGTGCAACTGGACACATAAGGACACTGGTCACTGAAGGGACAGCCCTGCATTGGGGGAAAGGGAGGGTAGAGCTCATCTCAGCAGGACTGTGCTTTGGCTCGAGCAGGTCTGAGACAAAGCCAGGAGTCAGTGAATACACAAGCAGTCGGGCTGGTGTGCAGAGCTGCAAGTCACTAAAATGACAGATGGCTCTGCCACCTCAGGGCCTATCAAAGTGCTTATGTGGCCACTAGGGTGACTCAAGAATAGGCGGGCCAGCTCGCTCCTCTAAGGTGTGAATTCTTTACACCTGAGAACACAAGATTACCCGCAGGGCGGAGCTAGAATGCGCACCACGTTGTCCCTCTTCCAAGAGCTACAAACCACCAGGTTCATTGTCTTTAAACGTTTAAGTGATTATTACAGTTAACAGCTGCCCACATCCACGCTTTCCCAAGCTTCAACACAGAACAATTTAGGCTGAAAATAAGCATAAAGCCAAGCATTCTGCTGGGGGATTGGAAATTCTGGCTGAGTTTGCTTTGTAGTCCATTTTCAATGTCAACTCCAAGACTTTACGCACACACGTAGCTCCTTGCTTGCCAGAGCTTAGAGTGCCTTCTCGTTTTCTTAAGTCTTAATTACATGAACGAACTTTGTAAAGCTGTGGCCCTTGCTCTAGCAATCTCATTTTCAAACAAGTTCTTTCTCAGGGAAAGTAGTTACACAAGCTGCTTGTAGGTCTTGTTTTGCTTCAGGAATCTCAACATTTTCTAAGGCTGAACGTTTCTACGACCCTTCAGTTCACAAAACCACTTTCACACTACTTTTTGATCAAGGACTGGAGTCGTCCATGAGGCTCGGGATCCACTCTATAGCCAGTCACATCAGAAGGAAAGGAGCACAGACCAGAAAGCCAAAAGGCTGCAATAGAAAGTGGCCAGGGCAGGTGACACTCATTGAAAAGCTGACGCCTGAGCCCTCAAGCTAGCCAGGTGTATCTCTGAGCATGAATTTGATAGAAAACAGTCAGAGGCCCTTGGGGGAGAGGGCTCCTGCCCTCATACCTGGGCCTTCTTTCAGTACCAGGGAATCTGCCTGCTACAGGCTTTCCAAATAGCACCGAGGTCTGTATCACCCAAGGCCAAATATGCCATTTGCAACTGGAAGAACTTGTAGCCCAGGAGGCCTGCTTCAAAGTCTCACCCGGCTGCCACCAGAACTCAGGGGAAGTGGGGGAGGGGTGTGGGCCACAAAGCCAGTAGCCCAAAGGTGCAACTACCCAGTGGGGTCCTCCTAAAGCCCCAGATGCAGAACGAGACTTTCTAGCAGATTTTTTTTTTTCCCCAAACAAACTCAGGACCTTGGGCTTGCGTGGCAGGCGGTGAAACCATTGAGCTAAAAAAAATCCCCGGCCTCCTAGCAGATTTGATTTTTAAAGGAAAGTCGCCCTCTTCAGAACTCTTCACTGGTTTCAGAGCTTTCCGAGTTCCCCACAGGGGTTACCGCCCTCTTCACTTTTACCCTTATCCCCATGCTACTAAAAGGCGAGGTTTAAAGCACCAACCCCCCTTCGCCCTCGCTTTTCCCTCCAGGAGCCACTGCCCCCGACTTTAAAAGCACGCGCTTCCCCCCTTTTCTGCTTTATGAGAAATGCCATTGTTTTGGTTTTTTAGCACTCTTTGCTCTTGCCTTTTTAGCTTTTTTTCTGAAAGTTTTGAGAGAAAAAACATGCAAGCTCAGGCCCAGCACGGACCGTGCCTGAAGTTCTTGCTTCGCGAAAATGTGTCTCCTAGCTATGCTCGAGAGAGGAAAAAAAAAAACAGCACCCCCTTTCAGTTTGAAAAACCCACACTGGGGCTACAAGGTTTCTGCCAGAACGCGACGCTGTTGAGCGAACGCCGGGGCGAAGAAATAATCCCATCCCACCGGAGTCCCCGTGCCCCCAGGCCTTCAGCACAGGCCCCAAAGCGAGCCGCGCACCACACCGCTCCGGGGAACCCTCTCCAGCCGCACGCGCTCCGCGCCTCCCTTTCAAGGGCCGCGGCACAACGTCATTTCCGGGGCGGGGCGGCGGGGGGAGGGGCACGTCGTCCGCGCAGGCGCACGAGCCTACGGCCGCCGAGCCGAGCGCTTGACTATATATGGTCAAAGCTGGGGGCGAGCGGCGCCGGGGCCGCGCTTCCGGGTTCGGCGTCGCAGCGGCAGCGCGCAGGGCAGGCGCGAGTCGCCCCGCAGCCGGCCTCGGACCGCCCCCTCCGCGCCCGCACGCCCGGCGCCGCCTTCTGCCCCGTCCCCGGCCCCGGCCTCGGCGAGGTCCGTTCGCGGCTCGGCCGGCCCCTGGCTCTCGGCGAGCGCGGCGCGGTAGCAAGTGGGCGACGATGCCGTACGAGATCAGTGAGTGAGCGGCGGGCGGGTGGGCCTCTCGCGCCGAGCGGCGGGGTGCCCCGGGAGGGCCCGGCGCGGGGACCCCCTCCCGGGGCTGCCCCGGAGTTGGCGCCCGATTCGCTGGCGGGCAGGGCGACCCCGGCATCCCCGAGGGCCTGGCCCCGAGCGGCCCCTGCGCGCCTGGAAAGTGGCGGTCGCCCCTCCCGCGGCGGCAACAGGTGACCGGCTGGGCCAGGCCCGGCCCCTCTCTCCCCGCGGGTCCCTGCGTCCTCGCCCACCTGAGGGGCCGAGGCAGGAGCCTCCCCTCACGCTCCCTGGGCGTTTGTGTCTCCGCAGAGAAGGTGTTCGCCAGCCTACCCCAGGTGGAGAGGGGCGTCTCCAAAGTCATCGGCGGTGACCCCAAGGGCAACAGTTTCCTGTACACCAATGGCAAGTGCGTTATCCTGAGGAACATCGACGTGAGTAGCCCCTGCCCCACCTAGCTTGCTTCCTTCCCTGCCAGCGCGCAGTAGTGCAGCGGAGATTTCTTCTTCCCCTTCCGCCCCCTGAGGTCCCTGCCCGGGGCTTGGGGAGGGCCAGGGCCAAGGCGCCACGCCCCCTCAGCCCTGCGACCACACCTCGGGAACCTAGATATCTGATCCGGTTCCTCCAGGACCTTTTATTTCTTTGAGGTGGGGAAACAGGCTCAGATTAGTGCAGTCCTGAGAGCAAGGGCTGTAGATTTGAGGGACCAGACAGACCTAGGCAGCTGCTCCTTGATCTTGGGGTGGTTGGTGACCTGCTCTCTCTGAGCCCAGGTTCCTCCTCGGCAAAATGGAAATGGTGAGATGATGATATCCCACTTCCTCCAGCCGCCTTGGCCTACTGAATGAGCTGAAAAGCCAGGGTGCCTATTGCACCCTGAGCAGCTGGTAAATGGCTGTCTGCTCAGTCATGTCAGTACCCTCAGTTTCCCAGTGTGCACAGCCTGGACGAACACAGGCAGTCCTCTGGGCTCCAGCTTGATCTGCCTCTGTGGATCTGAGCCTCGGAGCAAAACAGGAACCAGCTTATTCCCATGAATCATTCTCTGCAGGCACTCTGTACCCAGACTGAAAATGCTTCTAGAGCCAGCTCCTCGGGAAATCCTCTCCGGCTCACCTTAACTCCTCTGCGGTTGTCTGAATGACCCAGTCTGCTTTTCACTCTCCACTTTGAGGATTACCCGCTTGGGTCTTGCTTCCCTCTCCTTGCCTGAGAGATGGTGTGGGGGTTGGAGCTGGGAGGTGCAGCGTGGCCACTGTAGGGGGGTTTCTTCTGTTCTGGGACTGGTGCCCATGTGCTTGCTCACAGGGGCGAGTCGGCTTCACCACATCAGCCATCAGTACCCTGGGTGGGCTGGGGTTGTCCACAGGCCTCACAACCGGCTGAGGAAAGCCGGCTCGGTTTCCATTTCCCGGTCTGAAGCGCTGCTGGCTGTGTCCCTGTCTCTGTCAGCCAGCCAGCGCCTGCAGCTCCTTTGCTGGAAGATGAAGCTCTGCATGGTGATTTCTGCCCTGCCAGGGATGCTGGGCACCTCACAGGAGGGAGTGGGTGGGTGTGAACCTGCCTTGAAGGTGCTAAGGACCTGCTAGTCACGGATTCCTAGAAAGCTGACCCAGTTTCCTTTACAGCCAGGGTTTGGATAGTAATGATCTAGAAGTCCCTGGAGAGAGGCCCCGAGGTTTATGAGGAGGTAAAAATGGACACTGCCCTAAGTAAGTCCTCACTTAGCAGTGTGGCGTAGGTGGTGCCTAAAACACTGACAGACACAGAGCAGTAGAATACTTGGTCTTGCCTCCAGCCAGGCCTCCCTGTGTCATTCAGTCTGCGTTCACTTCCGGCTAGGAGAACTGTTCAGGAGTCCTGGTGCTCTGCCAGCTTGTCTCATCCCCACCTCAGTCTTCCCAGAGGAGGCCTGCTCTGCCAGGTGAAGGAAGCAGATTCACAGCCAGGGATCAGCACTTTGCAGGAAGGGATCCTGACTTAGAGTCCATTCTGCCAGCCAGGCTGACGTCTGCATTCTTACCCCTCCTGGGCTTTATCATTCTCCTCTAAGGGTGCATGTTTCCTTCCCAACCAGTTTTAAGTTCCTGTGATGTCGGCATAAAGTGCCATTGATACATCCCCCCTGTGCCAACTACATCAGGCACAAGTTAGATTGATGGGTGGGGTGCTGGTCCTCAAAAGTGGGTATGATTTTTATTAGGGTGAAGTATTTCTGGGAAAAGTGAGGTGTGAATTCCCTTGAATGTTCAGGGTATAGAAACCAATGTGGTCTGATTGGAATACAGAGGAAAAAGAAGGGGGCGGGGAGGCTGGCACCAGTTCACGAAGGTCTCCATGGCACCTACACATGCCCCAAGCCAGACTTAGGGTTCTCATGTGCCCTTCCGCCCAGGAGGCAACTTCCTCCCTCTGGCTGTTGAGGCCTGAGACCCGGGACTGGGCTCCAGCGCCCCTTCCCTGCTACAGCACATTCAGTTCAGCAAGTCCCACTGCTCTCCTTTCAGAGGATCTGCGGGATTGGGACAGATTTGTACTGCTTTGCTCCTGCCCCTGCCCAGGCTGCCGTCCTCTCCCGCCAAGGAAACAGCCAAACTCTTCTCCCTGGTTGTGCCCTTGCTGCCCTGTGGTCTGTTCTGTTCCGAACATAGCTGGAATGGTTCCATTCGGACCTGTGAGACCTGGGGGCTCCGTGGCTGAAGGGGCCTCTCCAGGCCCACATGCATCACCATGCATCACCCTGGAACACGTCACATGTCCCTCTTGGGACCTGCTGGTTGCTTTTGCCTGAACATGCTTTCCACAGGTGGCTTAGTGGGGCTTCCTCTAAGTACCGTTCCCACCCCTGCTCTTCTCTGTTGCTCGGGTCTAATAAGTGTGAAGCAAGCTAGCAGACAGGGCTCTGCCTCCACTCACTGTACATAGGCTCCTGTCTGCTGGTCAGCCCTCACTAGACGTCGGCTCCAGAAAGCCCCACTTGCCCTCTGCCATCCGATGCATGTGTGGCTATTGCTGCAGAAGATACTGGTCAAAGTGCCACTGAGGTTTTACTGCAAGAGAAGCAAAGCTGGGCTAGTTTAGATTGTTAGACATAAGTTTGGGGAAACCTAAGTTCTTTTTTTTTTTTTTCTTTTGGTACCGGGGATCGAACTTGGGTCCTTGCACCTGCGAGGTAGGCGGCTGAACCACTGAGCTAAATCCCCGGCCCCAAAACCTAACTTCTAATGAGTGACCTTACCAACTTCCCCTGGGAGGTACTTCCTGTTGTTTATTTTGTTAACCTGTAGTACGTTGACTATACTATCACTTCTTAAGCATGTAGAGAAGGGTCTTTTTCCTTTTCCTGTACCGCGGATTGAACTCCAGTGCAACATCCCCAGCCTTTTTTATTTTTTGAGACAGGTGTCCAAAGGTGAACCTCAACCTGTGATCCTCCTGCTTCAGACTGCAGAGTGTCTGGGATTTCAGGCATGTGCCACTGCGCCTGGTGTGGATGTTTCATATCTCTGAACACATCCCATTGCGCCACTGGGAGAGGATTCTTCGTAGGGTTAAAGTATATGATGGTGGCCATTTAGAAACTTAATCCAGGAGAGTGCTCCGAAACAGGCTGCAGCAAACAATGTGTGCACCTTGCTTGATACCGTAGAAGAGACCCCAGCCAAGTAAGGGTAGTTTGTGCTGCAGGGGGCTTACGGAAGGCGCCCTATACCCACTGGTACCTGCAGTGCTTCCCTCTGGGTTGCCTTGTCCTGTGGGCCAGCATCGACTGAGTCACCCTGCCTTCTGTGACCTCTGCAGACACTGGGGAGGGATGCTCTCTGGGGCTGAGGAGGAACCTGTTCATGATTCCAGACTGCGTGTGACCACATCCCTGTACAAGCCAGCTCACACAAATGAGCCTTTCAACAGAGGCCTCACCATGTGGGCACGTGTGAGGCTAGCTTTCTAAGGTACCCAGTTCCTAGGTTCCAAACTAAGATGGTGCATTGGGAAAGCTACAGTGTGTCTGCAGTACTGAATATGAGACACGAAGAGCAGGCTCATCGATCCAAGGGCAATATCCTTGCGTCTGTCTCATTGAGCAGGGTGCAGATCAGAACCAGTACCAGCTTTTACGTGGCACCATCTGCTACAAGTCATGTGGAGAAGGACCGGTCTATGTCCCCGCACGTGTTGGGTACGGGGTCTGGGGACACCGATAGTGGCATGCCTGCTGAGACCCTTCCTGCAGAGCTCTTAGCAGCAGGAGGAAGTGGCATGTTTGGTGACCATCTGGACAGAATTGAGTATGCAGCAGGATGCTCAAGTCCAGAGCCAGGAACCCCGTGCCTGCAGTCTGGAAAGCCGAGTGCGGTGACTAGGGTTGGGAGGCTCAGTGGCTGCTGGCTTGATGAAGCTAGGGTGGTAGCTGCAGGGCTGGAGAGGTCTCAGGCCCTGCAGTGGCAGATGACATGGCTCTCTTCCAGAGACTACTGTTGCCTGTTGGAAGCCAGGCAGATGCACGATGATCTCAGACCTGCAGGGGCAGAGTTCCACACCTGGGGTTTGGGCAAGGAGGAGGCTGCTCAGAGATGCAGGCATGCATGGGCTCCCCCGTGGTACAGGCATCCTGTGGTTCCCTGTTGACAGCAGTGCCCCCTATGCCTGGATCTTGCTGAGCTAGGCCCATAAACTAGGCCATGTTGTCAGTGCTTTCCAGGGGGTGGCTTTGCCTGGCTCCCATTGCCCTGAGGGTACTTGGCAGTTATCTGGTGTGTCTAGCCCATGGGTTGCAGGGCCTTCCCACAACATAGCTACCAAGCCCCAGCCGCCTGTGGTCCTGGGTCTGAGAATCCTGGTATAAGTAAGTTCTCACACACTGGATTAAGCATTTCACAAGAATGTCAGGAGTGCTTTGGGGACGTGAGAGAAGACTCGTGTCCCCAGAGTAGCAAGGGCAGCTGCCAGAGAAGCAGCACCTTGGAGTGGGGGCTTGGAGGATGAGTAAGAGTTTTCCAGAATGAGGACTGTCATGCACAGCAGATGTGGGGGGGCCCATGGCCCCACTGTGGGCTCCTGTGGCCCTACTGGCTGGGTTGTGGAAGTAGTGTGATTGGGGGTGTTCATCCCGCGACCTCCACCCTTGCTGAGCTGAGCTGAGCTGTGTCAGGGACAGCTGGAGAGCAGTTGCTCTTCCATTCAGCTCTGGACTCCAGCTTTGGTGGCTGGCTTAGCACTTCTTCCTGGAGGGCCTGCTGCTCTCATCCCTCCCCACTTCCCAGCTAAGCTCTTGGGCAGGCCGGGTGCATCAGGTGCTCTCAGTGGCCTGGCACTGGGCCATCCCGTTAACATTTGCCCCACACCTAGGAGGACAGGTCATGTTGGAGTCAATGTGAGACGTAACTCAGGTAACTAGCAGGGCACCTGGCACTATGGGTACCCTGGGTGGATGCTGTGGTCCCTCTTTGCAGGTGGGGACCCTGAAGCTCAGGGAGGTGCTGGGATTTGAACCCTGGCAGCAGGAAGAGAGCCCTCAGGGATAGAATGCACTTGGGTCACACTGGAGTCCTCCATGGTGAGCCTGCGTGACCAGCCCCCCAGCTGAATGGCAGTGTCCACAGCTCTGGTTGCCTGAGCTAAGGAGTCAGGCTAATGTCAGTGCCAGTGGTGTAACAGAGGGAAAGGAGAATAAAAGCTGATCCCTAGCCCAAGCCCCAACTTGTCTGCCAAGTGAACCGGGGGACACATTCGCTTTGAGCCTTGGGTTTTTCTGTAAAATGGGCTTGTGAGGTTACTGGCCTGCAGGGCTGTTATGACCATACAAGGTGCCAGGTCCCACCCAGGCCCCTTCAGTGAGTACAGGGGACCATGGGGAGCCATGCCTGCTCTCCAGAGGCTGCAGGGTAGCAAATCATATAGGGGTCTGCCCAGTGCAGGAGGTGGGTGAGGCACAGAAGTGGCGGAAGGCACAAGGGAGGAAGCAGTGTGTCACTGCGGGCTGGGAGAGGTCCCTCCCAAGGTGGAGCATCAGAGAAGCCTTCCTGGAGAGGTGGCCTTTGTGTGGTGATTAGGAAAAGGCCATTGGGTTTGGGATTGGGGAGGAGGGAGAATAGTCCAGGTGGGAAAATGTCAGGCAGCAATTGGCAGCGGGGAGGAGGGCAGTCAGGAAGTGACTCTACCTTAGCAGGCTTCTAGGTGCGGTTCTGCCCCACAGGTGCAGAGGTTTGTGTCGCTGCTTTGGGGGCTGGGTTTCTGCAGTGATCTGGGTCCGGCCTGATGCCGTGTTCAGCACTTAGGCCCTGCACAAGCAGAAGCTAATGTCTGGCATCAGACCTAGCTGTGTGCAGGACCCCAGTGCCCTGCCTGGAAGGGCGCTTGCCTTGCCCAGGTAGACACGGGGAGTGGGGCCTCCCTCCCTGGGCACCAGGGATCCCTCGGGAGGCCGGAAGGCGCCGTCGAAGCCGTGTGACTCAGGAAGACCTCCTGGGAGCTCCTCTCTTGCTGAGTCCCCTCCCAGCAGGACTGGGGCTGTGAAGGGATGGGGGAGTTCCTTTGGGTTTCCTGTTGGACTGGACTCCCGGAGAAGAGAGGATCGTGCCCTGGAGGAGGTGAGGAGAGGTAGTAGAAAGATTGCCGGAAGGACCAGATTGGCAGTGTGGCAGGGTGGGGGTTTCTGGAGCCCCTGAGAGGTTCTGGGATTGTGCTACTCTACCTGCAGCAGCACCGGAAGTCTGGGGGGAGGGTGCCTCTGGGCAGGGCCACCCCACACCCCGCCCACCACTGCCTCCTGCACTGCTGCTTCTGAAATGGCTGTATGCCCCTCCTCATTCCAGAGCTCTTCCCCAAATAAGCTCACCCCAACCCTCTCCTCCCTCCCCAAGGCTGTGGGACAGGAAGGGCCACACCTGGGGACTGGGCCGGGCTGCTTCCTCTAGGCCACCGCCTCCTCCTGTGAGCGCGGTTGGCGGGCGGGCGGGCGGGGCCTGCTGACTCAGAGGTAAGTCATCATCTGTAATTTGGAGTCTTACCCCAGGCTGGCTCACTTGTATCTAGAATACAAACGAGAGTGAGTCATCCAGCCGGCTCTAGATCCGGTGCCCCTTAGGGCTTTCCACACCCTGTTTGCACACGTCCTGGCCATCTAGGGGAAGGAATTGTCGGGGGCAGAACTACTTGGTCCTGCCCAGCCACAGTCCGTCCCTGGAAGGCAGCGTGGCCTGGAAGGAGGTCAGCCCGCTTTGAGCTGCTGAGGGCTTCACTGTCCAGAGTGTGGCTCTGTCACCTACAGTGGGCCTTGTCCCTGAGCCAGCATCTTGGGGGTGTCCTCTAGGAGACCTGTGCATAAGAAGGTGCTCATCGGGGCAGGGAGGCTTTGATCGGGCAGGCAGATGTGCAGTAGACTGGGCATCACAGCTTCGGGGTGCTGGGGTTTAGGTACAAGTTGCCCAGCCGTGATCCTGATACAGAACATTCCCTTGGTACCAGAAGCCCCTCTTAGCACCCATTCTGTCCCCCACCCCAGCACCAGCAGACCTGCTTTGTCACTGGGCCACCTGTTCCAGAATTTCTTTCATAGGAAGGGGTCAGACAGTGTCATCTCTCTGGCCACTTTTCCGCAGCCACTGGGTGTATTTATACTGTGCTGCTTTGTACTGCTATGCCCTGTTGTGTTGGATAGAGTCCCTTGGCTTGGTTCCAGGCTTTTTGTACGCGTGCTTTCATTTCCTTTGGGGAGATACACAGGACTGGCACTTTCTTGTTCCGTGACGCGTGTTTTAACTTTGAAATAACTGCCAAACTATTTTCTGCTGTGTCTTTGCATTTCCACCAGCATCTTAGCATTCCCAGGTTCTCACTCCTCCACCTTGCTAAGGCATTGGGATGTTTGTCCTTTCAAAAACTCACTTGGTGTCACACTAGGTATAAATCATCCTGTAGGCAAACGCGATGGGATTCCTGCCACATGTAAATGGAGGCTCTTTAGTTGGTTGTTGGTTGTGCCCACATGCAGATGAGGGATTGAAAATAGCATCTCTGATTGGTTCTGTGACTGTGCCAGATTCAAATGAAGGAATGAGAATATCATTTCTGATTGTTCTGGGTGCAGTGCTCGGGAGCCCTGGGGTCACTTTAGGGTCCATGTTCTGTAGATGTCCTCTGTTTTGTCTTGCTCCCAGTGATGACAAACATTTTAGGAGCAAGTGCCCAAACTGCAACCCCAAATCTACTTATTTATCGCCAAGGGCCTGCACCACAGTTAAACATGAATACTGAGGTTTTAGTTTAGAAAAAAACCAACTCCTGCAACTAATGATGTCATCGCAGAGGGAGCTCTGCCCGCTGCAGCACATATCCCATGAGTTACTATGACCCTTGACGCCTTTCACCTGGTTAGCTATCTGGTGTGTGCAGCCCTAATCTACCTCACAGGTGTAGAGGAGCCAGGGTGGGGCCTCCAGGAGGCTTTATGGAGGAAATGCCACTTAGGTTGGGCTGCAGGGCCGGCTGGGGGGGGGGGTGTCTGGGGTGGTAGGGAGGTGGGGTTGCATCAGGTGTGGCGCAGCTGTCGGTCCTAAAAGCTGGGCTCCCCACCCCACCCTGCTGCATCCTCAGCCTCGAGTCTGGGAAGCTCTTCTCCCATTTGCACCATTTGTCCCGTGCTGACAGCAGCAGTGGAGTCTTTGTTCCCTCCTGCAAGACGGGGGCCTTGGCATGGGCCTGGGCAGGCTGGGCTCAGCGTGTGGGGAGCGTGTGTGCAGGAGGAGGGCAGGGATCCACTTTAAGCAAATGACACCACGTTCAGACCTCACTGCTGAGGTGTGGAGATGCCCCGTCCCCCCGCCCCAGACGCTGGTCCTGTTCTTGCCACAAGGTCCAGCCAGCCTTTGATCTGCGCCACGTGGCACTTCTTCCCAGGCCCTTGCCCAGGGCCTGTGCCACTCGGACACCAAGGGCGCCCGCATGGGGTCGGGGCCGCTGGGGAAGGCGGCCTTGGGAGGGTGGGTATTGGTGAGTGCCGACTGGCAGCGCCCCTCGGGAGGGGGGGTCGCGGTTTCAGGCCCTTCCTTTCTCTCGTCGTGGGTCTGTTCCCCAAATACACCTGCCCTGTGCTGGGGAAGGTACAAGGAAGCAGACCAGGGCAAAGTCCCTGCAGCTCTGTCGCCTAAGAGAGGTAGGAAGCGGCAGTGGCGGGTTGTGAGTGCCCTGTCTGTGACACTGACACTGCAGCTCGGGGCTTGCCGTGCGTCCTTTGTCCCGGGCCGGCTGCCCCCTCCCTCCTCCCGCTCACCTCGATCTTCTCCCTGCAGGACCCTGCGGTCGCCGACATCTACACGGAGCACGCGCACCAGGTGGTGGTGGCCAAGTATGCGCCCAGCGGCTTCTACGTCGCCTCTGGAGGTAACGTTCGAGCAGGCTCCTGGCTTGGGAAGGAGGGCCTGGGGGAGAGGTAAGGGCACTGGTGTGTGATTGGTTTCACTTGCAGCTGGCACAGGAAATGCAGACCACCAAAATTCACCCCTTTGCAGACCTGGCCTTAGTTGTAGAAAGCGTGCTTCACAGTGTGCAGTGTCCCCGAGGCTCCAGCTCAGAGGCAGCAGAAACCACCGCTCTGGGTTAGACACAGGCTGCCACGGGTGGCTCCGCCAGGCATGCACATAGTGTGTGTTGTGAACCCGAATTGCGTTTTTGTCGCCCTTACCCACTGCTCCTTTCCCAGCCCGCCTCTCAGCAGGCGCCGGCGTTGTTTGATGCCTGGCCTCTGCCCTCCAGCCTGGGCCTTCTGTCTGGCTCAATAGGAGTCCGGGCGGGCGGCGCTGAGCCTTTTCCATGTGCAGAAGCTTTATTCACTTAGTCCTTTGAGGCGGGCCGTTTGCAGAGGAGTCGCAGGCACGGGAGGTGGAGTGGCAAGCCCTGCATCTCACTCGTTCATTTGCCTATTTGTTCACTCACGCACCCTGCAGATGTTTATGCCCCCTCCCCCAGCTGAGCTCTGTCTCCAGCCCCAGGGAGGGCCACGTCCAAATCGCTGGAGCCACAGCTGTCATTGCTAGGATTCCTGGGTGCTATGGCGTGCGACCTGCACCCCAAGGCTGTATGTGTGGGTTCCGGGTTGGGAGGGACCCAGGATCTGCACCTCCAAGGTCGTGTGACTGGCTTTCCTGGCCTTAGTATTCTCTTCCATAAGCTGGGGCTGCAGGGTTGGGGAAGGATCCGGGGCGATGTGTGGACGGTGCCTAGCATGGTCCTACACAGATGGGTACTTAGCAGCAGTGAGACCACGTTGTCCAGCACTGAAACTGGAGCACTGTTGAGAGCCAGGGAGGGGACAGGCACGCTGCTGGCGCCTGCTGTCAGCCCCCACAGTTAGTCAAGGGCTGGGTGGGGAGTACCATACGTAGAGAGGGTTCTGGGTTTAGATCGCTAATGCCATTTTAGGGTTCACTCTAATCCCATGGCTTGTTCTAGCCCTGCGATAGTTCTCCCCTCTTGCCAATCTAACATGTCTTCATTACACCCCAAGAATTGGCCCAGGTACTTGCTTAAATTGTGTGTAACACACAGCCCAGTGCTCTGAGAAATTTCCTTAGGAGAGGAGTGTTTGGTGAGGGCATCTGCCCAGCTTGGCACAGCTCCCGCCCTTCCAGCCCAGGTCTGGCCGCCCATGCCTGGGGACTGCTCCCCAGGACCCAAGTCAGTGGCCTTCACTCTAATGGAGGCCGACACAAGGGACAGTCCCAGGTATGAGTGACCATCAGCTAGACATGCTCTTCAGAGTGCCTCGACTTGGTGGGGAACCAGCTAAGTTCATGGGTGGAGATGGCATTTTTGTGTTTCTAATCCGACCCTTTGAATAGAGCAGTGATTGTTAAGAGTTACAATGAACATTGCTGCAGAGATGCAGGCCCTGGGCTAAAAATAGTGTGTTGCTCAGGGTTTGGAGTGAGGCTGCAGGGCGGGAGGCTCAGGAAGGCTGTGGTGGCTCGCAGCGGGGTCCCACCCAGAACCTCAGGAAGCCCACAGCTCCCGCCCAGCTGGGGCCCAGCCTCCTGCAGCAGCTGTGGATGCTGTCACTCCACCTGGCTGCCAGGTGTTGAAGGATGGGACCTTCTGCATAGGACTCTCCCAGGGAGCTCCCAGGGAGCCCCCAGCATGAGCGAGATGGCCAGCCCTGGCCTGGAGAAGCCCACGCCCTGTGCCATGGTTCCACAGCAGCTCAGCTCCCATCAGCATCTTCCTCCTGGTGTGATTCTCAGATGGCCCTCAGGGTACCTCGGGGCTGTGAGCAGTGGCACCTGATCCAGCTGTACACTAGGGCAGGCTTCCTGGAGGAAGGGCTTTGTGTGCCCAGAGGTGAAGGGGAGGAAAGACGGGCCATAGGGTCCGTGAGCAGAGGTCTCCTTGGGGACTGAAAAGCCACGCCCTGCACTACCGCTTCCCTCTGTCCTCCGGGTGAGCTGCTCTGTGCATGTGGAGGGCGGGGATCATGCAGTCGCATCCCGCATGATGTCCCACGGCTGACGAGTTTGCCTGGGAGGGAGCCCTGCCCGACATCACTGTCCCCACACTGCAGGCTGATGGCCGTCAGAGGTGTGCTCTCTTGTCTCCCCACCTGGGCCCTCAGGTCTGTTCATATCACTGCTCTGCCCCTAGCGCTCACCACAGGGCCGGGCACCCAGCGAGCCCTCGGCCAGCCACAACTGCTGCGGGCTGCCCTGGTCAGATCAGGGGCTCTGTGCCTGGTCCCCAGGAGCCCTCCATGTCTTCCTGCTTCAGCTGCTTCTGGACAGAATGACATGCACAGTCAGGGCCTAGCGGAGGAGGTTGTTGGTCTGCAGGGGGCCAGTGGAGAAAGAAAAGCTGGTTGGCCATTGGACAGAGCAGTGGGTGGATGAGCCCAGGGATAGGGAAGAATGGGGCTATGTCGTGTGTGAGAGGTGTGACGTCAGGGGTCAGGTGTGCCCGTGTGGAGGAGCTTCTGCGGGTGCGGGCATGAACATGTGCGAGTGTGCACGAGTGCACCTGCCCTCCCCGCCCGGGCAGCACTCGCCTCTGGCCCTGCCGGCCCTGGCTGGCTTCCCGTTCCCTGCCGGCCTGTTGAGTGAAGGAACTCAGCTAGCCAGGTGTGCACACCTCGGCAACGTGCCGCACTGTCTCGGAGTTTATCTGGTGATGACCAGAGGCCCTTCAGGGACTCCCACACCCCGCCAAGCTGGCATATCCATGTGGCTGGGTGTCCCCTCTTGCTTATGTGTCACTGCAGCTGGACTTAGCAGTGGGCATGGTCCTCACGTGCCCTCTGGGTCTCAGCCTGGGAGTGCGGACTCTGGCTCTGTCTGCACACAGTGAGGGTCCCTAGTGGCTGCTGCACAGCTGAGTTAGCTCGGGGCTAACTCAGCAGCCATGCACTGTGCACCAAGGATCAGTCTGAGACCATACGTGTGACCTCGTCCTGTCCCCACAGCAGCCCAGCGATTGGCACTGTTCTCGTGGTAAGGCCATGGAGGCCCGGTGCGGGCCCCTGAGCAGGCTCCTGGCTGCCCCCCCCCCCCCCGGCTCTGCTCAGCCCAAACACAGCAGCTGTTTTCCCTGGAGCCGCTGCCCGTGGTCCTTGTGCAGCGGGCTGGGTTGCCAGGAAAGGCCACAGCCCGCCCACCCACGTCAGAGGCTGAGGCAGGAGGTCTGAGTTGCAGAGTTGGCGTAAACACCCGCCTTCCTTCCCACTGTGACAGTGCCGCTTTGGGAAGGGCTGTGTCAGCTGCTGCTTGGTGACAGGATCCTGCAGGGCAGCGGGGGCCCCATGCTCCTTCCTTTACAACTTGCTGCTGGCTCCATGTGCTGCCAGCGTGCAGCCCGGGCACGTAGTGTGCAGCACCCATCTGCGCCGGTGATGGATGTGGGGCCAGGCCTTCGGGGTGCCAGTGGGGCTGGGCCACATTGCCTGAGGTGCCTGCGAGTCCAGGGCTGCAGTTCGTGCCATCTGAGTGCATGGCAGGGGGCCCGAGGTCCATGCCCCATTCAGATCCCCTGGGAGCCACAAAGTGAAGCTGCTTAGCTGCTCGTTGATCCTCGGGCACCCTGTGTCCCTTTCCGATACCTGAGCAGGGTCGGGTGCCCAGGTGAGATTCAGGCGTCAAGGTCAGGCGGTGGAGGCGGCACCTGTGGAGAGCGGCCGAGGCCTTTCCCTCGGGGCCCCAGGGGCTGTGGCCGAAGCCCTGGCCTGGCGGTGACGTGTGGCCCCCTTGCATGCGTGTGTCCTGCAGACGTCTCCGGGAAGCTGAGGATCTGGGATACCACGCAGAAGGAGCACCTCCTCAAGTACGAGTATCAGCCCTTTGCCGGGAAGATCAAGGACATTGCCTGGACAGAAGACAGTAAGAGGATCGCCGTGGTCGGGGAAGGCAGGGAGAAGTGAGTTGCTCGCCCAGCCCCTCCCCTCCCAGTCTCCTGTGGCCTGGCCCTGGTGGGAGGTGGGAGAGGGCGGCAGGAGGGTCTAGGTCAGCCGAGTTCCAAGTGGGCACCAGCCCTCCAGCAGCCTTGCCAGGGCCTCCGGGCCCTGCAGGGTTGGCTCAGCCGTGCACAGGGGAAGTGCATCCCCCAGGCTGTGATCAAGGCCTGAGACGCCTTCTCTGTCCCTCGCCTTGTGGGACTCCCTCTGCCACGGCCCCATCCCTGGCGGCAGGGAAGGGACAGGTGAACAGGCTGTGCCTCCGTAATCAGGAGACCCTTCCAGCCGCGACCGTGTGGCCGAAAGAGGGACTGGCCGTGGGTTTCTCCCAGCGGGGACAGCACCTGAGGAACAGCTGTGACCTGACCAGGTCGCACACTGGGGCTGCACTCTTGCTTGGTGACCAGCAGGCTCAGAGCTGGACCGGGGTCTTTTCTTCCCCCGCCGGTCAGCGCCCATCACAGCCGCCTACAGGCCCTTGACCTTGAGAGCCCGTTCCTCTGTTTCCCTTAGTCTTTCGTAGTTCGTGTTCTGGTGCCTATTTATTGTTCTGTGGCTTTTACTTAATCCCTGCTGCTCCAACTATTCCATTTCTACTCAGTGACAAATAAAAACTAAAAAGTGCATTTTTTTCACACATTGCATTACTATTCTTTTCACACTTTTATTACTGCGTGTTTGCAGTACGTAATGACTGTGCTCATCGTGGGGTGTGGGAACATGTACATAACCCACCTGAATTCTTCTGTTACCCCTCCCGGCACCTCTTGGTCCCCTTCTCGTTTGCAAAAGACCTCCCTGTTTCCTACGTCTGTCTTTTATTTTGCTCTTTAATTTATTTAGACTTCAAGTCAAAGCAAAGCATCTCTTTTCTAGGAGGGGTTGGTACTTGACCTATTTCCTGGTCCTTCCCCCAAATGGTTAGGGAAACGTTGAAGCCATAAAGTCCCCAGTGACGCTTCCTGGGGTGGCTGGGCTGTGCATCCGATACCTAGCCCCTTCCAGAGGAGCTTGGCAGCTCCTGGTGGTCCTCAGATCCTTCAAACATGAAGCTTAGAGACCCAAATCCATGCACTTTCGAATGCGTCGTCCCTTTAGCATCCTGGGCAACTGCATCAACACCCACCCGTCTCCAGCTGTCGAGTTTCTCTCCCTTCCCAGACTGACTTTCTCCTCCACTCCTCTCGTTGGGTAAAGGTTTGGAGCCGTCTTCCTGTGGGACAGTGGCTCTTCCGTTGGTGAGATCACAGGACACAACAAAGTTATCAACAGCGTGGACATCAAGCAGACCAGGCCATACCGGCTGGTGACAGGAAGCGATGATAACTGCGCTGCCTTCTTCGAGGGGCCTCCGTTCAAGTTCAAGTTTACCATTGGTGTAAGTGGGCTGTTCTCTTCGGGCAGCTTTGGGTGAACTTTGAGGTTTATATGGGACACCGGATATGGATGCAGGAGGGTCAGTGCCGTGATGTAAAGGCAGAAAGTGGCGTCGCATGGGGGACATGTCTTGCAGAGATGGGAGCACACCTGTCCCCACCCCACGTTTGCCAGGTGCTAGGCTGGGCACAGGGGCTCCAGCAGGGACGTGAGGGCAGCAGTGTCTGATGCTGCATAACCAGAGGAGTGTCCCGGCCCCTGGCAGCCTTCTCTTTGGCTGCATCGACTCAGACCTGTTGAGCTACCAAGGGGGCAGAGAAGATGGCTTTCAGGACTCCTGGATCACCCTCAGGTCCCTCCCCTGGAGAGGCGGTGGAGCACACATGCCCACAAAGTGGCCTCAGAGATCAGGGACATCGCGTCTGCCGGCGTGCCCTGGAGGAGTGTAGGCTTCGACATAAGCGTCTGATCTCAGGGTCCCCACTCTCACTGCCCCTCCCTGATGGGCTCCTGATGCACGATAGGGAGGGGGTGGGCACCTGAGGGTCCTGGGTAAGGATTTGAACTGCGAATGGCCGGGCCCCCTAGAGGGCCAGGGCAGCGCCCCTTTTCCCAGCCCTGAGTGCTCTGGGTGGCTGGGCTGGTGTGCAGGGGCACCAACCGCAGTGCTGTACCTGCTCTGGCTTCCCAGTTACCTTGAGCACACGGCCTGGAAACGGCAGCCAGCCTCAGTGCCCATGATGAAGAGGAGCAGGGGCCATGGCCACGTTTGCCCAGAAAGGGCAAGTTTCATGGGCTCTGTGTGTCCCCTGGAGGTGGTTGATTGATCGCCCTTCGGGGCGCCAGTGGTTCCCAGTGTCTGTGCCTCAGGGGACCCAGTGAGGCAGTGTCCTTGGAGCGGCTAGCTTCAATGACATAATGCAGCCCGTCACAGAGAGCAGGTGTGATGCTGCTGGGAGTGGCAAGGATGGTTCAGCAGAGGGCGGGACTTCATGGGTGGCGTGGAGCTTGGCTTCCGGTATTGATGCTCTCCAGGGATTCCCCTTTGGTGGTGAAGCAAACAGCTCCGTTCTGTCCCTAGGGCCTTGGGCTAAGCAGGTTCCAGGTGGCCCCTTGCAGACACCCTGCAGTTTCAGATCTGTCTCCTGCAGCCGCTGCCTAATTGGCAGGGAGTGGAGACCTGGCTATTTCTGGAGCTTTGTTGAAGGCTGCAGCCCAAGGTCAGTGTTTAAGTGGAGTAGAAGCCTGCAGACCACAGGAGGAGCACCGCGGAGCCAGCAAACACTGGATCTGAACCTGATCTGAACCCGAGGGAGGAAGGAAGGGCAGGAGGTGGTGAGCAGTTGGATGCTGTCCCCACTGCTCAGGCCCCCACAAGTCCTGTTTGGCCCCCCTGGTCTGGGTCTGGGGGTGTGAAGGATCATTTCATTTGCGGGCACGGGCTGAAAACAGCACAGAGCAGCTCTGGGTTGCACGGTGGAGCTGGGTCCAAGCCCAGACAGCAGCCCCAGCCTGTGTTCCCCACACCCTGCATGCTGTGTGCTCACTCGGGCTTGGCGGGAACATCCTGTCCCCTCTCTCTGCCCTCCATACACAGTCCTCCCCCGTAGCACCCACCCGGAGTGGCAGATAGGAAGGTTTGCCAAGCTGGCCCCCTGCCCAGGGTGGGCACTGCGTCCCTGAGATTCTGCCAGAAGCCCACACCCGTGGATCCTGTCTGAGGACCTAGAGAGGTAGAAAGGGCTGTGGCTTTAGGACCGGAGACCAGAAACTCCAGGTACTGCCTGGCACCAGGCTGGCTGGCTCTGCTACCCTCGCATTAGGTGGGTGTGCCCCTCGGTACCGGGAAAGCACAGTGATGCTGGCCCTGCCCTGCCCACTCTACAGCTGGGGGGAGGACCCAAGACACTGCTGATGTCAAGAGTGAGTCTTGCGACATAGAAGGGACAGGGAGGATCCCCTACAGTGCCTGGTAGGTGTGGCCGACCTTCAGAAGCAAGTGAGGCCGCTGATATCACGGGTCCTGGGCTGCATCCCCCAACAGAGTTGGGGCTGCCTGCCCTGCCATGTCTTGCTCCTGCTGCCTTCCTGTCACCCATGGGCCAGAGGGGCTGGGAAAGGGCGCAGGCACAGACAGACGGCACGGGGCCTGGGTGAGCCTACGTGCTGGCCACAGGAAGCCTTGCAGGCTGCTTTCCATACGCGGGTCCTCCTGATGGCAAAGCTGGGAGTGTGAACATTCTTGCAAAAATTAAAATACATGTGGGTGGGTTTTTTGTGTTTGTTTTGTTTTTGAGAGAGAAGTTCTTTTCACCATGAAATCCAAACAGAACCAGTCTTCTGTCCCCAGATGTTTCCTTCCCAACCCCATGATTCTGGGAGCCAGGGCCGCATTCACCTCCTGCTCAGCTCTGCTGGACCCTACCCCAGGAGTGAGCAGTGCACAGGCAGCTCTGTCCTGTTTCCTTCTGTCCAACCCTATGTCCCCAGGGCCCGGAGTGGGCAGTGGTACTGAGGAAGCTCTCCCAGAGATCTGGGCAGCATGGGGACAACATGGCTCATGTCCAGGCTGCTGCCTTGCAAAAGAGGGCGCTGTTGGGTATTTCAGCCCAGTGCGTGCTGAAACAAGACCCTGCTGAGGCTGTGCCCATGTGGCATGAAAGCAGCAAGTTGGGGGGCCCCTTAGAGGTCATTTCAGGTCCCCTCCTGTCCTTCTGGCCCATGCCCAAGAGCCATGACGCTTTGCCCATTGCGCAGAGCTCCTGTAGACTCCACTCTGAACTGGAGTCCTGGTTTGTGCCCTGCGGGCCTCAGGCCACACCAGCTTTGTGCACCCTGAAGGTGGGGGAAGGGAAACCCTTCTGGAGTGGGCCCAGGCACCACCCTGTGGCTGTGTGCTCCCATTTTGTATGTCCCATGGTTGACCCCAGAAGTGCCCCTCAGCATCACGGGAGGACCTGAGTCTGAGACCAGTGAGGGGTAGGCCGGACGATCCTGTCGCCAGCACTCCCTTCCGTGACAGAGGTGTAGGGCCCCGGGGAGACACTGACGGGCCTGAGGGGGGAGTGGGGAGGCTGTCAGCCCCACACCAAGCCGCCCCTGACAGAGGCACCCAGACGTGATCCGGGCCCACCAGTGTCTTGTCTGGTGTGGCCGAGGGCCAGTTTCTGTGCCTCCAACCTCCCCTGCACTCTGGGGGAGCGGGGAGTTGCCCGAGGACTTCAGAGCCCTGTCCCTGCCCTGCCTGCTAGGCATTGGTGACAGACAGGACAGCTTGTGTCTAGCAGAGCTGTTGCCGAGAGCAGTGAATGCGAGAGCTCATTCCCTTGTGCAGAGCTGGCCCCGAGTGTGGTCACGCAACCTGGAGCTGGAGCTCCTGCTTGCCTCACCAAGCGCAGCGCCCCAAGTGGAGCAGATGTGCACTGGGGGACCCCATCTTCCTGCCGGGGCGCTATGTCCCTTGTTTGGCTTCAGCAAGTTCACGCCCGCCTCCTGTCAGACCTGGCACCCAAGGCAGGTAGCAGGGCCTTGGCCTTTTCTAGGGAAGAGTGGCGGTAGCTGACCAGGGTGGGGTGGCGGGGCTCCTTTGGGCTTCTCAGCCTTGCTGAGGCGGGTGAGGGACAGTGCTGCCCTCCAGCTGCTTGGCAGGGAAAGGGGAGCCAGCGCTTCCACTGCTGCATGAGCTGTTTTGGGTCGCCCATGGCCGCGGGGCATGTGCTGGGTAGGAGGGCTGGGGTGTGGTTTGTGTGCAGCAGCCCCCCAGGCTGGTGATTGTGGACACGTTGCCGGCCAGGTAGTCAGATGGCGCGAGGAGTCAGGACCCCTGGAGCCCGGGCCGCTCTACTTGCATTGGTGACGTGGCCTTGGGCGGTTCCTGCAAGCCTCATTGCTTCCCGCCTGCTGGCTGAGAGCAGCAGGGCAGCCCCTGGTGGGACCCACATTGGACAACCTGAGGTGGGCACTACAGGACTGCACCTTGACCCTCTGGCCAGCTGGGGCAACTCACGTGGCCGGTTTGGTCAGGAGGTGGCCTGCAAGGCAGGGATCCTCTGGACTGGCCACGACCTGTCCCCTCAGGCCCCCGAGTGCATGTGTGCACGGCCGGCCTCCCTGCAGGAAGCGCTGTTTTTAGCTCTTGTCTCCTTGGTTAATGGCTCCTGGCGGTTTGCTACCAATGTAGAGGCTATTTCAGGAGCAGACGTGAGGCTCCTGCCTGTCTGGACTCCGGGTGCTCGGCTGAGCTGAAGGAAACAGTGACAGGAGCAGGCTCTGGGGCAGAGGCCCAGGCTCCCGTCGCCCCGGTGCTGGAGGGCGTCTGCTTGCTCTGGCTTTCCCTTGCTCTCCATGTTCCCTGGGCTGCACGACCTCACCCCTGCTGTGCCAGACACCTGCTCAGGGTCGCGGGTCCTGGGATCCGGTTTCTTCCCGGGGTGTCCTGCTTCTGCACTTGGGGTTGGAGTAGGAGTGTCTGTGCCTGTCCTCAGGGAACCGGTGCAGTTAGGCATCACTGTTAAAGCCGAAGGGCAGCTAAGTGTTCTCAGATTCCTGCTGAATTCAGCACATCAGGGTCAGCAGCCCACTCTGCCACCCTGTTGTCCCCGGCCCTGCCCAGGCAGAGGGACCCAGGGTGAACCGACCCCAGTGTCTCCTTCGTCCTCTTCGCCATTGAGGAAGCGGGTCCCGAACGTGACAGGCACGCCAGTGTCCGGTCTAGGCGAGAGTTGGGCCATGCTTGCCGAGGAAGCTGGATGCTCTGGTCTAGTTTAGGTCACGTCAAGTCACGTCACAGGACTGCTCCACCTCAACCGGAAGGAGGTGTGTGTGCCGCCCCTACCCCATGGTTGATCTGCAAAGCTTGGTCTCCAGTCCCCTTTCCACTAGCTTGGCACCCAGCTGGCTCCCACGGCCTTCGGGAACCTTGGGGTGTGCCTCGCTCAACCCTGATGCCTAGCACAGGGCCTTCTTGTGCAGTGAGCTGTGCAGCCCAGAACAGGTGGCAGTTGGCCTGCATCTTCAGGGATCTGACTTGGGCTGGGCCCGAGAGCCAGTGTAGCTGAGGAAGCAGAGCTTGGAGCAGGAAATTGGATCTGGGTTCTTAGAGCTGCTGCTCAGGTTACCCAGTCTCTGGCCTGCTCCTCTCCTGTAAAGAGCTGGCCTGGAGGCTCCCATGGGTGCTCCGAGGTGAAGGGACAGGTTGTGACACTGGCAGAGGCAACAGTTAGGACAGCCGCAGAGGGAGAGATGTGATGTGGAAAGTCAGTTTTGGCTGTGGTGCAGTTTGCTGCGTCCCACCTGCTGGGGAAAGTACTTACTGGTTCCGCAGGCCCCTGGCACCCCCATTCCTCTCTCGGGGTGGGGTCTCAGGTCTCCGGGAAGGGGCCCATGGCAATGCCTGTGGTTCTGGCCAGAGCAGAGCCTAAGGCTCCAGGCTGGAGTTCTCTACAGGCCCAGGGGAAAGAGGGCAGATGGGGCCCCTGGCGGTGAAGGACTCTCACCTGGAGGACAGCAGAGGGGGCAGCAGGCAGGGATGGGGGGCTGAAACTGAGCCCGAGGGACTGTGGGCCTCTCTAACCCGCTGCTGTAGCTGGTGGTGAGGCTGGCCGTGGCTTTCAGGGTGCACCCCGAACTGCATCAGGCGGGTGACTGTGCTCTGTCCCACAGGACCACAGCCGCTTTGTCAACTGCGTGCGGTTCTCCCCCGATGGGAACAGATTTGCCACAGCCAGTGCTGACGGCCAGGTAAGGGCGAGGGGAAAGGGCTGGTGGGCAGGTGGGCTTTCAGGAGCTGTCCTTGCTTGCCACCTCCCGGGCCTGTCACTGAGGCCCAGCAGCCATGGACTTTCCTTTTAAAGAGCACGGGAAGCTCCGTCTTTAGAACCGTGGTCACTAGGGAAGTGGCATGCCAGCCGAGGGCATCCGCATCCACACACCCAGACACGTGACGCACATTCGGTTTTGTCTCTTGGAAGATATTCATCTACGACGGGAAGACGGGAGAGAAAGTATGTGCGCTGGGAGGAAGCAAGGCCCATGATGGAGGGATTTATGCTGTGAGTGAATTTTTGTGTTTTGTGTTGTGCTGGGTATAATTTGTCCAAATCTCTGTGTGCCCATGGATACTAACGTTAGACCAAAATATAAAATGGGCTGAGTCGGGCCGTGGTAGAGCTGGGGGGGGGGGACCTGGGGGCTGGGCGCGTCCCTCGGCCTCCTCAGGCTTCACTTTTGTCTGCCTGAAAGTGCAGGCTGTGGACAGGCTGCTGTCTGGTCTCTTCCTCTGCAATCCTGACGCAAGACCTGTCTGGTTTGCACAGATTAGTTGGAGTCCTGATAGCACCCATTTGCTTTCTGCTTCTGGAGACAAATCCTCGAAGATTTGGGACGTCAGTGCGAACTCGGTCGTCAGCACGTTTCCCATGGGCTCCACTGTTCTGGACCAGCAGCTGGGCTGCCTGTGGCAGAAGGACCACCTCCTGAGCATCTCCCTGTCGGGCTACATCAACTACCTGGACAAGAACAACCCCAGCAAGCCCCTGCGGGTCATCAAGGTGACCTGGCCCACCAGGGACGGGTAGCCTGCGGGAAGGGGGGACCTATGAGAGGCACCTCCTGGGCCCTCGGGGTTTGCACAGCAGGGTGAGGGTGGTGAGAGGGACGCTGTGGCAGCACGAAGGACATGCCCAGGGACAAGAAGGGCATGCCTGGGGAGTCGGGCTTCTCGAGACAGACGGGGCTCCGCCGGGCCTCTGCATGGGATGCTTAGAAATTCTGCACCAGAGATTCTGGCCTGGCTGCCAACAGTGGAGCTGTGTGTGGCCCCAGGTCTGTCATCCTGGGTCTGTCCGCCTGGCTGTGCATGTCTGCTCTTGGCAACGTCTCTGCTGTCAGCTGCAGGCCAGGTCAGCTCAGGGAATTTGTGAGCTCCTGGGTTTGTTAGGAGAGAGCTACATCCCAGTCAGCGTGAGTTACACCTGCTTGGGTCATGCCAGGTAGCTGGGGGTGACCTCAGGCTGCGGAGGCTGCTGAGCCATGAGCATGAGCCCGGGAGAAAGTGGTTCCCAGCCTGGCTGCGCATGAGCCTCAGAGAGGTTTCCTGGCTGGTCCGGAGGGGTCAGTCAAGGGGCTCCAGGGATGACCTTCAGGTGCGTGCAAATCACCCAGAAGCACCAGCTTAACGCCCCAGCCTCAGCAGGGACCCCTGTGTCCTCATGGCTGCGCGCTGAGAGCCTGCGTTTCTCACGAGGTCTCAGGCACATGAGTCCTCTGCGCGATGTCGGGCTAGTCCGGGAAGCACATTCAGTAGTGGCAGGGCTAAGGGGTGACTTACTGGGGCATGGCATGCATTGGCCCTGTGTGCCCACCAGGGAGACGGGAGTGACACAGTCTGGTCACTAGTTCTCCAGTCCCATCGAGGACTGCATCCCTTCACCTGAGGGGAAATGTCCTATGTGTAGCAACACGTGGAATGCCAGAGGACGCTGGGAAGTTCCTGGGAGCGTATGAATAGGCCAACTGGCAGTTGGGTTTGCTGATAAAGAACAGGGAGACCGGCTGGGGGCCTGGGGAAAGGGTAAAACCGGCCCCCGCTCAGCAGGGTTTTCCATCCAGCAGCAGAAGAGGCTGAAGGTCCGTCCCTCTGGACACGTGTCTGGCTGTGGACTTACTGTGCGCACACGGTCCCCACGCTGTCAGCGTCGGGGAGGTTGGGGCAGGGGTCAGAACCCAGGGACAGCTTGGGTGGAGCTGTGGCTCAGACCCTGTCGGAACCCAGGGGCCCGATGCCGGGGAGAGAGGGCCCCTGTGGCTGTCGGGGAAGGCTGACTGGCTCAGCCCTCCGCTTGGCTCCTCACAGGGTCACAGTAAATCGATCCAGTGCCTGACGGTGCACAGAAACGGCAGCAAGTCCTACATCTACTCCGGGAGCCACGACGGCCATGTTAATATCCTTTGGGCCAGGGTGCTGGCAAGAGAGGGACTTGCCTGGGGCCTGGGGCCAGGCCTGCCAGGTGGCACCAGCCCCAGGTCCAGCCCCGTGCTCGGGAGCACTGGGCTCAGCAGGCGTCCATCGGACATGGGGCCTTGGCCCGGAGAAGCCGCAGCTTTGTCCCTATCAGGCCCTTTGCTGTGCAGCCTGCTGTGCGGCTCTCCCTCTCTGAACCTGAGCTTCTGTCCTCCCTGTAAATGGCAGTGCGTGCCAGCCTTGTCCCTGTCACGAGTAAGGGAACCATGGGATCTGAGAATTCAGAAGGGCTTGGACACGCGTCAGCCGAGTCCTGTGTTCTAACAAATGGAAACTGAAGCTCAGACAAGTGCCAGCCCCGCACTCATGGCCCGTCAGCCCAGGGCTGGTCCTGGATCTCCAGGGAGGTCCTGTGCCCCTTGCAGACCCGCCCCTGGGACTTCTGAATGACGGGCCCCTGCAGTGGTTTCCCTGGACCAGCTGCCTGCACACATCCCCGGCAGGCCGCCGCTGTGCGTTTTGTTCTGCCCGCCTGCCCGCCCCGAGGAGCGCTCCCTGCCCTGTGACAGGCTGCTCCTGCCCCAGGTTTTCAAGCCAGTCTTCTCGCTGTGAGAGCACAGCTCGCCCATGCAGAGGCCGCCCCGGGACCATCTCCTGCCGTCCCAGCGGGCAGCCTCCCTCTTGGAACTACCTCAGCCCTGACCCAGAGCTGGTGCACCAGTGCTGGGTTTGCAATCCCAGGAATGCATGGCTGTGCAGTACACGTCCAGCCTCCCAAGGAGACAGTAGGCTTCATTTGACAGAGGATTCTCATCTGTTAACATGAAAGAACCTCATACCGAAGCCACACCCTGTACCAGGTACCTTTGGCTTAGCCTGCACCACAGTCTCTAGAAAGGTGGGTCCCCCATGGGGGCCGTTACTGGTGGCCCCGGGCAGCCATCAGCTGAGCAGTGGGGCACAGCCAGCCTCTGAGTTCAGGTAGCTGTAGGCTTGACTCACAAGAAAGGTGAAATGAAACAGTGTCTCCGGAGAAGTCCCGGCACCAGCGGCGGCATCCGGACTGTTGCCCAGGGTGCCGTGCTATCTGCTTGCTGCAGGAGCCCTCTTGAGAGGGCTGAAAATAAGTACTGGCCACACTACAGGGTGAGCATCCCTTGTCCCAGATGCTTGGGACCAGAAGTTCTTGGGGTTGGGGTTTTTTCAAATTTTGAAACACTTTTGTGTACATAAAAATACCTATCTTGGGGAGGAGACCCAAGTCTGAGCACAGAATGCACCCGTGCTCCATACACACCTTGCACACATAGCAGGTTAGCTTTTGGAGCATTTCTGATGGGCGCTCATCTCTGTTAAGTGCTCTGGGTCGGGAGTTCTGGGCTCTAATGCCTTACGTGCCTGTCACAGGGAGGCCGACAGGCAGGCCGTATTGCTGCATCCGCTTTCTAAAATCCGGGCTCGGACGCCCATGAGGCGCCTCTCGCCTCGCCATGCTGTGCTGTGTTCTGAGGGCAGGTAGCACACTTCTCCTTAACTGCGCCCTACATTACTGGGATTCGGAGACAGGCGAGAATGACTCGTTCTCTGGGAAAGGCCACACGAATCAGGTGTGCAGGATGACGGTGGACGAGTCGGGGCGGCTGGTCAGCTGCAGCATGGACGACACCGTGCGGTACACCAGCCTCACGCTGCGGGACTACAGGTAAGCCGCCCTGTGCTCCGCAGCTCCTGTGCACTCTTCTCCTGAGCATAGTGTTGTCATGGGGCCCTGGGGGGCTGAGCCACACTAGCCAGGTGGCTGTGGCTCTGACCAGGAGCAGGCAGCAGAACCAGCCCCAGTCTTTTCAGGAGCCTGGCAGGTCTCCCCTTGTCCCTCTGTCCTCGTCACTGAAGGGGAGGGGCTGGTGTGGGCAGTGCTCAGTACAAGGAGCGCCCTGCTGCCTGGGTGAGGCAGACGCCGGGTACCTGATTCAGAGATGCTCCTTGCAGGGTTTGGCTCTGGTACCTGAGTGACAGCCATGGGAGCTGGAGCTGGGAGAGTAGCTGCTAGCGAGTGACCGGAAGCTCTGCATCAGGCGGGAGGATGGAAGGAGGACCAGGGCCAAGCCTGCCTAGCCCCGGCTGTGCTTCCTGTTAGACCCTGTCATGCTGCCTGGGACCTGTCTCACCTGGGGGACTGTGGGTCCCCGGTGACAACATGGCACCTGGCTCACAGCCGGCACACATGGGGGTGTTCACTGCACGCACCTCCCTTGCCTGAGTGACAGGGCCTCTGCTGGTCCAGCCTCCCAGGAGGATCCTGATGTCTCCTGCCTTATGATGGCTTTCCTTTTTTCGGTGGTACTGAGAAGCCCAGGCCCTTCACACTGAGCTACGTCCCCAGCCTTTTTCTTACAGTTGACTTTGAGGCAGGATCCACATTGCTCAGGCTGGACTCAAATTTGTGATCCTCCCATGTCAGCCTCCCAGAGTGACACAGATGGGATCACAGGCGTGCATGACCCCTGACGAGTCTTGTAGGCAGGCAAGGCCATACAGGGAGCACTAGAGACCCCATGCCTGGCCCAACTGCGTGCAAGCTTTCTAAACTTACAATATTTAAGAAGTTAGTGTGTATGTGTGTGCACATCCACTTGTGCACCTGAACTCTAGGATCAGTTGTGTTTTTTTGGTTTTTTTGGTACCGGGGATCAAACTCAGGACCTTGCATTTGCGAGACAGGTGGCTGAACCGCTGAGCTAAATCCTTGGCCCTTCTAGGATCAGTTTTGATAGCACTAGCCACAATAAAAGATGACATGATGTTCCCACATTAAAAGCAGTGGATTCCTGACAGTTCCCCACTGGGAAGACAGATTATGACCCAGGATTGGGGACAGGAGCTGTGCTCTGGGGAGTAACAGGGTGGCAGGCACCTCCTGGGGATCTAGACCACAGTGTGGCCTTGCCCTCCTTTGCCGCCTCCTTCCCCTGCAGTCGTGATTCATGACCTCTGCCCCTGAGTAGCAGGTCAGCTTTTACCACTCTCCTACGTTTTAGCAAACGCTTTTTCAGCATAGGATGCCATTCCTTCTGCGTAGCTAAGTAGCAGTGGTTTTGCAGTAAGTATGTATTGGACACCCACACGGAGCCACTGCAGTGTGGAAATAATGTGCTTTCTCTAACAGTGGACAAGGAGTCGTGAAGCTGGACGTTCAACCAAAGTGCGTAGCTGTCGGCCCCGGGGGATATGCTGTGGTCGTGTGCATCGGCCAGGTACAGAAGGGCCGGAAGAGGAGGTGGGATACAGGATTGAGCTTTCAGCGGTGTGAGCCTGGTGTTGGAGTTACATCCGCGTCCTGCCTGACTAGAGGTGGCTGGCATTTGTGCTGAGCGCCACCAGAGTGGTGGGAGGTGTCTCCTGCTTTGGCTCCTGGCGTCCTCCCTCAGCCCCGCCAGCCAGGCAGGGCCTTACCCTCGTTGACAGGTGAGGAAACACAGGAGCGTAGGTTGCTGCCCATGGTCTGACTGGTAGAAGGGCAGCTAGGACCCGTCACTGTCACCAGACCACACTACGGGCCCGTCAGCTGTCATTGCCCATGTTGAGATCCAGCCCTGCGTGTTGGAGCTGTGCGACCTCACATCCTACCCAGCGCCCATGAACCTCAGAGCTCCCCTCCCCAACAGGCTTACAGGCGTGGTGATGAGGATGCTGTCGGCAAGCTCCTTGCACATCTCGGGAGTGCGGAGGCTGTGGCTTAGAACCGTCTCAAGGCCACAGGCTGGCAGGGTGACATTGGGCCCGAGTGGGTTCTTGTTCCCATGGTAGGGTCACCTGCCCACTTTTCCTTTTGGATTTTCTGGAACAAAGTGCCTCTTTCTGGGAATCCACGCCTGACCCACTTTATACAGAATTCTGCTCTGAGGCACACGACATCTCTCAGGGATGCAGGCATCCCCCTGTGTAGCCAGGAAGGGGCAGCACGAGTGGCAAACCCTGCTAAAGAAAGCAGCCTGCCCCTCCCTCGTGTGGGAACCATTGCTTGAGGGAGGGCGGATTTCTGTGTCCTAGATACTGAGCTTGCAGCGGATGGCCAGGCCGGCCAGTGGGTGGGGGCTGCTCATCCACACTGCAGGGCCTTCCCGCCTGGTTGTCAGGACGCCTGGCCCGGCTCAGTGGGCAGTGGAGGACCCACGAGGGGTGCCCTCGGGTGCCACTGGCAGTGTCCCAGCACAGGTGCCTTCCCTGATCTGCCATGTCTGCTCAGTTCCACAGAGGCCCCGTCGTGCAGGTCTTGGGACAGGAGCTCCGCAAGGGGCCCAAGACAGTGTTTGTGCCCTAAGAATGGGGTGCTTCCCCCGCCACCCCACAGCACACTGAAGCAGAACCCTAGGGAGGGGTGCACTTAGAGGGAGCTTGTGGCTCAGGCAGGAGTGCCGTGGGACAGAGCCGAAGCTCACAGATCCAGGGCACCCTGTCTGGGAAGCAGCCAGTTAGACCCAGGAGCGGACGGAAAGGGGTCGCGGTGGGGGGGACCCTCTGCCATGTGCACCGTGGCTAGGGGCACAGCCCGCGTGGTAGCTGTGGGCAGGGGTCTGGGTGGGGAGCCTGGATCTCCGGTAGCGCTGTGGGGCTCTGGCGTGCGGCCTGAGCCCTCCGAACCCCATTGTCTCCCTGCGACCCCTGCTGCACAGGGCTGCGACGCTCCTGGCAAAACACAGCACGCGCTCCTAGATGCTGCGAGCTGCTGGTTTTGCTTCCTGTTGCCAATAACCACATTTACCCAGGCTGTTGAGCTCCACCTTCAGGAGGCCTAGGCCCTCTCGGGTTCCCATCCCTGGGAAACAGGAGTGGGGGTCGGCACTTTCAAGCTCCCCCCATAACCAGCAGGTGGTTGGATTATGGTCAGAGCCCCGTGTGCCAGCACACTTCTGGGAACAGCTCCTCGGCGTGGACCCCACGCTGCCACACGGGGCACTCTGCAGACAGAGCCCGGTGCGGCTTGGGTGGTGGGGAGCAGCTCGGGCCTGCAGGGCCCTTGCTGTGGCACCCCAGGCCTCTCCCTCCCCCCTTCCCGGGTGCTCATGCTGGACTCAGGCTCGATGCCTGGGACCGGCCATAGGGCACCACCGATCCCCAGGCTGCACAGGACGCTGGCTCCTGCTATGACCTGCGTGCTGCCCAGGGCCTGTGTCTCACCCCGACACCCCCCCGTGCTGCTGGCCTGCCCTTCAGGGACAGCGTACAGCACAGGCCTAGTCCACCGTCCCGGTTGGTGAGTGTAGTGACGGCGACCACAGTCTCGGCCCACGGTGAGACCCCAGCTCCCACCCCCACAGGACTGATGAGAGAGGAACCAGCTCTGTCAGCAGTGCCCTGGCTGAGACGTGTGTCTTCGGGCCTGCTGCTGACTGCGCCTGTGTCCGCAGGTCGTCCTGCTGAAGGACCAGAAGAAGTGCTTCAGCCTCGACAACCCCAGCTACGAGCCTGAAGTGGTGGCGTTGCACCCCGGCGGGGACACGGTGGCTGTTGGGGGCACGGTAAGGCCTTTCCGTCCCCGGTGCCCACCGGCTTTGGTATCTGAGTGATCTGGGGACCCCGTGAGCTGTGTGCGTCACGGGGGGAGGCAGCAGCCCCAGGGTGTGGCAGCCTGCTCCGGACCCTGACAGCCCCACCACCTGGCACGCCCCAAAGGCTCCCGTCCTCTGGTGGCCTAAGCCATGCCAAAGTGTCTGCCTGCTGTCCCCGATCGACCCCAGTGGGCAGGGTGAGCACGCTGGGAGTGCTGTGCTGCCCATCCTGCCATGTGGCCAGGGGGACAGACATGCGGGCGCCAAGGGCCCTGGGCAGTGAGGGTGCTGAGCGCTGGACAGGAAGCACCAGGAGGGGAATCTCAGACTCGGACCGGGAGTCGGGGCTGTGGGAAGTCGGGACCAGAGAGGGCGGCTGCCCAGCCAGGATGGCATCCCGTGGGGCCTGGCTCCTAGGTGCCCGGAGGACACCTTTTGGGTGCAGTACAAACCTGGTGGTTTCAGTTTTCTCAGGCTCCAGCTTTCCGTCATTCACAGTGTGATCTTCCCACTGGGCAGAGCCACAGCTTGTGTGCAAGAGCAGCCATGTGCCAGGCCAGGCCCTGAGTGCCCTATGGACAGTGCGTTGTATCCTCGCAGGTCCAGGTGGGCAGGGCCCGAGCCCCCGCACCCGCCCACCCCGAGGCGCTGGGGCCCGAGGACTGCTGTCCGGAGAGCTTTGCTCTCAGTGCCTGGCACGTGTGTGACAGCCCGTCTCGGCCTCGTCATCCTTCCTGCAGCCGCTTGTTCCCCCTGTGAGGGCGTGGGCCCAGGACCCAGGGGTCAGCCAGACAGTGTCCCCAGGAGTGGGGAGCCACTGTCCCCCGTGTGGTTGGCCTGTGGCGAGAGGGAGCCCCTCCCGGTGGTGGGCAGGCCGCCCCAGCCTAGGCCGCAGGCATCTTCTCCGGTCCTGGCCTGTGTCTGTGAGTCAGTCCTGGCTGTGCTTGCGCTCTGTCTCCCTCATGCTGAGCACACGGGGGCATTGCCTGGGGGACGCTGATTGCTGTAGCAGACAGGCACCCCGATGCTCATTGGTCACGCGCACACACTCCATGCTTTTCCTTCCCTCCTTGCCTGCCCAGGAGTGACCTGGTGATTTGGGGACACTGATTGGCTCTTCCTTCATTTGCGGCTTTCCCTATGGGTGATGTCTCCTCCCAGCCCACAGATCCTGGCTTCTGTGACAGAAGGGTCAGGAAAGGCTCCCAGACCATGTGGGGTGGGTGGTGCAGGGCTCCTGGAGTGGAGCACGGCCCTGAGGTCAGGGTGACAGCCCTGGGCTGGGCGGGTGGTGCTCAGCACAACAGGATGCCTGGAAGCTTGGCGGGAGACAGGCAGGAGGACTCGCCATGGAGCCGGGGGTGTGCAGGGGCCCACAGGTATGGCCCCCAGGTTGGGCTGGGAGCTGGCCGCTGCTCATGGAGAGTGCACACTCCACCGCTCCCAGCCTGCAGTCAGCACGGAGGCCTGGGGTGGGACCCTCTACGTCCCTCTGCCCACTTGGGAGCGGGCCAGGAGTGCTGATGAACTGCAGAGGGCGCCCTCCAGGCCCGGGGCGGGGGGGGGGGGCAACTCCTGGCTCCAGGGCTGGGCAACAAGGAAGGCACCTCCACTGGTGCCCTGACATTTGCCCACAAGCAAGGGGTGTCGCATGTGCCAGGCTGACTCCCCGCTCCATCCTTGCCCGCAGGATGGCAATGTCCATATCTACTCCATCCTGGGCACCACACTCAGGGACGAGGGCAAGCTTCTGGAGGCCAAGGGCCCCGTGACAGACGTGGCCTACTCCCACGACGGCGCCTTCCTTGCTGTGTCCGACGCCAGCAAGGTGGTCACAGTGTTCAGTGTCACCGATGACTACGCAGTAAGTGCCTCAGTTTCCTCATCTCCACCTCGAGCAGGCGCCCTGGGTGGGTGATGAGCCATTAAGCTCGGGGTGCCGGGCTGGCAGGTGGCCTAGGCCTGAGCCTGGTCTCCCGCCTGTCTCCAACCCTAACTAGGAGAGCAATGTCTTTTACGGGCACCACGCCAAGGTCATGTGCCTGGCCTGGTCCCCCGACAATGAGCACTTCGCCTCGGGTGGCATGGACATGATGGTGTACGTCTGGACCCTGAGCGACCCGGAAACCCGAGTCAAGATCCAAGGTGAGTCCCACCGCACCCCTCAGTGGGAGGGGGCCCTGACCAAGGGCCCCCAGGCCAGTGCCCCTCAGCTTTTGTGCAGGGGTGCTGGCGCACTTGTGCATGCACGGGGCATGTGGGGTAGGGCTCCCCACCGCGCCCCAGCACCCTGCCCCAGCTCAGCCCTTGACCAGGCTCTGCCGCTCCCTGTGCCGTTGCTGCCCACTGGGTGGCCAGCTGGGGCCATGGAGACAGCACCACATTTTAGCAAGAAACCAGTTAAGTGCTCTTTGATGGTACATTTGACCTCACCCAGCATCTCCTCACGTCACCCATGCGGGGGCTCATTTCCAGGGGTCTGCAGGCGTGCGGCCGGTAGCCCTCGGGGGGCTGGTTCCTGTCACCTGTTCCCACGCCTCCCTATCTCCCCTCCACTCCTGCCAGGTCCCCCTTGCAGGCTTGTCCCTTCCACATGCTCTGCACACAGGAGGCGGCCTTTCCTGGGTAGAAGGGATTCAGCAGCCCCACCAGAGTGCAGGGAGGGGCGCAGCTGGGCTGTGCCCCCAGTTCAGGGTGGGCGGCCTGAGCAGGCTCCCAGGGGCCACACTGGTCTGTACAGAAACCCAGTCCTGCAGAGAATCGGTGACTGGGGCTGGGAAGTAACCCGCAGGAGCCAGTGGTGTGGAGCTGGTGCTGGGGCCAGGGCCCGCCCGCATCTGCGCTGAGGGCGGGAACTGCCCATCGGCCCCCGAGCTGTGGATGAGCCCTGCACCCAGAAAGTGTGGTGGTGAGGTGCAGAGGTTGGTGGTTTTAGGAGCCCCAGCTTCTGACGCCCATGCGCCCCCTGATGCCTGAGGCTCCTGGCATCAGCTGGGAGAGCAGAGAGCAGACAAGGCTCCCCATCCTGGACCAGGGGGCGCCTTGGCTTCACAGGAGGGGCCAGCGAAGAGGAGACCATAGAGGTGCAGGCTCATTGTCAGAGTTGAGCACGGACAGAGCAGAGGTGATAGGGAATCGGGAATCCGGGCACCAGCATGTGGTTTGCTAGGGAAAGGAAGACTGAGTCCTCAACCCTGTGCTCTCAGCCGTTCACCAGTGCTGCATCCCCACCTCTTCATCTGAATACCCGAGACACTGTACGGTCCTGGGCGTTGGGCTCCAGGACCTCCTCCCGAGTCCCTTGGTATAAAGCAGCATAGATTTTGGGAATCAACTGCACACATCCTCCTGTGTGCATCAACTGGCTGACAGCAGCACAGATAAAGGCCGTGTGAGCAGCTGTTGCTGTGGCTTAGGAAGCAGTGACTGTCTCCATGCTCAGCACGCACAGCCCGCATTTTCAGTCCTCAGCTGGTGAAGTCCACAGGTGGGAGCCTGCAGACACTTGGGCCAATTGTGTATCTGTTTGTGCCTGAGTGTTGTTGCTTCGTAGCTAGAAAGAAAGCAATCTTTCACCCCCTTGGACGGGGTGGCTGGTGGTGGTGTTGGGGCCTGGAGAGGGGCCGCCAGGTCAGTACCCGGGCCAGGAGCCTGCAATGCTGCCCCGTCCTCCTGAGAGCGCAGCGGGCCTGTGAAAGAGCACACTGCCCCTGTCTGCTTAACAGCCCCCTGTGGCCAGTCTCCGGGGCCTGTTTGATACAGGCCCGAGTGACTCCCTCTTGTTAGTCCCAGGTGTACACAGAGGTGTGATCAAACTAGTGAATGTTTAAGACTTCTGTGAATCCCCTCAAAATCTCCCTCATTTCCCACACCCTTATCCCATTGTTCGAGCCACTTTCTGAAGTTGTTCTGGAAGCCTTGTTTCATGAGGGTCTTCACCGCATGTGATCATGCTGCTGCTGGTTCCATCCAGTGGAAAGCCGGGCTTGTGAGAATGGCGTTGTGTCCACATCCGCCTTATTCACCGGATTTGGGCACCTTGTGACTGTTTCAGTCATGCTTCATAGGAACAGAGAGATCGGAAATGTCCTTACTCTGCTTTCTTCCCAGACGCACACCGGCTGCACCACGTCAGCAGCCTGGCCTGGCTGGACGAGCACACGCTGGTTACAACCTCCCACGATGCCTCTGTCAAGGAGTGGACAATCACCTACTGAGGATGCCCCGCCCGCCCCAGGGACCGGACCTATTCAGGGACTAGACGGAACTGCCGCGGAACATAAATCTCTAACCGTTTCTGTAACGCGCCCCTCCCCGCCCCAGGAGGGAGGAGGGCCCGGGGTACCCTCGTCTCTCTGCAGGGTGCTCATGTCTGTACACGTCCTTCTGAAAGCTTTAGACAGTAACAATTTGCACATGAAAAATAAAGCGAGCACTTAAACAACGTGTGGAGCATAACTAAAACCTACAGCCCAGCCAGACCTTGAGAATGGGGAACATTCCAGAGGCCTCAGCCTCCAAAGCACAGAGCCCCGGCCCCTCACCCCCCACCCCGAGGCAGCTGCTCTCCGGAGGCTGGGAAGGCAGGGAGCCACAGGTACCCTTTTGCGGGACAGCAAGTCCTTGCTCCAGAAGGCGATGTGGCAGCTGGGCCCAAGTTGTGTGCAGAGCAGGTGTTGGTGAGCCCTGCCCAGGTGCTGCTCCGGGAACCGCCCCAGCTCTGGCAGGGACACGGTCAGCCCTGGATGTTTCATTGTCAGACTTTGTGCTTGGTTTTAAGAATGGAGTCGTGGGATTTTTTTCTTTCTTTTTGATGTACCTTTAACTGTTGCCTGTTCATGTTCCCGAGCTGGCCACTAGCAGCACCGTGTCCAGGTGTCCAGATTCCTGACACCGGATCGAGGTGTCCTGGTCCCCATCATTGTGCTTGGTGTTTTCCTGTCTCTGCCCCCAAAAGCAAAGATTAATTTAAGGGCAAAGATGCAGTCACTGTAATCTAATCTGTCGTTGTTTTTACCTGCGTTTTCTTTTTCAGTGCAGAAATTAAAAGTATAAAGCACCGTGATTTGGAGTTTTTTTGCGTGTGTTGGAATCACTGGTAAATGTTGGCTGAGAACAATCCCTCCCCCTTGCACTTGTGAAAACACTTTGAGCGCTTTAAGAGATTAGATTGAGAAATAATTAAATACCTTTTCTCTTCATTGTGGAGCACTGGCTTTGTGTGGTGGGGCATGGGGGTGGGGGACCGTCCTGGCTTCGGGTCTCACCAGCCTGCAGCTCGGGAGGGCACGGTCACGTGTGCAGCCAGCCTCGGAGAATGAGCCCAGCTTCCAGGACCCCGCCTGTCCCTGCTGCCAGACCACCCCTTCCTTCTTTGGGCCTCAGTTTCTCAATTAGCTGTAAATCTGAGACCAGATGTCTAGCTGCTTGAGACTATGGCCTTCCTGTTACTGCCTTTGAGGAAGGAGTAACATGTATGTGTTGACAACCAAACTCCCAAGTATCCAGAGTTCATTGCAAAGTGAAAGGCCCTGTTTCTGGATGGGAAGAACATGGTGAGGTTACACTCCCAGTAGAATCATCTTTCCCCTTTCTAAGGGCCTAATCAGATTGGGTTTTACAGTTCCTGTTTAAAAGGGCTACAGAATGAAGAAAAATGCTGGGGCCACCACAGAGCTAAGTACTTGGGTTTGGGACAGCTGCTTTTCACATCAGTGGCCAAACCAAATACCCAAAGTGGTGTTGATAAAACTGGGCAGCACTCTAAAAAATACGTGTTTGTCCTGTCCTTACACCAGACTAAATTTTGATTGTTAGCAAATGGAACCATGCAAGAAGAAACGGGTTAATTCATTCACGCTGAGAGTGGTGTTTCTAAGAAGGAAAGAATAAAGAACTGAACGTTTGATTACATAAATATTTTAAATCTGCATTGAAGGGGGAAAAACACCACAAAGTCAAAAAATACAACAAACAGCACAGACACTCAACATGTACCAGACCAAAGGATGTATAGGTATATTTGACACATCCTATTTTGGGTGGGGGGTACCAGGAATCGAACTTGGGACCTTACGCTTGCCAGGCAGGCGCCAGAACCACTGAGCTAAATCCCCAGCCCCTTTCCTAATTTTTTAAATACTGAGTTTTTTGAAACTATCATAGTTTTCAAAATATATGATTAAAAACTCAGAATAGTGTATATAGAGTGACCCCATTTATGGGAAATACCACAGGTTCATGATTTTAAGAGGGAGGCTTAGAAGGTCCACAGGGAGGAAGCAATCTCATTTCTTCACTCAACAAAACTGGAGGCTTTTAAAAAGGATCTAAGTTGGGGCCGGAGATTTAGCTCAGTGGTTCCGGTGCCTGCCTCGAAAGCGCAAGGTCCCGAGTTTGATCCCCGGTACCAAAAAAAAAGGACCTAAGTGAAATCAGACACAAGCTTAAATACCACATGGTTTCTCCTCTGAGAAACTCAAATTATAAAGAGCAAAATAAAAGATAATAGGAGGTAGGGAGATAGATGTTTCTCAAATGGGAAGTGGGTTGAGAGACGGAGGGAGGGGAGAGAGGATAAAAAAAGGAATTAGGATATGCACATTTACCAACTCCACTCAAGTGTAAACGTACTGCAGACGTGTACTAGCAAGGGACTTACACCCAAGGTCTTCACTCGTTTCGGGGAGGAGGTATTTGTGTACACAGGTAAACCTCAGAAGAAAACTAGAAAGTGAAATGCCACCTCTTCATCCTTGGACAGAAGGGTGTGGGCAGCAGTTTGCTCATTACCTGGGATCCCGCGCCCTGGTGCCAAAGCAGGCACTGGGGAGGGAAGCGGTGGGGACCCGCTCTCCAGCTCCACTGAAGACAGGAGTGAGCCTGCTCTCAGCCTGCTCCTCCTGCAGAGCAGCTCAGGTCAGTGTGGAATCTCAGGCAACCCCACTGGCCACCCAGTATCAGTGAGCAGTGTCAGGTGAGGGCCACTGGAGGGCCCTTGGCAGCTTGGGGCCACATGGAGACCTGGATCCCACTCTGGAAGAAGCAGCGCAAGGGGAACACAGCTGGAGCAAGTTGGGGATCTTGGATTCTCTCCCCAACCCTGACACAGACCGCTTGGTAAGATAGAGAAGACCAGCAGGAGGACTGCCAACCCCTATGGCCCTCTGGGGTTTCAAAGTGTTTCCATCCCAGTGCTGCCCGTCTCCAATGCTTATGTTCCAGCACCAGGCACTAAACACTTCCGCCAGTCTCTGAAGTGTGCATCTGTGCGTGTGCAAGCTGAATGTAAAGAAATGTTACAGTTGCATCGCAGCCACGAGGAGTCCATGATTACGGCTGCAGGTCACCAGACAATCAACTGGGTATAAACATATGGGTCGCGGGTTTATCCCCGGTAAAAGTGCCCGGTGAGCAACCCCAAGCCTGTCAGAGTCCAGTGTGTCCTGCGTGGATCTGAGAGCTGGGAGCCCTTTGTGCTGCAGACTGGCCACGGTGATGCTCCTGATTGCCTGCAGATTACAAAGACCCCAAGAGGTCATGATTACGTACAGATGTGGAAAAGCAAGCAAAAAAAGGTAAATAGTAATGTAGTTTTTGTTTCAATGTGGACCAAAGGACATGTAAGTAAAAGGCCTGTGACTTTACTGAGTGAAGAGATGATTTAAAAATGACAAAATTTGTTTTAAATAAAAATTAACATTTGTTACCATAGCTCACTTCGACGAAAATTACTTTCCAAAACAAAAAGAAAATAGAAAAGTGGCATCAGTTTACATTTTGGAAAATAATCTCCCATGTCTGGCTTCTCCTGTCTCTGATACACTGTTTCAGTTGAAGTAAGTGAAGAAAATCTGGTTTTACACACATTTCAGAGTTGTGAAATCCATCTTTCACACTATACCGGATCTCGACTACTGGAAACTTGTAACAGGTGAATTGCAGTGTGGAATCTGAAACCTTGTGAAGGGACTTTTGGTTCTCAGGTTAGGTTAAAATCCTCTTTGGATACATCTATTATCCATGCAAAGTTCGTAACAGTCTCTGATTATTTCTAAAACAATGGTTCACTAAGTCAGCCAGATCTTTCACCTCTTGACACATATCACACACTATCAAAGACACATTTCTTCAGATCACCACATTTCGCTGTGATGTCCTTAACTGTGAGGACGCTAGCACACCTGCAAATGAAGATTCCAGTCCTTGAGTCTGTCTGTCCTTCAGGGCTTCCCACAGGGCTTCCCTTCCAAGTGCTTTCTGCACTCGCTTCCACCTCTTGGTTCCTCCCTCCAGAAGGAAGAAGAAAGCGTGGAGAAGACACACCGGCGGGCGTTCTTCGCGCGCACACAGCTATTTCCTGGGGACCCCTTCATCACGTGAACACGCCTCCCTACCTGGGCAGCTGCAGTCGGGGTGGAAACACACGTCCAAGGCTCTGTTATTCCAAAGAGGGAAAGCGACCTGCACACAGACCAAATTCTAACACACCTGAAACACAGTCATTCGCCTTGCTAAGCTTGAGTTGCTTTGGGGGAAATCTGGTAGCCTGAGTTTTGTCGATGCCTCTGTTAACAGTATCCTTAGCTAGCAAGGTGAAGTTTTAAAAAATCTCATCATTTGCAAGAGTTCGTCGGCATGAGCCATGGTTTTCTCATTACTCTGCAACTAAAGCAAAATGCAGAAATGTTTGATTGCTGGAATTGACATGAAATTTTTCTGATAGAAAACTACAAATGACGATGAGACAAGCATGATATTAAATTGCAAATGCTAGTATAAATATATAGTCTTCAATTTAAACTTGGGTTTTTCAAGTTGTACACCATTTACACTGATTACATATTTCAGCTTACAGCATTCTATCTTTATTTATTTATTTATTTATTTTATTTTTATTTTTTAGTACTGGGGATCGAACGCGGGTCCTTGTGCTTGCACAGCAGGCAGCGAAACCACTGAGCTAAATCCCCGGCCCCAGCATTCTGTTTTTAAATAAAATATCTTGCTTAACATTTTAAAATTGGGATTCTGGGTAAGCTTTCATATATAAAAATAGTTTTACTGAAGAAGTTTGGCAACTGTTGTATTTGACCATCTTTTAAAAGCAATAACTTCTTATCATAGAATTTTGTAAATGTGCATGTACAAATCTGCCAAAGTAAGACCCATTAATCTGTATAACCAATAAAAAGTAAGTGGGAAAAAAACCCCACAATTGCCAGTGCTAATTGTAAATTGTTAAAAAAAGAACTTAAAAAAATTCGAATGTGCCGGTGAGTATTTAGTTCCAGAAAGATTCTAACTTTTACTCTTTAAAGATCCTTTTTTTAGTTAAAGGGGAAAAAATTCCCAAGAAAAAACAAACCCATTCTTGTCCTAACCCATCACACCGAAGAGCAGTTTAGTTATGACTACTGTAGTGTTAATTATTCCTTTATTTAAAAATCAGAATATACCTCAATGGTAGAACACTCACCTAGCACATGCAAGGCCCTCGGCTTGATCCCCAGCACTGCAATAAATAAATAAATACATGAACAAATAAATAAATAAATAAAAATCTTTAATGTGATGTGTGGAACATTGGCTAGAAGTTCTAGACACTTTGCCACTTTCCAACTGAGCATCTCCTGCCTCTCACAAATTGCCTCCCCCCGGTTCTCAGTTCCTCTGTTCATTCACTTTGTTTTTCAGTGATTTTGCTGTTTTTGAGAGGATGTCAAGTACTGTGTTAAGGGCAGGAATGCAGGGATTAAGATTAGCTGCTACCATTCGCTGGAGGTTAAGGAGAGAGAATGTGTGTGGGCAGAGGGGAGCCACGTGTACCTCACAGTTACAGGAGCTCCCGGGAAGATACAGAACACCCAGTTACATCTGTATCTCAGATAAACACCATGCTATTTTTAAAGTATGAACATTGCACAAATAGTTACAGCAAAAATTATTCATTGATCTGAAGTTCAGATTTCCCTGGTTTTGTTTTGCTGACTTTGTTGAATCACAATAGTCCCCTGAAATTCTGGTATTATCCCCACATAACAGATGCCAAAACTGGGAAATATCAGCTGGGTAATTGTAGGCACATGATTGAACTCCTTAGCATAATAGAATCTAGACATGAAATTAAGTCTGCCTGGCACAGAAACTTCAATGGAAGGTCTTCATTCTTCCAGAGTGCAGAATGAAGACCAAAGGGTAGAAGACGTAGGGAGACAGATCTGTTTTGCCATGAACCACATGGCAGCTCAAAGGCTAGGGTGCAGATGGCTGAATGGAGGAACCATCAGGAATGGTCTGGGTAGGATTAGAAGACCAGGAAGGGGTGGTAAAGCACAAAGTAGCTCAAGAGAAAGCTGCTACCCACCCCAAGCCTGAGGGAAAAGGGAAGGAGCTCAAACCAGTGGCCAGGAATAGGGAGTGGGTACAGGGAAGCCTCTTGTTGGCCATCCCAACAGGAGCAGAGGCCTGGGTCCTGGGTCCTAGCTCCCTTGGCAGCTGCTCTCAGGTCCCCAGCAGGAGAGAGCAATCACAGTGTCTCAGCTGTGGGGGCAGCACTGAGCACGGCTCCAGGAGACTTCCTTGTCCCAACTCTGGTTCTTGGGCTCCACCATCTTTAAATTGTATCTCTCATTCTCATGCGGCTTCCTCTTCACTCAAGTGTGGCTGCCCTCTCTCTCCAATGCTGTATCTGTGTTCTGAAAAGGAAGCTGAAGAAGGAAGGATGGAGGAGGAAGGGGTGGTGTAAGTGTGGGGAAGGAAAACTCTCCTGGATGACTGCTGATGGAGCATGGGAGACCCAAAACATGGTGTCTTAGCAGGACACACTACCACTCAGAACAGAACTGGCAGAGCCAGAGTATCCCACCCAACATGGACTGGTCCCTGCTAGGGTTTGGGTCTGGAACGACCCCAAAGGCTCCTGTGCTGTAAGCTTGGCCACCAGCCTGTGGTGCTCCTGGGAGGTTGGTGGAACCTTTAGTAGGTGGGCAGGGAGGTGCCCTTGAAGGGTTTATTGGAGCCTCCCTTCCTCCCTCCCTCCCTCCTTTCCTTCCTGGCCACCATGAGGTGAGCAGCCTCCTCCGCTACATACTCCGCCACCATGATGTTGTGCCTCCCCACAGGAAGCAATGGAGCCAGCCAGTCATGGGCTGAAACTGTCAGCCAAAATGAACCTTTCCTCCTTTAAGATGATTTTCACAGTGTTTTTTCACAGTGATGGGAAGCTAGCACAGTCCTGTGTGTCGCAGACTCCTTCCAGTATGGCTGGGGCCCTGGGGCCATGAGAGGGAGTGGGGGTCACCTCCAGACAAGGCAATTAACAGCAGGGTATGTCCTCCAAACTCACTTCTCCAGCCCTGGGCACGGAGGGCAAACATTCCAGAAAGACTTGGCCTTATCATGGACAAGGGCCGCAGACTCAAAGCCAACTGTGGTGTGAGCAAGAAATAAAGCCAATGTCATTAATCCGCTGAGGTTTTGTTGTTTATTTGTTACCTGAGCAAAGCCTGTCCTATGCTGACGTATACAGAAAGCAAAAAGAATAGAACGCGTGTCGGGAACATTCAGCAGTCTACAATAGCTGTGTCGACTTTTACATCTGTGGAGCGGACGTGAGACGTGAAAGTCGCACTCATCTCCCACTGCTGAGTAGGGGTCACAGGAAGCTCTAGTGCAGGGCTTGTCCCCGTGTCAACCCTCTAGATGTTGGGCTTTATTGTTGCTACAGCAGGTGTGAGAGTTACTGGCAAACACTGAGTAAACACACGCAGTAGTGATCGCTGTGGACACAGGACTCAGAGGAGGTGTCTGACTACTGATAGGGTGTGAGGATTGGTGACAATGTCCCAGAGGGGCCTGTGGAGTCCGAGGGGACTCAGAGGAGCATCTCTGGCTGGGGAATCAGAGTGGACTTCCTGGAGCAGGGGGGCCCTTGAGGCTGAGAATGATGCATTCTCAATCCAAAGTGTTCTCTGGATGTGAGGTTCCTGGAAAATAGCCCGGGCAAGGTTTATTTTTTTAAGCAATTGTCTATTTATTCTGTCACAGTGACACAAGTATTGTTACTGTGCGCTTTGTAAATGTTGTCTCTGTGCAGGGTCTCCCCCAACACCACCAGTTTCTGTCTTGTTTGGCCTTTCCAGAGGGAGTCCTTTGGGTTCCACCAGGCTGGGTTGTCATTCTGGGTTTCCTGGGGGTCTGGCCATGGCTGCCTTGTGAGACTACTGTACAAACAGCTCCTGCTCCATAGCTTGGAGCAGACCAGGGGTGGCAGGAGCTCGCCTCAGAGGTGGCCGTGCAGGTGTGCCACGGGCAGTTGGTCAAATCCAGGTTCTGCTGTTTTCCTTGTGCACTGGAGTCACTGGCCCCTGCATGCAACCTCCTTTCCAGGTCAGTTTCCAGCTTTACGCAGTTCAGTGACTCCAAAACCACACCGGTGTCCTCCTGTTTCCCTGTGACCACCTTCAGTGTGTCTGGGCTCTGGTGTCGGTTCTCCCACAGGAGCGAGGTGGCTCCTCTCCACGACATCCCCTTCGGCCTTTCGTATCATCCAGCGTTCTCACTTGGAGGCGTCAGTGTGGGAAAGCAGCTGTGAGATGAGGCCTGAGTTGAGCTCTCCTTGAGACGCTGGAAGAGGATAGCAAGCCCTTCCCCCCTTGGGCTGTTCGCTAGCATGCTGGCATCAGCCAGTTTCAAGGAAAGAAACAACTACAGCCCAAGTCTGATGAGAGAACATACACATCCAGGTACAGACTGCCAGTTATGAGAACCTGGTGAACTTTCCCGGAACCCTGGATCACATGCTCGTGTGTTTCTTCTTTGTGCGAGTCTAATACAAGTGAGCACTGTCAGTTGGGGGCTCACTGTCCATTGCGGGAAAGCCCCAAGTGCCTCCTCTTCCACATGATCTCTGTGTCTTTTGTCTTCAGTCCTCATTCGACCCCCTGTCAGCAATAAACTTGCAGGTTGGATCCTATACATCCATCCATCTTCCTATGGAAATAAATGATTTTTTTTTTGGTACCGGGGATCGAACTCAGGACCTTGTGCTTGCGAGGCAGGCAGCGGAACCACTGAGCTAAATCCCCGGCCCAGAAGTAAATGATTCTTAACAAGAATTTCTAATGTTTTTTCCATTCTTGGATCTAACCCTAGATTTCTGTCTTCTGACTTCTGGTTACCTCTGGCTCACATCACCCTGTCTACAATCAGGGACTATGAGCATCCTAATTAGCAGCGACTAGCAAACAGGGACTGAGAAGAGGTACAATTTCAAGGGACGCCACCAGTTAGACACTTGTCAGAGAATGATGGGTGTTAGAAGCATTGGTGTGTTAGAAGCATTGGTGTTAGAAGCAATGTGGGTGCTTTTCACTTTTGAGGTTTAAATTTTGGGTCACCTAAGTATCACCCTACTCTTTACCTTGTCATCACAAAGGGTTCTTAATAGGAGAGGCCTGATGGATTAATTTACTGTCACTTTAATTATTGATTACTATTACACAAGTAATTTAAGTACATATTAGTATTTTGTTCATCATTAGTGAATACTAATATAAATTCATATGGTTCCTTTAATTAATTCTTAATAAGGAACTAATTTTGAAAGGGGAAGAAGCACTTGGGACAAGATAATCCCCAAATTCTAAGACTTTATGAACTCCAGGACCAGAAAGTTCATTTCCTGTCCGTGGGGCAGGCTGGCTCGAGGGACCTTGGATTGGGTCTTTTCATTTAGATTCTGCTGCAGTGTTTAGTGATTGCACATCTGGTCTGGTACAATGGCCACTCCACCGCATATCTTTTAAAAGGGAAGATTTGCACAGGGTCAGCTGATGCAGCAGCCATAGGACAGAACCAGAGGTCTTCACAGATACTGGTGGGCTTGGTCAGCACAGCGCCGTCCTTGCCCTCTGCAGGCACAGGCTGTGAGATGGCAGTGAAGCAAGGCTTAGAGGCTGGCACTACCCAGAGTGCTGGAGGTGGCTCGAGAAGCTTCGGTTCACAGCCAGGTATCCCTGGTGGGTAGGACACAATGCACTTGGACCAGTCTCCTCCTGTGCCCAAGGGAAGCTACTGCAGGACTTGCCTTGAGGGAGCAAAGAAGCCCTCAAGCAAAGTAGGCTCAGAATAAGCAGATACTCACAGAGTTGCCCCTTCAACACTGGACACGGGGGTCCCAAGCATGCTGCCTCAGAGGTGGCTGCTACCTGGTGAGAAAAGCAGTGAGCAGGCAGGTGGCTCTCAGCCTGCATCTGTTTCTCATCTAGGGTCATCTTGGACAAGCTAATCACACACCCTGAGCCTTGATGGAAAAATGGTCTCAACGCCGGCCCCTGTGCTCCACAGGGAGTGGTGAGGTGCGGGGAAACTCGATTTGGGGACAATTTATTATGCAGGAGATTGGTGCCCAAATGCATGGAATTATCAAGAGGGTAACTTGGGATCTGTACTCTTGTAGAAAAATAAATAAGTTCAACCTAATACAACCTTCACAGAAGGTCATATCACGTATCTGGAAAAAAAAAAGATCGTAAGGAACACGGGCTGCCTGGAGCCATCAATATGGTCCATGGAGAGCAAGATAAACACTTTACAGATGAAGATGGGAAACATCTCATCGGCAGGTGAGTTAGAATCACCAGCTCGCCTTCTTGCGATCAGATCACAAATTAGTCTAAATAGCACCCCAAAGGGACTTCATTTTAAAAAGCACTTTGGGATTGGGAAAGATCACGTATCTGAGAGCGCTCCAGAGAGAAACAGCCCAGGTGTGCCTGAATAGTGGGGTAGATCACTGAGAGAAGGAAGAAAACACCCTGAGGCTGCTTGTGAGGGATAAGATTTAGTACAGTACCAAAAGGAAAAGGTACGGCTAACTGAGACTTACTAGCAGTAAAGGACAGTGTCCGGTGGGGGAGGCTGGACAGGAAAGTCCCCAGAATATATGGAAAGGCCCCAGAGATGGTGGCCTCGTTAATCACTGGAAAGTCTGGGGGTGGTGGAGCAGACAGGGAAATCACCAGAGTACTGGAAGAGTCCAGGAATGGCCAGCTGGCCTACAGCCTCCACTGTGACGTGTCCCACTCAGTTATTACCCGGAGGGTGTTACCTGGAATAATCTACGCAATAGTGACATCACTAGCTTTCTCTGTCTTATTGTATGACCAGAATTTCAAAAAAACAACTGACTAAACCTACAGGCAGGAAGGGAATTTCTACAGATAATACTAATCTGCCTAGTTTCCAGGGTCCCTCAGACAATACTTATCTGAACATTTTGGTCCCTGTCCACTTACAAGGTCCCCGTGATTTGATTAAAGTCTTGGGAACGCAATGGGGGCATTGAAGGCATGGCACTAAATGCCTTTCAGGGACAACACACCTTGTCATCTGAATTCTAGATTACCCTGATTTGTATGTGGTACACAAAGCCCCATTTATGTGCCTCAAATAAGTTGGATTTTTGACAGCCCTGCCTCTTTAATGCCTGCCTTTCCTCTCTCCTCTCTTCCTCTCTCTGTTATTCCCTTCCATCTTTCCTTTCTCTGTCCCTCTTTTCTTCCCCTTTTCCTTTCCATTTTAACATCTAGTTCATGAAGTCGGAAACTACATTAGTGATATGAAGGTTGCAAAGTAGTCATCATCAAACATGAAGTCAATACTCAGGTTTGACTCCTGACCACAAAGCACCACGTTTGGCCTGTGAGCATTGCCACTGTTACTGCTGTCTCAGCCGCAAGATAAAAATGCATCTTGGGGATGAGTTGATACATTCTGTAGGAAACCCACCCACTCCCTCACTTCCCACAACACAGATGTACCAATTCTTAGGCTTTTGCTGAAATAATTTATAAAACTACATGGTCCTTATATCAGTCAGCTTTTCATTACTGTGATCAAACACTTGAAAAAAAAAAACAACTTGAAAGATGATTCATTTAGACTCACGGTTTTAGAGGTTCAGTCCATGGTCAGCTGCTCCATTGTTTTAGGCCTGAGGCGAGGCAGAAACATCATGATGGAAGGGTGTGGTAGAGGAGAGCTGCTCATAGCACAGCAACTGAGAAGGAAAGAGAATGGGAAAGAGCCAGAGAAGGGGCTGGGGAGCAGATACAGTTTCCAAGGTGATACCGCATGAACTACTCCCTTCAACGAGGCCTCGCCTTCTGTTTCCATTGCCTCTCAATAATGCCATCAAATTGTGATCCTGTCAACGGGTTAATCCACTTGATGAAGTTAGAGCCCTCAGGATCCAATCACTTCTTCAAAAGACCATCACTCAGCCTTTACACGTGGGTTTTAAGGAGCATTTCAAATCCAAACCATAGCACTGTCCACTTTAATTTTCAAATCTTTGCTTTGAATTAGAGTAAATGTCTCAGTGGCACCTTCTGCTGCCAGCAGTCTGCAGCCGGCAGTGCCGGCCCCACCGAAGTCCCCATGCAGCCCCTACATGGGAGCAGCTCCCTTGGCCTCAGCACTACTGGCAGGGCGTGTCTTGGACAGCGCAGGATGTTTAGCCGCAGCCCCCGTCTCTTTGCTACATGCCAGTAGCTCCCCTGCCCTAGGTGTGACAGCCCAAAATGTCTCCAGACATTGCTGACTCAGAGAAGGACTGCTTTTCATTTCTAAAGAGCCAGATTGCTGTTGCTATTAGGCAGAAGAGCCTCACAACTTTGCGCTCTTAATAGATTAGTTTACTTTTTAAAAAACATGAATTGAATATTTGACTTCTTTGTTCATTCATTAAAGTTCACTCAATCATTTATTCGCTCATACATTTCCTAGCAGGGGTGGCAGACTGCACTCCCATCTCCCTCTTAGCACTGTCATCTTTGAGGAATGGGTTTCACATCTTTCCCGTGGGAGTTTCATCTTCTGCTTTTAAGAAATGTCGGGGGGGGGGGCAGAGATTTAGCTCAGTGGTGCCGCCGCCTGCCTCGAAAGTGCAAAGTCCTGAGTTCGATCCCCGTACCAAAAAAAGAAGAAAGAAAAGAAATGTCACGAGCTGGATATGGGGTGCAGCCTGTAATTCCAGCACTTTTGGAGGCCGAGGAAGGAGGATCTCAAGTTTGAACCCAGCCCGGCCAACTTAGCAAGACCTTGTCTCAAAATAAAAGACAAGAAATGGGTTGAGGATAAAGCTCAGGGCAAAGCTTGGGTTCAATCCCCAGTACTGGTAACAAAGAAGGAAGGAAGGAAAGAAGGAAAGAAGGAAGAGAGAGACAGAGAACAATAAAAGAAAAGGAAAGTCACGAGGTTTCAGAGTGATCCTGTACCTGCTGTTTTTCAGGTACTTTTAGCTTCAATGTTCCCAGTGGTCTCTTTTTCGCTCCCTCTCAGCCAGTACTTGTTGCTCGCCCTCTGTGTAGCAGCCCCTCGCCTGGCCTCCGGGATGCAGCTCAGAGGGGTACAGGGTACAGGCGCCTGGCATTTTGCTCCGTTTCTGGAGCAGAAGAGTCTAGGAGAGCAGCGCTGCTCCGCCTGCGCCCCCTGCGGCCGAGGACGTCCAGGGGCCGCGGGAGCCCGAGGACTGAGATCCAGCCTGCAGTGGGGTCTCGGGTGGGGCCACGCGTCCGCAGCCCTGGAGCCGGGCACAGAGCACTCTCCCTTGCCCGGCCTTCGCGGCCCTCCTCCCCTTCTGAAGCTCTCAGTGTGGGACTGTGTGATTCAAAAGTTAATTACTCCCCTAGATTCTGTTGTAAATTTGATGGTTGGAGTGTGTTTGCCTCGGGACAATGGACGATCAGTAATAGGGCGAGGTTACTCAGCCATCTGTTTGCCCTAAATCCAAATGTCCTGGGGCCCAGTATCTATAGGACAATCTGTAAACAGGGTGGTCGTAACTGTCAATCAGGATGTCTGCTGAACATCAGCATGTGACAATGAGCCACTAACCTTTGTTCTTTTTTTTTTTCTGTGAATCCACATGTTAACCCCCCGCCTTAACCCCCTATAAAACAACCTCGGACTCTGAGCCAGGTGCCTCTCTGAGCTATTTTGCTTCGGGAGTGCCGTCTGGCCAGACTAATAAAGGTCTGTTTCCCAACATGGCCGGTGTGTTCCTTCCCGGGTGTGCTCCACTTCAGCTCCTCGGAGCGTTTGGTCAGGCCTTTGGTCTTACATTCTGGAGGCACCGCTGGGATCCCCGGGTGTGCTCCACTTCAGCTCCTCGGAGCATTTGGTAAGGCCCTCGGTCTTACATCAGGTTCCCGCTTGCAGGGCCCACTGAGACTAGCAGAGAGCAGCTTCAGATCCGGGCAGGCAGCCGAGCCAGGCTGCTGGGTAACAGGGGAGAGGAAGCCCAGCCTGAGCCCGCAGGCCAGCAGCCCCTTCCTCTGTGCCTCCAAGCTCCAGGCAGTGCTGGCTCCCAGCCTTGGCCTAGGGGAACTGGCTGGGTCTGTTTTATTTTTTTTATTTTTATTTTTTTTAAATTCTTTTATTGGTACATTGTAGGTATACAACACAGTTACATTCCTCATTGGGAATTGTACCTTTACATAATGCATCTTGGTTCTTATTTTTTCCCCATTCCTAGCCCTCCCTTCACCCCCTCCACCCTTCCCTATTTACAAAGACTTTATTTCCATTTCTCAGCATTTTTCCTTCCCCTTCTTTCCTTTCTCCTACCCCTCCCACTACCCCTACCCCTTTGGACCTTTTCTTCCTATTTTACATTATCATTGGTACATTTTAGGTATACAATATAATAACATTCATCATTGGAAATTTGCACCTTTACATAGTCTCTCTTGGTTCTTATTTTTCACCCTTGCCCTGCCCTCCCTTCAACCCCTCTATTCCTCCTTATTTACAAAGATTTTGTTCCTATTTTTCCATTTTCTCATATCAATCCCATTCCCTTCTATCCTTTCTCCTAGCCCTCCCGCTTCCTTCCCCTTTGCCCCTTTTCTTCCTATTTCACATTATCTATTATACATTTTAGTCCTCATTTACATTTTCAGTTTCTCACACCAGAGAAACTATTCGGTATTTATGCATGTGTGTCCTATTGATTTCACTTTAAAAAAATGAGAAATTAGAGACATTTATAGCTAAATGGATGCACACTGAAGCGAAACTCTTGGCTGGGTCTGTTTTAAAACACTCAAAAGTTGGCTGAAAGGGACAGACCTGCTGGGCCCAGCGGGAGGAGAGCCAGCCCTTTGATCTCTTTGCCTTTGTCAGGAGCCTGGGCTGACAGGAAAGTGCTTTGCAATTATCTGGTCTTCGATGGTTGGGGAGATGGGCGCTCCCTGCAGGGATAACCTAGTTCCCCAAAGCTCCCTTCTCCTAATAATGAGCATCCTTCTAGCTCTCCGCTGGAGTTCGGGTGGGGCCTGGCTTCTCCCCTCCCCAAACTTTATCCTTGCTTCCCTGTTCTCAGCTTCTTTATATCAGGCAAAAGTGGCAACTTGCAATGATTCCTCGGGGTAAGATTGTACAGGTTTGTCGTTCTCCTCTTTCCTGCACCACCTGCCTGGAACCTCAGCCGAGAGGAACGTGTCTGCCCATGCCTGGGGGCTTTTAGCCAAGGAGCACTTCCCAAAGAGTGGTGTCACCTGCATCTGAAACCCCCCGCCAAGTATGGATTTCCACGGTTTGGCAGCAGCCACCACAATGAAGCTCTGGCAGCCTCAGTGACACATGAGCCCATCCTGTACCCACCACGCCCACTCCTGGTGCACGACAGACAGAACCGGGTTCCTGGGCACCCGAAGATGTAGTTTAAGGATATTTGAGTAGCGCTGTGCGAAAGCACCCCAACCTAAACCAACCCAGATAGCCATCCGCAGGAAGACTGAGGGACAAATGTGGTTTATCCACACTGAGCAATAAAAGGAGGCAAACTAGGGAGACAGGCAGCGGGGGACTCATCTCATCAGCATCATGCTGAGCAGGGCATCCAGGCAGATTCCACACCCTGCAAGCCGGAGGACAGGCTGGACTTGTGTGTGGCAACAGAAATGAGAGGAGTGGTGTGTGTGGGGCTGGGCAGGTGTCATTGTCACCCCTCAGGAAGGGACAGAGGGAGTCTGCTGGGGTGCTGGGCTTGCTCGTGTCTTATTCTGAATGGTGGTTCTTTCCACAGCTGTGCACCTCTGCAGTGGGCACTGAGCCCTGGGCTGAAGGTCCATAGGGGCAGAGTGCCTGCCTGGTGTGCAAAGGGCCCTGGGTTCCATGCCCAGCACTGAAAAAAACCCCAAATACCTTGTAAGTGTTGCTTATAACACACACACACACACACACACACACACACACACACACACACACACCTCCCAGCTTCATTCCAATCCTGCCAAGTCAGGATCTCGGCCTGGGCCTGAGGATCTACATCTGTGTCTGGCTGGTGGACGCTGACTACATCACGCCAGACCTGTTTCCCTCTGGGCTGGAATGTTACAAAATCTTAATAAGTCACTAAGGGAATAAGATCAATACAAGACCTCTCACTCGGTGTGATCAGGCAGTAGGATTCTGTGACCAAGACTGCCACCATCTCTGCCCCAAGGCAGAAGCCACTCTGTCATGGAAACACAGGGAGGTGACTTTTCCATGGTGCCTGGCACAGGGCTGCTACCTGCAGCAGACCCTGGGCCCTTCCTAAGGGCCTGTCCTTGCTGTTGGACAACAGTGTTCATTCAGTCAGTGGTTAAGCTGTACACATTTTATAACTGTTTCTAAGCCTATGATAGGTAGCTTATTTAATATTTTTAAAGTGTGAAACAGGTTTTTTAAAAAAAAATCAATTAGCTTGGATCCAAGTGTGCCCAGGTACAGCCAAGCAAAAACCACCTCAGTGTTACAGGTGGCTGAGTCTAAAGTGAACTGGAACTGACTGGTGCTTGGCCAACCAACTCTCTACTTCTAAGGTGTTGGAAGGTGCTGTGAGCTCAGAAAGCACTCTAGAAATTTTTGCTTAGAAACATGCCTAATTCTGATCTGAAAAAGAAAAGGAAGTATTTTAGCCTGTAACCAACTTCCACAGAAGGGACATTTTACAGTGTTGGTGGTATGTACAGACCGTATCTCCAAAGGCGGAGTCTTCTAACCCCTTGTGAAGTGTAGTAGGTTTATGCATTCATGCACCTCACTTTTTGCCACATTTATTTCCTGGTGCTTTGTTTTTGTTCCTGTTGTGGATGAGCTCTCTATTTTTAAGTATGATTCACATGATTGTTACTATTAACCAGGAGCAGAACTGATTTTGGGATATACACCAAGTCGACCAGCACTTTACTAAACTCCCATTAATTCTAAGAATTTTAATTTTAACGTTCTCATGACATTTTGTTACCTCAATGCTGACATCTGGAGAGTCCCTCAGTTTTTGTTTCCTCCTTCCCAGTAGCTGTAGCCTCAACAAGTGTCTCCTGGAAGCAGGTTCCTTAGACGACTTTAGCCGTCAGAGCCATAAATCTCAGGCTATTGGTACCAACCTCAGGCAAATTTCTTATCCACTCTGAGCCTCCTTCAGAGCTTGGAGCCATCACAGAATTATATATATATGCACACACAGCCTATTGGTTCTATTTCTCTGGAGAGCCCTGACTCATACACTACCATAATGAAAACTGTCCTCTTAATCAACACAACGATAATATCATAAAAAATAAAGATAGAGACACAGAGATAGAAATAACCCTGCAGTGACTTTGCCCCCCGGAGACATTTAGCAATGTCTGGGGACATTTTTGATTGTCATGACTGAAGGGGTACCGCTGGCACCTCTTGGCACAGGTAAGGGATGCTATTTGACATCTTACAATGCCCAGACAGCCCTGTAATGGAACTTCCACTCTAAAAATATCTAGCTCGGCATGATGGCACATTCCTGTAATACCAGCCCTCTGGGAGGCTGAGGCAGGAGGATGGACAGTTTAGAGTCCAGCTTGGGCAACTTAGAGACTTTGGTAAAACCCTGTCTCAAAAAACGAGGGAATGTAGCTCAGTGTGAAGGCCTGGGTTCAATCTCCAGTACTGCTCAGTAAACAAATAAATCAGAATCAAATAGATTGTCTCAGTGCCAATGCTGAGAAACTGGTTAGGGATCAGATGGCAGGGGAGAGAGGATGGGGCAGCAGGAGCTGTTGGGAGAGGCGCGCTGATACAGACAGGATGGCAACTGAGGCCCGCTGGCTGTGGGAGGGAGGGCAGCAAGCAGTTCAGGGCAGGTTTAGCAGCAGAGCACACAGGGCTGTGCACAGGCTGCTGAGAGAAACAGAATGGGACTGGACTCAGCCTCAGCTGCTGTGGGCCCCAGCACCAGTGCCTGAGGCTGATGGACTGGGAGAGCCGCTGGGGCGAACCCAGTGAGTTCCCCTTGGTCACCGGGCCACCTTCCAGGCAGGGCCCATCAATCCTGTCCTCAGATGCTGAACGCTGTCATGGGAAACAGACGGAGTCCTGGCTGTCTATGGCCTCAGAGGCCAAAACCACACTCAAGAAAGGACAGGTGAAGACAAGCAGATCTCCTCTCCCCGGGGCGTGATCGTGGAAGTGGTAGAAGCTATGCCCTGGAGGAAGCCATCCTGACTCTGTCATTAAGGGCGCTGTGGTCGGAACACATTTGCCCAAAATAATAGCAAGCACCTGCAGCCCTCTGAACAAGTCACACACTGCTCTCTCAGCTTTTCATGTGCCAGCCTCGCAGTGGCCTGATGACGTGGGTGCTGTATTTTTGCCATTTTAGAGCAGAGGCAAAAAGAAGTTGAGTTACTGGCTCAAGGTCACCTGGCGAGTATCACATTCATCATAAATCTCTGCAAGACACAGGATCTCAGCAGGAAGCAGTCACCATCAGATGCAGAATGGACCCAGCCTGGTCTTCATCTCCACTGATCAACTATGCCAGCTAAGCAAGGTTTGTGTCACTGCCAACTGCTGAGTGATGACCTGGTGGTGTTCAGTCTCGGGATCACAACATGGCACCATTTCTATGGCCTGCAAAGTCACTGCCATGTTGAGTGTCTAGAGTGTTCCAAGCTTTTTGTGATGCTGAGGATGTAGTGGTGAAGGAGATGGGCTGCCATCCCAACACCACCAGGCTGGGTCTGAGGTGATCCCTGAGGCTGAAATAAGGAACCCAACCCAGGCTTTTGTAGAATAAGCTTGCAGGTTCATTGACTCCCTTTCTGAAAAAGAATCTTCAGGATGCACCAGTGAGAGTCACGGGAAGGGTTCATTAGGCAGAGACTCCTCATGAAAGAAAGAGTGGAGAGGGTGCTCAGAGAAATGAGACTCGGTATTTCCTGGGAAGGGAACATTTATACTTCTCTTGAAGGGGAGGAAAACCCGGAGAAAAGTGCCCCCCCCCCCGAAGGGTACCAGCCCTTTCTACTGGTACAAACTCAGTGTTTGTTTTGGTTTTGGGGTTTTTTTCAGGGTAATTTAAACATTCTTTGGGTTTTCCCAACTTGTTTCCTTATCTTAGGATCAGGCTCCTGCCCTTTACTTTCTCAATTATGCCAATTTACAGACTTTCAGTATTCCTGAGGAATTTTGAGTTTGATGGGTCTGGCAGGGAAGGAGCCTAAATTGAACCAAAGGAATGCTGCTATGGATCATCTTGGGTAACTTCAGCTGGGTCCTGAAGGTCTTCTTAAAAGTACAATTTTTAGTTAAGATTTCCTCGTCTCCTCTCTACCTTGTTTTATCTCTTTTGTCCTACCTCACCAGGACAGGAGACGGTGACATCAAACCCGCAAACGACAGGACACTCATGGATTGCAAGTCCCATAGAGAGATTTAAAATAAAGCAATGAGGCTCCTGGTCTGGCTGGCTGCTGCAGAGAAACAAGTCCATGGGGAAGTGACATTTGAATCTAGAGCTGAAGGAGAGAAACAGGAAGTTGAGGAGAATGTTTCAGAATGCGAAGCGCTGTGCAGAAGTGCTGGCAGTGGGGAAACAAGGGGAGAGCCGGAGGAGAGGAAACAGGGCCGACTTGGCCTCAGGCTGGAGGTCTGAGCACACCTGAGAGGTGGGCACAGCCACGAGTCAGGCACCAGAGGGCCTCAGCAGGACTGCAACTGGTGTGCTGAGGCCCTCAGGGCCGTGGATCTCCGGATGTCATGCATGATCAGAGGGACAAGTTGCACATTCTAGAGGGTTTTCATAGCATGGAAGCTGAGGAGGAGGATGCCACAAACACAAGTGCTACCAGCCACTTGGGCCCCTGCGCTCAGGTTCTTTTGCTGGCAGCTGATCAACGTCAGAGGAGGGAGCCCATTTATTTTGGTAGAAAGGAAAAAGGATTGATTCAAAGCCACCTCTAAGGAGATCAAATCACCATCTCACCGTGTGCACGTGGGCATCGTCCTCCTTCCTGTGGAAAGGAAACGGCCTCTCGGGGACACCACTGCATGTTCTGTCACCGCTTTGGAGCTGAGGAGAGGAGGGAGTGCTGGTCATGTGCTCAGCAGGAGTTAAGTTTGCAGAAGTTGCATATCTCTAAAAGAAAAACTAACTTCTCAAGTTCTGTTTTGAGATACTGGTTACAGAAGCAGCAAGACCAGTCAGGAAGATCCTGGAACATACTTTGGATATCTTGTGTCGCCCAACCCTGGGAAGCAGGTAGGCTTGTTTATCATCTGCCCTCATAGAGAAGGAACAGGGAGGTTACACAACACGCCCAAGATCACCAGCTCTCGGAGCCTGAGGCTCACGGTTCCAGGCATCTGGACTTGGTCCAGGAGGTCTGGCCGTAAGGTGGAAGAGGCTGGCCCTGCCCATGTCTTGCTCTGTTCTCAGAGGGAGCCTTGGAGGGAACCTCAGCCCAACCTCCGCCTCCGTTTTCCCACTGGTAAATGTGGATAAAAATACTGCTCCCCTCCTAGGGTGGCTTCCAGGGACTCCCCTGGAAGTAAGTTCTTGAACTTAAAGTTCCTTCCCCAGGTAAGCACACAGTGCCTGGTGGGAGTGGATGAGGCTAGGCTGCTGTGTTGGCCCTGGACACCCTTTGGGATGGCCAGGGGCCCCCAGGATGCACGGGGTGAGGACCCTCAGACTTTAAGAGGAAAGGGGAGGAGGAGCGCAGACTGTGAGCTCTGTGACCTTGAGCTCAGCAGACTGACAGGGCCCGGGCACCCACAGCAGGGGCGCAGGCCCTGGGTCCTGGACTTAGGGAAGTGAAGACATAGGGGAGAGACCCAGGCTTGGGAAACAGGCAAGTCTGAGTTCGAATCCCACCTCGCCTCTGTCCTTGCATTGTGACATTGGTCTATTATCCATGCTGTCCTTGCTCACTTCTGGGGCTCAGGATGGCACCTGCCAGGAGAGCAGAGGCCAAGCAAGCACAGAAGGTGAGCCAGGTCCAGGCCTCCTTCCTCCTGAAGACCCAGACTAGGGTGCTGGGGTGTGGCCTGGCCGCACCTCCCCTCACAGAAACCCAATCCCCCCACCCAGTTTTCCTTCTCGCTCTACAAAAATGGGAAGGAAAACGAGGATGTCTGATACACACAGTCTCCAGCATGAACTTCGATCTGTGCAATTCTTTTTTATTTTTACTATTAATTATTATTTTGTGCAATTCTTTTTTTAACCTGACTCTTAGGAGACAAAAATAGGCTTGCCAATGAAGTTTTAAAAATTATGATTGGAAGAAAACATGCCAGATAAAAGGGGTTCAGATTCTAATGCTTGCTTTCTCTGGGTCCCTGCTCCTTCGAGGCAGCTCCTCTGACCCCGAGCAGAGGGCTGACACACACCTCCAGGGGACTTCAGTGGCCAGCTGTAGGACAAAGACCATGAGCTAAACTGGTGAGTTGAAACCGAGGCCTTTTGTTTCATGCACAAGCTCCTAAAATTCGAAAAGTAAGAGACGTGGTCAGGAGGACTCGTGGGGGAACTTATTTGGGGACGATGAGACACATCCTTACTAAAAGGCCACCGGGAAGGGAAGGGGCAGGGACCCTCGGGGTTCATGGGCAAGTTCCCCCCTGCATGTCTTCCTGGGGCTTCCGTGGGGGTGACTGGCCAGCAAGGACTCAGGACATCCTTTCCCAGCCAGGAACCCCCAGCTCTGTGCTCTGCACTGCTCCGGTTCCAGGATGAAAGTGGCGATAATTTCAAGAGCAGAGCCTGGGGAAATGTTCACCTCATCTCCAGGCAGGTGCCTCACCCTGCCCTCCCACACTGCACTTATTTTAACTGTAAACTATGCAAATCACTGTTTTGGAAACGGTAAAAGTGTTTGATTGCATGACAGTGACCAGTGCTGCCCCGGATCCGAGGGTTGCACAGGACTGGGCTCTGGGAACGGTTCAGCCATCCTTGGTTGTGCTTTGCGTCTCATCATGAAGCTTTCATGGAGCACTTTGCATAAGCTGGCTGCTGCTGGCTGCTGAGTTACCGCACTGATCAAGATGACCAGCAGCCTGGGGCAGCAGAGTCCCGGGGAGGGTAAGACACCCTGACACCACATTGTCAGACGTGAAGATCCAAGTAAGGGCTAGAGTGAGAAGGGTAGGTGTGGTCAGGATGTAGACTGTCCTCCCTCCCAGTGCTGGGAAGCCACCGACTGAATCCTCAGGCAGGGGGGGCAATGGGCCTGGGCCTGGGCCTGGGCCTGGGGTGGGGTGGGGTGGCCACGTGAGAGCAGACAGAATTGAGACACAGCCTGGATGCAGAATCAATGAGTCGCTGAAATGCACGAGGCTGAAAGGGAAGCGCAAGGAAGCAAGGGTGATGCTGAGGATGCTAGCTGAATAGGAAGCTGCTGGGGCTGTTTACTGAGAATCTGGCTCAGTCCTGGGGCAGGGAGGGGAAAGTCTGGGGTACACTCAAGTGTCTGGGACGTCCCAAGTGGTACTGTCAGGTCCACAGTGGCAGTCAGGGCTGGAGTTCAGAGGAGCTGTCTGCACCAGACATTTTTGGACCATATTTTATCCCAAGTAAATGGAAAATGCTTCTGATCCTCCCTTCTGATTGGTTTGGGGAAATATCCACTGTCCAATCAGTAGCAGAGGCCAAGTTAATCTGCATGCACCAAGGAGAGCCGTCCCATCAGGCAGCTGCAGTTGAGCTGCTTCTGAGTCGAGTTCCTCAAGTGTCAGCGTCTTCCACAGTGATGTGAGGGACATGCAGGAGGACATGCATCCCATGTGTGTAGGGTCAGACTGGTGAACCACATGGGATATTACAGAGGCCTTCATCCTGGAGGTGCCAGGACTCTCAGGGTGGCAGTGACCTCAGTGCCCTCCTGGGACATGACATTATCTGTCACTCACTGTCGGGGTAGGAGGTGGAAGTGCTGGGCTCAGTTGGCCTTTCCTGCTCTAACAGCTCTTACTCTGCAGGTCAGGGGCCAACATGATGGCTCTGCTAAGGGCTAAGTGTGTCCTTCCTAAATATATTTAGGACCCAGGGAAATGACTGCAGGGTAGCTTTATGGCCTCAGTGCTCCCACTGTGGGCCAGAACTCTTTACCTGCAGCCTCCTTTATGACAACAGCATGGAATCACAATGATGCTCTGAGTCCCTTAATACCAGCATCCACATCCATCCGGGCCCTGTGTCCAGCAACCCTTGAAGCGTCTGACCCCTGCTCCCCCAGTGTGTGGTCACTGGAGTGAATGGCCATCAGGTCTTTGGGGTAGTCAGTGAGAGTCACCACTGTGTCTATCTACTGTTCTATCTGAAGGCAAAGGGACCTGTCATTTGTTCCCCTGTGTCTGGCAGTCATTGGCTGACCTAGGGGTTGGTGGCCTGTCCAACAAGGTACTCCTAATGGTGGGACATTCCTGTGGGTGAAGAGACAGGGTGACACAATCATCAGCGACACTCGTAGCAGCTGGGGAATGAGTAGGGTGTGGGTGTGTGGGATGAGAACGGAGTTTTAGAGAGGTCTCATTGGCATTCACCAAGCCATGACCCAAGAGCCAAGGTACACAGGGAGGCTGAGGGTAGGAAAATAAAGGAGGCTCAAGAGATATCATGCAGAGTGAGGCTTCAGGCACATGAGGAATGAGTGTCAGCCAGGCTTCTCCAGAGAAATGATACCAAAGGGGAAGATGTGTGTATGAGATGTGATCACAAAATAAGGCGAATGCTTATATTAGAAATGACTACAGTAAAAGACACTGCATTAATCTCCCTCAAAATCCTCCCCCTTGCTTGGAATACACTTCTCCCATCATTCTTGCCACTTTCTGAAGCCATTCTGAAAGTCCTCTTTCATGAATGTCTTTTCATGGCCGTCTCAATGTCCTGAATTGAATTCTGCCAAATAAAAACATGATGGTGTATCCTCAGCCACCTTACTGGATCTGGCACCATAATGTTGGGGCAGAGCTGAGCAGCTCTGAGCTGTAGCTAAGGGTTACAGCTCAGTGTTGCAGTCAAGTGCCGCAGCCCTGTGTTTATAGCTCAGTGTGGCAGCTCTGGGTCACGGCTCTTATTCTTTGAAGACTCGAGAATCTGATGGTCAGTTGAAGAGGTTTAGATAAGCCTCTTATTAAGCCAGTGAGCCCCAGTGGGCTCAAAGGAGTCTGATCACTTTACCAGAAATGAGAGCCTCCTTATACAGAGATCTATAGGGTGGGCGAGCATGCTCAATGAAGCAGGTGGGTGGAGTTACAGAACATTCCTGAAGCACAGGGGCAGAGTTACAGAACATTCCTGAAACACATGCTGTGTGAGCATGCTCACTGAAGCAGAGGGGCGGAGTTACAGAACATTCCTGAGAGGGGGCGGGGCTTAACAGAACACTCCTGAAAGGTCACACAGTTCGGTCACAAACCATTTTGATACATTGGGCAGGAGCCCAGCAGCACAAACTTACATTTCCAAAACAGAACAGTCTGTGGGGAAAAAATGGCGGCAAGACACAGGCCTGTGTTATCGTACAGCACTTCTCTGTCCACACAGCTTCTGACTCTTCCCCAAAGTAAAAATGGCCATGAAAGGTAAACATTTTGAATAAACTCTGGACATTGAGGCAGCCACAGCAGTGCAACTAAAGGCACTCATGGAAAAGGAATTCTAGATGGCTTCAGAAAATGGCAAGAATGATGGGAGATGTCCATACGAAGCAAGGCGGGATGTTTTGAGGAGAATTCATGGCAATGTGTCTTTTAAAAATTTGAGCGTTCGTGCATGTTTTAATCACACCTTGTGTATACATAGATTTATTTTAAAAAGCTTGTTCCTATGATCACAGAGGGTGACAAGTCCAAGATCTACAGGTAGCTGACTTGGAGGCCCAGGAGAGTGAACGGTGTAGTTCTAGTCCGAGTCCAAAGGCCTGAGAATAGGGGGTTCCCACCTGAGGACCGGGAGCCTCAAGACCCAGGAAAAGCTGATGTTTCAGTTCAAGTCCAAAGGCAAGGAATGAACCAATAATTTCTTAGCTCACGAGCAGTCTGGCCACGGGAGCTCCTTATGTGGGAAGGATTGTTTGGGTGATTTTTTTATTCAAACCTTCAACTCAGTGGCCAAAGCCCACTCACACTGGGTTCATTCCTCTTCCAACCAATTCAAATAGTAGCACATAGCATTCAGAAGCAACCTCAAGGCAGAAGAGAGAGAGGAGAGTTGGGGCCACCCAGGTTTGGGACTCTACAAGAAAACTACACAGAAGGAGTTTAGGATATTGGCATGGACACTGACTTAAAATCTGGGGGCTGACTCAGAGGGTGAGAACAGTGAGGGCTGGTGGACTTGGGAGAAGTTCAGGGGACCAGTCACAGATGGAGCAGGCAGAAAGTGAACATTCATAATTTTCTGGGGCTCTCGTGGCAAAAGAACACTTAGCCAAGTGGCTTAAAACAGCAGAAGTACAAATTTCTCTCACAGTTCGGGAGGCCAGAAGTCCAAAACCAAGATGCGAGCAGGACCCTGCACCCTCTGGGAGGAGACCCTGGGTAGAACCCTTCCTGGCCTGTACCAGCATCTGTAGGGTGTGGTGGTGCCTGTGGGTGCTTGGTCCTGTGGTCTGGTTATGTCTTCCCAAAGGCCGATGGTCCTCAGCCCATGGGTGGCACTACTGGGAGGGGACGGAACTTTAAGAGGCGGGGCCTGGTGGGAAGACATCCCATCACTGGGAAAGGCCAGGAAGAGGATGTTGCACCTGGCTCCTCTTCCTCTCTCTCACAGCCTGGCCATGAGACAAACAGTTTGGCCACACGCTCCGCCATGCTATGCCATCTTGACACAGGCACAAAAGCAGCATGGACTACAGCTCCAAAATGGTGAGCCAAGAGAAACATTTTCTCTCCATAAGGTGGCTTCCCTCGGGTATTTGTTGCAGTGATGGAAAGCTGCCTGACACAGTTGGCCTCCTTTGGCTTACAGCTGCCTACTCCAGCCTCCTCCTCTGTCATCACATGAACCCTCCAGCATACTGGGTTAGGGCCCACCCTGAGGGCTTTCCCTTAACCTGATTACCTCTGTAGGGACCCTATTTACAAGGAAGGTACTGAATTCACTCAAGGGGACTGAATGTAGGACTCATTGCTTTGAGGAGACAGTGGAACCCTTAATAAACATACACCCTCAGCATCATAGTTTATCATGTTGTAAGGAAAATTAAACAATGATTAAATCATCATGTATGAAAAAGAGACTTCTAGAAGAGAAAAGCATGGCAAATATTGCTTCCTATAGTGGATGGGTCACTATTACTCTCTTGCTGGTCTTGAGACAGCAAGAACTTCAAACAGACATCAGGGGGCAGGTTCAAGGTAGAGCCATCCTGAACTGGAAGATTCTGATACATCAGCATTCTTCTACCTGGAACAATTCCAAACAAAAGTAGTTATGCCACAAGCATAGGAGGCTTCTGAGTCATAAATTAAATGCCACTCTTGGAGGCAGCAACACAGAATGTGTTAATTATTACTGAGAGGTGGGAACATGTCACCGCTCCTTCACTCAATGGTCCTCGCTTGGATTTTGCCACATTCCTGCCCAAAGACAGAACGCAGTTGCCTTTGTATATAACTAGCTCTTAAAGAGATATCCTCATTTCTTCCACTCTTCTTTATTATGATATAAATGTATGACATTAAATTTATCTTCTTAACCACTTCGATGTGTGAAATTCACTAGTTTTGAGTATGTCCACGTTGCTTTGTTATAGATTTCAAAACCTTTCTGATCTTGCAGTGCTGAAACTGGGCATCTTCTAGACCAGTGGTGGCGAGCCTTTTAGAGACTGAGTGCCCAAACTGCAACTCAACACCCAAGGGTCAGCACTGCAATTAAACCTGAATACTGAGGTTTTAGTTTAGAGAAAACAACTCCTACATTAACATCTTTTGTCTTAACAGAAAAACACAATAAAACACGTCCCACAGATTTGTCACCACTGCTCTAGGCCCCAATTCCCCCTTTCCTCTTCCCTCATCCTTTGTGGATCACTTTTTTACTTGTTATGATTTAGATAATTTAAATGAGTGAAATTTATATGAGTGAAAGACAGTATTTGCCTTTTTGTGATTAGATCATTGTTCTTAGCCTAACTTCTTTGATGACCATTCATGCTGTAGTATGTGACAGAATTTTCTTCCTCCTCCTCCTCTTCTTCTCCTCCTCCTCCTCCTTTTTTCTTTTATATAGGGGATTGAACTGAGGGATTCATGATTGATAGGCAGGTGTCGTGCCACTGAGCTACCTCCCTGGCCCAGATTTCCCTCTTTTTATTTATTTATTTTTTGTGTGTGGTACCAGGGATCGAACTCAGGTCCTTGCACTTGCGAGGCAGGCAGTGGAACCACTGAGCTAAATCCCTGGCCCCAGATTTCCTTCTTTTTAAAGGCTGCATGATATTCCATTTTTACTTATATACCATGTTTTCTTTATCCATTAATTAGCCGATCCACATGCAGGTTGCTTCTACCTCTTAGCTATTGTGAATAATCCTGTGATGAACATGGGTGTGCAAATATCTCCTTGATATACTGCATTAAATTAACTAAGTGAGACTGCTATATTATATGGCCAATTTTTAATGTTTTGAGGAATTTACATGCTGTCTCCAATAATAGCCCCAATATTTTACATTCCCACCAACAGTGGATAGGGGTTTAACTTCTCCATATCTTTACCAACACTACCCATTTTCTATTCTTTCTATAGTGGCCATCCCGATGGTGTGAGATGATGTCACATTGTGGTTTTAATTTGCATTTCCCTAAGGATTGGAGGAACTTTTTATTATTTATTTATTTATTTATTTATTGGTACAGTAAGTCCCTGACTTACAAACAAGTTCCGTTCCAGGAGAGCGTTCTAAGTCGGATTCATTCATCAGTCCGCCAAAGTGAGTCTTATACACCTTTGATGCAAATATACAATGTAAAACAGTAAAAAGCTGTCAGACACACACACACAAAGTCACAACTGTGCTGTACTGCTGCACACTCACACACTGGACAGCGCGTGCACAGCAGCACAACTGTGACAATGCCTGGCAGACACATGGGCTACTTCTGCTATCTATCTGTTTGCATCTGCAAATGTTTGTAATGCGAGGTCTGTTCATTTATGTGAAAGTTCGCAACTTGAATATTGGTAAGTTGAGGACTTGCTGTACTAGGGATTAAATTCAGAATCTTCTAACTGAGCTACATCTCCAGCACTTTCTTCTTCATTTTGACCCAGGATCTCATTAAGTCCCTAAATTGCCCAGGCTGGGTTGGATCTTGCAGTCCTCCTGCCTCAGCCTATCATAGTGCTGAGATTACAGGTGGTCACCACCATGCCCAGCTTTGAGCATCTTTTTGTGTGCTTACTAGCAACCTGTTATCTTCTTTGAAAAAGTGTCTATTGAAGTCTTTTGCCTATTTTAATATTACATTTTTGTTGTCTTTGAGTTGCAGAAATTTCTTATGTATTCTGAATATTGACCTATCAGATACACCTTGCAATTATTTTCTGTTGTTCTGTAAGGTACCTTTCACTCTGTGACTCTTCTGATGCACAGACATTTGGGGTTTAATGTATTCTCTCTCATTTGTCATTTTGTGTTTTGTTTCCCATGCTCTTGGCACAATATACAAGAAATCATTGCCAAATTCAATGTTCTGAAGCTTTCTCTCTATTTTTTAGAAGCTCTATGGTTTAAGGCCATATATTTGGATTGTTAACCAATTTTGAGATAATTCTTGTATGTGCTATGAGGGAAGAGTCCAACTTCATTCTTTTCCATGTAGATACCCAGTTTTCCCAACACCACATGTTGAAGGACTTTCCCTTCCCTCCCTTCTCCTTGTGGGAAATAATTTGGCCATGTGTGGAAGGGTTTGCTTTGTCCTCTTTTCTGTTTCATTGGTCTGCCTATCCATATGTCCATCCATCCATCCGTCTGTCTGTCTATCTATCTATCTATCTATCTATCTATCTATCTATCTATCTATCTGCCATTGCCACTTTGTCTTTGTTACTGTTGTTTTACAATATGTTTTAAAATCAGGGAGTGTGAGGCACCCAACTTTGTTCTTTTTGAAGATCATTTTGGCTATTCAGTCTTCCTTGTGATTTCATGGAACATTTAATATGCATTTTCCTATTTCTGCTGAAAGTACAACTGGAATTTTGACAAGGATAGCAGTAAATCTGTACATTGCTTTGGACAGTTTGGCCATTTTAACAAAGTAACCCAGGAGCATGAGATAGTCTCCATTCCTTTCTGTCTTCTTTAATATATTTTAGCAATCTTTGGTAGTTTGCAGTATTCAAGTCTCTCACCACCTTGGTTAAATTTATTCCTAAGTATTTTATCCTTTGCAATGCTATCATAATTGGGATTGTTTTCTTAATTTCATTTTTGGACTGGTCATTGTCAACATGGGAACACAACTGATTTTTGAGTGTAGATTTTGTATCCTGAAGCTTTGGTGAATTCCTTTATTCTAAAAGTTTTTTTAGATGGAATCCTTTGGGAGTTCCACATGTAAGATCATATCATCTGTGAACAGATACAATGTTCTTTTCCAGCTCCTTTGTCTTTTTTCTCTTTCTTTTCTTTTCTTTTCTTTTGAGACAAGTTCTCACTAAGTGTTAAATTGCCAAGGCTGGACAAGTCTCCAGCCCTTCTGCCTCAGCCTCCCAGAGTTTTACTTGTTTTGATACGGAAGAGTTTTAGATAACTTAATAGATTGAATATTAAGGTAGTTGTAGAAGCAAAATAAGTAATGTGTTCTTTTAAGATTTGCTTTTCCTTTAACTCCTTGTTTAAGGTGAAGATTATCTGACTCTAACCAGTAACTTCATTAACCTAACAAAGTTACCATGCCAGGGTGAATTTATGATGTATATGGCCTATCTTGTGTCTGTGACTTGTAAATAGGAACTGGAATTGTATTTACATATCAAAAACCACTAGGGATGAGATAATGGCTAAAAGGGATATAAAAAGGGAAACACTGAACAAAGAGGGCACAGATATTGACCAGGCTGGTTTCTGGCATTCCTGTCTGCTCGCGAGAAGAAATTTTATTATTTTATCCGAATTTTGTGTCTCTGTGTATTTCTTTCCGAGATTTCCATAACAGTTTTTCTTGTCTTGTCACTTTAGCAGAGATCTCTGTTACTGTGTTGAAAGCAGTGGGGAGAGGGGTTACCCTTGGTTTGTTCCTGATCTTAGAAGAAAAGCTTTCAATGTTTCTCCATTGAGTATTGTGGTGTCAGGCAGGGGTCTCGGGGGCCAGGGGTCCCCCATAATGACCCTTCTTGTCTCTCTTGGTCCTCATCCTCATTCCACTCATGGATGAAGGAGTGAGGCTCTTATCGGAAAATGGGAGAGTCAAGACTGGTATAGAGCAAAGTGGAAGCTCATTTAGAGTGTGGCAAATGCAGAGCAACCAGAAGAGAAGCTATCTTAGCAGCAGAGTGGGCTGCAAGATAGGGAGCATCCTGCTCAGGATGCCCAGTGAGCGTGAGATGCACTGACAGGGGCAAACTGTTTTGTTGGTTGGTGTGGGCTGAACCAATCAGGCTCTTAGCCTTTGTTTCTGGGAAGGTGACAAGATCAGCATACAGTAAATGCAAGTACCACTTTCATAAAGGATACAGTAGGACACTTTTTTTCAAGCACACAGTACACAGATAAGCATGTGATGATTTTACAATGTTTGTCATTGGGTTTTGCCCTGTGTTTTTTCTATGTCCTTCTAGTCCTACAGAATGATGGTAGTTGTGGGCTTTTAATATATCACTTTTATCATGTTGTGGTAATTTCCTTCTATTTCTAATTTTTTAAAATAAAAGATGTATACATGTTGTCAAATGGCTTTTTTGTATCTCTTGAGATGATCTCATGATTTTTGTCCTATTGGTTGATTTTCACAAGTTCAACTATCTTTGCATTCCAGATACAAATCCCACGTGGTCATGAAGTGCGACCCTTTTAATGTGTTGTTGCATTTGGTTTGCTACTATTTTGTTTAGGATTTCTGTGCTATTGTTCATCAGGGATAGTGATCTTTAGTTGCCTGCACTGTTACATCTTTGTCTGGTACTGTGTATCTTTGTCGGGTAATTCTGGACTCATACAGTAACTATAGGTGTGTCCTTTCCTCTGATTCTTTGGAAGAGTTTGAGAAGAACTGGTGTTAATTCTTCTTTAAATGTTTGCTAGAGTTATCTGGGGAATTTATTTAGTTCTAGACTTCCCACTGTTGGGAGTTTTTGAATTAGTTTCAGTCTCCTTACTAGTTAATTACAAGTGTGCTCATATTTTCCATTTCTTTATGATTCACTCTTGGTAGGTTATATGGTTCCATGAATTTACCCATGTATTCTGGTTTATTCAATTTTTTGGTATTTTTTAGTATTCAAAATTACATATTAACAGAGCATATCTGAACATGTCATGCCAAGTAAAATCATCAGCCTGTCTTCAGAAAAACTGTAGAGCAAAATAGAGTGTGAGCTAATGTGTGTAGAACTGAAAGGTAACTCAAAAGCCACAAATTGGCCGGGGATTTAGCTCAGTGGTTCCGCCACCTCCCTCGCAAGTTCAAGGACCCAAGTTCAATCCCCAGTACCAAAAAAAAAAAAAAAAAGCCACAAATCATTTAAGCATTTTATTTTAAAACAAAGTTTAATTTTTAGTATAAAATAGTAAGTTTCCATGATTAGAAAAAATAGGGAACACCACCCCCAAACTTAGGAGAAAGCAAAACCAAACACTTTCCTGGGAAATATTGTGAATGATTCTTCGTATTTCCTTTCTGACTTTAACGGCTGGTTCAAAATCATTGGTTTATTCACCAACCACTCTGGCTGCCCCATTAGTAAAATGGACACCATGATTACAAGCCACGGTGCTCATTCACACAGCCATTGCTTTGAGGCTGTTATGAATGGAGGACTCTGTTCTTGGCAGAGGAAAGTGGCATATCACTAATGGTCATTACTCCAATTATCCAGCCACCTGCAAATGCTCCAGCCTTCTGGGTGATCCTGTGCTCCCATTCTCCTTATCTACCAGGTCTCAGTCGATTCCCTCTTTCTCCTTTTTCCAGTTTCTGTGGTTGGAACAATGAGGCTGGTTTTCAATGCTAGAAAAATCCCAGCAGATGTTTCACCAAAAACCAGGGCAGAGACACTGGGCTTGCTGAGTGTTACCTTAGCGAATGAGCCTGGGAATGTGGACTAAGGGGCTGAGACTCGAGGAAGAGAAAATGGCCAGTGCTTCACTTCTCCAGCGCATAGCACCTGGCTGGAAAGCCAGAGGCCCCGATGCCACCAAGCACAGTGCTTTCAGTGAGTGCTGCTTGGAGGGGGGACTTGGCTCCCTTCCACTCAAGTCCAAAAGGTGAGACCACTTGGCTTCCTTTTCACTGCCAGAAGGGTGATGCTGGACAATGGACACTGTAGGTCCTGCAAGGTGCTTGCTGTGTAGAAAGCTCCAGAAGGCTCTGGACCCACAGAGTGGACTCCAGGGGTACTGGCCAGAGGGTTCATGTTCTTCCTCCTCAGATTCTCACAGGAGCTTGGCTGCTTGGGAGAGCCCCAGTGTCCCCCACCCCTCGGCACTTAACAATAGAATTCCCTGAAATTGAGAAGAACTTCTAGCTCTGTGGGTCCGGCTGGCAGTGGAGAGAGCACAGCAGGTGCATTTCAGTTTCTTCTGTCTCGGGGCAGCTGGGAATGGGAAAGGATGGAGGGCACAGGGCTTCGGGGTGGGCACACTTCTGCCTGATTCCTGGCTGTGTGGCCTCAGGCAAGTTATCAGACCTCTCTGAATGCTGTTTGCTTGGTATCCCAGGAGCAACTGGGCTTACGCAGACAGCACTTGCCCAGGCAGGCAACAGAGGTGGGTTTTCTCCATGAGAGGCGAGGAGTGGCCCAGGAAAGCAGCTTCAGCTTCCCTTCCGGCCACTTTGCCTGGCATTACTCACTAAGGGCTTCTGAAGTGTTGCTCAAACAGTCCCAGGTAAATGCTGATCAATATCAGTTTCTGAAAACAGAAGCCGGGGACGTTGGTTCCCCTTGGCTGGCGTCAGCTTGGGGCCTGGCACAGGTGCTGGAATGATGTTATCTAGACCGCAGAGCTCTTGCGAATTCCACCTGGAGCTGCCCCAGAGGCTGCACAGGCAAGTTCAGAGCGAGTGGGCTTGAGCAGCCGCGGGATGGGGGTGAGGGATAATACCTGCCGCCAGTACCTTAGAGGAGGAGAGGCTTAGTGTGGCTCATGCTTTAGAACTTTCAGTCCTGCATGGTTGACCAGCTTTAGGCAGATCAGCATGGCAGAGGGGCCTGGTGGAGGAGAGCTGCTCACCTCATGGCAGCCAGGAAGTAGTGAGTGAAGAGAGGAGCTGGGAGGGGAGATGGACCCTTCCAGGTCATCTGCCCAGGGACTGCCTGGGGACACCAGGCCCCGCCTCCTAGTAGCACACGGAGCTTTCAAAAGCCCCACCTCTGAGCACCTGAGGCTTTGCAGGGACATGCAGATCTGAACAGAACAGCAGGTAAGGCTTTTGAGCAGAGAGGTGAAGTATCATTATCATCACCCGCCTCTGAGAGAAACTGCACCAGGAATGCATGGAAAATTGACTGGTAGATGGACACTGGCTCCTAGGAGACCAGGCGACTGATGTCCAGCGGGGAGAGGACAGGGCCTGGACCAATGGGGATGCAGAGGGCTATTAGTAGCTGTTTCCTTACTGACCACATAACTGAGATAACCAACTTATAAAAAGGGTTATTTTGGCTTACAGCTTTGGAGGTTTCAGTCCATGGTTAGCTGGCACCATTGCTTTTGGGCCTGTGGTAGCACAGTACACCAATGGTGGGTGCACATGTCCATGTGGACAGGAAGCAAAAAGGGGAGAACAAGGAAGGGACCAGGGTCCCACAGTCTCCTTCAAGAGCTCACCCGTGAGTGGCCTAAAGACCTCCTAGTAGGCTCTACATCCTAAAATTTCTGCAAACTTCAATGTCACAATCCTGGAGACAAAGCCTTAACACATGGGTGTTGGTGGACATTCAAGATCCAAACCAAGGCAAGGACTAACTAGAGACAACTTCTGAGTTAAGATTTCATGGACAAGAGGATCCAGGAGCAGGAAGAAGGTGGGGATGATGAGGACAAGCTACGTGCCGCCTAGCACCTAGAGGGATGTTTAGGGTATTTGATGGCAGCATTCATGGAGACAGAGCGGGAGGAAGAGGATGAGAGGAACAAGAAAGGGACACCAACATGGGAAATTGCGAGTCTGGAAGGAAATGGCTCCTGCTTGACTCCTGGTTCCCTCTTGCCCCTCATTTCTTGCTGTGCCACCTGCTGTTTGTCGCTGATGAGTGGTCATCTAGCCATCACCCACTCACCCACCTCCGCTCGTCATCCGCAAAGCTGTGAGTGCATACATGTCACACATAGCCCTTAATCCCCCTCAAGTACTCCCTCTCACTTCAAGCACTTTTACCGCATTGTTCTTATCACCTTCTGCAGCAGTTCTAGAAGTCTCTTTCCTGGGGATCTTAAGTTGCACTCTAGTGGCTGCCTTCATGTCCTGAAATGATTGAAAACATTTCCCTTTCGTGATTAATTTGACATTGGAGAAGAGCCAGAAGTTGCATGGTACCAGATTGAGTGAATAAAGGTGGATGAGGACACAATGTAATGTTTTTATTTGACAGAAATTGCCATAAACATTTTGAGTTGATTCAGGCCAGGGAGGCAGACCCAAAAGCACAACGAAAGACACTCGTGAAAGAGGACTTCCAGCCAGGCATGGTGGCTCACACCTGTTATCCCAGCACTCGGGAGGCCGAGGCAGGAGAATCAGCATGAGTTCAAGGTCAGCCTGGGCTGCAAAGGGAGACCCTGACTCGAAAAACAAAACAACAAAAAGAAAATAAAGAGGACTTCCAAGGCTGCTGCAAAAAGTGGCAAGAACAACGGGATAAGTGTGTTTGAAATGAATGGAAGTATTTTAAAGGGGTTGAATGGCAGTGTTTTTTACTGTAGTGAATTCTTTGCAAATTTAAACATTCACCACATTGTTTGATGTCACCCTCGACACTGAGAGACTCAGAAATGAGCATTCTGTCTGTCTTCAAGTCCTGGGCCGTGACGCTGTAGATCCTTTCATTGAATTCTATTCTAAGAGAAGAAGCCATAGAGAGAGGAAGTTGACTCAGGTCTGGCTCTGCTCACACACCGGCCTCACCTGTAAGAAGGCAGCACCTCTCACCCCCCACAAGTACAAGACCACGTGAGGGACTGAGAAGGGGGAAGCCTTAGGAAGGGGCAGCAGAGCAGCCAGAGAGAGGCCGCGACTCTCTGGATTGTTTTCAGCTCCTATCTCAAGATTGACTCCTCCTCTATAAGATGCATTTCACCTGACTCCTAATCCCAGCCCCATTGGGCCCATTTTCATCTAAAATGGTAAGTCCTTAAATCTTGGGCTTGGTTTTTTGTTTTTGGCATTCATTTTGATTTTTAAAAATTTGCATCAAATATCAAGTATCTTGAGAATGGAGTTTTCAGTGCCCCACTGACTCTGCTTCTGAGGCACGCACCTCGCTGGTCCCACCCCAGGCTGAGCATTCTGAGGGGGAGCAGCCAGAGAAGGAGGGCAAAAGAGCACAGTGTCTTGGTGACCACATGAAAAAGGCCATAAAGGAGAAGGTTGATACGACAGGGTGAGCATCAGAAACACAATGCCAAGGGAAAGAAGCCATACACAAAGGATCACAAAGTACATGATCCCATTTTTATGAAATGTTCCAAAGCAAATCTAGAGTCTGAAGAGGCAGAAGCTAGATCCCTGGTTGCCAGGGATGGAGAGAGGCAGTAACTGCAAATGGGCATGAGGTTCCTTGGGTGACCATGACATTGTTCCCAAATCAGACAACAGCCATGACTGCATGACTACAACTTCACTAAACTCCCTGAATCATATGCTCCAATGGGTCCACTGGATGATATGTAATTCCTATCTCACAGGTAGCTTTTTAAAAAAGAATGAAGGTTGCATAAAGTGAGAATTGAGAATTAAGCATTGAATGAATAAAAAAAGAGTGAACAACTTAAAAATCAGCTTTGTCCCCTCAACAAAAGAATGCTTCAGGACACAGAGTGGAAAGAAAAAAGAAGCCGGGAGGCTCAGGTGGCAGCTCCTTGTCAAGCCAGGAGAGAGCAGGTGCTGCAGCCTCACTCAAACTCCTGTGGGGAAAATCTGCAGAAGTGTTTTGGAGCAGGAACCATCACCATTCATCACAAGATTTAGGAGTGAGCATCACAGGGTTTTTTGCCTGGCCTTTGGACCGTAGTCTCATTTCTGGAAATTTCTCCTAAGGAGAGAATTGGAGTGATGGAGGTGTGTGTACCCAGAGTTGCTTATTGCACAGCCCATTGTAATACTGGAAAAAGGAAGCAACCTACCTGACCAGCTGGCTAAATGAAACATGATCTCCCAAGGGATGGGATATCATGAAGCAGCCATTTAGGATCATGCCACTGCTGAGGGAAACATGTTGGAGTAGTGTCTTGGTCACTTTTCTCATTACTAAGACAAAATACCCAATGCCCAAAGTTAAGGGATGAAAGGTTTATTCAGCTCATGGTTTGTAGCAGTTTCAGTCCATAATCAGCTGGCTCTGAGGCAGGGTGGATCACAGAGAAGAAACAGTTCATGGCAGGCAGAAGGCAGCAAAGCAACAAGGGACTTTAACTGTCTTTCTGCCCCTTTTATCTTATCCAGGCTACTTAAGGCAGGCAGCACTCACACCATTAATCCTAGTGCCCTTGAGCCTACCACTGCACCATGAATCAGTCCTAGTAACACACATTGTAGATGCAGCCACCTCTGAAAATGTCCTACCTGTGACTACATGAAGCTTTGGGGGACCTCTAAACACAAACCATAACAAATAGAAACAGGAAAATGCAGGATAGTGGGGTGTAAGCAGAGGTCAAAGCCACCACATGGCATTACATGTGTGTAGGGTAAGAGCCAAGCAGCACCTGGAAGCAGAGCTATCTCAGAACGATGAACTGGTTTACAGGTTTATTCTACATCAGGACTGTGTGCAATAGGACAGTTTAATGTGTGTCTTCTCTCTGTGGATACAAAGTGTAGAAGTTATGTATCTTTCAGTTTACAGCTTTATAGGTGAGGAAAGTAAGATTCAGTTCAAGAAAATGTGTACAGGCTCTCGCCATTTGCAAGAGGTGGAACCCAAACTTTGGCACCTCTCAGTGTTTGTAATTATAACTCTCATTTTTTCTTTATTACAAACATTGTGAGAATCAACAAGGGCTGGACAATTTGTGAGCTCTGCCCAGATAGCAACAGCCAATACTCAGCAGAGTCATGCTGCTTTCTTTGTTTCTCCCGTCTCCTCGCCCTGGCCCAAGCCAGAAGAGCAACTGCCCATCTTGTAGGCGCCCCCTCCAAACTCACCTGTGGAAGAGTCGTCACAAAGTCACGGAAATTGAAGGACCCTAGTTAGCAAGACAGACTCCATATTGCTGCTGAACGACCCACCTGCCTGCCCTTTAGATGAACTCAAAAGGAAGAAGCTTAGAAACCTCCCATTAGAGTCTCTTAGAAACAACAATTAATCAACTGTTGTTTTACAAATGTTCTAACAGCAGGATATTCTGCTTCTGTACCTTTTGCTTGCTTTACTAGTCCTATCCCATAGGGGGGCCTAGAAACTGCTGGCCTCAAAGGTGTATAAAATATGTTAATCTCCCCCCAGTCAAGGCTGGACTCTGATGCTCGGCTCGTAATAAACTCCTGTGTGGATTTAATATGAGTCTCTGGTTGGTTCTCTCTCACTGGGTGTAACAGAAATGACTGTGGGCTTCCTGGACATCACACCACAGGCCACCCAGAAGAGCCTGCAGATGGTGGCCCTGCCTAGCTGGGCGTGACTCTCCTACCAGGGTGCCCACTCAGCTCCCACCTGGCTGCAGGAGCCTGGGCCCTGGGGTTTCTGCCTGAGAAGGACAAAGAACTCAGCTGCCTCGGGGCTGAGAGTGACCCTGACAATCTCAGAGCTTGTGGGGCTGGGCTGGGAAGATGGACCAGGCCATGGAGGTGGGGTGGGACTCCAAGGTGAAGGAGACCTCAGAAATGTCACTCACCTGGCTGGGAGGAGGCCCTGGGATCTTCATCCTCAAGGTGGGACCACAGCAGAGGAGGGGCAAAGTAACCCACAGGTCCCTTTCAGTTACCCCCTTAGCACCCGAGAGCCAACCCATCACTTAGCTCATTCTTCCCTTCAGATACGCAAGGCACTTGCCCCTTCTGTTCATTCCCTTACTTGGCCTATCAATTCCCTTCCATCTTCGTCCTGCTAATTTAATAATTTAAAATGGATTTTCAGGTGCTGAAGGAGGGTGAGAATAGACTCTCAAGGTTTGAACCGTGGGACCTGACTGAAGGGAAGACTTAGAGGAAGGGGGAACAGATGAGGGACAGACAAACCCTGTGATGCTGAGGAGCCATCGTGCTAAAAGGCAGGAGGGGGACAGAGTGCGGAGCCGCTGGGGGCTGTGCCTGGGGAGACAAAGCTGTTGTCAGAGCTGCCGGGCTGCGGTGAGGAGGGCCAGGGAAGACAGCTGCGCCCTCCTCCTCTCTATGCTCCTGTCCTCCTGGAGGGCTGCAGGCCAGCTGCAGAGTGGTCCATGACCACGGCACCATCCCCGGGCCAACCCCCAGGGCCACAGGCTGAGGCGGAGCAGGCTGGAGTCGGGAAGCCAGGGGAGAGACAGCACCGACTGTGACCCATCTGGCCAGGTGTTCAGCAGAGGAGATGAGAAACTGACAGATGATTAACATCCCTGCGGCCCGGCAGAGAGGTGGGACTGGTGTGGGTGTGAAGACAGAGTGTGGGCTGTAAAGCTGGGTGGAAATGGAGGACATGGCCTGGGTTGTGGGGGGTTGGTTCCTGAAGGCTCCTGAGCAGAGAAAGCACTAGGCCCAGCCTGCGATGGAGGAGCACAGTGGGCAGAAGCAGGTGCCGTGGTGACGTCATTTCCCTCAAGGGGGACAGGGCGCAGGAACACGTGGAGGGGACAGGGTGACTGGCTGTGGACACCGCGTATGAAATACTTGTGATTCCCCCAAGCAGAGTGCTGGGTACCGCACGGGAGGAACCGTGGCTTGGACGGAGGCCTGTCCTCAAGTCCTGGCTCTGCCAGCAGCCAGCTGAGTGGCTTCTTCGGCCTTGTTTGACCAGTGATCCTCTGAGCCATGATGTCCTGAGAGCTGGCTGGGAAGATGGGACACAAGTCTGGGCTGGGGACATAAACGTGGGGTGGTCAGCAAACAGCCAGAGGCCCGGGCTGGTGGACTTTCCATGAGCGGGTGCAGAGAGGAGCAGATGAGCAGGCAGGGTCCCCAGAGGAGAATGGGGAAGGCCAGGAAGAGGGGGAGGACGGGGCCATGAGAGGAAGCCAGAGGCGTGGGACAGGAGTGGACCACAATGAGCCCTGGGATTGGCCTGCTAGAAGTAAAGTGATGGGGAGCCAGCAGTGAGCTGTGAGGTCTTCTGGGAACCTGCAGTGAGAGCCTGCTCCCAGCTCCCCTAGGAGAAGGGCGCCTTCCTTCCGTGAGGGCAATGCGAGTGCGGGCCTCCACGCCCTCCAGGAAGCCCTCCTTCCCTCGATGCACAGAGCAGCTGCTGACGCCCCTGTGCTCCTGCACACACAGCCAGCCTCCCCCTCAGCTCCCCCGACAACAGTGCCTTCCTGGGATTGCGGGGCGGGTGATGGGCGTCCTGACCCTGGAGGGGTGCAGGGGCCAGGCCACCCTGAGGATGCTCATCCAGCCTTCCCCACACCAGAGGTCCCCACTGCCGGCTGCCCACACACCCCTCTCCTGGGCCCCTCTCCTCCCTGCACCCCGCCTGGGCCTGCTCGAAGCAGGTGCTCCTTATCCCCGTACTGGATGGAAATAGGCACCCTCCCCGCCTTCTGTGCTTGGTCCCTCCAGGGTTGCACTGGGCACTGGGTCAAGGAAAACCCAGGGTAACCAGGTCTGGACCACAAAGCTTCGACATCTTGACCATGTGCTGAGTCTGCCTGGGAAGAAAAGGTTGTGGAGATGAGCTCCGGCAACCTAAGGCTGCGGCCAGGTTCCTACCAGGCAGCTCCCATGAGCAGAACAGAGAGAAGGAGGAAGAGGAAGAGGAAGAGGAGGGCCTGGGAAGGGGGAGGGGAGGGGGAGGCGCCCCTGAATGGGGTGGTTTGGCTCAGCAGGGAGGTGAGAGGCGTGCCTGGGATGACCGGAAGGACCTGAATAAGGCAGGCTTGCAGGATGCTGGGAAAGGTTTTCTGGGTGTAGGAACTGAAGGTGCTCACTGTGGAGGGATGCAGATCACTGGTGTCCTCGGCAAGACACATTCTAGTAGCACATCGGGTCAAAACCCCATCGGCAGAGCTGCAAGGGCAGGAAGTTGCCCAGTGGGGACGATACGCTCTCTTTGGGATCCTTTCACTGTAACAGGAAGCAGAAGAAAATGGGGTGGTAACAGGAGGCTGTTGTGTCAAATGAAGTTGTGCTTGTTTGTCCTGAGGCGAAGTCATACAGTACAAATTAACCATGCCAAAGTGAAGATCTCCCGGGCACGTAGCACGTTCAAGTGCTGTACAACCATTGCTTCTATCCACTTCCCAAACCTTTTCTTTCCTCCAAAGGGCAGCTGGTTACACAGTACATCAGTTGCCCCCATTTCTTACTCCACTCGCCCTGACCACTAATCTGCTTCTGGCTCTGGTTTGCTAGCTCTGGGCATTTCATATGAACAAAATCATACGGGGTGGCGGGGGAGGCTTTTTCTGACTGGCTTCTTGCACTTCGTGTAATGTTCCCACAGTGCATCCATATTGTAGCATTTGCCAGTATGGCACCACTTTTTATGGCCAAATACTATTCCATGTGTGCACTGACCGTATGTTGTTTATCTTCTTATCCCATGGTGGACACTGGGGCTGTTTCTACCATTGAGCTATTGTGTATAATGCTGCTAGGAACATCCCTACACAAGCTTTTCAACACGTGCTTTCAACTCTCTTGGATGTATACCTCTGAGTGGAATAGATGGGGTCATGGGGTCCTCCTATGTCTACTGTTTGAGGAATTGCCAGACTGTTTTCAGCAGAGGCTAAGCCATTCCATATTCATGACAGTAATATCCGAGATTCCCATTTTCTTTGCCAATATCTTAGTTTTCTTTTTTTAATGGGAAATGCTAAGACATTTCCCCCTACAGCCTGCAAGGAGACAACAGAAGGAGAAATGGTTGATTCTGAAGAGAAACAGGGTCATTGCTGGAGGGAATTGCTGTGGGTCCCCCAGACCCACAAACGGGAGAGTGCTCCAAACCGAAGACCCTTGGTCTCGGACTGGTGAAATAAACAAAGAAACACGGCCCCCATGGAGGCCTATCCTGATAAGGGGCTGCCCCTGATGAGGGCTGCAAGGACAGGAGTGGGAAACAGAGAGGAGACAGCAGGCGGATTTGCTTTAAACCTCAATTCTCACTCACAAACATAATATTTGGGGCAAGCGGTCAAATTTTCGGGTATGTGCCACAGGTGCCTGGTGTGAGGCGGTGTTGGCTAAAGGCGTTGCCCTTCTGTTGGCTCATTCTTTCCACTACACTGTGAATCGCTGGGTGGAAGGAACAGCTCACCTTCCTTTGCAGCCTTCTCAATACCTGTGTTGGGTACATAGTGGGGGCTGCCATAACATTTAAGAACACATAGCAAACAGAAAGTAAAGTGATGACAGAGATTTCCCAATGATCATAAAGCAGAAAATATTTACCAGGCACTCGCCGTGGAGTGGCAGGTCCAAGGGCAGAGTGTCATTTGCTCTACAGCACATGACCTTCAGGCCACCAGCCCTCGTTTCCACTTTGCCGAGGCGCCACGTATCCAACGTCACAAGTTTGTCTCACGTTCCCCGGGTTTCCATCTGACTCTGATGGGAGGCCGTCTATTTATAAGGCGTATTCTGCTTGCTCTTTAGACTGGAATGGGCTGGGGAAGTCCAGGGCTCAGGTGAGTTTTTATAGACTCAGTCTGCTTTGGGGAGGATTTCAACAGTGACCGAGGCTAACAGAGCAGCTGGAACAGGGACTTGAAAATCAGCTTCACAGGATTCTGGGGAAGGCTAAGTGAGGAGATGCACAGAAAGTGTTTATTGTGGTGTCTGACAAATGTTAACATGAAAGGAAGTTGATTAGGAGGAATCATGGCTACGGTTATTATTCCAGCGTCCTGTAATCGGATCCTCTCTCTCCTCTCTTCTCCCTTCCTTTCCCTGTCTCTCTCTCTCCTTCTCTCTCTCCCTCCCTCCCTCCCTCCCCCTCCTCTTCCTTCCCCTCCCTCTTCTCCTCCTTTGGAAGCTCTATTTCAAACCTTCCCTATTTTTCACATTCATTTTCAGTTTCTTGTTTTAGCTTTCAATCCATGCTAGCATCACACAGACAACCCTGAACATGAGAAGAGTCAAGGCCAGTATTAGGGCGCTAGAGCACTCAGGGCCTAGGTATATTGTGGGGTTCTCCATTCTCCCACCTGCAGCTTGTTGGAGGCCCCTGACTTTGCTCAGTGCCAGCATGTTAGAGGGACAGCACAGGCAGTGACTTGAGTCACTTCAGTGAAGGGTGGACTCCAGCCGACCCAGCCGGGGGAGGGAGAAAAGTCCATTTCCAACAGGTCCTGCCTTTGGTGATATACTGACGCTGGCTACTTCCCTTCTTTGCCTTTGTGCTTGCACCAAGCACAGCCTATGGTATCTGGGTGCCAGGCCAACCTCTGTGGCTGGCTGTGTGGATAAGTTTCTCCTCTCCACCCCAGCAGAGTGTCAGATTCAGGGTTTGGTCACTGCCAGCAGCAGAGATAACAGAGGTAATTACCTAAGTACTTGATCCAGGGACAGCCAGGCTGGGAGCCAATGAGATTGCCCAGGCACTGACCTGGCCACTCACCCTGTGGCTGCTGCCTGGTGGGGAGGCCTGGCGGAGTGGCCATGGGCTGCCCATGGGGCAGATGGGTATCCAGGGGGCTGGGGCAGATGGCTATGTCGGATGGGTACAGTGGCTTGCTGCTCTTTAGGAACTGGCACTGCCTCACCGGGGCACCAGCAGTGCTCAAATCTGGGGCTGCCTCGATGTTCACACTGTCACTTTGGGTAGGAAAGACAGGGAGCTGCCATTTTTTGAGTTTTCGCCATGCACGGAGCTTGTGTTTGTTTATTTTATGCATTTTATTTTGTTTTATTTATTTATTGTTCTATTGAAGCCTTAGAGCTTCACTTGAGGGAGTTTAGGGTTCCCCAGGGAAACACCAAGCCGTGCAAACGGACAGGACCTTGCCTGTGCCTGCCGGGCCATCCGCGGCCACTGTGCTGGCCTGTGGGTCGTGGCCATTTACATGGGCATCACACAGGGAACTCACCTCATCCTGTCCTTTCCCTGTGTGAAGCCAGGGCAGCTCCCCTGAGCAGTGGAGCCTGCTGACTCAGCGGCACTTCCTTTGGTCGGGGAGTAGATCAGAGGTGGCTGTGAGTGAGAGAGAAGCCCAACCCTAACCTAACATTCACCCAGGTGCCAGCATCGTTCCTCATTTGCAACATAGCCTGGGAAGGCTGTGCCCATCTCCCATCCTCAGCTGAGAGCACTGGTGTCCCTCTCCGCACAGAGGCTGGCCTCTTCGGGGCTGGCTGAGCACCCTGCCCACCCCAGGCCCTGTTCTCTGCCCTGCCGGGGTCACATGTTTACCACTCCATGATTCACTGACACCACTCGTTGCCTTCTCTTCTCCCCCCACCACTTCTGCCCGCATCCCTTCTTCCTTCATGTGTCTGCCTGCTCTGGCCTTGCTCTCTGGTGGTTCCGATGGTGCATGCATGTGGTATATCCAACAAAGCTCCACAGCTGGAATTGCATCCTAGTTGTTCTCAAATGCCAACCCCCAGGGGAAGCTTTGCACACCCACCATCTTCCTTCCACCTTTGAGCCATGGATGGACCTTTAGCACTGTCCCACAGCTGGCCAGGCCAGGCCATTAAGCGGCTCTCTTGGTTCCTTAGGGATCTTCTCTTTCCACCCACTCTCCCTGGATGAACTTACCTAGTCCTGCGGCATTAATCACCATTGAATTCCTTCCCAGCCCAGACCACTTCTTGAGTACCACTTTTATTTCCAGCTGCTCAAGTGATACTTATGCTTTGATGACCCACAAACATCTCAAGCCTGACACTTCTAAACAAAATTCTTCATGTCCTCCCACTCCCAGATTCGTGACTTTTCTGAGGCTTTAACAGCTCTGTGAATGACAGGTGCCATTCATTAGACACCAAGGCTTGGCCAAGCGTTTCCCAGGCCTTTTGAATGCAGTATCCCTCACCTGGCAATGACTATGTGAGACAAGGGTAACTGTGCTTCTGGTTTGGTAACTCTCCTTCTGTCAGAACCAGCAAAGCTAGCACGGGACACAGGTTTCTGAGGCTTTGTCCTTGTCCCTCTGCTCCTGTCTTTTCAAATTCTGGTTCTTCCTTAGCTATTTGGAGACCATTTTCATCCTCAGGCACTTGTAGGGCCACTGTGCCATATGATTCCAGGGTAACATTTATGTCACTGGTGTGAATGGCAGTTTTGGACCATTGCTCGGTGACAGCCGTGTGAATAGGCCAGCACAGAACGAGCCCCGGGATGTCAAGGCTGTGGTCATTTGCTTCGTTTGTCCCCTACCATCCCTTCTGGACCTATTTTCTTACTTCTCTCTTCCACCCCAACCCACCCATTCTGCTCTTTGGCCAGAAATTCTGCCATCCTGACGCTGAAGTAGGGCAGGTATGGTGCTCACGTCTGAGGGAGAGGGGTGGGTCAGCTGGGGTTCCTGGAGATGTCCACACACAGGTCCTATCTCCCATCTATCCATCTATCTAGATTTAATTTAAGCAACTGGCTCTTGTGATTATGGGAGCTGAGAAGCCCCAAATCCACAGCAAGCAGGCTCCAAATTCTAGCATTGCTGATGTTGTTGTCTTGTTCCAAAGTCTGGAAACTCAGCAGAATCTCTATGCTGTCCTGTTTTTGTTTGTTTATTTTCCTGGTAGTGGGGATTCAAACCTTGAGCCTCACCTCCATCATCTGGTGAGAGCTGAGTGTCTTTGCAGAGTTTAGAAAGCAGAACTTTCAAATGTTATTTGCACTCTGCTTGGTTATGTGAGATTGTAAGGGCTGAATTTATTTTCGCAAAAAAAAGGTTGTGTTTTTTTTTTAATTTAAAGGAATTTTGGGGCCCAAGATTTAGCTCAATGGTGCTGCTGCCTGCCTCACAAGTGCAAGGCTCTGAGTTCAATTCCTGGTACCAAAAAAACAAAACAACAACAAAAAAATGTAAAGCAATTAAAAGAAAAGTGTTTGTGTAGTTATTACAATATTTTCAACATAGAAAATTGGAAAACTATGAGAAAAAAATAAGATAGAGAAATATTCCACCCCTGAACTACATCCCCAGCCTTATTTATTTATTTATAGACAGGGGCTTGCTAAGTTGCCCCAGCTGATCTCAAAATTACAGTGCTGCCTCAGCCTCCTGAGTAGCTGGGATTACAAGTGTACACCACTACGCCTGGTTTATGTTATAGTCTTGAGGGATCTCTCCCTCTTCAGGGGACCTCCACTTTTTCTCTTCAGGTCTCTCACTGACTGGGTGCGGCCCACTCACATTATAGAGGGCCATCTGTTCTGCTCAAGTCAGCCGATTGCAAATGGTCCTCATATCAAAAAAATGTCTTTCCAGCCACAGCCTAGCAAGTGACAGCGTCATAGCCTAGGTAGGTGACCCATAAAGTGAAGCATCACAGGAGGGACCGACACTGGTGAGAACACAGACACCCAATCAATTGCATTCCTGCTGGGCTAGCGGGATGGGCACAAAGAAGTGGGAAGACTTCCAGGAGGAACCAGGTAGGACTCAGCAGGGAGCCTGGAAGGTGCTGTAGGAAGGAGAAAGCAGGAATACCCGGGCAGCAGCAGAGAGGCCTGCAGGAGCTTCAGGAAAACAGGCCCAGAGCTGGAGCATCCCCCACATGTGGGCCAGGATGGGAGAAGTGGGGATGACCCCTGAGGGCAGGACCTCCAGTGTCACACCGGAAGCTCACTTTTGTCAGGCTGCTGAAATGACTGTGGACCTCCACGCAGCTCAGAGCCTGACATCCAAGGAGAGCTGTGTGTCCTGGCAGAGTGAGGAAGCAGAGCTTCAAACGTTATTTGCACTCTGGCTGTGTGAGGCCTTAAGGGCTTTATCTTAAAAAAAGAGAAAAAAACCAAACAAACCTTTAAAAAAAATTTGAAGAATTAAAAAAACTTGTTTATCTAGTTATTGCAGTATTGGAGAAAACTGGGAAGCTATGGGAAAACAATAAGATAAAAATTGGTCCCAATACCACAGCCAAGAGGGGGTACAGCTCATGTTTGGCTCTTCCCTGCCAATCTACATTTTAGGTGCCCAAACATGTGTCTGTCACCAGTCCATCTCTGCACCCATCTCCCTGTCCTCCTGCCCAGTGCTGGGCCAGCCTTTACCTTCCATGTGCCCACAAGGAGTCTATGGGGGCTTCCGAAACACCTCTGCCCCTACAATGCCAGCTCTGTGAGACAGGAAGAGAGCTCCCTGGTTCAGAACCACATTCCCGTAACCTACGAGGCTTAATGTTTGTTGGATAAAATAACTTAATGTAAAAGTACTACATTTGAAGTACAAGTAAAAATATGCACAGGGTTTAGGAACATATAATATTTACTAGTGTAAATCTAGTAATAAGTACATTTACATTTTTTCTTATTGTTTTTGAGACGGGTCTCATTATGTAGCTCAGGCTGCCCTCAAACTCATAATGATTCCCCTGCCTCAGCCTCCTGAGTGCTGGGATCACAAGGTGTGTGTGCTGCCACACCTGGTTAATAAGTGCATATGTTCTTCATGTTGAATAATGCATGTTTGTCTCTGTACCTTTCTTTATTTGTCAAGTAAGAATTTACTATGAACATTTGTCTTCTGACATCAAATGATCTTGTGTGAGATGATTTTTAAAGAGCCCATGAATTTCCATCATGTGGATGTACCATAGTATGGTCAAACTTCCCTTCTACATATGCTTTCCTATTGTGAATATCCCTTTTCTAACATGACAAAGTATTGCTATGGACATTTTGGACTTAAATCTCTGTGCACATTTGATTCCTGATGTATGCTATATTTTTACAAATGGAATAGTTCATCCAAAGGGTATAATTACTTGTGTGGTTCTAGAAACATGTTCCCAGACTCCAAAAAACCTGTGCAATTTCTACTTCTGCCAGGCTGGTGACTTAAGTTATTGTTGGTGATTGTTTCAACTTGACAGGTGAGATTGGCACTTTGTTTTAACTCACACGGATGTCGTTGTCACCTCTTAGAGACAGACTGTCTGGTGTTTCCAAAATACACCCCTTTGTAAGCAAGACCTTGTATCAGGAACATCACAGGGAACAGCCTGTACTGAAGCACACGGGGGAAGGCAGATATAGCCTAAGCCCATCTTGTAGGTGGAGAGACTGAGGCCAGGAAGGAGCAGAGCAGAGTCCTGGTCTCCGGGGACCTGGAGTCCCAGTGAGGACACTACTGCGTCTCATCTTGGTGTCTTCGCCTAGTGTCCCTCTCCAGTGACTTCCCATCCTGCAGCAGCAAGTGTTGAAAGTCTTCTCCTTTTCCTCTCTCTCTCTCAGGAACGACAGGACCCCCACAGTCCCAAACGTCAACCATGAAGCTCGGTGAAGCGGACCCCGCAGAACACAAAGAAAGTGAGCTGGCGAAAAAGAAAGGGGTAGGTCCTGCTCCTGGTCCTCCCTTGTGCACGCATCCTGGTGACCCCAACAGTCTCTGCTTGTCCTTCGCCCTCCCTCCTCCAGGGGAAGCAGGACTGGGGTAAGGGCGGAAAGAGAGACAAGCAGGCAGTGACAGGAAGCAGAGTTTTATGGGGAGGAGCTGGGTGAACTGTGGGATGTCAGGATGGGGCTCTGGACACACACGGTGTCTGCAGCACTGGGCTGCTGCTGGGCTGCAGGACTTGGCAGGGCCCACTATTCGAAAGGTTATTTCTTAATCAGGGACAATGGTCAGGTCACGGTCCTTAAGGATGCACCCAGATCCATCCCCTGTTCCCCCTGCCTCTTCCTCTAGGAAGCCCTTGGCAACTACAAAGATTATCGCCCTCCTTGGTGCTCCTCGTGCCCTCTCTAAAGCCAGATTCAGGAGCTAAAGCCAGAGTGACCACTCTGTGCTGGACCTGTTTGTGAGTCTCCCATTTGGTTCTCTTGGTCATTCTAGAGCAAGGGCAGCACGGTCCCCATCTTCCAGGCAGGGAACTGGGGCACACAGAGGGCTGCAGCCACCTGGCCAAGGCTCTGTGGCTAACCAAGGTGGACCCAGTCTCAAACGTTGGCCTATCTGTGCCTCTTCTCCTGGGATGGGCTTGGAGGCAATGTTGACTTGGAAGAAAACATGTCCATGTTTGCAATGATCCTATATTCGGCAGTTCAAAGATCAACACAGGTCCCTACACAAACTGCCAGGGAAGTGCAAACAGCACTGGCCTCACACAGACATGAGGTGGAGGGTCAGGTCAGTGAAGCCACTTGCTCAGGTCACAAGGACATGAAGAACCACGTCACATAGACAGCAGTTCCCCTTCCTGGACACTGTGTCTTTGCCTGGTGCTCATATGAGGTGAGGCAAGGATGTGCATCTACGTATTTGGTGTAATGAAAGATAATATTCTACTTAAATGATGTTTGCTAGAAAACTCCTTTCTTCTAAGCCTTTTCTGCTGGAAAATGTTCACATTCTCTTAGCCAACCTTCTAAGCTTGGGACATCATCGAGGGGACAGTTGGAGTCTGGTGAGGCAACCGTGACAAAATTCCAAAGATGGGGCTTAAACAGCAGAAGTGCTGTGGTAGCCTCAGGTCTATGACTCAGGTGTGTACAAGGCTGTTTCTATCACTGGCTGGGTATGGGAGTCCCTGAACTTAACCCACCCCTTTAAAATAAGTATGCAGGTTAACTGATTCCCATTACAGATAAAGAATTTTCAGTAAGTGTCAGTAAAAGAGGCATGAGAAGGATTTATTAAGGAGAGATATAGGATGCACTCAAAAGTGGAGTGCTGGTGCTCAAAGAAATGAGGTGCATTACAAGCCAGGGCAGGGCACATTTAAAGGCTGTTTCCATATGGGTGATCTCAGATGTGTAATTCTCACTGACTGCCAGGTTTCAGTGTAAGTTGCATATAGATATATGGGTCTGAAGTTGAGATATGGGTGAAGACATATGTCTCCAATGCAGAGGCTTTCTGGGCTGGAGGAAAAGGCAGTTTTCAGGTGAAAAGGGTCTCGTGCCTGGGAATTTTCAGGTTATTGTAAAGGCCCTTTAGGAATGTGATATTATTCTCTGTAAGAATGGAAGGGGAGAGGATCACATACCAGGTGGCCTCCAGAAGCAGGAAAAGAGCTTGTTTTGAAGCTGTAGTTTTTCTTAAAAGTACAATTTTAAATTCTCAATTTCCTGGTTTCCTTCCTATCCATTTTTATTTCTTCTGTCCTACCTCAGTTCCCCCTGAGCCTCTCTCCTTGGCTTGTGGATGGCATCTTCTCCCTGAATCTGCATGTGGTCATGTTGCAGAATTCAAGAGACAGGGGAGACCACTAGGAAATAGGAGGGTTTTGTTAGGTGTGTACCTGACCCAGCTGAACTCATGTCCAAAATGCCAGGCCATGAACAAAGGAGAAGATCCATTTTTATACATTTGTTGAGGGGGTTGGCAGGAAATGGGACAAAGACAATTATTCACTTAGTGACAGTTTAACAGATTAACCTTGAAACAATACACACATAAGGAATTTCAGGAGGTCATGGGCCTTGTTTATAGGAACGCAGGGTCAACCTTATCTGTATCTCTTGAGAGAAAAGTCTCTAAGATGTAAACAGAGTCTTCCTTATCAAATACCTGAGCAGAGGTCAGACTTGGAGGGAGGCAGATTCCTGAGAACCCAGGACATCTCTGGACTCTGGTTGCATCATCTTGCTGTTTGCCTTATCTGTAGCAGAGCAGAGGTCAGCAGTTGGGGGGATCTGAGTGGGGAGCCACAAGAAACTGGGAGAGACTGCTTTCAGCTAGGAAAACTGATTTTTTCTCTACGTTTTCCTTTAGTCATCTTGTAAGGACATTTTTCACATTGGACAGGGACCCAACTAATCATCTCATTTTACCTTAATTACTTCTTCAAAGACCCTGTCTCCAAATACCATCACATTTGGGATGCTGGGGGTTAGGACGGCAACATATGAATCTGGGGGACACAATTCAGCCCATAGGATGTGCATAGTCCCTGCCTTCCAAGGTATGGAACACAGAAACAGCAGGGAAAGGTCAAGGGCAGCATCTGGAGGAGGAGGAGGGCATCAGGGAGCTGAGCCTTGAGGGCCCAGCAAATCAAAGGCAGTTATTGCACAGGGCCAGGCAAACCCGAATGTGCAGGAGCTCAGGACATATTGGTAAGTGGATGTGTGAATGAAGGGTGAGTGGTGGAGCAGCTGAACATCCCCCAGACAGAAACATCGATTCCATCACCATGTCTCTGATCAGAGCCAGGTTTCTCCGGGACCACTTCAGAGCACAGATCCCAGGCCACATTGTCCCTGAGCTTCAGCTCTTCCCTTAACTTAGCCCCTTGGGCTGAAGGGAGCAAGGATGACCTCAGGACTGGAAAGCACTGCAGACGTGCGAGATGGGGGAGGACAGGCAGGCTGCTCTGGTGGTGGAGACCCTGGGTAGCCGTCATGGGGTTCATGAAGGGACCTGCCTTCCCTCTTCCTTTATGCCATTTGTGTTGACTGCCTGGGTTCAGGCACCTTTTGAGATTTCAATTCCAGCATTATCTGCGGAGCCCCCTTAAATTTGGGGAGTCAGCTATTCTAGTCTGAGTCTTAGGGAGATCTGTGGGAACCACTGCTACAGACGCGTGGAAACCAGGGACAAGGAGGAAGCATGACAGCAGGGTGAGGGGAGGAGACGAGGTGATGACTATCAAGTCTCCATTGGCTGGCATTGGGATGTGGCTGTCCCCCCTCCATGCTCCAACATTTCGCTTTCCACAGGGACCAGCCCTTGGTCCCCACAGGCCCAGGCCCCACGCCCTCCACTCATGCCCTTCCCAGCCACACAGCTCCTCGGCTCCCATCCTGCCAGTGCCCTCTGAGCCTCCTTTTCCACAACATCCCAGGGGATGCCCACCCCAGCAACATGTGTAGCTGAATGTTTCCCACAGGGCACAGCTCAGGAGGGGGCAGCCAAGTGGCTGAAAGCCACAAATAGCCAGCCCAAGGTTGCCTGGAGAAAGTGGAGAACGGAACCTTTCTACCCTTTTGGTCAGAATGTAAACTGCTGCAACCACTGTGGAAATTGGAATAGAGACTTCTCAAACAATTGAAGCTAGAAATTCCATTTTACCCAGCAACACCTCCTCAGGATATGTTCCTAGAAGAGTTAAAGTCATCATATTGAAACAGGAGATGAAATATGAAAATATATCGCCCAACCTGTTAGATGTCTGATACGCTGAGTTCATGTTCTCTAAAATCAAAGAATGAGTTCTAGAAAGAGCAGAGGTTAAGAGTGGGAAAATATTTATTGAGAAGAAAGCTCCTGAGAGGCAAGAGAGGTTCCCATTGGGTGGCTGAGGACCCCACTTTACAGGGGGAGTTTTATAGAGCACAACCATGTGTGTACATGTGGGTTAAAGCTGTGATCAACCAATAAGGCTACAGGTATAGTCACTTAGGCAGTAGTGATCCAGTGGGGGAACAAATCACATAACAAGTGTGCATGGAAAGAGACTTTTTCTAGGAAGTGATGGGTCCAGAGGTCTTGGTACCCACCTGGGTGACTGATGTCTATCTAGACTTCATTAGGCCTGCTGTTACCACTTATTTTGTCCTTGGGGAAGTGTGTAGGCCTGGTCATTTTGTCTTTATTTGGAGGCCTGGTCTCCAACAAATGAATGTGATTATGCATTGCAAACAAATACTAATGCAGTTTAAAGGAACAGCCGGCCCTCCCAGAGCTGCCCCCAAACGATGAGCTGGGAGACACAGTGCTCTGTTCACGCCTGGCCTGACCTCTGATGCTCACTTTCTTGTGGGAAGCGTGGTTCCCCTGCTGTCTCTGCATCCTTCACCCAAGCTGCATCCTAAGCTCAGGCATGGGTGCACCCTCCCGGCTCTGTTTCAATGTGCACTTTCCATTAGGCCCAGTTTGCTGGCTTCTCTGCCTCCTGGCAGTGAACTTGAGCCCTGCCCTTGCCTGTGAAGCCTTCTGCATGGACCAAGCACACCTGTGTCCCTACCCAGCCTCTGGGGGCAGACAGCAGAAGCAGCCTGTCCTAGCTGTGACCAAAGGCGCTTCTCCCACATTCACGGCCAATCTACCACACAGTGAATTAATTCTGCTGAGTCAGGGTGCACGTTTGGTGCCAGGCAGGCGTGGGCCGGCACAGAGAAGGTTTTCCCTTGGCTGGTGCTGAGTGAGCGGAACACAGTCATGATTAAGAGGTGTCTCCTTTTCTCCCAAACCCACAGCCTCCGCATGTGCAGCGGGTCTGCATAGATATTTCCTGTGTGCTGCTGAGGCTGCCTGTTTTCTACTGAGTCTCACAACAACTCTGCCAGAAGAGTATGATGAGATCAGTAGCTATTGGCACTGGTCAGACAGAAGCTCTGGGAAGTCACGTGACTTGCCTGAGGACACACAGAGAAAAACGTGCAGGCGCCACCCCACCCAGGCTAGGGGACAAAGCCAGAAACCTCTCCCTTCTGCCCTGTTGTAGAAAGCCTCCCTGGGTTACTCCTCCAGGAAGAATGCTGGCAAGGAAGACAGCAAAGAAAAAAGTCCCTGCCCTGGGTATAGCTGGCAGGAGGGCAAGTTTTCCTTTAAGACTCTTCAGTTACTGTACTGACCTGGGGGCTGGGAAAACCCTGTGTTTCCTGTTCAGGCAAGAACAAATTGCCACATTTCCTGTGTGAGCACTCCCGTCCCCCAACCTGTGGAGCATGCCTCTCTTTCACGAGATGCCTGGGCAGAGTCCAGGATCCGTGCCCAGACATCCAGGGCAGCTGGGATGAACTCCAGCATGGAGCCTAAGGACCTGAGCTCTGCTCTCCTGACATCTGACACCAGCTGCCCTGGGCCTTCGGGACCAGGAAGGGAGCAGCCTGAATGTCACCGCCCTAGGGGGAGTGGCGGCCGGCCCCTGGGTCAGGGGAGAAGGAAGGTAATCACTCAGTGGGCTCTCTCTAGAGCTGGCGGGTGGGCTGTGGGTCTAGCTTGGGTGGCCACAAGGGACAGGCCTCAGTATGCAGCCGTGAGGCTGAAGGGCCTCTGGCTTTGAGTCAGAGGGGCCCGAGTTAAGTCACGCACTGTCGCCCACATGACACTGGCTGGGGCCCCAGATCCTGTGCCTTCTCTTACTGGGCCAAGAGCAACCTGGCAGCAGGCCGTAGCCAGGGCATGAAGCCTCCTGGGGAACAGATGCACTGCTGCTCCGGTGAGCCCTGCTTCCCTTCCTAGGGCGTGGCACAGGCAGTGACAGTAGCCCTTTCCTCTGCTGGAGGGGAGGAGGAAGTGGGCACGCAGGGGAGAGTGGCTGAGGCAGAAGAGACGGTGCCCACCTCTTTTCCACCCTTGGCAGGCCCTGGCACAGCAGCTGGCAAGGCCTGGCACAGTGTACGGAGCTCCAGTCCTCTGGCCTGCTCCATGGTGATCAGGGCAGGGAGCCAGGGTGGCCTGGGCCTGAGGGCCCAGGTGCTGCCAGCGGCTTGGAGGAGGTGCCCTGTGGGCTGGGGCCAGAGAGTGACCTTAAAGGGCGACAGAGACAGAGACAGAGTGTTGCTGACTTGGTTGGATTAATGGATCCTGGTCAGCGCAAGCTCCTCACAGTGCAGGGACCATCCAGGCCCATCCCATTTCATTTGGTAATGCCATCCCCTGGCTGTAAGCCCTCCCCGGGCCCTCCCTCTCACTGCCAGGCATGGTTCCCAGAAAGGATGAGGAAGAAGCACATCCTGCCCCCAGACAGTGAGCCCAGCAGCTTTGCTGCTGGCACTCAGGGTGTGGGATGGAGAAACTGAGTCACAGAGCAGCCACCTAACCAGCCAGAGGTGCCACGGTCCTAAGTAGTGGAGCAGGAGGTCAGATGAAGTTGGGCTGAAGAGATAAATGTAAAAACAAGCAGGCGATGTTGGCAGTGGCTCTCAGATGTAAGAAAGCCTGTTGGAGAAGACGTCAGGGGGACAAGGTAGAGACCTTGGCACGTCTACCTGGGCTCAGCTGCACCGAGGGAGTGGAGCAAGAGAGAGGTAACTGTTCTGGGCACTGGCGACATCTGGTACCCTTACTAAGCGCCCTGCAGCTTAGAAAGGTCAGGTGCTTTGCTCAGGTTGCACAACCAGAGGTGGGGCCCTATGGCCCCAAAGCCCAGCTAAAGGAGGTGCGTGGGCAAAGAAATTACTACCAGAGACCAGCGTCGCCTTCCAAGTCACCTTCCAAGCAGACACACACACACACACACACACACACACCGACACCGAGTCCTCCATCTGGCTCACGTCCACCAGGCTAGGATACCAGCCTCTTTTGCAGCCTGCTTGTGCCAGCTGGTCAGCAGGGGCCATGGGGCCTGGGTGTTCCCGCTCCAGGCTGGCTATGGCACCCTGGTGTGGGGCCGGGGTGGGCGGGACTCCGTTTAGCAGATTTATGACTCTCGGCATAAGGCCGTGTGGATCTGCAGGTTCTGGTTCCGAAGAGCTGAGACCAGGCTATACACTGTGCCTCAGCCAGTAAGAATGTGTGTGCGGGCACGCGCGAGCGTGCGACCAAGCGCCCGTGCGCGTGCTCATGCAGGCGCTTGCGTGCGTGCGTGGCGGGCGTGTGTCTGTGTGGCTGTGGGCAGTCTCAGGCTCCCTACAGGAAGGCACCTGAAGAGTCAGAGGTGGGGGAGGTCAGTGACTGGCAGCTGTGACCACTCAGGCCCCAGACCCCACCTTGGGCAGCCCCAGGGACAGCTCTGTGCCCACCCCCCCAGGGGGACTAAGGAGACAGGTCAGTTCCAGGAAGGAAGAGAGGATGCACAGAATGGGGAGCGCCCCGTGGGTGTCAGCTGCAGCCGCCCTGGCTCTGCTTGGTGCTCCCGTCTAACGTCCTGGCGTGTGGCTGCGGGCAGCGCCCCGCCGAGTACAGCAAATGTGTGCAGGGACCCTGCGGCAGCCCGGCGGGAAGCTGGGGACCTCTATGGAAATCCTGCCTGCAGGCCCCAAGTGAAGCCTCTCCACTTGCCCCGTCTGGCATGGTCGGCATCCTCTCCCCAGCTAGGGGACAGTCCAGGCTCTGCCAGGCCCGCTCTGACATGCGCTCCTCTCCCTTCCCAGGACTGGACCTTCTCGCTCCTGGCTGCCTCGCTCGTGGGCGCCTTCGGCTCCTCCTTCCTGTACGGGTACAACCTGTCCGTGGTGAACGCCCCAACCCGGGTGAGTGCTCGCGTGCTAGGCCCGGCAGGGGGCGCTGCGCCGCGCGGATCCTCAGGCTGCGCGTGGTCAGGGCGCCCGGGTGTATGTGGCCTGCAGCCCCCCAGACCCTGCACTGGGCACCACCGGGGAGGGGAAGCCAGTCTTTTGTAGATATCCGGGGCAAGGTTGGCGGCCCCAGTAGGTTTCCAAGGTCCTAGGAGGGATCCCGGGGGCTCACTGCCCCAGGGCTCACCCCTGGAAGCCTGTGCATTTTCGCGGCTGTTTTTTCGGTTGAGCTGTGATCACGACCAGAGGCCACTCCTAGGCCTGCTGGCTGAGACCCAGCCCTGGCTCCTGTTTGCTCCAGTTTTGGGTGCAATTCTGACCCCTGCGGCCCAGGTGAAGTGTGCCCCCCACCCCGGCCATAGGCCCCCCGGCCCCCAGGGCAGGATGGAGATGTGAAGGATGCCACCCGGAAGGGGCGTTTGCTGGGCCCCATCTTGGGGGCCAAGCGACGGCAGGCAGGTCGGAGGGACGGGGAACACTGGGGAAAGCAGGGCAGCTCTGGGAGCTTCTCGAGCTTTTCCTGTCCCGGGGCCCAGCATCCTTGGTGCGTAACCTGTGGGTGCTGGAGAGTCCTGGGGAGCCCTGGGATTTTGGAGAGGTGCCTCGCAAATCTGGGCTCTGCTTGTGCCAGGACAGATCTGGGTTTTTAAAAATTCTGTTAAGTCTCTGACATCTGTGTAGGTTCATTTGAAAAATTGGTTCTGATGCTAAAAACTGAAAGCCAGGAGGCCAAGGTGGCTTCTCCAGGCTCTTGCAGCAATCAGTGGTGCTTGATCTTGTCACTACAATGTCCCCCAAGATGGGACCTGACTTGCCCTGACTTCTCTCTGAAGGAGAACTGGGAATTTGGGCTCTTGCTCCATCTCGGAAGTGCAGTGGGCCATTCAGCGGGGAGGGCAGTGGGCTTCATGTCCATGGCAGCGTATGAGGTGGACCTGTGAAACTTGTGCCTGGAATAGTACAACGTGGGTTTACCCTGTGGCCTTGGGAGTGGGAGGAAGGAGCAGCTCATTCGTTCCCTACGCATTGCATTCATTCAGCACGTATTTGATGAATGCTGGTCACATGTCCATGCTGGGACACAGGGAAGGCAACCTGGAGGAGGTAGTGGCCTGCTGGGAATAGTAGAGGTGCCACATGCCAGTGTCCAATGAGAAAGGGGAGATGGGGCAGCAGGAGGGGTGGAAAGGAGGGTGGAGTGGAAGAGAACCACAGACCTGAGCCTGAGGAGCAGTGTTAGTCTATAGGCACTGGGAAGCCATGGCAAGGTCATGTGGTGTAGTGAGGCAGAACCGGGGCTTAGGGCTTCGACACTTGCATTTGCGGATGGAGGGGCATCATCTAGCCCATCGATGCTACCCCCACCTCCTCATGAGAGAAAAGAGGCACAGTGTTTAAGCAAATTGCCCAAGACCACATGGCTAGGAGAAGGCAGTGCTGTTATTCAGACTCTGATCTGTCTGAATCCAGCCTTGCCCTTTCCACCTGTGTTATTGACCACCAGTGCTGGGCTCCACAAGCCAGCATTCGCATGGTCCACCAAGGCCAAGAATGACCATGGGGACAGCAAGGGGACCCATGACAAGCCAGGAGGGCTGCCCTTGACCCCTGCCTCCCACAGGGCTCTCATTGGAAGGAGCAGTCTATACATAGAAATGAAAAGTGGCTTTATTATTAGCCAGCCCAGCACTGCAAAGCCGTGCCTTCTCCAAAGAGCCTTGGGTCATGTTGCCCCCTTCTTGCTCTGCCTGAAACCCCCATCATTGTGTGATTTTAATGCTTTATGTTTCCTGTTGCTTCAGAGAGGGAGCGGGCAGTCTGTCCTTCAGTGGCTGTCTCTGGCATTGACCTTGTTTCTGCTATGTGGCCAGGTAGCTGGGGAGAGAGGAGCACCACATGTCCATGTCCTCCAGGTGTTCCCACACCAGTGGCAGTGACAGACACTGGAGAAATTAACCAGCTGTGTGGGACCAGGAGCCTTTGTAGTAACAAACAAGCATACGCAATACGAAATGAACAGGTGAAGCTGTGTGCCAAGAAAACTATTTACAAAAGAAGTAGCAGGCCAGGAAATGTTGACTAGTAGGTGTGCTTGAGGTTCTAGGAATGGAGGGAGGCACCTGGGGATACCCTTGTAAAAGGCTGAAAAATCCAAGGCTAATTTGCATACCAATCAAATGTATATGATAATTCCTGAGTTCTCAAGTAGCCTTGAATTCGGGCTGGAGATGCTAATCTCAAACCTGGCAAATGGCCTCAGATTTCTGCCACATAAGCATCAGCCTTTGTACAAGACTGCTGCTCCTGCTGGGTCTGGCTTCGTTAGTACTGCCAGATCAGTCTGGGCTTGCTGAGTGGCAGTGGGGGATGTCACCTTGGTCTCCAGGGGCCCCCAATGTCTGGACCCTACCTGAAGGGGCAGCGAGGGCTTTTTGGAGACATTGCAGCTGCAGAGGGGGTTCTCTGTGAGCTGAGGTGGGTCCCATCACAGGGCAGGCGGGGCAGACCCAGGCCTGGGTGGGGTGACTCCAGACCCAAGGGACCCAACACTGAAAGGACCAGGCAAGGAGGATGGGGTGCATGAGAAGCATGTGGTGCAGAGTGGGGGCCAGATGGTCCCAACCCAGGATGCATGAGGCTCCTAGGAGGCAGGAGGAGCCCACATTGCAATGAGCCTGAGAGGATGGCAGCCCTGGCAGAATGACCACCGGGCCAACATTAAGAAGCGGCACTGAGGGGGACCGGGTGGAGATGCACAAGGGTGCTGACCAGGAGGGCAGAGGGGGCCGCTCTTGGGAGGGAGCTCGGGGTCCCAGAGACCAGAGTAGCCCTGCAAGCGGAGCTGGCCGCCCCTGGCTCCCAGGGGTCTTGCAGAGCCTCTCTAGCACAGGAAGTTTGCAACCACCCGATGGCACAGTCCTCCACCAGATGGCTCTCGCTTCAGATCCTAAACTCAAGGTTCCCAGGCCACGCCCACTTCTGAACATCTGGCTGCAAATGTGGGAGTTTCCACTACCGCTCAGGTTGTGCTAGAAGAACTCACGGAACTCAGGAACGCGCTATCCTCCCAATTTTTTTTATAGCTTATTATACCAAAAAGGATGCAAATCAAAAGAAGTCAAAAGAGATGTATGGGATGATGCCGGGGAAGGTCCTGGCCTTCTCACTGTGGAGCTAGGATACATCGCTACCCTCACCTGCCCGACAAGAGCATTGGTGTAACCCTTCACCCACAGTGCTGATTCCCAGCGCTCTCCAGCGAGTTTCATTTCCTGTGTGTGACTGATGGCACCTTCAGCTGCCCGGTTAACTCCGTCTCCAGTTCCCTCTCCTGTCTGGAGATAGGGCTGATGACACTGGGCACAGTGCCCCGACCCTTTACCACATGGTTCACCTTCTTGGCAGGCACACTTCCCATCCTGACTTATCTCAGTTGCATATCCTCATCACTCAAGAAATCCCAAGGACTAAAGATGGCAGGAAAGTAGCAGGGAGACTATTAGGGATAAGAGGAAGAGAGTAACAGTAGGGGGAAGGAGTGTAAGAAAGGGCAGTAGGGGAACGAAATGATCAAAATATGTTATATACATCTGTGATAATACCACGTTGAAACCCAATATTTTGCAAAATTAATAAGCATTAATCAAAATATATATAAATAAAGAAGCTGGACCTGATGGTGCACACTTGTAATCCCAGCACCCTGGGAGGCTGAGGCAGGAAGATCACAAATTTAAACCCAGCCTGGGTACCTTAGCAACTTAGCAAGACACTATCTCAAAATAAATAAAAATAGAAAAAGGTTGAAGATATAGCTCAATGCAAAGGTCCTAGGTTCAATTCCCAATACTGGGAAAGAAAATTTAAAAAAAAAATCTTAAAGAAAAAAAGGCTACCTCCCAAGAACCAAGGACAAATCCCAGTCAAGTTCTGTAGTACACAGCCATATATCGTGTGGTGGATTAACTAATGGTCAACTCAGAGTGCCCAGCCGAACCGAGTCAGTGTGGTCTGGGTGTGGAAGGGCCACCTGAGGATTGTTGCTAATGGCATAAAAACAAAACTGAAGGGGAAGATGGTTGGCTGTTGACTTTCTTGGAGAAGCTTGCTGTGGATGGTTTTCCTGATGCAAACTTGTCTGTCCTTGTCGAAGGAGGAGCTTGGGTCATCACTGTGCTGGGAATGGCCGCTGTTCTCGTCAGGGGAGCCCTGATCTTCACCTTGAGTGTCGCTTCCTAGCTCCAGTGCAGATCTCTCAGCCTGGTGTCACAGCTCCTTCACCCCACTGGTGCAGGCTTTCTGGCTTCCCCCACTGGTCCTTGGGCCCTCTGGGGGCAGATCCTCAATAGGGACTTGCATGAGACATTGCCGTAGGCTCTACGCCTTGGGCTGGACCCCTGGAGGACATTGCCTTGGACTTTAGGCCTCCAGTTGAACTTGGGTGGGACATTGCTGTGGGATCCAGGCCCTCAGCTGGATTCTTTGGGTCTCTAGAGTATCAATAGATGTCTTGCACTCCTCTCCATTTGACTTTTTGGGTGAATACTATAAAATAATCCTATAAATTATGTCCCCTGAATTTAATCTAGCCCCTTGCAAACCTTGACCACAACATGTTGTAATATTACAATGTACATTACACAAATGTATATTATAAACAATAATGTTGGTTAAATGCATTAGGAAATGGGAGAAGGAAGAAGTGAGAAAAAAAGAATGAATGAAAGTATAGCTTTAGGGATCTCATTTATTACCTATTTCCACCCCATTTAAATTAGAACTTTTTTTAAGAAAAAAGAAATCAGTATCCAGAAAAATAACAGTGAATGGTTTGGCTTTTATAGCGAATTTCCCACCTTTCCAGTGGGTTCAGAGTTGGCAGTGTTTTCTGTCTTCTCATGGATGGATCTGAATCTCACACCCCTGCTGTTAGCATTTGAGCCCAGGGTTTCAGTAGAGCGATTAATAGGACTCCCCATAAATTTCCCAGCAGAAATTGTCCATTCCTTCATTTTCCTCTCCCCACTCCTTCCCTGAGGGCAGATAAACAAATGATAAAAAGTAAAATCAACATCTCTCTCTACTTGAGTGGAGCTGCCCCATTAACTGCAGATGTTTGAAGCTGGTTAAAGATTCAAAGGAACTCACAGATGGGTAGCTCAGGAGCGAGTCCAAGGCTTTTGATCAACTAGCCCAGAGCAGCTCCCCCGGAGAAGGGTCCTTCCAGGCCTGGGGTGCTGGTGTCTAGCTGGTCCAGGCGAGGGTGTGAGTAGATGATGCTGCCTGCTCTGTGCCCTTGTAGGTCTCAGCTTATTGGAACTGGAACAGCTGCATCTTTGATTCTGAGCTGTAAGGTCAGACTGAGGCATGATGGAGACCACCAAGGCAGGCAAAGTTCAAGCAACATGCAGTGAGTTTACTGCCATCTGGGTGCAGATGGGCTAAGGGCAAGAAGGCCGTTGGCACTGAGAGGAGAGTGCGCACGGTTGATATAGGGGAGTTTAGGTAGGGGAGGGGGCACTGGTAGAGAGAGGGGAAAATTTTAGAGTCCCATGGGTGATGGGCCTGGGGCTGGCTGATAAATAGGGTGGCAGTAGGAACAGCAGGGTGGTGGTGGGTACAGCAAGTCTTTGTGGTTTTTGTATAATCAGCTTTCTTGAAGGTGTAGCTAAGTGGGGCAGCTGCTGGTTTTCTGTTATCACTATGCTCCTGTGGATGCTGGTATCGGGTCTGCTTAGGCAGAGGTCCGCCTCAGGGGACTTGTCATGAGCTGTCCCATTTCATTGAGTTTATCTAGCAGAAATTCCCTAATGGGGAGAGATCACTGAACCACCATGGGTCAGGGCAGATCTGCTCAGTGGGGTGGGGCAGTGACTAGTTCAGTCAGAGCAGGGACAGGGAACCCAAAAAGAGGGAGTGATGAAAACATGGAGTGAATGTGCAGATGTGAATAAACCACAGCAAATAAAGCTAGAAACATCCTCTTCTGACCTACAGGGAAAGAGATTGAGATTTATAGAACATCTACTGTGCACTGACATTGTATTAAGAACTTCAGTGACTCAATTAATCCCCCCAGCAGCCCGATCTGCAAGCAGGAGTTCTTATTCTCATTCTACAAAGGAGATATTTTAGAATTGGAACCCCAAACAAAAACTTGTATTGGATCAGATGGCCTTTGCAAGCCCCTGCAGGCTCAAGGCTGACTTCTAGCAGCCATAAGCAATTTGACCAGTAGTGAAAACACTCACCTTTTCATTCCAGCCAAAGGGTGGGCAGGCAGGAAGGAGTGGGACATGTTGTCTGCACTCTGTTTGGATACACGGCCCCTGGAAAGAGCCCTGTGTTCTCTCAGAAGATTGCTCCTGCGGGACAGAGGCTCAGGACTCATGGTGGGGGAATGAGAAAAGTGCTGGGAGTGCCCTCCCTCCTGCTTGGGGCCAAAGAGAAAATGAAACTTTCTTCATGGTTTCCGGAATTAAAGGCAAGCGTCAGGCTGCAGAGGGGACAGAAGGTGTCCTCAGGTCAGAAAGTCCTGCCCACCTGACTACTGCTAGCAACTGCTGTGTCATCTCCCATTCACTCTGGAAGCAGCTGTGGGGGCCGAATCCTCTCAGGACCGTGGAAGTACAGAGGCTTCGTTCCACCTGTGCAGTCAGCCAGCTATGGTCCTCCCCAGAAGCCTTCAGGGGGGAGGAAAAGCCACCCCGACCTGCAGATGAGTGATCAAGTCACAGAGGAGCTGGGGTGTCAGGATCCCCAAACCCCCTCAATAGATCCTTTGCGAGGAGGATTCTGCATAGGTGCATGGTGACCTCTATGGCTTTGACTTGTCACAGTGAAGGGACACAAAGCAGAATCAGCAGAAGGAAGAGGTACAAGAGCTCGAAGCACAGAGGAAACCAGGCTCAAGCTGCCAAGAGTCTCCCCCAGTGGATCCACACAGGATCCCCCAGCAACAAGCTGTGGCAGCTTATATGAAAGTTGTCTGCCAGGAACACTCATCAGAGACCCAGCGGCCAGGGTTTCCAACAGCAGCCACTCAGACGGACCCCTGCGTTCAGCATGTGAAAAACCCCAGACTCCAGGCAGCATCAGCCACACTTTTCACATCACAGACCAGGTGCCAAGTGGGCCTTTCCAACGAGAGCAGTCTCAGCCCTGCTGTGTGAACTTTCGTCTGCCCAGGATGCCTCAGTGTGAGAATCAGGTGATATTAGGTTACTCTGCATGGATTGTGTGGCCCTTATGTTGAAGAGCCTGGTTTGGTGGCAGCACTTTTGGCAGGACTTCAGTACCGTTTCTCCACTACATCAGTCTGTTTTCTGGTGCCAAGTGTCTTTACCCACCCCTGGGGCACTGTGGATACGAATCACTCTCTTATGTGACCTGTGAGTGTACTCTGGACCATTCACAACTGTTCTATTTATGACTATTTTTTTGGTGCCCCTGAGAATAATTGTAGATGAATACATGACATGCTCTTTGTGAAGCAATAAGGAACATTAATATCGTAAAACAGGCTTCACAGTAATTTGCCTCCCAGTGGCCGGCAATTTCCTGTCATCATTTGGAGGATGAGAATGGCAGAGTTCAATTTGTTGCCAGAAGTGTGGCCCTTGAGTTCTCTGACTGAGAGATAATGGTGAATTATTCATAGATTCTTGGGCCTGAGAAATACTCATGTCTAGCTAGGTGCTTTATTTTACAAATACAGAAATAATGATATTGACACCACCAACAACCACTGAAATTTCTGGTTTTTATTGTGGGCATCTATGGGCCCAGAGCTGTGCTGAACACTCATCCTCATATAACTCCACGAGGAAAGCAATGATTTCATAGATGATAGGCCAGAAGCTCAGAGAGGTTAAGTAATGTGTTCAGTCATCCAGCAGAGAAGTGACAGGGCCAAGAGAGGAATAAAGCAGATGCCAAAGGTGCCTAACTATTGAGAACACTCCCCAGAGGGGCAGAGCCCCTCGCTGAAGGTCGCTGAAGGTCACAGAAGCCCTCAGGAGTGCACGCAAGCCTGTCTTCTTTCCTTTAGTCCTGTAGTCTTATTTGTTTCCTAGCAGTTTAGGCTCTAGGTAGCTCTAGTCATAATATGCATGCTCCTTGATGAATTCATAAAATATTCCATCAGACTCATCATGTCAGATGGAGTGAAAGACCTTCCTCACTGGCCCCACCTCATCACTCTAAACGCTCCAATAGGCTTCATGCCACATGTATGATGGACATTACAGACCACAAATCAGAGCTGTCCATCCATGCTCACCCCTTCAGTTGGTTCCCTTGGATACACAGAAGTACTTGTAGACTCCACAGGCTGCAGGCAAAGCCAGCTACCATCAACCCCACCTTCTTCTCCAACCTTCCTCCCAGTGCTGGGCCATCTTCCACCTCACTGGGCCATTTACAGGTCTCTGTGTCAACACATGACCTCCAGCTTCTGCACCTTGAAAATTCTGTGCATCTGTCTGCCATCATCCAACCTGAGGCCAGTTCACCTGCCTTGCCTTCTCACTGGATCTGGATTGTGCAGCCTGATTCCTGCAGCCTTGTTCGGCTTCCTGCCGTCATGCACTTCTCACCCATATTGTCATGGTGCACTTACTTGGCTGTTGTCTCCACTAGAACTTGAGCTCCTTGAAAGCAGGGGGACTAGACTTGTATGGAGAAGACAGGATAAAACCCTGGGCCCCCAGTGATGGAGCAGATATATAGAAAGAGAAAGACACAAGAATGGGCCTCCTAGATGTAGGTCCAGTGGAAATGGAAAACATGGGCTCCAGGAAGGGCATAGCCCAACATGGGCCTAGAAATGAGCTGTCACGGTGGTCTAAAAATGATCTTTTATTACAGCTTTCTTCACATAGAATCTGACAAGTTCCCCCAAAGTATACAAGGAATGCATGGCAAAGACCCATGTCTCCAAGCCTGCCACCTTTTATGATTTGGCCTGTCTTCCCTCCTTTTCAAAGCCTTGTGTTATAGTGCAATCATCAAGGTATGGGCTTTGTGTTTGGGTAAACCAGCTGCTATAACAAATAAGTCTTGAGTCTCAGGGGCTGAACATAATGAGAGTTCTTGTGCATGTCGCCATCTGAAGTAGGTAAGTAGGGGGCTCTATTTCATGAAGTCATTCAAGGACCCAAACCACTGGAGTAGCTTTGCCCAGGACTTGGGCATCCTCTTCTGGTTTCTCAGGGAATGGTCAGCTGACAAGGAAAGAGAGTGAGCATGAAGAAGGCATATAAACCCTTAATTCCTTAGTGGATAGAGGCAACACATCACTTCTATTCATATCCCTTGGGTAAGAAGTAGTTACAGGCCCTCTTCCAGATGCAATGCTCAGAGAGGTCTGGTGGGCAGTCCCATCAGATTCCATGTGTCTATGGAATGTGTTTCTCAACTCAAGGTCTCTTCTTTTGGACTGGCTTTCCCATTGCTAGGGCACAATGCCCAACATCCACATCTTAAAGGAGGAGGGGTTTATTTGGCTTATGGTTTCAGAGGATTCAGTCCATGGCCTACTGGTTCCAAGGCAAGAACACCACGGTGAAAGGGTATGGGGGAACAAAGAAGTTCATGGTGGCGGAAAGCAGAGTAGGGGAACATTGTCAGAGAGAAAGGGACGGGGAACTATATTAGTCCCCAAGGTCACACCTCCATGGCCCACCCAGGTATACCTAGAAGTATGCTTTACTAATTCCCTACATGGTACCCAAGCCAATCAAGCTGACAATTAAGTTTATCAGTCACAGCTATTCATGACACTTCTAAGGATGACTAAAAAGCTAAATGAGATGAGGAATACAAATGATACATACTTAGCAGTCAGTCAATAGTCATTCCACTTGTCCTCTTCTCCCAGTAGTGTTTCAACAGACAAGGGAGGTATTGATACAATACTCTTTGTATCTTCTTTCTCGTTTGTTTTTTTCATTAAGTTTATTGGTACATTTTAGGTACACAATATGATGACATTCATCATTGGAAATTTGTACCTTTACATGATATATCTTGGTTCTTATTTTTTTTCCCCCTTCTCCTGCCCTCCCTTTACCCTCCACCCTTCCCTGTTTACAAAGACTTTGTTTCCATTTTTTCCTTATCTCATGTTTGTTCCTTTCCCTTCTTTCTTTTCTCCTACCCTTTCCACTTCCCCTTCCCCTTTCCCTTTGGACCTTTTCTTCCTATTTCACATTATCTATTATACATTGTGATCCTTATTTACAACTTCAGTTTTTCACACCAGAGAAACTATTCAGTATTTACACATGTGTGTCCTATCTATTTCACTTAAGAGTGTGGCCTCAATGTGCATCCATTTAGCTATAAATGTCTCTAGTTTCTCATTCTTTATGGCTGAGTAGTACTCCATTTTATAAAAAAAAAAACCCACATTTTCTTTATCCAGTCTCCAGTAGATGGACAATTGGTCTGTTTCCAAGCTTTAGCTATTACAAACTGTGCCGCTATAAACATGGGTGCACATATATCGCTGTGGTATGATTCTTCTAATTCTTTTGGGAAGATACCCAGCAGGGGAACAGCTGGGCCAAATCCCTGATCCTAGTTCTTTGAGGTATCTCCATACTGATTTCCACAGTGGTCGCACCAGTCTGCACTCCCACCAACAATAGAGAAGGGTTCCTTTCTCCCCACACCCCTGCCAGCATTTGTTATTGGTTGATTTCTTGACAGCAGCCATTCTTTCTGGGGTGAGGTGGAATCTCAGTGTTGTTTTCATCTTGAATGACCAGTGATGGTGAACATTCTTTCATATGCTTATCTGCTGTTTCTACTTCTTTGAGCAATGTCTGTTCATTTCAGATGCCCATTTGTGGATTGGGTCTTTAAATGTAGGAGGTCTGATTTTTCCTCTTTGTATTTTCTACATCAAGAGTCAGAGTAAAGCAGTGACTAAGTCTTGAGGCCGAGCCTGGGCTTAGGTCTTGGCCACACACCAATGGTGCGAGCTCAGGAAGCCTCACGGAGCTTTGGGTCTTCCATTCCTCAGCTGCCTCAAAGTGAACTCTGTCACTGGGGTCGTGGAGAGGAGGTGATGAGGGTATAGGTGTCCATGTCATAGGTTAGCACATGGCATGTGAGAAATGTGACGAATGAGATCCTTGTTTTATTGTACTTTTACATGGAGGTTACTGACACATAGCACAGACTCCGTTTAAAACATGAACATGTATGCAAGCGCCTGCTTGGTACACTTGCACTGCAGTGCGTGTGTTCACAGATATTAGTTTCTGGAAGGTCAAACTCAACGAATGTTTGTACAATAAATTAGCTCTGCTGCTTTTATCACCAGACTTTAGCGATCACAGGGGACTGTCGGTGGGTCACTGCTAACTCTACAGTTGCAAAAGAGTCATTAGTCACCACTGGCAGCATGTGAAAAATAGCTTCAGGGAGCTTTTGAGGTGTGTTCTGTAGGGGCCCCAGACCATGCAGCAAATATTCCGGGGTTTTCAAGATTTCCTTAGAGGCTTCTGCTCTAGTATTTCCCCAAATTAAAGAAGTATCAGCAGACTCCCAAGGCAACACTTGGCAGTGAGTGATCTGGAAACTGTCCCTTCTCTACCAAGGCCTTGAAGTGCAGCTCAACGCAAAGGAAAAGAGGTTATTTCCTGCCAAACAGCATCTTTTGATTTCCTTATGTTAATTCCAGGAAACTAGTCATTGCTGTAAGTGTGGTCATGAGGGGCTCTCTAGACTGGGCATTAGCTGGTCTTCTTGCAAGAGAGCTATCTGCTTGAATTAATACAGGACTGCAGCAGGGATCCAGGTCACAACCAGAATGAGAGGTCCAGTCTGCCTGGTGGCAGGAGGGGTGCCTGTGAATCCCGGGGTTCCTCACTGCTACCCTGGCTTCTCTGAGCAGCCCTGGCCCTGCGCACCTTTGCTGTAGCCCTTGGCCCATCCTGTGTCCCTCTGTCCCCTTGCCTTAGCAGTTATCGCTGTTTCTTCCTGGTGCACTTTGCTCTTTGGGGGTTGTCACTGTTGTATTTACCAGGGTCCGATAGAGTGTTGCGACCACACAAGGGCTAAACTGGTATTTCACCAACTCATGCACCACTGCACTTAGCTGCTAACTTCCACTCCTTCATGGTGGATTTCAGAGCCCAGATAGTGGAGTGGTTGTGTTTGGGCCTTGAAGTCAGCAGCTCCAGCACAAATGCCCTTCTGCTATGTATGAGCTGCATGGCCATTGGCAATTGCTGTCCCTCTCAGTCCCTTCATTTGTAGGCATGGGTTGATTGTACCTTGTAATGACGCTTCCAGAACTGCTTTAGAAGGGCAAGAATGATGGGATAAGTGTGTTCAAAGTGAGGGGGAAATTTTGGGAGGAGATTAATGACAGTGTGTCTTCCACTGTAATAATTTTGAAAAATGTAATCATTCACCTTTTTTTTTTTGGTACCGGGGATCGAACACTGCAGGTTTTGATCACACCTCATATCTAGCGTGTCCAACCTCCACTGTGACAAGTGCCCTTTGTTTCCCACGAGCACTCATGAGGAAGTAAAGTCTTCCCAAATAGGAAGGGAGCTACTGATGCTGGGTAGCCATAAAGGGTGGCAAGTGCCTGCTGGAGTTTATAAAGACTTTGCACTAAGTGCTTGATGTTGGCTTGATGTCCAGCCATGGTTGGAGATGTGGTACTTGTTCATAGAGGCTGTTTGTAGCACTTTGGGGGGGACTGGAGGGTCAGTGTCATAGGACCTCAGGCGAGAGGGGCTGGGGTTGAGTGGTGGGAGTGGGAGAAGTCTTGGGGAAGGAGGGCAAGGGTATGAGCTTTCTGGGGCTGCTGTAATGATGTACACTACCATGAGTGGCTTAAACAACAGAAATATGTTGTCTTACAGTTCTAGGCTGTGGAAGTCCGGGATCAATGTGTTGGCAGTGTTGGTCCCTTCTGAGGGCTGTGAAGGACCCACCTATCCCATGCCTCTCACAGATGGCCATCTTCTCCCTGTACCTCTCACCTTTGTTTCCCCTCTGCCTTCCTACCTGGCCCCAAAGTTCCCATTTTTATTAGGACACCACCTGAATTGGGGCAGAGGCTACTGTAAGGACCCCATTTTAACTTGCTTACTTCTGGAATAAGATCACGTCCTGAGGCACTGAGAGTTTTATCAGATGAATTTTGAGGGGACATTATTCACATCATGATGAAAAGATGAGGGAGTGCTGTAGCTGAGATGCTTGGGCCAAGGGCAAGGGTGAAGAATGAATTCATGGCTTTTGGCTGAGCAACTGGAGAATTATGGGGCCACCTGCTAAGGTTGGAGGGGCAGATTAGAAAAGGAATTCAAGGGCAAAAGTCCAGAATGATTGTTCCCATCCTACTCTCCAGTGACTGCTCACGTAAAGGACTTATGCCCCAACCCTAGCCAGCGGGACAATAAGAGGTTTTCTAGAGTCTTCTAGGAAAGTTCTCCTCAGCCCCAGAATATCTATTAAAGGCCACATTACTTTCTCCAGTCATGCGTAATGCAAAGGCACATGGCTGGAATCACTCCTAGGAGTCATCCTACAATTCTGAGTAGATGCAGCCTCGAGATGAGCTCAAATTGTGCAAAGCAGAGTGGAGCCACAGGAGGCACCTGTGTGCTTGTCCATGGTCCTGAGCCACTACACTAACAGTACATTAAGCTCATCCCTTCTGTGAATCTGCATTCGTATAAGTGTCTCCATTGCTTAGTCATTTTGAGTGGAGGTTTCCTGTTCCTTGCATCCAAGAACATCCCTCCATGATACAACATAATACCAGCTCTGTTGAGCTGTAATTTCTTTGAGATCTGTGGCCATGTTTGGTTTATCTCTGTGTCCAACTCATGACCTAGTACTCAGTTCAGTTGTTGAATGAATTAGAGGACAATGGCAGATTAGAGCATCTTGTGCATGAAGGCATGCGAATGTCATCATCAATAGGAAGAGCCCTAGCTGTTAGTGAGTTCTGGACTTTCTCCATGCTATAAAGAAGGAAGCTGTGGTGATAGAAAGAGAGAGAAAATGGGAAGAGGATGAGTACCATGCAGGAGGAGAGACTACTGTTCTCCTCATCTTCTGCCACCACACCATTTGCTTACATCTGAGACCTGGAGTCTTCTCTGCTCCTTTTGGTCTTCTCCAGTGCCCTCCTTCCATAAAACAGAACCAGTAAGTCCTGACCACTTTTTTTAGAGCCAGTCTCACTAAGTTGCCCAGGCTAGCCTTGAGCTTGAGATCCTCCCACCTCATTCTCCAAGTAGCTGGGATTATAAATCCTGTTCATTTTACTCTCAAGATACACCTCAAACCCATCCACTTCTGTTGTCTCCACTGCTTAGTCCAGGCCATCAGGACCTTTGGACCATGCAGTGCCTCCAACAGACACTGATGTCCGGCTTCTCCTCTAGCTGCCCTCTAATCCACTTGCCCCTCGGTAGCCGAGAGATCCCCTGAAAATACAAATGCTGCAGTCCTCCCTTGCTTAAAACCCTCCAGTAGTTTCCCAGTACACCTAGAGTAAAATCCAAGTAAAAACCATGCTCTGACCATGATAATGGCTCACACGACCTGCCCTTCCAACTCTGCCCAGTCCACCCTTTCCCCTTCCTGTCCCCTTCCACCTATGCTGGCCACTTCATTCCGTGGACATCCGAGCTTTCCTTACCATGCTGCAATGGCACATGCGTTTCCCTCTCCCTGGAACATTTTTCCACTATTCTTTTAAAAAAGGTTTTAAAGTGGCCAAAGTGTATCATGCTTATAAAAGAGTATATAAAATACAAATATAGATCTCATGCATGCACAAACACAACTTAACCACCCAGGTAACCACCATCCAGGTTAAGAATAGCAGGTCCTGCCAAGTATTCCTCTCCAATCATGTCTACACCATCCCCTCAGACAACCACTGAGCTGATATTTGAGGTAATTATTTCTTTGCTTTTTTTGGTCATTTTTCCATCTATATATAATTCCACCCACAAATTTCCAAAATTGCATATCTTTGAGTTTTATATATGGAATCATAATATGCATTTCTTTGTTTCTATCTTCTGATCAGTACTATTTTTGGTGAGATTTTGCTATAGTTCATACATGTTTGTGGCTGTAATGTTTTTTATCACTAATCTGCAATTTATCCTTTCTACTGTCATTGGATATCTGGGTTGTTTCCTGCTTGGGATTACGATGAGCAATGCTTTCTCCTTGCTGAGATAGAATACCCAGCATCCACAGGTTAAAGGAGAGGTTTATTTAGCTCATGATTTTAGAAATTTCAGTCCATGGTAAGCTGGCTTCAAGGCAAAAACTTCATGACAGAGGGTGTGGTGGAGCAAAGCTGCTTAGTTCATGGCAGCAGGGAAGCAGAGCAGGGGAACAGTGCTGGAGAGGAATGGCTTAAGGACCATGTGTAGTCCCAAGGACCATATATCTACTCAGGGCCATGCCACCATGATCCACCCAGACACACTCAGGAGTGTGATTTAGTAATCTGTTAGGTGTTTCTTAGTCCAATGAAGTTGACAAATCAGGATTGATGGTCACAGCTACCAAGGATGTTTAAGTAGATATATCCTAATTCTTGTGGGGAAATCTTTCAGGGCAATTTTCTAGAAGAGGATCTGCTGGGTTGTAGACTAAGGGCATCTCCAACTTGACAAGATGATGTCAAACTGTTTTCCAAGATGGCTGCACAAATTAAACTCCCACAAGCAAGGGGTACACATGCTCATCACTACTTGGTCCTACAAGACTTTTTAATTTTTACTGTGTGGGGATTGTGTATGAGCTCTGCTTAAGTAGTGAACACTGTTCCAACCTCTCATGGGGCCCTCATGACAGCCCAGAAAGCTCACTTTGCAGATGTGGAAAACCAAGGTTCAGCAGATAAAGCACTGTGCTAGAATTCAGCCCAGGTATGAGACCCCAAACTATGCTTTTCCTCAATGTCATGTACTGGCTCTGCTGGGACTTAGGAGCCATGTTTGGCAACAATAGGCCACTATGAATACATTGGAGATCGACCTCTCTTGGGGAGCTTAGTGCCATGACCTCAATCTCTGGTGCACATTAGAATTACCCAATTCTTGTCCCAAGCCCAATGACAGTGATGAGGATCTAGTGGGTATGAAGATGTATCTCATTGTGGTTTTAATTTCCATCTCCTTGGTGACTAATGATAGTGAACATCCTATTATTGCCTTACTGGTCATTTGTGTTTTCTCTAGGGTCCATTCAAATCTTCTTTCTCATTTGTAATTGCATCATTTGTCTTCCAATTGACACATTAGCACTCTGTGTATTATGGATACATTCCCTTTGTATGTTTAGCAAGTATGCTAACTCAGCCTATGGCTTGTCTTCAGTTTTTGATGGTGCCTTTTAAGTAATATAAGACCAATTTTGATAAAATCTAGATGGCATTTTTGTCTTTTATTGTTATGTTTTATATCTTATATCTTTAACCATTCCAAGCTATGCCTTTTGTTAGATGTGTATGCTTTTAATACACCTCTAAGGTGATACTACTGAGCATTAAAGTTGGAGAAGCCCAGGTACAGTGGCTATCACAGGCTTAGGGGGCAGATCTGCGTTTGACTCCCATGTTACTTACGGAACAAGTCCCTCTATTTCTTTGAGTTTCAGTTTCCCTGTCTGTAAAATAAGATAAAAAATAGGGACCATTCCTAGAATTAGACGAGTCCAGTGAGATAAAGCTCAGGCAGAATTTGACAAAGGGCTGAATATGAAGAAAGTACTCTTATAAAAGTTATTTTGTTTTTTATGCTGGTTTACTTCAAGAATCAGGATGGGACAGAAGGAAATAACATGGTTTGTTGTTTATTTCCAGTACATCAAGGCCTTTTACAATGAATCATGGCAAAGAAGGCATGGACATCCAATAGACCCGGATACTCTGACTCTGCTCTGGTCTGTGACTGTGTCCATATTCGCCATCGGTGGACTGGTGGGGACATTAATGGTGAAGATGATTGGAAAGATTCTCGGCAGGTCAGTTGGAGGCCATCTCTGGGGGTTCCCTCCTTATCAATCCCCACATACCTGTGTCATGGTCAGGGTCCCTGCAGCTATCAGAACTCCATTCAGATAGTTTAACCTCAGAGATTCCAATGCCCAAAAGGAAAAGGGCAAAAATAGGGCCCAGAGACCAGAGAGAACCAGAGCCATGGGCAATAGGCTCATGAGTGGGAGATGGAGTTTTGGGATGGGAGTGAGGGACTGGGATGTGTCCAAACCCAGAACCCTAGTGGGGAGGAGCAGGGAAGAAATATTCTTACCTCAGTCTCCTGCATTCCGGTGTCCTGCGTGTGTCTCCCCTTGGCCAAATCCAAGTGAAAGCCCAAACCAGGGAGCCTTGTGGTGCCGTGGAGGAGGTCCAGCTCACTGGTACAGAACAGAACAGAAAGGGAAGAGGGTGGGTCTGGGTGTGGGAACAAATAGAGAGCACTCAGCCCAGCCTTAGAGATTGTTCCTCATGAGCACATCTGGGTCTGCGTTCTAAGAAAGTCAGCTGCTCAGATCATCTTCCCTCATACAGCTGTCTGGCCATGTTTAACCACTACCTGTTCGTAGACACTAGGCTATTTTCCCATCATTCACATTACAAAGAAGGCTGCAGTGAATATTAAAAACTTCCTGTTGCAATTTCCTACCCAAGCCTTCTCCAGTTAGATCCACTTTACCTTGTGAGCCTCATTCCTAACTTTTTTTTTGGTACCAGGTATCTAACTCAGGACCTTGCGCTTTCAAGGCAGGCGCAGGAACCACTGAGCTAAATCCCTGGCACCCTGACTTATTTTTGGTATGAAGCCTTCTCTTACAACAGACTTATTTAATAATAAATTCCTCCAAACACTGTTTTCTCTCTATACTTGCTGCTAACTTTGTAGGAACTACAGAGGTATGTGTGGAGAGTAGTTTTGTGAACTTGCATCAGGAGTCTTCTACTTGCCAGCTAGATAGCCTTGGCGAAGTCACTGATTTATTTGAATCTCAGTTTCCTTATCTATAAAATAGGGAGGATATTTCCTACCTGCAGGGAATGTTGTAAGTCCTAGACAAATTGAGTGGAGAAAGAAAGTCATTAGTAGTAGCTCAATAAGTGGGGACTCTTATTATATATGGCCTTCCTCATTGTCACCTTGACATCCACATGTGGTAACTGCTCAACAGACCCCCATATTACATCAGCGTGAGCAGAGATTCATCAGCCTAGAAAATCTCTCCAGACCCAGAGGCTACAGAAATACTACTAAGAAGGCTCCTACCCATTCCTTTCCACACCACCTCTTGCCCCCAGGAAAGAGCAATTTAGAAAAATGAATTTCTAGGGGTGGCTTTCCCAATGCTGGGACAGGACGCCACCTTGGAAACATCCATGTGGTGCTCACTAAGCTCTGTGGTACCCAGGGTCTAGGAGAGGCATTGGCACTTCCTTGTCCCCAAGGCCATGTCCAGAGCGCAATTACTGGGAAGTTAGTGTCAAGGAGGTACAGCTATTACCTAATGTAGTGAGAGATGCCATATTCTGAGGTCTTCCCATGTTCCAGGTGGACATACCCATGCTCCTGCTTAACTTGCTGTGTTGTGGGGTCGGGAAGTGAGGAGGGGTGTCAGAGAGTTTAGGGTGTCTGTGCTAAGTGCTAACACGTGTGGATGAGCTCAGGCTGGAGTCCACACATGGTGTGGTCTCAGCACTATGATCCCGCCATGGTACTAAGAAACGTCTTATTATGGTCCTGCTGGCAACGGTTCTGTAGAGGCCATGACTGTTGGGTAACAGGCATGTGACTGTCTGGCACCAGACTGGTGCCACTGGCCAGGAGCACTGAGGTGCTGTCCCTAAGCCTCTGGCCCATGGATGGCAGAGCCAGTCCACTGTCCTCCTGCCTATACTGGTTAGACTCAGCCCTGCCCAGGCTCTGTAGATGGTGATGTCTCCCTGCCCTGTGTATGGCCACGGCACTTCTGCACTGAGGATGTCTCTTAGGCAGCACCTGAAGCTACTCAGATGGAATAGAGAAAGGAACAGTGGCTGAATGCTGCGACCCAGCAGATCCCACTCCCACACACACCAGCTGTGTGCTGTGAAACGTTGTTCTCATTGCTCAGCCAGGATTTTTCTTGTGTGTAAAATGAGGTCACTGAAAGTAGCATTACCAGCTCCAACAGCATGGCACCAAAACAGCAATGAGAAAGCAAAAGAGAAAACATGTTTGAAAATATCTCAAATTTCTAAGTGATGGTGGAATCCTCCCAACAAGCCAGTGGGGCCAGAGATGTGGGGCTGCCAAGAGATCAGATCAAAAGCTGCTGGTTATTGTGCCCCAAGCAGCTGCCAGTTCCTGTCTTCATCATTACAGGAGGGAAAATTGAGTTGGTTTGATGTTTCAGCCTAAATAATAACTCTGCTGAGAGCAAAAGCACAAAAATAAAAAAAGAAAGCTACCATTTATTCACCTTCTGATCCATACCAGTGCTTGACATACAGTAAATCGCTTGCTTCTTCAAACCCTGTTTGGGTTTTTATCCTTGCTTTATAAATGGTGAATGTGAGAGCCTGGAAGGTTGAACAATTTACCTTATTGCAAAGAGTGAGGTTGAATTGGAATTCCGGCCCAGCTCTGTTTGACCACAGGCCAATGCCTTTCCTCTGATGAGGGGCTATTTGAATGACCTTCTCCATTTCTCTTAGTCCTTGGCCATGGGTGGGCATTGTCAGGGAGGCAGGGGAAGCTGGGCTCATGGTGGAAGGCTGGGGAAGGTACAGCAGCAGCTTGTGTTGTCCGTGAGAAGGTGCTCAAGCATGTGGCTAGGGCGGAAATTAGAACTGGGTTCTCAGCATTCAGGTGGGCTGGTTACTGGCAGCTGCACCAGTAGGAAGGTTCCTGGCATGGTGGACTCCTCTGTTACTTGGAAGGAAACTGGGTGCAGGAAATGCAGGGAGCCAGGCACAGTCTCAGCAAGTGAGCCACATCATCTTCCCCAGGTCTCAGGGCTGCAAGTTCCCTGGCTCCTCAAGACCCTGCTGGGGAATTCAGCCATCCAGAATTCTGGTGGAATCCCAGGCCCCCTTCTGGGGTCATCTGCCTTCTGCTTGCATGGCTGTAGTGACAGAACCGCCTTCCCGAATGAGCCAGGACAGTGACTGTGTTTAGGCGGGGACACTGGCCACAGGCTCAGCTCCAAGTCTGGGCTCAGAGCTCACAGCTTGTGGGGCTGCATATGAGTTACTTGAGCTCGCTAAGCTGCAGTTGGTTCACAGTGACATGAAGGTACAGGAACACCCTGTAGAGGGTTGCTGTCAAGGTTGAACGAGATAAGGAGATAAAGGGCTCATCCCTCTAATGGACATCGAGTCACAGCCCAACTGTTTGCTAGGGACACCGTCACCCTCATCAACGGCTCTGCCTGAGCTGGGTCATTTCATCACACCACAGAGAGGATCATACCGCTGTTCTTTAAAGTGCACCTGAACTCTCCTCCTTACCCCTATCCCTGGATCTACGTCTTCCCTGTGGAGCAAAGCAGAGGAAGAAGCCAGAAGAAAACTCGCACGAGCTTTGAAGTCAGATCCCGGGTCAGATTTCAACTTCTTGACAGGCCACGCAGGCACCTTCATCTGGGCAACCTGCATGAGTGAGCAGTGCCAGGATGGGGCACTGTTTTGGCACTTGGCCTTCACGAAAAAGAGACAGCCTGGTTCCAGGGCTTGGGCAGGGGAGCAACTCATTATGCAGGTCATCTCGGTTCTTGATGTGAATGGGAGCAGAGATGCAAGAAGAGGCAGCCGGCGTGATCCTTAAACCTGTAAAGTGCAGATAAGCAAACCCCACCTGCGCGAGCAGCGATGATAGTTGAATGAGATCAAATTTATAGTGTCTCACGTCACCCAGGAGGCTTTCTGAATGCCTGAGGCAGGAATCCAAAACAAACTGGCTTAAGCCCCAAAGGGAATTAATTGGCTAACATAACTGAAATACAACGTGGCTGAATCCAGTGTCTCAGATGATACCAAAAGTAATCAGATCCATCTCTTTCCTCCATCTCTCGGCTCTGCCTTTCTCTGGGTTGGCCTTGTACCCAGCCAGTCTCTCCCACGGAGGGTCAGGGTGGCCCGGCAGAAGGCCCTCTTCTTCCAGATGAATCTCATTGACCTGAGTGAAGTTTCATGCTTTCTGGGGTTCTCAACCAGGTCAATATCACTGCATCAGGGGACATTTCTGGTTGTCGGGACTGGGTGCCGCTGGCATCTAGGAGAGGTCAGGAATGCTGTGAAATACACTGCAATGAACAGGACAGCCCTACAGCAAAGAATTTTCAAGCGCCTGATGTTAACAGCGCTGTTTCACAAACCCTGACAAATGACATTCTAACACGCTAGGATGCCCAATGGCTGTGAGGCCTGTATCATGTGTCCATTCCTGGAGCCACAGTGGGCAGAGATGTGAACACCGCCAGCCCTGGCCCAGAGTACAGGCCAGAAGTCTTCCCAGAGGAGATTGGAAGGGCTGGCCCCCAAAAAAGGATGAATATTGAGCAAGCCAGGCATCCCATCCTGTACTCCAGGAAAATAGCAGGTTCTCAAACGTTCTGTTTTTCTCATCTTTTTCTACTTCAAGCTTCCTTTAGAATGTGTCTTTACTTTATTGCAGTAGGGAATCACTTTAGCTCTGCAGATGACTGCTGCAGGAGTACAGTGCCCGTGGCAAGCATGTCTTAGTCTGTTCGAGCTGCCACAATGGAACACTATATATGGGGGAGTGAACAACAGGCATGTGTCATTCATTGTTCTGGAAGATGGGAGTCCAAAGTCAAGGTGGCAGCCACTTATTGCTGTATCCCCATATGGTCTTTCCTCTGTGTGTGCAAATCCCTGGTGTCTCCTCTTCTTAAAAGGACCACAGTCATATTGAATTAGGGCCCCACTCTGAGGATCTCATTTAACTTTAATTACATCCTGAAAGAGCCAGGCTCCAAACGCAGTCTCATGGGGGTTGAAGCTTTGACATTGTCTTGAGAAAGTGCTCATTGGCAGGGCTTTTGGAAGCCAATTGGATTATGGGGACTCATAGCTGACCACCTCTACAGAGGTGGGGTCTGGCGGGAAAAGGCGGGCCACGGGGGGCATGACCTGGAAGTGTTTATCTCCCTTTCCGGAGGCTCCCTTTGCTCTCTGCTTCCTGGCTGCCACGACATGAGCAGCTCTCCTCTACCCAGACCTTTCCACCACGCTGCTCTGCCTGGGAGCCAGCCAACTATGGAGGGGAACTGTGGCCAAATAAACCTCTCTTTAAGTTATGGGTGTTGGTTGTTTGTCCCAGCAGTGAGCAAAGTGACCAGCACACACATGAACTTTGGAGGATGTGATTAAGTCCCTATTGTAGCATATGTCCTGTGCTCCTGGCAATCTGTTCTTTCAGGCGGAACTGTCTCAGAAGGTCAGCTCTCTAAAAGCGGAGCCTGAGGTAGGGGATGGGGTACATGAGCTTTGCTGAGGGGAGGCACTTCAGGAGAAGCCTGTAAGGTGAGGGAAGCAGAAGAGGCAGGGGAAGGAGCCAGCAGGGCTGTGCTCTCAGGTCAAGGTTAGCCTTGTCCAACCCAGGGGAGGTTCTGGGGCAAAAGTCACCCCACAAGGTTACCCCTCTTGAAATATCCCATCTCTGGTCTGCCATTGGCTACAGGCTGCCCTGGCATCAGGGATTGAACTTCTGGGCCAATGTCAGTCTGGAGGAGGAGCATCTGGGGCTCCTGGTAGCTGACATCACAGAGCTGGGGGACAGAGACAGAGGTCTGAGCACTTTCATTTCCCCAGACATTTCCCCCGGTGGGGCCCTGCGAGGCATGGATAATGAAGTGAAGGACTATGGAATTCAAGCCAGGGAAGCAGGAATGGATGGACGCACGTTGGGTAACAGATGTGGAAACAGGGCCTGACCGTGACCTGTAGGCCTAGTGGAGGTAAAGAATTGCTAGAAGGTATGTGGAGGCAGCCAGTGCCTGCAGGATTCTTACAACGCTAGGGCTTAGTGAAAGGTATTTTCCAAGTTCAAACTGAAACAGTATCCCCTGTGTCTCTCGCCAGTTGATTCTGGTCCTGGGGATCAAGTGAAGTATGACACCATGGAAGGTGGCCCCCGGGCTTTCTCTGACCTCTTGTCCAGGCGTAGTGTCCCCAGGCTCTCTGACATTTCTCCAGCGTCTTCCTCATCCTGTCACCCTCCCTTTCTGCCTGGGCTGATAACCTTCGGGCTCGCACAGGAAAGATTCTACGCTATTAGAGAAGCTCAGAACAATGAAGCAGGCACCCTGGATGGAGTTCTGAGGGCACTGGAGTTCTGCTCCCTGAACTGATCTCCTTGTTTCCTTTCCTGTGTTCATCCTTGGGAGAAATGGAAACACAATGATTAAAGTCCCCCTCACTGCATGCCAGTGCGTCAGCTTTGCAAATTATTTACAAACAAGGTTTCTGTTCTCACTGGGATGTTACCAGGCTGGGAGTTATTTTGGGAAGAAATATATTAAAGTGATGAAATTTCTTAGAGTTGTGCAGTCCTACTTGCAAATGCTTCAAGTCAGACTTTTATGCAACTGTAACATTCCCTGCCTAGCACAAAACAAGCCATCATGTTCAATGCAAGAGACTGGACCAAAGCCTTGGGAAGCAACCTTGGCTCTATCCACCTGTCCAGTCCTTCAGCAAATCCTGGTTATCCTGACTTCGAGATGATCCAGGATCTTACCACTTGTCATTACTTCCATTGATGCTACCTTGGTCCAGATCATCAGCTGTATCAGTTAAGGTTCACTAGAGGAACAAATTGAATATAAAATATATCTAAATATGATTATAAGAAGGGTTTACTAAGTAGGCTTACAATGGGCACCTGTGAAGTCAGGGGTGGGGGAATGGAAAATGGCCAGCTGCTCTCTGGAGAGCCAGAAAAGCCAGGTCAAAGGCCTGGAGCTCAATGCAGAGCCCATGCGAGTCCGTGTTGGAAAGCTTCTGTGTCTTCACTGGAAGGATGAAGTGTCTCTGCTGGAAGCTTGAATGAACAGGTGATGATGTCCAAAGGTGATGGAAAAAGTCAGAAGAAGCAAAGGGCGAGACTTCCTGCTTCTTTCCCTTTGTGTTCCACCCAGGCTCCAAGCCTATTGGTCGCCACAGCTGCATCCAGGTCGGGTCTTCCCTCCTCAGTTTGTAGCCTACATGTCAATTATCCACACACTAGGCATTTCCCAATCCACTCAAATTGAAAGACCACAATTAACAATCACATCAGGGTTCGCCTTAACTCTTGCAGTGGCTCCCTGAGTGGGCCTCCACATTTCCTCATCTGCTCCTCCTGTCCTTGAGCCACCCAGAAGTCGGGTGGTCCTGTTACAGTATACATCAGGCCATGCCATTCCTCTCCTTAGAAACTTCTCGGGGCTGCCCACCTCCCCCGGGTGGAAATACCAGTGCTCCTGGTGGCATAGAGGACCTTGAGGAGCTCCTCAGCCACTCCGCTCCTCCTGTCACTTTCTGTCACCCGCTCTGTGGCCCTGCACTGCCTCCAGCCATGCTGGCCACACTGCTGTTCCTGGGATAGGCCAAGCCCGGCTTTTCATACCTCTGCCCAGAGTGCTGCTCCCAGATGTCCATGTGGCTTCTTTACTCTGATTTTATGTCACCGTTCAGCCGTCACCTTCTGAGGGAAACCTCCTGGCACACCCTGTGCAAAACGACACCTCCCTTTCTGCTTTAGTTATCTTTATAGCACCCATCACTGTCTAAAATGCTACTTAAAATACAAAACTTGTTTGTTGAGAAGAGCATGAGAGCAGGCACTTTGTTGTGTTTATTCCTAGAGGCCAGAAGCTAAAATAGTGTTCAGCACCCAGTCCAAATGTGTGTCAAAGCAATGGATGTTACTGAATGAATGAATGAATGAATGATTGTTGGAAGAATGAATGACTTGAGTCAAGTGGCTTAGAATCCTGTTTACTAGAATGGTAGCTCTTCTGTTTCGTAGTGCGACCTTGACGATGCTGCTTCCCGACCTGTTTCCTTGCGTGTGAAACGAGGTAACTTTGTACAATGAGCATAAAGTGCTTAGAACCGAGTGCCCCACAAGTGAACTTTGCCAGCTCTCACCATTGTTTTCACTTATTTTTTCATTGCTTGAGGATCCAAACGAGCTAACAGGTGCCACCCTAAGAAAGTTACATGCATTAGCTAATTGTGAGGTCCCTTACAAGACAGGCATTGGTATACATTTACAAATGAGGAACTCGAGGCACATGGTGGGGCTGTCCAAGCAGAGCGCCACATGTGCTGTCCACATGCATGGGACAGACCAGAGCCAGGCAAAAGGGAGGAAGCCTCGGTCCTCACATCCTGCCTCAGGGATTTAGTGTGTGTGGGGCTCTCACATGGGCTCGGAACCAGTTGAGTTGCTTGAGCTACCGTGACAGTAAAAACTCTCCAGCCCTGTGGAGCTTACATGTCAGTAGCAGAAAACAGACAACAAACACAAAAACAAAAAGATACAAAGGACAATCTCTTCTGGTGCTGAGGATACCCAGGAAACAAGCAGTGGCAGGATTGAGGGCAAGGCTGCAGCTGGGACGAGCTCTTTCAGTGTCGGGAGGTGATGGATGAGCCAGGACTAATGAGATCAGCCAGTCCTGTGACAACCAGCGGGGACAGCAGCAGAGCGAGGAGAGAGCAAGGACAAGCACCAGGGATGGGGAGCAGCAGGCTCTTGAGATCGGAGCAGTACGCGCGAGGACGAGTGACAGACAACTGTGGTGACAAAGACCTCTCACACAGAGCTTGTTAGAGAAGCCACTGGGTTTACACAGGGGAGTGGACCTCAGGGTGTGCTTTGAAGGACACTTGGCTGCTCTGTGGACAGCAGGTGACAGCAGGCAGGAGTGGAAGCGGAGCCCCGAGGGATTCCTGGTACTGTAGCAGAGCCCGCCCTGTGCAGTGGGATTCATCAGTGACCGAGCTGAGACGGTCACAGCCAACCACTGGGTAAGGATGGTTTGGCCCGCAGCCAGGCGGCCCCTGAGATGACCTCACGCTCCGCAGTGCCCTCATGGTGAAGTTGCCTAGCCGTGCGTGCCGTCGGGCGACACAGGACTGTGCTTTAAGTGCTGTTGCTGACACCCATGCGCCGCCAGGCTTGAGAGCTGCTCAGAGAGGCCGATTACTCTTCTGATTACCATCCGTGTTATCCAGTGTCAAACGGCCAGTGTAACTGTAGTAGGGCAGCGGCAGGAGGGGTTGGTTTTCATTTCCAGTCCAGCTCCTTACTTCCCACTGCCTATCCAGTAAAGATCTACTTTTTAAAATGTTATTTTCATTAGCATGTTTTCAGGCCGTGATCACGTTCATCGTGGGGAGTCGACACATGTACATGGCTCATCTTCGTGCTTTTGACATCCCCTTCCCTGCCCTCTACCTCTTGGTCCTCTTCCTATTTGCAAAAGATCTCTCCCTGTCTCTTATTATCTATCCTTTATTTTGCTCTTTATTTACACTTTGGGTTTTGCATATAAGATAAGCCACATAACATTAAGCTCCTGGGTCTGACGTATTTCACTTAACATTATGATCACAAGGCGCAACCATTTTCCTACAAATGACTCATATTTATCCTTTTTATGGCAGAGTAGTACTCCATTATGTGTAAATACCACATTTTCTTCATCTGTTGGCAGACAAATTGTCCACTTGCAAGACTTAGCTATTTGAATTGCACTTCCGTAAACGTGGATATGCATGCATCACTGTGATATGATGTCTTCAACTCTTTTTGGAAGATACCTGAAAGAATAGCTGAGTTGACTAGAATTTCTAATTTTAGCTTTTTATTGGCTTTTGTGTGACAATTCATTTGGCAACTGTGTCCCTAATAGACCGAAGCCATTCCCTCCCTCACCCTGGCATACCTGGTTCCCGTCTGAGTGGGAACCCGAGGAGAGGCTGTGGAGATGCCATTAGCTCAGGCTGCTGGCTCCAAGTCTCCTCTGCTTCTCCTCTTCAGCCATTGCCTGCAGCTGCATCAGGCTGCCCTGGGCTCCTGAAGGACCATGGGAAAGCCCGAGAGAACTAAGCAGCCCCGCTGCGGGCTGTTGTCAGAATTCCAGGTTTCACCAGAGGCAGAAACTCGCACCTCCAGGCTTCTCTTATGAAACCAGTGTCTGACTTTTCCCAGCAGAATGAGGGTGGCCGGTCTTGAGTAGAATTTTTAAGTATCTGCTAAGGCATAATGTGTTTTTCCTCATTGAGCTCCATTTGATTTCATTTTCAAAAAGTGAAAGTGTAGTTTTTGAATGATTGATACATCCAAGTGGCTTCACTTTTAAAAAGACCAAAAGGATGTAGAGTTAAGGGTTCACTTTTCATTTCAGTCTTCCAGCCTGTCAGATCTCTTCCTCGGAGGCACTCGGTGTTACCAATTTGTGTGTCTTTTCCACAAGTTGTGCCACACACCTACACACACACACACACACACACTTTTCTTCCTACAAATTATTGCATATTTTACAAAAGTTCTGCACTTTTCTCTTATCAGTATACTGACTATCTTTCTACATCAGAACAGAGCCACCTTCTTCAGTTCAATGCCTGCACAGTGCTCCACACACGGGCACATCCTGATTTATTTCAGTAGTCCTGTGCTAGCGGACACGTAGATGTTTTGTCCACCTGTTATTGCAGTGGATGTTGTTGTAAGCAGTCTTGGCACCATATTCCTTAAGCTGCAAACATCAGAGACTATAGGATTCTCCAATAGCTGTAGAAAGGGAAGAAAATGTAATGGAAAGTTTGAGCAAGTCAGACCTAGTGGATATGGCTCTGGCCTGGAATCCAAGAGCTCTAACTCCTAGAAGTAACCGTGAGTTCCCTTTGAAGCCTCTTGCTTCTCACAGCCCACAAAGCAATTCGATAGCTGTCACCTCATTGAGTCTTTAAGGAGAAAAATAAGCTGCTAGAGGCTACGATGTTCCCCCAGCTCCTTGACTCAAACATTGTGACTGAGAACAAGTTCTCATTTGCCAGCATCCTAGTTAACTCATCCATTAAATGGGGATAAGAAGCATGCCTACCTCCCTGGGCTGTGGTAAGGATTGCCCTTCAAAGTGTCATCTAGTGATAGTTCAACAATGAGCTAGCAATCATTTGGCAAGTGAGAAAATGAAAACAAAGGGCTACAGAGTCTCCTGACTCCTGAAACAGAGCTGCTGCAGGAATCCAGGCCTCTGAATGAGTCACGCATCGAAACAGTGAGGTCCTCGGGATATGTTCATAACAGAGTAGTCATTCGAACACACCGGCAGCTAATAATAATGCTTCCCAGGGGAATTGGCCCAGCCTTGTCTGAGGGAACTAGTCCAGCCTTATATTTAGGACTGTAGTTCATCAAATCCAAGATGCCATGGGGTGTAAGAAGTATTGTTATTTTATGAACCCTGAGACAGAGAAAGAGAAAGAGAGAGGTCGACGATGGAAGAAAGGGAGGAGGGAGGAAGGCGTCAACTCAAGCTGTAGGTGGCTAAGGCCATCAAGTCACTCTCCCAACTCCGTACTTACCGTCTACGTTTCGCTTTCCCTGTGGAAGCTGGGACCTTCCCCCACCCCATCCCATGTGTCCTTTGCCAATGAGAGCATTGGGGAAAGAAGAAAGGACCTGCCCAGTTTGGGGGCCTGAATTTCCTGCCACTCCCAGCAATGACTTTGCCAATCGATTCCAGCTTCTAGCTTCTGTCCTGACCCCAGGACTAGATTCACGGTGCCTCTCAGAGGAGACACTCAATGCTCTGAGCCAGCTTTCAGAGCCCCCTTCCAAGCCTCCCAAGTTATCAGCACCACACGGGCAGCATCCACTTTCAGAAGTCCTTCATTTGAGCAGCTCAGTCCTTTGATCGCTGCTTGACAAACTCCCTATATTAGATTCTCTCCGTGCATGAAAGTAGCCAGAGGGGATTCCTGTTCCTGCCTGGACCCTGACTTATGCATCATAAGATGTCCTTGGTTTTCAGAGAGCTTAAATGAAAGTCTTGGAAATAAGTCTGATACTGCAACAGGGAATTCATAGATGCCAGGGCTGAGGGCCCCTTCGGAAGTGGCCTCGTTGACCCCATGGTGAGCCCAGAGGGAGGAGGTGCCATGCCAGGTCACATAGCCAAAGGTGGCAGCAGGGACTGGATGCAGGCCTGGGCCTTTCCCCTGGTGCCTGCGCCTTGCTCTGCCCAGCTTCCTGATGGCCTGAGACGGACAGGTCAGTGACATGCCTCGCTGTGGGGTGTCCTCACGGAGTCCTTCTTTTCCTTCCAGGAAGCACACGCTGCTGGTCAACAACGGCTTTGCGATTTCCGCTGCGTTGCTGATGGCCTGTTCTTTCCAGGCAGGTGCCTTTGAGATGCTCATCGTGGGGCGCTTCGTTATGGGCGTGGATGGAGGTGAGACTTCACCCTGGTGGCAACACAGCTCTGGGACTGTCTGGAAGTGTTTAGGGGTGTCACACACTGGAGCCCCGAAGTGAGACTGAGTTGTCAGGGACCAAGGACTCTAGCATATTCGTGAAGCGGGTTGGTCCCATGAGATGATCCTTTGACCTCCTCTGTTACGATTTAGATCTAGACTGTCCCCCAAAAGTCTCATGTGTTCAGAGCTGAGGCTTCTGGAAGGAGATTGGATCATAGGGTGCTATACACATCGGTGGATTCATCAACTGATGAGTTCATAGTGAAATGTGCTGTCAGATTGTGGGGCTGGCTGGGGGTGGGTCACTGTGGTGACCTGGAAGGGTATGTTCTTGTCCTCAGCTCCTCCCTTCTCTCTCTGCTTCCTTACTGCTATGAGGAAAACAGCTCTCCTCTCCCAGACCCTCCTACTATGCCATTCTGCCTTGGAGTCAGCTGACCGTGAACTGAATCCTCTGAAATCATGAGCCAGAATAAACATTTCTTCCTAATTTTCACTTTGAGTCAAGTATTTTGTCCCAGCGAAGGGAAAGTGACTAATACTTCTTATTTCATCTTCTTCTTCCATGTTAGGGTACCAGGGCTCAGAAAGATAGGATAGTAAAGGGGTTCAGGGAAAGGGTTGTGGATTCAGCCTACTGGGGTTCTGTCTGTGTAAATTTCATTAACTTAGCTATATTGGTTAGGTTTTTCTGCATAGAAGAAAGTAAAAAACAAAGCAAAACTTAATGACTTGAAGCATTAACCGCTCACTGAGCTTCCAGTTCCATGGCTGCCATGCAGTTCTGCTCAGAGCCAGCTCTGCTGAGGAGCACTGGGCCCTCTCTTGTGTCTCCCTGTCCACAGTGGCCAGGTGACTCCAAGTGGCACACTTGAGAGCATGCTTGTTGGCAGGCAGGTTGTTCTCTAGAGACTGCGGTAGGACCAGTCCATCTCTGCCCCTCCAGGGCCATCACCCTCTGAACAAGGCAGCCCAGGCTCATCACATGGAGCTCTGAGGGGACAAAGCACAGCTGGAGAAAGTCCCAATGCAAGCACATTTGCTAGTGTCCCTTTGGCCAAACCTGGTCCCGTGGCAGGTGCAGAGCCAGTGACTGCCCAGGGTTATGGATGCAAGGAGACCGAGCAGATGGGGGAGACACAGCCTTCCCTGTGGTCTGACCATCTTCCTCATCCTGCAGAGGGAGGTGACGGTGGCCTTCCAGGCTAGCGATGTGAAAATAAAATGATCCACTTCAGGTGTGAAGTTCTTAGTCCATCCCTGCACCTGGCCCCTACCCTCCTTCACCCTGCATAGTGGTGGTGGTATTGGTGTCATGATTGCTTTTGCCATTATTTTTGTGCAGACTCTTTTTGTTTGGTACCAAGGATCCATCTCAGGATCTTGCACTTTTGAGGCAGGCGGCAGCACCACTGAGCTAAATCCCCGGCCAGTCATTATTTTTATTCTCAGCTCACAAGGGAAGATCCAGGATCTGGACCCAGATAATCTAGTTCCAGTGACTCCGATGGGTGAGATCAAGCAACAGAACATTGAAAGGCTCTGCCTCATAGAGGCAGCAGAGCCTCCCCACCCCCTGTGTGCCAGTTTTGTATTTTATCAGTTTAGCTCCTTTCCTGTTGCTTCGATTGTCTCCCTAATTTGGAGGAGGTGACAGTTATTACACATACTAGTTCCTTTCTGCATTTCCTTAACTAAAATAAGCTGCATTCAAGACAGATGCTACTTTTATAAAATCACAGATTCAAAAGAAATATCATTTAGATCTTGTTCTTATGAGCTACTCAGAGTGAAGCAGGAAAAAAGAAAGAAGAGGGAAGCAAGATCCAGACTCCTGACTTCTGGCCTACTCTAGCGGGGCCAGGATGTAGGACTTCATGCCATTTATTCTCACTAAACCTCTCCAAGACAGGGAATTGAGGTCATTTAAGCTAAAGTCATTGGTCAGAAAGAATGGGAAACTGGTCATGAGTGGGATTGGTTGTGTGCTTTTAATAAATTATTTAAAGGAAAGCAATGATCCTGGAGGATTCCAGAAAGGGGAAAATTCTAAGATTTGCTAATTGATCCTCTTCCAATGGAGTATTTGGAACCAGAGTCAAAACATAGTGTATCAATTAGCTTTGAATCACTGGAACAAAAATACCCAATTCTTGCAATTTAAGGGAGGACAGATTTATTTTGGCTCACGTTTTCAGTGGGTTCAGTCCATGGTAGGCTGGCTGCAAGGCAGAAACAGCATAATGGATGAGAAATTGCTCATCTCATGGTAGTCAGGAAGCAGAGAGAGAAGGGAGGATCAGGGGAAGCGAGTACACTCTTTCAAGTCACACCCATAGTGACAAATCTCTTCCAACCAGGCCCACCTCTGAACCTTAGACTATAGGGGGATATTTTAGATCTAAACCATAACACATATGATAGCTTCCTGTAATAATAGACTTCTTCTAGAAATCTTAAATAAGAACAAAATTAATATTTTTTTACATGGAAACAAACATAGCATGGCACTGGAAGCAGATTCATATAGATTACAAGGTCAAAATATGCATGCAGAGGAGCTTTGGACAGGCAGGAGGCTGTGCTGGACATGTCTGTATTGTGGTCATCCTGTGGCAGCCCATGCCCCCAAGGTGTAAATCCATGCCAGTACTATTAAGTGGGAAACTGCAGAAATAATTCACAAGTTTTAAATAACTTTTATTATAATATATGGTTGTAATTTTCTATTTTATCATTAGTATTTGTTGATCTCTTATTATGCCCCGTTTATTAGAGGTTTGTAGGTAGAGAACGAAATCTACACTAGTGTTCTGTTCTAACCATGGTTCCCAGCATCCACAGGGGCTTGAAAGGGACATCCACAGATAAGCAGGGAGGATGGTACTTTCTGGTGACACAAGGAGCCCAAGATGAGATGAAGATGCAGAGTGCTGGGAAGGGCTCATTTCTGTACCATGGTCAGGAAAGGCATTGGTGGGGAGGAGTTAGTGTCCTGTGGCGGCTGGAAGAAAGCACCCAAATTGAATAGATTACAACAGAAATATTCTAATGTGTGCTTTCACCGTTTCTGAGGCAAGAAACCAAGAACAAGGTATCAGCAGGGTTGGTTCCTTCTTGAGGCTCTGATGGAAACACTGTTCCAGGTCTCTCCACAGCCCCTAGGGCTGAGAACCCAAATTGGGGTTCAATGGCTTGTTTCTGGCCCACATTAACCCCTCTCTTGATTTCTAAATGTCCTTCCTCCTCCTATGTCTCCATCTTCACAGCCCTTCCTCCTCTTGTTTCTTTCCATCCTCAGCTGGCTGTCCTCTTCTTGGTTCTGTCTGTCTTCTGGTGACCTTCCCACTGGAAAGCTTTGCACTGTACTTTGGGCCCACCTTCATTCCTTATTATCTCATTCTAACTTGAACACCTCTATAAAGACCTTTTTTTTAAGTAAGATCATATTACAGGAGTTAATATTACTTTTCCAACATATGTTTTGGGTGGACTCCAGTGAACGCACTATAAGAGGAGACAGTGGATTGACACAGGAAGGACAAGAAGGGGCCATCATCAAACTCTGGGAGCAGAGGGTTCCACACAACAGAAGAGCCAAGGCTGGTTTCCTAGGATGGAAGGACCGCAGCATGTGCTCAGCGAATGGCAAGGCTCAGACACTCAGGGCGGACGATGTCAGCAGCCAGCAAAGGCTGTTTAGGTGTGCAGTTGCCTGGTGCCATGTGCTGGGCCCAGAATGGCTAGTCGTTCTGTTGTGTCCAGAACTGAGAGGTTCCTGGGATGGATGGTACCAGACTAACTGGGATGAGTTGGCAGCCAAGCTGCCTTAAGTCCACCTCCTTCTTTCCCACTGGTTTAGCCACTGTACTCTTTTCTCCCCATGTATTTTGCAATTGGTGAGGAATAGCAGTCACCGGGTATTGACAGCTTAATATATGTGGTACTCAGCTAAGCACCCTGCACGTATTCAGTCCCCAGCCTCATTCAAAGGCGATGACATCACTGTACCCACTTTACCAATGAGCTGGAGAAATCAGCAAGAACATCTTCCGCCATGACGCTTGCCGCTTCTAACCTGTCCTGTCGTTCCTCACTGCTTTCGTCGAGATGATGAACACTCTCCCAGTGGTAGGAGGATCGTTGGGATAAAGAAGCTGACAGACTTTTAGATGTTTACTGGGCGCCCACCTGTGAGCCAGGGGCCTGCCATGTCATTTCATCCCCCACAGCAGGAATGGGCAGCAGTGCCGGAGTAAGCTGAAGTTCAGAGAGGGTCAGCAATGTGATCCAGTCCCTCCATGAGGAAACTACCGCTCTGGGACCTGAATCCACTGCCACATATGTTTTCCTCTATTGCCCAGCCTGCTAAGCACCAATGAGCTAAATTAAGCCAATGAACCATTTTTTTCATGAAGCAGGCACTCCTAGTATCCATGTTTTGGATAAAAATTCAAATATCATTTGGCTTACATTGTGACTTTGCAAATAATTTCTATGTCTTTGCCTCTTAAGCATGTTTACATCATGAACCCAGAGCAGAACCCTGGACTAAGATGCAATGGATGGGATTCTTTTTGTAAACTGGGTCCCGCATTTCCTTTGCTGGGTTTCTTTGCAGAAGGGCCTCCCTGGGTGCTGGTAATTGGGGAAAATTCAGCTCAGCACAGAGCACAGTGACCCGTGCCTGCTGTGTGGAGCTGTGGTGGAGGCAACAGGAAGCCATTCAGGAGAGAGTCGTCTGATCCTTCACAGTCTGGTGAAAAAGCAGTGAAGAGTACTAAGTGCTGATCATCTCAATGTGTGCAGGATTTTGCCCTGAGAAGGTGCTGAGCATATCATGACTCCCACAGAAATTCCATGAAGTGAGGCTCAGTTCTTATTCCTATCCTGAAGACAGAGAAACTGAGGCTGGGAGAAGCTAACAGCCCCACTCAAGGCCCCACAGCTTGCGCGTTACTGGGCTGCGACTCATGAGGTCGTGCAATGCAGAGCTGCAGTCTGGGCTCTAACCTCCTGGGATTAGGGTGACTTTCAGATCCGCCTCCCAGGTATAAGGTGACACAGGGCTTCTCCACACTGCCAAGTGTGTGCAGCGAGTATTTTGTAAGACCGCGTTCTAACTATTGCTTCATGTGCACTGTGCCTAATAAACCCCTGAATGTGCCGGTTTATCTCAGAGTTAAGGAGGTCACATGTGACTGACCCATGCTGGAAAATGGATCTGTGTGATAACTGAGTCCCTCCTTAGAAAACGTCAGCTGGGGGAAAGCTCAGGTTCCAGGAAGCTACTAGAACTCACTTGGGCAAAAGAGCCTCTTGGTGATTTAGGCAAGTTGCTCAAGCTCTCTGTGCCCCAGGCTCCTCATCTTTAGAATGGAGATAATAATAGCACATTTGCTTCAGAAAGTTATTGTGAAAAGCAAGCAAATTAATATATGTAAAGTAGGACTTAGCCCTGCTACTTGGTAAGGACTCTGTGTGTCGGTTATGATGATTATTATCACCACCACTGCTAACACCTCCACCTTCACCATCATCACCATCATCATCACTGCCATCACCATGACTACCACATTCTCCATGACAACCATCATCACTGTCATCATTACCACCTCTACCACCACCATCATCTGTGTCCTCTTCCATGCAGTTGGCCTCAAGCCACACTTTATGGGTGAGACAATAAATGGGAGTGAAAGCTACACAAGTTGTGTGTATGCCAGGAGTGAGGCTGAGGGTCCAGTGGCATTTCTTGTCAAGAGTAAAGCAGAAGCAAGGCTGGTGCAGGCCCTGAGCGCCTGTCCCCCGGAAGACTTCTCTCTCACTGCTGCTCACTTCCTCCCCAGGCATTGCCCTCAGTGTGCTCCCCATGTACCTCAAGGAGATCTCGCCCAAGGAGATCCGCGGCTCCCTGGGGCAGGTGACTGCCATCTTCATCTGTGTGGGCGTGTTCACAGGGCAACTGCTGGGCCTGCCTGAGCTGCTGGGAAAGGTGAGTGTGGCCTCCCACCAACCGTACTGGCTCCCACTGTCACCACTGGTGGGGTGGGGGTGCTGAATTCACCCCTGTCTGTTACGATCCCTGAGAGGCCCAGCCTTCTACTTACCCCTGGAGAAGAGTTGTGAGTCATGTTTTGAGGACAGAATCCACAGTGAATTTAGACCTTACAGAATGTTCAAACCCAAACCCAATGACTGTCTGCGCCTCAGAGTGCGTTTGTTTCGGGTTTGTTCTGTGCTTTAAAACCTACACAAACATATGTGATCTGTTGAGTCCCCACCCCATAGAATTATGCTGTGCACATTGCTCTACAGATTTCTGTTTTCAATTAATATGTGTACTTTGAGCATCTTTCCAAGATGCTGAGCAACTCCACTTCCTTCTTCCTTTGTCCTAATGAGGAATTACCTGTTCTGGTTTGGTTTGCTGCTTTGTGAACAGGAAAACCTGGATTAGGGTCCTGGCTCAGCAGTGCACTTGCTGTGTGGCCTCTTCGAAGGGGACACTCTTCCAGGTTGGAGAGGGATGGGGTGGAATCAAGGAAGGCTGCCCAGAAGAGGTGGCCTCTAAACTGAGCCCTCCACAGTGGGCGGGAGTTGGGCAGGGAAGGTGGAGGTGGAGCAGAGACTTCCTGGAGAAAGGGGATAAGCAAAGAAAAGGCCCCAAGATGGGGCAGAGCCTGGTGAAAAGAACTCAGAGTGTCCAGGGGGCAAACAAAAGACTATAGGTGACATGAGACACCTGTTCATGGAGCCCATACAGCTTCATCCTGGGAGAATAGGAGCCCCGGGTGTCTTGGGAGCAGTGGAGTGACATTGCCAGGATCCTATCAGAAAGGGGCCCAGAGGTGGTGGGGTGGGCACAGACTAGGATGGGAAGGCGGGCAGGGAGGAGAGGCCTGGCAGGAAGCCATGGCTCCTGGTGCCTGTGGAGAGGACCTGGTGAGACTGCCAGAGGCCTGGGCCATGGGATGAGGAGGATTAGGAGGCCTGGGACCATGGAGGAGGCAGAGTTAAGCTTTGATTTGGGTGCTGGAGCTACAGTTTTGAGCGTGTGAGGCATGGCTCACATCTTCATGGTGCTCACGGACAACAAGGGCAGAGTGACCTTGGGCAGGTCACCCCAACTCTCTGAGCCAGGGTCGTCCTTGGGCTCAGGAATGGTTTTCCTGCAGATGTGACTATAAATGCCTGACCCCTGGAAAAGTAGGGTTTGTCTGAGCCAGAACTGGTGGGGAGAGAGAGGAGGGGAGGGAGGAAGCGTGTGAGCAGAAAGAGCAGTTTGGACAAGGCCCTGGCATTTGTTGGGAGGCAGAAAGACCAGAAGGACTGGAGCATGGAGACAAGCTGGGGAGGGAGAGAGAGGAGGAGGGGAGAAGGAGGAGGATGCAAGAGGGGCAAGGAATAGGAAGGGTGGCAACATGCAGTCTTCCGGGCGCTGCAGTTGCTGGGGAAAATCACCTGATCTCGTCCCAGCTCTCTAATCCCCATTCCCACCCTGGTTTCCACCCTTTTATTCTCCATCCATTCTTTCACAGTGGCCACTTCTATTGATTTTAGTTTCCATAGCCTGCGATTGTGATTGTGAGCAATGCTGCAACCACCATGGAAATGCAAATATTCTGAGGTGGTGGTTTCCTCTCCTTCGCTGTTTGCCCGGAAGAGGAAGTTCTTTGGTAACTTCCATATCATTTTCCACAATGGCTGCACCAACCCACTTGCCCACCAACAGTGGACAAGGTTTGTTTCTCTCCACACCTTCACCAACACTTACCTCTTTTCTTTTTGGTAATAGCCATCCTAGGAGGTGTGAGTTAAAATCTCATTGTGGTTTTGATTTGCATTTTTCTTATGGTTAATGACATTAAGCATCCTTTCGTATACCTGTTGTTTTTGGACAGATGTTTCTCCAGATTCTTTGCCTTTTCTTAACTTTTTGTTTGTTTGGTTGATTTTTGTTTTGGGTTTTTTTGTCTTGTTTTTTTTTTTTTTTGCTATTGAGTTGTGTGATATTTTTCCCTATATTTGGACACTAACCTATTGCCAGATAGCTGGTTTGCACAGGCTGCCCTTCCATTTTGTTGGTTGTTTCCTGTTCTGTGCAGAAGATTTTAGTTTGATGTAGTCCCATTTGTTTATTTTTGCTTTTGTAATGTGAGCTTTTGGTGTGATATCCAAAAATTACTGCCAGGATCAATGCCAAGGAGCATTTCTCTCATGTTTTCGTTTAAGAGTTTTATGATTTTGATTCTTATACTTAAGTCTTCAATCCATTGAGTTGACTTTTGTATATAAGGGTTCAATTTCATTTTTTTGCATATGGATATCCAGCTTTACCAGCACTATTTATTGCAAAGCCTGACCTTTCCCTACCTTTTTGGTGTCCTAGTCAAAAATTAATTGACTATGTATGTTGAGCTTTATTTCTGGATCCTCTACTGGGTTCCATTGGTGTCCATGTCTGTTTTTATCCTAGTATCATATCATTTTGATTATGATAGCTTTGTAATATAATTTTTTTTCTTTGGGTACTGGGGATCGAACTCAGGTCCTTGCACTTGTGCAGCAGGTGGCAAAACCACTGAGCTAAATCCCTGGCCCTGTAATATAATTTTAAATCAGGAAGTGTAATGTCTCCAACTTTTTCCCCCCTCAGATTTGCTTTGGTCATTCAGGATTTTTTACGGTTCCATGTAAATTTTAGAATTGTTTAATATATAGATGGAAAGATAGCTCAAGTTTATGGATTGGAAGAATTGATAGTGTTAAAATATCCATGATACCCAAGTAATACACAGATTAATTACAGTCAGCATCAAAATTCTACTGGCCTTCTCAGAAATAGAAGATGAGCATGTTTAGAAAGACTTTTGGGCTGCAGCAAGGAGAAAGACTGGATCTCAGCCCAGACCAGAAGCATGGCGCTGGTCCAGCTGAAAGCTGCCAAGGGCTTGGATTGGAATAAGGGCAAGAACGATGGAGAGAGGCAGATGAGCAGGAGTGGCATTAGCAGATGAAGGGGAAGAGGGATCCATCAGCCAGGCAGGATGGTGGTACCAAGCACTAAACCAAGGAGCCTTGGAGGAGAAGGAGCTGCTCTACAGGGGCAAGGTGACAAGTTCCCTGACACGAATGGCCAGGTCACAGCACAACTGAAAGGCAGAGCTGACCCAAGGACCCAGGAACCTTCCCCAGCCTGAGGACTCTCCCAGCGACAATAGAGTTTATCATCATTAATCACTGGAGAAATGCAAATCAGCGCCTGTCCCTGCCACCTGGCCTTGGTCAGCTGAGCAGCCTCACATTGAAAAGGGGGTCATTAGTCCATGTAGGCTGTCTTTCTCCTCAAACTGGACTTTCTACAGTTTCCCTGCTTTGGCTGGGAGGATGTGTGAGTAACCCAGAAACTATCCTTATTTTTAATTCATGTTCTGGGAAGGTAGATATTGGGCGTCTGGCCCAAATCTTCGTTCATCTCTTTGGAGATTTATGATGTGTCAGCCACGTGAAATCCACCATTATTTCACTGAGTGTCAGAGTTTCATTTTCTCTGTTTTAATCATGTTTCTCATTTACCTTCAAAGGCTGAGACAACTAAACTTTGAAAAAAAAATTACAGAGAGAAATGCTACGCTTCAATGCAGGCAGGCACTTTGAAACACAAAGGCTGGAGGAAGCGGTACGAAGGTGGCTTTTAGAATTAGCCACCAGAAGGCAAGAAAGGGAGTAAGTGCAGGAATCGCTGCTGGTGTCATGAATTTAATCAGACACATCATAAAACATTGTGGTGGTTGAACATTTAAGTGACATTTTTATGTTTCCAAAGGATATTTGAAAAAGCATATTAATTAGTTTTTTCTCTTGCAAAGAAGAAAGGAACTTAGATGAAATTGTAGGCAGAAATATGAGAAAAGAGAGGTAGGAACAATGTGTGGCCATAAATGAGAGTGATTTCATGTGCTGTGGGCAACGTTGGCTCCAGGTAAGGCCAGGCAGAGGGAAGAGGAGGTCGGAGTTAATCACTGTTCTCCTGGGAGTGGACCCCACACACAGCGTTATGTCCATTTTTTCCCAGTAGAGAAGACTTTGTGCTTACTTCAGAATATGTAGAAATGAGAAAGAGGAAGTAACACTATATATAGATAAGGTATAATCAAAATACAGGATGAATGTTTAAGTTTTAAAACATGTATTGCAGGAAAAGACACATCGACACTAACCGTCTTCAAAATATCCCATCTTTCTTGAACACACTCATCCCATTGATCTTGCCACTTGCGGAAGCAGTTCTGGAAGTCTTCTCCTGAGTGTCTTCATGGGGTGTGATCAAAAATACGGTGAATGTAGATGCCCAGTGCCTTCCAGTGGAAAGGCAGGCTTGTCAGAACAGGACTGTGTGTCCTCATTCACCTTATTCATCAGAGTTGGCACCAGGCGATTTCAGGCTCTTCCCAAAAGTCATAATGGCCATGAAGGGTGAACATTTTGAATCAGTTCAGGACATTGTGGCAGCCACGACAGCACAACTAAGGACCCACACTCAGTTTGCAAACTTGAGAGGGACAATTTCTGCATAAATCACTCTTCAAATTTTTAATTATTCCCATAGTTTAGGGTCCCGGAAATGGAAATAAGCAGCTTGATCCATATAAATTTATTCAAGGCTTTTAAACATGTTGTCAAACTTTCCTCCAGCAAAGCTGCCTCAACTTACACTCCCGCAGCAGTGTACACCAGCACATGTCCTACTGTACCCGTGTCTTCTCTACACACTTGAATAACTCTGGTATTTGACAGGCAAGAAGTGATATCTCATTATGACATTATTTGGAATTTCTTTGCTTATTGGTGAGACTGAAATTTTATATTTTGTTTCCTTTTGGTGCTCTGACCATACAGGAAGAGAAATTTAGTCTCTCATATTTCTGGAGGCCGGAAGTACAAAGTCAGTACCACTGGGCAAAACTCAAGGTATCTGCAGAGTTCAGCTCCCTCCAGGGGCCGCTCCCAGAGGGAATCCTTTCTCCTCCAGCTGCTGGGGCTGCCCTGGTTCCTTGGCCTCCATCCCTAATCTCTGCCTCTGTGCTCACTCTGCCCCTTCCTCTCTAGTGTGGACAAATCCCCTCTCTCTTTCGGTCTGGAGAACTATTTGACAGCATGCATAAAAGCCTCAAATAAACTTATAAAGATGCTTGTGATTGCATTTAGAGCTCACTTGGATAATTCAGCATAATGTCCGTATCTCCACAGCCCTCCCTGCAGAGTCTTTTTTTTGACTTATAAATTAATATTCACAAGATTCAAAGATTCAAATGTGGATCTCTTTTGGGAGGTCATTACTAAATCCGCCTCAATAAATGGATTACTTCAAATCTTTCTTTGGTCAGTGACCTGACTATGCATGTGCTCTCTTATAGGTCTACTGGAATATTAACAGTCCTTACATATATATGTGGCACATGTTTTTCTTGTGTATTTGTTTCTTTACTTTTAATTTTCTTTAAAATTTTGACATATGGATTTTAAAGTGTTATGAGTGATGACATCTTTTTCTTTTGCTTTGATATTTCCGCATTGATCTTTAGCTTAGAAATTTCTTCCCCATGCAGAGATTCGATACATCTTCATCTGTATTCATCTGTGGCTTGCTTATAGTGTCTGCTTTTACATTTGATCTAAAAGTCATTTGGGTGATTTCAGACGACGGTGTAACGTAAACATTGAAATTTGCTTTTTCTCCTTCTTCCTTTACCACTTTCCCCCAGCCATTCATTAAGCCAAACAACCTCCTGCTGAGTTTCTGAAGCTATTTTAACCACACATGAAGTTAATACAGATATATGCGCTTCTGCTCCGGGCCATCTGCTTTGCCTCTGTGGTCTTTCCATTCTTGTGCCCACGCTGCTTTAGTTATTTATTGCAACTTTGTTATTATATGTCCAATACTGACTGCACGGGTCTCCGCCTTCAGAGTTGTGCTGGGAGCTTTCACTTGTTTATTTCTCCTGTGGAAACTCCAGAACCATTTCCCATCACAACCAAAACTGACCTTGAACGCGTGATTGTGATCCTGTTGAAGTGTTAGCAGCTTGGTTTGAACGCACTGGAGATTGTTTACCTGACTCTTACTTCAGTTGAGAGGCCTTCTTTTGTATCACTCTATTGTTTTTATTGCTGCTGCTGTATTTCTTTATTTTTTTGTGGTATTTGGGATTGAATCCAGGGCCTGGCCTATGCTAGGCAAGCACTCTGCTGTTGAGCTACACATACCCCCAGCCCTGCTGTTAGATTTTTAACTAAAAATACAAGAACTGTCTCTTTCTCCTTAATTACTAAGATCTATTTTATTTCTGCTGTTGAAATTTCTTTTCTTCATTATGTTTTCTAACTGGTCCTTAACAAACTATTGGAAAGCCACTGATTGGTATATGCTAATCTGGAACTCTCTTTTGCTTTCTATTAGTTTTTGTCTGTTTATTTGTCCACTTTCCCAGACAATTCAAATGAATGATTACTAACAGCAGCTTCAAAGGGAAAGGGTGGCCATTTTCTCTTCCTTCCTAATGTTACTACTCTTACTTCATTTTACTGACATTCGTGCCTTATTCTGTTATTCAGGAGAAGGCTGACAATGATTAGCAAAGTGAGCATCTTTGATGTTTCTTTCTTTCCTTCTTTCTTTTTTTTTTTTCTTGACTTACTGGAAACACCTATTAGGTTCCGCTACTAAGATGATGTCTTCGTTACTTTCCCATCACTGGGACAAATTCCAACACCTACGACTTCAAGGAGGAAAGGTTTATTTTGGCTCACAGTTTCAGCCCACTGTTGTCTGGCTAAGGCAGAAGCAGCATGGGCGAGGGTACAGGGAGGAAGGAGAGGGCAAAGGGAAGAGTCAGGGACCCAATAAACCCTTCCAGGCCTCGCCCCAGTGGCCCAGCTCCGATCAGGCCCCACCTCCTAACCGGAAGTCAGTATGGTATGCCAAGAACCAGTCACCTTCCAAACCCGGGAATTTGGGGGGACACTAGTGTGCCAAATGATAATTTTTAATTTGAAATTGGAATTATTTATCTTGATAAGAAATGATCTGTCTCATCTTAGTTCTTATAGACCATCAGAAAGGAATAAAATGTCTTCTGATATTTATTAAACTGTTCGTGCCTTTTAGCTATCTGACAACGGGTTACAGAGTGTGTGCTAAGCATTACTCCTTATTTTGCTGGAGTACATCTTCCTGGTCATGGTGGATTCTTCTTTGTATATGTTAATTCATTTGCTTCATTAGTATCTTGTTTAGAACTCATATGCTTACGAGCATAGATGGGATTTCTAGAGTTTTTAATGTTTCATCTACAACTGGATCATTTTTCATCCTTTATTGCTTCTGGAGCAGACTACGTAACATTACTTGGTACTAAAATAATTAAAAACTTGCCTATTAAAAACGGTCTCAACCTGGAGTCTTTGGAAAACAAAACTCTCTGAAAACCTTTTATCCATTTATACCTTAATTATCTACTTTTATTTTCTTTAGAGTCTACTTTATTAATTTCTGTCTTTTCAATATACTTGTTGAAATTTTCGAGTTTGTTAGCATACAACTATATGGATTTTAATGTCTTCTATATCTATTTTTGTTTCTTTCTTGATTTAATTTTATTTGGTTTTTCTCTTCTCTTTACATAAAATTTCTAAAGTGTTTCCTCTAATTCTGTTCCATGAAAGACCAAACTCTAAATTGTCTTTTCATGGCTTTCCAGTTTTTAAAATTTCTGCTTTGTCAATATTAATCATGTTTTTGGAATATAGATTTGTCAATACTGCAGAAATTTTGACCTGCCACTTTCTGAATGATACTGTTTCCTAAACAATTTGTTGTTTTGATCCCATCTTGAGAATAATTATTTAGAGCAATGTCAGAGTTTTCAATCCCATGTGGACATAATGTTGTTCATGGCACTCACTATCCATTTGATTTATTGCATAAAGAGAAAGTGATCCATAAATTCCTCTGTGGAGGACACGTAAAGCTTGATTCTGTGGTTAGTTTGTGATCAATTTCCATAAATATTTCATGTTTGTGTAAGGACATTAGCTCTTTTTTAGCACTTAATAGAATACAGACTGGGCATGACAAAATGATTGTTATTTTGGCACAGTAACTTTTGTAAAATTAAATTTGAACTCTCTGGCTTGACCCTTTGTTATTCTTACCTGTTCTATTTTTTTTTTTCTGTTTTTTTTGGTACCAGGGATCGAACTCGGGTCCTTCCACTTTTAAGGCAGGCGGCGGAACCACTGAGCTAAATCCCCGGCCCACCTGTTCTATTTTTTTTTTTTATTCATTGATTTTATTGGTACATTTTAGGTATACAATATGCTTACATTCATCATTGGGAATTTGTACCTTTACATAATATATCTTGGATGGCACAGTAATTATTTTTAATCTATAATATACAAAGCACCTCAAGCCAGAAAAAATTTCTAAAGAGGAGATTAAAAAGGAGTGATAACATGTGATTCTGTCACAGAACAGTGAACTCCAGGAGGAGGGGACCACATAGTGCCCCCGCTTATAGGGTTAGCATTTCTTGCCAGACAGCCTGGTCTGCACCCCAGCCTCCCACCCACTTGCTGTGGGACTTTGAGGAAGTTGCTGAACCTCTGTGAGCTTGATTTCCTATCTGTCCAATCAGATTAATAACATATGTCTTTCATGGCAATTCCCTGAAGCTTAAGAAAGGAAAGGTAGGTAAAGAATTTGGAATGCTGTGCCTGGAGCTGGTGAGAAATTGAAGTTAGCCAGTGTTTCACTTAATTCATGCAACAGTGCCTAGAAATAAGTATTATTATTTTCTTTTTTAAAGTATTATTAATTTCTGTGTGGCGGCATGAAAGCTCAGTCTCAGTAAGGTTAAACACTCACTCAATTCGACAGCAGGGAGGCTGGGAAAACCAAGCTTCAAAGACTGGCCTCTCTCTGCACTGGTACCGAGGCCTGACTTGTTAGTGGTGAGCAAGGACTTTGGAGCCCTGTTCAGGAAGTCAGGAGAAGCAGTCCTTTTTAGTCTCGTATCTGCTGCCCATGGACCCAGCCCGAGTGTGGGAAAGCACTTGTTTTCTGTTACGTCTTTGATTTAGAACTCTCTCGACTTCGTTCAAGCCTGCAAAGAAAGACCTTTCAATTTTTGGCAAGACTGTCAGGAAAGCTTATTTATCCACATGACAGTAACATTCAGTCCCAACCACCAGCAGTGTCTTACTAATGGGACCACTTCTTGTTGCCAGTGACTTGGAAACCATACCTTTTCTCTTTGAACAAAGACTTATTTGGGGCACAACCCAGGTGCTCTCGGTAGCCAGAGATGCATTCAGAAGGTTTGCCAACAACCATACGATAATTCCTCTTGCGGGAAATAGGAAGAATGAAAATCAGAGGCATCCCCTTTGCATTCATATTGTCACTTCAGAGTCCAGACTCCCGTAGGTGATGTTCTGGGTTCTGAATCTCCTCTTTTAAACAACAAGGGTTTTCGAACAGTCTGAGCCCTGCTAGCCTGTTTGTCAGCTACAATTCAGTCCTTGTCTCTAGCCCTAGGAAACAAATTCTCTGCATTGAACAGATCCAAGCTTCACTCCCATTGCCCCTTCTTCTCTCCCCTCTACCCTCCAGCTTTGCCCCTTCTCTGCCACCAGAAGTCTACTTTCTGGTTTCCTGTCCTCCCTCTTTTATTTTAATTATCTATTTATTAAATACATGTATCTCACATGAGAGAAACCATGCAATATTTACTTTCTGAGCCAGGCTAATTCCATTTAACTGATGGTTTTTATTTCATCTGTGTTTCTGTGAATGACCTGCTGTGGGAAGAGCACTGGCCTCTCTCCGGTGTTGGGCTGAAGTCTGAAGCTGGAGTGGTGGCTTCTTTCTTCAGTGACCTCAGAGCTGAGGCAGGATGCAGCAGGGCTGGGGTTCCATGTCCCCCTGGACCAGCATCATCAGTGCCCCCTGTGAAGGAGCTCCTTCCAGATGCAGGCTCCCACCCCACACTGCCCAACACCTACCGAGCTGGTTCTCTGAAATCCATGAGACATGTGCAGTTACAAACCCTTTTGCCTACCCAGGTGCATCCAACCTTGGCTGTAATAAACACTCAGGAACTCTTTCGCTAAAAAACCCAAAAGAATTGCAAATGTTTCTCTGTCCATATTCATCACAGATTCCTTGGTTTCTCCATGGCCAGGCTTGGATTTCCTGGGAGGGTTACATGCAGGCCCCATAACCTAGCTCCTATCTGTAACTCACCGAGCAGCTCAGCCAGGGCATGCCACGTTAGAGTCTGCTGGACCCTGAAAATCAGGACCTCTCAGCCCCATTCCAGGCCTCTGAACCTGAAACTTTGGGGGTGGTTCCCCAGAATCTTCATTTTCTTTTTTTTTTTTGGTACCAGGGATCGAACTTGGGTCCTTGCGCTTGCGCAGCAGGCGACAAAACCACTGAGCTAAATCCCCGGCCCAAGAATCTTCATTTTTATCAGGTTACTGAGGTGATTGTCTTACAGATGGAAGGTATAAGAAGTCATCTTGGTCCACAGTTCCACTGTGTGTTGCGGGTACCACTCCTACCATCCACCTGTGCCATCCATTTCTCCTGGCTTCCATTCTCTGCCTGTCTGACTGTTGGCAGCCTTCAAGACCCCTCTGGAGATATCTTCTGTCCTGTCACCCACTAGAATCAGACGCTGCCCCCTCAGTGTACCCCAAACCAGGCCCTCTCCCAGACTTGCTTGGCCTACAGCCTAGCCAAGTGCCCGACCTGCTGCTGGTCTTTCTCAGGGACCAGGGTCAGAGGTCTTATCTTGGTACCATCACAGGCCCAGAACTGCCTCCTCTGCAAAGACAGAACATGTGCATGGCCTTTGATTTTGGAATTGTGATGAAGACCTCGACTCCAGTTTCCAAATACGCCTTCTCATCTGAGAACACAAGAGCCCCCTCCCACTATGCGGGAGACTCAGGCCACTGAGTGTTCAGGGTTCAGGATGTAGGTGAGTCTCCTCTCCTGACCTGCAGCTCATCATCAGTCCAAGGAGGCCAGGACGTTGCATCCATGCAGCCCTGAGGTCCCTGCCTGCTTGGGCTTCCCATTTGATGGCCAATGTTGCCGGTGAGGTCTGGAGTGGGCTCAGCTGAGCTGGTGTCTCCATCCACTAACAAGGAAAAATGGAGGAAAACAAAGATAAATTTAACCATTGTTGAAGTCATGTCATTTGGAATTTTAAAGATAGCCTTTGAAGCTTGCCTGAACTTTGATGTCCCAGCACCAGGACAGCCTCAGGGAAGCAAAGGGCTGTGCTGCCCTTTGGGTGGGCAGCCTCTGGGGATCGAGGGCTGGCCATGGCTCTGGCGTGCGGAGGACCATGACCCCAGGTCCCTGGCCAACGAGCCCTGCTGTGCACTGCCCCCCTCATGGCCGTTATCTTGGAGATAACCTGAGCCTGCTGCTCCAATCACTGCTGTGGGTGCCCTGAACGTGCTGTCCCTCTCTGTCCCTGCCACCACTGGGTGGAGTATCATACTGTATCATACTGGCCACCAGACTCAGCCCCACCTCATCTTTGATCCACCGACTCTCACACAGGTCATGAGGCTCTTCCGAACTCCCCTCTCTCCATTCAGTGAATGGGTAATGATCCTTTGCCCACACCGTGGAGGGGAAGAGAGGGTGGGCCAGGAGGGAGGAGCAGAATTGCAAAGTGTGCTCCCTGTGCCATGCCTAGCTTTATGCACTTTGGCTCCTGACACTCTCGCTTCTATCTGGCAGGTAGGTTCTCCTGTTGTCCCCATTTTACAGGTTAGAAACTGGAGGCTGATGAGGGAAACCTTGACCAGAGCTTCATAGCTAATGAGCTGGGCCCACAGCTGTTGAGCTTCACTGAGGGACAGGATATGAGACCCCAGCACAGTGCCCAGGGTATTGCAGCCCAGATCCATGGTCGCTTCCTCCTTCCTTCCTTCCTCTCCATGAGGACAGGAATAGCCAGCTTACCCCTCTGGGCCTCTCAAGTCACTGCCTCCCAGGAGACAGGACTAATGCTAAGTGCATTTCCAGATAGGTGCCCTATGTCAAGATCTATGCTCGGGATCAACACCAGCACTGCCTCTTGTGGTCCTGACACACAGCAGCATTCCTACAGAGCATGATTGCTCTTGTGCCCACTTTGAAGATGGGGACACTGAGTCCCACAGGAAGTTGGAGAGCTCGCCCAGACCACACACTAGGGGCATCTCCAAACCACGATCAGCTGATCTAGCCTGGGCCCTTGTTCATCACTGCCCTGACTGTCCAGGAGCAAAGCAAGCCCAAGGCTCATGCTGTGTGGGGAGTTTCCGGGTAGGACATGTCACTCTGTGCACAGCCAGACCCAGTGCATGGTTTGGGGTGCTGGGGTGCTCTGTCCAGATCCACCCGGGGATCAGGCATCCTCTCCTGTCTGCATGAACTCCCCAGTCCATGACTTGGACCATTTCATCCATTTGTGGCCTCTTCGTTCATTAAACAAGCATTTATTGAGCACCTGCTGTGTACCTGACACTGGTGTAGTCTCTAGCGAACAAAACAGACAGGAAACTTGGCTTCAGTGGCCTTTCGTGCTAGTGAAAGACACGGTCAGAGACAGATGTATAAAATCAAGTGGGACAGAATAGGCCAGGGTTGAGACCTGGGTGCAGCATGGGAGTGGCCCAGGCAGGGCTGCCCAGACTTCCTCCAGCAGCAACCCTGCAGGTCACCTTTACCCACCCTGGCTGCTCCCTGCTGGCCCTGTCACTCTCCCCACTATTCCATCTCACTGGTCCTTTCCTCCTCTCCATTGCAGGCCCTTGACCTGACTGAGGGACCCATGCAGGGTTTTGCACCCATGATCTGCTTTGTAGCCTGGGTTCACTCAGCCACAGCACACCAGGTGTCCAGGGTGAGCAGGCAGAGCCCTGCCACAAGGGTGCGAGACAGCCAGGTGTTAGAAAGGACAGAGTGCAATGGGCACCAGGGAGCCCAGACATGGCAGGGCCACCAGGAAGAGCCCTGACACCACATGGCCATGGACATCTTTCTGGAGGAGTGCCATCCATCTTGCTGTCTAGGGGACGGTTAGAAGTGGAAGCGAAGGGAAGCACTGTGCCAGCCAGGGGCAATGGCTGGTGCCAAACTAGACAAAAAAGCCCAAGAGCGACCTCTGCATGTGTGGACCCCATACAGTCCAGAAAGGGTGCCAGGGAGACACAGAGAGAGGAGGCGACAGGTGGGCTGGGGCCACACCCACGTGCTCCCGCTACTCCATGCACCTGTCCTCCCAGCCACACACACACCCCTCTCACCTGCAGCACTGTGGTTGGGTGGCTCTGTCCCCTTGGCAGCATGCGATATAGCATGGCGGGAAGAGCTCTGCAGGTAAGGAAGTTGTAGGATCGAATCCTACCTTTGCTGCTTTCTAGCTGTGTGATTTGGAAAAGTTACTTTAGCTCCCTGAGGCTCAGTTTCTTTATTTGTAAAACAAGGACAACAATCCATATTCCAAGGTGTTGATGTAGTGACAGAACAGGACACTGTACAGGAAGTGCTTAGAGCCCTGTCTTCTACACACTAGGCCCATCCTGCCAAACAAGGCACGCTGCTTCCACCAAGTGAAGCCCAGACTCCTCAGGCTGGCATTCCAGGCCCTGAGTTTGGGTCCCACATCCAGTTCTCATCCATGCTAATCCTGAGCACCATGCAACTACTTTACCCAAACTTTTCTGAATATCAGCGTGCTTTTCTACCACCCATCTTGTCTGTGCCACTTCCTCATCCAAGAACCATCTCTCTCTTCTGCCTTCTCCATCCACATCACTCTACTCTCAGAAAAGATCCAACTCAGACAACAGAAAAGAAATATGGTGAGCTATGGTGGTGCATGCCTGTCATCCCAGCACTCTGGGAGGCTGAAGGAGGAGGATCAAAAGTCTGAGCCCAGCCTGGCAACTTAGGGACTTAGTGAGACCCTGTGTCAAAATAAAATTTTTTTAAAAGGGCTGGGGATGTAGCTTAGGGTAAAGGCCCCGTGTTCATCCCCAGTGGGGCAAAGCTGTGGCTTGCTTGCTCCATCTGAGCTCATCTTGACTGCTAACTCTGCAGGGGCTGAGCCACTCTTACTGTGTCCCCACTTTCTCTCCCTGTGCCACTCTAATAACTGGCTTTAACACTATTTCTAGATTCATTTGCTTTAGACATTATCCACTATGTAGTGGGCCGAGGTCTTGGCACCCATATACCACCATCCCTTCTGTCCCTCCCTGCTCCTATAGTTTTTTAATAATTCACTGGTTAACACTCATATGATCATGACTTTGTACTGAGTACTGATCTGTTTTATACATCTTTTCTGTTTTTCCTAGAATTAATCATTCCTTTGCTCTTATTATTTTCTAATTTGCTTAATCTTTATACCCATGGCCAATCTTTCAAATGCCCTAATATTAAACAGTTGGTGGTAAATTTGCAAAATGAGCATATATATCACAAAAGTTCTATTTATTTTTTTTTTAGTGCCTCAGCTCTCTGAGCTGTTGCTTCCATGAAGTGAGTAGTTGTCAATCCTGGTATAGAGTAGTCTTCCTGAATTCTTTGCATTTGTTTCCTGAGTAGGACCCCTTATTTCTCAGACCTTTCCCCCCACTCCTCTTCCTGCCATTTTTTCCTCTTCCTCCTTTTTCACTCATTCATTCATTCATTCATTCATTTTGCTGAGTTATGTCTTCCAGTACTTTCCTAAGAAGAAAACATCCGGAGAAGACAAAACTTTGAGACCTTCCATGCCTATGTCTTTATTCCACCCTCATACCCAGTGGATAGTCTGGCTGGGTATAGAACTCTTGAATGAATATAATTTTCTTTAGGATATTGAAGGCTTTTCTGTACTATCCTCCAGCAACTGACATTGCTGAAAAGAAACCTGGTGTCTTTCTTTTGTCTGATCACTTGCTTTGAACTATTGTTTTTCTCTAGGAAGTGTTAAAATCTTCTTGTCTCCTGTTTTGAAAATTTAAAATTTATAAATTACAAATTTACATTCTCTCATATGGGTCTTTCTTCTGTTATGCAGAGATCTGAGCACTGTAGTCATTAGTTCCTGCCAATCTGTGGGCCCACTTCTTTTCTTTCTGGGAAATTCATTATGTCACTTGTCACTTCTCATTTTTCTGTTCTCACACTTTCTCTGAAACTCCTTGCAGTCAGATAATAGACTGATGTTCTAATTCTGATGTTAGTCTTTTCTCTCCTTTCCTCTATCTCTTTATTATTTTATTCTTTTTTACAGAAGATTTTCTCAAATTTATCTTCCATCTTGTCTACTCCATTTTATTATTACTATTATAGTTTTAAATTCTAAAATTTTTTTCTTTACCATTTTTTCATAACATCCTGCTCTTTTTTTCTAAATATAATATTTACACCTATGTTAATGACAGGGGTTTTCCCCCCTACATTGTTTTTTCTGCTGGTACATTTTCTCTCTTTGCTCCAGATTTCTTACCTTTCTTTGGTTTCTTTCTGCATCTCTCCTCTGTGTTAGAAACTTTTTCAAATGTTTGCTGCTTTCATTCATGTTTACAAAGAGCTGAGCAGAAGATGGGTGACAGATGTGTGCAGCATTTCCACGAGGAAAGCCCACTCAGTGTGTGGAGACTTTCCCCTTGGGAGCTCAGTTTCTCTAACAGACCAGGAGGGGCCTGTTCTGTGAGCAGGTGCACTGCAGGTTGCAGAGGACACCAGGGTAGTTGTTCTGTTTCAGCTGACTTCCTCACATGTGATCCCCTGTCTACAGCCACTCCTTGAGCTGTGTGGAATGGTAATAGTGACAGCTATTGGCTGAGTGTTACTAAGAACTGGGCACCAAGCTGAGCACTGTGCATGTGATCCACTTAATCCTTATGATGCCTCTTGTAGGTTTTATTAGCCCCATGTCACAGATAGGGAGACTGAGGCTCATAGAAGTACAGCATCAGATCCAGCACCAAAGAGGGGGCAGACAGTACAGTAAGGGCTCAAACCCAATGGCTGTGGCCCCAAAATCCACACCTGGGCCCACCTAGCCTTGGTGGCTATGGCAGCTCCTTAAGCGGCAAAGTGTGGCTGAGGTTTAACACAGGAGAGTGGCAGCAGGGAGGGTGTCACCCCTGCAGTGCCACCCAGGGCAGGCACAGCATTCCCCTCTCTGGGCCTTGATGCCACCTCCTGCCCACGCCCCACAGGCAGAAGGGCCCAGAGGCTGTAGGAAAACAGTAAAATCCCACCATGTCCTTCTCAGAATAAGTGATGTTGACTTGACCTCCTAGAAGCTTAGACTTCTAGAGTCTGAAGAATGCAAGTCACAGAACCTGTGAATCACAGCGTCTGTCATGGACTCCAAGGCTGAGCCTCTGGGCTGTTGAAATCACTACCTGCTGGTGCCACAGGACTTCAGGTCAGAGAGTCCACAAGTAGATGAACTTGGGAGAAACTGACCCACCCCTGCTGGAATGCAGCCATTGCCTCCAAAACACCCCTGGCTGATTATTTTTCTCATTTCCAAACACATCTGAAGCAGCCCCTGGCTGTGAAGCACTCCGTGTGTACTTAAGTTTACAGATGAGCCAGTGGAGGACTGGAGAAGCTTAGTAGTTTATCTGTAGTCACACAGCCAGTAACTGGCAGAGCCAGGATTCAGGGTCCAGCTCTCAGCTTCTCCAGCATCAGGAACCTCTGAGAGCCACACTGGAGTCTGGAAGACACAGGGCAGCCTGCTCTTGCTATTTAGGCCACTGCCCTGATTCTGCAGCCATTCACCCACACATTAAATGAAGCCATTGTAAGTTTCCTGTCTCCTGCTGACCATTTTACTTTTCAAGGTTTTCCTTTTTAATTTCATGTCCCAAAGTTTCATACCTCCTCTTTTTATTGGGAATAATGAGAAATATTTATAAAATTTGATTTCTCATCTCTTTAGCTTATTCTTCTAAGAAGTGTACTTCTTTTACACAAAAGGACTGTTCTCCAAACACCCAAATCCATAAAAACCATTATTTTAAAAACTAATAATTTTCTGAGCCCATAATTACATTTTGACACTCACCCCTCAAGTTTTTGTGCATGGAGCTTGGCAAATTAGAGCGATGCAGTTTTTCTTCTGCTGGTTATTTTTCTTTTGATAAGGCATGTGTTTCAAGGCTGATAAAGGATGTTACTTCAGAAAGAAGAAAGAAAAGAGACTTAATTTTCTAACCCAAAGCGATTCCAAGAGTAAAGCAAAGGTCTCTCCAGAGCTTTATAAAATGACATTTGAGACAATAGCCACGAAGTGATCGATTTGCTATAAACCCAAGACCTGAGTGGCTGTGATTTTTCAAAATCAGTTTTAGGTTTGTTCACAGTTAATTAGCATTCCTCATAAAGGCGAGGAAGGAGTGAAGCAAGAGGCAGCAACTGTATCTTTCAGCTCTTCTGGGGAAAGTGTAGGTGGGGAGCTGGTGATATTAGCAGCCCCAGTGGGCATGGCATTGGGAAAGCCCTGGGAAATTAGTTCTCTGAATTGACTTGCTTCTTTCTTACCCCATTACCTTCCTTCCCTCTCACTCCTACCTTTCTCCAGTAAGCTCTGCAACACCAGAACTTCTCCCCCTGCCTAGACCTGTCCCTGCTGACCTCTGATTTTCCCAAATCCCGTTCAGTCTCACCTCAGCTTCATGTTCACTGCATACCATGTGGTTTTTATCACTACTGCTTTTTAGTATAACTTGAAGTCAGGTGAAGTCAGGTGATGCCTTCCTTGCATGTCTTTCTTTAGGCTTCTCTTCCTACCCAAGTTGCCCAAGAGTCCCGAGGCTGATGTGCACTCTGCCATTTCTCACTCGAGTCCTTGTAGGTCCTGGGACTGCTGGTTACCCCTGGCAATCAACTAAGTGAGTCCCACTTGCCTAGCTTCCTGCTCAGCCCAGCAAGTGCTAAGCTCATGGTGGAAACCAAACTGGGTCTTCCTTCTCACTCTTGGAGACTCAGCCCCTTCCTGTGAACTCTCTTATTCTTTCCCCCACAAACAACACCTAGACTTTTGGTTCCTACTTATTCTTTCCCTGGGAAATCTTGGATGACTTAGACCCTGGACTATAGCAGAACAAATATGAAGGTTAAAAATGTTAATCATGAAAAAAAATGTTAATCATGTTTCCATTAAGAATAGGCATGTTGGGCCAGGGATTTAGCTCAGTGGTTCCGCCGCCTGCCTCACAAGTGGAAGGACCCGAGTTCAATCCCCGGTACCAAAAAAATAAAAAATAAAAAAATAAGAATAGGCATGTTTTTAACGAGCAGAAAACATACATTCCCCCCATAGTTTCTTATCCTGATAGCTTAACTCTGTAATAATTACTGTTTAATTCCTGTTAAATATACATTCTGGAGAGTAGTTTTTGAGTAAGAGTTGTTCCAGTCCCCTGAGAATTTGCCAAACAAACAAAACAAAATGAGCTACACATTCTGGTTACCAACCTATTTCCCCCCAAATACACAGAAACCACTACCACAATAAAACACATTAAAAAGAAAATAGTGGTGACACAGGCATGGAGCCTCAATGCCATCCGCATCAAAGGCTGCTCAGTTCCAGAGCTGGAAGGGCCTTTCAGGCGCCTTCTTGGTACCCCACTCACAGACTCAAAGGAAGATGAAGAGCTAGGAACAATGTACCTGGGTGCCTGGGAAGCCTTCCCTGAGGGAGGACACTGGAGCTGAAATGTCAGGAACCAGAAGAAACAAGGTGACAAATGTACATTAGAGGGCTCTGGAGCAAAGAAGAAGCAAGGGCAGGGATTTCTGTGGCAGCCTCGAGGAAATACAGCATGGCTGGGATGACTGGCATGAACTGGGCCAAGAAGCATAGGGTAGGGGTCAGAGAAGTGGACAGGGACCAGATGTAGATAGAAAAATGGCTTAGAAACTTCTGTGCTCATCCATGATTAGCTCTCCCACCCAACACTGGAAATTAGCAACATGTAGAAAAACTGCTTTCAAACACTGGATAGCAGTCAAGGCAGGACAAGGATGATACAAGAGAAGAGAAACAAATGAAGTGACCCTGAAATTGTCCCAGAGGATTTATAGGAAAGATATTGGAGAAGAGGAAGGGAGGGAAGAGAGAGCATTTTGAGTCTCAACAGATTTCTACTCAAGTCTTGTTGAATAATGAAGAAACATCAAAATAGAAAGATAAAACAATATTTGGAATTTGCATGCATCTGGAAATAGTTCAGTGGCAAGATCTGTATGACCATTGGGCAGAGTTCTCAACAATGGAGCTAACAGAATAAAGAGTGTTCAAGACCCCCTCTAACCAGGCTTTGAAGCTTTTGAACACACACACTAATTTCAAGGCCCTCACTCTGTTCAAGAATAAAGCTCAATACCGCCTAAAGGAATGTAATAAGATTCCATAAACAGTTATGTAAAATTCACCCGGACTGGTTTCCAGTTTTAAAAAAGTTACTAAACATGCAAATAAACAAGAAAATATAACCTATATTTGGAAGAAGAACCATTAATAGAAACATAATATTAATTTCAGGGATAAAAGAATTTTCAGGTTAAAATATCTACTATAGGCCCACTCCATCTTTAATAGGAAGTAGAGGAAAATATAAACGTGATGAAAAGAATGGAAGATGTAAGCAAAGACCCTAGTCAAACTTCAGAGATGAAAACTGCTATGCTCAATATGAAAAGCCCACAGAATGGTCCTTGTAGGACCAAAGATCAGTACATTTTATGCCAGATCAATAACAAGTATCCAAAATGAAATGCAGGAAAAAAAAGGACCCAGAAAAGACTCAACTTGACATCTAAAACCCAAAACTCTACAACCAGCATCATGCTGAGCTGGGAAGGATCAGATAATTTTCCTAAGATCTGAAACAAACTGAGGGTATCACCTCTCATCACTGTTATTCAGCACTGTACTGCAGGTCCCATCCTGTACAATAAAGGGTAAAATCCAACCAAAAAACATACCGTTTAGAAAGAAGGAGTTAAAACTGTTTGTTTTGTTTTGTTTTTTGAGGCAGGGTCTCCCTTTGTAGTTCAGGCTGGCCCTGAACTCACTTTGTAGCGCAAGCTGGCCTCAAACTCATGGAAATCCTCCTGCCTCAGCCTCCCAAGTGCTGGGATTACAGGCCTGCACCACCATTCCCAGCTAAAACTGTTTATTTGAAGACAACATGTTCATCTATATATAGAAATACTAAATAGTCAATGAGAGCTTTATTAGAACTAATAAGTTTATTCAGGTTGCAAGATAAAGTTAATAGACCAAAATTGTCTTTTTATGTCAGAGTAATGAAAACTTAGAAATGGAAAAATAATTTAATAGCATTAAAATATTAACTAAGGATAAGTTTATTAAAATATATGCAAGATGTTGCACTGAGAAATACAAAACACTGTTGAGAAATCAAAGAAGACCTAAAGAAATAGAAAGATATACCATGTTCATGGAGTTAATGACTTAACATTGTTAAAAGGTCAATTTTCCTCAAATTTATCAAGGATTTCAATGCAATCCAATCAAAATCCAGGAGGTTTTTAAAAAATAAAAAAATAGATAACTCATTCTAAAACTTATATGGAAATTTAAGCTTTTATTTGCTTAACTTTTACATGGAGTATTGTAATGTATAACAGAACATAAAACTACAGTACTGTGTGGTGAAGTACCATCAGCAGAAATTACAGTGCTGTACTATAAAAGAAGCCACCATAAAGCCACACTGCCACTTATGCTCCTGGATGGTAAGTCCAAATGCAGGTCGTATGTCCAAGTGGCAGGTTGTAAGTCTAAACAATCGTTAAACAAGTGGGTCTTTAAATGAGGAATAACTGTATTGTCATTATTATTATCATTAGTTTATGTGTATGACCTACTATGTTTACATTCATTGTGGGTATTTGGTACATGTACCTGACACATCTTAAATCTTTTTACTTCACCTTCCCCTTCTCCCACTCCTTACTCTCCATTTCTCAATCCCTTCCCATTTGCACAAGATCTGTCTCACTGTTTCCTTTTATCAATCTTTTATTTTGCTCTTTATTTACACTTTACCCTACTTAAATGAGATACCATATGTGTTTACGCTTGTGTGTCTGATTTGTGTCACTTAACAGTCTTTTCTCCAGGTGTATTCACTTTCCTACAAATGTCTTGAATTTATCCTTCTTTATAGCCAAGTAGTATTCCATTATGTGATACCACATTTTCTTTATCCATTTGTCTGTTGATGGGAATACAGGCTGCTTCCACTATTTAGCTATTATTATTACTTATGCTGCCATAAACATTAGTATGCATATATCACTATAAAATGATATCTTTAGCTCTTTGGAAATGATGTGTGAAAAGAGAACAGCTGGATCAAATGGAATTTCTATTTTTAGTTCTCTGAGAAATCTCCATACTGATTTCCATAATGGGTGTACTAGTTTACATTCCCACCAACAATGTAGAAGTTCCTTTTTCATCACAGTGAGCATTTATTATCATTTGGTTTCTTGATTATAGCCATTCTTTCTTGTACAAGATGTCATCTTAAAGTTGTTTTAATTTGCATTTCTCTAATGGCCAGAGATGTTGAACATTTTTTAGTATGTTTATTGGTCATTTGCACTTTTTCTGTGAAGTGTATGTTCATTTCAGTTGCCCATGTTTTTGTTGGGTCTTTTATTTGGGGTGGTCTCATTTTTTAGTTCTTTATATATTCTAGATATTAGCCCTCTGTCTGAGAAATAGCTTGCAAAATTTTTTTCCCATTTTGTAGGTTGTCTCTTCACTCTGTTGGTTTTTTCTTTGCTGTACAAAAGCCTTTTAATTTCATATAATCTCAATTGTTGATTCTTGGTGTTATTTCTTGTACAATTGACATTCTGTTCAGAAATTCCTTGCCTACACCTATGACTTCAAGAATTTTACCAATTTTATCTTCCAGTAGGTTCATTGTTTCTGTTTTAATATTTAGATCTTTGATCTACTTTGATTTTAGTTTAGTACATGGTAAGAGATATCAGTCCAGCTTCAATCGTCTACATATAAATAGCTCATTTTCCCAGCACCAATTGTTGACTAAGCTATCTTTTCTCCAACATATACCTTTGGTCCTCTTGTCAAAGATCAAATAGCTGAATGTGTCTAGGGATGTTTCTGTATCCTGTATTCTGTTCCATTGATCTGCATGTCTGTTTTTGTACCAGTACCATGAGGGTTTTTTTCACTATTGCTTTGTAGTATACCTTGAAGTCAGGGATTGTGATGCCTTCTGCTTTGCTCTTGTTACCCAGGATTGCTTTTGCTATCCTGGGTCTCTTCTGGTTCCATATGAATTTTAGGACTGTTTTCTCTAGATCTGTGAAAAATGCTGTGGTGTTTTGATTGGGATTGTGTTGAATCTGCATCACTGTATGGCCATTTTGACTATAATGGTTCTCCCTACCCAGGAACAGGGAACATCTTTCCATTTCCTGGATGTTCTCTGCAATCTCCTTTTTCAGAGTTCTAGTTTTCATTGTAGAGATCTTTCACTTCCTGAGTTAGGTTAATCCCTATGTATTTTATTTTTCTTGATGCTATTGTGAATGGTGCTGAGAAAGACAATTCTTTTGCGTTTTGGTGTTTTTTTTTGGTACCAGGGATCGAACTCAGGTCTTTGCACTTGCGCAACAGGAGGTGAAACCACTGAGCTAAATCCCCAGCCCAAGAAAGACAATTCTTGAGCAACAGAGACAACATGAACATGCTCCTTTAGGAATGTGCACATTTTTAAACTCCTACTTTTTCCAAAGAAATTTATACTGTTAAACATTATTTTCTTCTTGAAGAGCTTTGGGAGGTGTGGTCATCACCCAGACTCCAGCTTCCATCCCTACTCATTTACAAAACCCACACCAGGAAATCTAGAAATCTGGTCCCAAAGCATATATTGACAGTCTGGGCTCTGTAGAAGGAACAACAGAGCCACTGGGTCAAGGCTCTTCATTTTCTCCTGGAAACTGAAGCAAGATATGACATTAGCATGATAACTAGCATGGTATCACTCTGGGCCAGGCACGTGCTAAATAAGCACTTCCCACTTGTGGACTCATTCAATCACAACAGGCCTATGGAGTGCTAGTCAGCTTTCCATTTCTATAACAAAATATCTGAAATAGCTTAAAAAGAGGAAAGGTTCATGTGGGCTCAACAGTTTTGGATATTTCATTCCATTCTCGGTGGCCTTGCTGCTCTCAGTTCTTTTTTTTTTTTTGGTACTGGGGATCAAACTCAGGTCCTTGCGCTTGCGCAGCAGGCAGCAAAACTGCTGACCTAAATCCCTGGCCCTGCTGTTCTTAGTTCTGTGGTAAACAGAACATCCTGGCAGGAGTGTGTGGCCGGGGAAGCCATTTATCTCATGGCCCCAAATTGCAAAAAAGTGGAAGAGACCAGCATCCCAAGGTCCCATTTGAGGAAACATCTGATGACTTAAAATCTCCCTTTAAACTCACATCTTAAGGTTTCCATCACCTCCCAATGGAGCCAAGCTGGAGCTTAAGCCTTGAACATGGCTTTGGGGGATAGCTCCACACCCAAAATGTAGTAAAGTACAGGTATTTGGAATTATTCTCATTTTTCAGATGTGGAAACTGAGGCATAGAGCACTTAGGTAATTTAGCCTAGGCTACTTAAGCAGTGAGCACCAGAGCTGGATGGGAAGGCAGGCTCGTATGTTCTACCATTTCACCCACCTCCTTCCCAGGAGATTTGAGGTCTGCAGCTCAGGGCAGCAAGAGACTCTCTTATGAGGCCCCAGACTCAGCTCTGCCGAAGCCCTGATTTGTGCTCCATGCTCACTCACTGGTGACCATGATCTGTTGTGGAACACAGAGCTGTTGGCAGAGCCGGATCCCAGCACATGAAGCAGGCACCAAGAAAGCATTTACCCAGCACCATGTTAACCGGGCTGAAGAGAGGCATGTGCCCTCTAACTGGGTTGAAGGCAGAAGCAGGTGTTTTCCAGTCAGGCAAGAGAAGGGACAGGTCTCCCAGGCAGAGAGACTAGCAAGTGCCAAGGCCCAGTGGTGTCAGGAAACAGGGCTTTTGGGGTGAGCTGGAAACAGGGTCCGGGCCAGGCTGTGTGTTACTGCCTCAGACCTTCCCGGTCCTTCCTGGGAATCGCAGATGAATGGATGATGATGTGAAGGAGGAAAGTGATTAGGATGTTTTCACCACTTCGAAAATCAAGCTGTATCTCCAGAGCCAGAGAGAAGGTGAGCTGGGTCCCCTGGGAAAGAGGGCGCCATGCCTGCCCATCAGAGTTCTGCAGGAGAACAGAGGAGAGGAAGGAAAGAAACTGAAAGCACCCAGGACGGATGACCACCAGGCCCACTGGACTAAGTGACAGTGGCTGGCACTGGCTGATGGGCATTTGGGCTCTGTCTCCAGCAGCTCAGAATCCACAATGGGCTGGCTGGGCAGGGGCACAAGCCAGGAAGGGGCAAGGCTGGGCACATGGGTAGCTGGCCGCAGCATAGTGCCAGGCAAGCCCTCTGGTTCAGGAGGGACATGAAGGCAGACGCTCATTTCACCTTTGTTGCTGCACTGAGGGTTGGTAGAAACATACCCCCATCTCAGACTGGGTACCCCTGTGGCAAAGAGCTCCGGAGTCAGGACACCTGGTAGCTGGGCAGGAGCCGCAGGAGAGAGCACAGGAGGAGGAAGGGCATGGTGGAGGAAGTCAGATGCATCCTGAGGGTGGTGGGCCTGGCCTCACACCACTGAGATGTGGGCTCCGTACACCACTCAGACACCGCAGTCCCCTGGCTCCGGAGGGGCAGATGTGACCCCAGACCTGCTCTTGTGTTGGGATGGGCCATTTAGGTTGGCTCTGGACCACAGCAAGGTGGGAAAAGAACCAACATTTGTATGGTTCCTAGCAAGTCCCAGGTCCATGCCAGGAAATCAGCCCTCTCCCCATCACTCTGAAAAGTAGGTGCTCTTTTCTGTTCTCATTTGCTAGCTGAGAAAACTGTGACTTGAGAAAGAATAGGCAATTTGTCCCAGGCCCCATCGGGAATAAACAGCAGATTCAGAATTTGCACTTGGCTCTCACATCAAAGTTGATTGCTTTTCTGTGGCCTTGGGCTCCTGTTCCCAGCTGACATCCAAGGTCAGAGAGCTCATTGGGAACTGGGTCCAGCCCTGGCCATTAAAAAATCAAGCCTCACACCTTACATATCCCTGGAATAGAGCGTTCAGAAGCATTCACATGGCAGGGCCCTATGCTTGTGCCAGCCTTAGAACAAGCACTTTTCCTTGTCTTCCTTTGCATTCTGTCTGGAGAATGGTGGTCCACAGGGAGCGACCACAGGGAGGACACTGCAGACAAAGCCGGAGGCCTAAATGGGTCTGAACAACGCGAATCGGAAATCAGAACAATTCAGCTGGAAAACGGAAGGCTAGCAAAGGCAGTTGCCATGGGTTTCAACTCTAGGCACGGTGATACAGGAAAGCACAGTGGCTAGCTCATTCCCTGGGGAAGAGAGGAAGGAGGATTTCTGTAAATACAGTCAGGGAAATCGGGTCTGTCTTAGCAAAGAGCACCCAAGCAGTGACCGTTTGACCTTGAGGACAGCACAGAGTTTAAGGGCCCAGAGCTGGTGACCACACTGCCTGGGGGCGGTGCCAGCACTGCCATTCGTAAGAAGTGTGATTCTGATTGGAGTGAAGTAGCTAACTCCTTGGCGCTTCGGGTTCCCGAGCTGTAGGATGATGGTGGGGTGCTGTGGGCGGGAAATGAAATTATGGCATGCGAAGGACTCATTGAATTTGCCTAAGCCCAGCATTGTCCTGTTCTATAGTTAGGAGTCATGGGGTCGATCACCTTTGAAAACAGCCTGGATTTCTCATTCTGTCTCAAAATAGGGCTGGGATAAAGTTGATTTCATGAGTAATTTTGCAGTAAGACTTTCAGCTGGCCTCCCCACCTCTCCAGCCTCGGTTTTCTTATCTGTAAAATGGAAATAACAGGTCCTGACCTTAGTTTCCCATCAGACTGCTTGAGAACCGGGCAAGGCAGAGGCCATCCCACCCCTTGGGCAGCAGGCAACGTGTAGGAACAGGGCCGGGGAGGGCACACACTGGCTTTCCTTATGCCAGCCCTGGGTGGTCAGTCCGTAGGGCCCTCACGTGGAAGGCTGGCAGTGACTCGGCCTTGGACATTCACTTCATCCTTACTTCTCACACCTGATCCTGAAGCCTGGTGTTCTTGGGGTCCCTGCTACTGTTGCAGCGATAACATCAGGCCAGGAACACAGGGCAGAAACAGTGACTCTAGAATGACACACTGCCACCATGAATGCAGGGTCTTAGCGTTTTAGTGGCTGCACTGCTCCGCGGGTCCAGTGTGGGGGTGGTCACAGATTGCTCCTTCGTGCCCAGTGGGCTAGGTGATGCATCACACTCTGTGAAGCAGGCCCTTCCCCGGAAGCTTGTGGGGGATGGCGTGGTCAAAGGGGCTCCATGAGCATTTGCTGACCAGTGCTCTTTCCACCGTGAGACCCAGCTTGTACCAGAGTGCAGAGCACCCAGACAGGTAAGGAAGCCTCCTTTCTTGAGGCGGGCACAGGTTTCCTCAGTTTCTCCACAGCGGAATGGCTGACACATGTGCCTGCATCTATCCATTGCAGTGATGGAGGAAGAGGGGGCCCTGGATGGCACTGTCAGTCAGAGAGCTTGGTCAGCCCTAGCATCTGAGCTGCACCCCCAAATGAATTAACCAAAGTCTCCATGAAATGGGACTTGATGTATAAAAATTCACTGAAGTCTCTGGTGGAGTATGGATTGCTTGGTTTGCACATGAAAGGCAAGGTCCCAGGGAGTCCTCTGCTGTCTGTCCAAAGAGTTCGCTAGCTCCAGGAGGGGCAGTCTCTCCAGGATCAATGCGGCCCAGCATGTCAAAGCAAAATGAAAGACAGAAAATAAAAAGCGTGATTAGGGCCGGGGATTTAGTTCAGTGGTTCTGGAGCCTGCCGTGCAAGCACAAGGTCCCGAGTTCAATCCCTGGTACCAAAAAAAAAAGTATGATTAATATGCCAACCATGGACACCTGTGTGGGGATCAGAGTGGGCTGGATTTCAGCCCCAATTCACCTCTTGGTAGGAAGCTGAGTGCTGGGTACAACTTTACAAACACCCAGAGTATCCATGCCCCTGATCCCCAGGGGCTGCAGCAGAGAGAGAAAGAGGTGCAGACTGCCAGGGGTACTGCAGGGGAGGCTGGGGGCCCAAAGATAGGCTCTCCAGAACCCCTAGAAAGTGCTCAAGGGGGAAACATCAACATTAGAAATCCATCACCCCGGACATCCAATGCAGGTCCTCACCACTGTTTCATCCCCTCCTCAAAGCCTGGAGGAGTCCTGCACGGTCTAGCAAGCCAGAGAAGGGCAAGAGGAAGGAGAAAGAGAAATGGAGAAGTCACCCATCTACCTCTGGTCCCAGCCCTTTCCACCGCAGGATCCTAGCCTGACCCAGACCCGGGGGAGAACTCATCATTCAGTCCACTCTCGGTATCAGTTCGGACCACCATTCTGGACTGGCCACGGTGATGTTGCAAAGGATGCTAACATAGGACCCTGCTCATTCATAAGACTGAACTGAAAAGACCTGAACCCCTGGAATAGGACAGGGGAGCGGAACCCCTCCAGGTTAAATTTAAAGGTCGAGGTTGTGTTTTGATGACATCACAAACTGTGCTGTTTCACGGCAGGTTACATTTGTAAGTCACTTAACTTGGAACTCAGCACCTGGAGAGGTCTCAACATCACACCAGCCATCATCCTGTTATGATCATAAATATTAAGAGATCTAAAGAAGAACATCCCCTCCGGTCCCAGAAGACCCTCGTGAGGCCAATCTCAGCTCCCCCTTTTTGCCTCTGTTAGCACTGAGAGGCCCAGCCGGCATCAGACCCCAGGTCCATTTGGCTGGGCTGCGGACACTTTGTGACATCCTTCAACAAGAGCCTGACTCAGGATGAGATCAGTGATGCCAGCGCTACTTAAAACTATTCTTCCATCCCATCGCAGGCCAGGAGATTATTTATGGAAAGGACTGGAGTCATTTTTGACTGGGGAGAAGTGGGACCTGGAAGTCTATTTTTTAAATGGAAACCTTGCAGATTACAGAGCAAGAGAATAGAGTTACTACAAAACCCACTCCCCTCACCCGTTGGGGAGTTGAAATACATCTTGGCCAACAAGACCACCCACACCCTTCCTCCTGAGCAAATACAGTAGCAAGGCCACGGAGATGGAACCCCATGCGTTTTCCTGGCCACATCAGGGTCAAACTGGCATGGTGATATCTCGCTGGGCTAATGCTCCTTGGTGCCTCTGTCCTGCCCTAGGTGAGTCATGCTCCATATTTTAAAGCACGCTTCTTTTTGAACTGCTCCTAAAAAGATAGCCAGAGGCTGCCCTCTGCAAATGGCAAGGGGTCTTCAGGAAAGTGGCCAGTGAGTAAGAAAGCCCTTTCCCACCCTGCTCAACCCTCTGATGGACATCTGTTGGTGACCTATTGCATGACAGCATGGTCTCTGCTCTCCCTGTAAGGTCAAGGGCCAAGTCCTTGGCCCATGTTGGAACCAAGAGCCCAGCAGCACTGTGAGGGCCACTGAGGGTCCTTTGGCCTGTGACAGATGGAAGAAGGTCAGACACGGCTCGCCTGGCCCCATCCTGGGTCTGGTGGCTTCCGACCTGCTCCATTGTCGTGGGAACCCACCTCAGGCCTTCCAGGTGAGAATTCAGGTTCTGCGATCCCAGACCTGGTGTTCAGCCATACCTCTGTAACCGACTGTGGTCTGGGTGAGCCATCTGCCTTCTTTGTCCTGCCATTGATATTTCCAACCCGTGGACATAGTAGCAGGCTCTTGTTGCCAGTGGATGGGAGATGATGTGTAGAGTGTGCTTGTCCAGTCTTTCCTGTGGACCCGTTGCAGTGTGAGCAGCCCTGTGTCATGCGCTTTACACGTCTGTTAACTCATTTAATCCTCCCAGCATCCTTCGGGGAGGCAATATCATTACCCCCACTCTGCAGACAAGAAAACAGATGTGGGCCTTCCAGAAGCCTGGCCACAGCCACAGTGAGACAGGTAGAGGTGGGATTCAAACCCCACAGTCTGCTCTGGAGCTGCTGACCACTCATTAGGTGGCCCAGGCCAGGCTTCGAGCTTTGACTCAGCAATGGTGAGGGCAGTGTTTCTTGTTTGCCGTTGTCGTTGGGAGAGGAAATGTGCCTTCGTGGTTAGGGCACTTCTGTTAATTCGTGACACGCGCTCTACCTGCGCAGGCTACCGTGGCTGCCTTATCGTCGTCATGTACAGTATGGGTGGAAATGTTCCTCTTCAGGCACTCACCTCCCCACACACCCTGTCTGCCATTCTCAGAGGAAGGTGAGGGAATTGTCACCCCTCCCCGTGGCCCGCCAGCACATCCAGGAAAGTCACGTTCACGCTGCTGGCTCAGCTCCCTTTCTCCTGACAAATGTAGTCCCAGCTCTGCTCTGGATCCTCCCTGCCCCACACCTCTCCCTGTGCAGGCTCAGAGATGTGCAAAAGCTGCTTTGACCTTCTCCTTGCCTGGTCCAGGGCTGTCAGTGTCCAAGGCCAAGGTTCCCAGGAAGGAGGGAGCCGCCTTCCCTCCAGAGGTGGAAAGCACACCATGGCCCTCCAGGTGGCCCCACTTAGGAAGCATCCCACATGTCCCAGAATGAAGACGCCAGGCAGCACAAGACACACTGGGCTGGTTACAGCATCTCGGGAATGACAGTCGTGTGCTGTGGTTTGGCTGTGTCCCCCAAAGTTCATGTGTGGGAAACTCAACCCCAAAGTCGACGGTATTGGAAGGGGGCTTGGGATGTGATCAGGACTAGGTGGGGTCATGAAGGCAGCCATGGCTTTGTCAGTGGAGGAGGAGGGAGCCAAGCTGTCACGCTGGTTCTGTCTCACCCGTTATGACCCAGCACAAGGCCCTCCTGGGCTTCCCAGCCTCCAGCACTGTGATCCAAATAAACTTTTATTCTTTATAAGTTGCCAGCTCTCGGGTATCTTCTTATCATAAGAGAAAATGGGCCGGGATATCATGCAGTGTTAAACATACCCTCCGCCTCTAGGAGCCCGGAAACGCTGACTTACAAGGAAGTAGTGTCTGTCTCAGTGGAGTATAGATCCTTCAGAGGCTCCCTCTCGTCCTCAAGCCAAGTCCATGGAATGGAGCCATGGAATGGCAGCAGCGTCACCACGAGCAGCCTTTGCCCGAGACTCCAGCCACCAGCATCCCCGACCCTACCTCCCGTCTGCCGTTGCTATCCCAGTGGACCTGGGTGGATGCTGCCTCTGCAGGGTGCCCTGCTAGATCCTATCCTCCCACCCCACCCAGTGGCAGCTGCAGGACACAGTCCCCTCTGTTGTGATGACACAGGAAGAGATTGGGCCCAGAGGCCCAGGCACAGGTGTCCCTGGCGACACCTCCACGGTGCAGCAGTAGCTCCCCAGCCCACCCCAGAAGGCTGAGCTTCCTGACTCACACAATGCCAGCATGCACTTTCGCCAGGCCCAGGGCCCCAGCACTCCAGAGCCTGGGTGGCTTCCCCGGTCTTTTCTGCCCACCTGGCTTTGCTCTTTCCGAGACAGCAACCAAACTCTGCCAGAAAACAAAAGAAACAACACACACAGTGGGGGTCACACTTCTATCCACAGGGGCATTGGTTCTAGGGTCCCCACGGACCCCAAAATCTCCTGATAGGTAGGACAGAGGTAGTCAGTGATAGAGATAGACAGATAGACAGACAGACAGACAGACAGATAGAGAGAGAGGTTTTTGTTTTTGTTTTGTTGTTGTTTGTTTGTTTGTTGCGGTACTGGGAATTGAATCCAGAGTCTGCACTGAGCTACATCCCCAGCCCTTGTTATTGTTTATTTGGAGGCAGGGTCTCGCTAAGTTGCTAAGTTACCCAGGCTGGGCTTGAACTTATGATCCCCTGCCTCAGACTCTGCATGTTGGGATGACAGGCCTGCCCCACCATGCCCAGGTCCTCCATACACTGTGAGTCATCTGGAGATGACTTGTAACACCCAATGCCATGCAAATGCTGTGCCTGTAGTTGTTTTTTGTTTGTTTGTTTTTTGGTATGGGGGCTCGAACTTGGGACTTTGCACTTGTAAGGCAGATGGCGGAACCACTGAGCTAAATCCCCAGCCCATGTAGTTGTTATACTGTAGTATTCAGGGAACGCTGACAAGAAAGATGTCCGCACATGGTCAGGACAGATGTAATTTTGTCTGAGTATTCTGATTCACGGTAGGTTGATTCTGATCCATGTTGGTTGATGTGCAACCCACTAAAACAGAATGCTGACTCCGCCATTCCCTCTGCAGTTTATAAAACTTTAATTGAGATATAATCCATATACCATCAAGTTTTACAGTGCACAGTTGAGTGGTTTTTAGCATATTCACAAAGCCATGCAACCATCGGCCTTATGTAATTGCAGATATTTCCTTACGCCGAAAGGAACCCCCATCCCAGGAGCTCTCCTTCCCCGCTGCCCACTCCCTCTGGCCTTGGCAGCCCCAAATCTCTTTGTTTTCCTTCTCCCATACTTGGCTTTTTAGCTAGAGGTCCCCAAACCGAGCAGCAGGCCTTGGCCTTGACCATGTCCATCCTTCAGACGGCAGAGACAGGACTGTGCTGCCGGGGAACTGGTAGCGTTTTGTGAATAGACGTCAGCTCTAGGTTCAGAAAGGAGGAGAACAGTTCCTGTTGTGTGGGGGCCTTGCCATCGCGGCACCGTGGGATTCCTGCCCGTGGCAGCCCAGTTGTGGCCATGCGGAGGACAGAAGAGCTCTGAGGACGCCCTCGGGCTCTCCACAGCGCCCCACAGCCTGGGGTGTCAGCCGACCCTGGCACCCCTAAGTGACTGGCCAGCCTGAGCCAGAGTGGCCCGCAGGTCACTGCCCCATGGGGCCCTCACCAGTGCATGGGACATGCCCCGTCGCCGGGCTGGTGACCTCCCAGCTCGGTCCCTCCCGCAGGCCTGGCTCCTGGGATCTGCCGGCAGGGAGCCTTCTGCAGTCACAGCTGCTCGGCCCAGGGGCCCAGGCTCCCGTGTGACCCATCTTCTTCTCCTGCAGGAGAGCACCTGGCCGTACCTGTTTGGGGTGATCGTGGTGCCCGCCTTCGTCCAGCTGGTGAGCCTGCCCTTTCTCCCCGAGAGCCCACACTACCTGCTCTTTGAGAAGCAAAATGAAGCGGGAGCCGTGAAAGGTAGGGGCCTCCTTATGTGACACGGCTGCAGCCTGGGTGGGTCAGGCCAGCCTGAGACCTGGGCATCACCCTGATTCTTCTCTGCGGGCAGCGCCAGGTGCCACAGGACAGCACGTCCTTTCACCTTCCCAACAGCTCCCCCTTGGGGAGCAGAGAGGGCTTGGGGGCACTGGGGCGCCTGGGAAAGCCAGCCAGGCAGTCCCCCTGGCCACCTCCCTGCTTGCTGCCATCCCCAAGATGATGGAACTCAGGTTTCCTCCTGGCCTAGGTGCATGGAGGCCGCCTCTCCTCCTCCTCTCCAGGCCGACCTCTCCTGTCTTAATGCTGACAGACAAGCAGTGCAAAAGAGGCAGGCACAGAATGAGGCTGGTGTCACAGGCACCAGACTGAGGGCTTCCGCCTAGCGACCCCTGGATGGTCCCAGCACCCTACCAGGGAGGCCGAAGTGCACTCATCTTCAGGAGAGGAAACTCAGGCTCCAGATGGACTGAGGTGGCCTCAGGGTCTTCCCTTCAGCCCCCCTGGTGGTGGAGAGCTGGGTCCAGTCAGAGCAGGGCTTCCGGGAATCAGAGGCCCTCAACAGAGCCCTGAAAAAGCAAACTCCTTTTGCCTAGAGATGTACAGTGTCAAATGAACCGTGCATTCCCCATCTCTCAGCTGACAGCCCTGTGGTTAACTACAGGCTCTGCCTCTCACCTTGAACAATTCTTTTAACCTTCCTGAGCCAAGGATCCCTGGTCTGTGAAAAGGAAATGACAGAAACCTCCTCACTGTGAGGAATAAACTAGATAGTGCTAGTCATCTGCTGTCATCTGGTATCATTTTTTCCTGAGGACTCTCTAGTTTTTGTTTTTGTTTTGTTTTTACCCATATCCCATCCTCTAATCTAAATTTCACTAATGCTCATAGCCAGGAAAAAACATGAAGAATTATATATAACTCATGCAGCATCTTTTAAAACTCATCCTACCTAGGTGTTTTCTAAATCAGCAAATGGCATAACAAAACCTCAATCATTGCCTATATTTGTGTTTATCTGGCAGATCTATTTTCTCATGGACATTTCCTTAAAGTGAAGTCAGAGAACAATGGCATCACTTTCATCTTGTGGAGGTAGAAGCTAAGGCTTCCGGGGGATGGGATATCGTTTGCCCATGGCCATGGCTTTTTATAGAGGTTTATAGAGGCCTCTGAAGATCTATCTGGTGGCCACTGTGGGCTTTTCTTCAGTACGTGGCGGCACACACAGAATTGCACCTGCTGCTTGGAGGTGGGGTTAGGAGGGAGCCCGCTCCTCCCAGAGCCCTTGCCCTGAACTCACCCCCAGTGAGTCTCAGAATGGTTGGACCCCCCAAGGTGGTTTTCCTGCAACCCCGGCCATGCACAGCCGGACACCAGGAAGGGGAAGATGCCTGTGGCTTTGTGACTTCCGTGTGACCAGAGAGGGGAACCATGCCAAAGCCAGGCTTCTGCTGCCGAGCAGAGCTGGACACTTGAAAGAGAAAGAGAAAGAGCCCAGGAGATCTGATTCTGGAGAGCAGCTGGGCTTGTTGGAAGACAGCAAAGCCTCCCACAGAAATGCCATTCCTCTTGGCCAGGGAGAACGCCTCTCAGCCCGCTCAGGAGGAGCTCCTGGGAAATGCTTCAGTTAAGTGCTGTTGGCATGGGCAGTGCACGTAAATGCCCGAGAGTGCAGAAGGTTTTGATGTTTTATTTCACAGCAGAATAGAAAGTGAGGGAGAAGTACAACTGAAATGCATGTTCAATATCGTACATGAACTTTATTCAAAGAGCAAAGATATTGTCCTCAGGTTGAAATAGAATATTGAGATTTGCATTACTACTAATAAAACTATTAATTTCACTCTAGACATTCAGCAAACCATGGATATTTACCATGAAGGGCATTCTGCCAGGTGACGGCGAAAAAGAGGGACCTGAGACAATGTTCCAGGTCTCCAGGAGGGAGCAGAGGGGGCTGCTGGGATGAGTACGAGCACTTCTTAAGGCTCATCTGTACCAAGAACTACTTCATTCCAAGTACTTTACCTCTATTAGCTCGTTCAATCCTCACAACAACCAAAAAAGTAGAAGAGAAAGAAGAGCTCATTTTAATTCCTGTTTTAAGGCCATAGGAAGGAAGGGAGGAAGGAAAGAGGGAGGGAGGAGAAAGGAAAAGAGACAGGGGCAGGGGCAAAAAAAGAAAGGAAGGAAGAAGGAAGGAAGGAAGTTAGGAAGGAAGGAGAAAGAAAGGAAAAGAAAAGAGAAAAGGAAGGAACAGAACTGATAATGTAGTTACTTATGCAAGGACGTAAAAGTAGTAAGTGGCAGCACTGGGGCTTCAACCTTGCAACCTTCATGCACTATGTTACCTAATACCATGCTTGGCCCTGTGGAGGTCATTCCTTCTCTAGTCATTGGAAATGTTGGGGAAAGGGGGACTTTGTAAGAGTCAGCTATTGCTATAATGCTGCATAACAAAGAGCCCCAAAACTAATTGGCTTAATTAATGCATTTGCTATGGTTCACAATTCTACAGGCCAGCTGTGTGGTTGTTAATTAATCTTGATAGGGCTTAGCCTTGAAATTCTTCTTGGGGTGAGCTGCAGTCCACTCACCCACCCAGTAGTCACTGGCTGAGCTAGTTTGGCCTCTGCTCTGTTCCATCTGGCTCATCCTGCAGCAAGCTAGCTCAGTACCTCCTCATGGTGGTCCCCCAGCTCTAAGAGAGGAAGAGGAAGACACAAGTAGATTTTTAAACTTCAACCCTAAAATTCTCTTGGCTACATGAAATCCCATGGCCAAGCTCAGAGTCAGAGTGGAAGGGGCTATGCAGTGAAAGGGCAAAAGACTGCAATGAAGAGGGACTGAGTTGGTGCCATCAATGCAATTGGTCCCAAGGGCATTTCACTCATCCCCACCCCTACTTCATAGAGGATAAGGATTAGGTCCAGGCCCCTGGGTGTATTTATTTATGCCACTCTGGCCTAAGAGACATTCTCAGTGCCTAAAAGCTGAGGAAGACTCAAAACTTCTGCCATGTGAAAGGGGACTTACTTGAATAGAAGTGAAATACTGCCATAGGAATTGCGACAGAGCAGTGCTTCTGAAATCAGGGTCGCGGAAGTTGCTCTGACCAAGACCCTTTGGGCTTCATGGCCCAAAGTGGCTGCCATCATTCTGCACTCCAGCTAAAAGGCGGAGGATGAGGAGAGGGGATTAAGATCTCTTCTGGGGCATTCCTTACACTGCTACTCATGTTGCTTTGGTGAGAACACAGCCCCACAGCCTCTGCAACTGCCAAGAAGGCTGGGAAATGGCATTCTTCCATGCACTGCTGCCACAAAGTCACGGCCTGTTCTAAGGGGAGGAAGAGCAGTGCAGTGTGGCCGAGGGTAGACTCTTCCACAGTAGGGGAGGGCACATGAGAAGGCTCTGCTCACTGAGACTGGGATTCTGGGTGCTCTGGGGGTACTGTTCAAGCATCCATGGGAGTATTCAGAGGTGAGGCTGGCTGGGGACACCAGGGCTTCTCCTTGTGACTTTGGTGATGAATCTCTAGCATCACAGAGCTCAGCAACAGCTGTGGGTTAGTGGGAGCTGCCTTCCTTCTCATGCCTGGGCACCCACAGTCCCTGGAGGGAGACCCAGTCTCCCAGTGGTGGCTTTGTTTGCCTTTTAAGGTGTGAGAATGAAGGAAGGACTGACATCTGCGAGTCTCCGAATCCAGCCCGGACCAGATGCTCCCTGGGGCTCCTGGCTGGAGAGGCAGCTGGTGAGACGGGGCTGGGGCACACAGCAAAGGGCCAGCTGTGAGAGAGACGGGCCCCTTCCCAGCCTGCTTCCAACAACCTAAACAGGGCAGGACTGCACAATTCGGAGGCCTCCCTACACAAGGCCCTGCCTCACAGCACAGGTGTGCCTGGAAATTGCTCACCTCTGTCCTTATTCCAAAGAGCAAGTGGCTGAGGGTTAACGACTAGACTCGCTTTAGATTCAGAGCATTGCTGAGGATGCCCCAAAGCCGAGCCTGTGGGTGGTACATCCTTGTGCATCAGTTTCCTGGGGCCTCTCGGGAGTCCATAGCCTTCATCAAGACTTCACTGAGGTCTGGCACTTCTGGACTCTGAGGCTCCTCTGCTTTGTGGGTACCAGCTCGCTTGCATGCTGCCTTTTCTCCTAGTATCCTAAAGGAGACGGTCAGCACTTCGGACAGCGATCGTGCATCCCAAGTCACGGAGGTGTCTGAGGGAGGCTGAGGGGGAGGGTGCCTCCTGAGTGCGTGTCCTGCTTCTCACCAGCTTCCCTTTTCCGTCCCCTCGTCTGTACTCACCAGGCCCCCACCTTCCCATCTGCTTCGGGAGCCCCAGTTGCTTTTCCTGCTAGTGTGCACAGAGCTGCCCACCCTTTCCCGAACCCTCTCTGAACACCCAGCCCTCCCCAGGCGTGTGTCACCATGCCATTCTCAGCCCAGATGGCACTTCCCCTAAGAGGCCTCCTCGTGTCAGCTGTTAAGTGGACACCCTTTTCTTGCCTTCCTTGTATCTGATAACGTTGCAGCTGCGGTTTATGCTCCAGCGATCTGGAAGGCAGATGAGCTGCTGCAGCCTCCCGTTCCCCACACCATCTGTGTGACCCCAGGTGAGCTGCCCATGGTCTCAGGCAGAGGCTCATTTCCACGTGGATGTGAGGATGCTCTGCAGTGTGCTCCATGCCATAGCAGCATCGGCTGTGGTGCCAGCATCAGTCCATTAACACACACTCTGGTTATCAAGGGCCTTGTCCTGAGCACAAAGGAAATGACCTCCTAAGCTGCTGTGAGCATCCCGAGCCCAGCTGGGACCTCAAGGTCATGCAAAGCGGTCCAGGGCTGGAGAAGAACCTTCTCCCTCATCCTGTCTGTCCCAGGATGAGCTCTGTCCCAAAGGTCCCTACACAGGATGGAATGATGGCATCTTGTAGCAAATGCTTGACCTTCCTTTTGGAGCTGCTTGTTCCTCCCTATCCTGGAAGACTCGGTGCAACATGAGTTTCCTGGAGCCTGGTTTACTGAGCTTGGTAATCTGATCCTCCATGAAATAAACTGTCTTGGTCCATTTCTTTGATGCAACTGAATACCTGAGGCTGGGTAATATATAAATAAAAAACCCTACTTCTCACAGTTCTAGAAGACAGGAGGTCTAAGAGCGTGGCACAGGCATCTCCTAATACCATCCCAGCAAAGGGATGTGCGGGGCGGGGTCCGCCCTTGGATTTGGAGCGGACACAAGTCTTCAGGCCACCATAGGGCAGTCTGGAAAATGGTTCCTTCGTAGAAGGAAGCAGTCAGATGGCCACCCCATCTTGCAGCTCCTAAGAGCCTGCCTGGCTAATGAGCGAGAACTCTCAGGTGTGCCTCACGGATATGCCTGGTGGATCCAGCACACATCCACCAATCCAGAAGTCAGTCTTTACAGGCTGGTCACTTAATGAGATGGCACTGAGCTCATTTGAATGTTTTATGAGCCCAGTGGAAATTTTTATGAGGCCCTGGGCCCCATCAGCTTTCTCCAGGCGAGTCTGTGGGGGAAATGCAGCTACTGCGACTGCTTAGCGAGACGAGTTTCAGAGCAGCGTTTGGTACCATCTGAGGCTCCTCACTGTTGATTTCTCAGGAGTCAGTCTTGGGCCCTTTCAGGTCCCAGGCATGGGAGAGCCCATGCAACCTGGGTGTCACACATCGGGTGGAGCCTGCTTCTATCTCCATGCCTCTCTGGATCCCCACCTGTGCCCTAAGGACTGGGTGAGATGCTTCTCGCGAGATGGCCCGGCTCCAGGCACTGAGCTCAGAACCAGTGCACGTTGAGTCAGGGGCTGGCGTGGGGCCCAGGGATGCTGGCAGCAGGTGCTCATGGTCTGTCCCAGCAGGCTCGTGCTGCAGGCTGGGGGTAAATACCACTGCCGCAGTGTCCTAATCCCCCTCCAAGGACACTTAGATTGCTAACTGAACTCCAAACCCCCACCGGAAGGCCAAGCTCTGCCACCAGCTGGCCAGATCACCCCTCTCTGAGTCCTCACCTGCTCACAGCCAGGAACAGGCCAGGTGGTGACCAAAGCCTTTCCAGCGCTAATCCAGGCCTCCGTCGGGAGGGACAGCGAGGATCCTCCCGCTGCCTGTTGTCCAGGGTAGCCTCTGCTCACGTGCCCTCGTGTCACTCCCCTCCCTGGCATCATCCCTGTGATTACCAGGAGAAGGGGCAGAGCACACTTGGGCTGTAGATTCAGGTGTCCCAGCACCGCACCTCTTGAAGGCCTGAATTTTGCTTTACAAACAAGTGGTTGGATTAGGAGATCTCAGTGAGTCTTCCGGCGTGAATGTGGCTTTGGCTGTTGAGTTCCTCTTATGTGCTGGTGTGAGGGGTGTGATAATGACCTGCACTTGCCCCAAAGGATGCCCATTTCCGAATTCCCAGACCCTGTGATTGTGATTGTGCTAGACGATGTGATGTGACAGAGCCACTAAGATCACTGAAGAAACTGGAGCTGCCAATCAACTGACTTGGTTTTAATTGTATTTTTATTCCTACATGTTCACCACACATACTGATTACACTCATTGTGGGGAGTGGGTACGTGCACATGACACATCTTAATTCTCTTTGGTCCCCTTCCCCTGTTTTTCTCCCCCTCCTTCCATCTCCTGGTCCCTTCCCATTTGGAAAAGATCTTCCTCCCTGTTTCCTATGATTTTTTATTTTGCTCTTTAATTTGTTTATTCTTTGGGTTTCTCATGTAAGAGAAACCATGCGATATTTCAGCTTGTGTCTGACTTCCAGTCAATTGCCTTTGGCTGGGTAGATTATCTGGACTATCAAGGTGGGCCCAGTGCAGTCACCAAGGTTATTGTAAATGGAAATGGAGGCAGAGAAGTAACAAAGCCGATGGCAGCCCAAAAGGATTGCCCCGATAATGCTGGCTCTGAAGATGCGGGAGTAGACCGTGGGCCAGGCAGTTCGGGCCGACCCCGGAGTTAGAAGGGGCAAGGGAATTGTTACGGCTGTGTCTAGAGGTCCCCCAAAGCCTCAGGCGGTCGTAGGGCTTTTTCAGAGGTGGCTGGATCTACAGTGTGTGCTGCAGGGATTAAAGGTGTGTGATTACTAAATCAGCCCGGTAGTCTAGATGAGCTAGAAGGGGCAGGAAGAAGCTGTTAACCATTTCCCTATGTTAAGGGCCTCTCTGAAATGGCTATGGGGGACCGAGAGACTGGAGGAGAAAGAGGGGTCTAGCAGGGTCATCCTGCTGCCACCAGCCCACCTCCCTTGCCCACCCTGCTGAACATACAGCTGTAGCTGCTGGCCAGATGCTGGGGCAGTTGTCTTTGTCAACAATGTGGTGGAGCAGGAGCTACCACCTGGGTAGAAGCAGGAGAGAGTCTTCCTTCCTCCACCTACAGCTTCACACCAGTGCCAGTCGTGGGTGGAATCCAACGGGGGTCAGCAGCAGAGGAATCAGGAAGGTCATAGTTTGCAGGCTTCTGGCCCCAGTGATACGGACGCGTGTAAAAGGCCACTCGCAAGGCTGGGTCCCAAGGGGCCCAACTCGACTGGGCAGAAAACAGTGGGATGCTCTTGGTACACTGCCTCTCAGAGCCTTTCCCTGGCTCTTTCTGCCTGGAAGGCCCCTCCCCAGGTGTCTGCATGGCCATGCGTCCCTCACTTCATTCGGGTCCCTGTTGAGACAGAGTCTTCCACAAATATCTCCTCCATCTGCAGCAGCTCAAATCATACCCCGCTTCTCACCATGCCCTTTCCTGATGTATCTTTTTTTTTGAACACCCACTGAGACCTGAAACAATGTGTTTCTACATCACAATGTTCAGTGCCTCTCTTCTCCACTGGAAGGAAGAGCTCCAGGAGAGCAAGGACCGATCCTGCTTTGCTTATCCCCCAGAGCCATGCCCGGCATGCAGTAGGTGCTTACTAAGCAACTGACTGAGAAAAGGAAAGCTGAGTATTCCTAACACACACGTGTGCATTCAGCTCACTGTGGCACACTGGCCTCAGCTCTGGGGCACGCGTGGGGCTGCTCACGGCCAGCAGAGGTGTCCATGCTGTGGGACACAGAGTGACTGCAGCCAGAGGAGGAGGCTGGGAGGGACACAGAATCGGGCAGCTTCATGAGGAGTCCTGCCCTTTGTGCCAGGGAGATGTTTCAGATCATTGCTTCAGAATTTCTGATGATTCTGTCTGGATAGTTTCTACCTGTGTACCTGAGAAGTCTTCCTCAGCGTAGGGACTTTCTAAATCAAAGCACAGGATGGATGAGTGGATAGATAGATGATAGATAGATAGATAGATAGATAGATAGATAGATAGATAGATAGTTGTCCTCACTGCATGTCTCCTTGCAGTGACTCCCAAGGTATAGGAAGGCTGTGGGGCAGGGATGTTTGAATGTGTGCTGAGAGGAAAGGAGCCAAGCTAAAAATAGGTACAAAGCTACATTGGGCCAGATTGGCTCTTTGAGGTTAGGATTCACCCAGGCCACACAAGAGACTTCTTTTTTCTGCTTTATGACAAGTATTAGAAACTTCTACCTTGTAGAAATCCAGGAAATATTGGAAGTAGCTCACAATGCAGGCATGTGTATGTGTGCACACTCTCGTGTGTGTGCACATGTGTGCAAGCTATAGATTCAACTCAAGGCCCAGGAAGAAAGGAAAATCCCCACCAACGTAAAGCAGCACCAAGAGGCAGCATAGGGAGGAGGTTAAGGGATTAGATGCTCTGAGCCAAGCCACATGGATTTGCATTCTGCTTTCTGCCATTCTCTGGCCCTGTGCAGCTCCTAGCTAGGTTCCCCTCTCCATGTTGCTGACCTCATTGGATTATTTTGAACATTAAATGATTTAATTCACACAAAGAATTTAGAACTGTGCCTAGAAACTGACTAGGTGACTGAAAATATTTCTATTATTTTTTTAGGAGGCGGCATCAACCTTCTCTCTGAGCTTCCTGGCAGCCAGGGCAAGAGAGGGAACTGGTTCCCACACAGACTCTCTCTTTGCGAGAAGCAGAACAGTGTCTCAGAGAGACAGGGCTGACTTGCACACAACTCTATAAAACATCATTACTGAGGTTAACACTGGTATAGAGGAGCTTGGAGTGCATCAGAGACTCAATCTTGGGCTAAAGTTAAAGAAACTGCAAATGATACCCTTCTATGATTCTTTCCCCTCGCAGCAACACCTTCAATCACAGCTTGGTATGCAGCTCAGAGAAGCCCATTGCCCGTCCTTGGAGTTCTGAGCATTCTTCAGAGCCACAGCCAGTGCCACGTATTTATTGAGTTTCTGTTGTGTGCCAGGCACTGTGCTAAGCCTCAGGGTAAAATTAGAAACAAAACCAAGACAGGTTCTGAGCCTGAAGCATTGGGAGGCAGCCCAGCAGAAATCAGGAGCCCTCACACTAAGCATGGCACCACCCCATGCCAAGACATGCAGAGCAAGGAGCCAGGGAGCCAAAGAGACTCCAGGAGAGAGCAGAGAGCACTTCCGGGAGAAGGTGGCAGCTGAGCATGATTGGAAGATGAGCTGGCATAAACTCCAGGGAAGGGAGAAGGGTGGGGACCTGTCCATAACTGGAGGGCTGATCCTAAACTGTGGACATACGTGGCTGGGGCAGACACTGACCAGGGAGAGTGTTTGTGGTTGTTGTTATTTGTTTGTGTTCTGGTTTGGGTTTAGAGTGTCCCCCATAGGCATCATGTGTCCAGAGTTGGGGCTTTTAAAAGGGGATTGGGTCATAGGGGTGTTGTACTCATCAGCAGACTCATCCACAGAGGAGTTCAGAGCCGAGTGTGCTGTTGGAGATGGGGTCTGGTGGGAAGAAGTGGTCACCGGGCTGTGGGTTCATCGCCCTTCCAGCTCCTCCCTTCCCTCTCTGCTTCCTGTCCACCATATTGTGAGCAGCTCTCCTTCCACCACGCAAGGACTGAGACCTGTGAAACTGTGAGCCGAAATAAGCACATCCTCCTGTAAGTGGTGAGTGCAGGTTATTGTGTCCAGTGATGAGAAAGTGACGAAGACAGTTTGTTTTCAGCCCACTGTTGCTGCCTCCCCAGCCAGCATTCAGCAGGGATGATCCCTGGGCTTATCACCTAATGCACACCGTGGTGACTGATCCCTGCGAGTACCCCCAAGCGCAGAGTGTCCTTCCCTGAGCTGGGCCAGTCTTGTTCCTGTTGCTCTTCACTCTAAACCATTCCAGAAAAAAACTGAGCTTCGAGCTGTCACGTGACCACCCAGGTCTCACCAGGGCGCTGGGTGGAGCTGCAGCTGAACCCCAGCTCACTGTCCCACCCCTGTGAGCTCAGGGCCACCTTGCTACTTTGCCTATGTAAAAGCCACCTCTACGGAGATAGCCATGTGGCTAATGGGGACAGTATTCATGCAGTTCCTGATTTCATGCATGCGAATCAGTCACTGCAAAGACAGCTCACCTGCAGACCTGTGCAGAGCTTGGCAAAGGAAACTTTCAGTTTGTCTTATAGCAGGACCTGAACTCTTGCACAACAGACATACAGTGCAGGAGACCGGCCATGACCGCATCCTGTCAGTGTCACCCCTGGAGCCACACTTGCACCAAGACACTTAGCACAGACACCGAGACCCTTAGCACAGAGCACAAGCAGAAACGCCAGCTCTCCTGGGGCCGGGATCTCTCTGTGCCTCAATTTCCTCATCTGTCAAATGGCAATTAGGGTGTTGACCTGGCAGGGGTCTGATGAGGTTCCTGCAGTCCCCGCATCTGGCACCACCCACCTCAGAGGCAGTGGGTTGTCTCCTGCCCCTCAGCAGCTATCTCCTCGGGGCAGAAGCTCTGCCTGGCTCTTCCCTTAGCACTGTCTCGGCCCACAGCAAGCCCTCAAAGATGCAAGGTAATGGAAACAAACTGAATTTATTCTGCCAGTCTCTCTATGCCATGGCTCCTTAGCATCCTTCTTTTGAGGTGCTTGGAAAGAGAGATCAGAGAGCTATGGGTTGGAGCATCTCCCGATCATGTCTACCTGGTGATCTGTGGCTGTTTCCCAACATCCCAGAGCACGGTGGACTGGCACAAAACTCCACGAGATGCATGGTGCAGAACCTGGCCAGTAGTAGGTGCCCAGTAAGTGTCAGGCTCTGCCTGCGTGGTCTCCTGGTCCCCTTTGGATAAAGGCGAGTCTGTCCCTGGGACGGGGGCTCCCTCTCTCAGTCCAGAGCTGACTAGGCCTCCCAGAGGTTCCAGCTGGGAGATGTAAATTTCCATTCCTTTTTCAAGTTCAATGAGTCAGAGATTAGCATAGAGCCAGGAATATGAATGAGGTGTGAGCCATGGGCAGCTTCTTGCTTTCAAGTTGAAGAGCAGGTATGGGACGTGTACTAGGCTGAGCCTGGGGTAAACCTACAGACTCCGGGAGCGTGGGGAGTGAGTTCTGGGAGGGTGACTTTCCGTGTATGAATGTCTTTTGAAATGAGCTCATGGACCGCAAGTTCTCAAGGCCATCTCCTCCATCCACAAGGGCAGCTGCTTGAAATCGATCTCTGTTCCATCCTCATGGACACTGCTGCCTCCCCTTCTCCCACTCCTCCATGGCGTCTGCACACTTCTGGGAGGCCAGTTTGCCTCAGAGACCCATGTCCACCTATCTTCCTGCTCGGTGCTTGGGTGCTCCTCAAGCTCCTCCTTATACACTGCCAAGGATGGGGAACTCACTACTCAGAAACTCAGTCCATCCTCGAACACAAGTTAAGCAGCTCTTCCTGGGCCAAGCAGATCCACAGTGCATCACAGCTCCTGCTGGGGGCAGCCAGGGACAGCAGAGGCCCCTCAGCCCTGAGGATCTGCTTCGCATTAAGCGTCAGCAAAGGTGAATAGGGCTCAGCATGTCTCAGCGCCTGCTGTGCCAAGCCCTGCATAAGACCAGCCTCTGGCAAGAAATGTCCCAAGCCTTGCAGTAGCTGCCTGAGCTGATGGGACCAGGGGAGGACAGAGGCTGCGGCTGCCATTCCCTGACCATGCTACATGCAGTGTCCGGTCCTCCACAAGTGGCCTCGCTCTCCAGACGCAGATTCCAGGCCTCCGCCTAAAAATCGGAGGGCAGGAAATGCAGTTCCTGCAGGCCAGGGTGAAAAAGTGGCCAAGAGCAAATGCCCCCAGTCCCCCTGTGCTTTGTAGGTGTAAAGCGGCCCGTGCTGACATCACCCCGCAGACCTGTGCCTCACTCCAGGGGACTGGCGAAGGGTGGGCGAGGGAAATTCAGGGCTGCTGCTGCTGGTGGTGTCTTTCGGAAACACAGGATAGGAGATGAGAGTGAGCAGAGGACGGGGAAGGAAGGAGAAAGGGGAGGGAGGGAAGGAAAGAGGGACAGCACGGAAGGTCTGCTAAGCCCTGCCAAGGACTGCACATGTGCCCCCACCCCCATTCACATCCTGCGGCCCTGACCCCAGCGGGAGGGCATCGACGTGATTAGGCTTAATGAGGTCACGGGACAGGGCCTTAGGGTGGGGTTTGTGTCCATCAGAAGAGGAAGAGCCCAGAGCACGCGCTTTCAGTCCCTGCTGCTCAGACACAGTGAGCAGGCTACCACCTGCCAGCCAGGCATCTGGCTCTGCCAGCACCTGTGTCCCGGACCTCCGCCTCCAGGCAGAAATAAACACCATGGTCTAAGCCCAGTCTGGGACAGGTTCCCTGGCTCATAACTGGGCACTGGGAGGGAGACTTCGGGGCACACACTTCTGAGCTTATCCACAAACAGTGGGGTGACAGTCACAGCCTCCTCTGCTGTCCCCGCACACCCTCCCATGGCCCAGCCACAGGGGACAGTCAGTGCAAATGGGGACGGGAGCTGACATTCCCCACACCACTCCACAGCCTGGAACGCTCTCTGCACCCAGATGTCACCCCACCCGGCTGCAGTGTTAATGCCCCTGGGACGGAGGCTGGCAGAATGTCACCCCAGCCTCCATTGTGGCATCATTTGGGTGATGCTCCTCCAGGCACTGCTCAGAAGCCCAGCAGAATGGTCATCCTCCACCCCAGAGATGCCAGGAAGAGACTCACACTGCCTCAGCCTCCCTTCCGCAGACCTCTCCACAGGCTCCACCCACAGGACCCTTCTTCTGACTGAGGGTCCAGTCCTTCCATCTTCCCACCTGCAGAAGGGGTATGCTCACCTGGAGGGGCTGGCTGGAGGGCAACAAAAAAGGAAGGCATTGAAGCCAGGTGTGGTGGCCCACACCTGTAATCCCAGCACTGGGGAGGCTGACGTAGGGGCATCCCTGGGAGTTTGAGGCCAGCCTGGGCTACATAGTGAGTTCAAGACCAGCCTGAACTATATACCCTGTCTCAAAAAACACTCCCCCCAAAAAAGCCATTGACACCTGCAGAACTGGTCAAGGGTCAGACGGTGACAGCCCGGAAATGAGCATTGTGGACAGGATACAGCAGGGCTGGCAGAACTGAGCATGCTTGGCTTTGGGCCTGCAGCCCCAGCCATGAAAGGAAATGTTTGAGGCCAGAGCTGAATGCAGCTGGTAAATTTTCATCTTCCCCAGTGTCGGTCACTTGTTCTGAAAAAATCATCAGAAGTTGTTGCCTTTTTATATTTTAACCACAGTTTAGCAGAATCCACTGAAATGCTTCATTTGTGCAGGAATATTTTAAAAACTGTTTAGGAGGTTTTTATTTTAAAGGGCAGATATGAGAGCCTTTTGTCCATGACCTCTGTGCACAATTTTGCTACCAAATTCCATGATGATGGAAAGATTTCCACATACTGCTTCATGGCATGATTTCTTTTGAAAAGCTGCTACTTTGCCACTCCTGTTAAAATGTCATCTTGACCTCGAGGCCATCAGTTAATCGTGCCTTACATTTGAAGATCTCTGCCAGGCAGCGCACTGTCAGTGCCAACGTTGAGGCCGGCAACAGGCCTGTACCCTGGGCAGGGCAGCGTTTCTGTGACCGTCCTAGCTTTGTACTGGACAGCTTAACCTGTGGTTTCTCTGGGGGGATCTTCATAAACCACCGGTGCATGTGTCAGGGAATTCCATTCAAGCCACACACTTGGGTTCTCAAATTCTCCAACCAGTAAATTGCCAAAAAAACTCAATGCATCATTCTGCCTCCAACCAAAGAGAGATTAAGGACACCTTCTTGCATCCTCTTCAAGGTGGGCTCCCCTCTACGCCCACCCAGACCCTGCAAATGCTCCAGGTTCAGTTGATAGTCAAATATTATAAAGCTATAACTAGGCCCGCAGAATCTTCTTCTTTACCCTACTATGGATCCCTCAGCTATGGGTAATAAAAATACAGCAAACCTGAATTAAAAGCCAAGTGATCTCCCGCCCCAAACCCAAAGAGCAGTAGAAAATAAATGCCTGGTAAAGCCTCTTCTTTTTTTAAAAAATATATATATTTATTAGCATATTTTAGGTATAAAATACATTTACATTTATCATTGGGTGTTTGTACCAGAACATGATGCATCTTAGTTTTTATTTTTTCTCCCATTACCTGTGCACCCTTCACTCCCTCCACCCTTCCCTATTTACACAGAGTTTGATTCCATTTTTTTTTTCTCATAATTTTTTTCTTTCCCTTCTTCCCTTTCCCCTTTCCCTTCCACCATCCTCAAACCCTTGGACCTTTTCTTATTTCAAATTATCAGTTATTCATTTTAATCATTTTCATCCTTATTTACACTTTCAATTTCTCACACTACAGAAACTATTCAGTATTTACACATGTGTGTCCTATTTATTTCACTTGAGAGTATGGCCTCAATATGCATCCATTTATCTATAAATGTCTCTAGTTTCTCATTCTTTATGGCTGAGTAGTACTCCATTTTATTTAAAAAAAAAAACACATCTTCTTTATCCAGTTTCCAGTTGATGGGCACTTGGGCTGTTTCCAAGCTTTAGCTATCACAAACTGTGCCACTATAAACATAGGTGCACATATATCGCTGTGGTATGATTCTTTTAATTCTTTGGGGAAGATTCCCAGCAGTGGAACAGCGGGGTCAAATGGCACTTCCAGCCCTAGTTCTTTGAGGTATCTCCATACTGATTTCCACAGTGGTTGCACCAGTCTACACTCCCACCAACAATGGAGAAGGGTTCCTTTCTCTCCACACCCCCGCCAGCATTTGTTATTGCTTGATTTCTTGATAGCAGCCATTCTTTGTCGGGTGAGGTGGAATCTCAGTGTTGTTTTCATCTGCATCTCTCAAATGACCAGTGATGTTGAACATTTTTTCATATGTTTATTTGCTGTTTTTACTTCTTTGTCTGAGAAATGTCTGTTCATTTCAGATGCCCATTTTTGAATTGGGTCTTTGAATTTGGGAGGTCTGATTTTTTTCAGTTCTTTATATATTCTTGATAGTAGACCTTTGTCTGAGGTACAGCTGCTAAATATTTCTTCCCACATTGTAGGTTGTCTGTGAGCTCTGTGGGTGGTTTCTCTTGCAGTGCAGAAGTTTTTTAATAAGATGAGATCCCACTTGTTGATTCTTTGTGCAAGTTCCCGTGCTACTGAGGTTCTGTTCATGAAGTCTTTTCCTACGCCAATGTCATCAAGAGTTCTACCTAACTTATCTTCCAGCAAGTTTAGTGTTTCTGTCTTAATATTTAGATCTTTAATCCACCTTGATCTTAGTTAAGTGCGTGGTGATAGGCATGGGTCTAGTTTTAATTTCTGACAGGTTGAAATCCAGTTTTACCAACACCATTTATTAAAGAGGCTATCTTTCCTCCAGGAGGGTGTTTGGCTTCTTTGTCAAAGATGAGTGGCTGAGCATGTCTGGAGTTGTTTCTGCATCTTCTAATCTATTGCACTGATCTTCGAGTCTGTTTCTTTGCCAGTACCATGCTGTTTTCATCACAGTAGTAAAGCCTCCTCTTTCTACAGGCACTGAGCTCCCACCACACAAGACGCTGAGCTCAGTGCACATGTCAGTACTCCATGTGTCAGCATGTGCTCCACATGACGGCCCCTCGGTGGCCTTGCCACCAGGCCTCCAGATCATCTGCACTTTGCTCCCACAGGAGCTTACGGAATGCTCCTGGGGATGATAAAGTGTGAACTAGATGTGGCCATGACCAGGTACAAATTGGTGGCTCAGTGCAACATCAGTTGGTTCTGTCACCATCCTGCAGACTAGAAGTGTGGAATCTCGATGCTGCCCAGGCCACGGTGGGGCCTCCTCCAGATTGTGGGTCCAGCAGTCTCCTGTGTCTTGGCCACTTCCTTGTCACTGGGACATAATATCCAACACCCACAACTTAAAGGATGAAGATCTATTTTGGCTTCAGATTGTAAAGGTTTAGTCCGTGGTCAGCTGGCTCCAAGGCAGGACGACGTGGCAGAGGGGCCTGGTGGGGGAGAGCTGCTCACAGGATGGTGGCCAGGAAGCAGAGTGGAAAGGGAGGAGCTGAAGACGGAAAGAAACCTTTCCAAGCCATGGCCCCAGTGACTGCCTCTTCCAACCAGACACTGCCTCCTAACAGCAAGTCAGCCACAGCACCCCATGAGCCATCATCTTCCCAAAGCCTTGCCTATGAGCCAGTGAGGGTTCTGAGAGATGTGCTTCATGTAAACCATCAGTCTGGGCCTCCGCTGATTCATAGCAGCAGCACTCTGACCTCCACCTCATTATCACAAGACTGTGTCCTCTGTGTCTCTATTGTCTCCCCTTTCTATAGGGACCAGAGTCACATGGGACAAGGGTCCATGGTCCTCCAGCATGGACTCATCTTAACTCCATCTTCACCACCTTGGAAGACTTGTTTCCAAAGGCCACATCCACGGGTACAACGGTTCAACACACGCTTGTGGGGACATAGTTCAGCTCCTAATAGAAGGTTCTGGCACTTTCCAGCCATTGTCCAGCCAAAAAGAAGAGGAAAGGAGGAGAGAAGAATGGAGGGAAGGGAAGTAGGTGGCAAGAACCTACTGTCAGTGTTGATGTATTTACAGTGCTCATTAATCATCCAGAGCCAGGTAGTATTCTAATGACACCATAGGTAATGACATTTAATACCAGTGACAACCCCACTATGACTATGTCCATTTTACAGAGCTGGAAACTGAGACACAGGAACATTAAGTAACTCATCTAGCGTCATACTGAGTGGAAAGTAGCGAAACCAGGATTTAAACCCAGGCAGTGTAGCCCTGAGTCGACCTCTTTGTCAGCACATCACACAATCAGGTCACAGATGTGAGTAGGCCTTGGAGGTGTTATTTCACTCAGTTGTCACGGGGGCCCAGCAAACCCAAGGAAGGGCGTGCGTGAGGCTGCAGCGACTTGCCAAGGCCCCACGGTAGCAGGCAGTAGTCAGGAACCCGAATCATCATGTCCATGGCCTGTCCCTCCCTCCTGGTCTTCCGCCTCTGCACATTTTGCCTGCAGGACTCAGAACTTTGCTGGGCGTTTGAGAGCCTGAGTCTGACCATGCTCAACTTCTGGTTCTCTTTCTGAGTCTGCCAGAAAATAGATCTGGAAAACTTCTGGGCTGAAAGTTGGACCCAGTCAACTCTCCCCGCATCTTTATTTCCTGCAGTGGGAATGTAACCTGGGCTGGCAGAAGGCAGGGAGCAGCAATCCATGAGTGAAGGGCAGGAACTCCAGGGAAGTGTTGGGGACCGAGTTGTGTTCCCCCAAGTTCAGGCAGAAACCCTAAGCCCTGGTATGACCTGGAGATGGGCCTGTAAGACAATAATGAGGTCAAGTAAGCTCACAAGGACAGGGCCTGGTCCATAGTCCTGGTGTTTTGTAGGAAGACAAGAGACACCAGCGCTCTCTGGGCCCAGGGAGTGTTGTATCCAGTGGAGGATTTTCCGAGGGGTGCTAGAGGTCCCCCATAATAACCCACCATCCCTCTCCAGGTTCCTGCCCTCACTCCAATGAAGAATGAAGAGGTGGGGCTCTTAGCGGGCAATGGGGAAGTCAAGACTGATACGATGCGAACTGAAAGTTTCTGTAAAGTGTGGCGAATGCAGAGGAAACAGAAGAGCTGTCATAGCAGCAGAGTGGGCTGCGCGGTAGGGGCCTCGAGTGAGTGCCCACCGGGTTGGGAGTATTCATACTGACAGGGTGAGCTGCTTTTCTAAGACTAACTGTTTTACTGATTGATGTCCCAGCCAGTCAGGGTCTTAGCCTTTGTTTCTGGGAAGGGGGGAGGTCAGTTGGGGATTTCTCAAGCACTCGGTGGGGTACACTCCTCGAGCACATGGGACCTGATAAGCATGCGGTGATTTTAGTGTCAGCCCTCTGAGCCCTGCCCTGTGCTCTTTGTGTGTGTCCCTCTACCTGCCCCTACTGCCCATCTGTAAGCTAGGAAGTGGTCCCACCAGAAACTGAACTCAGCTGGCGCCCTGGTCTTAGGCTTGCAGTGTCTGGAAGAGAGGGAGAGGAAATGCCCATCATTCAGCCTGCCTGTGTAGGCAGGATCGTGCAGCCCTTTTCCTCGGTCCAGACCCCAGAGCCACCCCACTCCCTTGAAGGTCCTGGCCCAACTGGCATGATGGTGAGCCACACATCTTCAGTCCTGTGCTCCAGGGAGGTCTGGGCTTCCTTGGACCTTTTGGGATGCCCACGCCCCCCACCTGACATCTCTCCAGCCGTCACTGGTCGAGTACTGCCATGTCCCAGAGCTGAGGGCACAGGGCAGAGGGAGGCTGATCCACCCTGCCATGGTGTCGCAGCTGGAATGCCACGTGGTCAGCCTCCACCAGCAGCCTGGTTCAGCTGTGTGCGTAATCCCTGACCAGAGTTTCCCACCCTGCCCCTTCCAGACCCTCACCCCTCGACCTCAGGCAGCACTGCACAGAGGCACCCCCAAATCATCTGCCCATCTTGGGTTTGGCACCATGGTGTCTTGAGTCCCATGAGCCTCCTAGTGGGGTTACCTGTCCCTGGAATGGGGAAGTTCAGGTGTTGCAAGTATGCCAAGCCAAGCTCTGCCCAGGGGACCCTCGTAAGGCCATGGAGACGTGGGTGACTTCTGCCCCACTTTACACATGAGCACTCTGAGGCTGGAGCAAGGATCATCCAGAGACTAGCTCAGGAGAGCTGAACCCATGGCTAATTTCCTTGGCTCTGTCTGTATCTCTGATTTCCACGGAGGCTCTCCCAGAAGGCGCATTAGGAGACCTGGCAGGGGCACTGCCTATGCAAGGCCTGTAGCTCCTGTTCCTGCAGTGCCTACATAGATAGCATCAGGCCTGGAATGAAGTAGCGGCTCAGTAAGTGTGAATGGGGCCATGAGATAGTGGGGACTCAAGCCCAACCCCAACACATGGAGGGAGGGAGCCATGGGGAAGGAACTGACCTGGCAATCAGCAGACAGAAGGGTGGCCCTAGACCTCGGCCTGCAGAGATGCTCTGTACCATGGGGGCAGAGGGAGGGGCTGAAGCCTGGGGTGGCACTGGGGGAGGGGCCAGGAGGGGGTGCTGGGGGGCCATGTGGGGGGAAAGAAGCTTGGGGGCCTCTGGAGAGGAGATATTGGGCAGTATCCGGACACATTTTTGATTGTCACAACCAACAGCTACTGGCATCCAGTGGGCAGAGGCAGCAGCACTGACAGACGTGACCCAGTGCCCAGGACCCACAGCAGTTATCCAGCCCAAGACATCCTCAGTGCCGAGGTTAAGCTGACGTTTACAGCGTGGGTGTCCAGAGCAGGGGAAGGGGGAAGCAAAGAGAGATGAAAGTGTCGGAGTACCTCGTGTGCATGTACAGGTCTGCCGTTAGGAAGCCCACTCATCCGTGTGCACAGTTAGTTAGAACTGACCACTCGGCCGGCCTGAGCTGCACTGGGTCAAGGAAATTGTCTTGGGTCACATATGAAATATAGAATATAGTTCATGTACATAAATAACAAAACCTCCTCTATCTAAAATATTTTCATTAGAACATTAAAAGGAGGGCAGGTGGCCTGCAGTCTGCAGGTTGATTGCAACTGTCGAAGATGATCAGAACTTCTAAGATGAAGACAGATTTTTCTTCCAGGAAATTCTGTGAACTGAACTTGGCTGAGAGCTTCCTGTCAGCTAAAGTGAAAAGGGGAAAGAAAAGGTTGTCAAATTCTCCTTGTTTTATTATGGAAAACATGCATGTCGGGGAGAGGAGAAATATTTTCCTGCCCTCCAGTTCTGGAACTCTTATCACAGAGATGTTGCATTGTGAAATTTGAAGCAATGTTAGAAAAACCGCGGTTCCATGCATGGTGCAGAAACATTACTCACCAACCTACTTCTCCCCCTCACCCTGAGACCGTGCTGGGAAAAGCATTAACTCACAGCTTTCAGAGACACTTGGCAATTTTCAGTAGAATACTGGAAAGAACAAAGCCTTAGCACGAATCAGGGGCAAGTTTAACAGCTTTTATTTTTTCCTTGCTTAGATGAACAATTTCATGTGTCCTGTGGCGTGGAGCAGAGTCATTAAGGATGCTACCCGCTGGCCCTGGGATGGACCGTCCCCGGGAGCCCTGGAGACAGCCCCCTTTCCGCATAGGAGGAAGGATGTCAGAGAGCTGAATATTTAAATCCTTGCTCTATCACCGCCCCCCCCCCATTGGCCGATAATGATGTAGGGCCTGATCAGGCAGCCCACCTCGGGCATTCCTCCAGGGAGGGAGGTTTCCATAATTAAGGTCTCAGTCAGATATGCAGGTTTTTCAGAGGCTGGAAATTTGCAGTGTTCAATCTGGAAATGGTGTAAATTGCGAGGGGGAGTTTGAGCCCTGGGAAGATGAAATCTTTGAGATGATTTCTGTTCACGGTGTCTGCATTCCTGAGGGCCACATGGAAAGACCTAGAAGGTCATTAGGTTCAGTCTTCCTTCCTGTGACAGATCCGACTTCGGGGCATCACTTGGATCCTGGCCAAGTGGGATGGAAACTTCTGGACACCCCACCGAGCGAGAGCAGAGACAGCCCTGGCAAACAGACAGGGGCCCCAGTAAATGCTTCCTGCATGTGGGAAGCTCTGAGTCTGGGGTTGGTGTGTCTGATACCATGAGCAGTTGTTACAGCAGCCATGGAGGCAATAGCGAGGGAACCCAGGACAAACAGGAAGCCAGCTGCCCTGATAGAGACGGTTCGAACCCGGGCATGCTCCACATTGCCATGGAGGTGATGAGGAGACTGAGTTCCCCCCAGGCAGCTGGGTGACCTCAGGTGGGGGCTTTGGATTCTGTTTCAGAGGCCCCCAACAAGGTGGGGGGGCACCATCCCTTAGCTACAGCAGACATCCTAACTGGACCCCTGACTGCAGCCTTCCAGAAGTTCCTGGGCAAAGCGGATGTCTCCCAAGTGATGGAAGAGATCCTGGCTGAGAACCGTGTGCAGAGGAACATCCGCCTGGTGCCTGTCCTGGAGCTGCTGAGGGCTCCCTTTGTCCGCTGCCAGGTCATCACCGTGGTTGTCATCATGGCCTGCTACCAGCTCTGCGGCCTCAATGCGGTGAGTGCCATCCTCCGGGCAGGAGGACTTGGGGGTGGGGCCGTGAGCCCTGGCTCCAGTCCCAGCTCTGCCAGCCTCCCCCAGCTCCATGCTGCTGAGCAGCCATGAACTTAACAGATCCTCAATTTCCTCATCTGTAGAATGGGATGGTGCCACACACAAAGGAAATTCACACGAAGTGTTGGGCAACACTGAGTCATTTATACCTTCAGAGATGCTGCCTACCACTCTCATTATTTATCCCCTGGAACCCTAAAAATTGTACTTCTCACTGAAATGAGCACATAGGAAGGCATACATGGGAGACAATGAGATTATTTCAATAAAAATAGATGTATTGATAAGATTTCCTTTTCTTATTAGATTTTTGTCACTTTGATCAAAATACCCAATACCCACAACTTTAAGGAGGAAAGGTCTATTCTGGCTCATGATTTCAGGGGGTTCAGTCCATGGTTTACTGGCTCCAAGGCAGAAACGGCATGGTGGAGGAAAGCTGCTCAATTCGAGATCCAGGAAGCAGAGAGGAGGGAGGGAGCCCAAGAAGGAAAGCCCAGAGACCAGATTGAGCCCCAAGGTCACTACTCCACCCACCCAGACATACCTCCAGACGTGCTTTACTGATCTCCCAGGTAGCTCTCAAGCTAATCAAGTTGATAATCCAGATGAACACGAGAGTGGTCTTGGCTGGGCTGGCTTCAACTCAGCCCTTTGGCCTGAGAAAACCTCAAGGCTTTTCATTAAGTCTCTTTGGTTCCTGAGCTAAGGGTCTCTCTCCAGGGATCCCAGCCCTCTGCTGGGCATGGCCATCTCTTCTCTCTCCAAAGCTCTAGAAGTAGAATTCCTGAATCTGAGAAACAAGGAGGCAGACTCCATGGAGTCACTATCGGTATTGTTGCTTCTGCAAAATGGAATGGGATGTCTTCAGGGGTGGTGCTCTTGAGGTGGACGATGACCCTTTTCTGTTGGTTTCTGATACTGAGATGGTCTTCCTTGCTCTGTCTGGTTTCTTGATTCTTGTCTCACAGCTTTCTACATTTACTTCTCCTTGCTCTATCTCCTACCTCGGTGCCAGCTACTTGGCTGGCCCTGCTCGTTGCCCTGGGTGGAGAGGGAGAGGTAACATTTCCTAAGGCTCAGCCTTGGAGTCTCAAAGAATGCGTCTGAGTCTGTGCTTACTGAGCACTGTGGTGGAGAACTGCGGCGTGTGTGCACGGAGCGGCGTCCTCGCTGGACAGAACGCTCCCATTCGCACGCCCCATGTGACCTTACAAATTCCACCAGGGCAAATCCGCAAGCCCTGCATCCCCTCTGCTCCTGCAGCCAGCGGCGCTGTGTCCACTGCAGAGAGCTCTGCACAGTCAGAGGCCCAGCTTCCTGTCCCTGTGTGACCGAGAGCTGGCAGGGAGAAGCTGGGCCAGGTGCTTCCCCTTACCTGGCCCAGTAACTTCGGCTACAGGGTTAATCAAGTGACCCAGGAATCTACGCTAAGCGAGAACCAGGAGTTGTCCCCCGGCCCCACTGTTAGGAACAGAGACAATGAGACACTTCTCCGGAATCACACAGCCAGGAAGAATAGAAAAGGGATTTGAGCCCCCGGTGTTTTGTTACAAGGTCTGAATGCCTAAGGCCAGAACATAGAGGGTTCTGGAAGTCCCTCACAGCATACCCGTATATGTCCCTCGAGCTGTCCCCAGTTTACCCCCAGGCAACCTCTGGGACAAGTCCTGCCTGCTCTGTTTTATGTTTAGCAGACCGGTGGCCCATGCCAGCCTCAGTGCCCGACCTGCTGGACCTGGGCCAGGCTCTCCCTGCATCTGCTGCCTTTTGCTCCACATCTCTGAGGCCGAGGAGTGCACTACCCCAGTCATCACTGGCACTGCCCTTCGTTTTACCAGAAGTCACTCTGAGAGGCATAGGCTGTCCCTTGAGACACCTGATAATTCTCCAGTCACCTTCCCAAGGGTCTCCTTGCTCCTGCCCTGAATGGTCCCTCGGGGTCAGCAGCACTGTCCTCATTTTCTACACAAAGAACCCAAGCCTTGCACAAGGTCAGGGACTTGCCCAAGGTCCCAGGGTGCCACTGGCAAACTCACACCTCTGGTGGCAGCTGCGTGGCCCAGGATGGCCCACCAGGCTCTGCCAGCCCAACTCTGAGTCCCAGGCACCTGGCGCCAAGCCAGCGTTTCCCGGCCTCAGACCTTCCATGTGTGGGGCTGGAAGAGTCCTTGTCATGGGGCTATAGGGTGCCTGGCACTCTTGGCCTCTACCCACTTGGCCAGTTGCTCCCCGCCGGCTGTGACAGCCAAGAATGCGCCCCAACACCACCAAACGTCCCCTGCAGCCGAGGTCACCCCGTGTTGAGATCCACTGTGTGAAACAAACGTTACCCCTAGCTCAGTACACGAAAGCTAAAGACTCGGTGGGTGGTTTTATTGTACTTGAGTGACTGCACGAAAGTTGGAGTCAGGTGCAGATATTCCTAAATGCCCCTTCAGGGCTGTACTCCATCCTCTCACAATAGCCCTCAAGTTTTCTCCTCTAAAATGAGACCTGTCTTCTAAAGTCACTTCTCTTTGGCAGCAGCCTCGCTCTGCATGCAGCCAGACTCTCCTTGGAGCAGAGGGCAGGGGCTTCTCCTTCCGGACAGTGTCCCTGCCCCGGGGTGGGCACAGGGCTCAGCACCCTCCGCCGGACTGGAGCCCCTCACTCCTCCACAGGCAGGGCGCCTGGGGGTTCAGCAGAGAGGAGGCGCTGGGCCACGTGAGTCTCTGCCAGTTCTCCTGGGCCGAAAGCTGGGCCAGTCCCAGGGGTCACGTGACTGCTTGTTCCACTGTCTCGGCTTCACTGCATAAGAAACACCTGCAGATTAGTACAGGCGCCCGGGTGTCTGGGCGGGTCCCGGAGGTGCGGCCCGGAGTATGAGCGAGAACCTGGCCCAGGGCTTCTGGGATCACAGTGCTTCTGCCACAGCCCTAAGAGCTTTAGAAACTAAAGAGCTTTGCAGGAGCCACCTGGGTGCCCTGCGGATGCCACAGCCAAGATGGTCTCATTCCCAAGGTCACTGGAAGGACAGGCAGGTATGGAGCAGTGGGGACCAGGGCAGGGTCCTTGTTCCCGGGAACCTTAAATACTGTGCTCGAGTGCAGCGGTTTGTGACTGGTGTTTCCAGGTGTGCCTCGGGAAGAATCGTCTCTTCCCTGAAAATTAACCTGCCATCCCGATAAGTACGTCCTCTGTCTTCCCCGGTACACGAATAACTTGTGTTGAACAAATGCTGCTAACAGAACACGTTTGTACAGCTTCCTGTTATTCTGTAGGCTCTGGGTCTAGGCTGATGGCCAGGCTGGGGGATCACAGAAGTCAGTCGGGAGCAGCCCACTGGTCTCCCACCTCGTCGTCCATGACACCCAGCTGGACAACACCCAGGCCAGGGAGGCCAGCACGGGGTGTTCTTTTGACCAGGGAGGAGAGGGAATCTAAACAGGCCATACTGCTCTCTCAAGAAGGAAAATGCTGGGGATGTAGCTCAGTGGAACCACGCCTACCTGGCGAGTGCAAGGTCCTAAATTTGATCCCCACTATAAAAAAAAAAGAAGGAACTAAGTTTTGAAACCCTGAGTCCACGATGGATGCCAGTGTCAGCTAGATCTGGCTTTGGGTGACAAAACAGGGACCTTTTCTGGCTCTCACAAAGTTCCCATGGGGGTTAACAGCACTGTTATCCTGAGGTTGCATAATAATCCAAAAGGGCTGCTGAAGTTCCAGCCATCCCTCCATCATTCCGACAGCAGAGGGGAAGAAGTGGGGGGGGGGGGAATGGGAGCATACTTCCGCCCACCAACATTCGTGTCTCTGTCTCACTGTCACACTTGACTGGGAGGTGGTCTCATAGCTAGTCCCATGTCCCTCCCGGGCTTGTGTGAGTTCTGTTAAAATGAGTGACCACGTCACTGCCCCACCGCGTGACTCTGGGCTTAGCAGCGAGGCTCAGAGGCCGCCTTAGCCCTGAATCACGGCAGTCTCCATTTCTTCTCCTTCCTCTGTCTAGATATGGTTCTACACCAACAGCATCTTCGGGAAGGCCGGGATCGCTCCGGGAAGCATCCCCTACGTCACGCTGAGCACGGGCGGCGTCGAGACGCTGGCCGCCGTCTTCTCCGTAAGTCACCCGGCTGCTGCTGAGCTCAGGGTGGGGCGCAGGGCGCCCTGGGGACCCCGCGCTCCAGAGGGGACGCTGTCTAAGCCAGTGTCCTCGGCTCCGGAAGGGGCCTCAGCACACGGCTCCACGTGGGCCTGCCGCCCATCTAGAGAATATTCCCGCCTCTATTCCCCTTCCCTCGGTCTCCCCGCTGACACCCAGTCCCCCACCCTGAACTGTCCCCTGGCGACAGTGACACAGTACGAACCCGTGAAAGAGGCCATGTCCACCCGGGGGTTCAGAGGCGAGGGTCCCTGGGGTCTCAAGCCACTTTCCTTGACTTTCCAGCGGCTTCGCGGTCACTGTCAGCTCATCTCCCAAACATGCAGGAGCTCACAAAGTAAAGGAGTGGCCGGGTGGGGTGGCACACGCCTGTGATCCCAGCACTGAGGAGGCTGAGGCAGGAGGATCACCATGAGTTCAAGGCCAGCCTGGGCTACATACCGAGACCCTGTCTCAAAAAAATAAGTATTTATTCTATGTTAATAGATATAAAAAATGTAGACGCACAAAGTTTGCTCTTTTCCCCTACCACTGCCAGTCTTTTTTTTTTTGAGGGAAAATGTTTCATAAAATTTCCGTCTCAAGTTACAGACCACACCCATGTTTTATGATTAATTTTTTCTTTGATCAGCAGAAGAACAGTCAGTCTGGGATGAAAATGATGGGGAAAATGCAAGGGCTTTTTTGGTTTTGTGTTTATTTTTTGTATTTCATTGTTATAAGAAAGCAATACCAGCTCATTGGGATAAATTTGAAAAATTCAGAAAAACAGAGAGGCATGGAGAAGAAATTCCCCACACTCTACTACCCAAGGAACCCTGGCCAATCTTTGCTTGTCTCTATTCTACGCATAGATGCACATTTTATTTTTATACCATAGTAATCCTAGTTCTATATACTAACTTTAATCCCTTGGTTCATGTAATCCCATGTCATAACAAGTTCCATCATATTATTGATTCACAAATTTGTATAAAAGTTGCCATGTGTACAGCAGTGTCACCAAGCATGGAGGTGCACGCCTGTAACCTCGGCACTTCGGAGGCTGAGGCAGGAAGACTTCAAGTTTGAGCTCAGCCTCAGCAACTCAGTGACTTAGCGAGACCCTGTCTCAAAATAAAAGATAAGAGAAGGACTGGAGATGCAGTTCAATGCAAAGACTCTGGGTTCAATCCCCAGGACCACAAAAAAAGGAGAGAAAGGAGAGGGGAGGGGAGGGGAGGGGGAAGGGAGGGAAAGAAAGAAAGAAAGAAAGAAAGAAAGAAAGAAAGAAAGAAAGAAAGAAAGAAAGAAAGAAAGAGAAAGAAAGAAAGAGAGAAAGAGAGAGAAAGGAGAGGAAAGGAAAGGAGGGAAAGGAGAAAGAAAGAGAAAGAGTGAGAGCAGAAGAGCAGCAGCAGCAGAAGCCGCCAGCCCCCTGTGCAGTCCCCTCAGGTCCGTACCCGCTGTCCTCAGGGTGGGCTGTTGCCCCTCTCTTCCCAGAACCTGGAGGGCAGAGCCTCACTGCCAGGTTCCCCTCCCAGCTCTGTTTCTCTTTAGCTGTGTGACTTCAGTGAGTCGACTGACATCTCTTTGCCTGTTTCCGCTTATCTGTGAGGACGATGTTCCACCTCATGGGCATGGGCTGAGGTCTCCACCACTGAGTGGGCTCAGGTGGCGGAAGCAGAGCTGGTGGTGGTGGGCATGCAGCAGGTGCCACCCCTTGTCCTCCTAAGAGGGTCCCATCACCGATCACCAGAGGCTGGGAGCCACGTGCCTGCAGACAGCAGGGTTTGGGGACCTCTCAGCCCTTAGTGGGGTGAGGAACCCAAGCCCCGGTGCACACCGTCCACTGGGTCAGAATGGGAGGGGCAGGGTGGGACAGCATCTCAGGCTCCTGCCTCCCCACAGGAACTGGCATCACGCTGAGAGTCCCCCGTGGCCTTGCTGGCAAGCCGGGCAGCTGAGGGCGTGAGGCTGCCTGACTTTGGTCCCCCTGGCTCCGGGAGCCTCGCCTGTCCCCGAGGTGCTGGCTGGCCATCCCAGTGACAAGCAGACCCTGCTCAGTGAGGGTTTGCCTGGAAGTGCTACGAAGTGGGTGGAAGACTCTGTCCCTCCGAGGGAGGAACAAGAGCTTTGTAGGCTCAGGACACAGTCCCAGCCCTGCAGATGCCCCTTTCCACCGCTGGCTGCCGGCCCTGCGTGGGGCTCACAGACAGGACACAGGCCTGAAGGGACTCAGCACTGGGAGGCTGGCCCGACCCAGGGTGGGATGAGGTTCCGCTTCCTAGGGCTGTGGGACCTTTGGCTGCAGCACAGGGCAGGGGGTGATGGCCTCGTAGGCTGCGGAGGAGTCCTGCACTCCTGCACTCAGGCACACGTCCATTTCACAGGCACCCAGCGAGCAGTCGTGTGTGTGTGTGTGTGTGTGTGTGTGATACTGAGAACTGAACCCAGGGCCTTCATGCTGAGCTACATCCCTAGCCCCTTCTCATTTTTTAAATTTTTAGGCAGGGTCTCACTAAGTTGCTCGATTGCCCAGGCTGGGCTGGAACCTGTGATTTCCCTGCCTCAGCCTCCCAGAATGCTGGATTATAGGCATGCACAAATTCATCTTTTAAGCTGAAACTTCCAACAAAATTCATGTTTCGATGACATATTTTTCCTTTAAATGTAGAGTCTGTCCTGAGTGCAGATTCTTTCCGACACTGCCTTCCGAACACAGACTTTTTTTAAAACGCCATTAACTTGCAGGTAGCCCAGACTTTTCAAGGTCTCAGCTTCTCTTCAGAGGGAGATTTGGTCTCAGATTTAAAGCAGAATTGCAAGAAGTAACAGGTGACGCTGGGACTGGGACTTGCTTGTTCTCTGTGCAGCGCTGAGTTGGTGACCCTAGCTCCGTCCTCCCGCCCTCTGTGGCAGAGACTCTTCGGGGCCCAGCAGAGTCCGGGATCATGTGCAGTCTGTGCCCCAGAGTGACAGGAGGGGCACTCACTGGGAGGCCCGTGTGCTGGCCTTGCTCTGGAGATTCCTAGGTGTCTTCCCCATGTTGATCAGTGCTACTGGGGAAACGTACAGAGCTGCTTTTAAATATAAGTGGGAAAGTGTGTGTGTGCATGTGTGTGTGTGTGTCTGTGTGTATGTACACCGTGTCCCTCCAGTCCTGGTCTTCACCTGTTCTACTAGGCTTGCCTAGAGCTAGGGGTCCACACCTGGACCAGACAGATGGAGGCAGTGTCCCTGCTTACAGCGCTTCCGCTCCAGGCTCCTGGGCCCTGCACACACTCGGCCACGGGACACACATGCGCATGAGCGTGGAGTCAGCCAGGACAGGAATGGCCCAGCCTGCACAGACAGAGAGGAGGGCGTTATCTTCTAGGATGGAAACATTAGGTCTGGTTTGGGTGTTCTGATTGAGCCAAATTTGAAGTGAGTGCAATGCTACACTCTACTTCCCTTCCTTCCGCCCTTCCTGCTTTCTTCATCCATCCAGTCACACTGTCGGTGTCTTCACTGGGGACTTCAGTGTTGAGCGAAAATACCACATCCTGCTGAGCTCTTCTGCCAGGCTGCAGGTTAACGGGGATAGGAGGAGGGGAGAAGGGGAGGGGGGTGGGAGGAGGAGGAGGAGGAGGAGGAGGAGGAGGAGGAGGAGGAGGAGGAAGCCCAGCACCCTGCTGCTGCGTCTCGAGTCAGGAGGCCTCCTCCCTTCTCTGCCAACACTGTTTCCTCAGGTATTCCTGGACCATCGCTCAGTTGGCTCCCAAATCAGGGAGAGGTTTCGAGCTTTCCATTCGCTCAGGTGCCTGGTTCATCCAGAGACTTAGGGAAATGAAACAAGCTAGACACCTTGCCTAAAACAAAGCGTTTAAATATTGGCATCGTAATGCAAAATGATGGTTCTCCACTGCTTGGCGTCTGTTGGTGGACACAGAGGCTACTTCCAAGACTTAGCTGTCATGAACTGTGCTGTGTAAACTTGGGTGTCCATGTATCACTGTAATATGATGACTTTAACTCTTTCAGGAAGACACCTAGAAGGGGAAACCTGGGTCAAATGGAATTTCTAGTTTTAGGTTTTTGAGGAATTTGCATACTGATTTCTATAGTGGTTGTACCAGTTTACATTCCCACCAACAAGGCAAACAGGTTCCTTTTTCCCCACAGTCTCACCAGTTACTATTTGATTTCTTGAGGATGGCCATTGTTTTGGGGAAAGATGGAATCTCAGTGTAGTTTTAATTTGCATTTCTTTAACGGCCAGTTGGACATTTCTTCGTGTATTTAGTGGCCATCTGAACTTCTGTGAAGTGTCTGATCATTTCACTTGCCCATTTTTTGATTGAGTCTTAAATTTTTGATGGTCTTATATTTTGGAATTCTTTTTACATCCTAGATATTAGTTCTCTGTCTGAGGAATAGCTTGCAAAAAATTTCCCTTTCTGTAAGTTGTCTCTTCACTCTGTTGGTTTCTTCTGCTGTCAGAAGCCTTTTAATTTGATGTGATCCCATCTGTTGGTTCTTGATACTACTGCCTATGCAACTGAGATTCTGTTCAGAAAATTCTTGCCTACACCTATGACTTCAAGAGTTTTACCTATTCTATCTTCCACCAGGATAAATGTTTCTGTTTTAACATTTAGCCTTTTAGGGCTGGGGATTTTACTCAGTGGTTCTGCTGCCTGCCCTCAAAACTGCAAAGACCCGAGTTCAATCCCTGGTATCAAAAATCCTCTAAACATTTAGCTCTTTGATCCATTTTGATTTTAGTTCAGTACATGGCAAGAGACATAGGTCTAGCTTCCACCTTCTCCATGTGGATAGCTAGTTTTCGCCAAAATCATTTATTAAAGAGGCTATGTCGATTTTTTTATCCTGCTACTTTACTGAACTTGTTTATCAGTTCTAGTCTTTTGGTGGCATTTTTTGGGGGTTTTCTGTGTAAAAAAATCATGTTATCTGTATAAATAAATAAAATGCTTGCCATCTGTTTTTCCTTCTCTTCTCCCTCGGACTAGGGCCTGGTTATTGAGCGCCTGGGACGGAGACCCCTGCTCATTGGTGGCTTCGTGCTGATGACCATCTTCTTTGGAATTCTCACCATCACCCTGACCCTGCAGGTGAGTCCCTGCCCCTGCCCAGCCTCCAGGGAGGGCGGATGGAGCTGGCACCTGGCTTCATCACACAGGGGCCTTTGTTCTGGGGCTCATCCTGCCTGCAGATAGCTCCTGCGATCCGCCTGTTTCAGCTCAGAGCCTCTGGGTGGCTTTGTCAATGGACCTTGCGCTGGGAGACAGGAGACCTGGCTTCTGGTCCTGTCACTGCCGCTGATGCTTTGTGTGATCCTGGGTGAGATTCAGCCCCTCTCTGAGCCTCTGTGGAAGAGAGGAGATCACACAGGATGGCCCCTAAGATGCCTCTGCAGCTGTCTCATTCCAGCACGGGTCTGGGGCCCTGCATCCGAGTGCTTCCCAGTCATTGCTTTCTTGCCCGGAAGTTACCAGCAGCGGGCCCTGGAGCCAGTGCGCCTGCGTGGAAATCCAGCTCTTCCGCTTCCTGGCTGGGCGGCCCTGGGAAGACACTCAGCGGTCTGCTCCTCTCCGGGTGCCTCCTCTAGGTGGTGCGCTCGTCCCTCTGCCCTGGGACTCTGTGAGGCATCTGCTTCAAACGCACGGGAAGCCCCTTGAACGAGGGTTCAGAGAAACGTGCTTGGTTGGGGACGCACAGTGACGTCCTTCATCCTTACACAACTGATGTTTCTTCCTGTCCTGGAGATGGGAGGCATAAATATGAAAGCCGAGGTGGGACAACTGGAGGAGGGCAGAGCTGGGGTCAGACCCCAGATCCCACATGTCCTCCCCGCCCCAGCTCTCCATTAACGGAGCACCTGCACGGGCTCCGGCCAGTGGGCGCAGCGATCAAAGATCTCCGCATTGAGATTGAAAGTTGCTCGCGTTGATTGCTAAATGCCTTAATGCTGCAAACAGCGATGACCACAGAATGGTGGCATCTGGGGGACAGTGACTTGTTGCTGGGGAGGGGAAAATAGCTCCGTCAGGGTGATGTGCCCGCAGGGACAGTTCCTTTCTTCCCAAAAGCCAGGCTCCGGGTTACCCTCAGAGGCTGGCTTCACAGGCTCCTTAAAACTCAGGGTTCTGAAAAGGCCACTTAGAGCTGGGTGTGATGGTGCAAACCCACAATTCTAGCACTCTGGGAGGCTGAGGCAGGAGAATCACAAGTTTGAGCCCAGCTGGGCAACTAAAAGACTTAGTGAGATGTTGTCTCAACATAAAACAAAAGTAGCTCGGTGCAAAGGCCATGGGTTCCATCCTAAGTACCAAAGGGTGGGGTGTGGGGGAAGCCACTCAGGAGATGTCTTTGTCGGGTCATTGTCTTTTTGTTGCCTTGTCAGAGGTTTTGAAAGAGCTGCCTGGAGCACACGGCAGGGGTGTAAATGTGGCTGACATAATAAGAGTGGTGACTAGGAAATGTTTGCAGTGTCTGATCTCTATAAATATTCCTCCTGTTGCCTGCTTCAGACGAAGCACCTGATCAGTGAGTTACTCACTTATGTACCACTCACTGTCTGCCAGGGACACTGCTGAGCTCTTGCGGTCGTGAACCCTTGCTTCCTCATGCCCGTGAAATGACTGTCATTTTCTCCACGTTCTGGACACAGGACGTGGGACCCAGGACAGGAAGTGACTGTCAGAGGTCACAGGATGCACCAAGCAGGAGCTGCGGTGGGATCCAAGGTCCTCCGGACACCCCTGCCTCCTCACCCCTCCTCTGTTCTCTCGCAGGACCGCGCCCCCTGGGTCCCCTACCTCAGCATCGTGTGTATCCTGGCCATCATCGCCTCCTTCTGCAGCGGCCCAGGTAGGCACCCCCTCCTTCGTGGTGAGGCCACGGGCTCAGCGCCACTACCAAGATGGGGTTTCCCCTCCTACAGTGGGGAGCCTGGGACTCAGAAAGAAGCAAAGCCTTGCGAGGGGAAAGGGTGGGTCCCTGCCTGTCCCTTGACCCTTGTACATGCAGTGGACTGTCTGCCTGCAGGTGCTGGTTAGCGAGTCATCCAAAAGTGAGTGGGTGACAACATAAGTAGCAGAATAGCGATTTTCACTGGGAGAACCATGGGCCAGATTCTGACTGGTTTGTCACAAATCAGAGCAAATCAAGGTGCAGCCTGGGTCCACAGAGCCGTGGGTTAGTGTGGAAGATTCCAATGAGGGGTCTCAGATGTGCTCAGCCCCAACTGTGGCTGTGCTCTGCTGAGAACTGAGTGTGCACGCAAGGCTCCTGGCAGTCCTCAGGAGGTGAAGAGCTGCCAATGCCAGGCCCAGCCCCTCAGCACCACCTGAGTGTGGGAGTGGAGGATGCTCAGAGCCTCTGCTCCCCCAGGACTCGCTCTTGGCCCCAGCTCTGCCTTTCCTCGCCATGGGTCACAGGAAAAGTCCTCTCTTCTTCTTGAGCCTCAGTCTCCCCATCTAAAAGAACTGAATGATGCCAGGGACTGTGCCATCCTGGGTCCCCCAGGGCTCATGGTGGGGCTGAGCAGGCAGGTTCTGGGCAGGGGCTGCCAGGGCTGTGTGCACTCTCTGGGAGAGGCTGTTCTTGGCTCTTCTGCTTTGATTTCTGTGTTGATGAAAAGACAAAGTTTCTATCAAAACAAACAGAATTGATCTTCCAGCTCTCCCTTGGCATCGCTGGTTTTCAAGGGCCATCCTGATCTGGGTCTAGCACATTGGTGGTGGGTGAAAAGCCCCTGTCCCACTGGGGATTTAGCTCAGAGGTGCCACCACCTGCCTCACAAGCACAAGGTCCAGAGTTCAGTCCCCGGTACCAAAAAAGAAGAAAAGAAAAGCCCCTGTCCCCATCTGAAATGTGAGGGTGTTTGTTATGAAGAGGTGGCCGAGTGGGCCTTGTGATGATAGGGAAGTGTCAGCCACATACAGGTCCAGGCGGCAGGGAGGACGGTCAGAGAGCTGGAGGGGAGGAAGGGAGAGGAAGGCGCCTGTGGTGCAGGTACTGTGAATTCAAGGAGCAGGTTCATTCAGCCCTGCAGGGTGTCTGCATCGCCAGCTAGGGGAGCACTGGCATGCATGCTCTGGAGCTGCCTGTGGGAGCCAGGGGACACTGGTGACAATCCAGACAGAGGCAGCTTCTGCTCTCAGGGGCTTATGGACTGGTGTAGCAGGCCTTTCCCAAGCACTTAATTTAAAACCAGCACATACACACATACACACAGGCACATACACACATGCACGCACACCCACTCTATCTCTGTGTTTGTTTCACTTCCTTTCTACTGGCTGGCTCATCTGTTTTCTCCTGTATTGAATGCAGAGCTGGCCACTCTGTTTCTGCAGAGGGCCAGGTAGCAAGTATTTTTTGCTCCACAGGCCACATGATGTCGGTCACAGCTGCTGGCCACTGCAGTGGTCCTGTGAACATAGGCATCAAGGATGAGTGGATGAATGGAGGGTGTGGCTGTGTTCCAATAAAGCTTTATTTGCAAAAGCGGCAGTGGGCCAGACTTGGCGTGTGGGCTGCCGTTGGCTGGTGGATTAAGTGTGTCTCCCCCAACTGGAAAATCCAACCCATGAGAGGACTTGGTTTGGGGCTTGTGATCTGTCCGAGAACCTAGAACTGTGCTGAGGACAGAGTGCATGCTCTGTTGGTGCTTGGTGAAGAATGAACAAAATCCTTGTGGAGTGGCTGGGAAGGGGGCGGACTGCTGCTCTGAGGGCTACGTGCTTGGGTCTGGCCTGGCAGCGAAGGCTTGAGGGGCAGAGAACACAGAGACAAAGGCCCCAGATTCTGCCATACCTGAAGCTCCAGGAAGAGATTACAGGGCTTTAGTGGCATCAGCAAAAATATGGAGCCCACACTGGCCCGTGCCATGCAGTAGAGGGGACTGGTCAGCTTGGCCCCAAATTCTTTATCAATGAGAGAATAGGAGAGAGGTTTCATCCTATTTGCATCAATTTCTCAAGCCTTTATTGAGCGCCTGCTGTGGGCCACACTGGGGTGGGGGACAGCAGCGGAGGCAGGAGGGAGAGGAGTGGTCTGAGTATTTGAAACTGTGAAGCCAATTTGCAGAACAGGTGTGTGACCGCTTGTTCTATGTGACAGGCACCCTGCACAATACAGTCCAAAGCTCCTTAGCTGCCAACCAAAAAATGATTGCAGAACTTCTGTCCCAAACTTACTAAAAATACAGTTCCAAGGTCACTGACCAAGAAAAGCCGTCCTTAGTAGCATGTTCCTGGGAAATGTGCCTTGAATGTTCTATACATGAAGACTAAATTCGGAGTCATGTTAGCAGGCATGTATTAGTCTGCATGATGCCAGCTGCCTAACAAACATGTCCCTGTATGGTGTAGGCTTAGCTTAACAGGAGTTCATTTATTACTCATGGAACCATCCACGGCTGGCATCCCCAGGGAGGCAGGTGGCCTGGCCCCTGACCCTATGCTGCAGCTCTGCCAGCCCCCGGGTCTCACCATCTGCTGCATTCCCCAGGCAGAAGGAACAGTCTGGGCAGAACATTTCCTGGCAGCCTCTACCCAGGCTGGCCCGGTCTCTTCCACTCCTGTCCCTAGGAGGACAGGCCACCCGTCCAGACCTCAATGCAGGCTCTGTGCTGCAAACACTCGCTTCCCCAGCAAAAGACACATTGGCATTAAGCCCTCTCGGAACACTCTCCTTCACTGCCAACACACTTATCCCATAGTTTTTGCACTTTCTGAATTCTTACACTTCCAGTCCTCTTTCCTGAGTATCTTTATGAGGTGTGATCAAAAACTGGTGAAGGCGGTTGCCAAGTGCTTCCGATGCAGAGGCACAGGGTCCCCCAGGGTGAGATAGCTAGGAAGAGTCAGAGCTAGGATTCCAACCTTGGTCTTTAACAATCTGTGCTCCTTAATCCATGACAAAGCATAAGAACTCATACTCGTGCACTGCTCTGCACTTTCCACGACAAACACACATCTGTCCTTGGCTTGGTGTGCTTTGTGTTGCTATAACAGATCACCTGTGGCTGGGGAACTTAGAAAGGAAAGAGGTTTGTTTGGCTCATGATGCTGGTGGCTGGCTGCATCACCACGTGGGTGGTGGCATCTGATGGTGGGAGCACGGCGGGAGAGATCCCACCCCACGGTGAGAGGGACCAGGGAGGGAAGGACTGGCTCACTCCTTTCTGACAACCTGCTCTAGCCCTCCTGGGAATGAATCCACTTCCGGGACTTAGCCCATCCCATAGATCAGTGGTAATCCCTTCCCAGGGCGCGGGTGACCCAACCCCCTCCCACTTGGTTCCACCTCTTAAAGGGCCCACCACCTTTCAAAACAGTTACAGTGGGCACCAGCCCTACAGCACTTGAACCTTTGGGGGACCCCCCATGTCCCAACCGTGTCAGTCCCTGAATGCAGTCTCTGATAATGACATTTACTGAGCACTTACTGTGTGTCAGACCCTATTCTAAGTGCTTTAATTCTCATGAAAAAAATAAGATAGCATAGAGTCAGATGGTCAAATGGAAATCACAAGAACCTGAGATCTTACCCAGAATTAAACTCTGTGCGTCATCACAGGATACGGGTGAGGTGAGCAGCCACCAACACAGCTCCCCAGCTCTGTGTGCCACCGTAGGGTGCACTTTGGCCTAGATTTGACGTACGAGGTCGCTAGGTAGGGCTAAGTGAGATACCTCGGGCGCACCAGCTTAACTACCGCATGGTTTCTCTCCTACGAGAAACCCAGAATAAAAATAACTTAAAGAGCAAAATGAAAGACAGATGATGAGAAACAAGGAGGAGACTCTGTGCAAATGGGAAGAGGGTCAGAGAAGAGGGGAGAATAGGGGTGGGGAGTGAAAACAATCGAGATTCAATGTGTGTGTACCAGTTCCTCCGACTGAAGGCAGTCACTGCCTATCGCAAATGTATAATGGCAACAATTTTTTAAAAAGTTTGAACCATACCAGCTCTCTAGAAAAGACATACAGATGTCACTTTGTGTAAAAGAAGCCACTTGAATTATCTCACACCCCCACAGTCGTGTGCCTGGCATCTCCCCCAAGTCACACAGCTGAGCAATAAATGCTAGATTTCCATCCTGGCCATCTTGTTTCAAGACCTGTGGTCTTCACTCCTATGTACACACCTGGCTGATGCTCATTAGCTGTTTGCTAGACATGGAGAGGAATTAGGCTCGATCTGAGATGGACTTGTGAGGTAAATGGCTTCACAGAGCATTCTGGAGAGGAGCCAGAAGCTTCTGTGTTTACCTTTTCAGGACCAGGTGTTCTTGGTGACCATAAATCAGGCCTCTTTGTGTCTACATGGAGAGACTGGTTTTGCTGTGTTTCTTGTTGTCGGATCTCAGGGGCTGGAGGTGAGTTTAGAGCCTGCTGGGTTCCTCATCTGCAGCCACCCCGTTGCAGACAGCATCTCAACGCCGAAGTCAGGGCCGGCTTCAGTCTGTGTCTCTTAGCTCACAGTCACCCGAATCTTAGCACTCGGTGTCCAAGAACCATCACTTCCACCGCTCCACAGTGAACTGAGGCAGAAAAGGACAGGGGACCAATTTCAAAGGTGAAGGGGACCTCAGAACCCAGGCAAGTGAGGAAGTATTGTATGTGTGGGATGGGTTAGGTTTAAAATGCCTCAACTTTGGAAAAGATCACAAAGGGTATTCTCGTTCAGCGGTGCGAGGACAGCTTACCTGTGGCTTCCCTGCTAGGAACTCCTCCAGTTGTGGCTTGATTGCTTCTAGTCCTGGGGGACTCGCTACTTCACAAAGCAGACACTACCTTCCAGGTCAGGTCTGCCCCATGGCTCACTTTGTGTGACTGATGAGCAAAGAATGGTTGTTACATCTTAAAGGTCAAAAGAAAGAATGTGTGCCAGAGACCATGCATGTCCTGAACAGCCTAATGCATTAGCTATCCAACATCACAGAAAAATTGGCTAATCTGACACTTGGAAGAAGGTGCCAGGAAAAGACTTATTTCCAGGCAGCAAAAGCAGCCATTAAGTTATCGGGTTATAAAAAGAAGTTAATGGCAACAGAACCACAAATAAAACTCCTAGAGCCAGAGCCTCAGTGCTCGCCACCAGGAGCTTTTGAAAGTCCTGATTTCCAGGCTGCCTTGAAGGTCGGCAGGGTCATAACCTGCAGGTGTGAGATCCGGGTGCGGTCCTGTCTAACAACACAGGAGCCCAATCTTTGGCCCAGCACAGTGGTTTTCAGCCATGGCTGAGTACACGCAGGGCACCTGGGTGACCGAAAGCCTTCCAGCAACCACTGACAGTCAGGCGTCCTCCGATGCCAGCTAAGCAGGACCACCGGGTAGTGCCCAGCAAGAACCTCTGCCCAGAGCCTGGGAGACAGGAAGTGTCAGATGGCCTGGGGTGACTGAGGGCCTGGGGTGTTGCACTATGGACTTGACTTGCATCCTGAGCTACGCAGAAGCCATGCCATCACGGCTAACAATCACACACAAAGAGCTCTATACGAAACACAAGGAAGGGCCAGGGATTTGGCTCAGTGGTTTCGCCGCCTGCTGCGCAAGCGCAAGGACCCAAGTTCGATCCCCGGTACCAAAAAAAAAAAGAAACACAAGGAAGTGCTCTTTAGCCACACACGGGTGGGCACTGGAGTAGTCACTCATCCTGCAGTGGTCCGTTTCTTTGATGTGCATTCTGATGTTATCTGAAGGCCACCAGGTAGAACATGGGTTCTGCAAATCTCAAGATGACAGATTAGAGGGTCTGCTGATCAATATTCCTCTCAGTCCCTTTTTTGATAGCAACTGACTCTAGCAGTTAATATCTTAACCTTTTAGGGACAGCTTTTCTTTAGAACTCAGTGTGCTGGGCAAAGGTACGGAAAACAAAGAGAACGTTTGTAAGGACACTTTGCAGAGGACAAGTTAATCCACTGTCGGCTTCAGCTTCTTTGCCCCAGGTGCCACAAAGAGGCTGACCACTGCCCAGCCTCACCGAGGGCTGTGCCTTGGATGCATCCCTGCACCACTCAGGTCGGAGTCCCTGCTGTGTGGTGTGTGGCCTTTTCTGCCAGCACTTCTGAAAGACACAATGTGTCTTTTCCTGACACCAAATATCTGCCTTGCCTTCGCGTCAGTTCTCCACCCTGAGGTGGGTGTACGACAGTCCATCTTGGTTCTAACACTGTCTACCCAGACCAAGTGCAAACCCCACAAGTCAGGGGTCCCCATCTCCCCCTACTGTCCCCACTTCAGCCAAAAGTGGGGTCCCCACGAAACCCACACTTCTGTCCTTCTAACCGCAAACCGGTGGTCCCCCAGACCTCCTCCTCCGAGGTTTCATAATCGGCTCAAATGACTCAGAACTCAGGAAGGTGCTCTACTTAGAACGACAGCTTTTTTGTAAAGGATGCAACTCAGGAGTTGCCACATGAAAGAGATCTAAGGAGGCAGGGGTAAGATTCAGGCTCCCAGACCCTGCATGTCTGCTAACCTAGAAGACCCCAACCCCGTCCTCTGGGGGGTTTGTAGAGATTCCATCATTTAGGCACAACTGATTCAATCACTGGCCACTGATGATTGCTCTTCCCCTCCGAGAGGTCAAGGATGGAGCCAAAAGTCCCACCCTCAAAGCAGGGACAGCCCCTGCCTCGAAACTATCTAAGGCCCACCTGAGTCACCCTGTGGGGGTAAACTCTGGTCCATCAGAAAAGGGCTCAATGTGAAGTCACCTGTCACCAGGATACGCCGAGGCTTCCTGAAGCTCTGGACCAGAAACTGGGAACAAAATTGAATATATTGGCTCTCACTACCACAACTCAGTGATGGGCCGTGGGCCAGGAGGTGGAGGTAAAGGGTGATCCTGAGGCAGCGTCCCTGCCCGTGGAGGAACACATGCAGGGGCAGTGTCCACTACATTATGTTTGACCTCTTTGGTGGCCTGGCACTATGACCCCTTGATGCAGGTGGCCTCTGAGGCCCCTAAAGGATGGAGGAGGGCTGGCACAGGAGCCTTCCCACACTGAGCTGGGGACTGAGAATCCCAGCCAGGCTCTCAGTACAAACCGCAGGAGCCCATGAGATCTGGAAGGGTACAGAGTGGCTGGCCTCAGCCCTGCAGAGCCAAGGAGCCACCTGGGACAAGGCAGAGGGAAGAGAGTCACAGCAAATACCCAAGGCGGTGCACTTGAGCGGCATTACCTGGAGGCCAGGCGCACTCCACCCATCCAGGTGGAATGAATCGAAACATCGCGTCCCCCAGCCCTGGAAGGGTTCCTGGGGTCACAGACCTGGCCGTGGATAGTTAAGAGAGCCACCGTGGACTGAGTGCCTAGTGTTTATCCAAACACAGGTTCTTCCTTTTAATCCTGTCTCAGATGTTGGGTCTGTGATTTCACAGTGGGGCAGGGTGGAGACCAGACTCTTCCTGCTTCTGAATCCCAGGCACTGCATCAGCTTGGGTGTGGCCTGTGCTCAGCAGCCTCCATGGTCCAGGATGGGACTCAGCACAGCGAGGCCTCCACTGCCGATCCCCAAAGCATGAGCCAACCGACCGGAAGCCACCTCGCACAGCGCCCAGCAGATGCAGGTGCCCAGGACATTTCTCCTTGTTGAAAGAATGAACAAACAAGCAAATAACAAATGAACAAAAGAGAGCCCTCACCCTGCACACATCCTTGGCCTGCACCCCAGTATAATAAATACCCAGAGTTTAGATGGGGATCCCAGCAGAAGACTCTGCCCGCAGGAAGTTATGTGCAAAGTGGAATGATGAGTAATTTAATTTCTAGCTTTCCCAACTAAGCAGAAATTATTAGGTGGAAGAAATAGGAATGTCTACATTAAAATAATTGGAGCTGTAAATTAAGAGACCCATCCTGACACCAAACTGGTCTATAGTCGTGAGTTTTGAAAAACAGACCCATGTAAAGCAAAATGAGTCCTCATTTCTCAGGACATCTTGATCACCATTCTGAAGGGGGAAGGCAGCCAGGGGAGAGAGGCCCCCACCTGCCTCCTCGCAGGCCTCCATGCCCTGCCAGTGCCCCCATGGCCAGCTGCAGGCCCAGAGGGGCACACCTGCAGACCTCAGGACCAGAGCGGGCCAGGAATGTTGGAGTGTGGGTGGACTGGGGGCAGGGAGGGTGAGGAAATAGAAGCCAGCTCAGGGCTAAGATTATTTTGCCATTGGTGTCCATCAGCTTTCCGTGACTGCAGCAAAATACCTGAGGCGAGCAGCCTGCAAAGAGGAAGACCCTGCTGGCTCACAGTTCGAGAGGCTCCTGTGCATGATTGGTCGGCTCTGTTGCTCTGGGCCCTGGGAGGTGCCTGTTCTGGGGGCACAGGCCGATCAGAAGCGCTCCCATCTCAGCCAGGGGCTAAAAGGAAGAAGATGAAAGGGCTGGGGCCCCACGGTCCCCTTCATGAGCCTGTCCCGAGTAACCTAAAGACCTCAGCTAAACCCCGTCGGGGACCAAGACTTCAAGACTCGAGCCTTGATGGACGGATACTCCAGATCCAGACTGTAGCACCAGTTCCACTCAGCTAGTTTTCTCTGCTTCAGTTTCAGAGCTTCTGTTTCTGTTTGTAACTTACTGTCTTTTTTTTTTTTTTTTTTTTGCAAAAGTCACTGCATGTGATTCCTTGAAAGGCCATAGCAAGTTGCCACAAACTGAGTGGCTTAAAATTTATTCTCTCACAGCTCTGGAATCTAAAAGTGCAAAATCAAGGCGTCATCAGGGTCAGACTCCCTCCAGGGCTCCTGGGAGGACCTGCCTGGCCCGCCTTCCTAGTCTGCTGGAGCCCTTGGCATGTGGCAGCGGGACTCCGTCTGTGCTCGGCCTCTTCCATGTCTCCTCCATCCTTCCAATCCCTGTCCCTTAAGCACACCGGGCATCGAGTTGAGATGCCACGGCTTCATCTCACCTTGATCACTTTTGCACAGACCCGCATCCTAAGCAAGGCCCCATTCCCAGGTTCCAGAGGATAAGACTTCAACACACCCTTGTGGTGACACAGTTCAACCCCCACAATGACACATGTGCCCAGTAGGAAACTAAAATACAGCTGTGTTCTAAGGGGAAAATAAATGTCTCTACTCACAAGCCAGACAGAGTTATGATTAACACTGTAATGTAACACCAGCAAGGGTTTATGAAACATCCACAAGGTAACAAGCATTATGTAGAGCCCTTCATGGGGTAGTTTCACTTAATCTTCAGAACATCGAATGAAGCAGATTTTATTATCATCTTACAGATGGAGAAAATGGGGCTCTGTGAGGTTACATAACTCATGCGCCATTACTCAGGTGGCTTGTTAAAGATGGAATAGTCATTCAAGTGTCTGGCTTCAAAGATGAGAGGCATCTACTCTGCAGGTTACCCTGTGAGGGATGTGGGAAGGAAAACAAGCATTCAGTCTTTTTATAACACACGTCTGCATTCGATAGATAGATGATAAACAGGCAGGTAAATAGAAGATAAATACATAGATGGATAGAGGATAGATAGATAGTAGACAGATGATAGGCGATAGATGACAGATGGGTAGAGAATAGATAGATGGTACATAGATGATAGGTAGGAGATAGATAGATACAGTGGACCCTTGACTTATGAACTTGATCAGTTCCCAGGGGCTGGTCATAACTCAAGCTGGTTGTAAGTCAATACAGCTGAGATCTGGATGTTTACCTGGGTACGTGTTATAGATAACAAGAGGTAGATGAATCTTCCCTTCACCTAATTAACCCAAGTTGTTTGTATGTCAGGCCAGTCGCAACTTGAGGGTCCACAGTGGAGATGGATGATAGGTCTATAATAGGGGTTGTTTCTTAATCAGTTTTGAATTCTTGTCCCTCTAAAGGCAAACTTTAAATCTAATTTGAATTTAATGTAAATTAATTTTAATAAAGTGATTTAATCTATTTAATTCATTTTAATTGATTAATCGGTTATTTTTATGAAAGTTAGTTTCTCTGTAATTACTAATTTTTGACAGGCAGAAGTGACTTTTTGAGGTTCTGCCACCCACTGTGGCCCTTCAGATTTCTTCTTCCCACCCAAAAAACGACCCCTACTGTAGACCTATCATCCATCTATAATCATCTGATAATCAAAGATAAGCTCTTCTCCTCAAGATCCTTGACCTAATTACATCCACGTTAGCCAATTTTCCATTGTTGTGACAAAGAACCTAAGATAATCAACTTAAAAGGAGGCGAGATTTATTTTGGCTCACAGCTTCAGAGGTTGCAGTCCAGAGCCCCTTGGCCCTGTCCCATTGGGCCTGTGGCACTGCATGACATCATGGAGGAGCATGTGGAGGAGGAGGACCTGTTCACCTCACCTCAGCCAGAAAGCAGAGAGAGACAGGAAGGGGCGGGGCCCCAGTAGCCCTTCAAGGTGACGCTGGATGCCCTCACTTCCTTCTGTTAGTTCCGCCTCCTAACGGTCCCAACCTCCCCCAGGATCCCCACAGCTGGCAAGCAAGCCTGCAGCACTTTAGAGATTTCACTCTTCCAGCCCGCTCCCGGGGAGCAGGACACAGGCACTTGGGGCAGGGGGAGGAGGCACACATCCCCCAGCAACAGCATCTCATCGGGCAAAAGGCATGAGGCTGCAGGGACTACATGGGAAGTGGGTGAGCAGCCCAGGCTGTCAGGAGAGGCAACAGAAGGTGGCAAAGCAGACTAAGGGGTGGGCTGGACCAGGTCAGCCCCTGCCTCTGTGCTCGGCCTATAGGACAATCAGGAGCTAGGGTTTAAGAACCAAATGTCTCCAAGGCCCGGGCGCTAATAATTCTTAATACCAGCAACGTGGCTTTGAGAACTTGTTTAACCTCCCTGGGTGCCACCTGGGAACTAAAGATAATAATAATAATAATACCCACCTCCCTGGGCTGCGGTAAGGATGAAGTCTCACTCATTTGACCAAGAGTTCCTGAGTGTTGCCATGTGCCGGGTGCTCCTATGGGTGCTGGGGACACAACAGTGAATGAAAGAGCAAAAATACCTGTCTTTGTGAAATGTTTGTTTGGGTGGAGGAAGACAATATAAAATAATATGAGAAGTAATTTGTATAGTTGTGGATGGGAAAGAAGAAAATTAGAGCAGGAAAGTGGACGAAAAGTGCCTACGGGAGAAAATTGTAACTGGAAGAAAGGTTGTCAAGGAAGGCCTCAGTGGCAAGGTGCTGATCTAGGAAAGATTTAAGGCAGTGGGAAAAGAAGACATCCAGATAGTTGTGGCAAGAATGCACTGGGAAGGGGGGGTCCCCTGTGCAAAGGCCCTGGGGCAGGCGTGTGTTTGATCTGTCTGAGGCCCAGCCAGGAGAAAAGGTGAAGCCAGAGCAGCGGGAGATGAGATTGACGATTTGGGACGAGAGGACCAGGAGCCCAGCAGATGTGTCTGGCTCTGTAGGCCATTTTCAGGCTCTTAGGCTTTCTCTCTGTGAGAGGTAGCAACCTTCTGTGGATTTGGGGCCGTGCATGTGGCTGCTGTGTGGGAGGCCAATGGTTCCCGCTGGAAAACCAGCTGGGATCTCTTACGATCATGCGGCAAATGGTGATGGCTGTGTGGACCAGCGTGTTAGTGGAGGAGGCATGAGAAGTGGTGAGTCTTAAATACACTGATATTTCTATGTTTTAATGACAGAATGCCTTGACAGGCTGGATATAGAGTGCAAGACAGCAAGACGAGAGTCCAGATAGCTCCCAGCGTGGGACTACTGTCAGCTGCAAAGGTGGGGGGATCAGGGCTCAGTCACAGACACAGAGATCAGGGCTCAGTCTTAGGCTGCTGGAGCTGATCCCACCACTGGGCACCCACAGCAGGGGGCTGGCACAGGTGAGAGTACAGCCCAGACCCCCCCAGGGCAAGGCGTCAGCCTCCCATGCGCAGGTACAGTTTGGGATGAGGAGTGCTGATTAGAGCCCCGTCCAGGGAAGGAGGAAGGAGAGGGGACAGAGGAAGCAGCTGAAGCTGAGCTGGGTGGAGGCCCGGGGACAGCCTCAGCCAGCCCTGCAGAGTGCACTGCTGTCAAAATGGCCAATCAGGGCTGTCACACTGTAGCCTGAGCTTTCCAGCCCCACCCGTCAGCCACCGGAAGTGGGTCCCCCCGGAAGGACAGAGGCTCGGATGGGGCAGCCTCTGCTGACAGCATGCCTCGGCCCCTGCTGCTGGGCAGCTCCCCTCCCCGGAAGGCAGATCCGGACATGCATCTCTGGATCTGCCATACCTGCTTTCCCTTAGCCACCCGTGAGCCCCCTGCCCCCGGGTGGTGTCTTCTCACATGGCAGGACTGAGGGTGTTCTCTGGGGCCTCTCTGTTAGTAGCCTTGTAAAAAAGGCTCCACCTTCATGACTTAATCACCTCCCCAAATCTCACCTCTTATTACCAATGGTCAGGATCTCAACAAACAAATGTGGGAGGCAGGGCACACAAACATTCAGCCCATAACACCGCCAGCACCACCAACATTGTCCCCAGCATGGCCATCACCAGTGCCATCTATGGAGCACTTACTGTGAGCCAGGTACGAGACCTGCATTATCTCTTTCCGCAAGAAGGTCAGGCATGAGTGGAGGAAGGCCGGGAGGGCCCACTTCCCTGGCTTCGGATGCTCTCAGAAGCCGCACCGCAAAGGCTGGCCACAAACGTCCTCGCCTCCTTCACTTCTGTCACAGCTGTAACGAGCGAACTTGTCTGGGGCTCGGGGGAGGTCAGCATCAACCTTGTTTTAATTTGTGCTTTTCCAAGTGAGATGTGATTAATGACAATGATTCATTTCATGGATGCGTCAGAAATCCGCTGCTAAAAATGGAAAAGCAGCCCATCGCGTTCATGCTGTCTGTCCATCATTTCTCTTCATCCGAGGGAAGACAAGGTTCATGCTGATACAAAATATTGGAAGGGTTTGTGTTCCTCTTCCTCCCCCAGGTTGGGGGCCACATCAGGAGCATTTAGGGGCCAAAACCAGACTCTTCAAGAGCGAAAGATGCCTTTCCCAGAGAGGCAACCTGAAGCAGGTGGACTGGCCTTCGCATCCGGGGTAAAATACCTGACACTCCCAACTTAGGGCAGCAGTGTCATTTCAGCCCATGCTGTCAGCCCAGGGTTGGTGCCCTGAGGCAGAAATGGCAGGGCAGAGGAAAAGCTGCTCACCCATGGCAACCAGAAAGCAGACAGTGAAGGAGGAGCTCAGGGACAAGGACACACCCTTCCAGGTACTCAGTGACCCACCTCCTGCAACCAGGCCCCAGGTCCTCACTGCACTCGAAGGATCCCACCGCCTTCCAGAAGCCCCACCTCTGAACACATGAGACTGTTGGCGGACATGCTCCATCCAAACCCTAGCAATGGGGTCACTGGGCGCTGAGTCCACCCACATTATCTTGAATCCCACATGCCCTCGCTGGTGTGGCCCTGGCTTGTTCTCACCCCATCTTCCATCCGTTCGCCCACATGGACATTGTGAGGCTTGGGAGCACACACAGAGCAAGTGTAGATTGCCACACACCACCACGGGAGCTGCTGATGGTGCTGGCTGCCACCCCTTCCTCACCGCATGCGCCTTAGCACAGGTGCTGACGATCAGCTGTCACCATCTTCCTGGACCTGCCATTGTGCCTGGCATCCCAGGTCTGACCTGAACCAGGGAGCCGTGTTCAGGGAAGAGACAAAATAACTTGGTCCTCTTTTTAAAAATGTTTTCCTCTCTCTTATTTATCTCTGCGTTTCTAGCGTCTACAAATGAGGACCAAGCTCCCGGAACATCCCTGGGGAGCTCACGCTTCTGGGCAGGGACTCAATAGCCAGATGACATTCGAACATAGAGCTAGGGCCCAGTAAGTTCTGGGGCTGTAAAATAAGGAGATAGAGAGGGACAGAATGGAGCAGTAAGGAAGGAGACCAGTACTGTAGCTGAACTTGTGCTTCTCTGAGCAGGGGAGCTTTGCACAAAGATCTGCAGAAAGTCAGGAACAGGGCCCTGAGATCTAAGAGATGCTCCCCTAGGAGGAGGGCCTGGCAGAGGCTGGTCCAGAACAGTGCTGCCAAGAGATGAAATGCAAGCCAGCTGTGTGGTGTTGAATTTTCTAGCAGCTGCATTAAAAAAGAAACAGGTAAAGTTGCTTTTAGCATATCCGAGACATTACCATTTCAGCACATAACCATCACAGAAAACATCTTCACTTGGCACTAGGTCCTGGTGCACTCACCGTGTCTCTCGGTGTGGAGCCCCCCATGCCAAGGGCTGCAGCGGCATGTGAGAGTCCTGGCTGCCACAGCTGACCACGAAGTTCCAGAAAGAGCAAGGAGGAGGCATGTGCAGCTGGAGCGGTGTGGACAGGGGAGAGAGAACAGGGAAACTGAGACAGAGCAGAAAGGAACCCAGCCTGGGGCCCCAGGACGTGGTAGTTCAGCTGCTGGACTCCAGGTGCAGTGGGGAACTCCAAGGGCTTGGATTTCTACTCCAAACAGTCACAGGGGCCGCTGTGTGGATCAGTGGATTGGAGCAGAAGCTCACAGGAACTCTGCAAGAGGACAGCTGTGCGGGTGGGCTCTTCCCATAGCAATCTGTCACGACCATGGTAGTCGTCATAACATAGCGGTAGGCACAAGCAGCCGGTCACGGCCCTCACCCTATGGGATCAAGAGGATCCTCATGTTTTCCACAGGAGGAAACTGGGGCTCAGAGAGTAAAATTTCCCCTGCCCTCTATCACAGGATCAGAGCTAGGACCCAGGGTACTTCCCAATGCCACCATCTCTTTCCCCTTTCTGCGAAGGCTTGAGCCTCCTGGCCGGGGCAGAGGGTCCCAGGTGAGCTCAGCCATGGCTCATGTCTGCGTCAGATCATCTTGTCCCCTGTAAGCTTTGAGATGGCCTGTTTGCTAACCAGGGGCAGATTTCTGCAGATCGGCATCACCACCCTGGGCTGTCTCATCAGTCCAGAGGTGAAAGATCTTAAGAGACCCTCAAATGCAATCACTGCCACTCACTCACTGCTGTGGGAGGCTGGAAGAAGAGCGAACTCACCCAGCCGCATGGTATCTGGGGGCGGGAGGGCTTGGGGTCTCACACGGGCTACGCGTCCGACTGTCTGTGGGACCCTTGGAAAGCCACGTGGCTCCCTCCAGCCTCCATCTCGAGGGCTCTTGCAGGACAGGGACCATCGAGCAGTGTGTGCTGCAACTGGCATATGAGGGTACTGGGCAAGTCTGTGCTTCCTTCCGCCTCCCTGCCTTTGTTAAGGTACCCTGGCATGTGTTCTGCAACAACACGAATCGCAGAGTCAGAGTTCTGGCAAGGAATGATCAATAGCCTGATTAAAATTAGTTGTTTATAAGCTCCCTGAAATAATGAGCTCGTGGTATTGTAATGCCACTGGGTGACTTCCTGGAGAAAATCCATAGCAGGCGGCCTCCACGTCCACTGCGACATTGATCAGCTTCCCCAGCCCCCACTCCCTGGCTGCCAAGAGCACCCTCTTTTAGTTGTCACACCTCCAGAATCGCTCCAGACATGACCACGTGTCCCCTGGAGGCACAGTCCCCGCCGGCTGAAGCCTGCCTTCATCACCCTGCGTTTTGGAGTAAGCACATCCCGGGTGACACCAGCCTGGCTCTGCCTCCTCTTCCGGCTGTGTGATTTGGGGCAAGCTGGTCTCACGCCTATGGGTTGTGACTCAGCAAGTCGGGAGGCGGGTGGCTGGGCTGCAGGGGTGGCTCTGGCACTAGCACCCAGCTCAGAAGAGGCAGAGAAGCCAAGGCCCTCCTAAGGCACCCGGTCTGAGACCCCGGAACGATCAGGAGACCCTCCCCATTGCTGCCTTGAGCACCTAACCCATCTGCAGAGTCCCTTTGCCTCGAGTCCACCTATCCACAAGGCCTGGGGGTTAGGACAGAGACTAGTTGGGGCGGGGGGTGTTACTCTTCTGTCACATCTTTATGCTCTAAGTGGCTGAGGAAGAAGAAAATGGCGCTATGACATGGTATTCCCACTGTCCGATGCTTCCAAATTGGACAACTTGGGGTAGTAGTGAAGTTGTGGGCTTTGTCCACTTCCAGCCCTGGGCTTGAGGGCCCGGACCCAACTTGGCAGCTGTGTGACCTTGGGCACCTTAGCTGGGCTTTCTGAGCCAGGTCCCCGCGTGTAATAGGAGGAAGAGACACAGCTTCCAGGGACTGAGTTGAAAAGGGGTGAGTTTTAAAGAAATTGCTGCAAAATGACTAATCAAGTACCAACTTGTGAAAAGCACTCCAGAACCAGCAACTGCTACAAGGGCCTCCCTAGGCTGCAGGAAAACTAGGCCTGATGGAATTGCCCGTGGCCGAGCCAAGGCCTAACGCTGGACATGTGCCCCGAAAGGTAGGTGCCGGTGGGAGCCATTTCTGCCCACAGCAGGCCTGGGGAGCCGAGAGCCAGGCAGCCTCCAGGAGAGATCTGGTTCTCAGAGAGCACGGACACAAGGTGTGGGGTATTTTCTGAGCCAGGAGCCACTGCTAATGAAAATTCTTGTCCATCAGAAAGCCTGTCTCCTCAACCAGGCTGCAAAACCTGGTCTATATAGGCAGATGCTCTCCTGGATGCTCCCAGATAAAACATAAAATCAAGCTTATTAAAACAGTCTTTAAAAGGCCCGTGTGGAGGCGCTTACCTTTTATGGAGAAAATAAGCCGCGTGTGTTAGTGTGAGGTTTTCTGAAGTCTCCGTTGGCCGTTCCCATTTTTGCTGTTATATTATTCTCGGTTGTGCCCCAATTAACTCAGTCAGGAAAGGATTTGGAACCCGCACTGGGGGCCAGATCCTGAACTCTGTACTGAGGATGCAGAAACGAAGTCAGGGATGTTTCTCTGTCCCCACTGAGCCTGAGGTAATTAGGAAGACAGCCGCTCACACTGACTGCCGTAGGTCACCCTGCGAAGGGGAAACGCACCGTGCTTCATTGTCAGGTGCGGTAAGGAGAAACCGGATGTGGACAGTTGATAGGCAAGCGCCTTAGTTTAAAAGTACTTACCAAGCCCTGTGCTGATGCAGGCCCTGAGGGTGGGCCTTAGTCACTTTCCGTGTCGCTGGGACAGAGTACCTAACACCCACAGCTTAGAGAAGGAGAGGTTTAGCTTGGCGCCCAGAGGATTCGGTCTATAGTCAGCTGGCTGCAAGGTAGGAAGGGCCTGGTGGAAGGGTGTGGCAGGGGAGTGCGGCTCACGTCAAGGTGGGCAGGAAGCCGAGCGAGAGGGCGGAGCCAGGGCACCAGATGGCTCCTCGGGCCACGCCCCCAGGGCCCTGCCGCTTCCACCCCTGCCTCCTAACAGCCCCGTGGAAGGCAACCCAGTGAGGAGCACAGCGCCGCGTGGTCTAATTACCCTCCAGAAGCCCCGCCCCCGAACACATGGGATTTAGGGGGACATTTTAGATCTGAACCATCACAAGATATACCAGTGATTGACAGAGACACTGCAGACACAGACTTGGGGAACCCTTACCTGCAAACAAATGAGTACTTTAAGATTTGTGAGAAGTACTAAGGAAGAATAAAGAGGATGAGGGGCTGGAGTGATGGAAGGAGAGGGCTGCTTTCCTGAGAAAAGGATCTGGCCTTGGAAGCACAACTCAGACACTAAGAAAGGAGCAGCCCTCTGAGAACCTAGGGGAAGAACATGCAAAGGTCCTGGGGCAGAAACTTTCTTGAAAGTTCATGGAAGGCTGGAGTGTTATTAGTGTAAGGGAAAAAAATAATTTTCTCTTCAACCTTCCTAAGTCCTTAGTTGGAACAGACCCTTGTAGCAAATGACAGTCTAATAAGAGAAAATAAAAGTTTCTTAATATGTCTATTTCATATATATCCATGGGTGACACCAAGGAATGAATGAGCAGTTCACGAAGTAGCTCTGAATTCCACCTTCAACCAAGAGCAGTCAATTTGTAGAAAAGTGACAAAGGAAAAGGATGTTAGGTCTCTAGGGCCAGCAACATGTGGCAGGAAAGATTCGTTAGAAAAGCTTGCTAGTGTCAGTTCCATGGCACCATCTCCAGGCCACTAGGGCCAAAGCTGTCCTCAATCCTTATTTCAGGGTGCATATTCTGGCCTCACATGTCAGCAAAGGAAAGGGATGCAATTAGAGAGGAAGCTGGTGGATAGACGGAGATGGGGATCCCACAGAGCCGAGGGAGGGACAGGATTTGCTTTCAGGGCTGAGGGCAACCACAGAGATTTGAAGTACAAAAGGGCTTTGATGTGCCGCACATGGGAGAGACATGGCTGTATTTTTCATTCACTCCATGAATGGGTAGTTTTTAAGCACTTGCTACACACCTAGTTCACACTAGGCCTGGCAGTAGGGTTAAAAGGATGGTTAAGATCTAACTAGAGGGGGAAATGGCCTGCTTCCTTCCTTCCTTCCTTCCTTCCTTCCTTCCTTCCTTCCTTCCTTCCTTCATTCATCAGTGTTACCGAGCTCATACACTGCCAGAGACGGTCCAGGAAGTTGGGGCGATAATATAACGAAACAGACAAAATCCTCACCCTCCAGGAGCAGAGAGTCTGTTGGAGGAGGCTTATGGCAAACACAGGAAGACATCAAGCAAGGTGGTGGCGCAAGCTCTGGGGAAAAGCCACGCAGAGTGACAGGAGGAGGCCACAGTGGAGTGGAGGTCTGGGAGGTGAGAGACTCCGCCAGGCTTGGACCGGAGCTGTGCAGCCAGGGCAAAGGCCGCTCGTACAGGTCTGGGGCTGAAGCTTCCAGGAGTCAAGCAGCAGCCTCGGCGTCTGGCGGGATTTTCCAGGAAGCGCCATCTCAGCCGGGACTTGGGAGGTGACCAAGTCTGAGATTTGGGGTCCTGGGCAAAACTGAATTCTTATTTTCAAACAAGAGCAAGTCCCCACCAACAGAGGTACACAAGGGACTTGTGGATGGGATCCCACGTAAGGATTTGGGTTGGCCCAGCGTCCAGCCCTCAGGGGACCATGCAATTCTGAGAGAGACAAATGAGGGAGGGGCTTGAAGCCAGGCTCACCTCCAGCCCTGTCCTTTTTAGATTTCCCTACTCTCAGGAGGAAGGTGAGTAGTTTCGCAGACGGTCCGGGAGCAGAGGGAGCGATGGGCTCCTGGTGGGTGGAAGAGACCATCTGCTGCAGGCAGGAGCCGAGAGAGCTGGGGCAGCTGCGGGGAGGCCTCGCTGCCTTCCTCTGTGGCCTCGGAAATGAGCTGAGCCCCCCGCTGATGGGTCCAGGTTCAGCTCCTCTGCCCTCCAGGTTCAGCCTTGTGATCTGGGAATAAATGGCTCCTCCTTGCAGAGGCCTCTTGTCACAGCTGGCCTAGGAAGACCGCACAGCTGCAGCAGCTGGTCCCGAAGAGAGCAGCGTTTGCTCTCTGACTCGGGGTTGAGGCAGCTCAGAATTAACACCTGCAGCTGTGGGCCATGAGGATTGGAGAAGGACACCCAGGAAAGAAAAAAATGAGCTCATTTCTCTGCTGGGAGAAGCTCCAAGAGAAGTCAGAAAACGCGGCAGAGCCAGGGGAGGTCACAGGGGCACGGAGTACTCTGATCACCTTGCTTCCTCCTCTGTTCCACCTGCCCTCCCCCAGCCTCCTGGGCTGATCCTCTGCTCCTGCACTCTGCGCCACCCCGGCATGGAAGGAGGGACCCTCGTCAAGTTTGAGCTGCACCAGGCATTTGGAAAGTGACCTTCGGCAACCTCATCTGTAAATTGGGGGTAATACCACCTGCTTAGAAAGACCTTAGGCACATTATAGTTAATTACTGTACTTCTCCATCTGGCAGCAAGCTGTGCTGTGGTGACAGGCGTTGTTTGGTGTATAGTGTTCACCTGGCCTGAGATGCTGCGTGGAAAGGCCAGGGAACCTGGGGCCTTGGCCCTTGAGTACCTCATCAGTGGTTTGTCACCTGCTCTCTGGACACAATTATTAATAGCACTCCCCTAGCCCTGAGTGTGGCCCAGCTTGAAAATTAAACCCTATGGTGCCCCTGCCCATCAATAAAATGCCCATGGCAATGCCACCCACAAGGACTTCCCGGAGGACCTATGAAGGGACCCTAAGGACACCCCTGCCAACATGGAAACGTCACCCTCCCTTCCTTCGGGCAGCCTCCAGGGGACGGCAGTCACAGGAACAGCAGTCCCTTAGGCAAAGAGGCAGCAGATTAAATTCTAGGCAGCCAGGCGCAGGGAAGCCCTTCAGGAGCACAGTCAAAGCCTGGAGCAGTTTGATGGAAACTTTGTGCTCGTCTGTCCGAATCCCAGCAGTGCTGAGGTCCTGAGCTCAGCCCACCGAGCTCCCAGACCAGCTCCTGACATCCTGCATCCCTGTCTCTCTCCGCCTCTTTCTGCTCGGTCCTTGTTAATTTAGTGACTCAGAACATGTGTACAAACTCATTAGCTTCTCTTTCTCCATGTTTTATAAACACGTAAATCTTTCTAAGCCATCAGGAAACAAATTGAGATCTGACCAGGAGGACAACAATCCTGCTGGCTGGCTCCAGGTGGGTCTCTGGGACTTGGGACACTCCTGATTGAAACCTGGGATCAGTTTAGTCTCTTGGCTGCCACAGCATGGATTATACACTATGTGATCCAAAGTTACAACGAATATTTAATTCCTTAAAATGCGTTTGTTACAGTAACAGACACATCGCCATTAACACTCGCCCTCAAAATGCCCCCTCACTTTGAGCACCCTCACCCCACCTTTCAGCCACTTCCTGCAGCAGCTCTGGAAGCCTCTTTCGTGAGTGTCTTTAGTTGTGCTGCACTGGCTGCCTCGGTGTCCTGAATCGATTCAGAACATTAATTTCCTGCTCATTTTGATTTGAGGGAAGAATCAGAAGTTGCATGGTGCCAGGTCTAGTGACCCAGGTGCATGAGGACACGCCGTAATAATTGACAAAAATTACTGTAAACAGTTGATCAACGTGGTGTGACCAAAAACCAGCATGTGTGTTTAAAGGACACATTGGCATTAATCTCCCTAAATTAATTGGCATTAATCTCCCTAAAAACACTCACGGTATTTATTTTGAACACACTTATCCCATCGTTCTTGGCCATGTGTCTTTTACTATAAGTTATTTGTAATTTAAACATATTTTCCAACCACTCTTGTAAATGAATAGGCATGCAGGAAAGGACACACGCATGTGGCTGGAGTCTCAGGCAGGGCAGGAGTTGGAAAAGCTAAGATGGGCTTCCCCCAAAAGGACCCGACACCCAGGTGACACAGTTTATTTGGGGGGTGGTCCCAGGAGACGCTGGGGAGTGGGCTCGGAGTCATCCCCCGTGCTCGGCAGGGAGACAGCAGGCAGGTGACCTCAGCTCGGCATCCTGAGAGGGTGTGGAGGACGGCAGAGAGCCGGGCGTCTGAGACGGAGACCAGGAGCTCACGGGTGTAAGGTGCCATCTAGCCCAGGCTGCCACTCCTTCCCAGTACGACTGCCATCCCCACCGCAGCAGCCCCTGGGACGGGAGTGCTGTCATCTCTGATCTCTGAATGAACAAGCAAACTCAGTCTGCAGCTAAACAGCCCAGGCCTGGTGGAGGATGCAGTGGCCTCAGACGCCCGGGCTGCGCGGGAGCCGGTTCCAGCTGCGTCCCGAGTCCGATCCCGTTCCCGTTCCCGGCAGCACCCCCACGAATGACTCTGTCTACCCACCCACGCTCTGCCCCTCCGATCACCCAGACAAGGAAGATAAAGTGTGGCCGTGTGACGTCACCGCCACGCTGCTGCCCTCTGCCTTTATTGAAAAACCAACTGCAGAGTGCGGTTAACCCCAGCAGCAGGACGCGTGCCTGCGGGTGGGGATGATGGACAGTAATCGTGTGTCCTTCCCTAATGAACTGCCCACACGCGTGGCCATGGGGCGGCTCCTTAGTTTTAATTGGATTTCTCGGCCCATTTCTCCTGAGACTCATCAGACGCGCCTGTCCCCCGGAGTCCCAGATGGGCTGCTCAAGCCTGTGATCTGCTGAAGAGCACAGATTAAAGAAGTTGCGCAGCCATGGTCTATGTCAGAAGACACTAATTGGCAGCCGAGAGGGAAAATCGCTTTTTGTTTCAGCGGCTTGGAGTTCAAGAAAACATTCAGCTCTTTCCCGATTGATCCTATGCAAATTCAACTTTCCAGCACAGCGTCTGTCTATAAAGGACACTGAGAGGTGTGAAGTGCTTGTTCATGAATAGTGTCCTTTCCTCCCTGGTGTTCTATTTTTTTTTTTTTTTTTTTTGGTACCGGGGATCGAACTTGGGACCTTGCGCTTGCGAGGCAGGCGGTGGAGCCACTGAGCTGCATCCCCGGCCCTCTGGCGTTCTTGACCTCTGCACCCTGGGACCGGCGGCCCATCTGTCTCCACTCTCCCTCCACTAACCCAAATTTCATCCCCGGCAGGGACAGCTTTAAATCACAGATCTGCACGCGGCCACATCAGACCACTGATTCTCCTTCCCCATTCACTCCCCTAAGCTCTAGTCTCTGCCGGCACCGCCCCAACCCACTCTGGTGTTCTTCTTACGCTGCTCCCTTGCCCTGGCTAGCCTCCGTGCCCTTGAGCACAGAATTCGTCTCCACTCTTACATCACTTCCCAATCACTCATTCATCCAGCAACATCTACCACACGGCACCAGCCAAGAGGCTGGCATGATGTGCTGTGGCCAAGGCAGCAGAGAGCAAAGGAAAGCAGATGCTGCCCCAAGGAGCACAACCGCAGAGCGGAAAAGCGAAGAAGGAGGAAGCTGACAGTGCCGTCGGTGGGCGGAAGTAAACAGGAAGTGGAGAGAGAAACGCCCCCCCCCCATGCCGCAGGAAACAGACACTGGGTCTCATTTCCCCTCCCCTCTGGGGCTGCCGGGGACAGGCCCTGTGGAAGGGGAGGCGGCAGGTCACACCAGACACCCTGTGGGCCACCTGCTGGCGGCAGCCGTGCAGCAGGAAGGGGAAAGGCTCCTTGATTATTTCTCTCCTGCTGGGAGCCACGCCCGCTGAGCAAACCGCCAGCCCTGTGTGTGGGAGTTGGTCACCGCAGCTGGGAGCAGCCTGGGCCTGACCCCTTGGACGGGCGCGCGCGCACACAGCGCCTCTCTTCTGGGTCAGAAGACCCGACCCTGGTGGGTCTCTCCCACCCAGGCACAGGAAGGAGGAGCTTGGGCACCGCCTGCAGTCTGTTTCCGGCTCCACAGACCGTCCACAACTCTGAATCCAGGGTGAAGGAGGGGTGGAGGAGACAAGCACGTGAAGCCTCTCTGAGTAAGTGTCCAGAAAAATAAAGGCCCTAAGGGAGAGGACGGAAACAAGGGCTCCTCTCGCCAGGGGCCCCTACAGGAAGAGCCTGTTTACAGCTACAGTTTTCATTTTAGTTTTCTCAGGGCCGAGTGGAACCTAAGGCCTGGTGGGTGTGCGGCAAGCACCCCGCCACTGAGCTACACCCCAGCCAAGATTTTGAAACACTGTTTCAGGATGCACCGGGCACCTCCCACCAGAGCCCGCAACTGGAGTTTTAAAGGGGAGCTATCCGAGAACTTTGAGTAAAACTGCAGCGTGCAGCCTCGATGCAGAGTTTGCCTCCCCACAAATGATCGGGGGGGAAAAATTGGGTTTGTTTTTTTAAAGCTTAGCTATTAGGACATTGAATGTTTCTAACACAAATGTTTGAGGTGACAGTCGCTGATTACGCTGATCTGGTCATGACACACTGTATGTGTGTGTTGGAATGTCACACTGTACCTCATCAATATTTTAACTGTGTGTCAATTAAAAGTTCTAATTAAATTAAAATAATACCAACAAAGGAAAAGGAAAGAAAGCAGTTGGCCAGCAGCAGCCCAACAAGATGGCAGCTGGCCACCCATAATGGATGCTTCCACCACCGTGTGCCATGTGCCTCCTGTCCCAGAAGGGGATGCCAAACCCTCAGAAGCTCCAACACCCCAGCTTGGGGACAGCACCATGGAGTGAGCTGGCATTCCGTGACCCGGGGAGAGACCGAGTGGACACTGTCCTCACAGCCACCCTCTCAGGGGTCCCAGCCTTGCTATTTTCTTTTTCTTTTTTTTTTTTTTTTAGGTACTGGGGATCGAACTCGGGTCCTTGCACTTGCGCAGCAGGCGGCAAAACCACTGAGCTAAGTCCCCGGCCCTAGCCTTGCCATTTTCTAAGACTCTGTCCTAATTTGAGATGCCACCCTGTCCCTGTCCAGCCCTTGTCCTTGTCCAGGCTCCAGAAGAGCCAGGAACTGAGCCCCTGGGCCTTGCTGCAAGGCGTCCACCAAGTTGGCTGCAGGACCAACTGGGAGCAACAAAATGGGTCCTGACAATGACCCACTCCACACTATCGACCCGAAGGCTGGCTTTATCCCATTTCCATGTGTGACTGTTGTTCTCATGCCTTCTGATAGATCCTTTGAGAGACAGAGTCCACTTTCTAGGGATAAACTGCATATCCACTCTGCTCAAAGTCAAATGTGAGCCCTGGATTCAATTAAGTAAACATGGATGTTGTGGCAACTGTCAAAGATGCTAGGTACATAGAGATGGTCCCTGCCCCCTGCCCGGGAGGACTCACAGTCCAGCAGGGTGACGGGAGGGACCATTCTGAGTCGTTATATATTTGTTGGAGTCCAAGGTTTGCAGACAGCATAGTGGGTGGTAATGGAGACAGTGCTGGAGGGACAGGCTGGACTTGGCCCTGACTCTGTGGCTCTGTGACCCTGGTTGCTTGATTGGTCCCCTTGAAGACGGGGGACAGAGAGGTATGTAATGATCACAGGAGAGCTTTATCTCTGCTGAACCCTCCATGCTTCCTGCAGAGGATTGCAATTTGGATAGAATGCAAGCGGCTCATCGTTCCTACTGTGTGGCAGCCCTCAATGGTTTTCTCCAATACCACAGCCAGGTCTGCAGGAAGCTGCGCCATAGCCTGCCCTCCTCTACCACTCCTGCTTTTCCTGTCTGCCTCCTTCAGGCGTCCAGAGAGACTGACCTCTGCTCTGGACCTTGACCCTGCCCTGCCACCCCCAGGGCCTCTGTCTTCCCATCCTCCACCCTGCATGGTGTTCCCTGGGTCTTCATGAGCCACATGTCACCACTGTCACCTCCCCAGGGAACTTCCCTCTGGCCACTGCTGAGCCGCGTCACTGCGAGCATCTGCTCCAGCACAACCATCCCTGGAGTAGCCCCCACCGCTCCATAGTCACTGGGCGCCGACAGAATGAATGCACGCAGCCTAGCAATGTCCTGCTCTGGCCTATGTTCTCCCAGTGCTCAGGACATGCATCCCAGGGAGACACACCCCTGTCGTGTCTGGGGTAAGGCCACAGTGCAGGTCTGACTGGCAGAACCTCAGAGGTTCCCAGCCAGGAGCGCATCTGGAGTCGTGTGCAGGTAGCCTGGTTGCTATGGTGATTAGGACACACAGGGCCATCTCTCGAAATGAGAATCATCCCACCCCAGTGTCAGTGATGCTGCTGAGTAACTCTGAGCTGCGAGCCACTCAGAATTGGGGGCCACCGTGCACCCAAGAGAAGTTAAGGAGAACAAAAGAGAGCCAGTGGAAATGGGCTCCTGTGCTCTCGCAAGCAAGGAGTAGCAGGCAGAGGCCCGAGCTGGGACTCTGCTCCCTGGCAGCTGGGTGACCTCGGGCAGGACAAGCTGGGCATCAGTTTTCTCAGCTAGGGATTTGACTGCCAGTGCCTGCCTGGCTCGGTTATTCTGAAGATTCAACTGGAGACACTCCTAACACAATAAGGAGATGGTCCCCGATTTCCCGTGCTTTGATGTATGTTTCGATTTTACAGTATTTGAAAATGACGTCCGTTCAGTAGAGTACTTTGACTTTTGAATTTTTGTCCCTTCCCGGGCTGGTGGGACATGGTGTCTCTGCAGATGCTTGACTCCGGGCTAAGGTGAGAGCAACCCAGTTAGGGTGGGTGAGGCTGAGCTCTGATGTTCAGTAGATTAGGAGTTTCAAATACAGTTTTGACTTACGACGCTTTCAACTTAGAATTGGTTTCATTGAGTTTCATTACAAACCCACTGTCCATCGAAGAGCGTCCGTATCCAGTTGCCCTCACACATCAGATCTGTCCACACAGCACTCGCTCTATGCGGTCGCAGCCCGACAGATTCAGAGATCCTAGAGGAGGACAAGCGTCTGCTTTGGATGGACCGGGTCACAGGGACGCTTCTGCCACATGAGCGCTTCGGGCTAAGCGAAATCGAACTCTCCCACCACTCCCGAAACACTCACACAGGCAGGCCTGGGCTTGCCGAGAGAGGACCCACAGCGGGCTCCTGGGGAAGATTCGAGGGCGCAGTGTGGGCTCAGGCTGGCTGACTCTGCCCTGCCTCCCACAGGTGGCATCCCCTTCATCCTGACTGGAGAGTTCTTCCAGCAGTCACAGCGGCCCGCTGCCTTCATCATCGCGGGCACCGTCAACTGGCTCTCTAACTTCGCCCTGGGGCTCCTCTTCCCGTTCATCCAGGTAGGACTGGTGGGGGCTCTGCCGTGGGACACCTTGGAGAGCACGGGGCAGAGGTGATCTCTCTCTCTCCCCCTCTCTCTCCCTCTCTCTCTCTCCCTCTCTCTCCCCCTCTCTCTCCCCCTCTCTCTCCCTCTCTCTCTCCCTCTCTCTCTCCCTCTCTCCCTCTCTCTCTCCCTCTCTCTCTCTCCCTCTCTCTCTCCCTCTCTCTCTCCCTCTCTCCCTCTCTCTCTCCCTCTCTCTCTCCTCATGCTGTTGTCCTAAGGAAGGAAGAAACTGCCCTAAAAACACCCCTTCTACTCGAAGGCTGTGTGCACAGAAATCCAAGTTGAATCTCAGCTACTTCCCACATGCAACTTACTTCTCGTTTTTGTAATGCGTTAGTCGGATTCCATACGGTAATTCCAACGCACACTACAGCCCCACCACACATGTGACATCCTCGTTGTCACCAGCACAGATACAGCCCATGTGCTCACGGTCAGAAGGGTGACAGCGATTGGCACGAAGGTGCCCGCATAGTTGGGAATTGGACACAAGTTCCTTGTGTGTGAGGAGTCTGTTTGCTCGCCGGCTCGTGATCTCCCATGTGCTCACCCAGCTCCTGTTGTGTGCCAGGCCCTGTGTGGGGCAGTGGGGACCACGTGCGTGCAGAGCCTGTGTTCCACGTGCTGAGCCGAGTAGGGAGCGATGGGGGTGGATGTGCCATCTGAGAGGGCGGGGTCCACACAGGAGGTGACATCAGAGCAGAGATGCCAGGGAACTGAGGGAGCAGGCCAGGCTGGGAGTGACGAAGTCCAGGCCAGAGAAACAGCAGCCAGCGTGGCTGGGACAGAAAGACGAGCCAGTGGAAAGTGAGACCCAAGAGTTATCCAGGGGTGGGGGCTTTGCCAGGCTTCTGCACCGCGGCATTCACCTCGGGAGGGTGAAGCTTCCTGTATCAGTCAGCTGCCCCATGCTGAGTGGAGCCCAGACACCCAGAAATGAAAGGAAGAGAGGTTTATTTCGGGTCACAGTTCCAGAGGGTTCAGTCCGTGGTGGGCTGGCTCCAGGGCAGAAGCAGCACGGTGGAAAGGTGTAGCACAAGAAAGCTGCTCAGGTCATGGCATCCAGGGGGCAGAGAGGGATGGGAGGAGCTGGGAACGAGAATGCCCCCTTCCAGGTCACACCCCAGTGACCACCTCCAACCCAGGCCCACCTCCTGCAGCACACTCAGCGCCCCCATGATCCAGGCACCCTCCAAATACCTGAGACTTTGGGGGATATTTTAGATCTAACACACAGTGCTTCCTTCCTCAAGTGCCCGCCAGGGCTGCTGCTGCCCATGACACCAGGGGACCCCATCTGGAGGAGAACCCACATCCAGTCTCAGGAGCCATTTCAACCTCCACTCCCGGTCAGCTCTTCAGAGACTCGGTTCAGTCTGCCTCCTAATTTACCAGCGCCCACCCCAGCACACGGCAGAGGCCGCTGCCAGCTAGGGGAGGGGATGGTCACTGTCCCCAGCACTCCTTCCCCAGCGGCTGTGTCACAGCCTGCAGGTGGCTGCCAGCCTCACAGCTAGGGCCTCCCTTCTGAGCCAGCTCCGTGTGGCTCTCTGTGCCCCTGTCGGCCCCACACCCTGAGTAGAGTTTCTCTCCCTGGTCTTTCACAGACAGGGCAGCTGAGGCCAGGGAGCAAGGAGGTCATCCCAGGGCCCACAGCAAGCCCCAAGGCCAGTTCCTCTGTCCCCAGTACCACTTTGTCTCTGCGCCCTGCCTGCCACTCAGTCCAGCAGGTGGAAGGTCGAGACCGCATAACTTCCCATGCATTTCCGACAGCGTCTCAGCAACTGCTACCGGTCCCTGAGGCCCCAGTGCTGTGAGGCCCCCCTGGGCCACAGAGTCAGGGAAGGGCCAGGGCCCACGGTCATGACTTTCCCACCTCCAGCACCTTGCCTGGCTACAGTCGGACATAGCAAGTTGTCTTCTCAGTTGACTGAGAACCTTAAGTGGCTTTTTCCAGACTGATGCTCACCCGGCAGAGCGAAGGGTCAGTTGGGCATTCATCATTGAGGAAAAACTTAACTTCACGTCACCTCTCTGTCAGCACTGATCACCCCACCACCCTTGTAAATGAAGTGAGGAAACCAGAGCCTTCCACACTCCACGGCTAGGCTCTCCACGTTCGTGAAGCAGACCATTGCCTTCCAAGAGATCAGGGCACGGGAAGCATAGATCCCGGGAGCCAGCTGCCGGCTCCTTTCCTGCCGAGGCTGGGGTTAGCAGTGCTGACCTGCCACTTTTACACAGTGCTTACTGGGCACTCAACCCTGCCGAGGCTCGAAGGCAAAGCCTCCATCCGTCCTCTCACAGAGGAGGGATGAGCGGCAGCTCGAGCCCCTCACTGGCTGCACAACGGGTCAGTGCTGGCCTGGGTGCAGGCTGGCAGATGAGTCTAGGGGGCTGGGACCTCATGGGCTCCGAGGGGCTCAGGGCAGCAAGGTGGGTTGGGGGACGAGGAGCATGCACTTCCTGTGGCTGCTGTAACAACACAAACATGGTTCTGTGGTTGGATGCGGTGTGTCCCCTCCGAAACTCATGTTGGAAGCCAGGGCCCAGTGAAGCAATGATGACAGGTTGTGCAGCTCTTCCCAGATGTTTGGGTCAGGGATTGGAGCCATTCTTGCAGGAGGTGGTAGTTCTCACGGGAGAGAGTTGCTTCTCTCGAGAGTGATGGTTGTGGCAGTGAGCCCAGCTTCCTTAGCTCTCTCTGGGTTCCTCTCTCGCCACCCTCTCAGCCTTTCCACCATTAGGTCACTGCACCAGGCCCTCACCAGCAGCCAAGAGGGTGCAGACACCATGCACTCGGAAGCAGCACCACTCCCTGCACAGGCTCCAGAGGAGAATTTGTGTCCTTGTCGCTTGAGCTTCCAGAGCTACACTCCTTGTCTCACTTGGCTGTGCCTCTCTACTCCCTCCTCAGTGCTGCAGAGCATCTTGCCTCAGTGGTCCTGTTGCCTTCTCCTTCTGGGTCCGATCTCCCCTTCTCCCCCCTTTTCAGGACATATGTAGTACATGTAGGGTCCACCCGATCATCCAGGCTGATCCTCCCATAGCAGTAACTTAGTCACATTTGCAAAATCTCTCTGGACAAACAAGGCAACTACCTCAGTCACCTTCTCATCCCTGGGACACAATACCTGACACCCACAACTTAAGGGAGGAGAGACTTATCTTGGCCATGTTTCACAAGTTTAAGTCCATGTTTGGCATGGCAGAAGGGCCTGGCGGAGCAGAGCTGCTCACATCATGGTGGGCAGGTAGCAGAGAGAGGAGGAAGGAGCCAGGAAGGGAGATGAACCCTTCCAGGCCACACCCCCAGTGACTGCCTCCAACGAGGCCCCACCTCCTAACAGGAAGTCAGCTACAGTGCCGCCATGATTCAAGCTCCTTCCAAAAACCCTGCCTCTGATTACACAAGGCCTTTGGGGGACATTCTCAATCTAAACCATAACAGCAACTTTCACAAAATATCAGGGGTGGGTGTCTTTGGGGACCATTTTACAGCTGCCTACAGAAGTGAGAGGAATGGAGGCTTCCCAGAACCCAGGGCCTTGACTCTTCCCCCCAGATGAGCACAGGGTGGCCTGGGACTCCCAGGAGAAGTCTGTGGTGGCAGCTCTGGGGAGAGTGCCTAGCTGTCAGTGCCCAGCCAGATTACAAAAGAGCCTGGACATGCCTAGCAACAGGAGATGGACAGGACATTCACCTCCTAACTTAGCCCCTCTACAAACTGACATTGCATGCCTGGCTGTCACAGTAGGTATTTGGTGGGTTTTTTTATGAATGCTGGATAGATCCTAGTGGGCCTTGAATGACCTGCTAAGGAATTTTCATTTGATCCTATAGGCCAGAGGCTTTCAGTCCTGAGGGTGCATGAGATTCATCTGGGGACTTTAAGGTAAATGGTTAATGCCTGGGATCCTCAGTTACCATCACAAGATTCTGAGTCAAGGGGAAGGGGTGGAATTATCAGTGTGTTTAGAAGCACAGCAGTTGATCCTAATGTGCAGCCTGAGCTGAGAACCCACAGATACTTGGAAAATAGTGAAGGGCAGACTGAGTGATTGGTGAGTTTGGAGGCTCAACTGGAAGTGGATCATGAGCAGGGAGACCTGGTGGCTGGGACTGTGTGTCGTTTGCCAGAGAAATGGTGACAAGGCCTGGGTTAGGACAGGGGCCATGGAAGGGCCAGTCGGGAGCAGGAAATGGTGGCACGGTGGGGAAGAGGAGCTTGTGCCAGGCGAGCCCTGGGCACAGACCCCGGCCCTGGCAGGGCAGACAAGCAGCTCACACCCCGGACGCCTCCCGGCCTCCGCATACAGCCTGGCTTCACCCATCAGCAGCATTTCTCCCAAGTTGAGCTCATGGCACAGAGCCCTCCAAACCAGCCCACAGAAAGGTTCCAAATGTAGCAACGACCCTGCAGCATCAGGAAGGGAAATGAGGAAGTCGTTGGCAAGAGAGCAGCTCGAGAGAAGTCACATGCTGGCCACACCATCTCCTCCGCAAGCCTGACCCTTCAGCCCGGCCCTTTCCCAGTTGACCCAGTTAGCAGAAGCAGCAGTTTGTTTCCAGGAGATGAGCACGATGTGACACGCTCAGCGGGTCACAGGTCCGGCAGCGCGGGGTCTTCCAGAAGTTCCGCTCCTTCCTGCTTCCTTTTCACAGTGAGGGTGCTTTTCAGGTCAGCCATTTCCAAGCATGTTTAGCAATGAACCCTTTTTGTAAACAAAACACTTAGTTTGTTTATTTATTGTGGCACTGGTGATGGAAGTCAGGGCCTTGTTCACACAAGGCAAGTATTCTGCCCTGGAGCTACACCTCCAACCTGCAAAAAGGTTTAAACTTTAAGAGGAAAAAAGAGGGCTGGGGATATAACTCAGTGGTAGAACACCTTCCTAGCATGAGCTAGGCCCTGGGTTCAACCCCCAGTATGCCAAGATAGATAGAGGACAGATAGGTAGATGATAGATACATAGATACGTAGTTAGACAGACAGACACATAAATAGATGACAGGCAGACAGGAGACTGATTCAGGGACATTTATCAAAACCCAGGCTAAGTCTTCCAGGGTGGGCAAGAGACCATTGTAGGGCACAAAGAAGGAGAGTGGGGAATGAGGATAAGAAGAGCATGACTAATAGGAGAGGACCCTGGCATGGTCCAGAAACATTAGCATGTCCAGAGTTGAACAGTACGATTAGCTCCACCCTGTGTTCTTGGGGCTACAGTGGGATGAGAGAGAGCAAAAGAAGAAACGGAATTTTCAATAGCTGTACCTTGGAAGCAGCCTGTATGTCCACCAACAGATGAATGGATAAAGAAAATGTGGTATGTACTCATGATGGAGTACTACTCAGCCATAAAGAAGGATAAACTTGAATCATTTGTAGGAAAATGGATGCACCTTGAAACCATAATGTTAAGTGAAATAAATTGGAGACACAAGCTTATCATGTGGTTTCTCCTTATATGAGATACCCAAAATATAAATAAAGAGCAAAATAAAAGACAGGTAATAGGCAGTAAAAAGATAGATCTTTCTCAAAGGGGAAGGGGCTCAGAGAATAAGGGAGGGGAAGGGAGAGAGGGGATGAAAAGAGGAATGAAGATGTGTCATATCCATGTGCCAACTCCACACAAGGAATGTAAATGTGATGTGCTGCAAACATTTACTAATAAAAATTTTTTTAATTTAAAAAAAGAAAACACTAAACTAAAATCTCCTAATGCCCATTGCACTGATAGCTCAGGAACAGTTCATGCTTTTCCTTTGGCAGAGAGCTAGAGAGGAAGGGGCAGCCCCTCCCTGCCCTCAGAGCACTGCAGGAACACCGTGTGTCATCGTCCCAGGGCCACCAGGGCTTCCCGAGGGCTCTTTTTGTGCCTTCCCCCCACCCCCGCATGGAGTGTTTTGAATCCTGACACAACCCTGGTAAGACTGGTTCGTTCAGCTCCTAGGAGAGAGCATCTATGTCACTTTCCCATCAATGGGACAAAACATCTGACACCTAAGCTCAAAGGAAGAGAGGTTTATTTTGGCTCGAAGTCTCCATCCATGGTCATCAGGCTGCAAGGCAGAAAGAAGATGGCAGAGGGGCCTAGCAGACAAAAAGGTGCTCAACCCACAAAAAGCCGGGAAGAAGAGAGAAGGGAGGAGCTGGGGACAAGAACACACCCTCTGGTCACACCCCCAGGGACCCCACCTGGCCCCAGCTCCTACGGCACAGTCAGCTACCAAACTCATCCATGGATGAGTCCACTGACGAGGACAGCGCCCCATCATCCCATCCTCTTCCACCACGGGAGAACTTGGGGGACGTTTTAGATCGAATCCAGGGCAGAAGAAGACAGACCAGAGCCCGCAAGGTGGCTGGGATGGAAGGGTCAGTTTTCCATAGGAAGTAGTGACAGGATACCCTTCATTTTTCCTCTTCCTCCTCCTCCTCCTCCTCCTCCTCCTCCTCCTCCTCCTCCTCCTCCTTTTCCCCTCTTTCTTCTTGCTTTTTTCTATAAAGGGAGTTCCAATGATAAATAATTCAGTCTTGCTGTAAAAACTGAGAATATACAGGAATGAAATAACCCATGTTGGTGGACGAATGACACTGTTTTCCTTCAGAGCTCATGTAATATGTTTGTCTTGCTTTTCTCGCTGGCACTGTACTCAGAACTTTCGGTGTGCCGTGGACATGTTTGAAACATATCCCCCCTGGAACAGGTCCCCCGTGGTGGGGCCACCCATGGCTGTCGGGAAATCCTGCAGAAGTGGCTGCTGAGGAGTGGCCCTGCAGGGTGAACTTGGGACAGCAGAGGATGGCAGTGATAGCCGGTATCCTTTCTGGAGGCAACTTGCCACTATGAAAGGTTAGGTATGTGGGGCTGTCGTGCACAGTGATCGAGGCGGGGGGCAACGCAGGACTCCCACATTCTGTTCACGCCCGCAGGAGTGCCTTGGACATGCTGTAGACTTTGCCCTTCTGAAGCCATTCCAGCCATGATCGGGAGCCACTCTCTGAGCCTTCTCTGGTTGCTGTAACAGTGTCACGGACGGGGCAGCTTAATCTACAGCATTTTATTGTCTGACGATTCTAGATGCTTGAAGTCTGAGATCAGAGCGTTGGCAGGGTTGCTTCCTTCTGGGGCCATGTACATATCTATGCCTCAGTCTCTTCTTATTAGGACACCAAGCATGTTGGATTAGGATCAGTGTTGTTTAAGAACATGACTATCTCCAAACATAGTCACATTCTAAATTTTGAACATTACCACTTCAGCGTATAAAGTGTGACTAAAAAAATAGTAAATGTTTAATTTTTTTAAATTACAGTAAAAGATACATTGCCATTAATCCCTTCAAAAAACTCCCACTCACTTCAAACATATTCATCCCATTGGTCTGGCCACTTTCTGAAGCAGTTCTGGAAGGCCTCTTCCACCAGTGTCTTTAATTACACTGTCATAGCTGCCTCAATGTCCTGAATGCATTCAGAACCTTTCCCTCTTGTCATCGTTTTGACTATGAGGAAGAGCAGAAGTCCCGTGGCATCAGGTGAGGTGAGTAAAGTGGATGAGGACACACATTGTAATATTTTACGAGCCTGCCTTTCCGTTGGATGGTACTCAGCAGCAGCCTTCACTGTATTTTTGATCACAGCTTGTAAAGACACTCACAGAAGAGGACTCCAGAGCTGCTGCAGCAGCAGCAAGAATGCTGGGATTGGTGTGTTCAGAGCGAGGAGGAATATATTGAGGACGATTAACAGCCATGCGTCTATTGCTACGATATGTATTTTTTAAATTTAAACATTTACCATGTATTTTGATGGCCCTGTGTATGAATCTAGGGACACAGTGCAGCCCACAACAGCCACCTGCTCGGACACATTGACTGTTTCACTCATTTCCAGATGTGTTAGTGTCAGATGTTTCCCAGCCCTCCAGTAGAGCCCCAGGGAGCTCCCTGAGCCAACACAGCCGTGACGAAGGCTCGGGTCCAGCCTGTATTGTGTCACCCTGGTTAGGAGAATTTGTCCCCAGCATCCTCTGCACACAGCTCCAAGAACCCTGGACGCCGGCCTCTGTGTCAGCCTCCTGGGCTCTGTCCCTGCTGCAACAGGTACCACAAACCTCGAGGCTTAACACGACCAAAGCCTCTTCTCTCCCCATCTGGAGGCCGGAAGGACAACGTGAGGGTCTGCACCGTTGCTTCCTTCAACAGCAGTAGGGAGAATCTGCCCCGTGCCACTCACGTAACTTCTAAGGCTCTCACAGTCCTGGGCTTGTGGCTGCCAACTTCTATCTCGATCACTACTGTCACGTGAGGCGACCCCGTGCACGTGTCTGTCTCTTTTGTAAGGACTCCAGGGATCAGATCCAAGGCCCACCCAGACCCAGGATGACCTCACCTAAAGTAGGCTACATCTGCAGACTCTTCCCAAACAAAGCCACACTCATAGGAAGCAGGGCGGGCGGGGCTTCAGCGTATCTTAGGAGAACACAGCTGAACCTGCAACACCTTCCCTCGCTGGGTGAGCATATCATCTTGGAGGCCTCCCCAGACATCCTTGAAAGTCCCCCAGCACTGGAGACCCCTCCATCCCAGCAACCTGGGAGGGGTGGTCGGCCCCCCGCTTCCCTGCCAGTCCTCTCTGGGTCACCACCCAAGGGGCCACATGGGTCTCCCAGCACATAGCAGTGGCGTGTGGGGCTGCAGTCGGTGGTTGTCCTTATGTGCCGGGAGTTTGGGGCTGGACCTAACCTGGAATCCCAGCTACAACATGACCAGGAAGCCCACAGCAGTTGTCAGCTGCTCGGTGATGGGCAAGTTTCTGGCTTTTTCTGACTGTAGCTACTCAGGTCCACAGTTGTCAGGTCTGCAAAAGAGGCAGCAGGGCTGGAAAGAGAATGCAGCTAGAGTCCAGGCTTCCTCTCACACATCGTCTGCTCAGCCAGGCAGCTGTGGGTGCTGTCATCGTTGTCAGTTTCCTGCTGTGCCATCCCTGGGTCACTCAGAAAGAGCAGTCTCTGAGAAGGGCTAGAATCTCCACTCTGCCCCCTTCCCTGCCCAGTGCCCCAAGCCTGTCTGCTCCGTGGTCACCCCAGAACCTGATAGCGCTCTTCCTCTTCTCTCCCATGCACCTGTCCTCCAGCAGTGTCCTCTGTCCCCCACCCTTGGCCACAGGCTGCCTTTCCTGTGGGCCTTTGCAGTAGCAGCATCCATGCAGCTTGCACCATTGTCATCAAGCCCAGGCAGCTCAGTCCCCTTCGCCATGAGCACCCATAGTTTCTGGTGGGGAGAAAATTGCATGCAAATGTATGCTTGTCTGACTCCACTGCAGTTATAAAATTCTGTTGGAGTTCAATCAAATGTGAGAGGGAAGAAATGATTCTTTTTAACTTTAAAAATATTGGGTCATATCCCCAGTGCCTCTGCAAAGTGAGGGCGGAAACAGATGTCTAGCAAGGTTTGTGGGGCCTGAAAACAAACAAAACAGCCTCCTGGCCTCTCTGGGTCTGTCGGAGGATGCGCCCTGGGTCCGAGGGGAGGAAGAGGCGTGGTTCACTCGGTCCCACCTTGCACTGGGCCTCGGAGGTGAGCAAAGAACATGAGGGCACACTGCTGCCCTGTATGTCAGGAAAGAACAGCATGACTGCCACCAGGTCAGGGGTCATCTGGGGCTGGGAGGGAGGCCGGCCAGAGCCCACAGAGCAGCCTCCAAGGAATGCAGAGGAAGCAGGTGATTTCTAGAGGGGTCAGGGAGGCCAGGCCAGTCCCCAGGGGTGGAGGACATGACAGACTCAGGCTTAATGGGAGGACTCTGGAAAAGAACGGAGTTTAAAGACATAACTGGTCTTGTGCTTTTGAAAGACCTCTTTGGCTCCCCAGTGGGGCTGGATTCAGCACAGTGGTTTGCTCTTACAGGGGACAAATTCAGAAGCCACATGAAACCCGGTGACAGGAACCAGTCAGCAGGTACTCTGTGTGCAGGGCAGGGGGTCAACTGACTGGACAACAGCATGGGGAACACTGCTTGCTTGCTTGGTTGGTTATTTGTCTGTTTGTTTGATTGATTTCTGAGACAGGATCTCGCTATGTGGTTCAGGCTGGCATGGAACTCACGACATAGCCCAGACCGCAAATTCACTGTGATCCTCCTGCCTCAGCCTCCCAAGTGTTGGGATTACAGGTGTGCTCCACCATGCCTACAGCACAGGAAACATTCTGGAGTGGAAGAAATGTTTTATGTCTTGATAGAGGTGTTGATTACACAACGATGTACTTTTATCCAAACTCAATGAACGATAGGCACCCTTGGGATCTGTGCCTGCTACTTTATACACATTCACCCTGGATTTTAAAAATGTTGCGGGACAGAATCATCAGGACTTGGCAGAGGAGGAGGAGGAAGGCGAAGGTGATCGCAGAGGAGCTGCTCTGTGAAGCAGGCAGAGATCAGAAAGACAACAGGAACTGAAGAGGGAAGGGCCCCAGTGCACCCACTGGGTAGGCTGAGGCAGGAGGATCACGCTGAGTCCCAGGAAGCAAGATGGGATGGAGGTGCAGGATGACATGGGGAGCACAGCTAAGAGTGGAGTGAGAAGAGGAGGCCCCTGGGCCCCAGCAGCAGGCAAGGAAGATGGGTTTCCTCCCAAGAGCCCTGGGAATTGATGGCAGTTTCCAGAGACCAGGAGGGATGCACACGGGCTTCTGAAAGTCTCCTTGGGCTGTACCACAGAGAACAAACTGAGGAGAGGCCAGGGCAGTGAGGAACGCGATTGAGAAGGCAGGGGGCCAATGGGCAGGCCTCAGGCCCACGGCTTAGTTTTACAAATAAAGTTTTATTGAGACACAGCCAGTCACATACACTTCAGTGTCATGGCCTGTGGTTGCTTTCCCACCAGGGGGCGCAGTCGAGCGGTCCTAGCAGAGAGGCGTGGCTCTTCACAGAACAAGCTGGCCACACCCTGGCTGGGAGACACCAGCGAGCGAGCGCCTAGACCAGCAGCTCTTCCTGAAGGCATAACAGGGTCCCCCAGGCTGCCGAGGATGGCTCTGGAGTGTCCAGCTGCCAGTGTCCATCCCATCACCCTGTCTGCGGGCGCAGAGTCGCAGAGAGGGGAACAGGGCCACTCATAGAGCCCAGGGTGCCAAGTGCTGCTCTGACCTGGCTGCCAGGAAGGCTGAGAGAAGGCAGACCACACTGGAGGACCATGTGCTCGGAGGCCCCAGCAGGCTGACGTGTGTGCGGCAGGACAGGCTTGGATAGCAGGGTGTGGGCCAGAGACATCTCGCATCAGAGGGCACGCTCGAGCCTTGTGTGAGGATGAGGAGGAGTCTCCTACGTGGGGAAGGCTATTTCTGCTCAGACACTCTTTTGCTCCCCCTGCCAATACTGGGGACTGAACCCAGGGACTCCACGTGAAGCTGCATCCCTACCTGGTTGTTGCCTTTTTTATTTTGAGACATGGCCTTGCTACGTTGTCTAGGCTGGGCTCAAACTTGCAATCCTCCTGCTTCAATCCCCAAAGGGCCGACATCACAGGCATGCACCACCGACACCTAGCTCACCTTTCTGCTTTTGATAAATCAGTTGAATGCCTACTTCTAACTTTAGCCCAGATTCACAGTCATTTATAATGTTGTTATTTCCAGAGCACATTGGTTTGGGGGGTTAGATGTCCAGGCAGTGCCCAGACCCACCTGGCAACACCACTTGTCCTGTCTACAGTCCAGCTGTGCCTCAGCTGTGAGTCAGCTTGTCGAGAGAGTGGAGAAATTCCCAAGGCATTGGCTTGTGAGTCACAGGGCTTATGAAGACTTACTGACAGGTGTACCGGGGAGGAGAGGGTAAACCGAGACTCACTAACGGGGTCCCGAAGAGTGACTCAGAAGGTCCACATGGGGCACATACTTAACAACAGCACCGCTCAGGAGCTCAACAGTGATGGCCTGGACAAGAACTCACCAGAAATTACTCAGAAGCCCAGTAGCACCGGCTGGACTACAACACTTACCCTGACAACAGTGTCCTGTTCCTCACCTGGTCACCGCAGGGAGGGTCCGTAGAGGACCCAGCACAGCAGCGACATCGCCAGATCTCGGTTCCTTTGTGCGACCAGAACGCCAAGGAGCGGCCAACTCAGCACTCGGGCAGGAGGGCAGCTCCCACAGGCAGCCCAGTTGCAGGTTCCCAGCATCCCTTGGGTGATCCTTACCCAGACTGTCCAGCCTGGCTGCGCTCACCATGGCCGCCTGATACAGCAAGCACCTGGGAAGCCAAAAGGGTGTCTCAGGGCCATGGTGCCCCATGGCCCACTTATGCTCCGGGAAGACACACGATCTGTAAAGGAGCCCTGGGATCTGGTTGGCGAGACTTCCGGCTACCTTCCAGCAACATATTTCTCACCTATTTGCCTTGTTCAAGGAAGCTGCTACATCTTCACAGGATTCTGATAAAGAGGAGTAGAAAAAAAGCTCAGGGTTTTCTTTAGTCCCCAGGACGTTTTCCTAAAAGTAGCACTTTGCCAAAACTGCCTCATATTTTTAATATAATTTGACATTATACTGTATTCTGAAAGGAAATTTTCTTTCTGAATCAGAGAAGGTGGGACATTTTCATGACCTTTTCTAATAATATAAAAGATAGATTTACAGAAATGATATAATTATAGCTAAGAGGTTTTGTGTCAGCTGGGAAGGAGGAGGCGACTGCACTTACCTGGACAGGAGGCCCAGACATCTGCACCGATGAGGTCTTCCTGCATCCATCAGTTTCCTTCTGCTCAGTTCTTAACTTCATTGCACAGCCCCAAGAAACTGCACCAACACCTTCTCCACTCTTGGTTACCTCATCTGGAAAATATGCCTGTGCCCAGGGTTGTTGTGAACATTGTCAGTCAGCAGTGCCCAGCATAGAAGACGATCAGCAAATGGTTGCTACTTATGATAAGCTTCATTGTGTCAACTGGATTAGCTTGGGAACTGCCCAGAGAATTGGTGGAGCACACTTCCAGATTTGTCAGAGTGACCTTGAGGATTATATCAGGTCCTTGGCCACTTCCTCTCTGGCGCTGTTCCCTGCTCTGCTTCCTGGCCACCATGAACTAAGAACCTTTACTCTGCTATGCCCTTTTACCATGACATTCCTGCCTTGGAGCCAGAGAACCATGGACTGAATCCCCTAAAACCATGAACTGAATTAAACCTCTCCTTAAACCCAGGGTGTTGGGTATTGTGTCCCAGCAATAGGAAAGCTGCCTAATACACTATTGTTATCATTACCCTCATTCCCTTTTCTCCTCAGCCCAAGCCAGGGTCCAACAAGGGACAGTAGCTCAGGAAAAGAGCAGGAGGCTGAGTTACTCCAGCCCTGCCACCTCCTTAGCGGCATGACCCCCCCCACCTCGATTTCCTCCTTTGCAAAGGGACTGAATGGCCTGAACATGTGTGAGGAAGATCTGGTTCCATAACTGAGTCCCCTCCTCCTCTCCCTCCTCAGGTCAGTCATGCAGCACCCTCCAGCCAGTGCCCTTCATTCAGGAGGTCAGAGGGCAGAGCTAGGAATTAGGATGTGGCTCTGAATGTGTGGAAGGTAGGCGGGCGGGTGAGCACATGTCTGCCAAAGGCTCTTTGCCCCCATAAGGGCAGAGATGTCAGTGGGGCAGGGTGTGGGCTGGCTGACAAAATGCCACAGACTGGGTGATTGATGAAGTACAGCAATAAATTCCATACAGGCCTGAAGGCTGGAAAGCCCGAGGTCAAGGTGCTGGTGGGTCCAGTGTCTGTCAGGGGCTCTTCTCTGCTTCCACTCACAGAGGAAGGTGGAAAGGCAGAAGGGCCAACTAGCTCCCTTCAGCCTTTGATAAACTCCCGAATCCCATGCACAAGGGCTCCACCCTCATGACTCGATCACCCTGGGGTTGAGCTCCAACACATGCATTTTGGGGACACAGCAGACCACAGTGGGGACCAATAGGACCTTTCATCTGAGGCTCAGTGGGCAGAGCCGCAGCCGGGAAGTGCAGCCTCTCTCCCTGGCTCCCCACATCTTCACCCCGAGAGTCCTGCAAGAGAGATAAGTAAGTCAGTTTTCCCAATGCAGCACAAGAGCCAGGACTTGGGAATGGAAGTCAGGCAGGTGGCAGCTCTAGAGGTGGCAGAGACACCCCAGGCAGCTCTAGGAGTGACGTGGAGTGGCCAATTGACCTTTAAATCTAGATGAAGGAAAGTGAGGAAGCAAAATACGCAGATGTCGAAGGATGGCTCCAGGAAAAAGGGAAGACATGTGCAAAGATGTTAAAGGAGAAGCCTGAGGGCCATGAAGCTGGAACAGAGGAGGTGAGGAGACTGAGGTCAGAGAAGAAAAGGAGACACATAGCATGTGGCTTCAGCTCTGCTCAAAGTGACTTAGGACATCACCATAGGTTTTGAGTAGGATAACACGTTCAGATCATTCTCTCTTGGGACCAGCCTTAGGGGTCACGTAGCGAAGCAAGGAAATCAGTTGAGAAACAATTGCAATGAGCCAATCGGGACATGACAATGGCCTGCACCAAAGTAGCAGCTGTAGCAGTGGTGACACGTGCTCAGAGGAATTATTTCAAGGTACAGCCAATAAGACTTCCTGATGAGTCAGACATGCATGGCTGAGAGAAGGAGGAGCCACCTGGCTCTTAGTATTTTGGGCTGGCTGAAGCCACCAGGGATGAGGAGAACAGAGCAGGGGCAGGTCGAGAAGCTCTGATTTGGACTTGACAAGTCCAATGCCCATGCAGCAGGCAAGTGAGGATGGCCAGTGTGGAACTGGAGACGCCTGATCTCACCTTCGACACAGCAGGTGGGTGTCTGTCACCATGTCACACACAAGGGAACCAATGCCCAGTGGACTGGGATTCAGTTTTCCATGGTGAACCTTCATTCAGTATTGCGCAACGTGTGAGTGATAGAGCCAGGGTTTGAATCCCACTCAGCTGACTGCAGAGCCCAGTTCTTCCTACACCTTCACATTGTGCGAAGAAAGTGCATACCCTTGGAGGAAAGCGGCACTTGACTGTGTGCAGAGCTTAAAGGACCATCTCATCTACCCTTACACCAAGCCTCTATGTACAGTTCTGGAAACAGAGGACAGAGACTCTGACACTTCGTCTGGTGAACCTGGGGTGCAATCCAGAGATCAACTCCTGCACACGACATCATGTTCCAAACATAAATGCTCGGAAATCAAAGAATTAAATGGAGTGCACTAAAACCCCAATACTGCTGCTTGTGGAGGGTGATTCAAAGACGCCGTCGCCTTACGTCTAAATAAATAGCTATTTGTTGTATGAAAGAGTCACAGCCGGACCAGAAAGTGTGCTATTCCTTAAATGTTTCCTGGGCGCCTCTACAGGCCAGGCGCCAGGCAAGGCAAGGGGGACACGGTGCGCTGACAAGCTCAAGCTCTCGCCCACCCTCTCCCAGGACGCGGGGTCCTGCTCAGAATATCAATTAGTGAGTTCGATCTTTTTGCATATGGGGGGGGAACAATGTTCTTTTGGCCTAAATGATGGTCCATCAAGAAAATGATTTTTCTTCTAAACAGGATCTTTCTCTTCCATTTTGGTGTCGTATGTGACTGGTGTACAGTGAAAGCGCAGACAGAATGGGGTTCATGGTAAATATAAACTTGATAATATTCAGCAAGTATGACATTCTGTTCTGATGGTGATTAACTTTTAAATGCCTCATTTGCAAAGCCACAGTAGAGACTGGTACGCCTCATCTTTTGCAGGGTTGGAAGGTGATTTATTTCTAGCACTTGAGAATGCTTCATGAGAGCTCCATTTGCCCTGTACAGCCAGCCACACATGAGATGCTTCATTCGGGAATGCTGATATATGAATGGGGAGCTGTACAAAATACCTGCTCAGAAATGGCTTCATGGCCAATTAGCTTACTGATTGATTTCTCTGTCTTTGCGTTTCTGCAGAAAAGTCTGGACACCTACTGTTTCCTCGTCTTTGCCGCAGTATGTATCGCAGGTGCTGTCTACCTCTATTTTGTCCTGCCTGAGACCAAAAACAGAACCCACGCAGAAATCAGCCAGGCGTTTGCCAAGAGGAACAAAGTATACCCCCCAGAGAAGAAGGCTGACTCAGCCACCACCGATGAGACAGTGAACGGAAAGCCGGAACCAGATTCCTCCTCCACATTGGACAGCTATATCAAAAACAGGGTTGTCTAAAATGACGGTTGCACCATTTCAGAGATCCAAAGACTTCCCCATGCTCAGAAGGCATAAACTAACTCAAGCCGAGCAAATCTTGCACTGTTAAGTTTCATAATGAGCTGGTGCTCACCTAACTTCACAACCAGATGTCATTCCTGCCCCCTGCACTCTTTGGGAAGCTGGAAAGAATCACCTTATGTCTCAGTGACCCAATATTCTTCTGTAGAAATCGATGGCCTGCCTTCTATGTGACAACCCACAGTTTCAGAATGTAATCGAATGACTACTATTGGAATCCTTCTCAAAGCACACATTGTGGTCTGACAGAGGGCTCAATAGACTGGAAATCATGGGCTCAGGTTCCAGTCCCAGGTTTTCTGCCAGTAGCCTTAGTCTCTAACTGGATCCTGGAGTGTCGGTGACCCTAGGCTTTGGTCCTAGATGTAGGCTGTCAGAATTCAGTGGGAAGAGACTCTGCACCTCCTAATAAATGTCTTTGCCAATCTTTGGCTCTGCCTTGTGGATCCTGGGCTTAAGAGAGCCATTCCCCACCACCATCTTGCTGGTTCTGCTTTCCCAGGCTGTATCCAAAGGGATCAGAGCTGCCAGGTCTGAGGTTGTCTTTGCCTCGGATTGTTACAGAGGACATAAAGAAGATCAATGAGTATGAGATCTAGCAAAGCAGCTATAAGAAAGAACTTGCTAGTAGCTTGGGTAGACATTACAAGTTAAACTCCATACAACTGAAACACAGTGTTGAGAATAAGCCTAGGCTTGATGGGAAGGAGCTCTGTGATCGATTGGTGATGTCTGCCTCTGGCGAAGGTGGTGAGGGTGTCCACTCAGGCACTCATGTTTGCCACGTCGAGCAGAGGTTTATCTGAAGATGTAATAAGCAGCCTTAGAAGGTGGTGAGCTCACCATCACTCAGAGTTCTCAAGCCAGGCCGAGTGGTGACTCATCTAAGTGCCAGTTGTAGAGGAAGATGTTTGGAGTGCATCTGTCCAAGGGCTCTTCCAACCCTTATGTGCCAGGGTTGTTACATTGGAGGTTACCATAGTCACACACAGCTTGTGGTTTGGTAGATCCCCTCCACTGCCTCCACATCTACGCTACTGCAATTGACAACTTTCCCCCGTGAATGATAGCACACTTGGATCAGCACCATCGTGTTTGGATTTAGTATATAGCACAAAAGAGGTGGAGCCAGAGAGGAGAGCCTCTATTCCTAGCAACACCTTGGGACCCTTCTGTGTCCACTGATCATTCTTGGCCAAGCTAGCCTTGGCCAAACATGAGCTCTGATTTTCCTTCCCCACTGAATGCTTTCACCTGGAACTCTCCTTTCACTAATTGTCAACTGAACGCAATATGCCATCCAGCTGTGGTTTGGCTGGATAATTTGAACAGTGTTTGTCAATATGAAGAGAAAGTGATATATGAGCCCCAAACATGTCTGAGACCAAAAGAAAAGCCAAATGAAGTACAAAATAGAAATCTTAACTTTAAGGTGTTTTCATTCACTTGGAGACTTGAGCATTTTGTGAATACATACTAAGACACTAGCTAGGCACTGAAGATGTCAGTAAGCAAAGAAATCTGCTTTCACCTGCTCAAGCCGGTGTCTACAACAGAAGATGGAGATTCAAAGTACTGTTGGTAGGAACATGTGACAGGACCAGTTGAGATGACAGGGGATAAACAGGAAAGCCTTCCCAAATAAGCAACAGAAGTAGAACGGGGAACAATGTGACTATCAGGCAATAGGCCAGGAATTATTCTTACACATTATTACATTTGAAAAGATAGTAGAGCCACATTAAGGAAATTTGTTGAAAAATGAAACAATAAAACACCCACATCTCATAGGCTTCATTTTCCCTAACACTATCTTTTTTCTACAACTCTGAACACTTCTTGCTGTTGTTTACCCACTTGCAATCACAGAATACATAAAACACAATTACAATCATCTTTCTCTTATCTTCTTTTTCCCGATATTAAATCAAATATATCATCTCCATTCTAAAACCTTTTCCATACTCTGGTATCCATTGCAGGAGATTCTTCATATATAAAGCAGTTTTCCAGACCCTGAGAGGCCATGAGAAGCATCAAATTAGAGAGACAGACATCTCCTTGAACTTTGCTACACAGGCCCTGGGCTTATGCTGAAAGGTTCTAACCATTCGCAGCATCCTGTGTCCATGCATGGACCCTAAAGCAACCTCTAGTCAAATCAACAGGCCTCTGTCTTAGTCACTGTCCCATGGCTGGGGCAAAATACCCAATACAGTTTAAAGGAGGAGGGGTTTATTTGGCTCACAGTTTCCAGTTCAGAGGTTCCAGTTCAAAGTCAACTGGCTCCAAGTCAGAAAAAGCATGGAGAAAGGGCCCAGCAGAGAATAGCTGCTCAGCCCATGGCAGCCAGGAAGCAAAGAGAAAAAGGAGGAGTCAGGGACCAGAAAAATGGGCTGTGGAGAATGTAAAGGAAATCACAGCAGGAGAGAGCTGAAGAAAGAGTGACCCTAAATCTATGTATGCAATCCCAAGACTACCCCCAAGATTCACACATAGGGTGTGATGTAAAATATGGTGACATTTAAATTTTTTGAAAATGTATTACAGTCATTAATCCCTCTCAAAATCCTCCCCTCACTTCCAACACACTTATCCCATTATTCTTGCCACTTTCTGAAACTGTTCCAGAGTTCTCTTTCCTGCATGTCTTTTCATGGCTGCCTTGGGGTCTTGAATTGATTCCAAATATTTATGGCAATCTCTGTCAAATAAACACATGACCCTGTGTCCTCATCTTCCTTATTCACTGGACCTGGCACCATGTGACTTCTGGCTCTTTCCCAAAGTCAAAATGACCATGAAAGGGAAACAATTTGAATCAATTCAAGACCCTGAGACAGCCATGGCAGTGCAACGGTAGACACTCAGGAAAGAGGACTTCCAGAACTGCTGCAGAAAGTGGTGAGAACAATGGGACAAATGTGCTCAAAAGTGAAGGAAAGTATTTTGAGGGGGATTAATGCCAATATATCTTTTACTGTAATAAAAATTTGTATTTAAAAATTGACCATATTTTTATCACATTTCATGCATGGATTTGTATGGAACTTGCAACTTTTAACACCCCAGTATGTTTCTTACTATTTCCTAGGTCCCATGGCATTGTCTGTCACCTTTTACTGTGCATGAGAATCACCTAGGAGGTGGCAATGATCCCCACCGTCCTGGCTGGAAGTTCAGATGCAGTGGTCTTCCAGGGGTCTGCAGTGGCCTGGGCCCTGCACTTTTATCAACATCTCGGTGAGGCCACCACCCTTGGAGCCTGTAGACCACATTGAGGCTCCTGAATGACACACCTGTAAAACTGGGTGTTCTTTTGCAGTATGATTTTGGACCATTTAAAAATGTATTCTGCCAGGTGTGGTGGTGTACACTCATAATCCCAGCACTCTGGGAGACTGAGACTGGAGAATCTCAAATTTGAGCCCAATCTGGGCAAATTAGTGACTTAGAAAGACTTTTCTCAAAATTAAAAAAATAAAAATGGGCTGGGAATGCAATTTAGTGCAATTTAGGGTTCAATGCCAAGTATTGCAATCAATCATTATGTGTATTACTTTTTTAAATTTTGAAATATAATTGCACTTACAGAAAGACATAAGACACAAATCATCCAAATTTCCCAATTTTTAAAATTTATTTTTCCAATTCTTATTGAAGAATAATTGACAAAAATTGCATGCATCTCGGGAACGTGACCATGTTGGTCACCACAATCAAGCAAATTAGCATACCCATGACCACTTCCTTTTCTTTTTTTGTGTGAGAACACTTAGGATCTTCCCTTTTTGAAAATGTCAGGCATACAACACAACATTGTTAATTGAAGACCCCATCCCTTACAGTAGAGCTCCAGAACTTATTCATCTTGGATAACTGAAATGTTGGTTGGCCAACATCATCTCCTTTTCCCCTCCCTACCCTCAGCCTCTGGTGACCACCATCCTCCTCTCTACTGAGCTGCTGAGTTTGTGGGCAATTTCTTAGAGAAACTAAGATGCGTATGCTTAGAGCTTTTCTCCACAGTGGGTAATGAGTAAGCAGGGCACAAGAGGCTTCATTGTGACCAAGAGATCTTAAAAAGTCTTCTTATTTTTACCTTTCCTTTGGGCATACATATTATTTGACTCATTTTACATGACTCAAACACTGCCCCAACCCAAATTAGCCATTAATTAATTTCCACATCTTGGCTGCCTCTCTTCACAGACAGCTTGAAGAGCTCTTCTCTACCTCTTCTCCCAGAATCCCCATTTAACATCATTAAACCCTACACCTGTAGTCTCTTTCTAGCATGTAGTAGGCTCCACAAAAATTCATCTTATTAGAGAAACAAACAGAAGAATGTTGATGTAGCAACAAGTGCATCATCCCCCCACCTTGGATGCAAAGTTGTAGGTGCAGGTCAGTGAGCTGTAAGCACCTGGGATCTGGGCTTCATGGACCAGAGCTGCTGTCACAGCCTGGAGCTTCTCACATCTGACCTCTGCCTCTGACTGCCAATACTTCTCTTTTGTTTAAGCTGCTTTACCTGTAGACTTTCTTGCTCATGACTAAACCTAAACACAATTGATACAGGTCGTGACAGGAAACAGCCCAAGGCAAATGAGAATACATGAAGCAAATCCAATTCTCTAGACACTCAGCAAGTTAATTCTCCATGCCCAGCTGCCTCCAGAAGATAAGGATGAAAATGCCTGGATTCTCACTAGTTGTTGGATCTGTCCGTGGTACTGACCTCGGCTTTCGACTTAACAGTGCTGATTTCTCTTCAAGTCTATAAAAATACTTTGTATTATTGCCTCTGATGCTGAAGATAGCGTGTGAAGTGATTATTTTGGGTTCATCTTACATGATCAAACCCTGTTCTTCAAGTTCCAAGGACAGCCATGTTTAATGCTCCTCCTGTTACTACACTACAGGACCTCCCTGTCCTTGAAGGATGGCTCTGCTCTGTTTTGCTACCTGGCCGTGCCACATGTATGCATTTGATGGCAACCTGATTATGAGTTTCCCTGTGATGGACAGTGACATTAATGGCCTTGGTGAATCAGACCTTCAGATACACCTGCCCACATATTATGCGCTTCAGTGTTGCTTCTAGACTTCGCTGTGCAAGTATCTTTGCCCACTGAGACATCAGAAAAGGAGATACAAACAGAAGAGCATAATTAGTACACTCTAGAGCTTTGTCTCTTAGGGTATGAGTACCACAATGTGTGTATGCTCACTCTATCCTCATTGGGGATGGAAGACCACATAAAACAGGGCTCAGCTGTCCCCACTGTCCCAAGGGAACACGGGTCCAAGTCACCTTCCCAGCTGAAGGCAGGTGCACAAGTGATTCCAGGGGCAAATAACAGAAGAACTACCCAACTGATTCGCAGGATGCCACAAAATAGTAAATCACTGTCGCTTTAAGCTTCTAGCTCATGGTATAGTTTGTTAAATAGCAATAGTGGCTAAGAGAGACCCATTATTTCTGATTACATTTTTCTCATGTGAGTTCTTTAGCACTGCTTAGAACCCAGAACCCCAAACAACAGTCAAATTAACATTCTCTGAATTCATGGCTCATTCACTCACCTCCCAAACACTAGCTGAGCATGTACTATATGTCTTTGCTAGGTAATGGAGATGCAAATGTAGGGACAAATCTCTGCTTTCAAGTAGAAAAAAATGGTAGGGATGACAAACCACTGATAGCCAGCATATGCCTAGTGTTGTCTCTGCAGAGATGTCTTTCTACTCCTTTCCTCTTGGAAAACTCCTATGAACTCTTCATGTTGATAGGGAAAAATTTTAAAGTAAGGTTAGCAGATTTGCTATTGAAGTAGTTGTGGAAGCAAAATAGGTAGTGTACCCTTTTAAAAGCTTCCCTTAGCCCATTGTTTTTGTTGTTTAAAGTGAAGGTTATATAGCTCCTTTGATCTGTAGCTCCACTATAGATAACATCCTAGCTCTGAAGAACAAAGTGGGAATCCTTGAACAAACTTGTGATGTATGTGCTTTAAATGTCAAGTGTTCAGGACTGTAACCAGTGACAGAAACCACCTGTGTCTAACCATTAAACAGGAATTGGAACTTTATTTACATAACAAAGACCACTAGGGGTGAGATAATGACTGACAAAAGTATAAAAAGTGATGGACAAAGAACACAGGGTACAGACTCTGACCAGACCAGTTTCTGGCAGTCCTGCCTGCTTGCAAGTAAATTTGTTTTTTTACCCAACTTCTGTGTCTCTGTGCATTTCTTTCTGTGATTCCAGAACAATGTCCACACCAAAGCATCTTTGTCTCTGCAGCTCTTTCTTGGAGTCTGAGGTGGGCTTTTCCCTTTTGCTTCCACGGAAGCCTATTTTCTCCTTTATTGACAGATCTCTCACGGCTTCAGGATTTTTGTGACTTTTTTGCTGTATATCTCCTCTGCTAGACTCTGGGATCCTTAACAACATCAGATTTATTTCAGGAGTCCATACTGCTGGGGCCTGGTGAGTGCTCATCACATATGTACTAAGCAAATGAGTGTCATGATAAAGACATGAGGAGTTTGTGATATGAATGAGGGAATGAACATGGCTGGGCTGATGAATACAGGTGCTTCTGAGTGGTAGCAGCATATGAGCTGCATCTCATATGCGGATTAGAATTTCGCCAGACTGAGAAGAGAAAGAGGAGAAGTTTGAGACAAAAGGTCAAAGACATAGAAGTGAACAAGCAGATGGCATGTTCAGGGCACAGCTAACTATTAATAAGACCAAGCTTAGTGGCTGTGAGGATAAATTTGGGAGATGGCACTGGTCAATGGTTTCAGTCTATGCTGAAAAATATGAAATCTTCCAGAAACAAACTTGCCCAACATCTTCTGTCTGGCTGAACATAGGTCTATGCAGAAACACTTGGTTCCAATATTGTCTCTTAATTGGATAAATGATGAGGCTCCAGGAGGTCAGGTCATCATCAGCCTGCTCATTCCGCTTCCACTGAACATTTATTAGCTGGCTGTGAACCCCAGAGAGCAGAGGTAGCCTTGAGTGACAAGGACACAGCAGCTGCTCACCGTTTTAGACACCTGCTGTAATTTACACTTAGATGTGGATGTAATTATCCTTATCAAATTCAATTCCCTTGGTAAATTTGTACATTAAGTCAAGTAAATTTCCTCCCATTAAATCACACCATTTGGGGACTGTACTTTATCTCAGCCAAGAACTGGGGCTTGAAAGTAATAAAGGCAAAAGAAAAAATAAAAGATCTTAGGTTCTCCACAGGAAGTGTGGGTGGTGACGACAGAGGCAGTATTTCAGAAGTGTGTTAAAAGTCCAAATCTCCTGTGGTTCCATGACTATAGGCCTCTTGAATTTAGAGCATCCTAAAAATGAGGCACTTCTTGCCTACTCCACATTTCGCAAACTGAGAATGTTGCATGCATTTGAGATCTGGATGCAGAAAAGGATATTTAAGGAGGATATTTTGGGAGATGGGAGCAGGTAGGTACCTCAGAAAGGGCTTATGGTTTTATCTCATGTGTGGAAAGAAAAATCAGTGTTTGTGCTAGAGCTCTGCTATATGCTTTTACATACATTATTCCTTTAACAAGATAGTGGAGTAGACTATGCAGTCTTTGATAATTCCCATTTCTTTATCTCCTTGGAATTTAGCATAACTCTAATTAGATAACTTGGAGTGTAGTTGAGGCCCCTGCCCAGTTTACTAGCAGGCTATAAGTGGCACAGGCTTCTTGCTTCCCTATGATTTGGCCATATTATATTAAGAGTCTGATCAAAGCCTATGTCACTCTAATGGCCATGTCAGATGGCAGATTGGGCAAGCATAGCCCCTCCCCCAATGGCTGTAGCAGAAATCTAAGTACTGGTCTGTGAAGCTGCAGAACCCTGAATGAGATAACATCCAGCTGAGGTCAGTGTGACTCCAACTATTCCTTTCCCTGAATTATGGCCTCTCTCACTGACCTGATGGGTTCCTGGTTAATTATGGCCCACCCCTGGTCTTCTTTTGTTTCTTCTACAAGCATGCATTGCCTCCCTTTTACAGCCTTGCCTGTGAGAACCGCTATCACCAGATATTTCACATACACCCTGCCCTATTTCTTCCCATGCCTGTAACCAATAAACACTGGAGGTCTCGGGTGCCTTTTGTCTTTGCTGCCCAACTCATCTCATTTCGCCCCAGATCCCTGCTTTGTTTAAGTCCTGTTTCTGTGTCTTTCTTTCTCTCCCCTTGTGTCATATTGCCTTGCAGGAGATTGGAACTCTTGGCCAGGACCTCAATATTGAAGTAAAGAAGAGGGACACTGGACTTGTCATATTATTTGCTAAATCTCCACCAATTACTACAGTTCCATGCACATAGCAAGTCCTAAATAAAGGCTTCTGAATGAATAAACTAATTTGTCAATAAGAATTTTTTTAACTATTGGGAGAGATATGAACTAAATGTAAAGATATTGGAAGTCACCAGACTAGTAAAATTTGGCCAAAATATAATTGCATATAATAGCATACCCAGAAAATACATGTGTCTCAGTTAGGACTCTTTCTGTTGCAGATGGCAGAATCCTGACTCATAACAGCTTAAAAATAAAAGAAGGAAGTTATTCATTTGCTTAACTAGGAAGTCTTGTGAAGCTTATTCTAATAGCTATGTCTTGGCTAGATACAGAACCTCAAATAATATTCTTCCTGGTTCTAATTCTGTCTCTCTTATCTTGTGGTCCTGCTTGTCTCTGCTTGGTTTTATTCTTCAGGCAGCTTCTTAATATGGCAGGCTCTGGTAGCCCCATCTTCTCAAAATGGTACTCAGTGGGAAAAAACAGTTCTCTTTCCCAATGTACCAGTTATCCATTGCTGTGAAACAAAACATCATAAAACTTAGTGGCTTGAAACAACCACCATTATTTTGTTGTTTGTCTTACTATGTAGCTCAGGCTGGCCTTGGACTCACTATGTAGCCCAAGTTGGCCTCAAAGTCATGGCAATCCTCCTGCCTCAGCCTCCTGAGTACTGGGATTACTGTGTGCAACCACACCCAGAGATGATCACCATCTTCTTCTCACAACTTTGTGGCTCAGGCAGGCTTCAACTGGACAGTTCTTGGATCCTTGTGGTATCTCCTAGATTCAACCAGAAATTTGTGATCAGATGACATTATCCTGGGAGGATTGGTCTCAAATCGGTTTCATTTATATGTCAGGAGCTTCCAAAGGGCAACCAGAACAGCTAGAGTGTCTGTGCCTCAATACAATCTCTTTCTGCATGAAGTGTTTTCACCTCTTGGAGCCCTAGCCTGCTCACAAGGCAGCAGGGTACAAAGGGAGTGAGGACAAAGTCTGCAAGTCCTTTCTGGGCTGGGGCTCCAAACTCACACATCTCTTTACTTTCTCAAATCACATCATGGGCCAGCCCAAGTTCAAAGGCAATGGAAATAGACTCCAGCTCTTGATGGGAAGCACCTCAAGTCTCATCACAATGGGGCATGTGCAATGAAAGACCTTACCGTGGCCAGCTCTGCAAACAATCTATCACCTCCAGTGTCCACACATCAGCCTTAGGAAGATTCTGATTGGTCCTACCCAGTCACATATGTATCCCTGTGTCACAGTGGCCCAGAAGGATGAGTTGCTCTGATTGGCCAGCCTAGTCATATGCTCATCCCAGAAGTGTTGAGCAGGGTAGAGGGCAAGGGGCAGTGTAATCTAATTGGTAGCTTTCACATCACTACCCAGAATCCTCAGTGAGCCGTTAGAGAACAGGAAGTGTGTCTGAAGACAGAACTGAAGCTGGCATGGCCCAGGCCAGGCTGTTTTTCCTAAGGGAGAGAGATCAGTTGTGATAGCCTGAAGAGAAGCTCCAAATATCAAAAGGCATTGCCCACAGGGCCCGTTCGGACAAGGGAGCTCTGACCTGCAGGCTCACCCAATCTGATTCATTTTGTTTTGGAAATGAATGCATAACCCTCCAACCCAGGCTCCAGAAATAACTAATATTTATACCAGTTGATTCACATCCTTTTTTCCCATTCCATAATCCCCTGGCAGTTTTCTCATATAATTTTGTTTCCAGAAGACTGATCAAACCAATTTGAACACTGACTTTCCTTATTAACTATATTTTTCATAACAAAAATTAGTATCCTGTCTGATTTACCTATCAGTCTCCTAGGAGACTAGTAACTATAAGTTATCCCCCAATCCAACTAATTCTCATCCTAAGAGTTTGTCTTGAAGGCTGAAATTCATACCATGGTAAACTTGCCAAAATCTTACCCCATAAGGGGCTTCCCAGAGGCCTTGTGGGAAATGCCTTAGCACATGTTCTTCCTATCTCTAGGTATTGTGGTCCCCACTTTGCCTGTGGAGAAACTGAGTCTTACAAAAATGATCTGCCCAGAGTCACAAAGCAGGCAAAGATAGCTCCTTGCCACTTATCAATTGCAGCCCTTCAGCTGAAGAATGCTGATTGTGTCGCTACTGCATGCTCAGGGCTATTGTAAGTGATGGGGACGAGATGGTAAAGAAGACAGGAGATTTCCAGCTTTCAGTCATGAAACTGACATTCAAGAGAGGGGAGATGAGAACTAACCAATAAATAAATAGGCCACAGAAAATCAAGCACCAATGAATGCAGCACAAATGATTAGAAACTGGCAATCCACTAGGAAGTGTCTGGGTTGCATCTTTAAATCAGGCGGTACCATGGTTATATGAATATGGTTTGTGTTCCCCACAGGTTCATGCGTAAGAAACTTAGTCTTCAGTAGGGTGATATCGGTAGGGGATGGAACCTTTAAGATGCAGGGGGTAGAGCAGAAGAAAGTATACTTTATAGGCCAGGGATTCAGCTCAGTTGTTCTGCTGCCTGCCTTGCAAGCACAATGTCCTGAGTTCGATCCCTGGTACCAAAAAAAAAGAAAGCACCTTATAAACTGGCTCATGGTGCACAATCAGTAAACAGGACTATGCCAATGCCAGTGAAAAGAATGCCCCACACCCTCTCCATCCTCCCCAAATACAGCTTGCTTTCCACGAGTTTGCAACAACTCTGTCCCACGGGTGACAGAAGTAAGGAACAAAGTGAAAGAGAAAGGAGAATGATATTAAAGCCATTCAAAGAAGTTGTGAACAGAAGACAAAGCCCTGATGAAATCCATCTATGTGTCTGCTTCTCTAGCCTAGATTCTCTTGGGTGTCCCTCAAACTGTAGAAGTTCATGACCCTGAGTCCATTGAGCGAGCACCCATGCATCCATGAACATTCACCATCTTCCAAAAGTGCTCATGACCCAGGTAGTGGTTTTTTTCAATAGCTAGGACTTTTTGCCCCTCCTCATATGCAGAATTCCTGGTGATTTTAAATTGTATTTATATTCCTGTTTGTTTGCCTTGTTCTCCTTATTATACCAGATTTATTGAGGAAAAGAGTGGATAAGACATCTATAGATCATGTTGTACAGAATTGTAATTTAATATATACAGTGCTTGACATGTATTTTGTTGAAAGGGAGGAAAGAAATGAATAGATGTAACCTTCAGATAATTTACTCCAAGCTTCATCACAGCACAAAAATGCAACATGTGTGGGTGACTGTTGGATGTGGAGTGTCATTCAACATACTCAGTAGCCCACACACAGAGAAGGTACATAGTCTGTTCATTCATGCAACAGTTCTCCACTGTGAGCCTACTTTGTGTCCGTTGGGATATAGGTGTGGAGATACTTTAGTTAGGGATGGTCAAATGCATTCTATGGGGCAGATACACCCATACTTTAGTATCAAATAATATTAATATTGAGCTGTTAGGAATATTAAACTGCAGGGTCAGAGAGTGGTGGAGATTATCTCTGTACCAGTAAACAATCTCACATAGTGAATAGAGATCTAATCTCTCAGCAACCTAGTCATGACATTCCAGGCTGTGGTTGGATCCTGGCTCTGCTTTTTGCTGGCTCCGAGGCTTAGGAAAGTTATGTAAATTCTCAGACCCTCAGTTTCTCATTTTACAGTTTCTTGTCTGCAAAATTGGGAGACTATTGCTGACGTTTAAAGGATGTAATGAGGATTTAAGTGGATAATATATTAAGACCATGTATCACAATTCATGATAGACATACAACCAACAAGTGACCATATTACTACACAGTGTGGTAAATTCATAACCCTAAGGCTCAGTCCACTATCACTGACAGAATCATCATGGCCTCATTAATGACCTATTGCTCATGTTGTACGTCAGGCTGTTCTAAGAATTTTCTGTGAACTCAAACCACCTAATTATTATTCACTTCATTTTATAGATGTGAAAACAGATGAATAGATAGACTGAAAACTACAGAGTATAAGATCAAATAGCAAGATAAAGCCAAAATGAAGCCCAGCTTCCTAGGTCATTATCCTTCCACAAAAACAAGTGGCCTCTCCTCTGAGACCACATACCCATGCAGGGTACAGGTTTGTCATGAATTCCTGCAGCCTAATGTCTTCAAGGATCCCTGGAATCAGGGATTTCAGAATTGTAGAATCAGGATTTTCTACAAATGGTTCTGTGATGAAGTAGGTTTGGAAAATCTGGGTGTTGTTAGTGAGCTTTCTGTCACTGTAACACATACTTGAGATAATCAACTTATATCAAGAAAAGAGATTTATTTTGGCTCCCACTCTCAGAGGCTTGAGTCCCCGATTGATTGATACCATGGCACTGGAACTGTGGCCAGGTAGCACATCATGGCAGGGCAAAGTCACCCACCTCATGGCTGGGAAGTGAAAGACAGAAGAAATCAGCATCCCACAATGCCTCATGGGTGACCTAAAGACACCTCACAAAGCATCACCTCTTAAAGATTCCACCAGTACCAAGAGCACCAAACTGGGGTCAAACAGTTACCACACAGGACTTGGGGGGACACCCCAGATCCAAGCTGTAGCACCAACACAGGTAGGATAAGAGGTCCTCTTACTGTCCACCTTCTGAGAGAGATGAATGTGAGGTGTGATTGAAAACTACAGAGAATGTTTAAATTTTTTAAAATGAATTAAAGGACACTTGACTATTAATCACCCTCAAATTCCTACCCCTCACTTCAAATACCTTTACTCCATCATTCTTGATACTTTCTGAAGCAGTTCTGGAAGTCCTCTTTCATGAGTATCTGTACTTACATTGTTGTGGCAGCCTCAGATATACTTTCACGGTCATTTTGACTTTGGGAAAGAGCTGTATGTCTCATGGTACCAGATCTGGTGACTAAGACGGGCGAGGGCAGACAGTGATGTTCTTACGAGCCCACCTTTCCATTGGGGTGGCACACAGCAACAGTGTTCACCCTATTTTTGATCACACCTTGTAAAGACAATCAGAAAAGAGGATTTCCAGAGATGCCTCCTAAAGTGCGTGAATGCTGAGATTAGTGTGTTTGAAGCAAAGGGGAGGATTTGGAGGGGGATTAATGGTAACATGGCTTTCACTGTAAGACATTTTTTTAATTGAAGCATTCACCATATATATCGATCATCACTTGTATGCTAATGAGCTTCAAGGCTCACCCAAAAGAGGAATGTTTTGCCACATCCTCCACGTTGGCTTCAGACCCCTTCCCTTTGAAGCACGGCACTGGCACTAGCTGTCCCCTGCGGGTCTCAGGGAGACCACGCCAGGACCAGCCCACATTCGCAACAAACAACTGCACTCCCCAAGCTGCCAGGACCCATGAACTATTCCTGCCTTGAAATTCATTATTACTCATTTTGAGCTCTAGTTCAAAAAAGGAGAGTGTCTGTAGGAAACATTTCTCCCAACCCTTTAATCTGTGAATCTTCTGTCTAATCAAAGGCGCACCCACATACACGTGTGTGTACCTATTCTCCCACTGGAATGGCCACTTAAAATTTTGACTCCCTGAGTAAATAAGCCTGTCTAATGAAGACTTGTCTCGGGCTGATAATTCCTGTCATTAGAGAAGTAGGAATCGGGCCATGTTTAGCAAGGCAGGGAGTGTCCTCCCATGGGAGGCTCAAAGTGAGCAGGGAAGAGCTCCCAGCTCTGCAGCCCAAACGCAGCCTCCCAGGTAGCCTTTGCTTGAAGTTCTCACTCATCAAAGTGAGTTAAAGCAGGAATAGCCACCGCCATGCATACATTCAGCAGTGAGCATAGTGCTCTCAGATGCATCCCCTAAGCAGCCTCCCTCACTTGCCTGCCGTGCCCCCTTGCCCTGTCTGAATGTCATTTAGTTTCATCAGCTATCTGCAGTAGATGCCAGCAGGGCTGATTTCAGCTGCTGCCAGGATGGACAACGACTGGCTATTGTCACAAGCCCCTGAGTCTTCCCAGCTTCTCAACTTTGCTCTGAAGCTACACCAGCTGACTCAGCCCCAGAGGCTAGAGGTTCAGGACAGAGAGCACTCAAGGAACAGCCCCCAATCATGGAGATGAGGGTTGCTGAAGAAATGCCTCTGCCTCCTGCTCTTCACAACTTTAAGGCTGCCGTACATTCCACCTGGCTTCCTAGTGTTAGCCAATAGGGGACTTGGGGGAGTTGTTTTCAGGTTCTTGGTGTCCCAATCAAAGAACTGAGCAGGTAACTCAAAGGGAGCAAGAATAAGATTTACTATTAAACAGGAGTAACAAGAGTGAGTGAAAGAAGTGAAGGCCCACTTCACGGGGTGGGTGTGAGCCAGTGAAAACAGCTCATGGCCCCACAGACCCAGACACTGGGCCTCTTAAGGTCCTGGGATTATGGCAGGATTAGCTGGAGATGACAGGAGTCAGAGACCAGTGGGGTATCTGACTCAATTCAGCTGTCTGAGGGTGAGTTTTTGACCACACAAATTTTTCTCCCGAGCTCCACTGTGCCCACTCTTCCTCTTGCTGAGGTTTTATATCTATAGAGAGGAACAAAAACCTCTACCACTATATAATCCTGCTTCCTTATACTGATAAAAAATAGAACTGAGTCACTCTAAGCATCAGGCACATGGAAGTCTGTTCTTCAGCATCACTAGTGAGCTAGGAGAAGTCAGTGTAGAGTGATGAGTGTTATGGTTTAGAACTAGAATGACTTTCAAAAGCCTTGTGCATTGGCCTCAGAGGTGGGATTTTGGAAGGTGATTAAATCATGGAAGTGCCATACTCATCAGTAGATTAATTCACTGACAAATGCGTAGCTGAATGTGCTATTAGGAGATGGGCATTGTTGGAAGAGGTGGGTCATGGGAAACATGATCCAGAAGCATATATTTCCCTCCCTGGCTTCTTCCTTTTCTCTCTACTTCTGGGCTGCAGTGACACAAGCAGCTTTTCATCCACTATGCCCTCTGCCATGCTATTTCTGCCTTAGAGCCAGCATACCATGGACTGAGATCATGAGCCAAAATAAATCACTCCTCTTTTAGGTGTCAGGCATTTTGTCCTAGAAATGGAAAAGTGAAAAAACAGTTTCTGGTACCAGAGATGTGGAATCATTGCCATGGCTATACCTTTGGAAATGGTTTACAGAAAGAGTTTGGAAAGGTTTGGAAACGCCAGTTAGAGAAGTCCTAGAAGGCTGTAAGCAGAGTTGATGGGATATTCTGATCAGAGTTCAGAAGACCAGAATGCTGATAGAAATGCAGACAGCAAAGACCAAGCTCAGAGCTTTCAGTTGGGCACAAGGAACGCATTGGCAGTTGAACTCAAGATCATGTGTGTTATGCTCTGACAGAAATTTTGTCTACATTTTGTTCATGTGCTGAGACTGCAGAAGAGTGAGACTAAGGACAGCAGACTAATTAATCTAGTGGAGAAAATTTCAAGGCAGCCCAGTGTTGAAGCTGTAGCATGAATAGTGGTAGCAGTTTTTAGCCATATATATAGTGAGAATAAGGAGCTAAAAGCAAGTTGAATGATTTGAAAAAATTTGCCAGTGGCCAGAAAAAAAGATTTGGAAAATTGAGACCAAGGAGAGATTGGTTGCTGAAAATTTTAACATTAGAAAGAAGCCTAGGGCCGGGGATTTAGCTCAGTGGTTCTGCCGCCTGCCTTGCAAGAGCAAGGTCCCAAGTTCAATCCCCAGTACCAAAAAAAAAAGAAGCCAAGTGGGCTGGGAATTTAGCTCAGTGGTGCCGTGCCTGTCTTGCAAGCGCAAGGTCCTGAGTTTGATCCCCAGTACCAAAAGAAAAAGAAACCAAGTGCTTTGCATCAAGGCAATAGCAAAGATCCCTTGAAGACATCTCAGGAATTAGCAAGACCTCAACCTTCACTGACTCAAGGGTATAAAAGGGTAAAGGCAAACCCTTTTGAAAGACTTTGCTTTGAGAAGAGAGCCACAGGGCACCCTGCTCATGAAAAACTGCCTAGGAAATTCATTCCCAGGATTCCTTTCACACTACTCAGTCATCTACACTTCACATCTGCAGTGGCCCAAAATGTGGCAACTACCTCAGCTGGTGCTCCAGCTGGTGGCAGACGTTGGAACTATCAATGTGGGGCTGATTTTTACAGGCCTGCAGATCACAAGACTTACAGTATCATGGAGGCTTACACTCAAATTTCAGAGGCAAGCCCTACAAGGCCAGGCAATAGAACCCTGAGAGGGCAGTGCATAAAGCTATAAGGGTGAAGCCGGAAGTGCAGAGCAGACTCTAGGAAATTTGAGATGCCGGGAATATGGAAAGTCAGCTGAGGAAAGCCACAGGCAGTGAGCAAAGCTATGAGGGCTGCAACCAGCAATGCCTTAGGATTGGGACTGTCCAAGCTGTTTGGAGATCATACCTGGCTGCATCTTACCATGAGTGTTAGACATGGAGCTATAGGATGTAATGTTCACCTTTCTGGTCTTCCTTTGGTCCAGTCCCTTTCTGTTTCCTTAATCCTTTCTAATGGAATGGGAATGTTTACCCTGTGATATTGTATGTTGGCAGTATTTAACTTTCTTCTTGATTTTTACAGGGGAATCACAGCTAAGAGTTTGCCTTGAGTCTCAGGGCAGATTTTGGACGTGGACTTTTCAGCAATGCTAGAATTGTTAAAACTTTGGTGACTCCTAAAATGGACTAAGTGTATTTTGTATAAAGAGACAGACACCATCGCTTCTCGGCCTTTTGGCTAAGATCAAGTGAAGAGATAGACACCAGTCTTTTAGGGGCTAGAAGCAAAATGTTACTGTTTAGATCTAGAATGTCCCCCAAGAAGGATCATGTGTTCAGAGGTGGGTCCTTTAAACGGTGATTGGATCATGGTGATGCTGTACTTATCAGTGGATTAATCCACTGATGAATCTATGGCTGAATGTGCTATTGGGGGGTGGGCCTAGCCACAAGAGCTGGGTCACTGGGGGCATCACCCTCCCTGATGCCTCATTCACTCTCTGCTTCCTGGCCACCATGAGGTGAGTTTTCATCTGCCATGCCCTTCTGCCATGTGGTTTCTGCCTTGAAGCTGGCCGGTCTTGGACTGAGACCACGAGCCAAAATAAACTTCTCCTTTAAATTGCAGGTGTCAGGTGTTTTGTCCCAGTGACAGGAAAGTGACAAAGACAATGGGGAAAAAACACAGTAGATTTTGGTACTAATTCTTGCTCGATAGCAGCAGTTCTAGCAACTACCATACACCCAACTATTTACATACTTTTTTTCTTGTTTATTTTATTAGTACATATTTGTAATTCATGCAGCTCACAATCATCTCGGGGGGCGGTTACATGTATATATTACAGCTTTTAAAAATCTCCCTTCCCTCCCCTTTCTCCTCCCCAATCCTCCTCTGATTCCCTAATCCCCTTTTTTGTACCTGTTGATACTATTTGTCTTAGCACATGTTATGACTTATAATATTTACATGGATGAGGGTTATTAGGTTCCTGTACATGACATATCTCTATTCCTCTCATTTTCCCTTCCCTTCTCCCTTTCCTGAGTGTAATGGTGGGCTTGGCAGGTAAGTTCACTGGCACTCAATTGTCCTCTGAGTCAGGATTATCCCTATGGAATCAATTCAGCTACAGTATTAACAGGCTGATCTGTTGCAGTGGAATCTATCAGGGCTGGTTGAAAAATTATATCCCGTAAGATCCTGATTTGGGTCTCCTTTTAGCATAGAGAAGAAATCCATAGCTATAGTGTAAACATTATAACAACCCAAGCCTTAACCTACTGTTACTGCACCAGATGCGTTGGCTGTGTTCCCTACTGGTAAAAAACAGCATTCAACAGTAATTTTATAGAATCAACCATCTAAAGCCCAGGGGTTTGTGTAATCCCAAAGAGGGGGAGAGTGGAGGAATAGAACCAAAAAGAAAAAAATATTTTTTTTCTGTAAGTCCTTTGCTCTGTGGTATACAAAGGAAGAAACAGGAGAGGGGCAAGGGGCCCGACTGATACTAAGGTTCTGTTGTTATATATTTAGAAAGGGATAACGGTGTGGAAAGGTTCTGTGCTTGATGTAAATATTAGAGAGAAAGATTAAAGGAGTCACGTGAAAAGGTAGAGAGTGGAGAAAAGTAAAATTGAGAATGAGAAAAATACAGGGGAAAGAGGTCAGGCAAGGAAATATGGGTTAAAGTGGGCAGGGGTGTAAATGCACAGGGGAGAGTTTCCCTAACAAAACAAAAGAAACAAAAACAAAACAGACAAGTAAGCATAGGCAAAGCACAGGTACACAAACACACTCTTAAAAGAGAATGGTGCCGGCCTGGGGATTTAGCTCAGTGGTTCTGGCGCCTGCCTCGCAAGCGCAAGGTCCCGAGTTCGATCCCCGGCACACACACAAAAAGAGAATGGTGTAAAAGAGTGGGATAAAAGTGTGGGGGGTAATGTATAGAAGGAGAAAAATGAGATACAAAAATGTTTAAATATGAGAATAAAAAGTGAAAATAATACAGTCAAGGTAAAGAATAGTAAAAAAAAGAAAGAGTTCGGTTGCTCTGGACCGTGGCTCCTTTCCTCAAGGCTGTGTTTAGGAGCAGAATTCTAGGCAGAGCGTGTCTCTGTTCAGGCTGAAGACCAAGGGCAGTCTGTGCCCAGAACAGTGTGGATCCAGAGGTCTGTAATGGTGGGGACATTTGCGCTACCACCCCCCCCCAGCCGAGTCAGGGGGTCCCCAGACTAGCTCTCTGGGGAATCCCGAGTCTGCTGCCCAGCTGCCAGCAGTCTACCGTGACTGGACTGCCCTTCCCTCTTCCACTCTGGGAGACTGGCAGTGGAGGGGCTGCCAGCCTGCTCCGGACTGAAGTTCGAGCCCCTGGCCTTTCCTAAATGGAACAGTGACCCCTGCCCAACCCCTTCCCCTCTGTCTGACTGCGTGTGGCACGGCTCCACCTTCACTCACCAACTGCTGCGCCAGGGTTGCTGGTGTTCTCGCTGCTGCCTCCCACTGCGTGGGGTTCTCTGGGCCCAGGTGAGGCTTCCCTTTCTCCCTGAGCAGAGAAGTTGGCTTCCCGGCCTTCCCACAGGGGCTGCACAGCAGCTCTCCTTGGTGAGCTACTTCTTCTGCAGCCCTTAACCATGTTCTCCTCCTCTGTCGGTTCCCTTGTGGTTCCTGTGTGCCTTCCACTCACGTCACTTCCTCTCCAAGCTGTTGTTTCCCAGGCTCTGAAACTCTGTCCTAGAGAAGCTGAGTTGCTGGCATTGGGTGCTCCACCACTTTTTTCTCCTACTTACGTGCTTCAATCATCACAGACTGTATATGCATTTCCCTACTTTCCAGAAAGGAACATGGGGACTCCGTGACACTAAGAAACTAGCTCAAAATTACACATATTATGTATGATTAAACCTGAACTAGAGCTGAAAACTCAGAGTTCCTAATCTCTACCCTTTTCATAACATCATCTGACTTCAATGATTATATAACTTCTTTGATCCTCAAGTTTTTTCATCTGTACCATCTTGGCAGGAGAGATGCCTAGATCAGTAAAGCACAGATCGGGTTGTGTCTGGATGGTTATAGGGTGGTGACTTCAGGATTCTATCTGGGCCCTGACCCCTTTCTCTGTGGCTCTTTCCCTGTGTTCTGCTTCCTGGGTTCCATGAATTAAACAGCTTTCCTCCACCGTGTCCTTCTGCCATGATGTTTCTGCCTTGGATCCAGCTAACCATTGACCGAACCCTCTGAAACTGTGAGCTAAAATATGCCTCTCTTCCTTTATGTTGTGTATGTCAATTATGTTGCAGCAACAAGAACCTGACTGATACATTAACATAGGACTGCTGGACTAGAAATCTTTAAGTCCATTTTTACTTCTGTGAATCTTTGTCTTTAAAGATAAGGATAGTGAACTGTTTTGCCTTTAGCACCTTCAAATTCATAACCCTATCACATTCAGTATGTCTAATCACTGCAGCAGAAAATTTAAATAAATGGATAGATTGACATGAGGGAGGTAAGCAAAGGAACAATCCTGTTTACATAGTGATTCTCACTTTGATTTGGCTATAAATAACCCCTGAAGACAGCTGGCCTTGTCTGGAAGGCACTGATTGTTGGGGGATATTGGAATGATGATGAATATTCAAATACTCTAGTCCAGACATGTCCAATATGCCATCCACTTTTTTTCCCTCTTATTTTAGTGAAAAGGAATTGTCTTAGGCCACATACAAAATATATATAATATAGTTCATGTGTACAAATAACAATACTTCCTTTATTTTTTATATTTTATTTTATTCCCTTTTTAAAAGGATGGGAAAGGCAGTTCTCAGGCTGGACATGGCTGACACCTAGACAAATTAGAAAGGAGTTATTCTGAGTCACCTGACCTTAGTGCTTAACATTAAGTGGAGTATTTAGGCTAACAGCGTCAGCCAGCTAATGAAATGCAAAAACATGGGAGTCACAGTGGTTTCTCCAAAGATAAAAGACAATGGATTTCACAGCCAATGTTTATTGTGATACACAAAGGGAGCTCCAATTACTTTCTTTTGTGCTTGCATCCTTTAAATACACTGGTGCTTGGATGCTACAAACCCATCCTGGCTAAAGTCCCTGCAAAAGACCAGAGTGGGAATAGGGATAAAAACTGATCTCAAAAAAAAAAAAAAACACAACAAACTGATCTCATCTCCTCTCCTCCAGTGGATTCAGTATCCTCTGTCCATCCAGCTGTTCATTCATTCATTCCACATGCTTTTATTTAGCCCATGTTTGGTGCCAGGCACTGGTCTAAAACTCTGAGGAATGTGAAGATGATAAAAGAATACAGCTTTCAGTGAGTAGTGATTGCTTCTTGCTACAAGATATATATAAAAATCATAGAACGTGGAGAAATTGCCTTAGAGCCAGGCCTATCTGTATCTACTCAAGTCTGAATAGAGAAGGAATCCTCCAGTCAAACCAAATATGTAAGGCTGTCCTCATTGCACAAAAGGAACATCATGTGGCAGAGGAACAAGCACTGTTCAGGGAGTCAGAAATCAAGCCTGAGTCCTGGATCAACCATGGCTCAGTGTGTGACTGTGTATCTTATTCACCTGTAAAAGTGCTCTCTTCGGGACAGGAAAGTATTACATGAGGTAATGTGGAAAAAATGCAAAACACAGGTCCTGAGCATAGCAGGTACTTCACAGTGATCACTGGTATCCCCATCACCACCATCACTAGCACCATCGCCATCCTCATGACCCCCATCTCTCTCCTCATCACCATTACCGTCATCATCACCATTATTAAGGCTCATCTTCTGGTGGGTGGCAGTTAAATATGTAAGCAGTCACTGAGCCCATGCCAACCCAATAAGTCTGGACTTGGTTCTGTAGTAAGAGTTACGGAGCCACTGAAGGTCAAGAGAGTGAACAGAGGTCAGAGTTCTACTTTAGGCAGCTAAGTCAGGCAAGGTGTGTCAAGAATGTAAATGGAAGGGTCAGATTTTAGAAGAAGGGAATCTGCCCTTTTGATCAATTTTATTATAGTAGAGACAAGGCAAGGGAGTACAGGTGTTCAGGAACATCAGGCAAATGGAAACCAATGTAATGGTGGCACAGTCCTTGACACCAGGAAGTAGAAGAGCTTGACTTCCAAGGGTGAGGACTACCCTCAGAAAACTTTTTAAGCAACTCTATTAGTGTCCTGTGGCTACTATACGAAGTTACCATAAACCTGTTGGCTTAAACCAACAGAAATTTACTCTCTCACAGTTCTGGAAGAAAGAATCCCAAAATCAGTTGCACTGGGCTATAATCAAGGGGCTGGCAAGGCTGTGCCGAGGGAGCACAAGTTCTTGGTCTTCCAGCTTCCAGTGTTGCGAGGACGCCTTCATCCATGGCCACTTCCTGCATCTTCAAAGCTGCAGCCTTGACTCGTCCAAGCTCTCTCTCTTTGCTGAGGTCATCTTGTTGCTCATTTTCTTCAACAGTACCATCTCTGTGTCTGTCTCTTGGAAGGACCCTGGCAATGACTTGGGCCCACCTGGAGAATCTAGGACAATCTCCCCACTTCAAGATCCTGAAGTTAATCACACTTTTTCTATAAAAGGTAATGTTCTCCCTTTTGTCATATAAGGTAACATTCACAGGCTCCATGAACTAGGACAAAGACATCTTTGGTGCCCTTTCTTTAGCCTGCCATACCAATCAGGCTTGTTCTGGTGTCCTCTCCTCTAGACCAGCCATTGTCCTTGTGTTCTCAGTTCTAGAGATCAGCAGCCCATGCTTCCTGAACTTCTCATCACCTTGCCCCATCCTAATAAACCTAGAGAAGAGCAAAGTCTCCCAGCTCCCAAACCTTCGAAACATCTTCTCCAAATTAAATGCCTCATGTAGAATTCTGAGCCCTGTTTGCTCTCCTTTAGTGGCTCCCTGCACCCCACCTCCTGAACAAAGCCCAGGTATCTTCGACTGGCATGTAGAACCCTCTAAGATTCAGCTTCCACTGCCTTTGTGGCCTGACTTGTTTTGTGTGCCTCATAGTTAAGACAAATTGAACTCTTCACTGTTCCTGTTGCCTGAGGGCCACAGGCAACCTCACCCAGAGCAACATGGAAATCAGAGCTTCAGAGCAGAGGGAAATCATCTGAACCAAGCCAAGAGTGGAGAAGTGGAGCTACAGGATAAAATGGTACATCCGGTGATGTCCCTAAGAAGTGAAGATGATGGAAGAGGGCAAGGAGGAGAAGGAAGAAAAGAAGGAGGAGATAAACAAGGATAATACGAAGAAAGAAGACTTACATTTTATAGAGTGCATCTCTCCAATTAGTTGATTAAGTCCTAAAGCAAAGACTTAACCTATGATACATGTACTAAGTATCAAGAAATGCACTCCATAACTAGGGAGATAGGAATTATTACTATTTTTCAGACATGAAAATCAAGGACAGAAAGCAGAGATATACCCAGAATAGAACAGCTGATAAGCAGCTGAGCCACATTTCAACCTCTAATCTTCTTTCCTTACTTCTAGCCACTATATTACAACCATTTGCCTGGATTGAAAGAACTCTTAGCTGCGACCTAACACAGTTCATAAAACTGCAACAAGGAAGCCTGGAATGTTTGGCCCAGGGCTGTTATTAGAAAGGGGTGAGAAAGGATGGTGAGTCCCCTGCACGCTCACTGCACCTCCCTCTCTCCACTTAGGCTTAAATAAGGACCCACATTTTTTGATCAGACCATTTTGACCCTATGCTTTTTACTCCCACCACTTTAATCCTGTTGTTTCTCTTAGTTCCAGCCAAACGTAAACAACACACAATATTCAACATGGTGGCAATATATAAAAGATTTGAGTTATAGTGCAACTGGCCACTACAGGACCCATAGACCAATCCTGAATGTCTGTGATTTATTAAAAATTTCTCATGAGTCAGCTATAAAAATAAATCTATTGGGTTTTAATCTGACTCATAAAGACGACTGCTGATGCAAATCATCAATAAGAAATTAAACTGATAATCACTAAATTAAATGGAAAATTGCTAGAAAAAACTCCCTTACTCCCAAACACAAAACAAGATGGCAAAAGATATTGATCAAATATTACATGGAGGGGAAAATGATCAATAAATCAAATTTTAGTCAGGCTTAGTGACACATCTCTGTAATTACAGATACTTGGGAAACTGAAGCAAGAGGATTGCCAGTCCAAAGGCAGCCTGAGCAACTTAGTAAGATCCTGTCTCAAAATAAAAATTAAAAGGAGCTAGGAATATACCTTGGTAATAATGTATTCTTGGGTTCAAGATACTGAAAAAAAACTTATGAAATTTTAAAAGAAAAAAATTGATTCAATAAAAGTTAATTTACTGAGACAAAAGAGAAAAGAGCAACTTGGAGAATGCCTTAACTGCGTGGAAAAGAAAAATGATCAATGCACATCATCTTAGTTACTTCCCTCATTTCTGAGATGAAATACCTAATGCCCAAAACTTAAAAGGAGAAAAAGTTTATTCTGGTTCAAATTGTAGTCCACAGTCTGCAAGCTCCAAGGCAAGGTGGCATGGCAGAGGGGCACGGTGGACAGAAAGCAGGAGGCAGAGGGAGAAGCTGGGCAGGGAGATAAACTCTTCCTGGCCACGCCCCAGCGTCAGCCTCTTCCAGCCAGGCTCCACCTCCTAAGCAGGTCAGCTGCTGTAGGACCGCCATAATCCCACCACTTTCCAAAAGCCCTGCCCATGAGTGCCTCAGGCTCTTGGGGGATATCTAGATCTAAAACATAACAATGCCTTTAATTGGCTCCCTGCATTTTGCTTTAGAAAATATTCCCCAGGGAAAGAATCCTCCATGCTGAGACGCTTACAGTGAAAATGTTTCTGGGGTTGAAGCATCTTCACTTTCCAATGACAGGGAAAGCATTCATTCACCTTTTCTCAATTGTTCATGCTGTTCCTCTTTCCTGTATTGCTTTTCCCCAGCCCTTTTCACCTGTCCACCTACTGCAACCCTTTCAGGCCTAGTTTAAATGGCACTTCAGCTACAAAACATTTCTTGATGTTCCATCTAGAAGATGTTTCACTCTCCTTGAGCTCTGCACTATTTCTCACAAATTTCTTACCTCTCCTGGCACCAACCTTGCCCTGCGGTTTTTGGAATCACTCAATTGTCCTCCCCCCGGACTATACACAATTTTCAACCTGCCTAGTTCTGCAACCCCAGAGCCCTGTCCCCAACCACAACACCCAAAAGCTAAACACAAATGACTGGGATGGAACAGGTGGAGGAAAGTGCTGCCACTGATCACTTACACACTCATAATTGGGGCTGATGGACCACTCCCCTCCACTCACCTGAACCTGGGCAACAACCCAAGGCCAACGCCCCAACCTTTGTCTTAAGGCCTACAACCCAAGGTAAAGATAATATCCATTCGAGCCAGAGTCTCCTGCATCACCTACAGTAATCTCACTTCACCTGGAGCTCACTGAAGGTTCATGCACATGGACAGCATCCAATTATAACAGAGGGAATAATGGGAAGGGATATGTGCAACAGACACAGTTGACATCACTCAGCACCTTGTCAATCACATTGCCAACTGTGCTCTGGAAGACCAAAAGGAATGTGCCCTAGACCTGGCATAACATTTTAAATCCCTAAATCACATTTAGTGCTCACGCTCTTTTCCTTTCTTCCACAATGAGTTCACTCACTCTGAGTGTACCATCGCCTAATTAAACATCACTAAAACTTCACTGTTCTTACCCTTCCCATCACATGCCACTTCCAAGTCTTTAATCATTGCACACAAGAACTAGAAATCCATCTAGAACCCCATCACCTACAGTAACACTAGTGAGAATTTAAGTCCAAGTACCACCTTTTCTAAATGTGTCTGCCTCTTATGCACAGGATAAACTCATTGATCCCTTGTCAGAAGATTGTTGAATCAGGAGAACAGGTGAGACAGATGTTGGAGATGGATGGTCCAACTCAGAGGATGCAACTCTCACCCTATGGGTGACACACTTCACTGAGGCATCTGGTCAACCTCATTGAAGTTGCTGCTCTTTGCCTCCTGCATCTGAATGAACCAGGCCTCCTCAGATCACTAGAACTATGGACCAAGCTTGTTGAAGAAAGGCGTAACTCTGAGAGCTGGCACTGGTCTGGAGAACTTTAGGATGATAGTGGGAAGATGAGAAAAATGCTCTCAATAACCTCAAATGGTTGTTGGTGTTCATGAGGGCTTCTCAAGAAGAAAAAGAGGTTGATGTTTCTGGATGGACATTTGCAGACTCCTCACTGGTCTCCAGAACTCAGACCTAAGGGAGCATGAGCCACATGGCCATGAGCAGCAGAATGTTTGTTGGGAAGAGTGTGTTCTGGAGTCTACTGTGTGGATCTGGATTTCAGATCTGCCACATATACTGTGTGACCTCGGACAAGTCACTGAATCTCTCATTCTTCTGTTTTTATTCCTTACAGAATGGTAAAATTATTTGTGCCTATCTACTGGATTTATTGGGCATATTAAATGGCTTATTATTTATAAAATGTTTAGCACAAGCCAGGCATGGTGGTGCACACCTAAAATCCCAGCACTCTGGGATGATTATAAATTTGAGCCCAGCTTGGGCCATTTAGCAATTTAGTCTCAAATTTTAAAAAAATATAAAATAAAAAAGATTGAGGGTATACCTTAGTACAAGAGCCCTTTGTTCGATCCCCGGTATTCAAAAGAAAAAAGTTTAGCATAGAGCATTTGCTTGTAGCAAGCACACAGTAAAGCACATTATCCTGACCTCTATTCGGGGTGCTCTCGGCCTCAACTCAGGTCCTATGCAGACAGCATGAAGATTCCCTCCATCTAGCAGGGAAATGGGACTGGAGGCTGGAAGCTCAAACTCAGACCAAGTCAAGGGATCCACTACCCTCTTTGTCTCCTTCCTTGTTGTCTTGTTGATGGGAAAAATTAAAGTTTTCATCCTCCCCATTGGTATGCAAAATATTTCCCTAAGAGTCCTTCTATCCAGCCATCATAAAAATGCTTTCCAACTCTGGGGAGAAAGTTTCTGATATATGAAGCAAAATAAAGCCACCTGAGAGTTCTTACTAGGCTGAGTGACTCAAACCAGAGGAGACAATGGGAACTTGGGAGTGAGATTAATCCATGAATCATCAATAAGGGAACCTGAGAGGACTCCAAAAAGTGCTCCCTTCCCTGTGATTGGGAAGCAGGAATACAGTAGCTGCATTGCAGCATCACTGGGAGGACCAAATGGCACAGCACTTGACATGAATGAAGCAGTCGGTGCTGGCTGTCATCTTCAGGGGTGTTGGTCCCCACCCAAGCCCAAGCCTCTGTTCTGGCCCCACCTCATTTCCCCACCTGCATGGCCCCTGCGCTCCCTAAATGGCATCCAAATCTGAATCCAAAGCATCAGACACCCTAACGCCACCATCAGGCTCCCCCCACCCCAGCCTCTGAGGCCGCCACGGATCACAGCATTGGATCCATGCAAGTAAAGACTACGATGCTAACTGATCTTTCATTCTGGGCCCCTAAAACAAGAAACAGAGAGGGTGATCAATATATCTTTGGAGTATGAGGGCTTTGTTCTGATTTGTTTTGCAATTTGTTGAACTCAGATCCTTACTATGTGGGATGGTGTTGATCCTACAGACTTAAACCTGAATCTCCACCTTGTCGCATCTTAGCGATGTGACCTTGAGCAAGGAGCTGGACCTCTCTGAGCCTCAGCATCCTTAGTAGTACAGTGGGCCTGACCAGGACTGTTCAGAAGGCTGCTAGAAAGGCCAGTGAGGTCATTCTGCATGCACCCTAATGGCATCTGGTGTGGCTGATGCTGGTAAATGCTAGTAAATGAGTGCTTTCATCAATAGTGACCCTGTGATGTAAACATGATAGTTTTCATCATTAAAGATGAATGGACCAACAGAGTGGTGGTCAGTCATTTACTTAGAATTACAAGATTGGACTTGAGCCAAAGCCCTTTGCTTCCCAGGCTCATGTTCATTCTTCATTGCTTGAAATGTCCAAGTCATTTCACCAGAATGTGTGGAAGGGACAGAAAGTTTCCTGAATTCCCGATTTCACTTTAACAGCTTCTCACCCCACAGGCAGAGCTCGCAGTGATAAAGCCTGGTGCCTTGGGTTAGTTTTCAGTCCATTTTTAAAATCCTTTTCTCCCCTTAGCTCTTCTCTGAAACTGGCTTCCTGCTACTTTGCACAGAAATGCCTGCTGCCTTTCGTGAAATACAAAAGACAAACAGAAAGCAGGCCTTTGAAATGCTGCTTTAGCCCCTACCAGCTACCATTTGTTCCTTGTACATTATCATTCTCCACACTTTTTTCAGTCAAGAAAACCAGGGTCCTCGAATCCTTGCACATGTGTGTCTCATCCACAGACAACTAAGCAGTGTTCCATGTGCACAGGGGATGCTGTGGAGAACAGCATGAATGCCATCAGCATCTTTTGTATGAAAGGAACCATCAGGAATGAACTCTGTTTGTGCTCACGATCTCCTTGGAAATGATTCCCAAGGACCCAGAGAGCCCCCCTCCCCCCACCTCCTGCCAAGGATGTGCTGTGTCACAGAAGGAGCAATGAACCAGGAGGCATGAGACCCAGTTCTAGCTCACTCTGCCTTGCTGGGATACCTGGGTAATCCTTCAACCTCTCTAGCTAGCTTCATTGTGCACATCCCACAGTGAAGGGGATGGACAAAGTGACTTCTGAAGTCTCCCTGGGAGCAATGCCTCATACACAGCTCCTAGTGTGCACTTCCCATCCTGCCAGGAGCCTGTGGAACCAGAGACATGCATCACTCCCATCCAACCAGCACACAATGGTGTGGTCAGCAGAGAACAACTGCTAAATCCTTGTTTTCTCCCCAGATTTTCACTTTGTGTTTCACCAATCCATTCACCCAATAAATATTTATTAGGCACTTACTATATATACCCCTCGGGGTTTTTGCATTCCCATTTTACCTTTTTCTTCTTAGATTCTTTTTATTAGTACGTGTTTGCAATACATAACGATTACACTCATCTTGGGGAATTAATACATACGTATATCACGTCTTAATCATTTTTACTTTCCCTTCTTTTATGCTCATTTTACCAATGAGAAATCTGAGAATTGAAGGCAAGCTATTGCAGCTTGGTACACTGAATTATTTCCTCTGCAGTAAAAGACCTCTGGGATTCTCCATCAAGGGAAACTTCCTAGCCCACATCTACAGTGAGGTTTGAAGTGGTTTTAAATCATCAACTACCAGCAGGCTATTCAAATTCTACTATGTGGCAGGATGTGTAAGAATAATTCAAGCTAACAAAAGACCCAGAGCGTGGCTAGGCATAGTCATTGCTAATAAGAGCCCACTTACCTATTGTAGCCAAAGCACAACTCCAGGTAGCAAGATGGATTGAGGCTCATAAATTTGAAACATGCCTAATGATAAGAGTAGATCAGTGGTGTTTCTCAGGTGCAGGTTTGCACTCAAACACAATTTTGAAATATCAAAGCTTAGAGCCATCCCTCAGAAATTATGATTCAACCGAATTGGACTGGGGCCCAGACATCAATATTGTAACCCTCAGGTGGTTCCAAAGGGCACACAGGGTTAGGGACCACTGGTCAACCTAGAACAGCAATTGTTTAGAACACGTACATACACGCACAGCATGTCCATATTCATCAGTCAGCCACTCATTGCCCTTGGCTGGAATTCAGTCTTGGAGTCTTCTTATCATAAGACCTCAGGCAGCCACTAGCAAAGAAGACAAGTTGACATGTGAACTGGGACACCTCTGCTCTCCCTCACAAGCCAATGTGGGTATGCTTTTCCAATTTGGAAATTGTCATGGGAATGGAGGGGTGGGAACCCTCCATTTGGAACATACCTCACCTGATACAGACAACTGAGGTCCAAACATTGTTAAAAGGCCATCAGAAGAGCACAGGAGAAAGGCCAAGATATGGTGTCAGACCCTCAGGATGTTCAGCCTGGAAAGGGTCCATGAGACAACACATACGGAAGAGTTCTCTTCTACCTGGGTCTCTCCAAGGAGTTCTGTAAGGACCAAACAAGAAACCCTCCAGGGAGAGATACTCCATCCCACCACCATGACTCCCAGGAAGTGTGACCTTACCCAAATGGTCAAACGTCTCTGAGCCTCCCTTCCTATTGTTTCAGGTGAGGATGATGGTGCCTGCATCACAAGAATATCACTGTGATTGTACATAAAACACTGAATAAAGTATGTGCTCGCCAAATGCTAGGTGTCACCTTCGTTCTGTCACTGCTGGTGGGAGGCCGGTCCTCTAGGTTCACTGAGAGTCTGAGGGCTGGGATGGTCTTAGCAGGAGCAGAAAATAATGTTCTCTTTCCCCTGGATTCAGCACGGAGTGAATATCCTGTGAATGGAACACTATGTGTCACCAGGTCCCATACCTGGAGCATCAAAGTGGCATCTTTTAACAGTGCTACAGTAGAAGTAAAATGGCTCTGCCCCCCAACTGTGAGTGGGGTACTTGTGTCCCTTCAAATCCTCCCTCCAAATCAGCCTAAATACCCAGGGGATCCACATGGGCTCAAACACATTCTCCTCTTTCCTCTTCCCATCTGTCAATAATTTCCTCATGATCGGGTTTGCCATCATCTTCTCTTTCTTCCTTTGCCCCTTGTGGCCAAGTCTGGTTTGCTGTCAAGTCTCTCTCTCCCTTGGTCTCTGAGCTCCTGTCCCTAGGACCCCTGTAAGCTGGAGCCAGAACCACTGCCTGGGCACAGAGAAGTCCTACCCTAGAGTCTCCAGTCCTCGTGACAATCACAGAGCCAACAGTTTTTGAATCCTCCTGGGGCACACGCTGTTACACCTTCCATGTGCATCACATCAGGTGATAAACTGGCAATAAATTGTGAGTTAAGTAATTTATATCTCTATTTAATGTGTTGGGGGATCTCTTTGACTTTCTAGTCTTATGAACTAAGAAGTTCAAGAGTCAAGATTTGAACCAGGGCTGATGGTTTCAAAATATGTCTACAAGGCATGGAAATCACCTTGTGAAATTTCATAAATGTACAAAGCTAAGCACAGAAATATATATAGGGCCAAGCACTGAGGGAGACTGAGGCACAAGGATCACAAGTTTGCATTCCACTTGGGCAACTTAGAGATACCCTACGTTAAAATAAGAAATAAAAAGGACTGGGGATGTAGCTCAGTAGTAGAGCACCCTGGGTTTGATCCCCAGTACCACACCTGAAGAAAGAGAGAGAGAAAGAAAGAAAAGGAGAGAAACAAAAAAAGAAATATATATATGATACTTATGGATGGATGGGTGTGACCAGATCTTGGTTTATAAATACCACTCTTTGCCAAAACAAACCAAGTCACCTTGGAGAAATGGTGGAACCGAGGGCTTCAACAGAGACTATAGAAGATGTGTCTGCAATATCCTGCATCAAGAAGTAGAAAACTGCTCAAAAACTACTGATATATGTCAAAAATACACATGAGCTAATTTTAAGGGCTTCACTGGCCAAATCTAGGCAATTTACACATCATACTAAATATGAAGAGCAGAGGGTTATAGCCTATTGGAAAAACCGGGAACTTAAGAATCTACAGTAATATAAATAAATATTGTTCCATTCAGTAGAAAACCAGGTATAATTTAGAAAAACAATGGATTTTTTTAAAACCCTTGGCAGCTACAATAATAATTAAATAAAGATAATTAATAGGTGCTAAAACATATGGTGAAAGTTTAACCATTAATGGAATATTTTCATAGTCTTAAAGTACCTCTCTGAAGGATATTCACTGCTAAGGGTAAAAGAAAATTTTATAATGGACATCACCGTAACCCATCAAGCAACACAAACAATGTTAGTCATGGGCTTAATTGACAGCACATGCCGCCTGCTAGGATGCTGGAGGGGGACTTGCGATTGCTTCTGTGATGTTTCTGCCCAATGTATCAGGAGCAGACACCAGACATACCACACTGAAAGACTTTACCAGGTGACTGGCCAGGTACCATTCATGAAGGACAATGCCATAAGAGGCAAAGAAGCAAGAACTGTTTCAGATTCGAGGGACTAAAAAGACAGGTCGGTTTCAAGGCAAAACAGCATCTTGGGTTGTTTTGTTACAGAGGACATCTGAATAAGCTGGGAGGAGTCTTCGTTGTGAAGAAATATGCACTGAAGTATTCAATGCCAAATGGGCATCACATCTTAGATAACTCCAAAAAGAGGGAGAACAAAGCAACAGGATAATAAAATATTTGTTGAGGGGTAGGGGAAAGGAAAGAGGGGAAAGGAATTAATATGAGAAAATGAAAAAATGGAAACCAAGTCTTTGTAAATAGGGAGGGATGGAGGGATTGAAGGGAGGGTAGGGGAAGGGGGAAAAATAAGAACCATGAGAGTATGTAAAGGTGCATATCTCCAATGATGAATGTCATTATGTTGTACACCTAAAATGTACCAATAAAAGGATATACAAAAATAAATAAATAAAATAAAATATTTGTTGATGAATCAGAGAAAACAATATTTATGAATTGTTTTTATTATTTTTGCTACTTTTCTGTACATGAAATTATGTTAGAATTTTTTTGTAACATAGAAAATGTGAAGCATCTCTTCTGCTAGTTCTTTGACCTAGGAGATGAAGTCCACTCCCACCCTGACCCTGGCCTGGACTTAGTGACTCTCTCCCAGTGGTTGAATGTGGCCCATGAGGCCAAGACATGTGAGAAGGTTCACCATCCGCCTGCCTCACCCCTCTCTGGATATACACTTTGAAGCCCTGAAGTCCAAGTCCAACCACCATGAAGCCACCATGCTGGTGGTATCACCAGGAGGCCTCCTCCGGGTGAAAATGTCTGTGGAGCCCTTGTGCTACCTCAGGGACAGTATTTTTTTCAGTTTCCATCTACCATATCACCAACTGGCCTTGGAACTTCTCTAACGCAGGAGACAAGTCATTCTTGTTGCCATGCAGCCAGACTAGGGTCAGATGAGTGAAATGGAAAGGCTGCAGGAGTGAAAGTCACCTTCAAATTCAGCCTGGTGTCCCTGGTGAGGTGACCTTGGGGAACTCCCCACCTCACCTGTCTCATCTCATTAATGCAGAGGCTGGATGACATCACCCAGCATTTGGGAGCATCTAGGGACTCCAACAAAGGTACTTCACTGGTTGTAAAATAGCCTTCAGATGTGCTCTGCAGAGAAAGCTCTTCCTTCTTGTGGAACTTGCTGCCCTGTGGGTCTGATCAGCTCCAGAGCAGCCCCTTCTCTAGATGAAAGGGAACCCTGGTATGGCTTGTATCTAGATGACCCCCAGCCAGGGATTTAGCTTAGTGGTTTCACTGCCTGCTGCACAAGTGCAAGGACCTGAGTTTGATCCCCGGTACCAAAAAAAAAAAAAAAGTAGAATTCTAGATGACCTCCAAAGCCTTATTCAGTCATAGGAGGGGCTTTTCAGAGGTGGGTGGATCTAGGGTGTGTGATGCTGAAATTAAGGGTGTGATATTGGGATTAAGGGTGTGTGGTGCTGGACTACTCCACTAATTGGTTTAGCATAGTTCTGGGTGTGGGTAATTCGAAGGCCCACTCTGTGTGTAGGTGGCAGGCTCTAAAAGGCTTATAGTCTGGCTGGGATAAAAGGGAAAGGGAGGCAGCTGCTGCTGCTTCCTGCCTACCCTGCCATGGACTGTTTCTCCTCTGTGATCCCCCTCTGCCATGCTGCCCTGCCTTGGAGCCAGCTGACTGAAAACTCTACTAACTGAGAGCCGAAAGAAACCTTTCCTCCTTTAACTTTGGGTGTTAGGTGTTAATCTCAGCAACAAGAAAATAACTAAGACACTGCCCATATCTGATGGAACTCCCTATGCAAATCACTGAGTTACTCACTATAGTGTCCCAGGACTTGAGATTTAGTAGGGGAGATGATTAACACTTTCTAATCACCTGCTGTGCACCACACACTCTTCTGGACTGGGAAGATAATGGTGGGCATGACCAAGCAGAGCTCAACTCTCCAACTCTTGTGGCCCTTAGCCTCTGGGACTATGAGGTTCTACCCTAGCTGGAGACCTCAAAGTCCTCATAAAACATACGAAGACACAGAGTTCTCTAAAAGAGGGAAAACAAGGACCCAAATGTAACCTCTGTGTTGCATGCAACCTGTGGGGTCCATGTACCCACTGCTCAGATAGAGAAGCCAAAGCTCGGAGTAGAGCCCGATGCAGACAGCTAGTAAAAGATGGTGCTGAAATGAAAACTTGGGATTGGAGCTCCAACACCCAGGTTTGTGGGCAGGCGGCTAGGAGCTGGAGTCCCTCTGCCTGGGTCAGAGCTGCACCCAGGCATCTGTGGCTGGGTCATTCTCCTCTGTGCGCCCCAGGATATTTAGAAGAATTCCCGGCCTCACCAGATCTCAGGAGCACCCCTCTCCCAATTGTGACAATCAAAACATATTTCTAGATGTGACCAAATGTCACCAGGGATGAAGGGAAAAATTGCCTTCAGTTGAGAACCCTTAGTGTAAATGTAAACCCTGGCTCTGCCAGATGTTTGCCATATGACTGTGGGCAAGAAACTTAACCTCCATGTGCCTCAGTGTCCTCCTCCGTAAGGTGGGAAAATAATAATATGTGAGGTTAATGTGAAGGTCGAATAAGAAGCCAGGAAGGCACATGGCCCATCCATGTAACCCATGGCTTAATCCATGGACAACTGTGCCCAGGACCCTGGACTGCCTTCCCTCCAAGCATGGACCAGGTACGCAGTGCAGGTCTGGATCCTGGATGTAGGAATGGATCAATTAGCCAGTTAGCTAACAAGGAGTAAAGAACCTGACATCCTGACCCAAGCACGAGTGCATTTGCTGGCTTGGGACAGCTATCCTAGCAGCTTCTCTTATCACCAAAAAGCAATTAAGACCCAGGAGGCAAGCTCCAGCACTCACGAGCAGCCTGACCTCAGGCTAGGTATTTAGCTTATCCCATTTCCACGCTTCTCCCCTGCATTTGCCTCTGCCTGGACCACTCCCCTTTGATATTGCCATTGCTCCAGCCCTTGCTTCAGCAAGGTCTTTCTTCCTTCTGCCTCTTCTGAGAGCCCTCCCCTGACTACCCTAAATAAAACTGCAGCTTCATCCCTTTACTGCTGTCCTTTAGGGAGCATCCCAGCAATATCCCCACCTGACCTTACCAACCTTACAAACCACATCACTATAGTGGAGTCAGCACAACACAGGAGCCAGGGGGAGCCTTTATTGGCTTTTCTCTCCCCCTCTGAAATGGGCTCCAGTCCAGCAGAGAAGTTGATGAGTGACGAAATGGCCCACATCTGGGGCAGTGTTGAGCACATAGGAGATGTAATAATTACAATACACAATGAGTGACATTTTACAGAAGGAAATTCCACAGTCCCCACATAGTTGTACTTATTTAAACTGGAGCCTAAAACAATACTTGCCCCCCACAAAGATTTTGCTCTTTAGAATAAAATAACTGTACATTCAAGTTTCTCAAACTACACCCCCTGTAACTGGGGGCTCCAGAGAAAGCGTGACAGGAATTCTACCAAATGAGGACTCACAAGGCCAAAGACGTTGGGAAATGAAATCTTCTCCATGGGGGGATCCATGATCCTTAGGAAAAGCTCTAAGAAGCCCTGAAGAGAAAACAGGCATTGAACCTGGATTTGCTGAATTTGTTTCACCATAGGCCCTGAGCATTACTGTTGGCATCACACAGCACAACTGGGTAAACAGTGACCTCATACAAGCCCCTCAGTTTACAAACGCAGACGGAAAGTGAAACCCAGAGAGGGTAACAGGTCACACAGCCTCTGAATCCCAGAGCAGTTACACTTCTCGCCACTGAATGTTGTCCTAACTGGACTCAGATACTGGAGTACAAGCCAATGAGTTCCCACAGATCTCAGATTCCAGAATTACTTTGACAAAATCACATATGAAAACTCACATGCCAAATGGGATTTGCTTTCAGTCTCACTGTTCCAAAAATAGTTATTCATTCAACAAATATTTATTAAGCATTACGTGCCAGGCATTACACATTTACAGTGAACAAGACAGAGTTGTACAGAAGACTGACAATAAAATTATCCCTAAAGAGATGACAATTGATTGAACTGTCCTTGATATGACATTTTCAGAGAGCAAAGATGTATAAGAAATTGCAGATTCACATTTCATTTGCTTCCATTAATAGGTTTTGCACGTAATTCTCATGGTACTATGTTCTCAACTGAAATCATTTGGGATAAAGTACACTACACCAGGCTCATCGCTGAGAGGGAAAACAGATTGGAGTTTGTGGGGATCTTTTGTTGAGCAACTCCACCTACAGATTTTCCATTTGTTAGTTCATCCAAATGTCATTTCTGACTTCTACATTTCAATTAAAATGCTCTTCCCTATTTGCTATTGTGTGCAACTAAAAATGCCTATTTGATAATAGGATTGCATTTTATAAGCTTATTGACTCACACATGTCAAAGCTCTTCAGAAAACACAGTAACAAAAGCCAGGTCACAACATTCTAGATTTGAGCTGGGGAAAGATCATTCTGTTACTGTAGATAATTTCTTCAGTGAACAGACATCATCTGCCTACGAGTCTGAAGAACGTCTTACATTATCTTAAAAAAGAAGTTTCCAAGAGAGAAAAAAGAAGAACTCCAGGCTGGAGCAGTCCATATTGCCAGGCGAGACCATAAAACTAGCTTTCCATACACCCTGGAGATGTATGGATCTAACAAAAGGAAATCAAAGAAAACGGAAGCTTTTCAAGCCCTTGTGTGTTCCTTTAAGGCCAAACTGCCTGAAAAGAAAATAAAGGAACATCATCCCTGCTTTAGAGCCTGCACTCATGTTCTCTCCGGGAGTGATCTCGGAAACCCACCCGGCAAAGCAAAGACAATCGCCCCACCATCTGCATAAGCTATGTTAACCTGACACCAGACCCCCTCGGGAAGGATTCCTCAGCTAGGAAGAGCAGAAACTGCAGAGCGCAGGACCATGTAGCAAGAGAGAGCACGTACTCTCTCATCCTTCACAGGCAGGCGCTGAACCTGCTGTTGAAAAATCAACCCAAATGCAAATGAGTCACTGAACCAGCCGTCTGTCCGAAAGGGGAAGTGACTGAGTATTTTTAGGGCCAGCACCGCCCTCTCTGCTCTACCTGGCCGTCTCTGCTAGGCCGAGTGGGCTGTGTGTTTGTGAGTTGATTCTAATGCCTCTGCCGATTCTTTCCCTAGGAAGGGTCAGGGAGCGTTCGGACTCCAGCACACGAGCCACTTCACGGAGAAGCAGAAACACCGGTAGGCTGCGAGGCGCTGGAAGTGTGTGTGTGTGTGTGTGTGTGTGTGTGTGTGTGTGTGTGTGTGTGTGTGTGCGTGCGTCTGTGAGGGTGTGTGTGGTTGTACATGTCTACGAGCTTACGCAGATCCACAAGGGCTTATGAGATTTAATGAACTCCGTTTGGGGTTAGCGGCGTTATTTTGTCTAAGGAAACCTCCCCGTCGCAGTCCAGCTCCCACACAGAGTCAGCCGCAGGGTCGCCGTCTGGGGACGCCTGGCAGAGCTGGGACATTCGATGAAAAGGGTCCTCCTCGTCCTCCAGCTCCCTGTCCCTGGGGGCCACCGCATTGGGGATCACGTGGACATAGGCGGCCGCGACCTCCTTGTGGAAGACGGTGTCCTGGTGGTAGGAGATGAGCTCGTTGCTGATGTTCACGGTCTCCACACGGGTGCGCCAGCAGAGGTGGCTGCACCCCAGCAGCTGGGCAAACACCTTCCGGAAGTCAGCGTTGAAGGCGTAGATGATGGGGTTGAGCGAGGAATTGGTCCAGCCGAACCAGACAAAGACGTCAAAAGTGGTCTCGCTGACGCAGGGGAAGCCGGGCTTCGGGTCCTCGGGGGCTCCGTGGCAGAATGGAACCATGCAATTAAGGACGAAGAAAGGCAGCCAGCAGCACACGAAGACGCCCATGATCACCGACAGCGTCTTGAGGACTTTGGTCTCCTTCCTCATGGACGCGCGCAGGCTGGCGTCGGGCTCGCTGCCCACGCGGCTCCGGCAGCCCTGCGCGTGCTGGGCGGCCCTCTCCAGGGAAGAGATCCTGCGGATCTGCACCTGCGCGATGCGGTAGATGCGCGTGTAGGTCACGATCATGATGGCCACGGGGATGTAGAAGCTGATGAGCGAGGAGGAGATGGCGTACGCCCGGTTCAGGCTGGAGTCACAGTTCGCTGCCCTCGCCGCGGGCTCCCTGGGGCCCTCCCAGGCCGTCCGGTTGGCCGGGTCGGAGGGAAGGCCCACCCCACCCTCGGGGCCCGCCGCGTCCCGGTGCCAGTTCAGCTGGACGGGAATGAAGGAGATGAGGACGGACAGGGTCCAGGCCAGGCCCACCATGACCAAGGCCAAGCGCTGGGTCATCTCGCGCTCGTAGCCGAAGGGCCTGGAGATGGCCCAGTAGCGGTCCACGCTGATGACGCACAGGTTCAGAATGGAGGCGGTAGAACACATGATGTCAAAGGCCACCCAGATGTCGCAGAACGCCCCGAAGGGCCAGTAGCCGGCCACCTCGGCCACCGCCTTCCAGGGCATGACGAGCAGCGCCACGAAGAGGTCGGACAAGGCCAGGGACACGATGAAGACGTTGGTCGTCTTGGCGCGCAGGTGGCGGCTGCGCACGATGGCCGTGCACACCAGCACGTTGCCCAGCAGGGTCCACACGATGAGCAGCGTCAGGAGGCCAGCGGTGAGCACCTGCGCCGGCCCCGCATCCCCCACGGCGCCCTCCTGCGCCCGCAGCCCGGACCACGGGGGGCGCGCGGTGCCGTTGCGCCCAGGCGGCAGCATGCTGGGCTCAGAGGCAGAGGCGGGACGCGCGCGGTTCCGACTTCAGCCCTGCGCCCCCCGGGCGGCCCCATCGGGCACCCCAAGGGGTGCGCGGGACCCTCCGGCAAGAAACCCCGAGCCCCGAGGGGCGCTCACCGTGCGCTGCGCGGAGCGCCGAGATGGTGGCTGCTGTGAGCCTCTCCAGGCTCGGCAGGAAGCGGTGGGGTCCCCGGGCGGCAGCCGCGGCTGTCTGGTTCGCAGCCGGAGCGGGAAGAGCGAGCCGCCCGGCGAGCCAGTGAGGCGCAGCTGTCCCCGGCTTCTCCGGGGCCGCGCGCCGCGCCCCCCCCCCCCCCGGCCCCGCGCGCCCTCCCCACCTGTGCCCGGCGTCCCGCTCAGCGCAGCGCCCTCCAGAGCGCAGGGCCTGAGCCGCAGGTCCGTAGAACTCGGCGCCCGACCCTCACCTTCTCGGCCCGGCAAGGTGGAAGGGTGCGTGGCCCCGCCACGTTTAGGAAGCGGAGAGGTGGGAGAGGGACGAGAAGCCCTGGCTGCCAGCCTGGGAAAGTCTTGGAGGGGAAAGAAAGGGGCCTGGGATTTCACACAGACCTGAGCCCCGAACCGGGCTTCATTCCTGCCTCTGCCACCCTGAGAGGCCTCCTGACTTCCCTCGGTTCTTCGTCCATCCGCAGCCGGAGATACCGATTCCCAGCCGTCCGGTGTGAGGACCCTGTGAAGCCGGACAGCGTCTCCCGGAACTGGCCTTCTCTTCCTCCTCCCGCACCCAGCCCGAGACGGGGCTTCCTTGGCCCCTGGAGAGGTGGTCCTTTCCCCACGGCCCCTGAGCTGTGAGCCACTTCTCCTTTGGGGAACAACTTTGTATGAACTCTAACCCTGTAAAACAATGGGAAGAAGAGGGCTGGGCCGGGGAGTGAGGCTCACACCTGTAACCCAGCACTCTGGGAGGCTGAAGCAGGAGGATCTCAAGCTTGAGCCCAGCCTGGGCAACGCGGCAATTTAACAGACCCTGTCCCAAAACTAAAAATGGGCTGGGGAGGTAGTTCAGTGCAGGCCCTGGGTTCAATCGCCAGTGCGGGGGGGGGGGGGGCGAGAAAAGGAGAAAGAAAAAAAAGAAGATGACAAAAAGGAGGATGAGAACCCCTAGCTGGGAGTTTCCTCCTTTCAGAACACTTTCACATTCTTTCTCTTTTTTTTTTGTACCTGGGATCGAACTTGGGTCCTTGCGCTTGTGAGGCAGGCGGTGGAACCACTGAGCTAAATCCCCAGCCATATTCTTCCTCTTTTTTAACCTTGAACAGGACACGTAACTCTCTTGGGGTTTCACAGAAGAGGAAACAGCCTTGGCTACATGGCCCAAACCCCAAACTGGGGCCAAGAAAAAAAGAATAGTGGGGAAAGAGAAACGAGAGGACAGTGCTCCCGAGTGCTCAGTGCCACTCCCAGGTGACAAGTCTCATTTGTCCACAGCCCGGTCTGCTGCTGGTGCTGAGCCGCTGCAGGCGCTGGCCCAGGACAAGAGGAGAGAGCAGTGCCCCGCAGCCACCCGACCCACTGAGCCGCTGGCCTTCTGCTGCCTCCTGCCGGGCTGGAGTTCCTCATCCCCTCCCTGCTCTCTCTCCACCCAGACCCACCTGCACCCTCCCTGGCACCCACCTGCACCCCAGATGGACACCTGCAGGTGCCACCGCTCCTCAGTCTCCAGCTGTGCGGCCCGAGCTCTCTCCCCCTCAAGGCCTTTTCTGCACCTGTCCCAGGGCCTGAGCCTGGCACTGGAGAATCACTCTGCTCTCCTGTCCTTCCTTGCCTCCTAGGGGCTGCCTGTTCCTTTCCACCTGACCCCCTGCCCAAGACAGCGCCCCTTTCAGCCTGTGGTGACATCCCAGCCTCCAGGCTCTGCCCTCATCTCTGCCTCCTCCACTCAGCGCCAGGCAGGGATTCCCTGCACCATGGCTGTGACCACATCACTCCCAGCTGCACAGCCCTCAGCGGTGACTTGAGAGCCGTATCCCTGCCTGGCACACGAGAGAAGTCTTTTCATCCCTCACTTCGCCCTCGCCTTTGCACTAGCTCCTGCGGCTTCTCCTGCCACCTCTCCTTGTAAGACTGCACTCAACAGCACCACTGCCAGCAGGGAACCTCACCCCAACTCCTTGGTGCATGTGGCAAGCAGTCACTCCTGAAGCTGGAATGGCCTGCATCCCGTTCTGCCCTCCCAAGAACACCAACTTACAGTGCAGGAAAGGAACATGCACTTTTGAGACCGGAGTTGGAAGCCCAGCTGTTTGTTCTTCTATTCAGCAAACATTTATTGAGCACTTCACATGTCTCAGTTGCTGTTTCACTGACCAGGAATACAACTGGGGGATGCCTACACATATATTTTCTTCCCTTTAGGAATTGGCTGGCTAATGTTAGAGACAGACTTTAACCCCAAAAAGAAATATATAGTTACAGCCATCACAAGTGCCATGGTGGAAAAGCACACAGGCTGAAGGAAGTATACAAGAGGCAATGGCCAGGCGAAATGTTTGGGGAAGTCTGTCTTTGCACTGAAGTCACAGTAGGCAAATCAAAAGACAAAAGGAGAGAAATGACAGGCAGGGAGACCAGGCACTTACCAGCTTTGAGGTCTTGGGCAGATTATTGGAGCTACCCTGGTTTCAATTTTCTCATTTAAAGAATAGGTTAATAACAGTGGTTGGAAAGGTTAAGTGTGTTGAGGCCAAAAGAAGATATGCAGAAGTATTGGGAGCCTCTTTTCTTTTCCTCATTCACTCCAAAGAGGACTCTGCCTTGGATTTTGTGATGGAGACTAGAATAGTCAGCTCTCCCATGAGTGAGATTCAAGGCCCAACATCCACAGTTTAAAAGGAAAAGAGGTTTAACTTGGCTTACGATTCAGGGAATTCAGTCCATGGTCAGCTGGCTCCGATGCAGAAACAACATGGTGGAAGGGTCTGGTAGAGGAAGAGTGCTCAACTCCCTGCACCCAGGAAGCAAAGAGAGAAGGGAGGATCTGGGGACAAGGATATAACAACCCATTCAGCTATGAACTCATGCATGGATTATCCATGAATGAGTATAGCATCCCTATGATCCAGTCACTTTCCAGAAGCCTCCCTTCTGAATACACAAGACTCTGTGGACTATTTTAGATCTAAACCCTAACAGAGTCAGAGAGGGGGTGCAGTACTGGACCTAGAAGGTTGGAAGAGAAAGGGGAGAATGCAAGAAGAAAGAGGTTGTGTCTGTCCTCAGTAGAGCAGAAAGGATGAACTGGGGAACAAGACTGAAAACTGGAGATAAGGTTTCCCAGGGAGGACTGCATGGAAGAAAGTGGAGAGGAGAGGAAAAGAGAACATTAGAGAGGATCCCATGTTGCCTCCACAGAAATGTAAGGCAAGAGCCTGAGTTTGGAAATTACCTCGTGGTTGTTGAGCACACCACGGCTTGGAGTCTCCATCACATGGGTCACAAGTTGGACACTCACCTCACCATGCTGGACTTGCCCCTCCTGTGGTCTAATGCAGTCACCTTCCTAGGAACCCTTGACTCCTCAGGACCCAGCAGGTGTCCTGGGCCCAGGACCACCCTGGACTGGCTGACCTTACAGCCACAGCAACCCTGTACCCCACAACTCACTGTCATGGCCGCTGGCCCTCATTCAACTTCTTGAATGAAGGAACTGTGTCTTATTCGTGTCTAATTCCTCAAGCCAACACCACAAGGGACGCTGGGCAAATCGTGCTTGATAGATAAGTGAAGACAAAGGAATCTGTGCCCAGCATGGTGAAATCACCAGACAGATGATGCCATCAACATGCTTGGTGCAGTTTCACCATTGCCTTCAGATGCTTTTGACCCCTGGGATTCCAGCCCCCACTTGTCCATTCAGAGGGCAGTTATTGGTGGAAAAGGGGACAGGTGATACAAGGCATAGCCAGGGTGGGCTGGTCTGGTGAACTTCCAGCAGAAGATGATAAGATATTTTGAGGGAAGACTTTCTTTTCCAATTACCACAAAATCCCTGTTCATATCAGGAGCTGAGCTGCAAAACACACACCCTGTTCTAGATGTTGGGTATAAAGGAGAATCAAAGATTTACTCCCTTCCACCTGGGGCTTGGATTCTAGAGGGAGATGAAGAGTAAACAACTTGAGTCCGGGGGTATAGCTTGGCAGAGCAAGTACCTAGCATGTATGAGACAGACTCTGGGCTCAATCTCTGGGACAGTAATAATGATAAATAATTCCAAAAGAAGACTTTCATTTAGTGCCAAGCGTTATAAAGAAAACTGAGCAATATTGAAACAGAATAGCTGGGCTGGAGGGATAAGCTGCTTCAAAATGGGTGGTCGGGGAAGTCACTGAGCAGTCAGAAAGATGCAGCCAAATCATTCTAGAAGAGGAGGGTCAGCTGGTGCAAAGGCCCTGGGGCAAAGTGAGGGTCAGGAGAGCTATAGCTCTGTATCCAAGAAGGCAGAGGTGTGAGAAGGAGAAGGAAGTGAGTCCTGTTGCCATGGTGAGGACTTTAGGATGCGTGTAAATTCCAATGCCTGGAGTTAATTCTTCTGAACTGGATGGTAACTGAGAACTCCCACAATCTTAGGCTCCAGTAATAAGAGCTTGAAGGCTTTGGGCATGATGGCTGTGCCAGCCCGGGCCTTTCAGTTGCTGCTCCTAGGAGGCCTGGGGGTCCCAGACTGGGGCTGGTGGCCAAGGTGGCAGAGTCCTCTGAGGAGAGAGAGCCTGTGGGCCGTGACCCATTGCCAGGAAACATGGAAGTGTTTTTATACCAGGTGGAGCCAGCATGGCCGCCCAGGCTGAATGCCACGGGTGACAAGGACCAGGGTGTGGCTCCAGGATCTGTGGAATGGAGCCTGTTGGCTCTTCATCCACCGGTCTCCGCAGTCCCCACTGAAGATGCTTCCCAGCCTCCTTTAATTCTCGTCCATCTTTTGCGGGGTTTTTCCTGGTATTGGAGAATTGAACCCTTGCACGCAACTGCATCCCCAGCCCTTTTTTCATTTTTTACTTTAAGACAGGGTCTTGCTAAGTCTCTAAGTTGTCCAGGTTGGACTGAAACTTGAATCTTCCTGCCTCAGCCTCCCAGGATGCTGGGATTACAGGCGTGCACCACCGTGCCCAGCTCATCCGTCTTTTGGATGTACAGAGTGGATCCCTCTGTGATGTTCACCACTCACCATCACCACCCCAAGCCCCAGGTCAGCGCCAGCTCCCCCTCACTAGCTCCTGCCACGGAGACGACCCCCTGGCAGACTTTGCCGGACCCCTCCCCATCTACAGCTTTGCACCTCGGAACACCCATAGGGCACTTGAGTTCTTTCTCCCACTGCTCCAGTGGCCTGAGAAGCCACAGGTTCTAGACACGGAGCTGCAGCTGGAGAAGCTCCAGTGGTAGCTGTTCTCCCTGGCACGGCCCCTCCTGGTCCTCTCGGGTCCCTCCCACGCTGCTCTGGACTGGCCCTGGGGGCAGCAGCACGATGCTGGACGACCCCCGAAGCTGGGTGTGAGCATGCTTACAGCTGCCAGCTGGGCTTCAGAGCCTTCACTCTTGGGACCATCCCTGTGAGTCCTCCGCCCCTGCCCCCTGCACTGGAAGAAACCGAGGTCCTAGGCTCTGAGCCCAGCTGAGCTCCCGGAAAGTGGCCAGCACCAACTGTCAGCCACAGGAGGAGCTGGCTGGGACATTCCAGGCCTGACTGTCCTCCGCCACCCTCGCTCCAGGGGTGGCTTATGATCACAGCAGTGTCAGTTGTCATGGCGAATTTCCCAGCTTCCCGGACGGATGAGGGGATAGAAATGTATCCCGCACAGGGTCACGTGGAGGGAAGAACTGGGGCTCCCCCTGCTGGGGGAGCTGAGCAAGGCACTGGCTGTGACCTTGGCTCTCCAGGGAAAAATAAGGCTGGGACAGAGCACATCAGGGAGAGTCAGAGAGAGAGGAAGGGAAACAGAGGGGATAGAGGAGGAAGAAAAGGAAGAAGGAAGAGAAGGGAAAGGAGAAAAAGAGGGAAAGGAGAAAGGGGAGCGAGATGGAGAGAATGACAGGCCCTTTTGCCAGAGCTTGTCTGAGTGGGCTTTCCGGTGTCACTGTGGCTGAGCACAGGATAAACAATGCTCAGGGATGGCAGGAGAACAAGGGACACCATTGCTGGTAGGGACAGGCAGGACAGGGAAGGGCTGGCAGGAGCGGACCCTGGAACTGGGGGCGAATGGAAGTCGCCTGTGTGCTGGTGGTGGGGCAGCTGGGATGGGAGGGCACTGCAAGGACTGCCTGAGGGAAAGAGAAATAGCCAGTGACGACAGCCCTGTGCTCCAAGACCGTGTTCCTCGGCACTCATGGAAACGCAGTGTTCTCTCCGGATCAGATGTGTTTGCAAAGGAAGAGCATGCAGCCAGGCAGCAAGAGCACGTCTTAACTTCTCCAGAGAGTCCTGTCTTTGCAAAAGAGCCAGGCAGTTAAAGACAGACACAGGGCTTCTCTTCCGGGCACCCTCCAGAGTCAGCCTCATCAGCACAGAATTAAGCAGCCAGGCAGCTAATAAAGCCCGTCTTTATTCATCCCCACCGGAGCCTGACCTCAGGGGGCATCGTGGGAACAACTGGACTGAGAGGATTCCTGCAGACACCCTAGCACTAAGGCTTTGCTAATCTGGTCAGCAAACACCTTTCCCTTTGACCTCATTGATCCTCGTTTTTTAGAAGACATAGTCTAAACGAGATTTGCTTCCCCGAGACAAATGGCAAAATCAATCGGAAAATAGCCTGGGTTTTGAGGCTGCCACCACTGCTGCCGTTAATATCAAAAGACTCAGCAGTGTTTTGCAGGGCAAAGGCCCTGTCTTGGCCACAGGATGCACCCAAAGCCCCGGGCCCCTCCCAGCTTGAGACAGTGCAGCCTGCACGGAGAGGCAGGAAGGTCCCCTCTCCACCAGCACTGATCACTGTCCTGACACCCCCTCTTAAACCCCCAGATCAGCCCCCTCATCCCTCTCCACAGCTCAGGGGCAAGGGTTTTGGAAGGTTTGTTTGATTTCCCAGAAGTCTGGCCCATTCTTTGTATAGATGGTGAGGACAATGGGCCTACAAGCCAGTCCTGGTTTCAAATCCTGCTTCTCTGCCTCATAGCCCTGGAGCGCTGAGCAAGTTACTGAACTTTCAGAGGCTCTATTGCCTCATCTTAAATGGGAACAACATGGACCAAGATAAGTGAGGCAAAGTTAGGAGACAGGCAGTGCCTGGATTAGTCAGGCTTCCTTACAATCATACTGTATAACAAACAGCCCCAGGATCTCAGCAGCATGTTAAACCAACAAGCGTTCATTTCTCATGAATATCTGCAGTCGGCTAGGAAAGCTTTGACCAGATTACAGGTCAGAACGGGTTCTGTTTACTCTGCACGTCTCATTCCCAGGACAGCGTCTTCTGCTGGTGATGGGGACACTGCCATGGCCATCCCAGCCCCACCTTATCTCAGAGCCTGGAGCCACGCCGGACCCAAGCTGACACATGAACAAGCAGGAAATGAGCTCAGTCCTCCAGGAATAGGGAGAAGGCGGAGGGAGAACTGTGTACCAGTAATACAAGGTGTGATGTCAAAATACAGTGTGTGTTCACATTTTTGAAAAATTATTACAGTAAAAGGCACATTGCCATGAATCTCCCTCAGAATACTCCCCTTGCTTCAAACACACTCATCCCATCATTCTTGCCACTTTCTGCAGCATCTCTGGAGTCCTCTTTCCTGAAAGTCTTTAGTTGCACTGATGTGGCTGCCTCAATGGCCTGAGTAGATTCCAAACATTTCCAGGGCCGGGGATGTAGCTCAGCGGTGCTGCTCCTGCCTTGCAAGCGCATGGTCCTGGTACAAAAAAAAAGAAAGAAAGAGAGAGAGAGACAGACAGACAGAGAGAGAGAAAACATTTCCCTTTCATGGTCATTTTGACTTTGAGGAAAAGCCAGAAGTTGCACGGTGCCAGACCCAGTGGCTAAGGTGGACAAGGACCCAGTGTTGTGTTTCTGAGCCCGCCTTTCCCTTGCATGGTGCTCACCAGCAGCGTTCACCATAGTTTTTATCACACCTCATAAAGACACTCCTGAAGACAGGCAGTGAGAGCACCCTGGCACATGACAGGCGGGGATGTAGATCGGTGCACCCTTATGGAAAGTAATATGGAGTCCTGAGGAAGTTCTGAGCAGAATTCCCACGTGACCCCGCAGCCCTACTTCTGGGGATAACACACGAGAAATGAAATCATATGTGAAGGAGACATCTACGCACCCGTGCTCCTGGCAGTACTGTTCCAGTAACCGAGGCATGGAAACAGCCTAGGCATCCACAGATGGGCGAGTGGGTAAACAAATGGATGCACATATGTTCTGAGGGGGATCAGAGAACTGGAGACGTGAATGAGGAAGCTACTTCAGAAGACCGATCAGGAGACCTCGGTGAGAGGGAGGACAGAGGGTGTCAGGGTACAAGCCACAGGGGTGGTGTGGCCCTGTGCCTCACTGTCACAGGGCCATGTGCACACTCTCAGAGCAAGAGACAGCTGAACAAGAGAACTGCCGAACAAATGTATTTAATCCAAGTTTCATGTGACACAGAGCCTTCCAAAATGCAGACCGGTGGGGCACAGTGGTGTGTGACTATAATCCAACACTTGAGAGGCTGAGGCAGGAGGATGCCATGAGATTGAGGCCACCCCGGGCTATTTAGTCAGTTCAAGGCCCGCTTGAACTACAGAGCAAAACCCCATCTCAAAAGAAAAAAAAAGAGGAAAAAGAAATACAGACCAAGGACCCAGGAAAAACTCTGTTTTTCTGCTTAGGTTCAATGGAGCAGGGACAGGCATGTAGATGGGATTGGGCAGAGGTCTGAGCGGATGGTGAGGCCTGCATAGAGCTGCCTTCCCCCCAGGGCAGGACCCCTCCGGGCCCCTCTGGAGTGAGTGCCTGGAGGGAGAAGGGAAGAGATGACCTTTCCGGGCTTTATGGCTGGCTTGGGGAGCAGCATTTCCAGTTTCTATGACCCGCTGTGAGGAAGAGGAATTTGGGATTCTGTGACTCACTTTGGAGAAGGAAGAGGGACAAGACCGTGAGAACAGAAGGTCAGGAAGACCTTGGTTCTGAGGGCTTCCTGTGTCCCTCAGGTCACGACATGTGACGCACCAAGTCCCACACTTTGGGGTTGTGGATCCTGAGCCCCGATAGGGCGCGGGACACAAAGACAGCCTTTAAGGGTCTGCCCTGCGTGGGGGCAGAGGCTGGCACCGTCTGTGGGGCTGAAAACAGGGAATCTTGAGTTGGCCTTGGGTACCTTGAGTTTGAAGACCCCAGGTGGGCTGTTGGGACGAACCAGCCTGGAGCTGAGAAGTCCACTCACAGTGTGAATCTAGGCTTCGGCCACGTCATAGTAGTGGCCCCTTGGCCATGAACTGGACCACCCAGGACAGCAGTGAGAAGCAAGAACACCCAGCAGGACCTGGGACCTCCCAAGAGCCAAGGCTTGTGTCCCCTCATGCCCAGCTCTGCGGCATGGTCACAGGGCCTCTTCCTGTTCTGTTGTCCCGTCATCTCTCTGCCTCCCCTTTTTCCTCCTGAGGACGCTTGTGACAACACTGAGCCCACGTGGTCACCAGGATGATCTCTGTATCTTAAGCCCTTTGACTTCCTTGTGCCCCCTTTTCCCTGGTACCATAGGGAACAAGGACACGGACATGCTTGGGGGTGGTCACCCTTCCACAGCTCCCCGGATCTAAAATTCTACACAGAACCATAACAAGAGCCTCCAAGGGCCGCGCTGCCCACTTAGGGCTCTGCGGGGCTTGGGCACCTCTCTCAGCAGCCCTCGCGGTGGGTCTCCTGCTGCACTGCCACGCAGAGGAGAGTCACTCTGCTGAGACCCGCGAGACTCGTCCTCTCTCTGTGCCTCAGTCCTCAGATTCCTCATCCTCCTCAAAGGCGCTGCCCCGTAGCCCTACTCCAGTCCTGTTCTTCTTTGGGGTCTGGCTTGGAGCCAGAGCGCAGCCAGAGTCCACACAGTGGGGACAGAGTCTGTGAGCCTTTCTGCACCTCACTGCCAGCCCACGTGTGGACGATCCCTGATCACTGTGTTGCCCTTGCACCTTCAAACTGTCAGGGGCTCCGCTTCAGGGGGGCGTGCTTGTTGTGAAAGGTGACACCAGCCGCCCTCCATCTGTGACCTGTGGGCACCACTGTCCCCCCTGCAGCCCACTGCTCAGGAAAGCGCAGGTGACCCCTTCCCTTGGTGAAGGATGCAGTGCAGCATGCAGGGACATGGCAGGCCTGGCAATGGTGAAGCCACTTGTGTGGAGGCGGTGTGGTCCGAGTGCCATCATTAGGAGGCAGTGGAGGAAGCACAGGCCAGAGGGGCAGGTACTCGCTGTGCTGGGACTGACCCCTGTCAGCAGCTCCTGCTGGGCTGGAACCCAAGGGCACCTCTGAGCAGCTGAGGTGACTTCAAGAGGACCGAGTAGGCTCCGGGCAGCTGCAGGTACCAAAATCTCGGTCCACAGCAGCAGTCAGCAAAGTCTGCTCCTGCAGCCCGGTCCTGCCACCACCTGCTTTTCTACACACATGTGCTACACAGCCACACCCCTTCACTTTGCATGGCACCTATAGTAGTTTGCATGCTGTAAGGTGACAGAGACCCTATGGCCCACAAAGCCTAAAACAGCTTCTGTCTGACTTGGTACAGAACAAGTTGGCCCACCTTGGGCTCCAACAAGGACGCCATTTGAGGATGTCCCCTAACAAGGTATATTCATTAGGATTCTCTAGAGGAACCCAATCAATATAAAATATATGTATAATGATACAGAGGGATTTATTAGGGTTGGAGGTGGAAGAATCCACAATGGCCATCTGCGAGCGGAGAGAAGGAGGATCCAGTAGCAAGGTCAAGGCCTGATGCTCACTGCAGCCTCTGGTGCAAATCTGTCAGGAGACTGAAGCGGTGGAGACCAAAGACCTAAGGCAGTGGTGAGGATGAGAGCTCTTCCTTCTTCTCTTTTTACTCCATCCAGGCTACAAGCCTATTGTCTGGTGCAGCCCACATCTTGGGTGGGTCTTTCCACTCAGTTTGTTGGCCTGCCTGTCAGTCACCCACAGACACACCCAGACTTTACTAATTGAGTCAAGTTGACAGTCATGATGACCCTACAATGCTCCAGGGTCCTGTAGAGGCTCAGCCACGTCCTCAAGGCCCCAGCCTGCTGTCTCCATCCTCAGTAGGTTGGTCCCTCATAGAGGAACTGTTGGGTTCATGTCCCAAATGGCTGTCCTAGCTCCAAGACTGACTTCCTTCCATACCACTCTGCTGCAGGAGGAAGGGCAAGCCATCCAGTGGAGGCCCCCCCTCTCACAGTCTAGACCAGGGGTCAGCAAGCAGTTCCACAAAGAGCTAGATGGTAAATCTTGGACTTGGCTGGTCACAAAAGTTCCTGCGTATTCTCTCCACTTGTGTGTGCGTGTGTGTGTGCGCGTGTGTTACAACCCCGTGGCAATGTCAAATCCACTCTTGGCTCACCAGGCACTGCTTGCCAACCCTGGTCCAGCACCTTGCAGTGCCTGCCCAGCACCATCTCCGGGAAGGGAGGTCCCCCAGAGACCACTGACACATGCCAGGCAGCAGGTGCTGCTCTCAGGGAGACCGGCCGAGCTCCGCTTCCCCTGCTGCGGGAGGGAGGCACCTCATGAACCCCTGCCCTGCTTCCTGTTGGCTCTGCCAGCCTCCTCTTCACAGCCAGGCCCACACCGCCCTCATGTGCCCAGAAGGTGAGTGGAGGGCTGGACCCGGGTCCCTGTCAGGGCCTCCAAGGTGAGAGAAAGCAGCACAGCAATCCCAGGCACCGCCGTGTCCCAGCCCTCTCCACACCCTGAGAGAGACTCGTGCCATGCGTGCAGCCCAGGTGCCCATGCAGCCAGGCCCTGCCCTGGGAGAGAAGGGGCCAGGGCCTGCACGCAAGGCAGCAGCCATGCCAGGGAGAGGGAAGCAGCGACTGGTGAAGACGAGAGCTGAGTCAATGAAGGCATCGAGCAGGGGACTCAGATGATCTGTGACTAATACGTCTGGTCAGAACCTGGGGATCAAGGCATCGCCTGAAGGATGAGCCAGAGTTGCTCCTTGCCCAACATGTGTGTGCCTCCAGAGGCAGCATGTGCAAAGGTCCTGGGCTTGGGAGAGTTTGCAACCCCCAAGGCCCTGCACCAGGGCAGCCGCCAGGGTGGGTGGGAGGGGCAGCAGAGGATAGGGTGGCCAGGAGAAGGAGGTGAAGTGGCAGAGGCAGGTGAGGAGGGACAGATTGCCCAAAGGGAGGAGCTTGATCTTCTAGAACCACGGCAGGCCACTGAAGGGCTTATAGTGGGTGGTTTGCTTTGCTTTGCTTTGCTTTGCTTCCAGACGATTAGCAGCACTGTCCTTCCGCTTGCGCTTACGTCGTTGATGCCTCTAAGCCAGCCTGCCAGAATCTCCCTCTGGTTTTGGGGTTAAAACACTGCACCCACCCTGAAAAAGAGCTAAAGTCCCTTTCATTCCCGCTGAGACCCAGCGGAAGTGCCCTTCCGCCCATGCCCAGGCTCCTCTCTGAGTCAGTTCCGCCCCGCCCCATGCCAGAGAACTGTCCTGCCTCTCCATAGTACAGGGACCCAGAATAGCCTGGCAGCGGTGACACAGCTACAGGACTCTCCTACACCGGGGTACAATCGTGCATCCTGCGCCGCCCCTCGCATGTCGCCTCCGAAGCCCTGGCCGCCCAGGTGGAGGCTCAGCCGGAAGGGACAGCGGCGCCCCCTGCTGGTCGCGTGATATACGTAAACGGAAAGTGTGATGCTCACATTTTCCCAATTGGTCCACTGATAGTTTTCTTTACGGATTGACTTTCTTTTTAGAAGACATGGCTAATAGAGAAGAAAAGGCAATGAAGTGAGTTTTTAAAGCTGGCAGATGTCTCCAGATGCTACAGTAGCTGTGTGAGTGCGATCAAGGCTTTCCTCTGTTCTCGCAGAGCCAGTCCTAGGGGGTCACTGTGAGCTCAACCCCAGAGACGTGGGGGCCCTGGGGTGCTGTAACAGCGGCCAGGCTGTGGGCCTGAAGGCAGGAGCGACCCTACTGCAGCTGGGCCCCAGGCGTAATGCTCATGGTGACAGACGAAGCAGCTTATATGACCCAATACCTGCGTGGCCAGGAGGAGGCTGGTGGGGCTTGAACCAGCATCTTGTGGACAGCGAGCCTCCTCTTCTAATGCCACCAAGTGTCACCAGAGCCTGTTGTGACCCTGGATGTCCCACTCCAAAGCCCCTGCCCTTCCATCTACTGCACCAAGAGCTCGAGTTCAGATGCTGGGTTCTCAGGCTCAGGGAGGAGCTCAAGCTGCCTGGCACACAGGCTGCTCCTGTATTGGGTCAGCAATGCAAAGGAGCTCGAAGTCAACTCAGGCTGCTGTAACGAAACACTGCACCCCACTGGCTTATCAACAGCAGGCCCTGGAGGCTGGAGGTCTAAGAGCAGGCAGCAGCGTGGATGGGTTCTGACGAGGTCCATCTTCTACACTGCAGATGGCAGGCTTCTGGCTGTGTCCTTACATGGCAGGAAGAGCTAGCCAGTTCCCCATGCTCTTCTTACCAGGACGCTACCCACGCTCATGAGGGTCCTGCCATCATGCCCAACACCTCCCAAAATACCATGACATGGGGATCAGGGCTGCAACCTAGGAGTCTGAGGGCTGCTCAGACATTCAGCCCACTGCAGTGAGGGATGGTCCTGATGTCCCACAGGGAGGGACGGACTCTGGGAAGGCAGATCCATGTCAGGTTTCCTGATGACCACAGGGTCGTCCCTGGGGGAGTGACCCCAGCTGGGCTAAGCCCCTTAGGGATCTCGCCACAGCTGGCCAGCCTCCTCAGGCATGATGGCTGCCCACTGGAAATGGGCCTTCTCTGGCGGCTCTGTCCAAGTTCTCCTCCCTTACTCCTTCTCGATTTTCCTCTCACCTGTTTTTATTACGAAGTATCTCATACATTGAAAAGAGCCAAGGAAAACACACTGAACAGCGTGTGTGACCACTGGGCCACTGGGCCACTGGTCCCATGCAGCCCCACCATCTGAACTTGGTTTGCATGCCTTCCTCACACCTCTGTAATCTCACTGCATGTGCATGGCTCCCCTAGTGATATTGGGATTGTTGTGCCTGTTTCTAAACCTCCTGTGAGTGGCACCATGCCAAGCCTAGCCCATGCTTCGTACCTTGTCATTCAGCACGGCCTGAGGATTGCCTGTGTTGAGATCTGCAGTCTCCACTGCTGTGAGACGCTCCACCGTAGGCCCAGCTACACCTTACCCACACTCTGGGCACTCATTCAGGTTGTTTTCCGGTTTTCCCAGGCCAACCACTGATGCAGTGAAGATGCCTGTGCCGGTGTCTCTGGCCCACACGTGGAGGAATGGGACTTCAGTCTAAAGGAATGTGTGCCTGCAGCCCCACTCTTTCTGACAATTATTCGCCAACCTGGTTTTCCCAGTTTCCTCTCGCACCAGGACAGGTGCCTGGCATACATCGGGAGACTCTGTCTCAGGAAGCCAAAAATAAACAAATAGAGTAGTTATGGAAAATCATACAGTGGCCTCCCATGTGTCACTATTCCTTAAGAGACTTTAGGTATTTATAACTTTTGGGGATTTTAAGTATACAGTCATCCTTTAGTGTGGATGGAGGAGAGGTCTCAAACCCCTGTGGACACCAAAGCCCAGAGATGCTAAAATCCCTTATATAAAATGCCTCGGTAGGGCCAGGGATGTAGCTCAGCAGCAAAGTGCCTGCCTGGCAAGCACGAGGCCCTAAGTTCAATTCTCAGTACCAAAAAAAAAATGCCTCTGTTAGGGGCCAGGGATTTAGCTCAGTGGTGCCACCGCCTGCCTCGCAAGCGCAAGGTCCCAAGTTCAATCCCTGGTACCAAAAAAAAGCCTCTGTATTCGCATATAATGTGTGCAATCCTCTTGTAGACTTTATATCATGTCTAGATTATTAATGATATCTAATAAAATGTAAATGCCATGTAAATAATTGTTGGATCATATCGTTTAGCCTGTGCATGATCAGTACAGATACAACTTTTTAAAAAATATTTTCTGCCCAAAGTCAATTGAATCTGTAGATGTGGAACTCATGGGTATGGGGTGCCAACTAGATATCCTAGAAAACAATTCTAAATATAGGAAGTGCTGCAGAAATATGGTTTATTTTTGCAGCGGCACTTATAAAAGCAAAAGGTTATAAACACTTTAAAATCAACAATAAGAAACCAAGTTAATTATAAAACATTCACACAATAGACTCTAATGTAGCATTAAAATCATATTTATAATGAGTTTATAGCAATCTGGGAAAAAGGTTCATGCCACATTGTTAAGTGAAGAAGAAAATTGGATAAAAAATTGAAAATATTGGACCATGACTGGCAGCTATAACAATAAAAAGAATCCCAAGTCCTGGATAAAAAAAAAAAATGATACATCAAGATGTTAAAAAGGAATCATTAACTGAAAAATAGTATCATGGGTGATTTTTTTTCTAATTTTCTGAAATCCTCAAATTTTCTATAATAAACAAGTATAGATTTATAGTGAAAACAGAAGAGTAAATTTTATTTTTAAAAATAAATTTCAAGGGCCGGGGATTTAGCTCAGTGGTTTCAATGCCTGCTATGTAAGCGCAAGGACCCGAGTTCGATCCCCGGTACCAAAAAATAAATAAATAAATAAATAAATTTCAAAATGATCACACATAGCAATGTGCCAAATCTCAGGTATATTTAGATGGCAAAAGTCACTTTGTTCACAAATTAAACCTACTCAGAAGCTCAAATATAAACTACGTGTTTGTCTCCATTCATCAACTTTAATTCATTGTATGCAGATGGTCAGAAAAAAATGATTGTCACGGGATAAACGACAAACAGAAAGTGCTTTGTTAGAAAAACAAACTGGAGAAATTTTTGCCCAACCTTGGATCATATTCTTCTAAAACAAAGAGTCTCATTTGGAGGGAGGTAAAATTGTTTGGCTTTGATAAGAACTGGCAAACGAGGACAGACTGTAGCCCCCTGGTGGACTCTGCTGCCTGTGGCCTGCGTGGATGGGGGCAGCCCTCGGACACACCCAATGCAGACAAAAGGTGCCTCGCCTTTGTCAGGTGGTGTTTGCCCAGCGAAGCCACTCCCAGGGCTCCAGGGAGCTCCCTTGCTGGCCGGCTTGTCTGTCTTCTGTGGACCCAGTCTATATCTTACAATAGACCTCAAAGAGAGAGGCGGCTGCGTGCATCCGGTAGAAAACAGAAAAGGGCATGGCCAGGTTGACCACAATTATCCAGGGTTCAAAGCCAAAGACGACCTCCTCCAACCCATTGTCATACTCGGGACGGCAGCCAAAGGCAGGCGGGATCCACAGCTGCAAGAGAAGAGAAACATCTGTCCGGCGAGCAGCTCCCACCCCCCCCAGGAAGCCCCACTCAACCCAGGCACCACAGCGCTGATTTGGACTCCAGGGCCCAAGTCACATCTGTCGGCTAATGATGCTACCCACCATCCCTGGTCTCCACGGAAACCAGCAGATCCGGTGCCTTCCCTGTCTCTCACCCGCCCCTCCTTGCATCCACTCCCTAATGAACCCCGCCCCTGCCCCAGTGCTGGGGACTGAACCCAGGAGCTTCACTGAGCTCTGTGCCCAGCCGTTTTTTATTCTTTATTTTGAGACAGGGTCTCACTAAGTCACTAAGTTGCCCAGGCTGGGCTTTAACTTGCGATTCTTCTGCCTCAGCCTCCCTCAGTGCTGAGATTGTGAGCATGTGCCACGTTGAACCTGTGCACTTCTCTCTGTCCCTTCAGTGCTCACCCAGCCCTGGTTTCCTCATCTGTAAGATGGCAATGCTAACGCCTCTCAGAGCCGGCCTAGATAACAATGAAAGGAGAACTAAATGTGCAAAACCCATAACCTGATGCCCTGTGCCCCATGGGCCCCACACACTGGGCCCAGGCCCTTCTCACTTTCTGCCCTTCTCACTCCAGCCCCTCTGAAGTTGCCAGGGCTCCTGGGCTTGGCCTGGGCCTGCTTCTCTTTCCCACTGCAAGCTTCTGTAGCCCTCTCTGCTCCTAGGCCGTGACATACAGCCTCGAGCTGACCCCAGGCACCCCCAGCTCCTGGGGTCCCCTTCTGTGCAGTTGCCTCCCCTTGAGTGGAGGCTGAAGCCTCCAGGACGTCACCCCCTTGCAGAAGGATCTGCTGTCCACATCACCCTTCCCCTCTTGCATGAAAGGAGGCTGCTGTCCCAGCTGGGCCACCCCATGGACAGGCCACATGGTAGGGAGCCGGAGGTCTCGGGTCTGCAGCCAGCAGGGTCCCCAGGACCCCGTCCAGCAGGTACCTGAGTGGTCCCAGGCAGCTCCCCAGATCGAGGCCTTGAAAGGCGTGAGGGCTGGCAGGCTGCTCTCAGCCTGGGAAGGACTCTGAGCAGACCCCCAGCTACACGGCACAAGGGTGAAGCCATGAAACATGCGCGGCTGTTACGTTCCAGCATTTGGGAATGGGCTTACACCAGGGCGGGTAACTGACACACGTGGCCTTTCTACATCTGCACGCAGAACTCCCCTGCTGCATCTCCCGTCTGTCTCTCTCCCCTGGCCTCTGCGGCTGAGGGGCCCTCATCCTACTGCCTCACCAGCTCTTCCCAGTCCCCTTTGCTGGCTTCCTCTTTGGCCCTTCTCCACTCACAGGGCCCCTGCAGCCCTGGCTCTAGATAGCAGCAACCTGCTTCTGGCTGCCATCTCCTCCTACAGACTGGACACTCTCAGGAATTCCAGATGCACGTTTTGCACTGGCCACTTGGGCCAAACGAAGCCCACCTCAACCGCACCTGCCTTCCCCACTACCCCATCTTCTCAGCAGGATCTTCCCCCAGGTGACCTGGCGCTGTCCCTCTTACTCTCAAACATCACCCACCTCGGCGTCCATCAGTGAGCCTGGGCTCTGCACCTCCATGCCCACCTGCACCTGCCTGGCCACCTCTCCCTCCTGCCCACGTCTTCGAACCTGGTCCACGCTCCACAGCTAGGCCCGGCCCCTTCCCTGACCTAACGTCAAATCTCCACTCCGCGTGGCTGACAGCTGCCTGCCACCCTCTCCTCTCCCAGATTCCAAGTATCCGAGCTGCTGCCCCCACTCTGGGATATGCCACTCACAAAAAAGCAGCCCACATCATGATTGGGAGTCTCTCTTTTTATTCTGTAACTCCTGGGTCCACAGCTGTGCCCCAACATACTTCCTGCATACAGCAGGCGCTCAATAAATGCATTAAACGTAAGAACAGGGTCTGCCCAGAGCTGGGCTCTGGGAGCTGTGTCCACATCTGATCTGCAGGGGCGCAGACCCACATTCTGCAAAGTGTGAGCGTGGGGAGTACTGAGTTTCCAGCCGAGCCTTCGCACTGAGCTACATCCCCAACCCTTTTCTCTCAGGGTCTGGCTGAGTCTCCTGAGTTCCCCAGGCTGGATTCCAACTTGAGATTTACTTTTAACCTTTTACTTATTTGCATTACAAGCGACTTCCATGCCTTTTGAGAAAAGTGCAAGGAAGAGAGATGAATCGATTTAAAAAGTATAATCACCGCTGGAGGCAGATTACCGAAATGTTGCAGAGGAACAGAAACGCCGTGATGTTCCTCAGGACTCTTTTCTTGGCGCTGCCCTCCAAGAACTGCGCCGGGCGGGCGGAACTCGGGCCGCCCCGCTCCCTCCTCGCAGCCTCCTGCTGCGCTTCACCTCGGCCTGGCTGTGGGCGCGGACTCCCCTTGGCGTCCAGGGCCGCCCCCGCGTCCCCGGGGCGGGAGCACGCGGGGGCGGCCCCGTTGCAGACCGTGACCACGCGCAGCGTGCAGACGTCCTCGGGGAGGCCCTCGGGCTCGCGGTGCACGGACTCGATGATGAACAGGTTCTGGATGTATTTTTCTGCGATCGCCAGCACCGAGTAGGGCAGGTTGTACCAGGTGTAGGGCGGCCGGGTCTCGGCACAGGCGATGGCCAGGATGGAGCCCCAGGAGAGGAGCCAGGAGCCGGAGGCCGAGCCCACCAGCAGGTCGGCGTCCAGCTTGCGAGCCGGGTTTTTGGACTGGTCCAGGGACTTCTCGTCGACCCTGTAGATGCGGATGCCCAGCAGCCCCGCGGCGCCCATGAGCAGCAGCAGGGCGATGGCGTACAGGTAGAACATGGCCAGCGCCGCCTCACTCTTGGCCTTGGAGCGGCCGATGTGCACCAGGTACACGGCCACCACGCCCAGGGTGGCCGCCAGCGCGCCCAGGCCCAGCGCCGAGCCCGCCAGGACGCCGCGGAGCCGCAGCCCAGCGCGCGGGGGCCGCCCGCCGTCCACGCTGCGCCCTATGTTCTTCCAGAGCACGAAGAGCATGGTGGACGCCAGGATCTGGTACTCGATGGTGAACGGGTACAGGTAGTACATGCCCTGCATCAGGGCGGTGCACAGGCGCGTGGGCGAGCAGTTGCACGGCGGAGAATGGTCGTCCAGCTCTAGGCGACAGATGGGGGTCACTCGGGAGGGGTCGGGGGGGGCGGGGTAGTGAGAGGGGAGGGCTCGTGGGGGGTCGTGGGCGGAGAGGGGTCGCGGGGAAGGGGTGATGGGGGAGGGGGAGGGGAGGGCTCTACACCAGCAACAGGAGTCAGAGAAACAGGGAAATCACTGTTCCTGGGCTTGGTGTGGGGCTGTCCCACTGGAAAGAGAGTCACACCCGGCCTGGCCTCGTGCTCAGTGTCATGGCTGCACGGAGAGCAAGGCAGCAACCAAACAAAGCCTGTTCACCCTGGGGCCGGGGATTTAGCTCAGTGGTTTCGCCGCCTGCTGCGCAAGCGCAAGGACCCGAGTTCGATCCCCGGTACCAAAAAAAAAAAGCCTCTTCACCCAACTTCACAGTCTCACGGACCGCGGAACCGCGGAACCGCACTTCCTGCCCGCGGAGATGTTCGGAAGGCCCACTGACTGCAAAAGCAGGACAGAGGTGACCTCCACTTTATAAAATAGAGACAGAGACGACAGACAGACGAGAAGAGCGGGAAGGACACAGGCTAGAATGAGAAAGTTCCCTCTGGGTGGGAAGTGACAGGGGAGCTGTATTTTCCTCTAGATTTTGCATCTCTGTATTATCTAATTTTGTGAATATGGTTTGTGGTCTGATCTTTTAACAGTTGCCTAAAACGCTCCCTTCTGCTCAGCGTAGACCCTCTGAAGGCTGGAAGGCCGGCCAGTGTGGCAGGAGAGGGTACTTGCACATGCTGGTGGCAGGAGCATAAATTGCTACTGGCTGCTGGAAGACATCAGGCCAAAGCATAAAGGGTCTTTTCCCCAGGAGAGAGAAACTCAACAAGGAATGACAGGCGGACACGATACAGATACAGAAGGTGACCCTAATTCCCTCTGCTCTCCATTCCCAGGGACCCAGAAATGGAATCAAAACATCAGGGAACTTTGTGCGTGGTGGAGAAGGGGGAGCTTAATGTTCAACAATTTGGAAAATAAGTGAATTTTGTCATGACCATACGATGCAATGGCAATTAGAAATCTGTAATTAAGCCCAGCATGGTGGTGCATGCCTGTAATCCCAGCACTCAGGAGGCTGAGGCAGAAGGATCACCATGAGTTTAAGTCCAGTGTGAACTACACAGTGAGACCCAGTTTCAAAAACAAACAAAACCCCCAGAAATTATAATTAAGATGTGTTTTACTGGTAAATATGCATGGTAATGCCTATGTTGATTAGCTTCATTTGGCCATTCTACAATATATACATATTTCAAAACGATGTTATATGTGAGATCCACAATTTTGTCAATTTAAAAATAAATATAATAAAAACAAATATTTTTACTAATAGAGGAAAATAACAATATTACCATGACAGTGGAAACAAGTAAGAACAAATGGTGTACCCGGTATATTTAAATGCTGGCTAAACCCTTAACAGGTCACGAAATCAGTTTAGAGGGGTGGCAACCAATATTTTTCTAGAGAATGGAGATTAAGGGACTAGAATAGAGGAGGAAATGCTAGATGGAATCGAATACACTAGGAATTAGAAGAGCACCTCTGCGGAGGAAGATGAAGTGTAGGGTACCGGGACACTAAGCATCACGCATGCACGCGGGTGTGTGTGTTTGGAGGCAGTTTAAATCTATCTCTCGCCACAAGCTGCCATCCAAAAAGATTGCATAGATGCAGGATAAAGCTAACTACAAGGCAAAATAGCACGTTACCCAAAAAATCACCAAATGTTAAGAGCATGCACTGTGTTTCTGGATAGGTGATGGTGTGGGTTTTTTCTCTGCACTTTGTCATCGTTTTGACTTATAATGCACGCGTGTCCTGCCATCAAAGGGGGTGCTCCAGAGGGGCATGGACTCGCTCACTTTTGCAGATGCCATGCGATTTTCAGGTCCTAAGTGGCCCTCTCCTCACCCCTGACTCCACACAGTACTGCAGAGCATGGGACAGATCAGGACGGAAGACATGGACTCACGGGAGGCTACAGCTGGCAGAGTCTGCTTCTGCAGAGGGCTCTAATCTCGTCTTCTGACAAAGGGCCTCGGGGCTGCCTCGCTGGATCCTCCTGTCTACTCGCTCACTTGCTGTGACTTTGGGCGGCTACTCTCCTCCGCTGGGCAGCAGGGGCTTCGCCCACCCAGCCCAGTGGTTAACGTTGCCCACTTTCAAGATGAGAGCCACAGAGAGGCCTGGAGCTGTGTGGCAAGCACTTCCCACCAGCTTTCCTTTGTTACTGTTGTCATTGTCACTGCTGCTACATGGGGCAGCGAGCTGGCCAGGGTGCAGTGTGTGCCCTCCCACCCTCATCCCCACCCTCTAGAGCAGAAAGAGGCTCACAGCTGCTCTCCAGGACTGGGTGCAGCTGCACGGCCATACTACAGCACAGTAAAACTGGAGAGGAGCTTTAAACCCATGGAACAAGGAGCCTCAAAGAGGCTAAGCGCCTTCCAGAGGGTGACAAAGCAAGTGCATGCGCAGAACAAGAGCCAAACACATCCAGTTTCCAGCACGCTGCGCTTTCCTGTGCCCCACATTCTCCTCAGCCCAAACCTTGTAAAACAGATGTGACAGACTATAAATGCTCAAGATTTGGGAAGAAAATATAGAGATTAACACTACCAGCTCTCAAGTAGGAACAAGGGAGAATAAAAGCAGGCCAAAATTATAAGCCAAGTGCAGTTAAATAAACCTTCAAATGAACTATGCCCAATTAAGCACAACCTACCATTAGACTCCAGGGGAATTTAAAGCCATACTTTTAGCAGAAAGCTCTGGCCATGGAGGCTTCATGAAGATACACACAGAAACAGCCACCAGTCTGACAGCCAGAAACAAAGACAGTTCTTTCTCTACCAGACTGGGCCATGGGAAACGGGTGTGCAAATGATAACCTGGGCCTGGCGTGTCCCTGAGTCACAGCAGGACCCTCTCATTAGGCTCAGCATGGCCCGAGGAGGCGGGGGACAGGACAGGAGGGAGGGGCCGTCCACAGCAGGGCACTGTCCACTGGACCCGCAGCTCCTGGGGTCCCGCCCAGCCCCCTCTAAGTCACCATGGTCACAGCAGGTGTCTGAGAGCCGTGTGGTGAGGACACTCGCTCACCCATCGTGATGTTCCTGAAGCCCAGCGTGATCAGCCGTGCCTTGTGCTCATTCAGCTGGTGCTTTGACTCATTCAGGACGCTGTTGGCCCACAGCAGCAGATTGGTGAACACTGAGTGGATCACCCCAAACCTGGAACACACAAGGACTCAGCTTTTTCTTTTGTTTTTTTGCAGTACTAGGATTTGAACTCGGGGCTTTTGCACTGAGCTGCATCCTGGTCTCCTTTTCTGTTTTGAGACAGGGTCTTCTAAATCACGAGGTTGCCTGGGATGGGCTCAAACTTGCAGTCCTCCTGCCTCAGCCTACCAAAGTGCTTAAATTACAAGCATGCCCTACCATGCCCCTTAAGGACGCAGATCTTGAGCAGTGCTTGGAATGCTCTGAGCCCCCTGAGGGGGGTGTCACACACATGCACACACACCCCCCAGAGTCTGGCTCCACCTGATGGCTCAGGCTCTGGGCGGGTCTCTGGTGGCAAGGGAGAGTCCCCGGACTCCAAACCCACAGAGTCTTGGCATTTGGCCTCAGTCTTGCAGTTGCCAGTCCTCCGCTCATTGCCTGTGGGACATCAAAGAAGCGGCATGTTGGACGCAGATGTTCTAGGAAAGAAAATATACTAAAGATGAGCAACCAACCCTGCAGCCCAGCCCTGTTTCCCAGAAGGGAAGAGCGAGGGGAGAACAATGAAGAGAAAGGGCTGTGCTGGAAACCTGGACCCTAACTGTTGACTGACCTACCCAATAATCACCATTCACCCTGCTCTGCCTTCCTACCTACATTCAAAGACACTGAGACAAGCGTCTGGCTTCCCTTCCAACTAGACTTGGCCTTTCTGGCCAAAGCAATGTGAGATGTAGTCTGTGAGGCACTACTGAAAAGCTTTTTTGGTTTGTTTGCTTGGAACCGGGGATCGAACTCGGGACCTTGCGCTTGCAAGGCAGGCGGCAGAACCACTGAGCTAAATCTCTGGCCCATGTTTTTGGGGTTTGTTTTTGTTTGTTTGGGGTGTTTTGGGTTTTTTAGGGGGGGAGGGGGTTTTGGTACCAGGAATCAAACTCAGGACCTTGCACTTGTGAGGCAGGCAGTGGAACCACTGAGCTAAATCCTCGGCCCATGCTTTTGTTTTTTTAATGAAAGATAAGAATGAGAAGATTCTGTTTATGATCTCTATCTCTGTTTTTAATAATCTTGAGTGTAGACCTGAAAGCTGGATCTATGGCAGCCATTTTGTGACCATGAAGCAAGCAGCATGGGATGAAGCCCTACCTCTGAGGATAGCAGAGTACAGAGCTAGAAAATACCCACGTAGTGCTGACATTGTTGAGCTTCTGCAAGCCCAGCTGGGTTCTGTAATTAGCCCATGGTCACATGCAGGATAAGAGGCCACACTAGGGTTTGAAGGGTCAATAAATAGAGGTGCTTTCTAGTCTGAGTCAAGTGTCCTTCCCTTACCTCTCTGCCCTGCTGCCTCCTAAAACAAAGGCTTAAAAGGAGGCGAACAGGAAGGTGGACACTGGGATGTGGGAAACACAAGAGACTGGAGGAGAAAGACATGGTCCCCACAGGGCTTTGTCCAATGCAGTTTCTCTGCAGAGTCCCTTGGGAGCAGCCATGAGCCACATTCACCACAGTGGTCTCCAGGACACCAGCACTGAGCCTGCAAGCAGCATGCTGAAACCTTAAGCCTAACCATAACCTTCTACCCCTAACATTACCATAACCTTAACCCCCTAACCCTAATGCACTAACCCTAAGCTTAACCCTAACCCTAATGCTCTAACCCTAAGCCTAACTCTGACCCTAACACTCCAACTCCAACCCACCAGTAGACAGCAGCACAACTGGGGCCATGAAGCCCTGTGATTTCAAGAGAGGCCTCCTGGAAATTTCCTGTGGATCTGCTCACCAGAAACTTGGGCACAGAGGCCTGGAGACACATTTCCCACCACTGCAGGCTAAGCAAGTCCCCACGTCCTTCTGTGAGCTGCTTCCAGGACAATGGCACAACAGTGTCTTCCACCTGCCCCCACCCTCCCTGAGTCTCACCCAGCTGACCCCAGAAGCTCCTGCGAGTCACACAGGCAGCTCCCTCCCTCAATTGGCCCCGCCTGCCCTGGCAGCTGCTAGTGTCCAGGTGAGCAGGGGAGAGACAGAGGCCAGGGTTGAGCCCGGTGCTTGCCCGTCTGCTCCCTTGTGCCTTTCCAGGCTGCAAATCACAGCCACCTCCCCTGGGTGTCACTGATGCAGTCTGCAGAGCCTTTGACAAAACACACAATGCTGTGCACCTCCACCTGGTGGCTTTTCTTTCTCTTTCAATGCACAGCACCACCCTTTCTTTTCTTTCTCCTGGTCCAGGTGGCACCATCCAGTCCTGGACCCACTGAGACTGAGGAGGTGGCCCTGGTGCTACCCAGGGCTGAGGCATTTCCCAACATGCCCTCTCCCCTAGAACCCTGGAAAGCATCCTACAAGCCAAGGACAGGCATCATTTCCTTGCCACCCTCCCCACACTGGGAGCCGATGATCGATCCCAGGGCCCACTGAGGGTAGTTTCCACAGCTGTTACTTTTTTTGAGGGTGGGGGTGGTTGAGACAGGGCCTCACTATGCAGCCCAGGCTGGCCTCAAACTGTCAGTGATCCTCCTGCCTCAGCCTCCCAAGTGGTAGGATTATAGCCATTCACCTCCACGCCTCATTTCCATGAGCCATTTCCAAGTGTGATCTGTTTTCCAGCTCCACTGTGAGATCCACTGTCCCTCTGCCTGCACCCTTGGGGACAGGAAAGGATTCGAGTCAGCAAAGGGAATTCTTGGCTCAGGGGGAGCCCAAAGGCTCCCTCTCCAGTTTGGGAAAGAGGCTCAGAGAAGGGACACCCTGGACCCCAGACACTGGCCACACAGGGCTGCATCCCAACCCCATTCAGATCCAGTGACTGGTACTTGGGTACAATGGCAGCGCCATCCAGGACACCATAATGCAGGACACAGGTAGGAGCTGCGTGTGTCATTTTAAATTTTCTAGCACCCATATTTTCAAAGTAGTAAAAAGGGCCAGGTGTGGTGGCACATACCCATAATCCCAGCGTTCTGGGAGGCTGAGGCAGGAGGATCACAAGTTCAAGCCTAGCCTGGACAACTTGGCAAATTAGTGAGACCCTGTCTCAAAATAAAAAATAATAATGGCTGGGGATGTACTGCAGCTCAGCCCAAAGGCCTTGGGTTCAATTCCCAGTTACCAAAAAAAAAGGATCAAGTGAAATGATCATAATAATATTCTGCTAAATCCAATATATCTACTACGGTATCACAGCAACATATAATCAATACCAAGAAACATCACTGAGAGATTTTCCATCTGTTTTTCATCCAGTGCCCCTGTGCGGCTGGCAGCTGCCACACCCAGCCGAGCAGACCTAGAGGGCGAGCCCAGGGCCACCTCCACCTGGGAACTGCACCAAAGGTCCTGATGAAGCAAGTGCCAAAGCAAAGGGAAAGATGGCGCCTGGCACATCCTGCCCGCCACCACACTCACTTGCTTTCATGGGGACAGCAGTGGTCAGTTCAGTGCCAGGGGACGCAGAGCTGTGCCAAGAGGTGGCCTGGCCTCATCCCGGCATCATGGCTCAGAGCCTCTGTTTCCTCACCTGCTAAATGGGCTCCTGGTCAGATCTACAGTCCCTAATGGGCAGGGCTACCACACGAGAGGACCTCAGAGGTAACAGGTGAAAAGGAAGTGCTTTCTTGCCGGGGCAGGAAACACCACAGACTAGGATTCCTGGCCTCCAGCCAGCTGTGTGACATATGTTTGCCGGGACAACTCTGCCTTTGTTCCAGCAATTCCACTTCTAGGAACTTACCCCAAGAAAGCAACCAGAGGTGTACAAAAATATATTTTACTAGAGGTATTCATCACAGTACTGCACTATTACCCCAAAGTTATATGGTGAAATCCCCATTCACAGTGACAGCTTAGGGGGACTGTCAGCCGGATTGGCTTCAGAGCCACCCAGGAGATTAGTAAAGCACACTTGTGCGTGTGTCTCAGTGGGTCATGGAAGGGTGACCTTGGGGACTATATCGGGTCCCTGTTCCCTTCCTCTCTGCCACTGTTCCTCTGGTCTGCTTCCTAAAGGCCATGAACTAAGCAGCTTTCCTCTACCATGCCCTTCCGCCATGATGCTCCTCTGCCTTAGAATCAGCCCACCATGGACTGAGCCCTCTGAAACCATGATCCAGATGAAACTTCTCCACCTGTGAGTTGTGAGTGTTGAGTATTGTGTCCCAGTAATGAGAAAGCTGACTCATTCAGCCCCTATGTGACTGTCTTTGGAAACAGAGCCTTTAAGGAGGTGACCGAGGTTAAATAACATCGTAAGAATGGGGCCCACGTGGCTGGTGTCTTTATAAGAAGAGAAAGAACACTGGAGATCTCTCTCTCCCTTCCCACCATGACAGGACAGTGAGAGGGTGTCTCTGAGCAAGCCAAGAAGAAAGCCCTCACCCAACACCAACCGTGCTGGCACCTCGACACTGAACTTACAGCTAAGATCACCTCTTCCAGAGTCCCCTGAGTCTCCTCTCGGCCTCTGAGAGCACGACCCTCATCGTGGGCCCCACCCTCATGACCCATCTGGCCCTGTCACTTCCCCAAGACCCCCAAACACTGTCACACTGGGGGACAGAGCTTCCACTTGTGACTTTGAGGGGCTGCAGCATTCTGTCCACCCCTGCGGCAGTGCAATGAGTGTTAGATTCCACTGTAGATAACAAGTTTCATGGGGGAAGTAACACTTTTTTGTTTTGCTTTTTTGCAGTACTGGAAATGGAGCCCAGGGCCTTAGCTGGAGCTGCATCTCCAACCCTTTTCATTGTTTTCATTTTGAGACAGAGTTTCCCTAAGTTGGCCAGACTGGCCTCAAACTTGTGATCCTCCTGCCTCAGCCTCCCAGAGTGCTGGAATTACAGGCTGCACCACCTCACGCCAGCTAAAGGTGCAGTTTTTAAGGAATAACTTTGTGAACCAGCTGAGGCACAGAGCCTGGGACAACAGCAGCCAGCAGCGTCCTCCAGCTGCAAGTCGAGCCAGCCTGGAGGAGGGGAGGGAGAGCCAGCCATGCCCCTGCCCAGCCAGGTGGAGCCGGGCCTCCTCTTGTGCTCTGGCTTCTGGGACAAAGCTCTCAGCCTGCTGGAAGTGCATCCTCAGCCACTCAAGGCAGATAAGAACAGTTACCCTCAGCCACCTCCGTGCGGGTTTAATGTGCTGTAGGTGGCATGGGGTTCTCTGTCCCACTCTGAAGGTCAATTAAGTCACCTGCCATGGTGCTGGGGGTCCTGGACCTCAGGTGCCCACTTCCATCCTTCTCCTGTCCTCCCCATCAGGAGGCAGGGCTTCAGGCACAACGGGGCTGAGGTGGAGGGCCACTGAGGTCCCCATGACAGACAAGGAGCACCAGCCCGGGCCACAGCCCTGCCCACGACTGGAGCTCAAGATGCCCTGGGCCAGCTGGCACTGATCCTGCTTTGTATGGGGCTGGCAGAATCTGTTTCTATTTCCATAGCCCTATTGAAATCTTCACCCAGTGGCTGTGTGGAAATCAGCCTTTAAACACCAGCTGTCACCTTCAGCAGCAGGAAGGGAGTTTTCTGGCCCTTGTGGAGCGATTATGTGACCAGGGATCTTTCTCTAAAGCAAACGCCAACCCCTGGAGCCTCGATCCAGTCTGGGCTGACCCCAGGTGGACTCATCTTTCCAGGACCCGGGAGCTGTCTCAGTGTCTGCGATGGAACGAGACACAGTCCCGGGTTGCCTGTGATGACCTACTGGAATGTCCAACTCTATATGCAAAGCCACTCCCCACAGATTTTACCTTTCCAGTGTTTTGAAAGACTGGATAATGTCCTTTGCGTGGCCCCACAGAAAATACACCTGGATGGAAATAAAAGAAGAAAAAATACATCAGTGGGAAAGCTATCATTACATTGTACAGAGCAACATAAAATGGTTCTGATTTTTTTTTTTTTTTTGGTACTGGGATCTGAACTCAGGACCTTGCACTTTCAAGACAGGCATCGGAATCACTGAACTAAATCCCCAGCCCTGGTTCTGTTTTTGTAAAGTGAAAAACCTGAAATACAAAATTCTGTGCCTTCCATCTAAAGCCTTGCCAGACTGTGTACCTTTTACAGAAATAAAGGGAGTAAATTAAAACAATAATAAATGTTGTTTCCACTGATGAGCACACAAAGCAGTTATTTTCTCTTCCAATATTTTCTGTAATGTTACACTATATTTTTAAGTGCTTTTTTAAAAAAAAATTAGCATTGGAAGGAAGAAAGAAGGAGGGAAGGGGAAAGGGGTTTTTTAAAAAGCAAGCTGTGGGTCCAGGGATTTAGCTCAGTGGTTTCGCCGCCTGCTGTGCAAGCGCAAGGACCTGAGTTCGATGCCCGGTACCAAAAAAAAAAAAGCAAGCTGTAATATGGACACTTAGCCACTGTCCAGGAAGATTGTAAACTTCATGGACTAGAAACATGTTCTAATAAAATGAAATGAGAAAGCTCAATAGGGCACATGGGCTGGTCTCAAACTCGGGCTAAGAAGATCCCTCCTGCTGCCTCAGCCCCCTAAGTCATGGGGACTGCACACACAAGCCTAGTTGTAGTACTTTATTCTCTTGGTGGTCTGGTAAATTCATTGTTATCTTAATTCTGTTTTGGGGTTGCTCGTTGCTAGCGTATAGAAATAAGGCTGATTAAAGAACACTCATATTTTTTAAAAATTACCATTGGCTGAGCAATCCCACTTCTATCCCAAAGAATCAAAAGCAGAGTCTCAGAGATGTTTGCATGCTCATGTTCATAAGAGCATTACTCATAGTAGCCAAAAGTTGGTAACAACCCAGTGCCCGCTGACAGATGAAAATGGTACAGCCTAAATGTCCATCAAAAGGTGAAAAGAAATATGGTATTCATACACCATAGATCTAGATCATTCACACTCAGAGGCGGGAAGAGCACCGGCTTGCCAGGGGCTGGGCAGGGGCGGCCCTTAGCGTTTCATGGAGACAGAGATTCAGGCCAGGACAAGAGAAGAGGTCTGGGAATATCGGATGGTGGACATGGTTTGGCAACAAGTGAAAGTGTGTAACACAACCGGACCACGAATCTGAAATGGCTCAGACAGTCAACAGCATGAGTAGCTACTACGATGTTAAATATAGTTTCTAACATATTTTCTTTTTTAATTAAGTTTATTGGTACATTTTAGGTATACGTAATGATCACATTCATCACCTGTACATGATATACCTGGATTCTTATTTTTTTCCCATTCCCCTACCCTCCCTTCAACCTCTCTTCCCCTCCTTATTTTATTTTATTTATTTATTTTTTTTTTTTTGGTACCAGAGATCGAACTCGGTACCTTGCGCTTGTGAGGCAGGCGGCAGAACCACTGAGCTAAATCCCTGGCCCCTCTTTATTTTAAAATATATTTTCTTTTCACATCCCACCACTCAGGAGTCTGAGGCAGGAGGAGCTTGGTGAGTTCAAGGCCAGCCTAGACTAGATAGCAAGAACCTGTCTCAAAAAAAAAACACCTCCAATAAATAAGTAAATAATTTTCTTCCGTTCTCCAGTCCTCTTGTGTAGCAAAGGGACATCGGCAGTATCCAGTAAGTACAGAATGACTAACTGATTGACTTATAAAATGCCTTAAATGAGAAAGATAAAGATATTCAATCCACCGACTAGAATAATATCTTGAAAATTCGTTTGTCCTGGTTGTTCCTCTGCCTGAAGCCTTCAATGGCTCCCAGAGCCCTCAGGGTGAGGCCCAAGCTGCTACGTGGCCATCAGCCTTGACCAGTCCTTGCTGCATGCTAAGTCCTGTGCCAAGGGCCTCACACGAGAAGACCGTGCCCCATGGTGTCCTGCCTGGGTGCTCTCTGACCTGTGCCCGTTGCCCTGTCGCTGCCGCTTCCCCCCGGCTGGTGGGTGCCCCTCTGAGCATCCCTCACCCACGCACGCCCAGGCCATGCTGTCCTGTCTGTGACTGTCTCCTTCTCACCGACGACCCTGCACAGGCTCAGGAAGTGGTTTCCCACCCTGCATGCCCCGCGCCGAGAACAGAGTCTGCCCAGTCCCTAGCACGCAATGCGTGAATGAGCGACCAACGAGGGTCTTCCTGGCCTCACGAGGGCTTTCCACACTGGCGTCACGGTGAGACCCCGCCACTGGGACACGTGCAGGATGGATCGGGGGTCCCTGGAATGAAGAGCCAGTCACCTCCGATTTCGTGCCCTCGGGCTGCTGCGAGAAGCAGCATACAGGGCACAGATTCATCCCAGAGCGCTGCAGGCCCGGGTCAGACACAAAGGCGCTGGCAAGGCCGGTGCTCCTGGGGCCTCTCTCCTTGGCGGCGGTCGGTGACCTCGCCTGTGTCCTCGCGCGGTCGTCCCTCTGTGCGTGTCTGTGTCCTGACGTCCACTCCAATGAGGACACCAGGCAAACTGGACGGGGGCCCGTGCTGGCGACCTCGTTTACCCTCACATTCCCTCCAGAAGGGCCCGTCTGCGCCTCGTCACATCCGAGGCATCGAGGACAGGTTTCGGTGGGCATTTGCCAGCATGATCCTCAACCCAAAACTCGCAGCCACGTAGCCGCTTCGAGGAGCCCCCTAGAGAACTCCTGACCCGGGCCACCATGTTACACTGACCCCACTGCCCCGCACCCCCCCCCCGGCCAGTCCCGCCCTGCTGGGGTCACCACCTGGGTCACGTCTGCTCCCTAGAGACATCCACAGCCACCAGCGCTGTCTGCCAAGTCGGCGGGTGCACACGCTGGGCATGGCTTGGAGAAAGACAGAGTTTGGAAACCGTTCCTTCCCCTTGCCAGAGGTGGAAACTGTTTCTGAAGGACACTTGCAGGCGGGGAGTCTGGAAACATGTGAGCCAGGACTGTGTCGCTGGTCCACGTCCACAGCCTCCAGGGCAAGTTGGGTGAGGAAACCATCTCTGCATGACAGCCGTGACTGAAGGGGACCCCACTCGTGCTCCCTGAGATCCAGCTTCCTCCCCCGAAAACGTGAGGCTGAATCCAGACCACACGGTGGATCTCAAGGACGCTCTGCAAAGTGAAGGAGCCAGGCAGAGAAAGACACGGCAACGTCTCACTCCAAGGCGGGTCAAACGCTAAGAAACAGAAGGCGCAGAAGCAGGGAGGGGAAGGACAAGGTGGAGGGGTGGGAAGGGGCGTCCCAGATACCGAGCTGCACAGAGCACGTGGGGCAGATAGGATTAGAGACCTGACACTGGCTGGAACTGCAGAGAGACTAGAGTTTGGGTGCTGGTACCACAAAAGAAAAGAGAAAGGAAGCAGAGATATGAAAGAGCAGACATCGTCATTTGCTTGACCGTAGTGATCACTATGTGTATCTGTACTAAACCATCATGCTCTACACCCTAAATATGTAAGAAGATTTAAAACGAGAGTAATGATCCAATGTCTGTTCTTTTTTACGTATTTTACTAATTGACATAGTTGTACATATTTATGTAGCGCAGTGTGACATTTCAGTTCATGTATACAACGTGCAATGACCAGATTGGGGTAACTGACCACCTCAAACACGTGTCCTCTCTTTGTTAGGGACACTCAGGATTTTCTCTGGTAGCTACTTTTAAATATGTGATTAACTGACACACCAGGGTTCCCCCACCTTGCCATAGAGCGTTAGAATGACTCCTCCTGCCCAGCTAGCTGCCCCCTGCATCCATCAGCCGTCCTCCCTAGTCCCTCCCTCACACCCTTCCCCGGCTCTGGTAACCACGATTCTGCTGTCCACCTCTGTGAGATCAACTCTGTCACGTTTACGAACAAGTGAGAACACGCGGTATTTGTCTTTCTGTGCCCGACTTGTCTCACTTAACATAATCCCCTCTGGTCTCATCTATGTTGCTGCCAAAGACGCGACCTCATGCTTTGTATGGCAGAATAATATTCCACCATGTAGATACACCACATTCTCTTTATCCATTCATCCATCAATGGACACCTAGGTGGGTTCCATGTCTTGGCTTTGTGAAGAGTTCACCCCTGTTCCTGTAGAAACGTTGGAAGGATTATACAAAGAGATAAGTGCAAAGCACCTTGCATATCCTAAAGTGCTACAGAAATATTGCTCCTTGAAACTCTCATAGCTGTTACAAGAAATTTCTGCTAAGGATGATGCTAATCAGGACCCACCTAAGTTTGTTTTGTTTTGTTTTGTACTTTTGAGACACGGTCTTCTGTGTAGCCCAGGATGGACTTGAACTCACTACGTAGCCCATGTTGGCTTCAAATTTACAAGGATCCTCCTGCCCCTCCTGAGTTCTGAGATTACAGGTGTGCACCACCACATGTGGCTTATCTAAGATTCTTTTCAACCATGAGATTTTTCTGCCTCTAAGCTATGTTTTTATATTATGTCAGTCAAATCCTTACTTCTTAGCCACCCCACGTTCATCAATGTGGAGAAAAAGCACCTCATATATTTCTAAAAGATTTTAATCTGCAACTGAGAAAACAAAAAGTATGTCTCAGTGATCCAGGGGGGTTACTGACCTGGCCCCAGACCCACCCTGGGGAGTGATGAAAACGTTCTTTTAAAAAAGAAAGAAAGGAAAATGCTCTTAAATTGATGGTAGGAGCGGGCATGGTGGTGCATGTCTGTGATCCCAGCACTCTGGGAGGCTGAGGCAGGAGGATGGCAAGTTCCAGCCAAGCCTGGGGAACTTAGCAAGTTAGAGAGGCCCCGTCATGAAAGAGAAAATAAAAAGGGAAGTGGGGGTGAAGCTCAGTGCAAAGGCTCGGGCTTCAAGCCTTAATGCTTGAAATGGAGAAAAAAAAATGATGGTAGAGTTGACTGCACAATTATGGACAGACCAAGCCATTAAACTAAATGCTTCAAATGGGTGAATTACAGGATATGTGAATTGCATCTCAATAAAACTGTTTATACCCAGAAAATAAAATCCCCCAAGACTTTCCTGGTGGGCTCTGGCTTGGTAGAGTGCCCTGCCTCCCCATCTGTACCGTTTCTGTTTCACAGGATCCCTACAAAGAAAGCGGGGCACCGAGTCCTGCTCCACAGTGGGGGATGGCAGGGTTGAACCCCGGAGACCCAGCCCAGGTAACCTGGGGACTCGTGCAGACTCCACTGGGAGAGGTCTCGGGTCACGGGTTTGCATGCACTCGGGACAGACTTCACAGAGCACAGATAGCAGGAGGGGCTTCCGCAGTTTACCTGCAGCAGCGTGTGCAGTGCGTGGGTGACCGGGAACACTCCTTCGGCGGCCGACAGACACTCAGAAAATCCAATGAAGTAGCCAACTTTGAAGCATCCTAGGATGATGGTAATGACTGCAAACAAGGTGACACTACCTGAATGGGGGAGACACACATGGGTCAATACGCACGGACCTCAGTTCAAAACAAATTGTAGTAAACCCTCATAGGTGTGACCAGGGGTGGCAAGACCACTCGATGGGCTATGGCAAGATTTTCAACACATGGTGCTGGGAGAACTGGATATCAAAAGAATGGGCCAGCTGCGGAGGCTGAGGCAGGAGGATCACTGTGAGTTTGAGGCCAGCCTGAGCTACATAGTGAGTTCAAGACCATTATGAACTGCATAGCAAGACCCTGTCTCAAATAAATAAATACACACATACATAAATAAATCAAGTTGGACCCTTACGTTATACTATATATAACAATTAAATCAAATGGATCAAAGATCAAAATATCAAAGCTAAAAGTACAAGACCATTAGAAGAAATTGTAGAGGAAAACTTTATGACATTGGATTACACAATGATTTCTTGACTCTGACAACAGAAGTACAAGCAAAAAAAGTAAAAATAGATAAATTGAAAACTATCAAAATGAGAAATTCTATGCATCACAGAACACTGTCAACTGAGTGAAAAGATAATCCATAAAATGAGAAAATATTTGCAAACTAAATCTCTGATAAATCATTAAAATCCACCATATATAAAGACATCTACAATTCAGTAACAACAAAATTAAAAATAGGCAGAAGGTTTGAACAGGCATTTCTCTGAAGATATAAGACAGCCAGTAAATACACGAGAGGACACCCGACATCAGGAGTCATGAGGGAAATGCAAGTCAGAACCATGAAACCCCACCACACATCCATTCGAACCGCTACTATTTCAAAAAACAGAAAATAACAAATGCTGCTGATAACATGCAGAAATCAGAATCTTTGTGTACTATTGGTGGGAGTGTAAAATGATATGGCCACTCTGGAAATGGTATGAAAGTTCCTCAAAAACATTAAACATACAGTCACTCTATGAATCGACAATTCCACTCCTGGGGATATACCCGAAAGAACTGAGACGGGGAGTCCACTTTCACATCACAGCTGCATCATATCACAGCAGACCAAGTGTCCACTGATGGTTGAATGAATAAAGAAAATGAAGGGAGGAAATTCTAACACATTCTCCCACGTGACTGAACCCCAAGGGCGTTGCGCTAAGTGATGTAAACCAGTCACAGGACAAAGACGAGCGACCTAAGTAGTCAGATTCAGAGAGGAGAGCAGGGTGGTGGTTCCAGGGACGGAGGAGGGGCGGGAGCTGATGTTTAATGGAGATGTTTAACAGGTTCCACTTTGCAGGAGGAAATGAGACAGAGCGGGCCAGGACAGTGTACATGTACTGAACGCCACCGACCTGCTCACTTGAAAACGACCAAGTTGGTAAATTTCATGTTGTGTCCATTTTACCATGATTAATAAGTTTTAAATTTATTGATAAAATTAATTCTGTTGTTAGGCTGATAAGCTAAAACTAGAAGATAGGCACTGTGCCCTGGTCATCTTTGTGCCCCCACGCATACCTAGGGTGTGACAAATGACATCCACACCTGACTCTCCACGGAGTCTCGCCCCAGGACGCCACCGGCGACCAACTCATCGCACAGGTCCCTGTTAAACGTTGGCATAGCATTTGCATATAACCTGCACACATCCTCCTGTGTGCTTTAGATGGTCCCTGGATTATTCATATCACCTACCACAACATAAACGCCATGCAAATGGTTGTTCTGCGGCGTCGTCTAAGGAGAACAACGGGGAAGTCTGCGTGTGCTCCGTGTAGCTGAATGGTTCTTCCCGCCTTTTTCAATCCACAGTTGGCTGAACTTGTGGGCGTGGAACCCACCGACCCAGAGCACCAGCTACACTGCCATGGGCAGACAGGAAGCGTGGCTCTGACCCCCCAAATAACAGCAAATCACAATATGCATGTGAAAAAAGGCAGGAAAGGAATTACAAAATGCACTGAAAAACTGAGTGAGGAAGAAGCTGCACAGGTGGGCGTCGTCACATCTCCTCGCCTGTCCAGGGCCAGCCGTGCGGCCGTGGACGTCCCTCCAGACCCACGAACCCGCCGGGTGAGCTGAGCACTAGGGCGGGCCAGCAGCAGGAGTAGGGCCGGAGCGGGTGGGTGATCATGTTGCAGCCCCGGGGGACGCCAGTCCTGGCTGGAAGGCAATCGCCCGGCTCCTTTCCACTGCTCAGAGCCTGACACAAACAACCCCAGGTCACGTTTCTTTAAATCCTGGAGGAACTCAGATGAAATCGGAAACTGTGAGAGTGGAGACTCAGCCCCAGTGCTCTGAAATGGTTTGACAAATACAAGGTTCATTTTGACTTTAAGAAAACAGAAGAAGGGCTGGGGATTTAGCTCAGAGGTTCCGCTGTCTTCCTGGAAAGCCCAAGGTCCCAAGTTTGATCCCCAGTACCCCAAAAAAAGAAAACAGAAGGAGAGAAGATGGGTAAGAAAACGAGGAGATGCCCCACTGCTGGGCGGCAGGAACCTGGTCCTGGAGCCACAGGACCCTGGCACTCAGATGTGTGACTTCCTACAGGTCACTGCCCCGCCTTGGCCTCAGTTTCCCTCCAATGAAATGAGGACAGTCCACAGCAGTGTGCCGGGAGGAATGTGAGAACACACACAGCCGGGCTCCCCCCTCCGCATTTCTGATCAGTGGGTCTGGGCAGGGCCCCAGTCTGCATGGCAGGTGCGGCTGCTGTGGTTGGAGGGACTCTGCACTGGCCTAGAACACTCTGTGGTGGATGCGCCATGTATGAAAATATAAATACCTCGTTCACCTTCTCCTCTTGAGGTCCCCCCTTCCTTCCATGGACTCATTCACCCTTTTATAGCTACAACAAATATTTGGGGAATCCTCCTGCTACGGTCTGGGCGTGGTTTGATCGCCTCTCCTGAAACTCCACGCGGTGGAAGCTCAGACCTGGTGAGGCTGAAAGGCCTCGGCGCCTTTCAGAGGTGGGGCTTAGTGGGAGGAGTTGGGTCACAGAGGTGTGGGCCTGGGAGGGGTGAATGCAGGTCAGCGGGATGCTGGTCAGTTCTCTCCAAACTGCAGACTGTTACAAAGGAAGGAGGCCACCCCACCTGCTCGGCCCCTCCTGCCCCCGGCTGGTTCCCTTTTCCACTGCTCTGCCATGTTAGGACACAGCCATGTGGCCCTGCCCGGATGCCACCACAGGGCAGCAGAATGTAGAATGGCGTGGGCAGCTGCTCCGCTTCCAATCCTGTCTTCTGCCACTCAGTTGATGACCTTGGGCAATTACTTAACCTCCCTGCACCTCGCTTTCCTCACCTGTAAAATGGGCATGATGGTGGGAAAGCCTCTCCGAGGGGTGTAGGGGAGATGACATGAATCATCACAGGGAAATTGCCTGAGACAGTGTCCCAGCCTCGAAAGTTCTACAAACGGGATATCATTATCATCATCATCTCGTCATTCAGCCGCGAAGAAAAGCTCAATGGATTAGAACCAATCAGCAGTTGGCCAGCCACACTGAGAATAATCCAGGAGCCGCCCGGGGGAGCATCAGCGTTGGCAGAAGGAAAACTTCCTCTGTGGGGGGCGCCCAGTCCCTCCCGGGACCCTCTGAGAGGTGGGGGCGCTCAGCTGCTCGAGTCTGCCATGCACTTGTGCTTCCTGGGAACCCTGCCCAGCAGCCCTAGCTCTCCCTGCACCCTTCCAGCTCCACTCCCGATCCTGTGGGGAAGATCCTCCTGCTCCCAAGGCGCAGCCAGCCCCACAGCTGCCACCGACTCCCCCTAGAGCTCCTGCCACCCACCGGTCACCCATTCAGTCTCCACAGCCCAGGCCCAGCCGTCTGGTCTGCTGACTCAGCCACTCCCTCCACAGTGTTGGGAGCCCAGACCCAGGCGAGCTCCGATCACCAGGGACTGGGTGACACCATCCCCCACTGCAGGAGCGCCCGGGAAGAAATGAGCAGGGCCGAGAGCAGGCAGCCCAGAGCTGCACTGATCCCAAGGAATCGGGAAAGGCTTCCAAGCAACTGTTACCAAAGTCAAAGCATGCCCCAGAGCTGACAGGCACAGGGCGGGCTGTGTTTCCTGCCCTGTGGGAGCTTCCTCTCTCCCTCTCTCTCTCTCTCTCTCTCTCCCTGCGATTCAACCTTTGCACCGAGCTACATCCTCAGTACTTTACATTTTTTTTGAAATATTGTCTCACCAAGTCACTAAATTGGCCAGACTTCAATTTGAGATTGTCCTGCCTCAGCCTCCTGGGATTACAGGGATGTGCCACCGTGCCTATACAGCCAGACAGCAGATCGGTGGCTCCGAGGGCTGAGGGTTCTGGGGGACACTGGGGCCTGCTAGGATTGGGGGTCTCTTCTGGAGCTGGTACAAATGGTCTGCACCTCGGTGAGGCTGCACGGATCTATGCGCTGCCTGCACACCTCAGAGCAAGCTGTGACACAGTGGCAGAGCTTGCCACACCAGTGGAGGGACAGAAGCTGAGGAAACAGACTGCCCTGTCCCGCAGGCAGCCCGTCTGCAGGAAAGCCAGGCTGTGCACTGAGGGCAGGCGCCTCGTTCCGGGGAAAAACAGAGCGGAGCCCCATGCTCCAGACGCAGGGCCTCGTTTGGAAGTCAGCAGGTGTCAGGGACCCGCGCTGACCGCCACCTCCTCCTCCTGCACCCCAGAAACCCCCCATGGGGCCTTGCAGCCCCTCACCAGCCGTGCACTGCCCCATGAGTCCTGGCCGCTCCCCACGACTGTGTGTTCCTTCTCTGTCCTCCCCACACACACACACACACACACACACGCATGCGCACACGCGCATGCACGCACATGCATACTAGGTGTACTTACATCCACCCCTTTCAGCAACCTTCACTTTCTCATGGAGCTGGGAACAGCCTGCTTCCAAAAATGATTCTTACGTCCCCACCTTCAACTCCACAGCCTGGCCTGTCCCCTGCCACCCCAGCCCCAGCCTGGGGTCTCCTCAACGGCTCACTTCGGCCCCTTTACCCCTGAAGGGCAGGGCTGGCCACAGACACCGGTGTGATGAATCAGACAGGGATGTGCTCATTTTAAGGAAAAAAAAAAAAAAAGTATGTGAAAATCTGAACCAATAAAAGGAGTAAATTTAGGGTGAGCATTCATGCACAAAAGTCTATGACAAATCACTGGAACATGGGCATGGTAATGCAGGCCTGTAATCCCAGCTCTTGGGAGGCTGAGGCAGGACGATTGCAGCCAGTTCGAGGTCAGCCTGGGCTACATAACAAGATTCTGCCTCATGAAAAAAAAACGTATTGGTTCAATGCTTGTAATGAGTGCCGAATTCCAAATACATTCAATAGAGGTGGCTATGGCGTGTCTCATTGTTGTTCCACAGCTTTGTATTAAAAGCATTTCTCCGGGGGCTGGGGAGTTAGCTCAGAGGTTCCAGTGCCTGGCTCAAACGCACAAGGTCCTGAGTTGGATCCCCAGTACCAAAAACAGAACAAAACAAAACAAAAAAACCACTTCTCTGGCCTTGAGATAGGACAGAAACAATTTTTTAAAAAGATACCTATCTCTGCCACACCATCTTTTAAAGAGGAGAAGCCGGGGCATTTATTAAGGGGCATTTAATTAATGGTCCCCTGAACATCACACACCAGACACCCTGGGCAGGCATGAGACAGCCAGGCTGCTGTCTCCTCTACAATAAACCAAACCCTTTTACTTAGCAAACAGAGGGGCTGGGCTAATAATCCATCCTCACTACCAACTTTTTTTTAAGTAGGTCAGTGTTTTTTTGTTCCAGAGAAAGTCTTACCTATTCATACCCAAGAGGAGGGACGGGATCCCTCCTGCTCAGAGAGGCTCAAAGTCTACGCTGAGACTCAAGGACTTTCTCTAGAAAGCTTCACTCGTGGCCGGCATTCCACTGTACAGGCGGCTTTCCCAGAACATGACACTGAGAAGACCTTCAGGAAGCACCTGGCAGAGCCAGTCCCGGGTCAAACCTGTCTTTCCGGCTGTGACTCCTGGGAAACCTCAGCCCCTGGCTCATGCTCTCCCTCTGACTCCCGACTGCCTCTTGCTTGTCTCTGAAGCCACAGCCGTCCAGGAACGGCCAGGCAGGACGACGAGGTGCACCCCTCTCTCTGCCTCTCCAGCTCCTCCCCAAGAGGCGGCTGGAACGCTTACCTTACCCAGGAGGAGATGCGGACTCAGAAGGGTGACGGTGACAATCTCAGGGCCAGCCTGCCTTCACAGTGCGCACACCTTGCTGAAAGGCTGTGAACACGGGACGCCTCGTCCCGGGGGCAAATGGCCTCCACCACTGAGCTCCCAGGGCGGCCTCTCTCCTCTCCTCTCCCGCCCGGCCTGTCTGCTCCTCTGATCCTTGGACGAGCTGCGCGGCCGGACCTGTCCATGGAGAAGCCTCACTGTCCTCACCCTGTCTGTGCTCTGGCTTCCAAGTCTTGGAAAAAGCATGAGCCCCGATGGAGAGCCCACAGGGGGCTGGGTGGGGGGTACAGGAAGCAGGAGGGAGGAAGGAGGGAGGAGGAGGAGAAGGAGAGGGAAGAGAAGGGAGGGATGGAAGGATGGAGGAGAAAGGAAGGAAGGGAGAGGAGAGAAAGGAGCTTCCTCAAGGAGAAAGCATAGGGATGCAGCGGGTGTGCGACCTTCTTTAGCCTGTGTAAGTCAAAAACTAAACTGAAGAAAACTCAGCATCTCGTCTTGTTCCTGTGCTTTACAGTACAAGCCCTGGCTTCACTGCCGGTCTCAGAGAGCCACAAACCAGGAACCTCCCTAAAACAATGGCTTTCAGACCAAGACTTCGGGCCTCCTGGAGCGATGTGGGAAAACTGTCCCGAAGGGTCACAGACAGAAACTGGCGGGCAGGAGGAGCCCTGGGAGGAGGGATGTGGACGCCTACCTCCCGGGAGAGCAGAGCGCGGGCCACCCCACCCGCACCGCCCTGGATGTCACTCACACAGTGGCTTCTCCACCCGGCTGCCCCGCACCGCCCCTCCCACCCCTCGCGCCTGCCCGTTTTGTCCTGAGTCACGTGTCCCTCTGGCCTGAGCCACGTGTGTCCCCTTTGGCCTGCTCACCTCCGTGTTCCTTTGAGGAGCAGCCGCCCTGGCCAGCCTGGTCAAGCTGTCCTGAGTCTCCCCTGACCCCACTCACTGTCACCCCACTTCCTCAGCCCTGGCCTCGAAAGGCACTGCAGCAGCAGCTCTGGGACACGGGACACGGGAGGGCGTCGCACAGCCCCGCTGGCAGCTGGTGGAGGGGTGGAGGAGTCACAAGGACGGCAGTGTTGGAGCCGGCCACAGCAGGGGGACGCTGTGGTCAGAGCCACAGAGCGGTGGTCGTGGTCGGGAATCCTCCCAGGCCGAGCCAAGCCAGGCTTGGAAGGCAGAAGGGCCAAGGGGAGGGTGGGACCGAATCTTCGAAGCGACACTGTGCGGTGCCTCAGAGCCTGCGGACACTGGGGCGCAGGGAAAGGGAAGGAACGGACCACCTGAGGCCACTTCCAGAGGGGCATCCATAGCACCCAGTAAGCAGGGCAAGCTCTGCGCAAGTTTGTGTGACTGCAGCTCCAGAGAAGGGAGGCGAGAGAGCCGGGCGGCAGCGCGCACCCAGCTTTAAGAGAGGAGAGAGAAGGGAACGCCAGAAAGCGCTCAGGGGAGGCCGAGGCAGGAGGCGGCGGCGCACTCACCGCGGAGCCAGCGCGCCCCGGCGTGCGCGTCCTTGGGCCGGATGAGGCGGCGCTGTGCGTAGCTGCGGCCCACGTACCACAGCATCCAGAGCAGCTGCAGGAGCATGAGCACGGTGAGCAGGCTCAGCAGGTGGCGCTTGCCCACGCCCGCCGCGTGGACGGCCCAGGCCAGCAGGAACAGCAGCCCCGCCACGAACACGTTCAGCCCGTACTGGCTGCTCAGCGCCTCGGCCACCTTCTGCGGGACGCTGCTGCGCGCGGCGCTCCGCCGGGGGCCCGGGGAGCGCGGGGGCGGCGGGTAGGACGCGGGGTCCTGGGCGCTGTCGGGCGCGCCCCGACCCTCGGACATCTTCCGGAGCCGCTCGGCTGTCCCCGAGGTGCTGAGGCCGGCGCGCCCGCGTCTCCGGGCTCCCGTCGGCGGCCTCCCCTCTCCTGCCCCTGCGCCCTCCCACAAGGTCCCCGCCCCGAGCGCTCCCGCCCGCCCGCCCGCGTCCCCTCTCAGCCCTCTCCCGTCCCCTCGGTCCCCACCGGGCCTCCTCCAGCTCCGCTCCCTCGCGCCAGGCCAGCCCTGCCCGGTGCCCCCTGTGCGGACCCAGCACCCGCTCCGCTCCCGCGCGCACGGAACAGCGGACGGCGAGAGGTGCAGCGGCCGGGAAGGCAGGGGCCAGGCAGGGGCCGGGCAGGGGGATCCAGGGGTCCTCAGCGCCAGCCCAAGGGGAGGCAAGGGTGTGAAGGCCGCCAACCCGGGCGCTCCGCAGCCCTCTGGGTGCTCCCAGCTGTCCCCGTGGTCTGGCTGAGCCGAATGTATGTGTGCGCGTCCCTACACCTGTCTGTCCTGTCCCGCCCGGGAGTAGGGGAGCGCGCTGCCCCGAGGGTAGAAGAGGAGGCACCGCGTGCAGTCTGTCTATAGGGGGTGCCTCATATTGGGGCTAGGTGAGGTGAGCCACTTCCTAAGGAAAGAGCGCGCCCCTCGCTCAGGGGTAGGGACCCCAGCGCTGGGGGTGGGGATCCCTGGGCCTCCAGGCGCCCAGCCCCGGACTCCCCTTCCCAGGCCTCCTGTCACTCCAGTACGAGCAGAGCCGGAGCTCGAGCCACGAGCCACGAAGGGGCTGCTTTCTGGTTGAGAGGAGAGGCGGAACCTCCGGGGCGGTGGGAGAGGGGTGCTGGGGGACCTCGTGGGAGTCCTTTGTGATTAAACCGGGGGTGGGGGTGGGGGGTTAATTCTCTCCAGCTGCCCGCCCTCTTGGAAGTGTTGGATTTTAAACAAAGGGCCCAGGAGTGGAGTTTGCACTGAGCCAAGCAGATCGCAGTAGCAGTAGCAGTCCTAACCTCTGAAGGCCGGAAACTCTGGACCCAGGAGAGTCGGGCCAAGGCCTCGCTTTCACTCATTCGTCACTTCATTCCGCATTCGTTTGTTGCACACATTCTCACCGGCACCCAGTGTTTGCCTGGCTCTGTTCCAGGCACTGGGGATTCAGCAGTGGAAAATCTTGCCCTCAGAAGCTGCCAGAGGCCGGGCAGACTCAGCAGGCAGCTTCTCCAGTGCCACCCCAGACAGCCTGGCCTGCCCTTGGGGGTGGGCAAGGCCCGGGGTGGGGCGGGAGCTGCCAGGAGGGGGGCGCTGCCTGTCAGGACGGCTGGGAGGGGCCCAGAGGCCACCCCTTCCAGGTTCTTTATGCAGTAGGAGCTGGCAGGGAGTGTGGGCACGGAGAGGGCTTGCCAGGAGAGCAGCCAGCCTGGACAAAGAGAGGATTTGAGATGCCCGTCGGACTCAGGGACAAGTCCATCTGGGGTCCTGAGTCTTAGTGCACGGCCCTCGGCTGCGTCTCCAGAGTGAAGGAGGCCTGGGTCTCCTTGGCAGCCAGTGAGGGTGTAGAGCGAGTCCCCAGGCATCTCCCTACACACCCTGTCCCCTTACCTGGCTTTATGTTCCTTCGTAGAATGTATTCCCTGCACTGTGCAGAACCTGTGGCCTGTCTCTCTCACGGCATCAAAAGCTCTATGAGAAGGGCTTTGTCTTGTTCCCTGCTAGCTCCAGCTTGTAGAACAGTGGTGCCCCCCACACAGTAGGCCTTCAGGAGAGGTATGTGGGGGGGGGGGCGGATGAATGAGTGAATGATGGCTGGGAAAAGAAGGCTAAGCCACCTGCCCTTCTGTCTTCTCCTGCGGACTTTCCCCTCACCATCACCTCTACTTCTCACCTATCACAGTTACTGTCTGTTTCTTAACCATCTTTTAGTTCTGAGCCCCGAGGACAGAATTACATCTGGCTCATTCTCCTCTCCAGCATTAAGCGTGTGCTCTTTTTCAGCCCGCTGGGGACAGCAAGGTGAAGCTCACAGCTTGTGCCCTGAGGACATGGAGGGGGAAGAACCTGTGGCTGGCAGGTGCCAGGGACCCCATGAATGCCTCAGGCCCCCATAAACACCAAACCACTTGGGTTCCATGTCCCTGTTTCACAGGGCAGGTTCCTATGCATTATCTCTAAGTCAGCCCAAATCCACATGGACTTGCTGGAAAAGGCAGCGTCAAGGGGTGGTTAGGTCAGGGAGGTCTTAAGTCAGTTTGGAAGATTTGGATCCAGTTCGGTCACTTCCTGCTGTGTGACCTTGCTCAGGTTCCTAAACCTCTCTGGGCTTTGGTTGCTTCAGGTAATAAAATGAAGCTCTTAGAAACAACCATGCTTACAAACTTCTGTGAGAACAAAATGAGCTGCTATGTGGACAGGTCTTCAGAAAGCACCTGCAATTTTCATTTTCCCTATGACACTGTCCCTGTCCCCTGAGCACCTACTGAGTGTCAGCCGCTCCGCTGAGGCTGCAGGGCAGAGGTGGCCAGCTGTGGGCCCAGCATGTGCTCCCTTTCCACCCGATGGCGTCGGTGCTGTTCCCAGGAAGCGGCTCCACAACCTGGGACATCCCCGTGTCCCTTGGATCTAGGCAGAGCCAGGCGACAAGTTCAGGGGGCATGCACACTCCCGGCCCAACCCAGCCACCCGGCAGCCACGCTGAGGATGGCAGAGCCTGTCAGCCTGGCCCCAGTGGCAAGTGATGCCCCTTCCCCAGCCGGGCCTGAACTTTACACTGGGCAAAGCCACCAAACTTTGAAATGTGTTTGTCACAGCAGCTACACTTAGCTTAACTCGCTGATCACCAAGGTGAATAGCTTCAGTGCCTTTGGAAAACAAGTGAGATCCCTGGCTCTGGGCCATCTTCAGTCTAGTCTTTTTTGGGGGGAGGAGGACAGGGCCTCTGGCAGGACTTGAACTTGCAGTCTTCCTGCCTCAGCCTCCAAGAGGGACAAGTGATAAATTACACATGTGCAATCTTTTCCAGTTCTCCATTCTTTCTAATAAGCAATGAAATGTAATTTTCTGGATGCCAGAAGCACTTTGGTCAAAGGACACAAAGTTTCCATTAGACGGAAAGAGTAAATTCAAGAGATCTGTTGTACATCACAGTGACCACAGTTAATGACATCTGATATTCTTTTTTTTATATTCTTGAAAAATCCTGAGAGTAGACAAAAATTAAGTGTTTGTGCCACAAAAAATTATACCAAGTAATACATCTGCTAATTAGCTCGATTTAGCCAGTCCAGTGTATGCATGTTTCAAAGCACCATGTTGTACACAATAAATATACACAGTTTTTGTATACTTATTAAAATTATAAATTACATAAATAAAGATGTTAATAAAAATATTATTTGATCTCTGCAATTGGAAAGTCTCTAGGTACAGTGAGCAGAAACCCAACTTGGGTCACTGTGAGGGACGATCAGAAACCAGACCTGGCCAGTTCCTGGACTCCGGGGAGTCCTTCAGCGACAGGGGATGGGCCCGAGAGGACCTCGCAGCAGTGCCACAAATGTGTCGTGTGTGCCTCCCTCCGAGCCCATCCCACGAATCTACAACCCCACACCCGGTGACATTCACTGCCAAAGGTCAACACACGGTCTTTGTCCTTTTGACAGGATGTAGAAGAGCTGCAAAGCCAATGTGGAATATTCCTACCTACTTTCCATCCAGCTTCCCCTAACACTTGATGCACCGTGGTACTTGGGTCAACCAGAATCTTTAACATTGATAGAATACTATTAACTACCAGGGTGTGGTGGCACATGCCTGTAATCCCAGCACTCTGGGAGACTTAGGCAAGAGGATCGCAAATTTGATCCCAGACTGAGCAAATTATCAAGACTTTCTCTGAAAATAAAAAATAAAACCTAGGGATATGGTTCAGTGCAAAGGCCCTGGATTCCACCCTTAGTGTAGGGAAAACTAATACCACTAAACTAGAGACATTTAGCTATTCCTCCAGCGCCGTGTTTTTTCTATGCGGACCTTTTGGCAAACTGTAGACCAGGCAGAGTAGGTTCCCTGCTCACTCCGCCTGCTGGGTACAAACGGTAGAGAGCGGAGCGCTGTTCTGTGGAACCCATGACAATAGTAACACTCCCCCAGCCTCCTGTAGGCCCACAGATGGGGAAGCTCATAGCCAGCAGCGTGATGGGAAGGGACGCGACTGCACTCTCTGGTACAGTGTGGTCCAGGGAGGACAGATCCCCAGCCCTCCTTGGGGAGGGATCCAGGATGATCACTAAACCCTGGGAATTACTAACCCTGAGCAGACAGACGCTGAGGGTCAGATGCCTGGTCAACGTCCAGGGTTGGTCTCTGCTGCTGCCATCTGCTCCAATGCGGCAGACACCACCCGACTTAGCTCTAGTGTCTGGGGCTCAAGGCAGGAAGACTAACGCCATGGACTGAATATTCCTCCAAAACCACAGGTCAAAATGCTAACCGCCAAGGCCATGGTGCTAGGAGGCGGGGCCTCTGAGACACGATTGGGTCATGAGGGTGGAAGTGGAAGGGATTAGTGCCCTCATGAAAGAGACCCCTTCTGCCATGTGAAGTCACAGTGCAAACATGGCCAACCAAGCCGCACACCTGTGCTCCCAGCACTTGGGAGGCTGAGGCAGGAGGATTGCCCAGACTTTAAGGTCAGCCTGGGCTACATAGTGAGTTCAAGGCCTGCCTGAACTACAAAGCAAGACCCTATCTAGAAAAACAAAAAAATAAAAAAGATGGCCAACCATGCGGACCAGGCTCTCACCACATACTGCATCCGCTGGCACCTTAACCGTGGACTTCCCAGTCTCCAGAACTGTGAGAGACGCCTGTCTGTTGTTCATACGCCACCCAGCCCGTGGCGTTTGTTCCAGCGGCTGGAGCAGACAGAGACAACTGAATACCCAGGGGGACTTCGATGGCCAAGGTGGGAACAAGCTCCAGGCCCCTTTCAACACATCCCTGCCTGGAGTAAAAGACCACAGAGGCTGAGCTCAGCCCGAACCTCCTTCCCATGGCCTGTTATGCAGCCTGACGACTATTACGGTTTGGACCTAGAATCCCCATCCCCAAAGCTTCAGGTGTTCAGAGGGGGATTTGGGAAAGCGTTGGGTCATGGGGATGCCACGCTTGCTAATCCACTAGTGGATCCTCGGCTGAATGTGCTGCTGCAGCGGGGGACTGGGGACTGGGTGGAAGAGGAAAGGTGACTTGAAAAGGTTGGTCTCCCTCCCGGCTCCTTCCTTCTCTCTCCTTCCAGGCTGCCATGGGGTGAGCTGCTCTCCCCTGCTCAGACCCTTTGACCAGGCCTTCCTGCCTTGGAGCCAGCTGACTGGACTGAAAACGTGAGCCAAAGTAAGCCTCACCCCCTTTAAGCTGTGGGCATTGTGGGCATTGTGTTCCAGCGATGAGAAAGTGACTGAGACAAGCATCTTGCAGCCTTGCATCTGGGCTTCGGAGGACAGCATCCCAGGAAAGGACATACGGAGAGCACTCATCCTAGGAGACCTGGGCAGAGCTGCAGGGCTTTACAGCCTTGCCATAGAAGTTACAGAGGGCGACTTCTACAGAGGGCATGCTTTCTGTGAATGTAGTCAGAGACCACCCAGACTCAGGGAAAGGAGAAAGAGCCCTCTGTCCACGGGAGCTGTGTCCCAAACCTCCAGCCCTCTGTCATCATCGCAGCAGACTCTACTCTCAGGGCCAGTGGTAACCGGGGACCTTTGTGATATTGAGCCCATGCAAGGGCTCTCTGCTTGCCGCCACGCTCCTGCCACCTGAGCCCATCAAGCTCCCACCCAGGAGCCTGGCGAGAGGCTGGCAGAGTCCACAGAATGTGCCATTCTGCTTCCCTGCAGGGGTTGCCCCCGGTAAGCGTCCGGGCAAGATGCAAATCTCCACACGCTGTTCCAAGAGGACCCCGCCCAGCCCTGTTCCCCAAGCCTCCTGGTCACCCATCTTCCAACCCTTTCCAAGTCACTGATCATTGAGCTGAAGCAGCCACCTTTCCACAACCCTCTGTAAGTCAGGGTAGATTCTTACCTTGGACATCTATTAATCCAAAGAAACTGGACTGTGACGTGTACCACTAACTCCACTTTCTTTTCACTGAGGGGATTTTCCTTTACCACTCTCCCCCAGGGCCACCTCCGGGTGGGGCTGTGATGCTGCCGCTGTCCGCTCTGGAGTGGTGCCACCCTGTGAAGCAGAAGCACCTGAGAACTTGCCCTGAGCCTTTTCTGCCCACGGGAGAAAGTCCCCAAGTGGCCACAGATGTGGGGGAAGGAAAGGAAGCCATGCAGCGGGGTCAGTGTCCGAGAGGTGCTGGCCACCTGCAAGTGCAGCTCATGTGTTTCCACACCTGCGCAGTTCAGTTCAGTCCCATATAGGCCACTTCCGTCCGATAATGTACTGCTATGGTGCACGCCCAGCTTTATGGCTTGCTGGGTCAGATTACATCCAGGTCACATGGGGAGCCCAGTGGCCACTTCTCATAAATAGGTGAGAAGTTGTTTCTCCAAAGGGAAGCAGTTATCTGCAGAAGACAGTCTGGGTTTGCTCCCAAATCCTTGGGCTCTGGGCTGATTCTCCTACTGGTCCCTGCCAGTCTCCAAGCAGCATCACTGCTTCCCAAAGCCCTTCCAAGCAACACAGCGTGGCTGGGTTATCAGACCTGCAGCAGGCAGAATAATGGCTCCTAACGATGCCCATGTTCTGTTCCTTCCTGACGTTTTATTTTGTGTGCTGTGGTGTAGCGCTAAAGCATCTCCCAAAAATCTCCAGTTTCAGAGGTGTGGCTTTTGGAAGGTGATTGGCCCATGGCGTGGAAAGTCATCAGCGATTCACCCATGGATGAGTTCACAGCAGTGTGCTGTTAGGAGCTGAGCCCTGGATGGAGCCGGGTCACTGGGCTGTGACCGGGAAGGGTGTGTTCTTGTCCCAGTCCCTCCTTGCTCTCTCTGCTTCCTGGCTGCCGTGGGTGAGCAGCTCTCCTCCACCATGCCCTTCTACCAAGCCTTTTCTGCCTTGGAACTAACCAAACGTGGACGGGATCCTCGGAAAACTGAGCCAAAATAAACCCTCCTCCTTTAAATTGTGGGTGCTTTGTCCCAGTGATGGGAAAGTAACTAATACATTATGTTATGAGCAAAAGGAACAGTGAGGATGGGACCTGGGACCTCGAAATAGGAAAACTGCTCCATTATGGGGTGGGCCCAGTGTAAGCAGAGCCCCGTGAGAGTGAAGGGGTGGACAGAGGAGTGGGGCAAAGAACAAGGTCATGATGGGAGATGAGGGCAGGAAGTCAACACGCCAGGGGGACACAACTGCCACCACTGGCCCAGACGATGGAGGAAAGGGGCCACGTGGCAAAGAACGCAGAAGCTGAGCATGGCCCTCACTCGGCGGCCAGGTGGGAAATGGCAATGCTGGTCCTACAACTGCAAGAGACTGAATTCTGCCAACGTGCAAGCAAGGATACGGATCCCTCCAAAACCCCGGAAAGGAACGCAGCCTGGAAGAGCCAGCCCAGACTTCCACACGCAGCACCGGGAGAGAATCCATCTCCATCGCCTTAAGCTGCTGTCTGTGGTAACATTACAACAAAAAGCCAGCGTGGATCCTCGCTCCTGGCCCCACCTCTCTGTGCAGCAGCCTGGGTTCCACGTTTTTGTTGCACAGAAACAACACAGCCAGGATCTTTAAGTCCTGTTTCAAACTCCCTAGAAAGACCACTGGCTTCCCAGCAGGGTCCCAGACGCAGGCTTGGGGGAGTCCCAATCTGGTTTCTATCCTAGGAAACTAAGGTTCAGTCATCACTATGCTCCTGCCAGCCACAATGTCCTGGCCTGGAGAGAAGGTAGCACTCCCAGCTGGAATCACCTGGGAACATTTCAAATTTGGGCAGCCTCAGCCACCAGCTCCATCAGAACCTGCATGCTGGATGGCTCTCGTGCAACTGTTTGCACCTAGGCTCCAATGTGGCCTTGACGCTGACTACCGGAGTCAGAATGCACAAACTTAAGATGCCTCCTTGAACAAGGTCATTGGCCGTGTTTTAACAACTCAGATTAAGCCAAGCCCCAGCCCTCGGTTTCTACCCAAAAATATTGAGGAAAAGATACCCGATGTGTGGGAGTGGTCACAGGCGCTGTCCCCCGGCCCCAGCCAGGGTCCCCAGGCGGGTCTCATTCTCGGGGTTCCAGCCTGGGGCCCACTCCGGCCCCACACTGCTCCCAATCCTGCTCCCCATTTTAAGTGACACTCTACACACCTCCACACACGTGTGCACCCACGCTGGGCTGCGTTCTCTGTGAACACCTGACTTGTCCCCAGGCAGACACTGTGATCTGCTGTGAAGGTCCTGGTCCAGTTCGAGCTTCTTTCTTTCCATTGCCATTTACTGAACGAGCACCTGCTATGAGCCAGGCAGTAGAAGAGGTGTTTTACAAACATTAGTTACATTATCGCCAACCCCACAAGGCACATGCTGTCCCCAGTTTGCACTTGGAAACCATTTATTATGACTGAAGGCCTGCAGCCAGTCAGCGGCAGTGTGGTCTGTCCCCACACAAGTGGCAATGGCTCAGCCGCTTCGCAGGAAAACAATCCAGCAGGTATGTTCTGTCTCACCATGCTCCCGACCGCAGGCCAAACGCGGGCGGCCTGCACTTGAAAATGCAAACCCTATGGTCATGAGGTCCTTCAAGAGCAGGCTAACCTCTGAAGAGAAGCCTTCGTTGCATTTAGTTAACTCAGAGTGCTAAGAGCTAAAATCACAAGCTATTCCACAGTTTTATTAATAAAATGCACAAGAAAGTTATAAAAATATTTTATTTAAATGTTACAGAAAAATACATACTTAAGAGAATTGAAAGTTCTTATGTTAAAAATGCTAGAAATCCAGTAATTTACACAATGGTAAAATCAAAAGTGATGAGAAAACATACAATATTTCCACTTGGTCCTGCCGCCTAAGGAAACGACTATAAAATGAGATACACAGTAATTACTACAGTGGGATTGAAGGCACATGACAACGTAACTCCTCCATACACACATCCAGGCGTTTCAGACCACAAACTGCTATCCCTGAAGAGGAAAAGAACAGCATTTAAAATACTAGGATCATGTTATGTACCTATAATGAAACCGCTACTTCCTCCAAAAATTCAGATTAACTTCGCAAAATAATTATTTCTACATAACACAGACTTCTGAAAAACTGAATCATCACTTGGGCTTGAGAATACGCAAAAGAAATACACTTTATTCTCTGAAGTCAGAGTTCTTCCCGGGAGACCCAGGTACCACTTCGTAGACACAGGAACACACTGCAGCTTTTCCACTGTTCGACGCTCTGAGCAGGCTGGACGTTCAGTGGCTCCTTTTAAATGTCCATGCCCTTAAATCTGAGAGGAAACCAGCATTTACATCCTGTGTAAGCACCCTGTCTTCAGCTCCCGACTCTACCGTAAAAAGGCATGGTTCAATGTAGATGGCCCTGAAGCACGGTCTTTGCCATTACCTGTGTGATAATCCCAGGTTGGCGGGAAGCTCAGCGCCCCAGCTCTGAGCACTCAGAGAGCCATGGAGGTGTGCGGGCAGCAGGAGAGCGTAGGAGTCGGGCAGGGAGGGGAAGTGCTGGGCCCTGAGCTGCTGGAGCAGCGCACATGAACGGGCACAAGCGGCCCCTGCAGGACGTCCCAAAGGTCCTCCACTCGGCGTGACATCCGGAGGACACTGTCCACGTGACCATGGCCAGTGCTAGCGACTATTCTCAGACAGGCAGTAAAGGGACTATGACCACTTCTTCACAGTCAGAGACCCTCCATTCCAGGCCACGGGAGCGCGTGGCGGTGCTCGATGGGAACGGCATCCTCCTCCCACACCACTCGTGGGTGGCAGAAACCCTTCCCTGGGCCTCACCTTTCTATCTGCAAACCACTGCAGGAGGTCCATTCCCTCCAAGCTGGGACATGAGCGGCATGTGGGGGGGGTCTATCTTGTCCTTCCACCATGCCCCTAAACACACGGGTGGGGTAGCCGGGAAACTACACGTTCCTCTAATAATAACCCACTGTGTAAGGCAGCAGGCCCAGGAAGGTCTGAGAACAGTCTTTGCACAACATGGGAAAGAATGGCTGCTGTGTCATCCATCGAATTTTTATGAGGCAGCCAGGACAGATGGAAATTGCAGAAATCCTCCCCCCGCCCCCAATTAGGTCAAACTGCCCATGTTTCCAAATTCCCATGCCTTAAGTTTTCTGGCCAACTGTCCTCATGTGTAACTTGACCGAAGTCGGCTTCAGTACAAAATGGTCTCACGTGAGAACTTAGCTACAATGGGAGAGGCGCTGCTACCTCCATGAGGTCTCTGAAAATCAGGGCACCTTCTCAGAAAAGGAGCCCGAGAACAAATTCCACACAAGGAGAGGTCAGTGGGAGAATAGCTCTGATGTGAGCACAGCCGCATGTGACTCAGAAGGAGTCCCTCAAACTGTCCCAAAAGACCCTCTTCCAATGAGATCACCCTGAGAAACGCCGCTCTAGATGTCTTACCCTCAGTTCATCCAAGGAGTGAGATGAACATGACGACCCCCATGAACTGGGTGAACAGCAACAGTGGCGTGAAGAACGACCACACACTCCACAAAGCAATGTTGAAGCTGAAAGGGACCAGAAGGCAATGAGAGTCGATGACTGGAATTTAATATATGCAGATATATTTTACGCTAGAATCTAGGTTTAAAGAGCTCAGTGTGAGAAGGAGGTTCATCCAGCCAGCAGCTTTCTAAGTATCCCGTAATTTCTCCAACATGCGACTTAGGCAATGTTAGAAAGAAAACACTACGTACACTCTAGGGACCACACCCCTTCCTGGAACCGGATCCAGTAGAGCCTGTAACAGGAGCTGGCCTGGCTCCACACTGGTGAATCGGATGGCACAGCGGCCCTTTATGCCTCACACATGAGCAGATACAGACAGAAGGAAAAGGGAAGAAATCGTCTACAAGATGCTATTAAGTTTTTCATTGAGAACACTATTTCTTATCACCAAATTAAAAATAAAACACTAAGTATAAATGATTTTAATAGTTGAATTTAACAGAAGTTAACTACAAAAACTATAAACAGTTAAATAAGTTTTTCAGATACTTATTGTTTATAATGTATAATATTTTGCTAACATGAATTTTAAATAATCATAATCTCACTGGTCTAAAAACTGTCTTACTATTTCTTGGGGCAAGCTCAGCAATAGGAGAAAAAGTAAAGTCACACATTGGTACCCACGTCACAGTAACAAATAGCCTTAAACTTTAACTGAAATGAAGTCATAAAAAGCACATTTAAGCTGAAATGTATGAAACTGTATGGATTTTCCAAAATCAAAATTCAATTCATATAACAAAAGAAAAAACTAAACAGCTATATACAACATACGACTGGCAGAATCATGGGATGTGTTTCTTTTCTGTCTTTATGTAACTTACAGAGTTTTCTTCAGTGAGCAAGTATTACTTTTTGAGCAGAAAAATCTCTTTCTTCTTTTACTGAGTACCTATTAACTTACGAGGATATTCACTAGAACAAAAACTATAAGGGCGACACCAGCAGCCTGGTTAAGGAAACCCTGGTATTAGAGGGCATGGCATTCACAACCTATGCACGTCCTCCTATGCACGTATACCTTACACCCTGTCTAGGATTACTTTGTAGACCTAACACTACGTAAGTGCTACGCAAACAGTTATTATGCCGCGTTACTCGGAGAACAAGGACAAGAGGAAAAATGTGTCCACGTGCAGGACAGATGCAGGTTTTCTTCTCCCAGCCAGTGTCAGCTGAATGCACAGCCTCGGTACCCATGAACACAGCACCGGCTGCACCATCACTGTACGTGTACTTGAGCCCCTGGTGCCTATGTACGCACACTCGCGTGCACACATGCACACAGAAGACTCATGCAAGTGTGCCACAAGGCATATGTACAGGAATGTTCTTCGCGGCACCCTTCAGACTAACAGCAAACTGGAAAACACTCAAGTGCTGTCAAGTGACACAGGTAAACCGGCACTTGTTATACAATGCGATGCTGCACAGCAATGAAATTAATGGCACTCGGAAGCCACAAGCACTGCACAATGTCACACACGCACAGTCAAATGCGAAATAAAGACACCACGGAAACCCATCTCTACAAAGTTCACAAACGCAGACACAGTGAGCTGGGCGTTGTAGCACACGACTGTAATCCCAGCATCCTGGGAGGCGGAGGCAGGAGGATCCCAAATTTGAGCCCAGCCTAGGTAACTGAGCAAGATCCTGCCTCAAAATTTAAAATGGGAAGGAGGATTGAACCCAGGGCCTTTGCACTGAGCTGCATCCCCAATATTCAAAAAACAAACAAACAAAAACAAAACAGGCCAGGGATGTAGCTCAGTGGCGTCACAACTGCCTGGCAAGCACAAGGTGCTGAGTTCAATTCCCAGTATCAAAATAAATAAATAAAAAGGACAAGGGACAAATAGAGCACTTAGGGGATGCAGAAGTAAGCAGTCACCGTGAAGGTTGGGACAGCATTTACCTGTGGCAGGTGGGAAGCACAGGGCTGGGAGGGGAATGCAAGGGTCACCAGGTGCAGGCTCAGCGCTGTGCTGCCTGGGTGCAGTTTACCCCACGGTGCTCATCTCATGGCTGACCCCTCCAGCTGTACATTTGTTTTTATACTTAAGTGTATGTAGCAGATATCACAGTAAGTGAGAGTGCCATCATTCGTCTTTTAATAAACGCCATCCATTGCCTGTATTTAAATGACATGTTTACTCAGACAGAGAGCAGAGGTACAGTGGCACCTCAGCTCACCAAGCTAATTCGTTCCTTGATGCTGGGCCAGACGGCTCAAGCTCACACAGGGGAGACTGTCCTGGTCTTGTCTGTCACCCGATGTGGAGCTTGCAAAAAGCTTGTTTGGGCCGGGGATTTAGCTCAGTGGTTTCGCCGCCTGCTGCGCAAGCGCAAGGACCCGAGTTCGATCCCCGGTACAAAAAAAAAAAAAAAAGCTTCTGTTTATGAACTGCACTGTTGGCAAACAGAAGCGTTCGTGAACTGAGGTATTACTGTAGTCATGAGAAGACCCCAAGAACAGGAAGAGGTGGGAGGCCACTGTCCTGTTATACTTTGTTTCTACTTTAGAGAGGTTTGGGCCAAACATCATTAACTGCTAGGGAAAAAAAGTGTGTTCATTCACATTCATCATGTCCAAGTTAACTTACCAAACTCCTGCTACGACGAAAGTGGCAGTTGTGATAGGCACCAGCGCCGGATACTTGACATCGTACTGTTCAATGCCACAGTACCACTCCAGGTAGACGATGCAGTAAAAAGCCACGGATAAACTGGCAAGCAGCAAGGCAGTGCCAAGGAGAAACCAACTGCAGAGACAAAACAACAAAGGCTGAGGGCACTTGGCAGTCAGCAGGTGCTCAGCAGTTCTCACTGACAGCCAAAAGGACAACTTCTGAGAGCTCAGGGCTGGAGAAGGGGTGCAAAGGGACCCACAACTGCACAACCACAGCTTTCAGAAAGTCTCAACCTAAAGGGGGCAGGAGGAGAAAAGAGGAGACCTGTGACTCAGGACTAAAACGTGAGACCTCACAGCCACGCCAGGGGCTGAGTTCTCATCAGCCAACTGGCCAGAAAGAAGCTGGTCGCAGTGACACGCGTGCTTCAGAACACAGGGAAGAGAGCAGCTTCCTGGTTGCTCCTGAAGTCTTGAATGTGAGAGGAAAAAGACTGGCAGGAAGGACCACTAACTCCTCCACGGTAAGCAGAGCTTCGTGCACTGCTGAAAATCAATTAGGAAGAGAGACACGGAATTCAAATTCTCTCTCATGAAAGATTTAAAAGGAGGAGCCTTCCTTAATAGTTAGGGTACAATTTGCGCATTGCCCCAAGACTCAGGGGCTAGAATCTTGGTTTCTGGTGCAGCAGTGTTGAAGCTGGTGGGACTTTTACAAGGAGGGGACACAGGAGGCGCCTGGGTCACAACCACCCCGCGAAGCTCATATTCTTCTCATAGGAATTGCTTTTTGCGCTTGAGGGCCTGGGCTGGTCCCTGCCAGAGCTGGGTGTTATAAAGCCTGGTACCTCTCCTTGGTGTCTCTCATTTCCTCATACACACCCGTGTGCCTGCATGTTCTTTGCACACCCACTTTCCCTTCTGTTTCTCCACCACTGTTGTGGCACAGCCAGGGCAGCTCGCTACTTGGACCTCCAGCCACCAAAAATGAGCCAATTAAACTTCTTTTCTACACACAGCACCCAGCATTGGGTATTTTCTTAGAGCCAAACAAAGCGGACTAAGACACCTCCTATTTTCACAGTATCTTCTGTTCTGCCACAAATTACAATGTTTTTTTCCTCCCTAGAATTCCACGGGAGGCAGCTTCAACAGCCCCTTCCAGCCCCCACTGGTCACGAGAGGAGGCCAGATTTGGGGAGTCCTTCCCATCCTCCCCCATCACCCTTTGCTCCTCTGTGGTTTAGATCCATGTTACAGAGAGGGAGAGCAGAGGGCCATGGCAGGCAAGTTTCACAGGCACCGGGTGGGGGCCCCACAATGGCCAGGCCCCAGACTCCTCAGACCCAGTGATACTTCCCATAATTGCTCTTGACCCTGAACAAGCCAGCCCTCCAAGACCAGCTCTGACAGCTCCCTTTTCTGTTTCCTGGGGAACTTCACCTCTGTCGGAGGACCCTGGGGTATAATTCGCAACCTCCTGCTCCACATCTGCTCCTGAGATTAGACTGAAAGGGTATCAGTCCCTGTGAGTGAGGGACTCCATCATCCAAAGCTTCTGACTCCTCCCACTGGTGACCATCGCGTAACTCTTGGTCACACCCTCTAGTTAGCTTGCCCGCTGTGACTCGGAAACACACCCTGAGAGCCAGTTCTCACTGGCCACTTCCTCCCAGTGCTCTGCACTTTGTCCTCACAAAGAGCTTCAGCCAGTCTCTTCCTCCCATGTTCGCCAAATGGATTAAGAACTTCTGAAATTTACTACATTTCTCATCCTACAACACATTTGGGCTGAAAAGGCACACTGACTACTCTTCAGTTCCCATCCACTCTGCTGTGTCTACCCAGAGCACACATCCTCTTGTCTTGTTTTCTACATTTTCCCGAGGCACTGACAAACTGAAACTGTTTATATTCAAGGTATACAACGTGATGATCTGATGTATGAATACACTGAAAAATGATTACTATAATCAAGTAGATTAGCATGCATTACTTCAAATTTACCACTGGGTGTGGTAAAGACACTTCAAATCTGCCCCCCTAAGCAAATATCAATTATACAACATAGTAACCTCTTCATCTCATAGGTTTTGACCAACATCTCTAATTCTTCTTTGTATCACTAGCACCTCTAACATGGTGTCTGGCAGAGGCTACAAGTTTACTAAATGTCTGAAGAATTCCAAGAAAAATAAGACAAGGATATTTAATTTATGAAGCAATAACATTTTCTTACCTACTAGTGTGAAAGTTTTCTTTAAGAGTTTTAAAGAAATCAACATAATAGGTCACAATGATGGATGCTAAAATCCAGAATCCAGAATGGATATTAAGTCTTGGAAGAGGTTTTTCCTTTTTCTCAAAAGTTGTAGAGCTTTCTGCAAAACACAAAGATTTCAACTTACTAAGTTACTCAAGTTTTACAAGAAAAATGACACCTACTTTAAGCCAGTCACTGCCTAGTGCTTCCTAATAATCAGAATCTCTCCCAAAATAGTACCAAACTTCCTAAAAAACAAGATAGGTTTATATTTGCATAATTAATTTGAGCCCATTATAAATATGCTCATTATAGTCAACTTATTTCCTCTATGTGAATTTTGAAATAAAATTCACACTTTTATAATCTTTTGGTTACAATGGTGCCATCTAGAATATAGGAATTTTACTATGTTTCATGCTTCCTATAGGAGGGTAATTAGTCTTGTTTACAAAAAAATACCACATGAAATGCAAGAGTATGAAACGGATATATGATTTTCCAAGAACACTTTACAACAAAGTATTTTAAACAAACATCTTTTAAAGGCAGCTCAGACATGGAAAGGGTAAACCATAGCTCCAGTGCCAGCACAGCAGTTTCAGTAGATAAAAACACGTGAACTGGGGCTGGGGATTTAGCTCAGTGGTTTTGCCGCCTGCTGAGCAAATGCAAGGACCCAAATTCAATCCCTGGTACCAAAAAAAACACATGAACTAAACATGGAACATGAACTGAAAGGTGATTCTGACATGCCTTCCAAGTTCATGGAAAAATACAGGGTTCTATGTGGAGTTCTGGATCTTTAGATGACATCAGAATCCCTGGGGAGCTTGTAAATAACACAAACTCCTGGAGTAATCCTCGAAACTTATAAATCAACATGCTGGAGTATGATGATACTTGTATTTATCTTGGAAAGGTGATCTACAGATGTGGTTTTACAACATGCGAGATAAAAAGATCCAAAATGAACTCTCCCGTCTTTACCCTTAGTTCTCCTGCCCAGAAGCAACCATCACCATCAATCTCTACTAAATTTTTCCATATTTTAATGCATGTACAGGTGAACATGCAAGTTATGTTTTGTGCCCAAATGGTAGCACATAATTCCCTTTGAAAAATTATCTATACTGGTACACAAAAGTCTGTCCAATGTACCACATGAAATACACTCAAGTCAGACATGATGATGCACGCCTGTACTATAATCCCAGCATTCCTGGTCGCTGGGGCTGGAAGACTGCAATTTCAGCAATGTTGCAACTCAGCAAGACAGTCTCAAAATTTGAAAACTAAATAATTAAGGCTGAGGATATAGCTGTGCAAAAGCCTTGTGTCTAATCCTTCATACCAGCAGAAAAAAAAAAGAAAAAGAAAAAGAAAGAAACATTTTGTACATGCGTCTTCGTGTAATGGTTCAAACCTGTATCTTTGGCAAATTCTTAAGACTTGGAAGCTATGGGTAGTTTTACTGGACATCACCAAACAGGTATTAAACCTGCTGTCCAGGGAATCCTGAAGTGTAGCTGAGATGGAGATGCGCAGGGTTACGTGATCGCTAAGCCTCTTTCAAAACATTAAATATCAGACTTGCAAAATGACTTAGGACGTCTTGAAAAATGAAACCCTGCCTCCTCCAGCCTGGGTTGGGGCTGGGAGTGGCCACTGGGGAGGGCGGTTTTCGCGCGCCTCGTCTCAGAGAAGCTCGGGACAGCTCGGAACAAGTCCGAGGAAAGCGCCTCACCCCGCCCGGTGTCGCCCTCGTAGTCCAACCGGGCCTCGGCGTCAGTGGGAATCAGGTAACGCCGGCGGAGCTGCTCTCGAGCCCACGGAGCGTCCATCTTGGCACCGCCCGAAGCGCGACGGAAGTGACGTCATACGACACTTCCGGTGTCTGTTGGCGGGGGTGGGGGCTGTCTCCCAACACCAAGGGTAGAAGCTATATTACCTTTGCGGGTTTTGTAAATGAGAAGCTAGAATTGACGTTTTAGAGTCCGCCCTCAAATTCACAAAGGTGATATTAAATTTAAGATACTACTGATCTTTCCTGGTCTCTAAAATACTGAAAGTTTTCTAAATTTATTCTGATCTACGGAAGCCCTGAAGGACCAAAATTACAATGCTGCGGAGTTCGTCCAGGGTACGGATGCACAGCCCAGCGTGCGAAGTTTTCTCTGGCCTGCCAGAATCAAAATATAAAATATTTTGCAAACAGTAATCTCCGTCCAGGGCTACAGTATCAAGCCCCATATCCTTCCCTCCCTGCTTTTCTGGAGTCACCTTGTACACTTAAAGTGTTGAAGGGCTCCTGGGAGGAGGAACGGACCGCTGGACCAGCCCAGTGGGCCCCACTCTTGTAAGCAGAGGGGCCGCCTGGGAAAGTAGGATCCAGACTGCCTCCCACTCGGTACCCGGAGCTCCACAAGACAGTAATTTTAGAAGTAATGTTCCACAAACTACCCTAAAGTGTGCACTAGTGACTGAGAGACAACTTCATTATAATACTAAAATCGAAAAACAAAAAACCCTAAAATCTCTACCCAAAGAAGGGCTAAAAGCCTCGTACCCCCAACATGGGAATTAGCGGCATGCCCCCCGGGGTGCATCTGCGCAGGATTGTCCTAGCCCATGGATAAGTCACCTTCCTGCCTTCCTCGAGCATGCATTCATTCCCTGACCTAACAAAGGGCAGTTTGGCCTAGCTTCGGGAAGTCACGACTTGGGAATGGATTCCCCGTGATTTCCTGATTTGCAGCAAATAAATTTTGCTCTATGTAACAGTGATTCTTGATTTCCTGTTCCTTTCCGCCAAGAAGTGGTGACACTGACCACTTAGCTGAACTTAGGTTCTGTCCTAATTCCCCTCCCTCCCAATGGTAATTAAACCTGCCTCTAGATTTGTTGGATGGTTTAAGTGAAGAGCACGGTACGGTTCCTATGAACCCCTTTCTTTCTGCTTGTGAAACATAGCCCCACCTGTTGTCTTGGGACAGACTTTCTTTCTGGGCAAACTGCCCTTTCCCACGACTCAGCACCCATAAACTGTGTTTCACTAGTTCACAACTTTTTCTCCAGCAATAATCCTGTTCACTCTTCTCCCACCTTTTTTCCTACTGGGTCATGTGCTGAGAAATGTTGTGCTTAACCAAGCGTTCACAGAGTGTTTGCTGTTTGCTAGGAACTGTTAGGCATCATGCTAGGCCGTGAAATGAGTACGACCTTGGCCTTGCACTTGAGGAGCTCCTGCTCCAAAGTGACAATGGAGACATACTACAAGTTAATACAGTACAATCTTTATACGACAGAAGGGTTTTGTTAATTCAACCAACCAATTTTCCAAGCAGTTACATGTGACAAAAGTCAGGACTGAGGGAAGAATCTAGTGGTAGCAGTGGCTCCAATACAGTGCAACAGAAATAGTAGATGTGAGGTTATGGGAGTCCTGAATAAAGGGCAGTGTATTCTGCAGGGGTTTGTGACTTAGCAAGAAAAGTGGTTTGGGACAGGTTGAATACAGGGTTCCACAGCCCAGAAAGTACAGGAAATAAAATATGAATTAGTCAGTAGGTATGCTTTAATATCTACATGTTGTGGGTATTTGTAAAGGGAGTTGATAAAAATATTTAGAATCGAGTTGAGTTACCACTGATTTGTTTCTGTTATTCTTTAGCCTTTCTGTACTTTTTTGAGCAAAGGATTTAATGCAGAGCAGATCGTATGGCCTTTCTAAAAAATACCTCCTTTTGCCTGTTCTTTCCCCGCTCTTTTCTTTCCAGACTCCTAAAGAACTGAGACTCATCTCTTCTTTACCCTCCCTTCTTTCTCTTGTATGAGGTTAGAAGTCTTGGTAATAGGAAGTAAATTCGTCCCGGTAAATACAGCCTCCTGTTGATTGTCTCCTGGAAGAAAGGTCAGCTCTGGGTCTCCCTTGTAACCAAATAGTCCCAGGAGCATCACAGGGATTCCAGGGTTTCCATACGTGCTATGTGCAGGCCAGCTCAGGTTTCCCCTTTGGTGGTTTCAGGGCCTTTGTGTTTGGACCTGAAATCCTTCCAGCTTCTTTTCCTGATATTTTAAATGGCACTACTTGTGCACTATAGTAATGATACTTACAAGTGTGTTGGAAAAAATCCAATATCTAATGACCATGTCTTCTTTGCTGGGGTCCATTAAATAAACTCTTTAATGTGTGCACTGTGGCACCTTAATTATGGTTATATGGCACCAGATGGCTACCAGTGAAGAAATGTTCATTTTCAATGTGCATTACTTGTGGGAAAAAGAATGGATTTGACCGCGACCTTTGCTGGCCTCCTCCTAACAACAGGATTCAATCCAAGATGTTTAGACTATGAATCCTGTCTGCATCACTATGGGGTTTTGGGCAAGTTATTTCATGCTTCCAAGTATCAGTTTCATCATCTGCGATACAGCAGGTGCCAGGATATCGATAGGTGTATACAGACTGCTTAGCACAGAGCCTGGCATAAGGTACGTGTTTGGATAGCGGTAGTCCCATCACTACTGCTTAATTTGGCTTGTCAGGCCTTCAAGACCTGATATCTGCATCTTGTTTTGTACTGTGGATTGAATCCAGGCCCTTCACACTGAGCTACATCCCCAGCCCTTTTTTTTTTGAAACAGGGCCTTGTTACATTGCTAAGTTGCTACGTTGCTAGACAGGCTGAGCTCAAACTTGCAGTCCTTCTGCTTCAGCCTTCCAGAGTGCTGAAATTACAGGCCTGGGACACCACACCTAGTTTTCTGCTTATTTTTTAATCAGTATTTCCTCTGGGATCCAGCTACTCTTTGTCCCTCTCACTCTTCCAGAAAGTAGCACGTTTTATTGTCACTCTCCCTTTGCCCATGTTCCCCCGCACTGAGTGGGGAATGAGCATGTCTCAGATCCCCAGTGCCTCACACAGAGCTGGACCACCATCAACAGGTTTTACTTCGGCCCTTGATCTCAGCTAACGGGTCTTCATTATGGATATGCCTGTGTCAACCCAGCACCCTCTCCTGTGAGAAGCTACTTTTTCTCCTTTCTGCTTGGGTCTCGGAGAGCCGGCCTTGTCCTAGGGGAAACACACAAGCCATACCAGACCTCTCTGTCCCCAGAGAAGGGAAGATCTTAGCGATTGCATTGGTGTACTGAGCTGTGAAGACAATGTGGGCTTAGGGCTGCCATTCTGGAAACACAAGGGGAAGCCCACCTAGGAAGGGAGCTTGGAGTGGCAAGCTGAGGGGTCTGGACAACACTCTTCCAACCTGTGGACCTTGCCAAGCCCCATTACCCAAGGCGGAGCATGAGCTCTGGAGCCCATGGCCTGCTGGTTGATACTAGCTCTGTCATGGCTGGTATTTCCATCTTTAAAGCCTCTTCACCTCTCTCTTGCCTTAGTTTCCTCAATTGCAATGTGGAGTTCAGAATAGTACCTGCCTCCCAGGATTGGGTACCACACCCAGAAAGTGCTTAAAGCAATGTCTGGCCTCTAGGAAGCTCTCAGCAAATCTTAAATTCACAGATTTCTTTAAACTCTTTCCCCCCAAACTAATGTTAACCCGAGTGGTTTTCTGTTACTTGTACCCCTGAGGCCAGCCCAGCCCAGCCCTGTTCTTTCACTGTGTTGTGGGTTCCTGGGAAAGTTTGTTCTTTCTAAGGATCAGTTTCCTTGTTTGTGAAACAGCAGGTACCAGAAGGAACCCAGGAGCCCCAGGTGGGCTGTGGGCCGTGCTAGAAATTAATACATCAAAAGTGTTTAGAAAAGTTCCTGGCAAAGTACTCAGGACATGTGAACAGATACCACTGGGATACTGCCTTTCATTCCAAGAAGAAAGCTGTTTTTTAAAAAATAATCTCAGTTGTATAAAGATGCAAAGAAATACGTGACTCTTTATGCCTATCTCTCATTATTTCCCTGATAAAAGCTATAACGTTGCAATTGTAAGTTCAAAGATAGGAACAATCTAAAGGCTTTTGATCAGTGTTTTTTTTGGTTTTGTTTTTGTTTTTTTGTACCAGGGATCGAACTCGGGTTCTTGTGGTTGCAAGGCAGGCGGCAGAACCACTGAGCTAAATCCCTGGCCGATCAGTGTGTTCTAACAAGCTTGGGCAAGGGCTTATTTCACAGTCCCGCCAGCAGGGGTCAGGCGAAGCCATCTTTAGCGTTTGCTCCAAAATGGAGTTTATTTTGAGAAATGTTTCCAAATTGATAGCTGGGGAGAAGTCTGCGATTTTATTATGGTTCTCTTTGCTAACAGAAACTTTCACATGTTAATTGGTTATGTATATACTTTTTCCTATTGGGATTTTCATCTTTGCTTATTTTTACAGGTCAAAAATACCTTTGAACATCAGGTTATGTGACAAGTATTTTTTCCAGTTTATTGCTCATCTTTTAATTTGATCACCTTCGGTTCTGTTTTGCTTGGTTTGGTTTTTCCCTTCTCCGGGCTGGAAGGAGCCTGCCATTCAGTGGGGTCTGGTGGAGGAGAGGGAGCATGGCTCCTGTTCGCTAGCACATGACAGTTGCCCTTGATCTGAGGTTTCCTTCCCTAGAGTTTCACTTACTTGTGGTCAACCACGGTCCGTAAATATTGATGGAAAGTTCCAAACATAAACAGTCCATACAGTTTAAATTATCGTCCTGAGTAGATCATATTCCACTCTCTCACTTCCTCTCTCCCGGGATCTTAACTGTTCCTCTGTCCAGCATCGCTACACTGTATGCACCACTCACCCTGGGGGAGAGGGAGAGGACCTTCACACAGATTATTATAGTATATTATAATTGCTCTATTTTGTTATTGTTGTTATTTTTATTGTATTTATTTATTTATTTATTGGTACCAGGGATCAAACTCTGGACCTTGTGCTTGCAAGGCAGGCAGCAGAACCACTGAGCTAAATCCCCGGCCCTGTTATTATTGTTAATTCCTGCTGTTTCTAATTTATAAATTAAAGTTTATCATAGATGTATATGATAGAAGACCTAGTGTACATATGCAGGGTTCAGCACAACTCAATTTCAGGCATTCCCTGGGGGTCTTGGAACATGTCACCTGTGAATAAGGGGGGGCCACTGTCAGGGGACAGCTAGGTGGCAGCCTCATGGGAACCCGCTCCCAGGGGACTAGCTACTCCCTGCCCATTCGTTACACTACCAGCTCTCCTGGGACAGACAGGTTTGCTGACCCGAAACTGACACCAGCGCCACCCAATGTAAGCAAAATGACCACAGTCACAACAGCCGAGTGATGGTCACAGTCATAAAATACACGTACAATTCTTTAAAAGAAATGTATTGGAACTCCTCTGAAGTATGGTCATGAGCTTGAAAGAAAAGTAGGATTTTCATCAGGTGGGAATGAGGTGACGCCCAGCCGGCTGCAGGACAGGGTGACTCGCCTTGGGAACATGCTGAGCCTGTCCCAGATGGCCCTGCCATCCTGCCTTGGCCTGCCTCAGTCTTGGGACCTGCCTGCCCTACTTCCGACTCCGAGCACCTGTGCTCCATCGCCTGGGGTTTCCTCCCGATGCGTCCCACTTAACCAGCAAGGCGGAGAGGACTCCACCAGAAGGGACGGGTCGGCGAGGAGAGAACCTACTGCACCCTCGGACAACAGCCTGAGTAGCGCTGAGGACAGGCCCGGTGCTGCTCTCTGGAGGGAGACGTTGGAGGGAAGAACACAGCCACTTCCTCTGGCTGCCCTTGTGCCAGGCAGAAGCCAGACACTGGCCCCACCCACAGCAGATTGGGCTGGAGAGAAAGGACCATTCTGAAAGCTAGAAAGGAAAGGAGGCAGTGGGGAGGGGGAATGGACTGGGACTGAGAGGCCAGGTCCCCCCCCCACCCACACACACAGTAGATGTCCCAAGCCCCCGTGTGGTTCCTGGCTGTGTGGCCAATCTGGCAGCAACATTTGGGTCTAGGGAGTCTGGTGAAAGGACAATTATTTTGTTAAATCACTGCCATGCAAGTTGCAAGCCGTCAACAGGTGGCCAGCCTGCAGGAGAACAGAGATGTGTCCTGGCCGACCACCCAGGCCCAGAAGCCAGGCTCTTCATGCCAGTCCTGTCATTGGCATGAGCCAATTACTCAGCACCTAGAGTTTGGGTTGTCGCTGGTGTGCTCGGGGTCAGATAAAACAAATGTACCTTTTCCCTTCCAAAAAAACCCCATGGTGCTGGGGATTTAGCTCAGTGGTTTCACCGCCTGCTGCGCAAGCACAAGGACCCGAGTTCGATCCACAGTACCAAAAAAAAAAAAAAAAGACCCATAGTTTTGAATGACTGGACTCTACCCCATCTTATCTTTTATGAAAGCATAGAAAGCTCTGGGTGTGGCTCATGGGCAGAGCAGAGGTCTAACATGTTTGCTGGGTTCAATGCCCAGCACCAAAACTAACAGAAGAAGGAAAAGGAGAAGGAGGAGGAGGAAGAGGAGGAAGAAGGAAGGAGGGAAGGAAGGGAAAGAAAAAAAGAAAGAAAGAAAGAAAGAAAGAGAGAAAGAGAAAGAGAAAGAAAGAAAGAAAGAAAGAAAGAAAGAAAGAAAGAAAGAAAGAAAGAAAGAAAGAAAGAAAGAAAGAAAAGGAAAAATGCTTTCTGATCATATAATCAGAAGCCACCTGGAAATTTCTGTCCCTGGCCTGGCCATTTTTGTTGTTGTCCTTGTTTGGAGACAGGATCTTGGTATGTGGCCCAAGCTAGCCTTAAACTCACAGTGATCCTCTGGCTTCAGCCTCCTGAGTGCTGGGATTACAAGTGTGCACCACCACAACCACTGTGGACGTTTTTTTTAGAAGGTCTGCCTAGAATATCTTTATATGAAAAGTTAGGTCATCAGGGCTAAGAAGAGGCAAGGGGAAACTTGGAGGGGGTCCTGATCTATGAAAAAATTTGGCTGGAAGTCCTGAGGTAGGAAGGAGACACGTGAGTTCAAATCAGTGTTGGTTCCGCTCCCTGCTGTGTGCCCTGGGCCAGGCCTCTTCCGCCTGCTGTCGCTCATCTGTAGCACGATTCCCCTAACAGCACCTCCAGGGGTCTTCAGCGGCTTCACCATGCACATGAAGAGCTAAGTGGAGGGCCTGGGGTACAACAACCGTAATGTTATTACCGTGGAGTCTGGGCCTTGGGCTCCAGTCACCCAGGAGGGGCACGTGACCCACACCTGGTGTGACCTTGGGTCTCTGCACCACAGGATTTCAGGCCTGGGGCTGGAGCAGAGTAGTAGGAAGCAGTCAGGAGACAGAGGAGAAGGTCGGGATAGGATCCAGGGCCCTCAATACCAAGCACTGCACACGCATTGACTATTCACTCCCACAGCACCTGTGCTGCACTGTTACAGCTTCTGGTATGCACACGAGGAAACTAAGACACAAGGCTTTCTTATGAGGCCCAAACAAGCTTTTAGTGATTCCCATGATCTAAGCGATCAGATGGTTCTTTGGTGGTCTAGCTGTAATTCTGAACTAGAGTAGTCTGCCAGAGGTTAAAGTTCTTTGTACAAGCTGAGCATGGTGGTGCACACCTGTGATTCCAGTGGTGTGGGAGGCTGACACAGGAGGACTGCAAGTTTAACCCCAGCTTGGACAACTGAATGACTTAGCAAGACCCTGTCTAAGAACAAGCAAATAAGAGTCTTTCCACCGTAGTCTCCCAACTAGAAAAGTAGGGGTGCTAGGACTTGTCCCAGGGCTCCCCACTGCTGTCCTGAGGTGCCTCACAGAGCCTGTCTCAAGACACAGCAGTGGAACACTCAGAGAGGCTGGGGCACGTCAGGGCTGAATGCCGGCTGTCCTGGTGCTGCTGCAGCATCTACACTGGATTTGAAACCACAAAGGGCATGCCCTGTCCTCTGGTGTCCACCAGGGGGAGCGCTTCCAATCCCAGCATGCTTGGCATTTAACCCAGATACATCGGCATCTACTTTAAATCATCTCTAGATTACCTGTAACTCCTAACGCAAGGTGAACGCTCCGGAAATCACTTAGACCATGTTGTTTAGGGAATAATGACGAGTACAGCACAACTCTTCTTGGAGTATTTCTGGCTCCTGGTTGGTTGAATCCGCCAATGAAAAGCCCCAGACTCAGAGGCAGACTGTGACCTGGTCGCCTATACTCAACCATGCCGAGGCAGAAGGTGAGAATCTGTCACCACATTTCTTTCCTAAGAGCCAGGTTAGGGCCTCAAAATCCTGAAAAGCAGCAGCAGACCACTGCCAGCAGGCAAGAGCGGTAGCTGGAGAAAACGTGCCTGCTGCTGCTGGCCAGGGGCGTGTCCCAGGGTGTGCATACCAGGCTCGCACAACAGAGCACTGCATTCACCACGAGGAGAATCTGCAGGTCGTTCCCTTCAAAGCCTCAACACCTGCTCACCGAGTCATGGAGTGAATGTGCAAACACGTTTTTTGTGAGTATGGTCCTTTTTTGTTGGCGTCTTTGCACCAAGACACTTCCCCAGGCCATTTTTTATTTTGTTTTTATTTTGAGTCAGTGTCTTGCTAAGTTGCCCAGGCTGGGCTTGAATTTGCTCTTCTTCTGCCTGAGCCTCCGAGAGTGCTAGGATTACGGGTGTGCATCACCAGGCCTGGCTCAAACACATTTTGAAGATCTATGAGCAAATCTTTGCCAACATTAGAAAAACCCAAGAGTTCCAAGTTGGCATCGGTAGGGGAGGCGGGAGTCTGAACACACAGGGGTCGACCGGACTTCACACCTCTTTGGGGGGCCTCACCCAAACACCATCACTGCATCTCACACAGATTCCACGGGTCCGCAAGTTAAAGAAAAACAAAACACAGGGGAAAAAGCACCAGTCTTTCATAGTGGGCAGTGACGAGCAGATCGCTGGCCGCCAGGGAAGGGTGGCCATGTCCCGATCCCAGCCTCGGTGCTGTGACCCACCTGTGAGGTGACCCAGCTGTGGAGCCAACACCACTGGGTGCAGGTGGTCCCCCAAGTGCAGTGACTGCTGTCATTACAGCTTCTGGAACCACTGCCCTCTGAATCAAATGCATTCAAACAGTAGGCGGCAGGTGCTTTTGTGGAACATCATGAACTAAGGATGGAGTAAGCAGGAAAGAATCCAGTGCTCTACAAGTTCATGACAACTCTCCAGCATCTCAGCCCAACTCTCATGGCCACAGGAGCCAAGAGGCTTAGGAAATCTTAAGGCAGGACACCTTAAAGTTGAGAAATTTCTGTGACTTTAGCTTCTTCCTGAAACCTCCAACAGCCTGCTGGTTGGAGTTCAGCAGTATAATACCTCCCTGTTCAGTATAAAATTGGCCAGAGCGGGACTATCCTATGACATTACTATTAGTCTCCTGATTCGAACTTGATACCAAATCCCCAAAGCAATGCAGTTAGAAAGACCCAGTAGAATTGGACCTTTACCGCGCTTTGATCTGCAACAGAGAAATCTAATATATGATCGACCGCAGGCCTGCGACACAAGTCGGCCTGAGGTCAGCGGGAAGGGAGAAGGCGCAGAGGGTATTTGAGCAGCTCACAATAGCTGCTCTGTCGCTCAACAAAGGCTTGACCTCCTGAGCAGTGTCTGACCTTCAAGCTCCCACAAACATATGTATTTACTCAGCAATTACAGCTTCAACCACCGAAGGGGCCGTTTAATCACTCCTGTCAAAGGGAATAAATTAAAGCTTCCCGGATCTTATAACAAAAAAAAGCCAAAGAAGCATTTGCACTCAAAAAGGAAACAAAGAGTTTCTTTCCACCAGCGCACTTTTTTTTTTTTGAAGAAATCTCCCTGTTTTGTAACCCAACAGTAGTTAGAAAGCCCAACCCCAAATTACAGAAGTCTAATGCTAAGTGAGCTGAGTGAGATCCTGAGTTTCTTTATGTGTGAATATGGCTAAAGTGTCATTCTTTCAGGCAGGGAGCTGCTACTCTGTAGCGTGTGTGCGTGTGTGCGTGTGTGTGTGTGTATGCATGTGTGGGTCTGGCGTGATTGGTCCTGTGATGCAGAACAGCTTCAATGACAAAGGGCTGAGGAAAAGCAAAGCTGGGTGTGCACAAGACATCAGGACACCTTCCAGTGCTAGAGAGTGGGTGCTCTGCCACTGAGCCACATCCCTACCCCGTGTTGGGGCTGCTGAAATGTGGAAACACATGTAAGACGTGACCAGCAGTTTCTCCTCTGAAAATGAAAGGGACAAGTATGTACTGTCCCTTTGACCAAAAGCCACTTTATTAGAGGGATACCAAGTATTGACTACACAACAAACCTCTTGCCCACATGGAATTGAGGAATCACTATAAAATAACACTTTGTAATATCCCCTCTTCAGCTCAGTAAGAGAAATTTAGAAAGCTGATCTTAGCCATTTCTTGAAAACTTAATTGGAAGACAGAATAAAAGCTGAATAAGAGAGAGAGAGAAAGAGAAAGAGAGGAGAGACAGAGAGAGAGAGAGAGATATGCAGGAACCACGAGGTACTGGCAAATGTATAGAATATGCCTTCTCTCTTATCTTGGATGAAGACCATAAATGATCTCCAATTTCCTTCCATGAGGAAAGACTTACAATCCTACTGGCTCCGTATTCAGATAAAAGTCAGCAATAATTATCTCCTTTACACCGGAGTCCAGATGTATCACTGCACAAAAAAAGATAAAACCAGCGAGGAAGACCAGTTTTCAATGCAGGAACAGAGAACTAAGAGACGCTGCCAATAGCCTGTGCAAATGGAGATGAACTGGGTAAAGCACTGGTCTCTGAAAACCTTCCTTATTCAACTATGAAGGTGTTTTCAAGGAGCACTTTTTTTTAATTCTTGGAAATCTATAATGGGAAAGAAGCAATCATAGGCCAGTGAAATTAACAAAGGAAATAATTTAGTGCACTTGGTCAACTCAGTTTTGGAAAGAAAAACAAGATACTCACGATACATGAGAGCTTTTCAAAGGTGTGAGTTTGCAGATCTGTAAAACTGTTATTGATCTTGGGCTGTCATTAGCTTATCCCCATAGCCACCTGTGAGGTGGTTTAAACTAGGAACAAGATTCTGGAAAAGCCTTAGTTCTCAGAGGGGTCAACTTACTTCACTAAGGGAAACCTTGGGTGATTCTGCAGTTTTTAAGCTTTCTCCATCCAAATGCCCCTTGGCCATCAACTGTCAGAATCCCTGTGACTTCAAGCAGCCCGTCCACTCTGTGGCTCACACACATTGTTCTCAGCCTCGTGAGCCTGACGGTGAGGGGTCCCAGCAAACGACAGTCACACATCCTTGTCTTTTGGAAGCTGACCAAACCCATCTGGTCCCAAATTCTGCTTGCTAAGCAGCATCATGGCAAATGGCCAAGACACAGTTGGCAAATGCCAGCAATACCAAAAGAATTAAGGCATCAAGATAAGACAACAGTGCATCCAAATGTATCGCCAGCAAGTCTGGGGATTCCTGAGCGCCAGACCCATGACACTGCCCTCAGCACAGGCAGAACATGGTAGCCTTTGATGTTGTATTTAACTCAGCCAAGGTGGAGCCGTGAAGCCTGACATGAATGTCAATGGCTCCGTTTCTAATGTCCCCCCTGGAGCCTCAAGGTCATGCGTGGGTAGAAATCAAGTCAGGCTCAGGCAAGCAGCTGCCACAACTGAGGAAGGGGCTCTGTGGAGGGCTCGTGGGAAAGACTCAGGGAGGGAGCAGGCCCTCCCACCACCAGCCTGGCCTCCAGTGGAGACCCCTCTGTGACAGGACGCTGTCCCTAGCCTTGCTTCTCTGTCCTTGTGGTGCTGGAGACAGGCCACCTCCCCAGTCCCCAGGGATGGCTGCTGTGCCTGGAGGTCCCTTCAGAGCCTGGCTAACAGCTGACGAGGATGACAGAAATGAGTACTCAACCACAGCATTGAGTACACACTTTAATTCTGTCACAGTGAGGCTGACATGGACAGTGTTTTGACAGAAAAATACAAACGGACACACATTTGAAATGCTGTGGTGCCTCTATACCCTCGTCTGACAGGGTCACTGCGCACCTGGCTGTGTGCTGAGGACAGTGGGGACACTTGTACCCCCTGGAGGGCCAGAAAGGGGACATCCTGGGATGGCTGCATCTGGGTTTTGTTCTGAAGCAGGTGCAGGGCCTGGGCCAACCCTTACTTTCCGCTGCTTTCCAGCAGGCCTGAGGATTCCCTCGCTCTGGGGCCAGAGGGGACAGCAGCCGCCGGGTGGGTTTTAGGCCTGGGCCTGCGACTCTACTAGCTCCTTCAGTCACCAGGAGCGAACCGGACGAGGAACGTGCGGCTCGGTGAGGCTGACTGGTGAGTGACAAGCCAGCACCCGATGACAGGCCCGATCCTGCACCGGGTCATCAGCCCAAGGCACCTCCCGGATCACAGCTCTGCAGGGACAGGGCTGGGAGCGAAGAGGCCGGGCGCCTGCGGCACTGGGGGCTGGCACGGGCCACCTCCTCCCCCGCCCGCCCGCCCGCTCCGCCCGCCCCACCCTCGATCCCACAGCGCGGCCCTTGTTCCGTCCCACTCTGGCTTTCACACGCAGGGCGGAACACAGCTGACACTGCCAACGGGGGCGATTCCTTCCAGAAGCACGGCTCTCAGGGAACCTGTGGGCAGACTGCACTGTGGGGAAGGGATGGCACGCGGCCCCTGCCAGCCCCATAAACCAGGACTCGCAGTAGCAATGCCGGAAGCGTTCCATCCAGTCAGAGCACAGGGCCAGCAGTCAGCGGGCGAAATGGGCCACTGCGCCGTCCTTACCGCTCCCAGGGAGAGACAGTCACACCCCTGAGTGCAGTCACCGTCCGGGTGAAGGGAGCCGGGCCCTCAGCGTGAGTGGCTAGACTGCCACAGAGAAGAACTTCCGACCAAACACGGATCATCACATGCGAAAGGCCTGTCACCACCAGGCTGGGCCAAATACTGCAACACCAGACGATTTTCACAGTACAGAGAAACAAGAAAAAAAGTCTGACAGAAATGCACAGACGCGGTGTGGTTCAAATGAACACTTATTAGTCAGATCAGAGGAGGAATTTCTTTTTGACTTGTCACTGCACTACATCTAGAGAAACTTCCCACATAGAAATTTTTTTTAAAACTACAATAATTTCTGCCACCAAAGATTTAGAATTTTGGACAAGAATATATTTTATCTTTTCATAAAAGTTCTAACAAAAATGTATTTTTTCCTTAACTTAAAAATACGGCTTTAGAAAGCAAAATTGAGGTTGTTATAACTCATTACACATTTTACAAACAGCAGTGAAAGGAAGAAGTTGACACAATGGACTCAGCTTCTAAATATCAAAATGATCATTTCAGAAGCTTGATTTTGTCCTTTAACAACCGGAAGCTGGGGTTCTTGCTGATTTTCTTGTTGAAGATGACCAGGAGCTTTTCCTCCGACCTGTGGGAGTCACTCGTCACCTTGTAGTACTGAGCCAAGACCTTCACAAAGAAAAACAAGGTCAAATGGGTCCATCTGTCCTGGAAATGTATCCTCAAGGTTTGCTGTTTAACTCAGGGAAAGGCCAGCAGCGTGCTGACCACAGTCCACGAGGCTATGTCACACTGGGACACGCGGGGAAGAAGGAAGAAACCATTGCGCTGGAATGAGCAAAGGCGAGTGAAGTATAGCGCACATTCACTGGCTAGAGCCTGTCTCCAGTCTTTGAGGCAGGTATGGTGTCCAGGCGCGGCCCTGTCTGCCAGCCGTGACAGGTTTGGCTCAACTCCTGCCCCAGACCCCGAGGGGCAAAGCATCCACCTGGGAATCACAGACACACACTCTCTCTTGTTCTCCTACTGGATTTTAGGTTATGAAAATAGAAGTGTAGGGCCGGGGACTTAGCTCAGTGGTTTCGCTGCCTGCTGCACAAGCGCAAGGACCCGAGTTCGATCCCTGGTACCAAAAAAAAAAAAAAATAGAAGTGTACATTAAAGATAAAATCTCCCCAGCTGCCTGTTCATATGCTGTACCTTTTTCCTCAGCTTCTTGACTGCCAGTTCATTATCCGGGGCCTGTCTCAGAACTGCCTCAATAGTTCCCTTCCAGTTGAATTTACCTGCAATATAAAGGGTTACACATGACACACTCTGAAGTGTAAACAAGCGATTTCTGCACATGCAGTGCTCGCTGGGAAAAGCCCTCCTCCCATGAACGGTGCCAGAGTGCTGAGTAACAGTGGCTTCCTGTCTGCCCAGGCACGGGCCCTTGTTCTCACAGTGAGAAGTGACACAGGCATCGTGAGCACCAGGAAAAGGTCACTGGGATCTGACGGACCCCACAAAAGGACGCAGCGAGCGTCACCAACACCACAGGGCTGTGCAAGGCGAGAGCCAAAGCCACCTCGTCTTGAATGAGGGGAGAAGCACAGGTGACTGCCAAAGTCACTCATCCAGGCCGCACTTCCAGAAGGCACCGCCTCTGTCCTCACGCTAAGGAGAGCCAAGAATCTGGAATCGTGTGTACAGGCAGCATGGGGCGACTCGGAAAGGTGTGCATGGACACGCAAGGACCTTTAAAGCTCAATTATCTCTTACAGCCGCGCACAAATCTATGACTTAAAGAATACTCATAAAAAGCTCACTGTGTACGAGCTGGGAGGGGGTTTCAACCTAGGAAATCCAACCCAACCCGGGCCTCCAACCGGCCTCCACTGCCCCAGCTGCCGTCCCGTCTGGGTCTGAGTTCCTGACTGGCAGGACAGGGTGGGAACACAGAGGCGAGGACTTGCTGCCTCCCAGCACGAGCAGCTCTGGGGGAGAGGCTGCACAACGAGGACCCCTGGAGGACAGGGCCAGGGCTCCAACAGCACCCGGGGTGGTGGCAGATGCGGAGGGGACAGCCACGTTGGCCTCCATCGGGGGAGTTCTCGAGACAGACTGGCAAGAGGCAGGAGCAAGAGGACGGGGCAGGACAGGAGGAGCAAGGCCTCGAAAAGCCATTCCGGGTTCCTCTTAAACCCAAAGGCAACGCCTGCTGTGGGCAGGATCTGCAGTGTCCCCTGCAGGGCCTCAAAGGCTGGGACTCTGCCTGGCACTGGTGGCAATGCTAGAGCCTTTAAGAGCTGGGGCCGGGAGAGCTGCCCTGGAGAAGACAGTGGGACATGGTTCTCTCCTCTTCCCCTCTCACCTCCTAGACAAAAAGCAAGCAGCTCCGCTCCATCTCAACACCACAAGCTGCCTCCCCACCAGGGCCCCAAAAGCCTGGGGCCAACTGTGGACCAAATCCTCTGACACCGCTGGCCCAAACACGTCTCTCTCCACAGATGGATCGCCTAAGGTAATGGTCACGGGACGGAGAGCTGATACCTATATTCCAGCCCAGGCTCCTCTTGCTTTTCTTTAAAGGCAGAGGAACTCGGCCCTGTGATACTTCTCGCCCAGAGCACTGAAGGGCAGGCCCCTGACGCAAGCCTGGTCCACCCTAGCAGGGCATCTTGGGGCCCCTTCTCCAGGCTAACTGGACAGTGCTTTCCCATGATGGCGAGGCACCTTTTGCGGGAGTTTCTCCATCTTCTGGTTCTCCATCCTCAGAGTGTCCCGGAAACGCCACTTTTCTCTTCTTAGAGTCTGCTTCACCTAAGCATTTAGAAAAACCACCAACCACACGTTACTGAGAGCCTTGCTCACAACAGGCCCACCAGACACATCGCCTTCCTCACCCTCCTGGCACCCAGCCACGAGCTGCACCGCCCGGCGGTGAGGAGGACAGCACGAGGCCCCACCCGCCCGAGTGCGGGTCAGTCTGAGCCCAGAGCTTACTCCCTTACTGCGCTCCAAACACAGGCCGACAGCTTCTACGGACCCCGTGCTGGTGCCAATCCTCGGGCGCACGCCAGCCACGTACCCTCCGAGTGCGTCCGCCTCCTCTTCCCTGCAGCTGGCTTGGTCTCCTCGCTGGCGTGCCCGCCCTCCGCCACCTGCTTGCTCTGGCCTTGCCTCTTCTTGCCCTTCTTCCCTGCCGAGCCTTCGGCCTCTGGGCCAGTCTCCTGCCCCGCTTTGTGCTTCTTAGGCTTCAGACTCTTTGAATCTTCTTGATGGTTTTCTAATTTCAGTTCTTTCTTTTCTTTTTTCCTGTTCTTCTGCCGTTCTTCCTTCCTTTCCCTTTTATTCTTCTTCACCTGAGCCTGCTCTTCCGTGGGGCCATTGGCACTGGACGGGGGAAGCTTGGTGGCCACTTCCGCACATGGCTTGGCTGCCTGCTTGGGGGGCTGTGGGTCCTGCCCCTCACTCACTGGCTCCTTAGCAATAAAAACCAGGAAACGCGTCAGTATCTGGTCTCCACGTGCAAACACAGGTGCTCACGTCACTGTGGTGACCCACAAAATGTGCGGTTTCATGACTTACCCTTCCATAACTCAGGACCTCCAACTGCTCAATACAGCAGTAAAGATCCCACGTGGGTAGAAACATCCCCCGGCCCACACCCCTCTCTGCACTGTGCAGATGTGCAGGTTTTCACTCCACTGGAGAATGAAAGAATGGAGAATCCTTATGTCGCTTGGGCCAGACCTTGAATCCAGCTCACTGCTCAGATTCCATTTGGATACGAAAGGTCACCCAGGTACAGAGGTCACCGGATCTGTCTGCAGGCCTGGGTTCAGGTGACATGGACAAGCTAGGGGCCTGCTCCACCCTTCCTCCCCGGCCTCGCACTGCTCGTGTGCGGGTAAACTGAGGCAAGGCATGTGCTTACCACGGTGGCACCCAACACTGTAGCAAAAGGTTCTGTAAAGTATCAAGCAGTGGACAAAGCCAATTACTCTCACCATCACCCCGATGCCAGGGGACCCCACACAGAGCACAGGAATAGCGACGGGCTGTGACCTGGTCAGCGGCTGGGAAGGTGGTGGAACCCTAAGACACAGGGCCAGCTGGGGACTGGGCCCCTACCACACAGACTGCTGGGGGGCGCTTACCACGCGGCGCAAAGTCCCCAAGGGCAGAGCCTGCAGCCTCCCTGCCTCCCAGCTGAGACCAAGTCTGCAGGTGGGGCCGGCCAGACAGGAAGAGTTCTCCCCAGCCGGCCGCGCAGACCCTGGCCCACCGTCTCCGCCTCCGTCTGGGCCTCCTGAGGGACGCCGTGCCTGCGGCACCGACCCTTCCCGACAGCGCCCTCCCCCAAGGCCCGTCTCCACGGGCCTCCTCTCACACCGCACTGCTCCCCAAGGGCAGGGCAATGCCTGCTGAGGGCTGCACCCCAGGCCCAGTGCCACTGCCAAGGGGGAGCGAAGCTGTCGTCGAGCTGCCTTTGCAGCTAGGGAGGAAAATACCCGCAACAGGGACGAACCCTGCGACCTCGCTCTGTCCCGTCCGAAGGACCGCGCTGTGCTGTGCGTGTTGGGTCGCGGAGGGGCTGAGGCTGCGGCGGGCGCAGCCACCCAACCAGAGCTGCCCGGGCTGGCCCCGCTGTCGTCCTCCTGCCTCACCCTCCCAGAGTGCTGGGATTACCCGAGCACCACCAGCCCAGCTTGTTTTAGGGTTTGTTTTCTTTTTGAGGTACTGGGGACTGAACCTGGGGTCTCCACACCGAGCTACATCCCGGCCCTCTTATCTTTCAAACTTGCAATCCTGTCTCAGCTTTCCAGGGAGCTGAGATTACAGCCCTGCACCACCATCTCCTGCTATTTTATGTATTTTTTAATGTGTCATAACTTCAAAAGAGAAACTGCAAAAAGAATCTCAAATGACTAGTCATAAGGTTCCAAATGTCCAACTTGTACATTCTGAGAGGACGATGCTAGACATTCTGCCAAGATAAAACTTCTACTTGGGTCCCGACCTGCTGCCAAATCATTTTCCCTACATAAATAACTCCCAATAATTTATCTAGAATAAGACGAGGCAGAGCGCCGTTCTGATTTGGAATCCGGATGGAAGCGAAGTGTGACAGGCAGTCGATGTGTTTATCTGAATGGAGCCAGGAGGGAGGAGGCGGGGCTGCCTGAGGCCCTCAGAACCAGGCTCCCTCCCTCGGGGCACTGAGACCTTCCGTGACCCTCACTCTCCACCTAGCCACAGGTCCTTCTTTTAGTTTTCTTCTTAGCACCAATGCCACTCTTAGAATAGATGAGGAAACTGAGGCTCAGAGGCCAAATCGTGTGCCCAGGTTCACACATCTGCTAGCAGCACAGCAGGGTCTGTCTGAGCCAGGTCTGTCAGAAATCCGAAGCTCCCAACTTCCCAGGGACCCTGCCCCTGCCTGACCTGTAGGCCGCTCATTAGCCTCAGCTGTTACCACGATCCTGCGCTGGAGGCAAATAAGCCTTTCTCGGCACAGTAAGAAAATCTCTAGTGCAGCTCATTCTGTCCCCAAAAATGAAGGCACAAAGAGGCTCTTTAAGAAAGAAGGCTGGCTTGGGCTCCAAATATCAGACATCCCCATTTCACGACTACTAATTACTCCCGTCACACAGTAGGTCTGAAACTGGATCTAACTTACACTGATGGAGGCTTCAGAAAAGATATACCACACCTGCTCCAGAATGGATTCATTGTAAACTTTTAAACTGTTCTTCATCCAGTTCTGTAAGGAACAAAAGGAAAGAGAATCACGAATCTCATTCTGAGTCACTGACTGCCACACAGCCCCCGCCCCCCCATCAAATCCATACCTTAAATTTCGCCTTTTTCCGGGGCACATTGTCAAAAGTACTAATTTGCTCTAAAAGTTCTCTCACTTTGGGGCTGACATTGGGTTTCTTTATTAGTTCATTAATTTTCTACAAAAAATGGAAGACAATAAACAAGCAACATGTAAGTTTCATGAGAGCCAAATCCAAGGTCCTTGCTATGGACAAAGGATTCACATTTTCAGTCCAGATTCTGTATTTATGCCTAAGCTTAAAAACATATAGATTAACTACCACTCACGATAGTGCTAGCCAGAACAGTTAGGTAAGAAAAAGAAATGAGAGGCTTCCTAATCAGAAAAGACAGAATAAAGTAAAATAATCTTTGCTCACGTAGGACATCTATGTGGAAATGTGGTCTCAGATGTAGAAAGCCCTAACGATTCCATATGATAAAGTATTAGTAAGGTGCAGGATATAAAATTAACTCTAAAAAATTGCACTTTCATACACTAAGAACAATTCAAAATGGGCATTAAGAAAATTATTCCATTTGCAAAGGCATCAAACAGAACCAAATAAGCCAGGGACAGCAGCACATGCTTGCTAGCCCCACTACTTAGGAGGCTGAGGCAGGAGGATTGCAAGTAAGCCCAGCCTGGACAACCTGGCAAGACCCTGTCTCAAAATAAAAAATAAAAAGGGCTGCGAGTGTAACTCAGTGGTAGAGTGCTGCTGGGCTTGATCCCCAGGACTGCTAGGGGCAGGGGAGCTGGCAATGTAGCTCAGTACGAGGTCCGGGGTTCAATTCCCAGTACTACAAACAAAACAAACTCAATGGGATAATCAGGAAACAACATGACCAAAGAAGAGAAAGACTTGTACACTGAAAACTACCAAGAACAGTTAAAAAGAACTTAAAGAAGGACATCCATCCTGTGCTCATGGAATGGAAGACTTAGTAGTGTTGACAATTCTTCCTAAATCAAAGCAACCTATAGATTTAGTGCAATTCCCATCAAAATGCAGCTTATATATATGTTCTTTGAGAGAATCCACCTAAAATTTGCATGGACTCTTGAGGGGCCCTAGTCAAAGCAATCCTGAAAAGAGAACAGATTTTTATGTCAAGACTTACTATAAAGCTATAAACAAACCAGTGTGATGACAGTCTAAGGGAAACAAACCGACTCTTGCACATGAAATCACATGACTCCAACAAGGCTATCGATCTTAGGCAATGGAGAAAGGGATGTGTGCAACAGACAATGAGAAAAGTGGGTATTTACATGGAGAAGAATGAAGGTGGACTCTTTACTTTCCACTATATACAAAAATCATCTCTAAATGGATCAAAGATCTAAACTTAAGAGGCAATAGTACAGGTAACACTGTAAACTCTTACAACTTCAAGACACCAGATTTGGCAATTATTTTTTATATGATACCAAAAGCACAGATAACAAAATGAAAAAAATGAACTGGACTACATCAAAATTAAAAGTTTTATGCATCAAAGGGTACTATCAACAGAGAGAAAAGGCAACCTATGGAATGGGGGAAAATATTTGTAAAATATTTGTATACTGTATCTAATAAGGTTTCATGTTCAAAACATACAAAGAGCTCCAACAATTCAACATCAGAAACAAACTAATTTTAAAAATGGGCAAGGAACTAGACACTTCTTCAAAAATGATACACAGCCAATAAATACATGAAAAGATGCTCAATATCACAAATCATTAGGAAAACAGAAACCCAAACCACAATGACTTACCATGTCACACCCAGAGGGATGACCATTATACACACAAACACACACCAAAAAGCCGGGGATTTAGCTCAGTGGTTCTGCCGCCTGCCTTGCAAGCACATGGTCCTGAGTTCAATCCCCAGTACCAAAAAACAGAAAAAACAAAAAAAACAAAAAAAGAGACAATTACAAGTGTTCATCAACATGTGAAGAAACTGGAACCCTTGTGCATTACTGGTGGAATATGAAACGCTACAGCTGCTGCAGAAAACAGTATAGAGATTCCTCAGAACATCAGAATTACCAGCCCGACCCAGCAATCTCATTTCTGGGTATACCCTCAGAAGAGCTCAAAGTGGGGATTTGAACGGATTACATGTAGTATACCTATGCTCACAGCAACGTTTTTCACAACAGCCAAAAGGTAAAAGCAAATTAAGCATCCACTGGGAAATGAATGGGTAAACAATATGTGTTGTATTCAGACAACGGAATGTTTTTCAACCATAACAAGGAAGGAAATTCTGATAGATGGCACAACATGGGCAAACCTTAAAGACATCTGTTAAGTGAAATAACCCACTCACAAAAGGACTGACACTGCGATTCCACCTCTGGGAGGCTCCGCGGGTAGGCAGACACAGGGAGAGAGAGAGCAGAATGGAGCAGGGGCGGAGAGTTTATGTTTAAAGGGTACAGAGTGTCTCTGTGGGAAGATGAAAGTTCTGGAAATGGACGGTTGTGATGGCTGCAGAACACTTAAAATACACAAATTAATCAAATGGGACTAGAGAATTGAGCGGTAGCATAAAATAGCCTTAAGTTCTAATAAATAAATCTGAAATAGCAAGAACAGAACAGAGATGAAAATAAAATTAGAGACCTAGAGAAAATGCTAAGCAATCCTAGTAAAGACAGAGAAAAAAAGCAATTAGTAAAGTTAGGGAACCGTCAGGAGACAGGAAGGATAATCATCAACGAACCAACCCAAGACATACCATGAGGGTAAGCAAATACAACAAAGGAAAATGCTCCTGTGTGACAAAGAAATGAATCTACACATAAACAGCCCAGCAAAAAAAGGATCCAGGATCCAAAGACAGGGATGAGACAAAACTGCTTAAGGCACTCATGAGAAAGACACCAAGAAATCAAGAGCGACTTGACAAGGGAAAATTCAGGCCGGCCAGCACTTGCTGAAGTGGTGAGCAGTGCCAGAGAGGGCAGGGCGCTGGCGACGTGCGAGGGCAAGGGCCTGACCCTCGCAGACACCTCCCCCTGAGGTCTGCACCCGGTTCACCCTGGGGTCTCCGGATGGTTAGTCTGGGTACCACTTGTTGCTTTCTTCTGTATTCTTCTGTTATTGCTCAAGTGGGTTTGTTTTTTCACAGGATTTCATTCGAGTGTGAGGACCGCAGAGGTGGAACCCTTATCTCTCTAGGAATGCCACCTGGGTCTCAGGGCATCAGAGACTGTGTCCCCGAGCGTGGCTGATGGTCACCAGCCTAAACATGTTACAGGCAGACACCATGAGCCATCTAAATCTTAACAGGAAATGCAGAACTATTTATTATTTTTTATTTTTAATTTTTTGGTACCGGGGATCAAACTTGGGTCCTTGCGCTTGCAAGGCAGGCAGCAGAACCACTGAACTAAATCCCCGGCCCTAAAATGCAGAACTATTAATTTGGTTTTTAGGAAAATGCCCAATTTTCACAGAGGTAACATTTGTCTTTTCATTCTGTACCTTCTTTTCTTTTCTTTTTTTGGTACCGGGGATCGAACTCGGAACCTTGCGCTTGTGAGGCAGGCGGTGGAACCACTGAGCTAAATCCCCGGCCCTGTACCTTCTTTTCTAAATCCTTCCTTCTGTTTTCAGTCTCCAAATAGTCAATAACATCCTCGAAGTTATATCTCTCAACCAAACAGGGACTTCATGGCTTCTTTTTTTTTTTGCACATATCTTCATTTTATTTTAGGTAAGTAGGAAACTTATTATATTTATGAAAATGTCTATTTTACCTGATTCTGACAACAGATGTGATTAGCATGGTCTGATTTATAAACAGTTGCATTATCACTAGGAGAAAGAGATTAGAGAGTTTCTAACTGGCTTAGTAGCAAAAGAAAGCTAGTGAGAATTCTCAAATAATTTTAAGAAAAATCAGAAAAACATATGCATGAAAGACAAAGTGCACCACAACCGTATTAAGAGAAAATAACTCTTTTTTCAAAAAGTTTTACTTCCACCTCAGTCTGCCCAAGCCATGATGTTTCCAGGACTTGTCTGCACAGATGACACATTTATTCTTAAGTCTCAGATTTCAGAAGAAACCAGGAGGGGAGACACGACGCTGCCGGGTGGGTTGGGGAGGTGTTACCTGAATCCATGCTTGCTGCTTCACGTCACCTTTGTGGGTTTTACCTTCGTAGCCCTTGCCGCCGTACTTCTGGTCTTCACTTACGCACTTCACGTGGTTTTTATAGTCATCGCCCCTTGAAAGAGAGCAGAAGCCCCACTGTTAGAGCCACTCCCAGGTCGCAGGCTCTGACCGATGCTGCATGCTTTGCTGCCGTCTCCATTTCTTCTCATCTGTGCCCAGCACAAACACCCCGATTCCTCAGCTCGTTTTCCGGTCAGAAGTTCGTCTGCTCTCTAGGATGGGAGATGGATGTACCCATCCTCGCCTGGCTCTTACAGAAGCGCCCCAAGGGTTGTCAGCAGTACCCGGAGTGCCCGTGTCCCTGGGCCTGGCAGAAGCTGCAGCCAGTGCTGCTGACTGACCAGTGCACTAACCATGAGCCCAACCCGTCCCCTCAGCCTTCTCTTTAGGACTCCTCTAGAAATCAAATTGTTTCATAAAGCATTTGCAGAGAAACACACCAGTTTTAATCGGTGGACCCTGCAGGGCATCTTTCTTACTCTCTTTCCTCAAATGTGCCTCTGTGGGCCCAGAACTTCCCAAACTGGTCTGGACCTTCACTGTAGATCCACATGAATGATGCAGAACTCACCAGAAGTCTTTACCACAGTCAATGCAAGAAAGGCATTCACAGTTTCTGCAAACAGACACATGCTTTTCCACTTGTACTTTCTTCACTGACTCACCACATGCATTGCATGTAAAAAATACCATTTTCAGCTAAATGATTAAATATTCTCTATCCAAAATAGGTGTTAGCTTGTCCTAAAACAAAAGAGGAAAAACAGATTATTGGTATCGTAAGTCGAAACTTCTGTTCCCAATAAATGATTCCCATGGCCTTTTCACAATAATTCCAACCCTAATTTCACATGAACACAACAGACTCCAATGGTGATGGACAATCTGTGTGGAGCCCCACCACCCCTGTAAGTAAATTATCCCTAGTGAAAGGGGTTCACACTGGCCGAGTATGTATTTGCTCTGTGCCAGGCATTATTCTAAGAAATTTACCTGTGTTCACTTATTGAGCCTTCACAGAAACCCCATGAAGGAAAAACTATCATTGTTCAACTTATATGAAGCAATTGGAACACAGAGAGATTGAGTAAATCACCCCAGGAAACACAGTAACAAAATCGGGACTTAAACCTAGCAGACTGGCTACACCAATAAAGAGCTTTTGGAGCATTATATATTTTACTTTCTCTAATACCTTTACGTTCTCCTCCCTCCCATTCTTTCCATATAAAACATACTTACATATGAACTTTCTAAACGGTATTGTAATCTAGGTGTGCACTGAAAAACTATTTCAGGTCCCCAAACAGATAAGAAAAACACAAGGGGAAAATTGAGGGACGTTTAAAAAGTGGAACAGGGCTGGGGATTTAGCTCAGTGGGTCCACCGCCTGCCTGGAAAGCGCCAGGTCCCGAGTTTGATCCCCGGTACCAAAAAAACAAAAAGGTGGAGAAAAGCTTAAGAGCAATTCTTGTCAGGCTTGGGCACCACTGTAATCCCAGCACTTGGAAGTCTGAGGCAGGAGGAGCCCCAGTTGGAGGCCAGCCTGGCCTACACGGGGAGATACTGTATCAAAAAATCAAACGAGGGCTGGGATTTAGCTCAGCGGCACCATGCCTGTCTTGCAAATGCAAGGTCCTGAGTTCAGTCTCCCGTACCAAAAAGAAAACAAAGCAAAAAAACCCAAACCAATCCAAAACAAAACTCCCCAGACGTCCTAGAAATGCTCAGGGAGAGTTACAATGCGCCCACGGTGTCAGAATGAGGCCCACCCCCAGCTCAGTGGACTGGAGTAGGTAAGGAGCCTTCCTTCCTCACATGGCTTCTGGTCAGATCGGCCTGAGAGAAGGGAACTCCCATCCAGCGCCTTAACTGCCAGGTGCTGACTCACTGGGGGCTCACACACCGGGGTCCTGGGTCTCCGGACCACTGCTCCACACTACGCACGTCTACACGTACACAGAACCACCACTTACAGTCTCATGGGGCGCACGCCAGTAACCCAGCACTCTGGGAGGCTGAGGCAGGAGGACTGAGTTAGGAGCCCAGCCTGGGCAATTTAGCAAGACCTTGTCTTGAAATAAAAAAAAATATAAAGGAAGGCTGGGATGTAGCTCAGGGAAAAGGCCCTGGCTTCAAGCCCCACTACCACAAAGAAAGCCAAACCAACCAAAAAAAACAAACAAACAAACAAAAAGAAAGCCAAACCAAACCTAAACCCTCCTGGGGGTGCCACTGTGCTCAGCAAAGCACAGATGCAGCAAAGTGGCAGAGAAGTCACCGTAACTTTCCATGCTTATATAAGCACCAGATTCTACAAGAACAGTGTCACTTTCCATGGTTCACATTATAAATAAGTTTCACAGCCAAAACCTGAGAACTGTTTAACCTAGCACTTTCTTCCCCGTTATGCAAATGACACCGACCAACAAGTAAGGCAGCGGAGGAGCCAGCTCCAGGGTAAGACTTTCTCCAAGAATCCTGGGCACAAATGAGCTGCCCTTGCCTGCAGTGAACCCTCCCCCAGGAATCACCATCCCCCTCCACCCAGTGCTCCAAGCAAAGATCAAGGCTGGCATGGCCACTCAGCCTTGAATGGAAACGTACGTCCTGCTGGCCCCTCCTGGGGTACAAAGGCCCAGGGAGACACCACACTCTCACACCTCAGTCCCCTCACCCAAGCTGGCCGGGTCCTCTAGTTCGCCTGCTCTCAGGATGGGTCAGAGAGGGAAGGTATGCATGTGGTCAGCCACAGCCTGGCCCCAAATCCAGAGGAAAGCAACATGATGGCTCTGGGCTGCGCTGCAACAACTCCTCCTGGCAGGTCATGATGAAGTCGTGCGACACAGGCGCAAGCTCCGGGAGCTGGGGCTGCACTGGCAGAGGGCATTCCGTAACTGTCAGGCTCACAGCACAGCCACTCCGCCTCACCAGGAGAACAAAGGCTGGAATAAGAGCCAACATCACCTCATCACAGGCTGGAGGTGCGCTTTTGTGTATGAACAAGAGAAAATCCTTATTAGTCACCAAGAAAGGGACTGTTGCTGTATGCACCAGATAGAACAGCTGCATTGAGTCAAATTATCTGCTAGAAAATTTCAAAGCACTGGTTTGTTTTTGGTGCCGGGGATCGAACTCAGGACCTTGCGCTTGTGAGGAAGGCGGTGGAACCACTGAGCTAAATCCCCGGCCCTCCAAAGTACGTTCACAATGACATCCAACAAGGGAAGCAGCCCTCTAATTTAGACTGGGCTAAGGGCTCTCCAACCTCTGCCACTGAGGACTAGTCTGTTTCTTGACTGAAGAAGAAGAGAAGAGAGGCAAGAAAGGCTGCAGTGAGCCTTGGGGTCCAACTGGGAGCCTCCAAGAGGACAGAGGGTGGCCTGTCATGGAGAGTCAGGAAAGAAGGGCTGCGGAAGGGCAGCTGGAAACAAACACAGCAATCGAAGGGAGCCAGCAGTGTCGACAGGTGCTCAGGCTGTCTATGCAAGGCTTGTCGTCCCCCTGGAGAGAAGCCACGCTGTGTAAACACCAACTCAGGAGAGGGTTAGAAATCAGCTACAGGCCCATCGAAAAGTCTCTCTTGGGCCATTTTCATTTGGTGGCTCACCTCGCTGCTTACTTCAAGGCACTGTGGTTTCACACTTGACACAACCTGGGAACGGTGCGTCCACCTGCTCGGCTATGGGAGCAGGTCTGTATCAGACCCGCAGGGAGCTTATACAGAGCTCCCGAGTGACCTTGACTGTGCCCCACAGCAGACCCAGTCCCCGGGGAAAATACCTTCCGTGACACAGTGCACACACGCGCGGCTACAAAGACCAGCCAGCTCAACTGCTCAGCAGGCAGGGCCCCACACCTTGGTGCAGGCTCACTCACTCCAGAAATGTAAGTGCTACAAACTTCCAAGCAGGTGCTTCTGTCTGCCTGTCCCTCTGTCCAGTCAGTTTACTGAGCTCTCATCATATGCCACACCAAGAAAAAGCTACGAGCCGGAAGGACAGAGGGTGGGACCGATCCCTCGCTCTCTACAAAGTGACCTCATGTTCACATTGTGACTGCACGCAGCACCTCCAGGACAGCTGAGATCTTTCCTCCACAGGCTTCAAGTACAAAGCCAGGCTCAGGCGGTTGAGGGCTCTGCCTCAGGCACAGAGAAGGGGCTGAGGTGCTGAAAGACAAGGTGGCAGCCCGGGCTCCTGTGCTGCCTCTGTCTTCACCTGTCACATCCCTCCTCTTTGCTTGGCCATTGCTCTGAGAACTGAAGATCCTCATCCAAAGGAGGAAAAGGAAAAGAAAGAAAGGTTCTACACCGTGGCCTTCCATTTGTAACTGTCAGAACCCTGGGCTTTAGTTCTAAGGCAAGCCCATCCCGGACACGGAAAACCCCCATGTCACAGGGAAGACCAACGGGTATCAGACAGCAGTCCTGACCTGGGGGGAGCAGACCGGGTCAGTAAGGCGCTGAGGCCTTTGAGGACTGTAGTGCCTTAGCCTCCTCTTAGCAAGATGGTGGCCATGTTTTGTTGGACTCAGGGGCAAAGGGCCTGGGCTGCAGCCTGCATCTGCCAGCACCAGAAAGGTCATTAAAAATTCAGGGATGCCATGGTCACGTCACTTCCCAGAATCAGTAATATGTTTAATATCCACTTTAAAGCACTGCATGGAAAGTTAATCAGGATAGCAGACGTAGCAGCTGCAACCTAACCCAACTATAGAAAGGTTTCTATGACCAATTAATTCTACATCAATGATATTATATTCAGTCCTCTCCCAAACCCAGGCTCCTTTAAATATGGCCCTCAACCTATCCATCTATCTTCATCCATTTACTCCAGCCTCCTCTGGCTTCTCACAACATGAGTGCAGATGGCCTTGTTCACTGAATATATATAACTTAACCTACCTTAAGTTTGGTTCTAGGGTTGGGATTTGGAAGTTTTTATTATCTTCCTCCTTCTACATCTTTGTATTTTTACTTTTCTTACACAAATATTCACTATTCTCAAAACATTCTTTCACTTACACACACACTGACCTACATCCCATTACCACCATTCCAAAACAATCCATCCAAGGGGCCAGGCTGGCAACTCCTTCACAACCACAATCAGTGAGCACACGACCTAAACCAAGCCACTGGCCCCTTTCACCTCAAATTCTCATCTGTGAAACAATGAGCCAAGGCAACCAGACTAGACCCAAGTCCCTTCCAGGCAGAGAATTCGGAGAAGTACAGGTATGGTGCCAGAAAGCACAAACCTGTCCACCCTGTCCACACTCCTGCCTACACCTGTTGACTTTATCACAGAGAGGACCATCTTTTGGTCCTTGCAAAAGGCCCAGGCAGAAGGTACATGCACCTCTACTTAACAGATGGGGAGACTGAGGCTCACAGAAATTAAGCTGTCTTTGCTTCCCAGTTCGTGTCCCCACCCCACTCAGGACATCCCCTGCGCTGCTTTAAACCACACTGATGCTGATGCGCTCTACTAACTACCGTACGTCCCACACCAAGCCTGGCCGCCCGGGGGCGTCTGTGAAGGAAAGTTAGGCTTGCAAATACCTCACCTCCCTCCTCTTTCCTCAGCGGTGCGCGCTGCAAAGAGCAGATGTTTTATGACCACCTAGACGTGCCAAGCCCTCTCGCGGGTGGTTAATACGCTTCCCACAACCCCAATCCCTTTGGTCGGACGAGGAGACAGCCACAAAGCGGTTAAGCGACGGGGCACCAGGTCCCACGTGCAGGAGTGGCAAGCCGGATCCCCACGCAGTTATTCCGGCCTGTGCTCCAGATCGCCTGACCCAAGGCTCCTCCTTGGCGACTAGGACAAGAGCCCTGAAGCCAGAGCAGCGGTGACCACCTGGGCGGAAATGGTCCCCCAGCCCCGGGTCCCGCACCGGCCGCGCTCGAACGGGGTCTGACTGGATCCCTTCCCTCCTCCGCGAGGGTGAACCGAAGGACTGCCGGTGGGAACGTGGCACCGCCACACCCCTGTCCTCCCGGATTGGAGCCCCAGGCCTCTCTGCCACCGCCCCTCACCTCTCAGCAGCGCCCGCCAACGGTTTAACCGGCCGCAGGGAGCACGTGGACCGCTGCAACCCACCCTGTCGCCGCCTCTCTCGGCAGCCTGGCGCTGAACTCCCTTCCGCGGCGCTCCGCGCATGCGCGCCCGCCACGCCCCTGGCGGAAGTGACGTTGACGGAAGTCGGGCGGGCTCAGCCGGCCGAGGGGGCGTTGTCGGGATGGTTCCGCGGCCGGTGGGGCCTGGGCTTCGGTGCTGAGGCCCCGGGCGGCAGGTGACTAGAGAGGTGGCGCCGGGGCAGGGAGCGGCCCTGAGGGTAAGGTGGCCTCCGGCGCCGGAGGCTGTCCTCGCGGCGGTGTGCAGGGCCGGGCGGGTGGCGCCTCTGGGTACTCCGGGGCTCGCGGACCGCCGCCACCTCCGCGTCCCAGGCCTGCAAGGGTCACCGCGGAGCCGGGTCCCCGGGCGGGTGGGCGCGTGCCAGGCGCCCGGGGCACATGGAGACGCAGGACTGCGCCGGATGCCTGACTCGGGCCCCGCCCGACCTCCTGCTCTGCCCGTCCCCGCCCTGGGCTGCGGGTCTCTGGGCTCCTGGTCCCTGCCTGGCTCTGTGGTTGTGGGCGGCGCTTAGGACCTCGTAGCTCATCGCCCAGCCCGTCCTCGTTCCGATCTGACCTCTCCAGGCCTCCGTTCCGCATCTGTAAACCCGGTGTGGCAGCAGTGCCTGCGTCGTCAGGACCTCGTGGGACTTCATGAGCGTGCATGCCAGGTGCTCGCCCGGTATCTGCCAGTTAAGTTAGTAAGTGCACCATAAACGTTAGCTTTAAGATGGCCTCAATGGTGGTCTCTAAGTATTTGTTGTTTAAGTGAATGAAAGAAAGATGAATGGGGTCTGAGCAGAGGTTTGTGAAAAACACCCCCAGGGTGGGAGGATGTGGGTGATAGGAAGGTTTCCTTCTGGAAGTGCACAGTGGAGGGCCCGGAATAGCAAGTGTACCCGTCTGCTAGGGCTGCCATAACAATCCACCAAATGGTTTAGGCACAGAACCTGTTTTCTCACAGTTTTGGAAGTGGAAGTCCAAGCTCCAGGTGTCACCAGGTCTGCTTTTTTCTGAGGTCTGTCTCTTTGGCTTGCATCTGGCCACTTTCTCGCTGTGTCCTCACCTGCTCTTTTGTCTCTGCTGACATCTCTGATGTGTGTCTTTGGGGTTGTTTGTTTGTTGTTGTTTGAGACAGGCTCTCACTATATATTTCAGGCTGCTCTTGAACTCATTATGTAGCCAAGCTGTTGTGGCACTCACAGCAATCCTCCTGCCTCAGCCTCCCACGTGCTGGGGTTATAGTGTGCACCACCACGCCCGGCTGGTGTCTTTCTTTGTATGCATATCTCCTCATAAACATATCAGTCACAGTAGAACAGAGTAGAAACCCTAAGGGACTTGTTTTAATTTAATCCCCTCTTTAAAGGCCTGCTGTCACCGTGCAGTGCAGTCACGTTCTGAGATGCTAGGGAACACAAGTGAATCAAACTATAACAAGGAATTCACCAGAAGGGACAAGGAGGGAAGTATTTCCCAGTGAAAGTGACAGAATGGCCAAGAGGTTGAAGAACAGCATGCTCTGGTACTTTTTGTGTGCAAGGCATATATATCTATAGATAGATAGATACAGATATATATGTAGATATATATATATATATATATATATATATATATATGTCATATCCCTGATTGTGCTGACCTACGCTTTTGTTTTCATTGGAGTCTTCTGAAAATCTAGAGCAAAAGCCCTCTTCATTCTTTGGCAGACTTAACTCTGCAAAATAGTAGATACAAAAAAGTGAAGGAATGTTGGAAAACAGGACAGATCTTCTTGTTCAATCCTCATGACAATATCTTGTATGTATTAGACACAAAACATCTGCATAACTAAAGTTAAGACTTCCTAGTCATCAGAAAGCCAAGGTAGGATTTGAGTCTTGTTTTCTTGAAGCCAGTGCTCTGGTCATTGGGTTAGGGTGAGGGGCTAGGAGTTTGAAAATTGTGATGGCCAAAAACCTGTCTCTCTAAGACGAGCTTGATATTCAGGTAATGAACTGTAGACTCTTGAACAAGTAATCTGTTCACAGCCCCACTGAAAATCTCCTACATACTGAACCACCGGTATTGAACCAGTTGTAGAATGGGCCCCACCAAATGTAGGCGTCTTCCCTGCAGGTGAGAGTCCCATTTGGGCTCTTGTTCCCTTTAGAAGTACCTTTACTTTCACATTTATCCAAGCTTTTCCTTGTAGTTTTCTTTCCTCTTTGCCCCTGTTTCCATTGTCTGATGTTATTCAGACAAAGCCAATCTTCCCACCATGACATCTGGTATACATTTGTAGCTTTTCAAACAAGAAACATGAGAGTCATCCAATCCCATGAAGGACCACTCCATTTTTACAGATGAAAAAACTGAGACCCAGGGTCTCCATCCAAAAATTACTGAGCACCTTGCGTTATTGAGCAGAGCTTTCCAGCTTTGCCTTCACTGTGCTCTACTGCTAAGGGCAGAGCCCACTCGGATTCCAGGGGAAGCGCCTCGGTCCCTGCCACCCCAGGGGAGTGGTGTCAAAGAGCCTGGGGCCGTCTGCAATCTGCTGACTTCCTCATGGTCTTCTTCTGTAAAATGAGGGTCAGAGAGGTATCAGTCTCAGAGTTATTCTAGGAGTTAAATGAATTAGTAAGGGCAAAGGGTTTAGAATAGTGCCTGGCATATCGGAAACATTTTGTAACTATTTGTCATTATTACTACTGTTGCTAAGTGTGGGGTACAATGTTATTTATAGTTGTTATTTATAGGACAGGTTAAAAAGTATAAGATACAAATTCTTTTTCCAGAGCTTTTTATAAGCTCATTGGGGAGGTACAGGATTGACCTTATGAACTAGTTTAGAGAACTATACAAAATCATATACAAGAGTTACAATTTTTATAGTAAAAGTTGGTAACTGACTATCACCATAACCCTGGGGCTCTTTCCAAAGGATTTTTCTTCCTACAGTATATCATTTCTATAGAGGTAGAAAATGAGAAAATTTGCTGGCTTTTGACATTTATGTCTGTGGGGAGGTTTTGGGTTCACTGAGTAGAGTTTTTTTTCCTATGGGAGACAGGGTAGCATAAGAACTCCAGGGTTCAGGAGCCAGGATTCACAGAACAGTTTTAGGCTCCTCAGCAACTTACTTAGACCCCCCCCCCTTCTCTCTTTCTTTGCTTGTAGGTGGTGACACTTGAGTTCTTACAAAGCTGTTTGAGCTCACGGGTATCATATGTTTAGCAGGCCTGTCATGAGTAGACAGTGAGTGATAACTAATAACAGTAAACCAGGAGGTCCAGGACTAGGGAACTGGTTACTCAGTTGCTGGCTCTCCACGTGAGATGGTGTCACCACCCGTCATCGTGCTGCCTTCCTGGGCTCTTAGCATCTCAGGCCTCATCCTGTGCTTCCTCTCTAGTCCCACCCTGTTCAGAGACCAGGAGATTGTTTCAGTTCCCCAGCCCTGCACATCAGGAATGATGCTCTCCATAAAGAAACGGGGGAATAGGTCGGAGGTTCATGGGCGGTGCCCGTTAGAGCTTGTAAGTGGAGAGGCCATACCCTTGGAGACTTTTGGCAGAGAGCTGGCGATTTGAAACCGGTGTCAGAAGCCAGCTACAAATGTAGGCGGTGTCTGTGTGTGACAGGTGAGAGCAAAGAATCTATATGTCCGTCAAGGGAATGGGGCGGCCTGAGGCCTGCACCTTAAGGAGCAGGAACAGGTGCAGGGCCCGACCAGGGAGAGCTACAGCCCAGAGGCAGCCAGGTCAGGGCTGTGGGAAGAGGACCAGGGGAGTCCAGGGAGGAGCGTGGTGTGGCATGGGCATGGCTGGACGGATGTCCCCCGCGGCGGCTGCCGAGGAGGGTGAGGCCGGCAGAGAGGTGTTGGGGGGCAGCTGTCAGCACGAAGGATGGCAGGGCGAGCACAGGGAGAGGGGTTGTAAGAACGTGAGGTGGGGAGTGTGGATGTCTGTTCATAGTGTGGAAGAGGCCTGTGGTGACCAGGAGATGGGCGGGGGCTTTGTCGTTGTCTGTTCTGTTTTGTGTTCTGCGTGGGCCATCCTGGGGTGCTGGTGGGACAGAATGGAGAGCTGGAAGGGGCGAGTGAGAAGGCTAGAAGGATGGGATAGATGGATCACAGGCACCGTACTTCCCAGGAGGCTCAAGGGAAGGAGGGCCCAGCAGGAACTTTGGAGTGAGAAGAGAACAAAAGGCACTCCGCCTTCGTCAGGTTGTGCCTGTGCTCAGTGTCAGGTCAGAGTTACAGTCATTTCTGTGAGCGGGGAGACAGATGTGGGGATGAAGAGTGTGGAGGATTTAGAGCAGTGGGGTACAGAGGGAAGAAGTCACACAAGTGTGAATGAACACATTACGGCCCAGCGCCCCTTAGCCAACAGAGGTCTGCCAGCGAAGTTCAGTGTGGAGGGTCCACTTTAGGCCAGGCAAAGTTGAATGAGATGGTTGCAGTGGCGTTCGAGACAAACAGAGGGACACGCAGGGAAGTTATCTGATGGAAGCACATGTGGGGTGCTGTGAGAGCGTGGAGTAGTGACCCCGAACTGCACTTGAGACGCGAGGAGGTCTCACCAGTCAGCTGAGGGTTCTGCTCAGTTCGGTTGGAAATCACAAACTGGCAAAGTGCAGCTCAGTTGGTGGCTCTGCGTGCCACTGGCCCTTGGCCTGTTCAGTGCCAGTCTCAGCAGCTCCCTCAGCACTCAAGGCTCACAGCCTGTGGCAGCTTTCTGACTTCTGCTGCCTCGTGGGTTCTCTGCTGTCACTGCCAGTAGACGCCAAATGCCTCTGGTGGCTGCTGGTTGCCGCCAGTTACTGCTGTAGCTGGTCTCTGCCACCAGTCTCCACTGATGTCTGTTGCTAGTTGGAAACTCTTGAAAGCTAGCAGAGTGTGACTAGACCATGTGACCTCCTGTGCCCAAAACACCCAAGATGAGAGTCACCAGGAGGGTTACAGAACCACCAGGGGAGGCTTTACCGGGACCTGTAGGGCAGCATGGCTGAGGGGTGCTGGCAAGCGCAGCATATGTAGAGCAGAACAGGCCTTGGATGTGCAGTTTTGTTCATTTCCTGTCCTGGCTCCCGAGAGATTCACAGTAAGGGCAGCAGGGGCAGAGTCATCTGGGATTGGTCCAAGTCTCAAGCCTGCTGCCACCAAGCCATATATCTCCTGGAAGGGCCAGGGATTTAGCTCAGTGGTTCCGTCCCCTGCCTGGCAAGCACAAGGACCCAAGTGCGATCCCCGATACCAAAAAAAACCAAAACAGACAAACATACCTCCTGGAGCAACTGGGGGTGCCCAGGACAGCTGCAGGTGTCTTGTAGCCGTGTACACATCCAGGGGGAATGGCCACTGGTTTGACAGCTGCTCCATCTCGCAGTTGAAATCTTCACTGCCACTAAACTTGAGGACTCTGGGAGTTCTTGAGGTTTAGGGATTGTGGGGATGCCAACAATAGGCCCCCTCTGCCCCCAATCTTGGCCCTGTGGAGCTTGGTTTCCTGCCTCTCTTCAGAGGCAGCAGCAGCCCCAGAGCAGTGTGGGAGCAGCCTGGCTTCTGTCAGCACAGCCTACCTGGTGGCTGCAGAAGCAAGCAATGGTGGAAAGATATTGCTACCCCAGGCCACCCTTGAGAAGGCCAGGGAGAGTGAGGGGAGTGGTGTGTGTGACTGCTGCCAGCGCATCATGCCCCTTCGGGCTGGGTTCAGTCCCCTATCACAAGAAAAAGAAAAACAACAGGAAGTAGCTGACTTCAGGGAGCCTGACCTGGAAGGTGGGAGGGCCAGGTGCGAACAGAGTAGCTACAGGTTCTTAGGGGAGAACAGAGAGAATGCAAGGCGTCATCTGTAGGCCACCTGTGCCAGAGTCACCCAGACATGTGTGACCCCGAGCAGCAGGACACAAGGATGGCAGGGAGCAACATGCAGCCTTACCAGGCTCCCGGATCCTTAGAGATCCTATTTCCAATCACTCACATAGGCCAGGCACTGTTCTAAACATCTCTGATCGCTGCGGTCATCCATGAGATAGTCTGCGGACAGCAGGACGCAGAAGTCACTGGCCCAGAGTCCTGTACGAAGATCAGTGCAGCTGGGGCTCCTAGCACAGCGTGGCCCGGTGGCCCGGGTGGTTCATTGTGGCAGGAGATAAGGCTGGGAGACAAGCAGGACCTTGTTAAAAAGCCTGCTTTGGGTGTGTGGAGTAGTGACTCAGCAATGCTTAGACACTGAAAATGAAGTCAGAGAAAACCGATGATGCTTGGAGCATTTTTAGTGCATGAGACTGCAATTTTAATCCCTGCAGTCTTGCTCCAGTCTGATTCTGTTTCTTCCCACCCCTCAGTCCTGTAGATCCTCCCTGCTGGCCTGGACATCAGAGGCCGAATCTTCCTCAGCCGCGTGTCCCAGTGTCTAGCTGTGACTGCTCTCATCAGTTGTGCACTGTCCACTTTGTTGTGTTTTCCTCCCTAGAATTTAAGCTTTGTGAGGTGGGGACCTGTTGTGTTTTGTTCGTTGTTGTCATCCTAGAACCTGGCATGTGTAGCCACTCAGTAGAAACCTGTCCAGCGAGCACATTTTGTGTGTTCACATCCTGGCTTCATCTCAGGCAGAATCAGTCGGGGCCGGACACAGGCCTGTGAGTCGTGCTGGCCCGGCCTCTGCCCTCTTGAGCGTTCCACTTCCTCCCAGCCTCCCAGCCACACTCTGAAGCTCATTTTGTGCCCCAGACACCTCATGCCTGTGTCTGTCTGCCCCCGACCCGCACACTCACTCCTTCCTTCTTCAGGTCTCTGCTGTGGTAGCATCTGTCAGCGGCGCAGGAGCATCCATGGAAGACGTGCTGCTGGGCGGTGCCAGCTGTCACTGCCTCGTGGGGGCCTTCTTCACTGCACTGTGGCTCTCAGTATAGGGCCCCGATTGTCCCCACTGACCCATGTGTAGGTCTTCAATAAAGAAGATCTTAACTAGTTGCCTTTTGAAAAACCATACACATGTTTATATATGCATATTTTTTATTTTTTAATATGATGCATCCCTAAGTAAGCATCATAGAAGAGTGTGTGTGTGTGTGTGTGTGTGTGAGTTATTATGGTCTTATGGTCATATTCTAGATTTGCACTGCCCAATACAGTGGTCACTTAAGTTAATATTCCACTTTCTCCACTACGTTTCCAGCCCCAGTTGTCTCACATGGCTAAGAGCTACTGCACAGAGCCGGGAGCAGCGAGCATTTCCACTGCACACAGTTCTGTGGGGCATCCCTGGTCTAGTTCTGGCTAAAACATGCGTGTGTGTACGCACACTGACCAAGTGGCACGGTGCTGCTCTATTCCACAGTGTCACTAAGAGCTCGCTGCTGTCTCTGCTGCAGGTCTCCTGTGTAGCATGGACCCGGTGGCCACCCACAGCTGCCACCTCCTCCAGCAGCTGCACGAGCAGCGGATCCAGGGCCTGCTGTGCGACTGCATGCTGGTGGTGCGAGGCGTCTGCTTCAAAGCGCACAAGAACGTGCTGGCCGCTTTCAGCCAGTACTTCAGGTGCGGGGCTCCCATGTGCACGTTCCGCTTCCTTCTTGTGTTTCTCTCTCCTTATAGCATATGCAGGTTGATAGGCTTTTTATTTCATTTTAGTTTCTAGTTTAATGTAGTTCATGGTATTACTGGTTTTGTGTTTGGTGAGTAACCTGAAAGGAAAAGTTGTCATTAACTAAAATGCATTTGGGATAACTGAAAGTATTTTGGCACTTGCCCTTCATTTTAATACTTGGAAGTAATTTCAATCCTCTTTTGTATTTCACTTCCTTTCAGGATAAAATTGATTGAATTTCTGGTCGTTTTTCTTTGAAATCAAGTGTGGGGAAAAACATTCTATGTGCTGTTTTCCTCCCCTTTTTGGAGACAGGGCCTTGCTATGTCGCCCAGGCTGGCCTCAAACTCCTAGCGATCCTTCTGCCTCAGCCTCCCAAGTGCTGGGATTACAGGCGTGTGGCACCACACTTGGCTCTTACCTTTCTTTTTAATTTAAACATTTTAGTTTTTATTTTTCATTTGAATGTTCTACCAAAATTTTCAGTTGATACTCAACTTATCCTAACCCGGTATCCCTTTTCTTATATGAAAGATTCATTTATAAATATTAAACAATACTGAGCAGTTGTATTTCACTGTATTTAACATTATTATGGTTAAGTATTCTATATAAATTATTTTTCTGGTTAACAAGTTTATTTCTTATTTAAAAACCAGAGCCTCCTTGTTAAAAGCACTTTTAATTTCCCAGAGCACACTATCCAGCCATATTACTATGTGTAGTGTTTTTATTTGTACATTCAGTGAGTATATTTCAGATATTTAACATCTGTTCTTAAAGGCTGAATACTCAAAACACTACTTAATTCATTTAAATTGGATGGTGTGGCCAACTGACTTAGAGGATTAAAGTGTACTTAGGATAAGCCAGGCACAGTGGTGCACGCCTGTAATCCCAGCAGTCTAGGAGGCAGGGGAGTCTCAAGTTCGAGCCTGAACTGGGGATCTTAGTGAGACCCTGTCTCAAAATTTCAAAAGGGCTGGGGTTGTAGCTCTGTGAAGGCCCTAGGTTCAGTCCCCAGTAAAAGAAATATAGGAGTCATGGCATTTAGAGAATGGGACCTTTAAATATTGATATATGAATGCTGTTCACAAGACAGTAGCCAAATGTGTGCGCTACTGACAGTGTAAATGAGTCTCCTTTCTTTTATCAGGAGCCTCTTTCAGAATTCCTCAAGCCAGAAGAACGACGTTTTTCACTTGGATGTAAAGAACGTCAGGGGCATAGGGCAGATCCTGGACTTCATGTACACCTCGCACCTAGAGCTTAATCAGGATAACATACAAGTCATGCTGGACACGGCCCAGTGTTTGCAAGTTCAGAATGTCCTCCACCTGTGTCACATGTTTCTAAAATCGGCCTCTGCGGAACAGCCGCCAGGCCTGCCCTGCAGTAGTGCCTTCTCCCTGCAGGGCGCTCTGCCCCCTGATGCCACCTGCGTTCTGAATGAAAACTACCCTCCGCCCCTCCTGCCCGAGTGCCCAGCAGAGGGCCCGCATGGCAAGGTTCTGGAGGAAGCACACCCACCTGCTCCACCCGTGGGTCTCCATCATCCGGAGGGCGAGATGGCCAAACCGGCCCCTGACGCTCTGGATGGCAGCTGTGCCGAGCTCCCTGGCAAGCAGCCCAATTACTACTACAAGCTCCGGGACTTCTACAGCAAGCAGTACTACAAGCAGGCCGCTTGTCCCAGCCACGAGCGGGCAGCCGAACAGCCTTTTGCTTTCTCCTCCTCCGCAGACCTCACCCAGCCGTGTGCAGTCAGCCACTCTGAGTGCCTCCTGGAGTCCTCGGAGCACCTGCCCTCCACCTTCCTGGCCCCACCGCGGCCGAGCGACTCTGCCCCTGACCCCGAGTCGAATGGCCCCTGCCAGCAGCCAGCCAAGCAGATGCGGCTCAAAAAGGCCATTCATCTGAAGAAACTCAATTTCCTAAAGTCACAGAAATCAGCAGAGCAAGCGTCCGAACCCAAGTTGGATGACAGCTTAACCAGGAGGACGGAATCTGCTAGTGAAAACACAGGAGAGAAAGCTGGCAGCCACAGTGTGGAAGAGAAGGAAAGCGGGGAGCTCAACTCCGAGCCTTTTCACTGTGACATCAGTGAAGTGGAGGTGCCCAAAGCGCCGGCCACCCTAGAGGAGCAGTCCCAGAGCCTGCAGCCCCAGAGGCAGTACTCGTGTGAATTGTGCGGGAAGCCTTTCAAACACCCGAGCAACCTGGAGCTGCACAAGCGGTCTCATACAGGTACACTGCTCCAGACTGCGGCTCGGCTCGGGGAAGGAAGTAGCACGGGTGTGCAGCACCCTGCCTGTCCTCTTTTTCGTAAGAAGCTTCACTCTTTCTTGGTGAAATCATTGGTGTTTGTAAACGCAACTCCAGGGTGGCAGCGTGGCAGTGCACGCCTGTAATCGCAGCATGACTTAGGAGACTGAGGCGGGAGGATCTGGAGTTGAAACTACGTAGTGAGTTCCAGGCCAGCCTGAGCTGCATGACAAGACCCTACCTCAAAAAAAAAAAAAAAAGTTCTAGAAATGATTGATAGAACTGCTTTAAAAAGATGGCAGACTTTCCCTTTTTTGAGGTACTGGGAATCAAACTCAGGGCGGCACACATGTTAAGCAGGCATTCTGCCCCTGAGCTATATCCCTGGCCGTTTTAAAACTCTGAATGAGGCTCTTGCTAAGTTGTCGAGACTGCCCTCAAACCCATGATCCTCCTGCCTCAGTGCCCCGGTAGCTGGACTCAGTCGTGAGCCACCACACTGGCCATGATGGCATCCTTTTCGTTCTTATTTCAGTTGGAGTTTTATATGATAAACTGGCCATCGCTAAGAGGTATAGGCAGTTGTTTTGATGCATCCAGGTTGTCTTCTAATTTAAAGCAGATAAGCTATATTTAGATGTCTCCTTAGAATTAGATCAAGCTTATTTTTTGAAGTATCATGTAGGTTAATTTAGTTCGAATAATTCCAAAAGTTGTCTGAGAAGTAATTTTAATATCTGACTTGAAAAATTTGTGATTGGGGAGGGAGGAGTTAAACTTTTTCGTAGGAATTAGCTTTAACTATTTGATATTTTCAAATAAAAATTTCATTTTAAACATTGAATGTTCAAGGCTTCAATATCTTAATTAATTCCTTCTCCCCTTTCCCAAAAGGTTTTTATAAGTATTGTACATGTGCAAGGCTCTGGGTTCAGTCCTCAGTACGACCAAGAATATAAAGGTATTATACAGAATATACTCATCATATTATAGAACACCTGTGTATTATCTTCCGTCCTATATTGAAGCATGACTAATAACATATCACAAACTAGTTGTGACGACACGCAACAGGATGCCTCCCCAGTAACTGGGTTCGTAGCGTTGGTGTAACTGCATTTACTGACGTGTTCTCTTGGCACTTTGGAGTCCTACTTTGCTGAGGTAATTACCTCCCCAGTAGATTGCTGGGAGACTTCATTAGTATTTGTGAAAACCCTTTATGAATTTTAGTGCATTTGAATATAAAGTGTTACCTTTATTATTGCTAGTTCAGAATTACTCCATTTGAAGATATCTATCACAGACTCAGTTTTGTTGTGAAAGAAAACTTCGTTTCTGCTTGCTCACATTTCCTGCAGCCTAATGACCTGTGTATTCACGTGTCGCAGTCACTGTTTCCATTCAGTATGACATGGAATCATAGATATAGCCGCCTAAACAAAAGCTCTTTAGGCCCTCAGTTTTTAAAAGTATTGTAAAGGGTGCCTGAGAGCATAAGTCTGTGACCCACACAGGATCATTAGCCTTGGTCCCTTAGGAGTTCTGGTGACTGGTGACCTCTCTGTTCTCAAATTCTTTTATCTCTTTCGGGGGGCTTTAACTGATCATCGTTATCTCAGCAACTTCAGTCCCAAAATACAAACATAACATGATTATAGTCATTCAGGGCCAAGGAAACCGTTCGACATTTTCAGGGAAAAATCAGAATAAGAGGAGCCCAATGTGATCCCAGAAAACCGCCAGCCAGTATTTTCCAGGTAGCAAAGTCCAAGGAATACAGCAGGGAAGGAGACAAGTGTGATTGTGGATTTTAAAGAGGATCTTAATAAAGCCTTTGATTTGAGAAGGGTGGGTGTTCACAGTCGGTTCACTGGGGTGATGTAGATGGAAGGCAGCACCTTGCAGCATAATTTCCCACAGGTCTTCTGCAGACTCCACCCAGGGCAGCTGTGTTTCTCATGGCAGCACACCGTTGGCCAGGCTGTCCCATCCCATCCTTAGTTACTGCAGTCAGTGGTGACTAAGGCGGCAGCAGACTGAGCACCTCTCCCACACTTAAATCCTGTTTTCTCCTGTGAAGGTGCATGGAGAGGCCATTTGTCCCCATCTTCCTGAGTTTCAGGAGCTCCCAGCTGCTTGGGGCTCTCAGGTCCATCTGTGCAGTATGAACTGGTTTCTCTATGTTCGGAGTCAGCTGTCAGGTGGCATCAGGCGAGAGAGCTCCATTTGGTTTCCAGCTGAAGGAGAAGACGGTGTCCAAACCTGGGTGTGCTCTGAATGTAAATACACTGGATCGCACCACACCTTTATATTTACAGCATGGCTTGATTTGTTTTTTATAGGAAAATGCATATTGACTTCACTTTTATCATCTTTAAATCTCAGGGAGAGAGATAAGTCTAAGGAAGTAGAGGTTCCTGTTGTTCTACTGTGGGATAAAGATGCAATCATTGTTCAAAATTATTGTGAAAATATAAGTGCTGATTTTACAAACTGTTGTTTTCCTTTGTTTTAGGTGAGAAACCTTTTGAATGTAACATTTGTGGGAAACATTTCTCTCAGGTGGGAATACTCTTACTTACTGTTAATAATTGGAAACCTGAACCCCAGGTTATATTTTTAACCCAGTGTTTATTTTTAATTACAAATAAGACACACCTTTGTAGTTGGAAGAGAAGCCTCAATGATATCTGTAACTTAAAGACTTGAGACTAAATCAGGAAATACTTTTCAAGAAATTGAAGTTCTCACAAATTTCTAGTTCACTGGCAGGAAGATGAGATTTGTTGTTTGTGTGAATTCTCACCTTTTCCTTTTCCCCAAGGATGGGTTCAGTCCTGGTAGAATATGCTTCTCCTTTGTGAATGAAGTTCCTAGAACACCACACTGTGATTTCCCTGGAGACTGCAGAGTACTCTGGGCTAGGTCCAGGATAAATCTTCTTATTCTTACTGGGATTGTTGATTTTAGGGTATTGGGAAACAATAAGAGTAAACCACTTCTACTTCCTGCCTTTACTGCTGTCTTTCAGCTTGACTTCTATTAAGATCAATTTAGGGGCCAGGGATTTGGCTCAGTGGTTCCACCACCTGCTGTGCAAGCACAAGGACCTGAGTTCGATCCCCAGTACCAAAAAAAAAAAAAGAAGAAGAAGATCAATTTGGATGTGTAATTAATTTTCTCATTCGGCAAACACTTATTGTTGGCAGGTACTAGACAAAGAAATGCAGAGATTCAATGTTTTGTAGAAAATGTCCAGTGTAATTTCCGGCTGTCTCCACCCACGGGCAGGCCCTGGCTCCAGAGGTGAATGGTTGGCAGCTGCCCTGGCATGAGAGCACCGATCTGTAGAGGCCGAATGCAGCATGTGGCGCAGCCTCGAAGGCAGTGTGTGCAAGTGCCACTTGGCCAGGAGTGACATGGGCAGCCTCTGCAGGCCGAGGGAGGCCCTTGGTGTGGTAGCATGGAAGGCTGGCCCTGAGGAACATGGAATTAGTGGGTGCCGTTGTGCCATGCACCCCGCACCCAGCATTCAAACCTGCCTCTCATCCATGCCATCTGGATCAATTCCATGTCCCACACCCCCAGACCTGAGGGCGTAACTGCTCCGTACTGCTCCTCGGCATGAGTCACCTGTGTCTGCATCACTGAGCCAAGTCCTAGCGTTCTTCCTATGCACGACTGGGCCTGTCTGACCTGGACACTTCGTCTCTCTGGGCCGGGCGGTGTCTTAGTGTCTCCAGGAGGATCCTTACATGCCTGAGGGAGGGTTCAGCACAGTGCTCACCCCCCATATTCTGGTGGGGACCCTCACTTCTGCCAGCCAGCCTGGGTCAGGTTTGAGGCCTGCCTGTGCTGCAGCTTGCTCCCTTGTGACCCTGTACCTGTCAAACAAGGGAGGAAGATTGCTAACCCTGACAGAGGTAATGAGATTGGGTTCTAAGAACTACCCGGCCCATGGTGGACTCAGGAATGTCACTCTTTTGCTGTCCTGTCACCACCCCACCCTGCCGCTTCCATCTTAGTGCCCTGCTGTAGCCCGAAGGTCTTAAGACCTGGATTCATGGCCCTGCAGTGAGCAGTCACAGCATCTCATTCTTAAGACTGGGAGAATACTACTTCTTAGACTGTTAGGAAGAAGAGGCAAAAAGCCCATCGTGAAAACCCTTGGCACATTCAGTGTGGTAACACTGCTGGGCTGCTCAGGACCCTCCCGTGGCTCCCACTGGAGACCAAAGAAAACAGCCACTCAGGATCCTTGTTCCTGCCCCCTCCCTTCTCCCCATCGCTGCCCCCCAGGGTGCAGACCCTCTGTTTGAGGGGTCTGGTGCAGTGGATCTGCTGTGCAGCTGTGCTGGAGCCCTGCCTTAGACCCTGACTTCAGACCCTGCACTGCCCTCCTAACCCTGTCAGCCCAGCCCTGTCTCCAACAGATGCCCTCCGCCTCTCCTCCGGTTCAGTGCCTGAGTCTGTTAGATTTTCATAAAAGTAGTTTTATCTGTAGCTGTGGTTTTTCAGATATACATTCTATTTTCATAGTGACATGAAAGTTCTGCAAGTGAGGACAGCTGTAAAAGCGCCATTCAGTGTCCATGAGCATCCCTGTGCTGAGAGGGACAGAAGTGAAGAAGGCCTCGGGGTTGTCACTCAGAGGAACAAAGAGCTGTGTAGTGAGGGAGGGCACTGCCGCAGGGTGCGCTGTCCAGAGCTTGTGCAGGAGCAGCATGTGCACAGGGAAAGAAGTCGCTTCTGCCACATCGTGGGCTGAGGCTGCATCCAGGAGGCTGGGCTGGGCCGGAGCGCGGGCCTCCCCCGCTGCTGGCTCCTGGCCGCACTGGCAGGAGCAGCCCCACATGATTTGGCGAGTGTGTTTTCATAGAAGCAGGTTCCTAAAGGTTTCTCCGTCTGAAGATTTCAAAGTTAGAAATATTTACCAGGAAGAATCTCACACCCCGTGTACTGAGAAGTTAGTATTTGGTAGGGTTAGTGTTTTATTAAAAGTTAACCAGGGCCAAGGGATTTAGCTCAGTGGTTCCACTGCCTGTCTCGCAAGCACAAGGACTCAAGTTCGATCCCCAGTACCAAAAAAAAAAAAGTTAACCAGGCTAGGGACGTAGCTCAGTGGCGCCACCTATCTGGCAAGCACAAGTTCCTGAGTTCGATCGCAGGTACCGGGGTTGGATGGCCCCTCAGTTTAAGACAGCTCGTATGGGCTTAGACTGCGGGGACAGGCGGACAGACATGTGTTACTAGAACCTGCACCGCTGGACTGTGCTCTTCCCTGTGTGGCCCCCTCAGGTCACCTGCTGCCTCAGGACAGGGCCAGAAGGAAGGCGTGGCAAGTGTAGAAGGACTGCAGAACCTCAGCAGATGTGTGTTCCTGTTGGTCACTGTCCTTGCTTTATTGTTATTAATAGCCATTCTATTAAAAGCTGTATGTTTCACAAAGTTTGGCCCAATTCTTTCTCTTTAGTTGTTGAAAATAAACGTAAGTTGTTTCAGCGCTACATTATCATAGTTGTAAGTGTGGCATCTGACTCAGTGTTTCCAGGGCCTGTTAGGCATCATGAATCTTTCATCTTGTATAACCCACAGACAACATTTCCTATACTTGGGAGTTTCGAGTCACGGTGGATGCCAGATCCATCTTCAGACCTATAACCATAAACCATCTCTCTTACTTAAAATACAGTTTACAAATTTAAAAGGTGCAGTTGCTCGTTGGGTGCTGTTCATTCTTCCTGTTGGCTCTGCTGTGTGTTGTGCCTCCACATGGGTATATTACCATGGGTATATTCGTTTATTTGTGTGGGGTTTTCTTTTTTTGGCAACAGAACATTATAAAAAGTTAAATGGGGAGAATGACAGCCCAAGACTGTTGAATGAGAATAATGGAAACGTTTGTCTCCCAGTCCTCACTGGAAACATTACCCAGTAGCTTTTTAATATCTGAGGCATTTGCAGTTTTAATTTCGCTCTCCCTTAGATAATTTAATATTCATTTCCCATTGATTGGGCATGGAAATCTATTTGGTGATCTCCATCCCAGTGTTACTCTTTCCAAAGCCCTGCTGGATTCAGAAATTAGGGACACAAAGGGCCCTGTCATGCTGCTGTGATGCCCCTGATTTGCTTTATTGCACAGAGCTAAACTGACCAAGCTGCCTGGCAGAGCCAGACCGTACTGCCGGAGGCAATGCCTTCCACATGGCTCCCTTCTTCATAGACAAAATCATGTTCTTTAGGGGAAAAAAACTAATGAATACTGAAATAAGCATGTACAGGTGACTTTCACTTTTTGAAATGACACTGCATGTAGATGGTACAAATATATCAAGTTCTGTTCACAGTTCAGGCCTGGGGACCACAGCCATGTCTCCAGGGCGCCAGCCCATTTACCACCGGCCTGCTCCCCACACAAGGCCACAGCCGGGCTCTCGGGTGTAGCCCAGGGCTTGGCAGGCACTGGGCTATCCCCGGCCTCCTTGCCCACGGCCTCTCCTGAGCTGTGCCCACCTCATCTTCATCTGAGGTTGGGTTGGAACCTGGCTAAATCTGTCAATGGAATTTATATGACTTAGAAACAAAATAAGAAACCTTTCGTTATCGGCGTGCTTCTCTTTCCTCTCTTTGCAGGCAGGTAACTTGCAGACCCACCTCCGCCGGCACTCTGGGGAGAAGCCGTACATCTGCGAGATCTGCGGAAAGAGGTCAGTCAGTGCCTCCTCTGTCTGTCACACGAGGCTGCCTGCTGCCACTGCAGAGCTCAGGGACAGCTGCATACCTCAGGCTCTTCATGTGACACACATGCGAGTAAGAAGTGAATTCAGAGAGAGAAAATCCAGGGCAGGAGTCCCAGGAGGGACGTGGAACTGTGCGTGAAACAAGTTGTTTTATACTAAAACTCTCACTCGTTCTAAACATGTCCACGAAGATAGATTAGTGTTCCCAAGGGGGGACTGTCCAGGAGGGGACCCTGGGCTTGGGTGATGAGGCATCAGGAGAGAGGGTAGCAGAAGATGCCCAGGATCCAGGACAGGCATGAGGTGGCAGCAGGAAGGCTGGGTCCTGAGTGCGACTTATCACCTAGCAGTGCAGACTGCGACCCTCGGTGGGCCGGGCTGGGTGGCAGTTGGAGTCCTCCATGCGACATGGTGTAAGTGAGGCACACGGGTGCCCAGGGCACAGGCCCCAGCTCGGGCCTCTGCTCCCCTTGTGTCCCGGGCTCAGGCACTGCCCTCTCAGCCTTGAGTTAGCTGTAGGCAGTGGCAGCACGGCCGGTGCGGTCACACAGTCACTCAGCCTCGCGAGCCGCCGGCTGTGTGCACACTGTGCTGACACACTGCGATCGGCAGTGCAGGTGTTCTGCCTCCCTCTCACAGCTCACACTCAGGGTCTCGGCCTCAGGGACGCCAGGGCACAGGTGCCAGTCGGGGTCCTCAGCGCACTGCACACAGGCCACGCACAGTTCAGATCTCCAGTCGCTGCCTCCTGCGGGGGACAGAAGGAGACGACGCGGCTGTGCTGCCCACAGCCCCTCTCTGCTGCGGCTGTCTGAACGCTGAAAGCCAAGCCCGTGTCAGACGCCCAGGGGCAGAGACGAGCAGCACCCACAGTGTCCCAGTTTTAAATCAGATGCTTCTCCATTCCACTTAAAATCATCCCTCCACACAGCATCTTCCTCCAGAACGGCATGCTACCCTGTGAGGTGCGGGCCACAGGAAAGGGCTCAGGTTTCCACATGCAAGCGCCAGGTCGGCGTCTCTGACACATCGCAATGGGACTCACTTGGCCCACACAGCAGTGTGGGGTCAGTCAGGCGAGGAGGGCCAGGCTTCCTCAGAAACCTTCTCGGCCTGCCACTCCACGGCTCCTGGGTGTCCAGAGCCCCAGTTGCCATCATGCTGCAGAAGAGCTGGGATGCTGTCCCCGGAGGCCCCAGGGACCCTGGCGGGCCGAAGCATGGGAGCGAGTCCCTGGCCTCTGAACTGTGCAGCTCCTTCTTAGGTCTTTTTAGCCTGAGGTAGTGGTGCTAAACCATGAGGTGTCTGGTCTTATGCTGGAGGAAAGTCTGATAAAGCCAGACAGGAAAATGCTTTAAAAAGGATATTTGCATCATTTTCTACTTGCCATGAGAAAGAGCAAAGGAAAGCTGTGCTTTTGAGTGCGCATGAAATCAGGCCGCCGACTCCCTTCTGCAGCCATGGGGGAGAGGCCGTCTCCTCCCTGACTCCAGCAGGAAAGCGCCTCAGTCGCGCTCCCGGCTCTTTGCTGAGTTCTCTAATCTGTTCCAGGTTTGCGGCCTCTGGCGATGTCCAGCGCCACATCATCATCCACTCAGGAGAGAAGCCACATTTGTGCGACACCTGCGGCCGAGGTGAGGCTGGGTGCCCCCTCCCTGGCTGCCTCCTGCCGCCGGTGTCACCACGCTCTGCTCACTGGCCCCCCCGCCCTGTGTCTCTCAGGCTTCAGCAACTTCAGCAACCTGAAGGAGCACAAGAAGACGCACACAGCTGACAAGGTGTTCACCTGCGATGAGTGCGGCAAGTCCTTCAACATGCAGAGGAAGCTGGTGAAGCACAGGGTCCGGCACACGGGCGAGCGGCCCTACAGCTGCTCCGCCTGCGGTGAGTCCCGTGGCCCAGAGCGGGCACCCGGGCCCAGGGGCGGGCGCTGGACGGTGTCCGAGCAAGTGGCTGCCTCATCACAGGTGGCGCGCTGGTGACACGTGGTCTCCTGCATCCTGGTGCCACCTGCCACACCTGCTGACCCCGACGCCGGTGCAGAGACGGCCCCGAGGGTAGAGATGTGCAGCAGCTCCCGCCAGAGGGTGCCCTGGTGGAGCACGGGCGTGCACGTCCGGTTGGGGGCCAGATGGCGGGCTCCATGGGGTCCCGCCTGGGAGTCAGAGGCCATGGCAAAGAGCAGCAGGAAGTGGGCAGCCCTCGGCCTCAGCACGCAGACAGGAACACGGGGCTGGGCCAGGATCCGCTCACCCTGGGCCCTGGGGAGGCTGCACGTGTGTGTGTGTGTGTGTGTGTGTGTGTGTGTGTGTGAACACGTGTGTGCTCGCCCAGGACCAGTGCGGGCTGGTGCCCGTGGGGCCTGGGTGCGTGAGCGCGTGCGGGCGAGACTGATGGCCGTCTGGGAGTAGAGTGCCGCAGTGGGAAGGCAGTCGGGTACCACTGAGGGGCTCGGCCTGACCAGTTGGCGTCCTAACCCGGGCATGAGCTGTGTCCTCGGCTCCCCGCTGTCACCACATACAGGAAATCCAGGCCACTCCAGGCCGTTCTGATCACTCAGTACAGCTTCACACTTCAGCCTCGATTGCTAATCTAAAATACCAGTTCCAAGTCATTACCCCAGCTGTGGGCTGAGGTGAGGTGAAGGTGTGTCTTCCCTCTCCTGGAGGATTCTGACTGCACCTAGCAGAAGGGAGGAGGCAGGAGGAGCTCTCTCCCCACCTCCCCAGGACCGTGGAGACTGTGCTCTCCTTGCAGCTGGCCCTCCCTCTTCCCTGGGCCTTGCCACAGCTCCCTTTGAGAGGTTGTTCCTTGGCCTCCCACCTCCCCGCCAGGGAGTTCTAGTGGATCCCGAGCAGCTACACGGCCTCAGTGCAGGGTAGGGTGGAGCCGCCTCTGCCCCGCCGTGTCCCAGTGGGCTGCCCTGCAGGAGGCAGGTGCCCCTCGGCTGTGCCCTCCCTCCGCGTGGCGGGGACACAGGGCAGTGCAGCTCCGCTGTCTGAGGCACTGGGAGAAACCCCTCCCACCTCTTCTTTCTTGCTGGTCACTCAGCTATGACTAAACCCATGCCCACTAAGGGCCCTGACATTGCCTGGCCCACGTGCCCAGTAGTTCCACTGTTGAGAGTGTCTTGAGGACAAGAAAGCAAAGGCAAAGCCTCTACCCGGGGTTGTCAGCTGCGCGGTTACAGATGACGCACAGCACGGCCTTGGAGTCCAGGCCACAAACAGCAGCAAAGGGACAGTTGGGAGGTTTCCAGCCGGAAGCAGGGCAGAGGCCGCCAGAAAGGCGCTGCGCGGACTGAAACAGGCCGAGCCCCGTGGGCGCTCTGGGGTGTGACCGGGGTTGCACACCTGTGGCCCCCCTGCTGCCTTTCCAAGGGCCCCTTAGCCTAGCCGTGGCCTTCCCAGTCAGTCCCAGTCGAAGGAAACTGGAACCGCAGCCGTCTCCGCCGCCCTGCCTCTGGTCCGGCCTGTCAGGCTTCGCCCGACCTCCCCCTTTCAGCCCACCCCGGTCGCGGGCAGGCACGCGGCCTCCCCGAGCTGCAGCCCACGCACACCCTTGCCACTCATTCGCATGAGGCCGTGCCGGTCCGGGTGAACTCAGTGCACAGCCTCCCGGGCCTCCCTGGGAACCCAGACACCCGCAGGGCACAGGGGAGCTCGCCCCGCCCTCCCCAGTACCGGGGGAAATGATGGGCCTGGAGAAGTGTGTGTGATCCTGCCAAAGACGAATCCGCAGTTACCTTCGGAAAGGTGCTTCCTTCCCAGGGCCTTCACTGAGCTATACCCGCAGCCCAGCCCCCTTTCTTTTCTTGAGACAGGATCTCACTGAGTAGCTACATGGCCCGACCCGGGCTCAAGTTTGCCATCCTCCTGCCTCAGCCTCCCAGAGCTCTGGGATTACAAGTGTGCACCGTCATCCTGCGCTAGGGAAACTGTTTCTGTGTTAACAGACCTGCTGTTAGACTGGGGGACGCTCGAATGAGACGGATGAGGGAGTGGTGGGTCCCCGTAGGACGTCAGGAGTGGGCCCACTGGATGCAGGTGGCACCTGTACAGGGGACACAGCGCCCCCCCCCCCCCCCCGCGTCCCAAGCGGCCGCGCCTAGAGCCTGTCTGTCTGTGCAGGGAAGTGCTTCGGGGGCTCAGGCGACCTGCGCAGGCACGTCCGCACCCACACCGGGGAGAAGCCCTACACGTGCGACATCTGCGCCAAGTGCTTCACCCGCTCCGCCGTGCTGCGTCGCCACAAGAAGATGCACAGCAAGGCGGGCGACGACGACGGCAGCGCGGACGAGCTACCCGAGCTGGGCCCGGCCGCCGAGGGCCCCGACCCGGACAGGTCGCAGAGCTCGGACTCCTTCTCCCAGGACGCGGTCGGGACCTTGCTGCCGGGGCCGGGCAAGCCCCCGGGCCACGCGGCCGAGGACACCGTGGGCGCGTTCCACAGTCTCCCCGCCGGGCCCTACTGCAAACTGCGCGCCCTGGCCTCCGCGCGCGCGGGCGAGCAGGAGAAGCTGGGTGTGGCCGCGGGCAGGCTGGCCAAGCCCCCGGGGCCGCCGCAGACCCCGCACCCCACCTACGCCTACACGGACGAGGACGCCCCCGCCGGCGGCGAGCCGCTGCAGGCCGACGGAATGTGCATGATCCGCTCCTCGCTGGCTGCGCTGGACAACCACTGCGGGGACCCCCTGGGCGGCCGCGCGGCCCCCACGGCCTACCGGAGCTCGGAGGGGCAGTTCTTCTCCAGCATGACCCTCTGGGGCCTCGCCATGAAGACGCTGCAGAACGAGGGCGAGCTGGACCAGTGACGCCCTCGCGCGCTCCCCAGCGCCACCTCCAGGCCACAGGAGAGAGTGGCGCCGCCCGGGGGAGAGCGATTGACGGACGGAGGAAGGCCCGCAGGCCGAGCCGAGCCGGCCGCGAGAGCGGGGCCTGTGTCACCTACTGTACATCTGCATCATTTTAAGAAAATACGTAATACAAACGTTATTTTTGCATTTTTACCGGATTGAAATTTGTAGCATTTGTATTTTTAAAATTTACACAGATTCTATTTGTATATGAAACTCCTAATTTAATTTGAATAAATGAAACTTGGTTTTCTATATATTATGTTTCATCCAGCAGTTTTATGAATCTGGAGGCCAGGGTGGCATAAAAATGAATGTCAATTCGGGCTGGGGATTTAGCTCAGTGGTTTCGCTGCCTGCTACGCAAGCGTAAGGACCCGAGTTCGATCCCCGGTACCAAAAAAAAAAAAAAAAAGAATGTCAATGCACAAAGCCTTGGGTTCTAGTCTCAGCATTGCCAAAAAATAAAAACGGAAACGCTGATGAGCAAGGATTGTGCTGCCGCGTGCGGATGGATCAATGGGCCTCGGCACAGCCAGGCTCCCCAGCGCCCAGCACACCTCCGGGCTGTGTTCCTCAGTGTCGGGAGCACCTGCTAGGCCCACACTCTCATCTCCGCAGAGGAGCCCACCCAGGGCCTGGCCGGGAGGGCTTCTAAAGGCGTGCACCGTAATGGACACAAATATGCCTCACCACCTCCTGTGACCCCACCGTGTGGCCGTCTGCATCTCCCCGGGTCTCCAGCACTGTGTCCCCAGCTGCCGACTGCCACCCCACATGGGAACCCTCCAGACTCAGCTCCTGACGTCTCCAACTGCCCACCCCATTCCTCTGCTGCCCAGACTAAAACCCCAAGAGCTGTCCACTTCCCTCCAGCATTTGGGGAGCTGCCTCCCACCAGGGCTGAGTTCACTGGAGGCTGGAAGAACAAGGCTCATATAGGCTGAATAAAGCTCATATAGGCCTGTGCATATTCTTTTTATTTCCCAGTATGGTCACACCATCCAGACTTTTCTCACTGAGCCACATCCCTGGCCCTTCTGTATTTTTTTTTTTTTAATTTTGAGACAGGGTCTCCCTAAAATCACTTAAGTTACCAGGCTAGACTCAAATTGGATCATCCTGCCTCAGCCTCTCAGAGTGCTGGGATTATAGGTGTTCACCACACCTAGCTTTGAGGTAACTGTTACTGAATAAAACTACTTCATGGGGAAAATGATTTGATCTTGTGGAATAAAACCTTAGGGAAAATATTAAAAGCAAAGACTTTTAATTTTGTTTATATTCTTCTCTACATTTCCTATCTCCTCCCTTTCTCCCTTTGTCACCCTGTGCCCACAGACATACACACACAAAATTCTCAGGTAGATAATGTGTGGATGTGACTTGGACAGCAAGTTATGTAGCAGTGGCCCAGGGCTTTGTGGGGGGGGGGGGGGGGGGGAGAGAGGGAGGGGGGGGAGAGGGAGAGAGGGGGGAGAGAGAGAGAGAGCGCGCACGAGCGCTCCGTCCCTAGCTAATGGAGTGACAGCTGCCCTTCCCTCTCTGGTCTTTGGTGTCCTGAGTGGAATTTTGACCCCCTGCTCTCTGATTCCCTGTGACTAGTCTGTGACCAGGTTCCTACTGAGCCTGCAAGGGTCAAGCACTTCTTCCATGACGAAATTGGGAGAGAGAGGCCCAGGGACTGCAGATCATCAGAAAAACCCCCAGCATCTTCCTGCCCTGGAAGTCACCTTAGAAATTCCTTCCATGGGTCCCAGCTTCCGGTGAGCCAGCTGCACGCCTGGGAAACCATGCCGGTGTTTGCAAGCGTTGATTCAGCAGGCAGGGATGAGGGCCAGGAAGCTGCATGTAGCAACTTTCCCGGGAGATTCGGAGGCTGGCAGTGCAGGACAGCGCATGGAGGGGTGACCTGGGTGAAGTCCTTCATCGTGTGGATCCCCTGGCAGGCAAGGAGCTGTGCCTGGTAATAACAGTAGCAGAGGTAGGTCCTGCCCATCAGGGACCAGGTACACAGTAAATACTCTGCACAAATCATGTGTTTAAAGCTCATCACAGCCTGTGAGGTTCCCTTGGGGGAGAGCCACTCCATGAGAGGTCAAGGAACTTCCAGCTGGAAGGGGCAGAGTTAGATCCCAGGTCCCAAGGTGCTGAGTGAAAACCAGAGCTAGGCCCAGACCCAGCGGAATGGAAGAAGCCTCCTCTGCCCTGCTGGGCGGAATAACTTGCAGGGGCAGGGTGTAGCTCAGCCCTAGCACACCTGCCTAGCATGCTCAAGGTCCCAGGCCCATCCCCAGCACGGGAGCAAAAAAGGACAACTTGCTGTGGTGAAGTACAACACACGTGAAACCTGCAACCCGAGCAGGTCAGTTTGCCCTCACTGCCACAAGGGACCTGGGATAAATCCTCATAGAATTCGGCTTGTTTCAGTTTGGTGGTGCTGGGGATTGACCCCAGGGCCTCACACATGCCAGGAAAGCGCTCCACCTCTGAGCTAGCCGGGTGTGGTGGCACCTGTCTCAGTGTCAGTACTCAAGGGCTGAGGTAGGAAGACTGCAAGGCTAAGCCCAGCCTGGGCAACTTAATGACTCAGGGAGACACTCTTTCAAACTAAAGGGCAGGTGGGTGTATATATAGTTCGGTACAAAGGCCCTGGGTTCAATCCCCACTACTATCAAAAAAAACAAGAAAAGGAAAGGAGGAGAAAAGTTTTAAATTGGGTGTGAAGTTGCACACTTGTAGTCCTGGTTGCTGAGGAGGCTGAGGCAGGAGAATCACAAGTTTGAGGCCAATCTGGGCAATTTAGTGAGATCTTGCCTCAAAATTTTAAAATGATACAAGGTTGGGACTGTCATGCACGGGAGCCCTGGGTGAAGGAAAGCTGCCTCTGAATCTCAGAGCCCAGAGGGACTCATCCCTGCCCCAGGGCGAGGGGCTGGTTCCTCTCCTCCAGCTGTTTCTTACCTATGTCTCTTGTGTTCAGTGCGCTTCTGGGACCCGCGCTGTGTGTGTAGAGACAGGAAGAAAGGACCCTCCTAGAGCAGCCTTGCCCTGGAGCACACAGCCCCGCTGCCCCAGCCCGCCCCAGCCCGGCTGCGTCCACACTGGGGCGGGCGCTGGAGGTCGCCACAGCAGGGCCCACTTCCTGTCAGCTGGGAACTGGTCAGGGGCCACGTGTATCAGCTAGTTTTCCGTCATTGCGACAAACTTCCTTCCACAAGCAGTGCAGGAGAAGGAAGGGTCATCTTGGCTCCCGGTTCCAGAGGTGCAGTCCATGGTTGCTTAGCCCCCTGCTCTAGGCAGGGTGGCTCAGGACACGGTAGAAAAACCGTGGAGGAAGAGGCTGCTCACCTCCTGGGGGCCGGAAAGGAGGGGGGAGGGGCGGGTCGGGGGGGGGGGTCTTAAGGCCACGCCCCAGCGCCCTCCCTTCCTCTCGCTGCCCCGCCTCCTACAGGCTCCACCCCTCCTCCACCGCCCACAGGGACCGGCGGACCGACAGCAGCGAGCTCTTCCCTCCCTACCCCTGGGCGTCTTTGTTCTTAAATGACTCAAGTTCCCATGTTTGGACAACAGAGAAAATGCCATAAGGAAAAAGGAAAGATGACTTTGATCTGCTGCAGAGCAGTGTGACTCCAGGCTTCTTCAGAGGGCAGCCGCTGAGCCAGCGCGGCCCCCAGGCCCGGCAGCCCCGCGAGCTGGCGCCCGGCCTGGCTGGGTCATTCCCTCCCGCGTCACGCCCCGATGCGCCCGGAGCCCTGCACGCCCGGCTCGGCCTGTGTGCGGCGGGGCGGCCTCGTCAGCCCCGGGCTGTCACAGCGCCTTCCTGGCCCAAAGCTCAGCGCTGGCGTCGCCCTCGGATTCCAGCGCGGCTCCCCGCGGGATCCGGTGCGCGCGCGGTGCCGGCCTGGGCCGCTCAGCCCTCTCCCGGCAGGTGGCAGCATCGCCGCTCAGCGCGGGAGCCGGCCGGGCCCTGGGGCGCCCTGCGGCGCTGAGTGCGGGGACCTCGGACAGCCGCCTGCCCTCCCCTGGGCGCCCAGGATCTGGCTCTCCCTGACTGTGGCCGGAGGAGGAGAAAGGAGTCTGTCTGTCTGTCTGTCTGTCTGTCTTTCTTTCTTTCTTTCTTTCTTTCTTTCTTTCTTTCTTTCTTTCTTTCTTTCTTTGTATTTGTTTATTACAGTAGTGGGGATTGAATCCAGGGCCTTTGCAGTGAGGTACATCCCCAGCCCGTTTCAAATTAGTTATTTATTCATTTTAATTTATTTTTAAGACAGGGTCTCACTAAGCAGCCAAGCTGCCCTGGCGGGGCCCCGATTTGGATTCTTCCTGCCTCAGCTTCCCAGAGAGCTGGGATTTCAGGCGTGCACCACCAGGCCCATACGAGCTTTAGAACGTCCAGTCCAGGCACCGCTAGGGAGACAGGGAGCAGAGGAGAGGCTGCCCAGGCTGGGGCGGGGGGACCGCTGAATGGGCGCAGTTTGTTTGGGGTGACAGAAGTTTCTGGAACCAGCCCGCGGTTGCTGGGGCCAGAACTCCACTCCTCTCCCGCCCCTAAATGTGTGTGATGAAGGCCGGCCCTCCCGGGGCTGCATCTGGAGGTGGGGCCGTCGGATGGGGCCTAGGGTGGGGTGCCCCAGACAACCCGCCTCTCTTCCTGCGGCTCCCAGCCTGGGGGGGGGGGCTTTCTGTCGCCTAAGCCACCCGGCTGTGGCATCTCCTGCGGCAACCCAGCCACCTCGTGCATGTACTAAAGGCCACTGAAACATGCGCTGTCAAGTGGCGAAAACGGTAAACTGTGCAGTGTGTATTCACCACCACCGTAAGCAAGCACAGCGGTAACAGGAACCACATCCCAGAGGACGTCCTGAGGGTGGCATGGGTCTGACCACCCAGCACAAACACTGCTGGCTGAATCCGGCCCTTCAGGACTCTGACCCTTTCATGTTTCACAGTGATCTGGGCAGAACCCAGGGCCTTGCCTGCCAGGCACCTGCTCTACCACTGAGCCACACCCCTCACCTTTCATTTTACTCTGAGACAAGGTCTTACTAAATTGCCCAGTTGGCTTCAGGCTTGTGATCCTCCTGCCTCAGCCTCCTGAATAGCTGGGATTCCAGGTGTGTCCCGCTGCCTTTTTTTTCTACTTGCTGAAGAAGCAGGAACAGCAAGTGTGAGGCAGTGTCTGGGGGGCCTATAGACCCGGGCCAGCCTGCACACTTGCCCTGGGTCCTGGCTTTGGGTCAGGCAGGACAACGACCATGGCGCATGGTATAGAGAGAGGCAAGCTCGTTGCCGGCCAGCCCGCGGAGGGATAGCTCAGAGCGGCCCTGCTTCCTCACTGTCCTCCTCTCACCTTGGGGGCTGCCATGACCATCAGAAGCCAGACCCAGATGTAGGAGGAGGTGGGTTGAGATCAACATGGACCTTTGTCACTGTTCTCTCGGGGTGGCAGGAGAACGTGGACTTTGACCACTTCTGCTCGCAGCCAACTTCTCCACCCTGGAACCCTATCTGGCATAAAATGCTCATCCAAAAGGGAGTTCTGAATGGACAGTGGAAGTGGATCTTAGAATAAACAATATAATTGAGTTGCATTAATCAGCTTTTCCATTGCTGGGATACAATCCCAACACCTACAACTTACAGGGGGAGAGGTTTAATTTGGCTCACAGTTTCAGAGGGTCAGTCTATGGTAAGCTGGCACCGAGGCAGGGATGTCGTGGTGGAAGGGCACGAGGGAGCAAAGCTGCTCAGCTCATAGTGGCAGGAAGCAGAGCAGGGGAGCAGCACCAGAGAGGAAGGGGCCAGGGACTAGACCTAGTCCTCAACCAGTATCACACCATCACGACCCACCCAGACGCCAGTGTGCTCCCAAGCCAGTCAGTCACCCAAGTAAGCTTACTCACCCCAGTAGTTACAGTTGTTACAGGAACCAGTAATGATTTTACCTAAACTTCAACCAGAGGTCAGTGACTGTTGTGTGGTTCCTGCCCTGTCCCCAGCACCATAGGCGGAAGCCATGACTTCTAGTACTCCCAGTCGTGACCTTGTTTGGAAGTAAAGTCACTGCCATTGTCAATTGAAGTGAGCTCCCCCTGGAGCAGGGTGGGCTCTGATCTGGTGTCTTTGTGAGAGGAGGTTTGGAAATCCAGACAGGTCCCAGCAAGAACATGCTGTGAGGATGAAGGCAGGGATGGCAGGCTGCTCCTACAAGCCAAGGACCCCACAGACAGCCAGCTCCCGGCCCTCGGAAGGAGCCAGCCTGCCCACACCTTCATCTCTGGCTTCCGCTTCCGGAACTGTGACCGAGAAACTTGTGTTATTTAAGCCACTCGCTTAGTTTGTGGTGCTTTATTACAGCTGCTAGAGTGAACTAAGTCACTCCTGCTCGTGAGACTCAAATGAAAAACACCAAGGCCTCCAAATCTAATTTACACAGTGCATAGGTGTGCAGAGAATTATAATTTCTTAATTCTTTCTGAGGCCAGGCAGTGCAGAGAAATAAACAAAATGTCTGATCCAGTTTAAAGCTTGAAAGAAAGCTGGGCCTGGTGGTGCACACCTGTAATCTCAGCCTTCAGGAGGCTGAGACAGGATGATCACTGCAATGTCAAAGCCAGCCTGGGCCTCATAGTGAGTTCAAGGCCAGCCTGAACTACATAGCAAGACTCTGTCTCAAAAGAACTAAAGAATAAAGTTTGGGAGACTGAAGAATCCCTCAGGAAGGGCCCACTTTCTCAGCTGTCCCCTGCCACCTTAGTTAGTCCCCTAATGTGGACATGGGGACTGGGACTTGTGGCTTCTCTTGCTGGTGGGAGGAGCCATGGACCCCGGGCCATGTCCTGGCAACTCCAGAAGCAGCTGCCCTACTGAGTCCTGCTTGTGTCTGCAGCCAGGGACCTGTCCTGGGGGCCCTCAGCTTCCGTGCTCAGAACATGGAAACCCTGATGTGATGGCCCCTGGGCCCTCCCCCGACCTCCTGCAGGCCCTGGGCCAATCCTCCACCAGCCCTTCCTTTATTGTGATCCCTGCCCCCCGCCCCAGGTATCCTTGACCTGCCCAGTGGGGAAGGGCTGCTGGATCTGCCTTCTTTGCTCCTCAGGAAGCAGCTGCAGGGTGGAGGGGACCAGATAGGGCTCCCTTCTGACTCTGTGGCTTCCTCTCCCCACAGACTCCAACCTCCTACACCCTCCAGCTGGCCTCAGGGCTCTTTCTGCCACAGGCAGCCAGGCCTGACCAGGATGAGGAATAGGATGGCATAGAGGAATTTTGAAAACCTCAACTCCCCACGCCAGCCCTGATTCTGGGATCTGTTGTCTCGTCATCGCAGTTCTTGCTGTGCATGCTGGAATCCTGTGGCCCCTGTCTGCTACCCACATTTTCCACACGTTCCTTCCTAGCATTCTGAATCCTCCCGCACCCCTCCAGGGCAGGAGGATGCTTGAATCATTGCAGTGGAAGGCTGTTGGCCCAAACAGGCAAAGGAAAGCAAAATTAATGATTCTCCATACCATGCTCCTTAGAATCACTCAAACCTAATGCAAAACACCTGCCTGGCCCAGGACAGGGTCCATGGTCCAAGCTGTCTTTGATGTGTGACCTGGGCAGCTGATCCAGTCCGGAGCCCGTTCGCAGCTAATAACAGGCAACTCAGCTCACTGCCCACTATGGCAGATGTGTCTAGACGTGCCCCCAAAGCCTCATTCGGCCATAGGGCTTTTCCTGAGGTGGCTGAATCTGGGGTGTGGGATGCTGGGATTACTAAATCAGTTCACTGATCAGGTTGGCACTGCCCTAGTCCCGCTAACCTGGATATGATAAAAGGGCCAGAAAGACACTGTTAAGGCCTCTTGTTGCTTTTGCTACCATGCGGGCACCACCTCTGCGATGCCCCTGTGCCATGGGCCACCCTGCCTTGGACCCAGCCGTTTATGGAGTGAAACCTCTGCAAACTGGGCTAAATAAACCTCCCCCTTTCCCTTTGGGTATCGGGGTATGTTGTCTCCGCAACGAAAGAAAAGTAACTAACACACCGCCTTTTAGTTAAGACCTAGGGATAACAACTCTAAAGCTCTTTCTCTTATTTTCCTGTCCTCTTCCCCTCATCCACTAATTTGCACTTCATGAATGGAGATGGGCAGCGCTTATTTCAAGATTACATAATACAGTGTATCTTTTTGTAGACTTAGATATACCATGTACGCTTTCATTTTACATATGTGTACATCTAAATGAATTGGCACGTAACTATATAATGCAAACAAATTGTGCACAAAGAAAAACGTTTTGTTGTTGTTTTTTGAGACAGGATCTCACTATGTGATTCAGGCTGACCTGGAACTATGTAGCCCAGGCTGGCCTTTACCTGGTGGCAATCCTCCTGCCTCAGCCTCTCAAGTGCTGGATTACAGCTGTGCACCACCACACTCAGGTAGAAAATGTTTATAAAGTGCCTGGCATGGAATCAGATATTGACAGCCTGTTAAGCAGTTATAGTTATTATTGTTACTTTTACCTTCTATAAGAACATTTGGGGGCAGAGAATGACTCAAAGAAGCCCTGAACACATCACTGGAGCAGCTAGCTGGGAAGTGACAAGCTGCCTGCAGCCAGGAGCCCACGGGAAGGGCCCCTCCAAGATAGGTGACCTCAGAGTGAGTGACACATAGTGTCTTAGTTACCTTCCCATTGCTAGGACAAAATACCTGATTCCCACAAGCTGAAGGAGAGATTTATTGTAGCTCACAGTTTGTAGGGGTTTTAGTCCATAGTTGGCTGGTTCTAAGGCAGGGTGGCATAGCAGAGGGGTCTTGCAGAGGAGAAACAGTCCGTGGCAGGGTAGGCAGGAGGCAGGAAGCCGGGAGCCTTCTGGACTTTTAGCCCATCCAGGCTACAAGCCTATTGGATGGTGCCACCCACACCCAGGGTGGGGCTTCCCATACCCACACCCAGCACCATGCTGTACCAATCAGTGGACTAATGTGATACCACACATCATTAATCCCAGCATCACACACGGGTGATCCAGCCACCTCCTCAGAGACCCCCTGCATGAGGCTTTGGGGGTCATCCAGATGGGAGCCCTAACAGACAGGAAGTCAGAGGGAGGGGCTGCATGGTGAGGCCCCCATCCAGGTTCTGTTCCTGCACAGCCTCGCTTCCCCTGTGTTGGGCTCCCAGGGGGATGTGTGCTTTGGGGGAGAACTTGGTGTGCCCTGCACACCACATGCCCCCAATTCTGGCTGCTCAGTGTCTCTGAGCCCCTGTGCACACTGCAGGTGACCGATAGCAACACACAACAGCCCTTGTCTACTAAGGACATTCAAATCCCATCCTGCCCAGCAGAGGTTCTGCTGCTGCTCTCTGCTGTGACAGCTGCTTCCCTCCATTTCGCATTCTACTCCATGTTCCTGATTCAGGGCCTGGGTGTGGCTTGCTGGCAGAGCACTTGCAGAAACAAAAAACCTACTCCTGATGTAAAGATGCGACTGGCCTTTCAATTCTCCTTTGACCCAGATAAAACATCTGTCCGCTCCCCTCCCTAATTAATGAGCAAAATAAATTTTTTTTTGTTTTTTGGAGACAAGGTCTCACTATGTAGTTCAGGCTGGCTTGCAACTCACAATGTAACCCAGACTGGGCCCAAACTCTCAGTGATCATCCTGCCTCAGCCTCCCTAGTTAGTGCTGGGATTACAGGTATGCACCTCCACACTTGGCTCTGAAATCTTTAACATATGCTCATTTTTATTTCTGCATGAGAACCATGATTTCACCTTTCTTGAACGTTACTTTTTAATAGATTTCTGAAAATGAAAGTTTGTCCAGAGTTAGAGAGAAATTTTCTCTTATTATTTAATTTATGCCTGAATCTGGTCAGCCTCAAACACAGAGCACATGACCCTTCTCAGCTGCCAAAGCAAAGCAGCCAGATTGGGTGCTGCACACAGCAGAGACACATGGCCTGGCGGCTGGGGCTGCAGGCCGGAAACCCAGGTGCAGCAGCTGGCTCCCCCGAGCCTCTCCCCTTGGCATCTAGAGGGCGTCTTCTGCCCATGTTCTCACTCGGCCCCATCTCCAGGCTCATCTGCGTGCTGCTCGCCTGCTCGTACAAGCACACCAGTCAGACTGGATGGCGGCCCATCCCAGTGACCTCATTTTAACTTCATTATCTCTAAAGGCCCTATTTCCAAACACAGTCACATCCTGAGGCCAGGTGGCCGAGTTCTGAGGACACAACTCAGCCCGAAAGATGGAGTGAGAAGCAGGAGCTTTCAGGGTCCTCGACAGGGAGGGACTGGCACAGCCTGGCACAGCCTGGCACAGCCAATAGTCAAAGGATCTGGCCCTAATCCCCACATCCCAGAACCCATGGCAGGGAGGCAAAGACAGACCCGCCTGACTGATTCTCCAGTGAGCAGGTGCTGTCAGGGCGCTCTGCAGAAGACAGTTTGACTGTCAGCAAAGAGTCACATACGGCAGGGCTTCTGCCCCCCAGTTGGCCTGTCGCTCCCAGGGAGAAGGGCGTAGGCCTCCCCAGCAACCCAGGCGACCTGGACAGGGAGCTCAAGGCTGCCCACGGAGCTCAGCCAGCCGGGGCTGGGGACCCTGCGCCCTGTGTGCCCGGCCCCTCATCACTGTGTCCCACTCCAGTCTTGCACCCGAGTCCCCAAGGGTTCCCATGAAAACCACGGACAGAAGAGATGCTGGAAATGACCAACTGGTCCCCAGCTTCTGTCCCTCGGGCTCCAGGACACCACATGGGGCAGTTTTCTCCCCTACTGTTATTGATATAGACCTGCCTCGCTCTAAGACTATAAAAATACAGAATGTTTTTTGTGTTTCTAAAATACATAAAGAGCCAGGGACCAGGGGAAATTAGAGACACAGGATACGGCAAAACCAGGGGATACGGTTGCTACATGCAAATGCACAACATGCTCTTTGGGCTGGTCATGGGCTGGGTGTGTGACCTTGCAGAATTCATAGGTAAGGCCCCGGGTCCTGCTGTGGCTGCATTTGGAGATGAGGCCTCTAAGGATATAACTAAGGTGAGTGAGGTCTCAGGGGCAGGACCTGGAGCCTAAAGGACTCGGGCCTCATAAGGGGACCCACCTGACAGCTGGCCTGCTGTCCTCTCACGAGCAGGGACTCACAAAGGCCACGGGAGGACACAGGGAGAGATGGCCAGGTCCTATGACCTCACTCAGAAATCAAGTTGCTTAGACGTAATTAGGTTAGGATGAGATCAGACTGGCATAGGTTAGGCGACTGGCATCCTTATAAAGAGGGGAAGCTCGGATACAGATACACTCAGCGGAAACAGCAGGTGCAGACTGGACTTTTGCTGCCACAAACTAAGAAAATACCAGAATCCAACAGGACCAGGAATAAAGCTTCGCTAATGCCAAGGCCTTGGGTTCAGACTTCTGGTCTTGAGGTCCATGAGACGATCAGTTTCCGTTGTTTAATCCCATCTCTTTGTGGTATTTTGTTATGGCAACACCAGCAAACTAATACACAACTCCATCTTTAGCCATGAGCTTCCCAGTGGCCAAAGCAAGAAGGGAATCTGTTTTGGGCTCAACATTTCACTCAGCCTCAGTTGGCCACTGCCACAGAACTGAGCATGGTACCTGGCACCTGGGTAGTGCTTAAAAATTAATGGGACCTGGCATTTTTATTTTATGATTTTTCTTATTTGGTGTTTGTTAACCATTGAATTTTCCCCCATGAAATCATCACTTTGGAAACAGTAGATGAGAAACGAAGTTTCCCTCCAGCCCTGTGATTTTAAGATTTTACAACCTTCTTTCAGTAGCTGGTCTTGATTTTCATTGGCGGGAAAGAGCCCGTATGGGAATACACAAGCTGTGGGCTGTGGACAAACCACAGGGCTGGACCAGCCCTGTTTCCCAGGCGTGCGCAGCAGGGACAGTCCCCAGAGCTGCCAATGTGGCTGGCGAGGGTGGCAGAGGGGCAGGAGGAAGCCACGCATGGCTCTGGATTTCGCTTCCTGCCTGGCTGAGCAAAAGGGACCCCATGGCCCAGGTGCCGCCCCTTCCCACAGTGTGGTCCTGGGCAGTCGCATGGCCTCTCTGGACCTTGCTGACTTTCGCAGTAAGTGACAGCTTTGGCACCCACCCAGATGGCAGGACTTCCCCCTGAGCCAGGAAGCGCTGGGCCTCTGCTCCTGAGCCGAGGTGCCCACTTGCTGCCCCGACTGGAGGAGAGGCTTGGTCCACAGCATGGGGCTTCCTGCTGTCCCAGGGTAGAAGAATCACCTGAAGCCATGCATGGTAATGCACACTGGTAATCCCAACACTCCAGGAGGCTGAGGCAGAACAATCAAAAGTTTGAGCTCAGCCCAGGCAATGTAGTGACTTAGTGGAAACTTGTCTCAATATGGAAAATAAAAAAGGCGGTGGGGGTTGCAGCTCAGTGCAAAGGCTCAAGAGCTTGCGGCCGGAGGATGGCAAGTTCCAGGGGCCAGCCTTGGCAACTTAGACCCTGTCTCAAAACCAGAGCCAAGAACAATTAAGGCATTAACAAAGACAAGATGGCCGCTGTGTCAGAGCTCCAGCATCCAGGACCGCTTCAACCCTTACAGCAGCCCTGTGAGATGCACGCTACTGCTGACTTGCAGAAGGGGAAACCAAGGCGCAGAAAGGCACGGGAGGTGTGGGAGCAGGGGTGGAGCTCGAATTCTCTGACAGCCTGGGCCATGCTGTCTGCTCATCCTGTGAGCTGCCCCCGCCACTGCCATAGCCCTGAACTCGCGTCCCGCGGCTGCTGGACAAATCACCCCAGATGGGCAGACACAGCAACACATCCTTCCTGTCTCTGCCAGCCTGTTTGGTTTTGGGGGGGCAGAGTCATCTGGTCATATCGTCCTCCTGTGTCCCCTTGTTCCGGCGCAACCCATCTGCCCAGTGCCCCGCCTCGTGCCAGCGCGTGCTCAGCCGGCTGCTGGCAGCTCCCGGCCCTCGCGGGCTCGCAGCTGCATCACTCCATTCTCTGCCTCAGTCGTCCCCAGGCTGCTCCCTCTGGGTCTGTCCCTGTCTCTTTTCCGCTCCTCAGGACACCAGGCGTGGCGGGCTTAGGGTTCACCGCCCCCCGGCGTGTCCTCCCCTTAGCCAAGGGCAGTGGCCATGACCTTTTCCCTGGAGGTCGTCATCTGAGGTTGCAGATGGACACGAACTAGACGGATGTCATTGTGTCCGGCCTTCAGTGCTCTTAGCACACATCGAGAAGGCGGGGCAGTGAGCGCGTCCCTGGTGGCCCCACTGGACTCTGGGATCCTGACAATGCGGGGCCTTTTGCTTTGGGTTGGCTCGTTGTCCCTCCTTCAGTCTCCTCACCAGGCCATGCCCTGTTTGATGCCAAACTGTAGCTGCATCGTCAGTCACATGGAGGTCGGGAGTAGGAGTGGGGACAGGTGGCCCGTGGCAGGAAAAGCTCCCAGCCTGGGAAAGTCTCCACCCCCAGTGAGCAAGCAGACAGAAGCTGATGCAAGGCTCCATTGCTTGCCCTTCAAACTAGCAAAACATTTTAAAATAAACCAGTCATTGTCAATGCTGGAACCGTGTGTTGGCCGTCACCCCTCCTTCGCCCGTGGCCTCTGGGGGAGCAATTCCATCGTTCCCCAGAGCTTCCGAGGGGGCCACTCATCGCCTCTCATTCCATGACTCCACTCCTGAACTCTGCCCAGCAGAAATAACCAGAGCTGTGGTCAAACTTCCTGTACAAAGATGTTATGGCAACATTTGAAAATTCGTGGTCAAGACAAATTAGGAATAGTTTAAATGTCTAACCATAGGGATTGTTTAAGTAAACAGTGGTGCGCTGGCTGGAGAGAAAAATGTTCACAGAGACTTTGCGCTCACTTAGAAGAATGCTGACACTGTGAAAAAGGATCCAGAATGGGAGGCCCAGCAGGAACACAAATGTGTACAAAACTATGCAGAAGAAAGGGCTTGGGGTGCTCATTATACTGCGGCTCATCAGAGGACGCTACATCCCGCTGGAAAGGAGTGCAGATCTGAGGGGGCAGAAGGCCCATCTCAGACACAGACGGGGGCCCTGGGGCATGTTATGAAATATATTTGGTCCTTGTCCCTGGACTCAATCACAGAGCTCCCAAAGCCCCGGGGATTTCCCGAGTAACAGGAGAGTCTTCTGTTACTCGAAGTGAGCCGTTCCAATCCGGCTGCAGTCTGCGCTGACTCGGCATGGAGCCTCTTTCTACCCTCAGGGCGGGGCTGGGCACCAAAGGACCCAGGGATTAGAGACTTGGCACTTTCAGCCTCACCTAACCTCTGGGAAGGTGGAAAAGTGGAAACTATTCTCTCTCGAAACTCTTGAATAAATTGGGCATGGTGGTGCATGCCTGTAATCCCAGCTACTCAGGAAGCTGAGGCAGGAGAGTTGCAAGTTCCAGGTGGGTTTAGGCAATTTAGCGAGACCTTGCCTAGCGTGTGCAACACCCTGGGTTCTATCCCCAGTGCTAGAAAAACAAACAAAACCGAAAGCTCTTGAACGGTAAAGGTTTATAAACAGACTCCCGGACTCCCGAGTTGCAGAGGCCTGGAGCTGCTGGGGGAGCACGGAAGCCACTGTCCCACACCTCGCCCAGGCGGGTCTTTGTGTGCCTGATGATCTGTGTGAGTGCTGTCAGCGCACAGTGGAGGCACTCGAGTCAGCCCCAAAACCAGGGAGCCAGGAGGTCCCAAGGAGCGGGTCCTCGCACACACTTGCCTGCCCGCAGGAACCAAAAGGCTGCAAGCCACACAGCTGAGTCCCCTTTGGACGTCTCTCCGGGGCCAGCCAGTCCCAGCCACAGCCTTACAGGTGGAGTGGTGGCTTGGGATGCTTTCGATTTCTGTCCCTGCATTCCACACACCGTTCATTATAAAGGTTTGCTCAGCTCAGGGTTCTGGAGCCTGAGACATTCAAGGCCCGGTGGTCACATCTGTTAAGAACCTTCGCACTGGTGGGGACTCCGAGGAGTCCCAGGGGGCACAGGCTGTCGCATGGTGAGAGGGGAGGCACACTGGCTTGTCAAACAGACCCACTCCTGTGATAATCCCGGGGCCATAGCCAGTAATCCACTGACCTGTGCAAAGGTCGGACCTTGAAGGCCAAGGCCTCGAGACCTAATAACCCTTGAAAGTCCCACCTGGTCCCACCTCTTAATGCCTCATAATGGCATTAAATTTCACCAGGACTTCCCAGGGGGAAATTCAAACCATAGCCCCTTGCTAAGCTACAAGTCTGCAACCTGTGTGTGTGTGTTAAGAGAAGAGGTTTATTTAGCTCACAGTTTGCAGGTTCAGGGCAAGGTGCCAGCACAGCTCGCTCCGGGAGGTGCACGTGGAGGAGGAAGGGACCATATCGCAGCACAGGAAGCCGGAGCTCTGTGAAGACAGATGGGATCACAGCCTGTTCTCCCCCCGCCCCGTCCCTCTTCCCAGGGCACTGCCCTCTCCCAAGGCTTTCGCCCACTGGCAAGTGGTTCCTGGCTGCACCCTGTCCAGGTCTGTGCCCAGTGGGGACAGCACTGTCCCTCCTCCCCAGAAGCCAGGGGCAGACAGTGCCACAGCTGGCAGTGGGGTGTGGCAGTGCCACGCTCCTGGACGCCCTCGCCCAGCAGGTGTCTCTGGTTAGGGATATCAGGAGCTCCACAGCTCTGGAGGGTGCACTCCAGCACCTGGCCTCACGGGCACACGGGACCTGGCCCAATCCTGCCCGCAGGCAAAGGCTCCCAGCCTGTCTGTCTCCTGAGGGGCCCCAAAACTGACAGGTGGCTGCAGATCCGCTGGCATCTGCTGGGGCCTGGCCAGGGGGCCCATGGACACTGGGGACATCTGAACCCCGAGAGCCCGCAGGACAGGCCTACTCAGGGGCTAAGTTCTGAGCCTGGCAGGGGGCATGGAAGGCCCGGGCCTCTCCTCTGCCCTCCTCTCTGATCTCGGTGCCCCCGGGGCCCTGGAGTGCCCTGGGCTCCAGTATCCCTACCCTCCTCAAGGGGCCCCAGAGGGTCATTGTTCTGTCTCCTGCCCTAATGTTTCTGAAGAACCCATTTGTCCGGGAGACCCACCCGGCTGCACCGCCTTTCTGGAAACCTCCCGAACCACCCGAGCAGGGCTCCCTGTGTCCTCTTGATGCTGAACCTGTCCCCTCCCCACACCCCAAACCCCTAGAATCCAGGGCTTTGTTTTGTGTCCTCACCACTGTGTCCCCAGGACCCAGAAACAGTGGCTGGATAGCACGAGGCCCTTGCTAAGTGCTGGCCGAGTGTGAGGCTGAATACACGCTATGGTTCGGAAGTGTCCACATGCAAGCTTGAGGCCCAGCCCTGCTGTGTGCTTGCTGCCGAGAGGTAGAAGCATGACTCAACCTTTGAGAGCCTCAGTTTCCCGTCCTGGAAAATGGGCACCGTGCCCCCGCTTCCTTAGGTTGGCATGGAGGTAACGGGCACAAAGCACATGGCACAGAGTGGAGGGGCTGAGCAGAGACCCTGCTCCAAACAGCGGGTCTTAGGGGAGCCACCGGGATGGCAAGGGTGAGGATTCGGGTCCCTTGCTGCACACCCTGGCCAAAGGCCCTCTGTGAGCTTGGCTGCTTCCCAGTGGCCCCGGGGGACTGTGACTCCAGCCAGGCCGCCTCTCCCCACTGTCCCGTGTGTGGCCACAGGTCGGTCACTGGGCAGAAGGGAACCGGCCTCATGCTCCTTCCTGCAGAGAAGGCCCTGCCCCCCGCCCGTGCCTCCCCCGACCGGAGGGACCTGGTGTTCACACAATTACTGTGTGTGAGGCAGGGCCAACGCTGCAGAGAGGGAGCCCTGCTGAGGATGCTCAAACCCCCTTCTCCATGGTCCTTCGAGATCTCCATCAACTCCCCTGCCAGACCTCCAACATGAGGAGGCAGAGGACATGGGTTCAAAACCCACTTTCACCACTTGCAGCCCTGTGTCTTTGCTGAGCCCCAGCCTCTCAGTAGGATTTCCCTAAAATGGGAACAGAGCTGCTGTCTGCAGAGGGACAGGAGGGCACTCGGGGAGGGCAGGGGACACTAGGTGGTGGCTCCTCTGGGGTCGCTTACTCACTTCACCTGGCAGCCTCCTCTGTCTCTGGCACCAATGGCCTCTCGAAGGATTCAGCCCAGGCTCAGCCAGCATCAGCGCTGTGTCCCCGCGCCCTGTCCACACTTGCTGATTAAATAGCTGCCACCGAGAGATGAGTATACTTGTTGATGCGTTGTCAGAATTCTGGGACAGGAAGCAGTGACATCCACACCGAGTTGTAAGCAGAGAATGTAAACACATGAGAGCAGCCACAGAGCTCGCGGCACAAGCTAGGCTGGTGCAGGCACTGCGGGGACCTTGTGTGTGTGGGGGCTCCCAGTGGTTAGGGGTCTTGTCCGGCCGTGACTGCTGCTCAGTGCACGCAGGGTGGTACCGGGTCCTGTGAACACTGTGTCCCACACAGTGGAGCCCACGGGTCACAGGTCCGGCACCTGCTCTGGAGGTGCAGGATGCTATCACCAGGTCCAAACCCGGTGACATGACTGAGAAGCTCTTGCAAGTTGAATGTGGCCCTGTAAGAGCTGTCCGCGGCCTGATCCGGGACCTTCCTGGTTACCTTATTTGGCAGGGGACAGACAGGGGGGCATGAAGGTGGCAGCAGGGACCCAGGAGAGGGGCCGCAGACCAGGCTGCCCAGGATGGCCAATGGCTCTCGGGAGGCAGCAGAGGCCCTGCCGGAAACCTGATTTTGGACTCTGGTTTCCAGCAGGGAAGGGATATATTTCTGTTTTAGAGCACCTGATTTGTGGTATTTGTTGTGACGGCTACAGGAAACGAATATCTGAGTTTGGGACTCAGTAAGTTCCTGAATCTTTTAAGCCTCAGTTCCCTCACTTTTACAATAGTGTTCAGGAGCAACTGGAGGATTTGGGCTGAATCGCTCTAAGTTGCCATTTTCATAGGTTATAAATGGTAGGATGCTAGGCCTGTTCCTGGATTGGCCTTCTGACCCTTGCATGAAGCTAGATTAATATTCAGCACAAAATAAATGCTCAGCAAACCCTGGGACACAGGCGCCCAAGGCATGGGGGGGTGCTCATCAGCTGGTTCTTTGGGGCTGATTTATGAGGGCAGAGTAGCACTCACACAGGGCACTGAGGGTTGTGTAGGCACTCGTGTGGGAGAGGCTGGGGCCCTGGGGTTGGAGCAGCCCCAAGATGACAATATGAGTGAGGAACAGAGACAGGGTGGGGGGAGAGGTGGCTTTGGGAGGTGCAGATAGGTCAGAGGGCTCACCTGGTGGGGCGTGTGGGGTGATGTGTGCGCCTCCTGCACACAGAGCTGCTCAACCACCAAAGGGAGTCCCTCCTCCTCCTGTCACCACGGTGACCCTGCAAAGACACACCTGGGCGCCCGACACTGGAACGAGCCACACTGCTAGCTGCTGATCCCTGGCCATCTCACCTGCCTGTGCAGGCCGTGTCCCACTCCAGGCCCCTAACTTTCCAGGACACAAGAAGAGGTGTCAGCAAGCATGGAGACTCCGAGGAATCAAGTGTTGGAGGAGGAGGAGGAGGAGGAGGAGGAGGAGGAGGAGGAGGAGGAGGAAGAAGGCCTGGGGTGGGGCCATTGTGGTAAGGGGAGGGGGAGAAACCTAGCCAGACTGACCAAGAAAAAAAGAGAGAAGACCCGTATTACCATACAGCCCAGTAAACAGTGGGCTGTGTATCAGCTTCTTGGTGCTGTAATGAAGTACCCGAGGCAATTGACTTGTAAAGAGGAAAGGTGTGTTATGGCTCATGGTTCTGGAGTTCTAGCCAAGGCTGGAGGCTCCGCTTTTCTGGGCCTCTGGTGAGAGCAGTGCACCAGGGAGAGGCACGTGGTATCACAAATGGTGTGTGATGGTTAGTCTTGATTATCAACTTGAATGGCTTGAGAAATATGAGAATAGCAAAGCTCACTTCCGGGTGTGTCTGGGTGGGCTATGGGGCATGACCTTGGGGACTGGATCTGGTCCGTGACCCCTTCCAGTCTGGATCCTCCCCTCTCTTACTTTCTGGATTCATGATTTGAGCAGCTTTTCCTTACCACACTCCTCTGCCATGATGTTTCTGCCCTGGAGCCAGCTGGCCATGGACTGAAGCCCCTGAAACCATAAGCTAAGACAACAATTTTCTCCTTTCAGTTGTGTATGTCAGGTGCTTTGTGTCAGCAACGGAAAAGTGACTAATATACCAGCTGTATCACCAGCTAAGGAGCAAAAGGGAAGAGGAGTGGTGGGATTCCACAGTGCCCTCTGTGGGCACAGCCCAGTGATCCAGTCAGCACTTAGAGATCAAGCCTTTAACACATGGGCCTTGGTAACCGCTCGTCCATACCATAGCAGCAGCTTCCACAGTAGAACTCGCTGACATCAACAGGATAAGATGAATATCTCAGTCCTCATGGATTTGAAAACACAGATGAAACAAATCAATTCTTTGAAATCTGCAGACTACTACACCTCACACATGAAGACTAGGTCATCTGAATAGTCATAGTTATTAAAGAAATTAAATTAAAAGTTTAAAATGTGCAACGAAGGAAATTCCAGGCCAGATGGTTTTCATAGTTAATTTTACCAAATATTTAAGGGTGAAATAATAACTACTTCACAGAATCTCCCTGGGAAGACAGCAGGAAACACTTTCCAGCACATTTTATGAGATCAGTGTTAGCCTAATATCAAACATGTACAACAAAATTACAAAGAAGAAACAGAAAGAAAAACTATAGCCCAAGATCCATCATGAGCGTAGATGTAAAAACCATCAAAATCCAGTTGACCAAGCCCATCAGTATATAAAAGGGATACTATATCACAGCTAAGGGGAGTTTCTCTGGGGACTTCAATGCTGATCACTGTAGTTCATTGTGACAATAGTGAAAGAAGAGAAGCCTTCTGGAACACCTCAGTAGATGAAGGAAAAGGCATTTGATGGATAAAACATCTATTCATGATAAAAACAAAACCCTCAGCAAACTAGGACAGAATGGAATTTTCTTAACTGGAAAAAAGCATATCTACAAAAAACCTTCACTTAACATTCTACTTCAGATTGAAAAAGTGAATGTCTTCCTCACCCCAAGGATGGGAAACAGGACAGGGTAAAGTGTGCCTCAATTTGGAAGGAAGAAGTAATGCTAGCACCGGTGTGATTAGGTAGAAAATGGGATCTTCTAGAATTAACGAATTTAACAAGGCCATAGGCTACAGATCCAATATTCAGAACTCAGTCATATTTCTATATAGTAGAAATAAATTTTTGGAAATTGAAATTTTAAAAAACAGAATATTTTATAATCATTCTCTCCCCAAAGTTGTATGTACAAAATATGTACATAATCTGTATGTAAAAACTATGAAGCTTGATAAAAGAATATCTAAATTAATGGAGAGGCACACTGTATCCCGGGTTGGAAGGTGTCAGTTTTTTACAAATTGTATAGAGACTTAATGTGCCAATCATAATCTGAGCAGGACCTTTTTGTAGTCAGGAACCAGCTGATTATAAAAATTATATGAAAAGGCAAAGGAACTAAATAGCCCAAACAACATTCAAATCAAAGAATAAAACTGCACAACTGACCCGATTTCAAGACTTATCATAGAGTTCAGCAATAACTGTGGTTTTGGCAAAGGGATCAGACACAGGGATTGTGGAATAGAACAGAGTTCAGAGGAAGAGCCACAAATACATAGTCCATTTTTTTGGTAAGAGCTTTTTTGAGATAAAATTCCGACGCCATACAGTTCACCCATTTAAAATGTACAACTCCATGGCTTCAGTATGGTCTCAGCATTGTGTAGTTACAGTCAGTTATAGAACACGTTCACCAGCCCCTCAAAAGCATTCTCTTTTGGTTATTATTTTTGTGCTACTGGGGATTGAACCTAGGGACATTGCACTGAACAACATTTCCATCCTTTAAAAATATTTTGTCTTTGTTTTAATGATAGATAAGTTTTATTAAAGATAGGAAAAGAAACAGGCTCTGCAGAGTGTGTGTCGGACAAGTGAAAGCAGGAAGAGAAGTGGACCCTGCAGCGTGAGGGTGGCCACCATGGAAGAGAAAACACAGTGCCCATGAAACGTTTCATCTTGAGCCAGGGCCTCAGTAGTGTGCCATATGGCCTAAGCTGGGCTCACATTTGAGGTCCCTTGCCTTAGTCTGAGTGCTGAGATTACAGGCCTACGCCGCCATGCCTGGCTAAGAAACTCCTTTCCGCCACTGTCCCTGGTCTCTACCTGTTCTCCCTCCATTCTGGACATTTCCTATAAATGGAATCACACAGGGCTTGTGCCTTTGTAACTGACTTTCTTCACTTAGCCTTATGTTTCCTAGGCTTATCCACATCGTTGCATATGCCAGTGCTTTGCCTTCTTATTTTTGAATAATATTCTTCTATCGTGTGGATCTGCTGTACTTTAGTTATCTATTCGTCAGTTGATGGACATCAGTTGTTTGGTCATTATAAATAATGCTGCTGTGAACATCCAGGTACAATTTTTGAGTGGAATTTTGGACATTTTCTTTGGGTACCCTCGTCTATACCTAGAAGTGGGAAATCTGAGTCTATGGCAACTCTACAGCTAGCTTCTAGAGCACCCACCAACCTGGGTTCCAAGGAGGCTCTTCCATCTTCTGCTCTTACCGGCAGTGGAGAGAGTACCAATGACTCCACATCTGAGCCAGCACTGTTACCCATCTTGTTTATTATGCTCAGCCTAGTGGATGTGAACTGGTATCTTTTTTTTTTTGTACCAGGGATTGAACTCAGGACCTTGCACTTGTGAGGCAGGCAGCGGAACCACTGAGCTAAATCCCAGGCCCGTGAACTGGGATCTTATTGTGTTGTTTATCTTTCTCTTTTTCTCCTTATTGTGGTTTTGACGCGTTTCCCTCATGATAGCGTATGGATTAAACTGCGTCCTTCAAAAACCATGTTAAATTCTAATCCCCAGTACTGCTGAATGTGCCTTATTTGGAAACAGAGATTGCAGGAATTTCTTATGATAGCCACAGGAAATCATCACATGAGCTTCTGAAGCCCTCATTTACACGGGTATCTATTTATTTTTTCTTCTGAGACAGGGTCCTACTATGCAGTCCAAGCCAGCCTTGAACTCTGTATGTAGCCCAAGCTGGTGTTGAATTTGCAGCGATCCTCCTGCCTCAGCCTCCTGAGTGGTGGGATTACAGGTGTGCACCACCATGCCTGGCTTACACATGTACCTTTGGCTCAATGCCCCAGTCTTATGGTACAGTACTGCAGTCAGAAGGGACCCAGAGAGCTGGGGAAGTCAAGGGGATGGGGATGAAAGAATATGTGAGTCCACAGCCCGCCCTAGCTTCTTGTTAGCAGGGTGACCCACATGAGACACCTCCCTCTTGGAGCCAAATTTTCCTTTGGAATAAAATGAGCTCCTTGGTGGCATTGTTACGAGATAACAATGCCCATGAAAATGCTGGACACACAACCCGTGTAAGTGTCCAGTAGATTCCACGCAGCATTCAGCCTGGCCATTCATCTTCCCCTGCGCTTGTCATGTTTGCTGGGCTTGTTGTCGTTCTGAAGGACAGGAACATGGGCCTCTGTTCCTGGGCACAGCTAAGGAAAGCGTATTCGCCACAGACACCAGAGCCTGGTGGAGCTCAGGGAAGCCGTGCCAGGTCACGGGCTCCGCCAGGCTCTGCATACATTGTCATTACCTCGCTGCCTCTGAGAGATCACTTCTATTCCCAAATGCTGGATCCCACTCCGGAAGACTCGGGCTGCGCTCAGAGCCTGTCAGGGGGAGGCGACACCCCTTGACACCTGCCTCTCAGAGGGGCTGGCCGTCTCCCGAGTGCTAGTATGGATTCCCTGTTCCCACCCCACCACCGATCTCTTCCCACGGCCCTGAGTTCTGCGTTTCCAAAGCTCGCAGGCGGATGCTGTAACTGTCTCCCCTCTTGACAGTTTGGAAATCAGTAGGTTTGTTTTCCTTTCCTCCTCATTGGCTCAGAGTGCATGGGGGTGATTATTTGTTTAATCCCAAAGAGCCCTCAAAACACCACTTCCTTACTGTGGAATCCCATCTCTCGTCCCCACCCCCAGGCCAGGCTTTGGCTCACTGAGTTCTCTCCGGCTTCTCTCCTCTGTCCTCCATGACACGGTCAAGCTGATCAACACCAGACCCCTTGCCTGACAGACAAAGTCAACTGCTCTACAGTCATCGAGAGCCAGCATGGAGCGGCAGGGACCTCTTCTGGACATCTGTATCCTCATCTGTAGATTGGGGATGCAAAGAGTCCTGCCTCTTTGAGGGTGGTGAGAATGACAAGCGATAATTCTTGCAAGCACCAAGGACAGCCCCCACCCATGCTGTGCTCTGTAAAGGCTGCGATGTACCATGGCTGCTCAGAAAGCCAAGGCACTTCCTCCTGCATCCATAGTGATTCCAGAGGTGCTGGCGTCTTGTCGCTCACCACAGCTGGGCAATGAGGCTATGGGACAAGTCAAAAAGCAGGAAGGACTAGGAACTGATGGTGGGGAGTGGAGCTCACAGGCCCCCTGAGAGGCACAGCTGAGCAGGGCAACATCTCAGAAGCTTGAGGTCTTTCCATTTCTCCAGGGAGAGAGCAGTGGCCTTTAAGGGAGGGAAACAGTGGCTTCTGAGAAAGCCTTCTATGTCCACCTTTAACAGGAAAATAAAATATTTCCCACAGAGACCCATAGAACATTTTGTGTAGTTCTCACTCCTCAGGCCCGGGTCTCAAGATCCTACTCCCCTCTGCAACTGAGGCTGGGAAACCAAGCATTTAGCTTGCCAGTCTCTAGTAGATAATAGATCAAAAAATTATATCCTTTGAACACTAATTCTGTATTAGTCAGCTATCCATCACTGGGACAAAATACCTGACATCTAGAACTCAAAGGAGGAGTTTGGCTCATGATTTTGGGGTTCAGTCCATGGGAAGCCAGGCCCAAGGGAGAAACAGAATGGTGGAAGGACAGTGGTGGAAAACTGCTCACCCTGTGGCGGCTGGGAAACAGAAAGAGGGGAGGGGAGCTGGTCACGCCTTCCAGGTCGCACCCTCAGGGACCTACCTCTTCTGACCAAGCTCCGCCTCCTAACAGCACATTTACCTATGACCTCACCAATGGATCAATCCACTGATGAGTACAGTGGCCCCATGATCCAATCACCTTCCAAAAGCCCCACATTGGAACACACTGGGATGTGGGAGGATATTCTAGATGTAAACCATGACAAATTCCATTTCTAGGAATTCCGATGCCCACAGTCATTATCAAACATGTGCACAGAGACTTGTATATGTGCAGAGATGTTCAACCCAATGTTGCCCATCATTGTAAAGACACAAACATCCCACACGTTCAACGAGTGTTGTTTGGGTCCTAAGTGATGAGCCAGCCTGTCACTCAGTGTCTGGCCTCAGGACCTGATTTCTTCATCTGGAAAATGGAGGAAAATGTGACTCACCATGGAGTCACCAGAGAGAAGAAAGAGCTTGCCTGACATTTAGCTGATGATCGATCACTGGTAATGCAGGGAGGCATCCAGCCATCCATCAGCACCTGCCCCATCTCTACCAACCAAGAAAACAGGAACTAACCAAGACCAATGTGCTCAATGCACCTTGTCAGAAAGGTCTCTGCCTGATTCATCTTTTAGACCTCAGGACAGGGGGATCTCTGTCCACCAGCAGCCTAAGCTCTGGAATAAGATGTGCAGGGTGGGCAGCACTGGCTTTGAAGCCAGCTATGCTGAAGGTCAATCTGCAGTTAGGTAGGTTCAGGCCCTCCCACTCCATGGCAGTGACACTCCGTCTCCTCATCTGTAAAATGGAGTGATGGTACTGACCTCACGCTGTTGTGGGGTTTCACAAACAGTGCCCTCTGCATGGTGCCTGGAGCCTAGCAGACTCCAGACAAGTGCTGGCTGTCACTGCTAATGTCAGGTTTCGCAAGCAGCACACCCTCCCCTGACTTGGAGGAGCCACATTAGCAGAGAGAGCAGTGTATGGGCTCTGGGGTCCTTTACAGCTTCAGGTTGCCCTGGCCCGAGGCATGCAGGGCTCTTGGCTAAAAGGTGACCTCATTATTAATGAGTGCTCCAGAGATGAAAGCTGAGACAGAATCGTCCCCTGAGTGGCCTCAGAAGGAGCTGTTAATAGGACAATAAAATTAATCTTGTAGAAAAACACAATTAGCTCTATCATTTATGAATCTCATCTCCTTCCGTGTGGGGCAAGGTGGAAGTGCGGAGTGCCTGGCCAGTCTCAGCAGAGCCTTCCCTCTTGCATGGAGGGATGTGTCTTTTGTTGGGAAAACATTTTCATTTCACATTCAGGGGTCATTGTTGGAGGTGGGAAAACAATCTCCGGAAGCTCAGATGGCCCAGAGAATAGAATGAACTAGTGGTCGCCTATTCCCTTCATTTCTCCCATTTCAAGTGGCTTTCACACAACAGAGGCTCCATTTGTGGACAACCCAGTCTGTGGACTCGGTGCTAGGCCCCTTGCTCCCTCCCCCAAGAGCCTGCAGACTCGAGGCGCAGGGAAGTAGAGGCTGCAGACCTAGCTCCCCTCCAGCTGTGCAACCTTGAGCAAGCACTCCACATCCCTGAGCCTCAGTTCCGTATGGGTGACATTGAGTGACGAGCCCTCTGTGCCTCGCAGGGCTGGGGACTTAATGAGACAGGCTGGAGAGCACCCCAAACAGGACTGGCCTGGCCAGGCTCACTGACCAGAAGTCCACACTCTCGTTCCCCCACCTCCACCATCAATGCTCTGCTCATCTTACCTTTGGCCATATTTAAAAAAATTTTTGCCATGTAGTAATTCACAAAATGCTCCCTTGTGAAGCATACAATTCACCGGCTTTTCATACATTCATTGTTGAACAATTATCACTGCTATCTAATTCTGGACTAGTCATCACTCAGAAAGAAGCTCATTAGCAGTCCCCTTCTGCAGCCCCAGCCAGCCACGCGCCCTCCTGTCCCTATGGATATGGCTCTTCTGGACACTGCATATGAGTGCAGTCAACACTGGCTCCTTCCATGGAGTGTTGTGTTCTCCAGGCTTATCCGCGTCTTCTTTCTTAGAGATGAATAGTATCTCATCACAGGGACAGACTTGTTGTTTATCCACTCATTTGGTGCCGGACATTGGGTTCTTTCCATTTCTTAGCTATTAGGATCAGTGCTCTTGCAAACACACACACACACACACACACACACACACACACACACACACACATGTTTGTGGGAACAGAAGTTTTAACCCTCTGGAGCACACGCCTGGGAGTGGAAGTGCCTCATCATATGTTAACTCCATGCTTCCCCTTTGAATAGCTCCACATTGATTCCCACAGTGGGTGTGCCAGTTCGCCTTCCCTTCAGGGGTGTGTGAGGGCTCCAGTCTCCCTAGGCTCCTTACATCCTTATTACTCTTCTCTGGTTTTTCATGGCCATGGTCTGAGTCCTTGCATCTCTCCCCCTTGTCCATCTCCTGGCCTTGTTGCAGTTCCCCTCCCTTTCTCGTGATGGGCCTGTGGTGCCACTGATGGTTTCTAATTTGGAGCCAAGCTGGGCCTGCCAAGGACAAGCTTCTTATCCTTGTCTCTGGCACCTATGAAGGGCTCTGACCTGTCCGAGTCACCTAATGCTATGGTTTATATCCAGAGTCCCCTAAAGCCTCATGCACTTACAGGTGAGGCTTTGAGAGGTGACTGATCATGGGTGTGTGAGGCTCACCAGTGGATTAGGCCACCAATGAGTTTATAGCTCAGTGTGACGTTGGGAGGTGAAGCTTGGTTGGAGGGGTGTTATGGTTTGGGTCTAGATGTCTCCCCAAAGCCTCATGTGGTCATGGGTGGCTTTTTCAGAATCTAGATTTTGACTGTAGAGTGTGTGATACTGGGATTAAGGGTGGGTGATTACTAAACCAGCCCACTGATTGGTTTGGCACTGCCTAATCCCAGTGGTCTGGATAAAATCAAAGAGGCAGAAAGACTGTCCAGGTCCCTCATTGCTTTGGTACCTTTAATCTGCCATATGCCACCCCGCCTTGGAGCCGGCCGATTGTGGACTGAAGCTCTACAAACTGTGAGCTAAATAAATCTTTTCCCTTTTAACTTCAGGTGTTGAGTATTTTGTCTCAGCAAGGAGAAAAAAGTAACTAACATAAGGAGGTGGTCCCTGGGGGCGTGGCCTGGGGGAGCTGTCTCCCTCCGCCTCCCTCCATCTCTCTCTGCTTCTCACTGCCAGGCCGGAGCTGTCTCTCCTCCTCTAGGTTCCCTGTCAGGCCACTTATCTTGGAGCCAGCCAGGATGGACTGAAGCCTCTTCCAACTGTGAGCCCAATGAACCTCTCCTTTAATGTGCAGGTGTCCGGCATCGTGTCTCAGTGACTAGAAAGTAACTAAATCACCCAGCAATGTGTGGTGCCAGTATCAATGTGTGGCCTCAAAACCATGCCGGTTCCCTTGCTTGTCTGAGTTTCTTCCACAGTAAAATGACGTATTAGACTAGATTAAGTCTCAAGATCAAGGGCCCACAGGGGCCAGGCAGTGAAAAAGCTCAGGTGAGGGAGGCAGAACCCTAACTGAGGTAGGACCAAAGGACTGGGGTGTGGGCGGTGGACAGCTATCATCCAGATACAGCTGATTTTTTTTTTTTGGTACTGAGGATTGAACTCAGGACCTTGCACTTGCCAGGCAGGTGTGGTGCCACTGAGCTACATCCCCGGCCCAGTACAACTGATTTTTGCCACGTGGGAATTTCTTTGTAGTCAGACCTCTTGATTTTTCAAAAGAAAGCAAAAAAAAATCTGGATGTTTTGTGAAATCTCCCAATTTTTAAATATTTCCAATAAAGGCAATTTTTAAAGTATGCAGACAAGTATAACCTGGCCGGCAGAATTCTAGTTTGCCACAATCCAGTTTGCAAATCCTAGAGCGAGTGGTTCTGAAATTGGAGAGTGTGCCAGACTCCCCAGGGAGCTTGTTAAAATGCAAGATTCTGACTGCATGGGTGGGTGGGGCTGGGAACCTGCATTTCTCACAAGGTCCCAGGCTAGGTGGGCGCTGCCTGTGTGAGGACCGCACTTCGAGAAACAGCCCCGGGCTACATTCATGCTCAGTTCTATTCCAGTTCTAAAATACAAGTCTGTGGTTCTGAAACCGGAAATGGAGAGCTCTCCTCCTGGAGAAGCAGCATCATTCCCAGACAGGGCTCCGGTCACAGAGGCCGCCAGCTCAGCCCCTCCCCAGCTCATCCGCAGAAGCAGCGCTCCGCTAACGAGATCTCATCATGGAGACAGACGCTTGTGAAGTGCTCTGCACATGCGGACCAATGCCAGCGACATCAAAATACGGAATCTTGAAAACAGAGTGTAAAAGCCATTTGAGCTACAGACCTTTGGTACTAGTCTCTGAGGGTTGTCCTAACAAATTACCGCAAACTGGATGGTTTGCAACAAGCCCAGTCTGTCCTCTTCCTGTTTTGGAAGCCGCAGGTTCAGAGTCAAGGTGGCAGCAGGGCTGTGCTCCCTCTCTGTTCCCTGCCTGTGTCCTAGTTTCTGGTGGTGCCCAGCCAGCCCCTGTGCTCCTTGGCTCATGACTGTGTCACTCAGTCCTTGCCCCGGTTGTCCCATGACCTTCTGCTCTCTGTGTCTCCCTCTGTTCCTCTTCCTTATTTTTTTCTCCCTCTTTCTTATAAAGACACCGGTCATGGGATACAGGGCTCATCCTAAGTCCAGGATGATCTCATTTCAAGATCTTTATCTTTAATTAACCACAAAGACTATTTCCAAGGAAGGTCACATTCTGAGACTCCCAGGGACATGAATTTCGGAAGGACACTATTCAGCCCACTACAGCCTCTTTCTCCTTTTTAAAACAGGTATCCTCCTAATAACCTTAGCAATTGGGATTCTACGCATGCAGCAGACTGCAAGCAGCACACCAGCAGCATGTGGCAGCTGGGTGGGGAGAGATGCCCCACAGGCCCCTGGCAGGTGGAGGTCACAGGTGGCCACAGAATCAGACCCAGGCACTAAGTGGGCCCCGAAGCCTGGGGACAGCTGGTGAGGGGTGAGGGGCCCCAGCTGGCTGCGCTGGCCCAGCTGGGTAGCTGGATGTCCATGAAGCTGACTTGATTCTTCAAGTTAAATAATTTTCAAGGTCCTCTGCTTTGGAAGGCAGCACAACGTGCCTTGCATTTCACATGACTCTGGTCCAGAAGGAGGAAAATGAGGCCTAAGAGATCAAAACGCAATTGCTGGAAAATCTGCTTATAAAGAACTGAACCCCATTCTGCAGCTGGGCCAGAGCAACCAGGGGAGCCTGGCTGGCAGGGAGAAGGTTGCACATTAAGGATGTTAGAGGAAATAACCTCGCTATAGCCAGGGTCCGGGCACAGCTCCAGGCCATGGATCCAGGCTGGCTAGGGTGGGCACAGGCCAATTTCCCTCTGCTTCTGCTGGCATCCCGAGACGCAGGATGGAAAAGCTCCATGAGCTCACTGAGAGTTGCCCGCAATGCAGCTCAGCCCCGGCCCTGCTGTCTCCAGCTCGTCAGCTTTGGGCACCTGCACCTCTCACACATGCGCCTGAGGACCCCCAGCTCCACAAAGCATGGAATGAATTGCGCTCATCCATCTTCCGGCCTTTATAAATATAACAATTAATTCAAGCGTACGGTGGTATTACTGTTATTAGAATTTGGCCTTTCTGTGGTTCTTTACTTTGGCAAAGTGGTTTTATAATCATTTACCAGCTAAATAATTTAATAAAAGTTATTGTTATGAGCTAGAAACCCAGAACTTAGCAGGTGCAGGGTGATACTGGAGTGCTCTGAAAATGTGGGGAAGAGCCAAATGAGATTATATGATCCTTGAAATTTGTTCCCCAGGCCCCCTGCAATAGCTTGCTTGACCTCAATGTGCCCTGGATCGTTTGGGTTCTCATTTATCCTGGGCTATTCTCTTCATGGTGACAGACTGAGAGAGAGGACTTCTTCTTTGAGGAGCAGGGACTTCTTCCAGGGACAGGGCCGGCTGAGGGCAGAGTCCACTGAGGCAGGCAGTCGGCTACGCAGGTCAGCTCAGGTCCCAGAGGGGTTTGAGGGCGCCCAGGGCCGGAAGGGCAGCTGTGGGTGGAGGGAGGCCGGTGATCAGGCGTGACTGGGGAGAGGGGCAGATCTGCCCTCTCTGGGGTTGGGGTGCACTGTTCAGTCGCCTGAGGACCCGGGTGCAACAGAAAAGGACAGAGAAGGATTTCTCTCCTGGAGCTGGGACCCTCCCTCTCCTCCTCCTGCCCTTGGGCATTGAGCCCCAGGCTCTCTGAACTTGGACCCCAGGACTCACACCAGCCTCCCCCAGGTTCTCTGTCCCTTGGCCTCAGAGAGTTACACCATCACATCCGCATCCTTGGGTCTGAGGGTTTTGGTCTTGGGCTGAGCCACGATACCAGCGCCCCTGGGTCTGCAGCTTGCAGATGGCTGTCAGGGAAACCCTTGCCCCCTTAACTGCTTGTGAAACTCCCCCTCATAAGTCCCCTCTCAGATGTCTCTATCTGTTTCCTGTTGGCTCTGCCTTCTCGGGAGACCCTGACTACTACCTGCCATGCACGTAGGTAAGGAACAAGCCAGGAACCCTGGGGACAGGCTCTACCTCTGCTGAGTGGCTGGTGCCACTCAGTGGGACAGGGGTAATGCTGAGGGGGTTCCTCATCCTCTGAAAAGCCCTCAAGCCAAAGAGAATGCTTCACCCGATCTGCATTTCCTCCCACGCAAGACTGGGCTTTTGGCTTCTGCATTTGACCAGATGTGCTCTTTAGAAGCCCCGAGGCGCCCCCTTCCCCTTGGGCCCGTGTTCAGGCAGGAGAGGTACAAATGCTGATGGAAAACCTTGGGGCCACCAACTGGCCTTAGGAGTCCCTTCCAGCTAGGCGGGGCAACGCTTGTCCTGAATGCTTTACCACTCAAATGGCCTCCCAGGGTTAGGCAGGTTTGCTTGCTTCAAAACAGCCTGGCTTGTGAGAGAGGAAAAGGAGGGATTCGGAGTTCCTGGCATCTTGGAGAAGACCATGCAGCCGAAAAGAAATCCCTTTCTGCTGACTCGATGCCTGTTGATCGAACAGAAGTGAAACGCTCTGATCTGAAATCCAGAAACGGGAACCACTAGGGGAGCATTTGAAAAATTGTCTTGTCTATATGCCAAATCTTGGAGCTAAAAAAGGAACACCTTTGTTATTCCTGCCAAGAGAAGGAAGCCCAGGTTCTCAGAGGGCTCCCCGGAGCCCTTGGCTCTCTCTTTCCTGCTCATGCACCCCAAGGTCAAAGCTTCAGCCGAAGTGGAAGTAGGTGTCAGACATAATCGGAGAAAAGCGGGAATGGCTGAGGGATTCATTAAGACAAGAAGGCAGAGTAATGACAACAAAGACAACCTTCCCCAAAGCCAAAGCCAAACACAGCACCCAATTCTCTTTAAATACATAACAGGTCACCAGATGCTGCCTGATAGCGGTTACTGGGCTCCTCTGAGTACAAACAGAGAAATCCACAGTCCATTTGTTCCCTACCCATTTCCCGGCTGCTTGTGAGGCCAAATGCTGGGATTACAGATATAAAGGAGACACTGGGGACCTCGGGAAATTGTATTCATGTTCGTTTTCTCTACGGTGTGCATTTTTGAAATAGCATTTGGAGTTTTCCAGAATTTCATAGTAAGGCTGCACCTGGGAGGGAAAATGTCAGCGTGATGTCACGGGCAGTGCTGTCTCCAGTTTGAATTAGAGGACGGTTTCCTGGCCACACAGCTGAATTTGCCTTCCACGCTGGACGCTCAAACGCCTGAACTTCCTGTGGGCACTAAGTGGCTGCCTATTCAGCCAAGTGCTGCTCAGTGAATTCCAGGCCCTGTTGTAGACTCGGTGGCACAGAAGTGAAAGACTAGGCTATTCTGCCCTGGTTTGGCCATGGCCTAAAGCAGACGGAAATACCCTGCCAGAAGCATAAGAAAGACAGGTTCGAAGAGGAGGTAACTTTGGAACTGGGCTTTGAAGGGTGAGTATGAGTTTGGTAACTGGGCCAGGTGCAGGGAAAGTGTTCTAGGCCAAGGAAGGAGCATTTGGAAGGGCCTGCGGGGTGGCCATGGGGTGGGGGTCAGCTTTGTGGGGAGTCTGGAAGAGGCACGGGTGACCGCACGGGGCAAGGCTGGGTTTTCACAATGCAGACCGATTCTGCCTTTGTCTTTGCTCCCTGCCTGTGTCAGTGAGCGGCTGACTCAGAGCTGAGGACCAGCGACACTTAAAGCCACAGGCAAGGATGCATGTGGAGCAGGCAGAGCCACATGAGGCAAATTCAGAGCTGCAGGTGGGAGAGCACAGGGTGACTGAGAATGTGTCCTGGGTTTATTTATGGGGTGACGAGTCTGCTGGGGAGCTGGTGTCAATGGTTGCTCGACCTCATGAGCACACTCAAAACAGTGAAGTGTCCACCCGAAAATGGAGGAATCTGTGGCCGGTGAATTATATCTCGACTTTTAAAGAAAGACTCAAGTGAAGTATCTCTGGCTGCATGGCCAGGCTGGGGAACCAGCAGAACCTTTGCTGATCACCACACTGCCTCGGGGTGGCTGCCCACACAGCTCGGCTTACACCTGTCCTGGGATCCGCCTGCGGGTGCAGAAGCAGGGGACAAGCCAGTGTCTGCAGCTGTCCCCGCTGTGCTGGGAGCCCTGCAGCCTGGGTGCCCTCTTCCCAGGTCTCTGAGCTACAAAGAGGCTCGCAGGACTCAGGATGAAGGCTGTCAGCCACTTTGAGCCCTAGGAGGCCATGAAGGGGGCCTTTCACCTTGCCCTAGCGTAGTACAGGCAACTGAGAGCAGAGACGATAAGGTATGGAATTAGAAGTCAAAGCAAGAATAACTGGCCGAAAGAGGCAGTTTTTAAAAATGTAAAATTATAGCTCATCTGATTCTCATGATACCACCATGATGGAGGCATTATGGTTCTGTTTTATAGATGGGGAAACTGAGGCCCTGAGGGTTTAATCTCCTTGCCCCACAGTGGCACAGCTAGGAAGGAGAGACAGGCTTCAAAGTCAGGCTGTGGTGCTGCAGTTTGGTTGCAGTTCATCCCCACAATGAGCCATATGGGAAGCTCGATGCCTGGTGGGCTGACGGTAAGAGGCGCTGGGGCCTTTAATAGGCTGTGGCCAATGAGGTCATTGGGGTCGGTGATCTTGGGATTGATGTCATCATTAGGGGACCCTGAGGCAGTTCTCTCCTGCTGGCTCTGGCTTCTGGTCTCACCTGGGATCTGGCCCTCCATCATGATACCAATTTGCTGAGGTCCTCATCAGAGCAGAGCAGATGTCGTCGACCTTGTGCCCTTGAACCCCAGAACTATGAACCAGAGAACCTCTTTTCTTTATGAAGTACCCAGCCACAGGCATTTCCTTACGGCCATAGAAAAGTCACTACACATGTGGTTCAGTATCCATGGCTGCTGCCATGACAATCCGACTTCAGCCAGTGGGCAAGGGAAGTCACAGAAAGCCTTGGACTTGGAAATGACAGGTCACCTCTGCACAGAGCCCTGGGGAGGGCGCACACAGTGACCCCTCTGTCAGTAACCTTGGAGGGCACCTAAGAGGCATTTAGGGAACCAAATAGGTGTCCAGAATTCTCTGTGGCCTTGGCCTTCCCCTGTGGGTGCTGGGTCCAGAGAAGTGAGCAAGCCCTGCTGACTTCACTTCCATCTGCTGCCCCACAACCAGCCCCATGGCTTCAGCTGTCCCCGTTTCTGTGACCACGGGCTCTTCAGTCTAATTCCTTGCCAGCCCCTGGCCCACCCAGAGCCATCCATAGCCCCCTGTAAATGACTTGTCCCCTCACATCACTGTGCCCTCGATGCCTGCGGTGAGCTGAGTGGTGACCCCCAAAGAGTGGTCCCTGTCCCAACCCAGGAACCTGTGCATCTGATCTTGCGTGGTAAAAGAGTGGCTGTCCCTTGCATGGCAACAGATGTGGTAAGTGAAGCACTTTGGGAGGAGGAGCTTCTCCTGGGTCATCCGAGTAGGCCCTAAGGCCGATGACAAGTGTCCTTAGAGAGACAGGGAGGGAGAGGCAGATACAAGGGTGGCAGGAGGGATGGGGCTGCAAGCCAGGAATGCCAGGAGCCCTCAGAACGAGGAGTCGCTGCTTCCCTGGAGCCTCCACAGGAGTAAGAACTCAGACCTGTTGTTTCTGTTGGTAGCAGCAGCCGCAGGGAGCTGACAGGCTTCTCTGCCTGGAGTATGTTCCTCCCTGATGCCCACTGGGTGACGTCCCGCTCCGCCAAAGGCTTGCAACTTGCAGTCCCTTGTCCAAGAGCTCCCGGTGGGCAGCATAGTGTCCTGGGCGCTGTGCACTTCCCAGGGCCCAGGTACAATCAGCAGAGGTAGAAAACCACACAGGAAGTCCCAAGGCCTGGCAGCACGGCAGCAAAGGAAAGGAAAGGACAAGCTGAGAACTGTGTCTGTCTTGGGGGCAGCGAGGTCCTCCTCAGAGATCTGCAGGGACAGGAAAGGATCCACCCTCTGGCTCCCTGCGTGGAGCCTGATTACAGTGTGTGTCTGCGGTTAGGCTCTGTACCTCCGTGGGGCACGAGATGGGGACATAAACCGCTCCTTTCGAAGCCACAGACTGGGTTTTGCAGGTCACCTACCTGGCCAGGGACACACCCAATCAGCGCCTGGGAGGCTTCTAGCTACCGCCCTCGCCTTCACAGGTGTCCGCGTAGCTTACTGGCTCACCGTGGGCCGAGACCCCAGCCTTCCCTGCGCCCACCCCAGAGCCCTGTCCCGGGCCGGCCAGGCGGGGTCCTTCCGGGGGATTTCGAAATCGGCGGGTTCCCACACTGACCCTGGGGCTCAAGGTATTCCCCCGATTCTCTGGCGATTCCCAGGCCCGCCAACCCGCAGGGCTCAAGGGACGCCTCCTCTCTGCCGAGCAGGGCCTGGGCGGTCAGAGGTGCCGCACCTCCGCTCCTCCTGCGTTGGCCTCCCCGAACCGGCGCCTGACTTCATTGGGAGGGTCCGGTGCCATCCGAGGGGCCCTCCTCGGAGCCGCAGTGGGAGGGAGGACCCTGCCTTTCTGCCTCCCCAGGCGGCACCCGCGTCCTCAGACAGGGCCACCCCTGCTGGCTGCTCCTGGGAAACCCGCCCTTCTCCCCGGGGGCGTCCCCGCATCGCCAGGAGCCTTCCTTCGGGGCACGCTCAGCCCCCTGGGCCGTCTCCCGGCGCCTGGAGCGCTCCCCCCCCCACCCCGAGCCCGCGTTCCTTTGGGGGGCGGGCGCTGCGTCAAGGCGAAGGTGCACAGTCCCTTTGCGCGCAGCCGGGGCGCGGCGGGGCGGAGGCGGCGCGCGGAGGAGGGGGGGGGAAGCGCGGATCGCGATCGCTGCGCCCCCGCCCGCCCGGCCCATGCGCGCCGCCTCCGCCATTGCTGCGCGCGGGAGCGGCCGACGCGGAGGCTCGGAGCGCGCTCGGAGCCCAGACCTGCGGAGCGCGCGTGGGGTGAGTGCGGCCGAGGCCCGGCCTTGCCGTGGGGATGGGCTAGGGGCCGCTGCTGTCCCCGAGTAGGAGGCCCGGGGCACGCGGCGGCTCGTCCACGGCCGCGGCTCCGGGAGGGGGGACGCGTCCAGAGGGGCTGGGCAGGGGCGGCGCCCCCTTCTCGGCTTCATCCCGCCAGAGGAGAGTCGGTAAACAGCCCGAGCTGCCGTGCCCGCTCGTCCTCGGGACCCCTCCCCTGTGCCCGGCCGTCCTCCCGCGCCCCGCCTGGGCCTGCTCGCACGCGTGACCCCCGCGCCACCCTCTCTCAGCAGGCGGCAGCCTCGAGTCCACCGGAACCATGGTGAAGTTGGGGAACAATTTCGCGGAGAAGGGCACCAAGCAGCCGCTGCTGGAGGATGGCTTCGACACCATTCCCCTGATGACGCCCCTCGATGTCAATCAGCTGCAGTTCCCGCCCCCGGATAAGGTAAGCCCCCCACCCCCGGCGCCCTCCGCTGCCGGGATGCGCACCCCTAAATCTCCCGTGGCCGAAACAAAAGAATTGTGGCGTGCGCCGGGGACGCGAAGCGGGGTGGGGGGTGGGGGTGGGGGCTCGGGCTGGCAGAGGGAGGCCGGCGAGGACAGTGTACCCGGCGCGCTGGCTTCTGGATCTAGTGATGTTGGGGCCCCTGCCTTGGGTGTCCGCAGTCCCTTCTTGATTTTTGGAGGTCAGGCCGACGGGGAGCGACCCCTGGTCCCCTAGCTGTCCTGTACTTCCCTTGCCCCTGGCACCAGCGGGGGTTCGGGGGCGCAGCTGCCCCTGTGCCTTGCGGAGTGGTCCCGTTTCAATCTGATTGGCCCACTGAGGCGGGGGCTTGGCCGGCTGGGCCCTCCCTCGGGACGGCTCCCCTCCTGGTCCTTTCTGCCGCGGGCTGACCGGCCTCCCTCGGGCGGGCTGCGCCATGTGCAGTGTGAGCTCTCCCAGGCCCTCCTTCCTTCTTCGCCTTTCTCTTTGTTCCTTCTGTGCGGCGTCCAAATGAGTGCCCGGGCTCGCTCAGGATTAGTGTAACCGGGGACAACCACCGTTAGTCTTTCCCGGAGCATTTTTGCTGAATTGAAGAATGCCCTCTTTGGGGGGAATATAGCATCCAATCAAGTCGTTATCTCTCCAGTAAGAGGGTATGCAGAGTTAACAGAAGGTTAACAGGATCTTTAAAAGGCTTGACAACTGTATTGCAAGATTCATCAGAAGCCCTAAGCAGGGCTACCTTTCCCACCCTCCTGCTGCGCTCTCCTTCCCCACCCCCATCCCCCAGTCTTTTACATTTATTGTCTCCTCTGGTCCCTTGTGGAGAGAGGCTCTGACTCAGGGCTTTGCGAGCTGCCTGCAGCGGCAGGGTGGGGTGGGAGGTGTCCCTGTGGGGTCGTTTTCCTGGAGGTTTCTTTGTTCCCATGGGGTCCCCAGAGATTATTCAGCCTCCCAGGGAGCTTTTGTCCCCTACCGCTATTGTCTGTGATTTGGGTGGGGGGCTGGCAGCAGGTGTTTCCGCTGGGGGAAAGGGGGATCCGATGGTCATACCTGTGCACGCCCGACCAAGCGGGGGCCATTCTAGGGTGCTCAGGGGCCAGGCTGGGCTTTGCAGAGAAGGGGCTCACCTGAGGCTTCTAGCGCCACTCCACCCCTCCCTGTGTGAGTGCCAGGCTGGTCCTGTTAGCAGAGCCTGGCCTGATGCCCTCCTCCCCTCCAGCCTGAATCCCCAGCTGCTCGGTTCAGGTGCCAGGAATCCTGTGTCCTGAAGCAGCACCTCCGTCAGGTGACCCCTTCTGCTTGGCCTGAGCCCCATCGAGCTTTAGTCTGTTCCATTCCAGAACTGTCTGGCACAGCTGGCGTATTACGAGAGTAGTGATTCAGGCAGGTATGGAATCCTGGCCAGCCGGGCCAGGTGCCCAGGGGTGGCCTGGGTGTCTCTGGAAGGCACCAGTCTCTCATCCCTGGGAATGTTGGAACTGAGGGGTCCCTGGTGGACAGGTGTGTCCCAGAAGCGAGTTCTAGCAGGGACTGATGGTTGGCCTAGCAGGCTACCGAGGTCATAGATGAGGAGATGGAGGCTCAGCACGTTCCGGGCTGTGCCGAAGGTCACTGCGCTGAAGGTTAAGGCTGCCCGTCCAGGACGCACAGTTTCTGGAAGGGTGTCTCATTCCACTTGGTTTGTAGCCGGATCTCTTACCCGGAACCACATCGACTTGTGTTGCCAGCAACCTGGGTTCAGGGAGACAGCGTCACCTGCCCCGGGTGCACACACTGGGAGACTGGAACCGAGGGGCCATGTCACAGGAGGCCAGTGACGGCAGGGACCATCCTGGCTGACGTTTGGTGAATGCCTGTTCTGCCACTTTGTAGGCTGAGGTTCCTCAGTGTGACAGCACTGTGAGGTCACTGCCAAGGTTGCCCCATTTTGCAGATGTGGAGGTGAAGGCTCAGAGTTCAAGGGACCTGTCCGAGCTCACCTAATCTGTCACTGGCAGATGCAGACTGAGTCTGGTGAGAACACTGCCAGGCTCCCCATACTGGGCTGGGATTCCAGTTTCCTCCTCAGTCGCCTGCTGAGATGAGCCTTGTTCTCTGTTCACTACATGCAAGCCCAAGGTCACGTGGCTAGATGGATGCCTTGGGGATTTGAGGACGGCAAGGTGACACCAAGTGCCAACTCAGGCTGTGCACCCTCCCCACCGTTGGGGAGGCTGCATGTGGACGAATGAGGAGCAGTGCATTCTGACTGTCTGGTTTTGCCTAGGGCGGGTGGGTGGCACGTAAGGGCCTTGGCAAAAGCAGACGCAGCCTCCCAAGTCCCTAGGCCAAGGCAGGAGCTCTGCTGGGTGGAAGGAGCAGTGGATTAGGAGTCAATGTCGAGCAGCCCGCACCCTACCATTTATTAGCTGCGTGACCTTGGCCAGTGCAACTGGCCTCTCTTCTCGCTGTTGTACCGGTTCCCTCCGGGGCTTGTGCTCTGGGTTCTGAGTGGGTTTTGCTCCGGAAGTGATGGCTCGGGGAGGTTTCCGGTAAGAGGTGGCTGTGCTCATTCTGTTTGGGAATTGCTTCCAGGAGAAACAGTGGCTTTGGACACGATTGTGCCCAGACCCGCCCGCTTTGGGCCCAGGTGTCCGAGCACATCTGGGTCACCACTGACGGGTGCTGCTCTGTTCCCTGCTAAGGTGGTCGTGAAGACGAAGACTGAATATGAACCCGATCGCAAGAAAGGCAAAGCGCGTCCCCCCAAGATAGCCGAGTTCACCATCAGCGTCACGGAGGGTGTCACTGAGAGGTTCAAGGTGAGTGGGCCTGGGGTGAGGGCGAGCAGTGACCCACAGGGGTACAGGACAGGGGCCCAGAGTGGGAGTCAACCCCAGCTGTGCAGACGGGCTTCCAGCGGCCCACCAAGGTGTTATCTTGGCTAGTAAAAAATCTTTCCTCCTCTTCCACTTCCAGAATGATCATGTATTACTTATTTTTGTAACAGGGCAAACCCACTCATGAATGTTCTTTTAGACAAAGTTATAATAAACACACGGCAAAGTCACTTGCCAAACATTAAACATTTGCCTGACAGTTCCAGGAAGGCAGCAGACAGTATCAAAAGATTAACACACAGTGCTTACCTCGTGCCAGCCCGGCTCTGAGCCTCTCAGTTGGGTGAGCTCCTGGACATGAGCCCCGGTGGGAGGGGGAGGCAGAGGCATCTAGTGGGCACAGCTGTGTGGCAAGGCCAGGACCCCCTGCCCTCTGCCCTCCTGTGTGTGTGGGGAGGTGCGGAAGGGGCGGGGCCCAGCCAGGGCTGTGCGGAACCTGCTCTGGGAAACGCAGGAGAGGAGGAGAAATGGTGGCCCTGGCTGAGGTGCGCAGGGGTGGATCGGGGACATTGAGGGTCCTCAGGCCTGGAGAGACACCCGACTGGCCCTCTGGTCACCCCTGGTATCCGTCCCTGGTGGTTAATAAAGGAAAGGGAAGCCAGAGAGAGGCTTCCAGGAGTGACTGGGGACCGGTGGGGCCTAAGTGACCTTCATGTCGGTCCTTCCTGTCCCCACACTGCCCCTGGGTCTGCCTGGCTCTCTCCTGCACCCCGGCGGTGGCGTTGGCGTTCACTGTGTGAGCAGTCTCCTCCTCCCGGAATCCCCTACCACTGCCTCCTGAGGCGCAGCAGGCGCTGTGCGGATGCCCATTTCCTGGCCAAGGATGCTAGGAACACAGAAGTCTGCGCTGCGGACCCTGTTCTGTGGCAGGGCATCGTGTGCTGAGATGCCCTTTGGTAGCTCCTGGCTCAGCAGCTGATGTGCGTGAGGCTCATGGCCAGGCCCAGTTGGACTGACCCCAGGTCGGTGCCCGTCCCCTGCTCTGGCTGGTGACATTGGCGTGGGCTTCACCTGCTCCCATGGGCACCTGGAAGCAGCTGCTGACCCAGGTCGAGGCAGGAGTGACCTTGAAGCCAGTGTCGTGGTGTCGGGATGTCCAAGTGTGTCTGGGCGTCTACCCTGATTTGGCCTATGCCTCCCCAGCCTTGACACGTTAGTCCTTGCAGAGCAGGGAGCAGTGTGGCCCCCGAGTGGCTTCTCCATCTGTTGAGCGTCAATGCGTGCCAGGCTCTGGCCCTGCTGTGTCCTTGGTTCATGTTTTTCCCACGAGATCACCTGTAAAGGCCCCTGGGCCCCTTGCCCCAGGCAGGGGTGACGCATATGTGCCACCAGGGCTCTCCGTTGCCATGGCTGGGACTGCAAGATTCCTTGGCTTCTGTTGCCTGGAGCCTGAGGTCTCGGAAGGCCTAGGATGATCCGTGTCCTTTGGGGCCTGGCTGCTGTGGCAGGAGCCCTGCCCAGCTCTGCTGCCACCTCCTGGGGCTCCGAGGAGGTGATGGCTGCCCTTGGTGAGGCTCACGCCCAGCCAGGTGCGTTCTGCACTTAGCTTCTGTCGCCCCTTCATGATTCCCAGCCCATTCCCCACGGGGCCCTCCCCAGCCTCTCTCCACATCAGGCTGTTGAGTCTTAGCTGGTCACAGGTGGCCACGATTCCCCACAACTCTCTGGCTCCAAAGTCAGTGCCTTGATCGAGATCCAGTCTCAAAAATAAAATAAAATAATAAAAAATTTAAAAAGCTAGGAGTGGTGGCTCATAGCAGTAATCCCAGCACTCAGGAGGCTGTGGCAGGAGGATTGCTGAGTTCCAGGCCAGCCTGGGCTACAAGGGAGATCAAATCCAGCCTGAACTCCATAATGAGACCCTGTCTCAAAATACAGACAAACAAAACAAACCCCAAATGACTAAAGGCAGCATCCTCCTGACCACGGCCCAGGCTCCAGCCCCAGCAGGAAGCTCCGCAGCGCCCAGTCCAGACCCGTACAGTGCTGAAGTCCCCTGGGGCCCTCAGTTGGGATCAGTTGCCCCGGCCCGCACGTCGCCGTTGCCCTTCTTGAGGAGGAGGCTGTGACAGCATCTAACCGAGTGTGTATTCCCTGGAGCCCGACTCCGCTTCCAGCTCGTTATGCTTGTTATTGCATTCAGCCTCGTAAACACTGCCCGAGGTGGGTGCCTTTACCATCTGCATCTTACAGCTGAGGGGAAACTGAGGCAGAGCACAGGATCCCAAGGCAGCCTGCTCTGCCTCTGCCCCAGCTTGGTGGGGAGTCTCAGCCCAAGGGGACCAGGTACAGGGTGGCTGCTCCTCCAAATGCACCCTGCTTGTTGGATTCAGACCCTGCCCAGGCTGCTGCTGCTCCACACTGTGACTCCGGTGCTTCGGGTCTGCACCGGCTCAGGCCCCTCAGGCCATCCTAGGACAGCTGCCTCGTTCCCCTGTCGCCCCTCTCCTGAGTTCCCTCTCTGGGGAGCTGGCAGGCCCTTGGGTGGTTGCAGGGTGGCCGAGATTCCCCACAACTCTCAAGAAAAAAGTAAAACAGCCGGGAGGGAGTGGTGGTGCCTGCCGGAAATCAGCATTCAGGGGATGTGTTCAGGGGACCTTGCTGTCTGAGGTCCAGAGGGGCGGCCTTGAGAAGTGGAGGCCCCGTGACCCAAGTCGGTGACCTTGGGAAGGGAGCCAGGCCATGGCAACCCTCGAGGCAAGAATGTGGGCCGTAGACTGAGGGCTCGGGGACTCCGAGTACAGACAGAACTGACTCACGGGCAGCCTGTGCCAGCAGACGGCAGCCTGGATACCATCTCCCTGGCGTCCCATGCAGCAGCTTGATAAGTAAATGCATGACTGATGGTGCCACCTGCCCCTTGTGAAGGGGACTTGGCGAGATTTCCAGGGTGTCCCCATGGGCCCCTTGATTGTGTACGCTCACCGTCAGCTGGCTGAGCGAGTCCTGTCTGTGGGCCCGGTTCAGGGGTGCGTCCTTCACATCAGGGAGCATAGAGGCGTGACTGGAGCCAGGCGGCCCTGCTGTGGGGACACGGGAGACCGTGGCCGGACTTCAGCAGCCCAGTGACCTGTGTTCTAGTGCCACCTCCAAGACCTGTTTCCCCGGGTGTGTCTGGGCCGCCTGGGACAAGCAGCCTAACCTGCCCTCCGGGTGGTGCTGATGCTGCTGGGTCTTGGAAACTTCTGGTCTGGCTGGAGCCTTTTGGGAATGCTGAGTGCCTGCCCTTCTGGAACGGTCCCCAGCCTTTCATGGCGCAGCGGCATTTGTGACGTCTCCGGGCGCACGCGCACAAGGAGGCACGTGGCTGTCATGCGGAGCCTGGTCTCTGAACACTGGGCCGAGCGGGTGTGGGAACCAGAAGGTTAGGACGAACGACCTGCCCTTGCTGGCCCCTGTGTACCAGTGCACACCCTGGCCACAGGGCCGCTCCTGCATGCATGGTGCTTGGTTCTCACCCTGTGTGCGTGAGCATGAGGAGATCCTGCCTTTCAGATACCAAAACAACAGGAGAACAGGGTGTTCCCTTTGTCTCTGTCATCGGGCATGCCTCGTCTTCGTGTGCCTTTGGATGGCATCCTTGAAATGACATGTTGTTTTGGATATTACTTTATGATCATCACGCAGGGATTAATCTCTTGGCTGCGAGGTTGCTAGGCTTGTTGCTAGGTAACCACTGGTGGCGGGCGGGGGGGGAAGAGGGGGCTTTGTAAGACTCCGCCATGCAGGGATGGCAGGATGAATCATCCGTGGTGGCCAAGAGTCTAGGCTTCGGAGGCAGCTGGTGTCAGGGAGAGAAGCAGGCATTTAATTAATCTGAGGTGTATCTGTGCCGAGAAGAAACGGGACCTGAGTTGTTTCTCAAATAAGCTCAACCTAAGCATTATTTAAATTGTACTTCCCCTCCCCTGTTCAGAGCAGCGTGTCCTATGCTGCAGGCTGCTGCTTCCTGGACCCCTCCCTGCGTCGGAAGACGGGAAGGAGGGTCCGTCATGGGCAGGGTCAAGGTCCGTTGTGGGGCTGTGGGGTGAGGAGCGGCTGGCTCTTCTCGGAGGCCTACACTCGCTCGCTCCCTGTGTCTGGGAGTGAAGGGTTTGGTGGTCAGTCACGCCCCTCACCGGGACCCTGTCACCTCTGGGGCCTCCAGGGACCACAAGGTTGGCTCTGAACGTGAGCGTCCTTCAGCGTCAGCGCAGGGCTCGGAGGAGAGACGTTTGGTCTTCAGAGCTGGCATGCCTGCTGGGAGCAGTGCCCCTTGGGATCCTGTCACAGATGACCTGGCGGTGGTTGGAATCTCTTTCTCGCCTCCTGAATGACCTTGAGCTTCCGGTGTGCCTGTCCAGTCAGCCCCTGGCGTGTCCCAAGGCGCACGAGTTACGTCTTCACCTTCTGTGATGCTGTTTCCTCAGCAGCGTGTGTCGGGGTCTTCCGGGGTGGCGGTCTTGCCGAAGACCCTGGAATGCATTCGGACACCCGGTGACCTTGAGCCCCGAGGTGCATCCTGCTGGATTTGGCCACCTGCCTCCACGGTGGTAGAGCCCATGAGCTCAGGGTCCAGCTGCAGAGGGGGCCCCACCAGAGTGGATGTTGAGTGGGTTGAGTCATCTGGGGGCGTGTGTCTGTTGGTGTTCACTGCTCTGTGGGTTACCTAAAATATTTAGTGCTGTGAATGCTCGAGGATGTCAGCATTTGTCTTCTTTCTCCAAGATTCTTTTTGGCAGTGCATTACTCAGCAGAAGCACTCATTTCCTCTCTGCTTCCCCTGAGGGAGCGAGGACAGAGAGAGCTGAGTGACAGCCACCACCGCCATCGACCCAGCTCCTGCTCGGCCCAGGGCCTCATAGTGTTGCTTTTCTCTGGCTTCCGAATCGTCGTCTCTGAAAGGCTGACCTTGCTGTCCTCATCTGGAGGAGAACCAAGGCCAGAGAGCTTGAGGTGTGGGGCCAGGGTCACCCAGGGTACCTAGGGGTGACGCAGGAGTTAGACCCGTATCCATTTGACATGGCAGAGCCCAGGCGCCCTGTCCTCTGTAGCTGGGGGATTGTGGGTGACTCTGCTGCTGCAGACATCCTGTGCCCCTGTCCCTCCTACAGTGGGCTGGTGGCCCCAGAGTCCCCTGGCAGGAGCGGTGGCCCCACACCAGAGGGTGCAGGGAATCCCATGCCTTCCTCTGCAGCTGGTCCTTGCTGGAGTCCTTGCTGATTCGTCAGAGAACTAGTGAGGGGCTAGTGCCTTGGCAGTTGAGTGACTGTATGATTGATGCCTTCACCGGGATGCTTCTATGAATGACAATGGACAGAGCAGTCAGGGTGCTGGGCAACAACCCCTGGGATGGTCCCAAGCCCCCTAATACACTTGCGACAAACTTCACTGCAGGCCCACTTCCTGTTTGTATTTGCTCCTGGATGTTCTGTCCGGAAAACACCCCCAGGGTTGCCTCTCACTTCTTCTACAGGGCTGCTATGGTCTGGGGCAGAACAAGCTGATCAGGACCCCTAGCAGCTTGTGATACCCAGCTTCCCTCCTCTAGCCCAGTTTTTTTTTTAATGTGGTATAATATATATGGCACACAGGTTACATTGTGTTTAATATACTCACTGTGATGCCCAACCATCAAGCTATCTGCTTCCAGAATGTTTCCATCGCCCTGGAAGGAGACCTCATAAGCGTGCCTCTGACAACCACCAATCAGTATTCTGTCCTCATGGATTGCCTTGTTCTGGACATGTCACATAAGGGGACTCTTACAAGATGTGACTGTTCTGTGTGGTTCTTCCGCTTAGCGTGGTGCTTTCCAGGTGTGACCAGTTGTCACAGGTGCTAGTTCTTTCCTGTCCGTGGTGGTGGGCAATAAATATCTTGTTGTATGGATGTGTGCACTTTGTTTACCCTCTTACCTCTTTTTGGACACCTGGGTTGTTCCTACCTTTTGGCTGTTGTAAATAGAGAATCCACAAACATTCATATATGTGTTTTTGTTTGAACACGGTTCTTTGGTGTATATACCCAGGAATGGAGTTGCAGGTTCCTGAGATTTTATATTTCACGTGGTGTGGAACTGCCAACATGTTTTCTAGAGCAGTGGCACCATTTTCCATGTGTGTCAGCAATGGATAAGGGTTTCTGTGTCTCCATAACCTCACCAGCACTTGTTATGATTTTTAAATTAGTGTCATCACTGAGTAGGAAGTGGTGTCTCACTGTGGTTTGGATTTGCATTTTGTGGCTCAACTTTTATATTTAGGTCTCTTATTCATTCCAACCATTCATTTTTGTTTATGGCATAAGGATCCACCTTCATTCCTTTGCATTTGGACATACGCTTTTTCTAGCACTATTTGTTAAGAGATATTTTTTTGCCCCAGTCAATGGTCTTGGCGCCTTTAATGAAAGTCAGTTGGCCACGGACAGTTTTATTTCTGGACTGTTTGCTCCAGTCCATTGATTTATATGCCTTTTCTATGCTGGTGCCGTGGTGTTTTGATTACTGGAGCTCTGTAGTAAGTTTTGAAATTGGGTCCTCCAGTTTGGTTCTTTGGTTTCAAGACTGTTTTGGACTCTTCAGGGACCCTCAGTTTCCATTTCTCCAACAACAAAAACATCATCATTAACAACAACAATAAACAACAGCAGCGAAGGCCATTGGGATTTTGCTAGGAATTGCATTGAATCTCTAAATGAGTTGGACAGCGATTGTCATTGTAATGGTATCAACTCTTGCAATACATGAACAAGGGTATCTTTCCATTGATTTTGAGCCTCCCTAATTTCCTTCAGCAATGTCTTAGTTTTCGGTGGACAAGTTCCTTCACTTTTTAACATAGGCAGTAAACTACAGTGCTGTTAGCAGGACCTGTGATTTTTGTCTCCAGTGCCCATGACGGGGCTTTTTGTGTCACCAAGACCTTGGGATAATGTGTTTGCTCATCTTCCTTTTGAAATCACAGTACATATAAGATCTCATTGTTTAGTGTGTTCACAAAGAAGCACACATATGCCAAAATTTTATATTTCACAATATTTTGATAGCAGGACTTCGGTATAAGTGGCTTTCTTTGTGAGTGTTTGTGTAGCATCCCATGCATTTGAAACATCACCCTGAGGAGCTGTGCTGTTACCTGCGGCCAAAGAAGTCAAGGGCACCAACGTCATGGTACTTCCCTATGTCTCCACCTCTTTTTTATTGTTCTTTTTTTATTTTTTGAGATAGAGTCTTGCAAAATTGCTAAGTGGCCCAGGCTGGGCTCAAACTTCCATTCCTTCTGCCCCAGCCTCCCAGAGTGCTGGGAGCACAGGCGTGTGCCACTGCTCCTGGCTTGTGTTTTGGTTATCTCCAGCTCCTCCTTAACTGCTTCTTCCCCTTTCCCTTGCCTCCCTGCTGAGCCCCCTGAAGCCCACCCCTCCAGGCTGCCTCTGTCTCCCGAGCCTCCCTTGGCAATTCCCAGCCAAGATCACCTAAGAAGTGCCTCGACCACTTGGGGTCCCCAGAAGACACGAGAAGGCAGAAAAAGAGAAAAGTAAAGGACGCTGTGATGCAGTCCAGGCTGGATTCCTTATGGAGTCATTCTTACTGTATCATTTTTTCCTTCTGATTCTCATACAAAATGAAAAGGAGAACACACTCCTGGGTCCCTGCCAGCATGGCGGCTGAGGTCCGGCCTCCCATGCCCCGGGGAAGTTCCTTGTTCCCACCAGGGCCCCGGTGGCCCGGTGGCCTTGGCCCTTGAGTCCACAGCCTACCCCCAGGAGGCTGGGTGTGGGGGTCAGGCACTGTGTGGTGGAGGAAGAGCCACCCTGGACCTGCTGCAGGCTTAATGAAGCTGAGAGGATCCCGTGTTCTCTGTAGACGAAGCCTGAGTGGGCTGCAGGTCCCAAGGGCGGCTTGGCAAGGCTCAGGGGACTGGATTTGTGCCCCTCCTTCACTCCCATACCCCGGAGTCAGTCGGAGGCCTTCCCTGCCCGTGGGGGTTGTGGGAGAGGCCACCTGAGCGGGGAGGTCCATGTCCTTGGCCCTTGGCCCTTCTCTCCTTTAGATCAGCAGCGCCCCATCTTCCAGGCCCCTCCCCGCCCTCACGTCACCTACTTTGTCGTAGGCCCCCTCCATGAGGTCCCCTGTGACGGGTAAGCCGGGTACCTGCCCCGAGAGAGGTCTTGGACTCAGGGCCGGGGACCTCCTCACTGCTGCTCCGAGAAGAATGTCGGAGAGAGGCCAGAGCAAGCAGAGAAAAGGAGAGCGAATCTGCCCTTTCAGTGATTATATCTTCGGTGCCATGATTGACCTCGGGGCCTCATGGGCGCTAAACAAGTGGTCTGAGCTACACCCCGACCCTTACTTGGTAGGAAGTAGGGTCCTGCCAAGTTGTCCAGACTGGCCTAGGACTTGTGAGCCTCCTTCCTCAGGCTCCTGAGGAGCTGGGATTACAGGCGTGCATCACTATTCATGGCTAATTTTGCCTTTTATGGGAAACCCACTCTTTGGACAAGGGCATTAATCTAGTCCTGAGGTGGAGCCTTTCAGACCCAGTCTCCTCTGGGTAGGCCCTGGCTCCTCATACTCAGTGTTGGGGAGTGAGTTCCCCAAACATGGCATTTTGAGGGGACACATCCCAAGCACAGCACGGGGACTAGGATGTGGATGTCTTTGGGGGCCGTTATTCCACCACCACAGCAGGCTAGATCACGGTCCTCCAGCAGCTTCCCTCTGGCAGGCTGCGGTGCCATGTGTGGATGAGGGCTCACTGCTCGCCTTCTGCCCGGCCCCAGGGCCCTGCCTACCCAATGCAAGCACAGGCGCCCTTCCACAACTGAGGAAACTGTGTGTGGGCTGAGCCCATCCAAAGGTCACTATGTGTGGCTGAGCAGGGTTTGAACCCAAACCCAGGCTCCTCTCTGTCTTGGTACCACATGGCTACTCCCCCTTTCATTTTTTTGGCCAAAGTCTTCAGAAGATGGTCGAAAGATGAAGTTTCGCAGGGCTTTCCAGGAATCACAGAGCGATGCTTATCAAGGCAGATCGAGCCTCAGGGGACTCGAAGGCTGGGAGGAAGCACCGATGCCTGGCTCAGTAATTTCACCCAGCTGTCTCACGGGGAAGGGGAGGTTCATGCCAGTCTCCAAACTGGGACACTTTGTATTGAATTAGGACAAGGAGATGCTTGGTGCCTCGATGTCTGTATGTAGGATTGGTGTTCAGAGAGAGGCTCGGGTGTTCCAGAACCTTCTGGCTGAGGAGAGAAGGCAGGGTGACCTGGTGCGGCTTCCACAACACAGTGACCCAAAGCGGAGTGCTTACAGCCATAGAAACCTAATCTGTCATAGTTTTGAGTCTGGAAGTCTGAAATGAAGGTGTTGCAGGGCTGGGCTTCTCTGGGGTCCTGCAGGGGAGGGTCCACCTGCCTTTCCCTGTCTCCGGGGATTGCAGGCCTTGGTGTGGCTTGGCTTGTGGACCTGTCACTCTGGTCCTCAGTCTGTGTCTCCATTTCCCTTTTGTATAAGGACACCAGTCAAATTGGAACAGAGGCCAACCTAACGACCTCAGCTTGATCAGATCTGCAAAGGCCTTGTTGCTGAACAGGGTCACCCTCGCAGTCCTTGTGGTTAGACTTTAACCCCTTTTCCGGAGGGCCTGTAAGGGGCCAGGCTGGGGGCCGACAGCAGACCGTCTCCTGATAAGCCACTGCCTCCCATTCCAAGATGAGATAGGAGCCCTGACAGGCCAGGCCACCTGCTCAAGGTCATGGTCCACATCGTGAGGTCAGGACAGCCCCGAGCTAGGAGGGGACCCTTCTGGAAAGGCCCGTGGTGCTGTCTCAGCCATGACAGAGAGGGGGATGGGTGCGCCACAGCAAGGAGGGGCTTCTCTGGGGTCTGCAGAGGCCTCTGGAGGAGAGGATGGCGGGCTGGGAAGTGCGTCACGGCCCCGTTCCACCTGCTGACTCGGTTTCTTTCTTTGTCCTCCTCCCGACAGCTCCAGGGACTGTCCCGCGTTCTCATTTCTCGGTTCTGTGAGCTCCTTGGCTGCCAGGCTTGGGAATCCTGCAATAAAGGCCCAGGCCGGGTTCCAGAGCCTCGTGCGGAAGTGGTTCCCCCACAGCCTGCTGGGAGGGCTGGGCTATTTTTAAACTCTAGCAGGTGGGGCACCATGAACCTGGCTCCCGAGTGGCTCCTAGGTTGAAGGAGTAGGTGAATGATGTCCCATCTCAGTCCACCCTGAGTGACACAGCCCCGTAGTGGGGACTGGGGCGACAGGCAGGGGTGGGATGACCTGGGTCGAGGGCCGGGTCCGCCATCTGGGTGACCCCAAGTGAGACACAGGACAACAGCGATAATAGCATAGCAAGAGCCACACCTGCTGTGTCCAGCACACCAGGCCCTGTCCTCAGGGTCCTGGCACCAGGCCAGCTCCTTGGCCCTCCCAGCAGCCCTCGGTGACTGCTGTCCCAGCCGGTGGACTGGGAGCCAGAGCCGCAGGGCCGTGTACCTGTGAGCCCTGCCCTGTGCCGTGCCGCTCCCTGGCACCAGCGAGGTGCTGCACTTGCTTCTCCAGCAGACCCCAACTTCCTGCTGCTCCAGGCTGCACACCGCCTTGCATCTGTGGCCAGCTGGGCCATGAGCTATTGGGCCCTGGTGGGCACTGTGCCCCGCAGGCCCTGAAGGCAGCCTGCCCATCCTGTGTGCATCCCAGCGCCCATGCGGCTGCATATGCAGTGCGTGTTGCCCATGCAGAGCAGAGCCTCTGGCCTTCAGCGAGGGTGACAGTCCAGGGGGCCACAGAGGGTGGAGTAGGGCTGGGGACTGGGGTGTAGCGGGGAGGCCAGACCTGGACCAGGCAGGACTTAGAGTAGGAAGGGCCTCCTGGGGGGCCATGTCTCATTCCACCTGCCGTGGAGTGAGCCGCGGAGTGAGGGATGGGGATTTGAGGGCCATGGCTGTGCTTTGTGACTAGGGTGGGGCCTGGGCAGCCGCCCTGACCTGGGGAGCGTGGCCAGGGCGCCTGCACCCAGAGCTGTGCCGCAGGGCCTCACGAGGGGGCGGCGCCCACAGAGGCCATGCCCACACCCCCTTGACCTGAGCCACCCTGCCTTCCAGCCTCCAGCTGGGGTTCCCCGGAGCAGGGATGCGGCCGGGCAAATCTGAACCTTGGAGATCAGGAGCTCCCGGAAATGGAGGCAGGGTGCCTGTAGTGACACTGACAAGGTCTGGAGCCTGGCGGTGACTGGGCAGTGTCGGAGGCCTTGTCCCACATCCTGGGAGAGCGGCTGTGGTAGGCGGGGCTCCAGGGCGTCTCAGCGTGAGTGTGTGGCGAACCCAGCAGGGGAACAGCCCTGGTGCAGGGGGCTGCAGGTGTCCACGGGACATCAGAGTTCACAGGGGGGCTGGCCTCTGCCTCCAGGGAACGCGCTGTGCGGCGTGGCTCACGGCACACTTCTTACATCTTGCGTCTCCTCTTGTTTCTCCTGGCCGGCACCTGGATACTTCTGTTCCCCTTCACAGGTGGGAAGGGAACCCCACTCCTGCTGTGGACCTAAGGTGACGTTTCTGAGGCCCGCAGGGTGCACGGCACCTCGCTGGGTCCACTCAGATGAGCCAGGGCTGCACCTGGGTCTTTTCGGCAGCCCCAGGAGGCAGCAGGGCCCCCTGCTCCCCACCCCTGGTTGTGAGGTCTGTGTGTGGCAGTGGAAGGGGTGGGAGGTAAGGTGCCAGTGTCTCCTGGTCTTTTGCTGTGCTGTGCCTGTCTCCCTCCTGATGGCCACCGCTGCTCACCTGGGCTGGTGGGGGCCACTCACCCTTTCACCTCATGCTCTCACCCTGCCGGGCTTCCTAGCAGCCGGGTGAACATCTTCAGGGTCCCGATGCAATGTTACCTGGGGTCCTGGGCCCAGTCCCTTCCAGCAGGGACGGGTCTCCTGCCTCCGCGCCTGCTGTCTAGCACGCTGCGGTGAGTTCCGCTGTAAACAGCAGCTGAACTATGTGCTGGACCAGTGGAGGTCTCAGCATAGAGCAGTGAAGAAAACCAATCCCCGATGCTGTGGACACGAACTGAACTGCAGGGCACTGTCAAGAGAGAAGGGGCAGGGCTGGAGATGTTCTGTCCTTCTAGGTCAGCTGGTCCCAGTGCAAGGGCAGCCAGGTGTGCGAGTGGCGCTGTGTCCCAGCCCTGAGCCTGGGGCTCTGGAGGGGTCCATGGAGCAGGTGTCCCGGGTCGGTGACTGGGCATGGCACAGCAGCCTGGTCTCACGTCTCAGTCTGAGTTGCCAAGGAGAGGCTTGGGCAGTACCCAAGCTTTGCAGTGTCTATACCCAGCGCTTTCTCTGCAAGCCTGGAACGCTAGAAACAGCTTCAGAAAGGTGAAGGAGAGGCATGGACATGGTGAAAATGAGAACAGTGTAGGGTGTACAAAATGTCCCGTGAAAAGCGATTGTCCTGATCTTGTCCCCAGCTGCCCTCCGCAGGATCTTCCTGCCTCTTCCGGAGTTTTACACATGTTGGTACAGTGTGCGTGTGTGCACGTGTCTGCGTGCACCTGTCTGCCCGGCCGCCTTCTCAGCTGCTCCGATGGCCCCTACCTCTGCCTGCAGGTCTCGGTGCTGGTCCTCTTTGCCCTGGCCTTCCTCACCTGTGTGGTCTTCCTGGTCGTCTACAAGGTGTACAAGTACGATCGTGCCTGCCCGGATGGGTTCGTCCTCAAGGTAAGCTTTGTTTCCCCCTAGGAGTGGGGCACTTAGCCGAGGTTCTCTCCCTTGACCTTGGAGCTGCTCCTGTGTCCCTCCCAGCTGGCTGGGGAGGGCCCTGGGCAGCAGGGGCCCTGTGTTCTGTCCTGACAACAGGAGCCTCACTGATAGCTGGGCAGGTGGGCAGAGGGCAGGAGCGATGGGTGGAAGGAAACTCCTGGCCTTGACCTAGAGTCTGGGGAAGAGAAGGCAAGAGGAGAGGAGAGGGGAGGGACTCTGGGCCACAGGAAGGGGGAGGACACACAGGCCCATGCAGAGAGAGGGGCACCGCCCGAGCTGCACAGGGCCGGGGAGCAGGCTAGATGCTCCCAGCCCCACTTCTGTGGCTCCACCGTGGGTCCTGCGCTCAATGCCTGCAGAAAGGTTCACGTCACCTACCACTTGGCCCTCAGAGCCCAGGTGTGGGCCAAGGAATCCACACAGGGCAGCAGGACTAAGGGAGGGAGAAGATGACATGCTTGCTGTGGGCTCCTGTCTCCTGAGTGCTTGGGCACCCTGGACGTTCCGAGCCTTCCAGGCATGACCGGAAACACTGGTCCTCCCAGCGATTGGCACGCTGAACTCCAGGCACCGGTGTGAGCCGCCCGGCCCGGCAGCATCACTGGGTGCTTTGGACTTGTGTTTTGGGACATGAGGACTATACCGCCACACAGGTAGCGGGAGAGCAGAGTTCCCGGGGCCCAGCCAGGACCCGCTTCCTCCCACACTGTGCTACCCTGCAGGGCTTCTGACTGCCGCCTTTGCCTTGCCCAGGTGCTGGGTCACCTCCAGGAGCTGCACAGGCAGAGTCTGTCCTTTGTGACACTCACACCTTCCAGCACGGGCATCCTGAGTGATCATAAGCAGAAGAGAAAGGAAGGGCCTGGGACTGGGGCTGTGGTTTGGGGCCGCATTTCTAGAAGGCTGACGCTGGGGCAGCCCCAGGGTCCCCACCCATCATAGACCCTTATTCAGCGGCCCCTGTTCAGCCCGGGCCCAGCCGCCCGCATCCCCTGAGGCAGCCCCAGGCCCAGTGGAGAGGGGAGGCAGCTACGGCCGGGCTGTGTGGCACCTGGAGCACCTGGCAAAGGGGTGGAGGAAGGGGATGCGGTGGGGACAATCTCTGAGGTCCTCACTAGGGACTGGAAGGGAGAGCCAGGTGGAGAGGGGCGGAGGGGCCGCTGCAGTGGCAGGGAAGAGTGGTCTGGGCGGGGGCTCACAGGGGCTTCTACACCAGGCCCCCAGAAGCCTGTGGGCTAGACACCCTGTTCCGCCTGCATCCGCATTTTACCAGTGGGACCTGGAGGCAAAGAGGCCCCTGGTCATGCTCAGGCTCCGCCTTCTGTTCATTCCGCCCTGGGCACATGTTCACTCAGCGTCTGCCCTGTCCGGTGAGGCGGAGGATCCAGTCAGTGCTGGACAGGACGCAGGGGCCATGTTCCCAGCGGGACGCCCCTGCCTGCCACGTCCAAGTGGCTCAAGCTGAGGATGTGAGGCATCATGAAAGTAGCCAGCTGGCGAAGATGCCGGATTTCCTCTTGCGTATTTTATTGTCTTAATATTTTTGCAGTGCTGAGGGTCAGACCCAGCGTCTTTGCACTGAGCCACTCCCCAGCCCTTTTTATGTTCTGAGACAGAGTGCAGTTAGGTTGCCCAGGCTGGACTCCAGCTGCGATCCTCCTGCCCCAGCTGCTGAGTGGGGAGCCTGTGGGCGCCTCTCCGTCACAGACACGGCAAAGCGGCCACCCTGGTCCTCAACCCGCTCACAGCCGGGATCTCTGTCCATGGCACTAGGATCACTTTCACTCAGCGTGTTTCACACTCATCCCTAGGACCCGAGCAGCAGCTGTATGATGTCACATGAGAGGCCCTGGGCTCCGAGGGTCACAGTGTGGTGCCAGGCGTTGCTGGCTGGCTTCGGAGCACAGTGTGCAGACTGCGGCTGTAGCCCTGGCTCCTTTGCCAGCTCGGACTCTGGGAGGCAGGTCCTAGCCTCCCTGTGCTTCGTTTTCCCTCTTCAGTGAGCATCGTATCTGCACCTTCAAGGGCACAGGAGGGAGCTGCAGTGACAGTAACTGGGGCAGGGGTGACATCCATTCTGCAGCCCGTGTGTGCCAGGGCCGGGACTCACTGGCTGCTGTCCAAATTGCAGACTGCCAGGGGCCTGCTCCGGGAGAAGAGCAGCTTTGGCCCTTCAAGCCTGGTGGGGCTTCCTTCCACTGTCCTGCTCTCTGGGCTGTGACCTCAGGCCAGGCCGGAGACGTGGGCCTGTGTGAGCCTGGGGAGCTGCTTCACCTCTCTGAGCCTCACTTCCACACCTGTAACGTGGGACTAGCGGCACCTGCCTCACAGAGGGAGGCTGTGCTGTAACATCAAGAGGGAGAACAGGAAGTGGGTGCAGACCCAGTCCCTGTGCCTTCGCTACCAGGACAGGGGAGGTGGCCTAGAATCCGCAGGACAGCCCCGAGGAGCAGGTACCCCAGTTAGGAGGCCCAGCAAGCCTGCCTTTAGCACTCAGCCTCAGGGAAGAGGAAGTCCCTGGTGTCCTGGACTAGGTGAGATGCCCCCTGGCCACCCACATCCATGGGCACAGAGGCCACCGTGTGCCCTAGCAAAGGCCTGAGGGGCCTGGAGATGTCAAGGGATTCCATCAGGCCCACCTCACTGCCAAGTAGGGGAGGAGACTGCAGGGGTTTCTTGTCACTAGCCAGGAGCAGGCTGGGGTGCTGTGGGCTCAGCCACTTCCCATCAAGGTGGCCTTGGCCCAGACGCTGGATGCGGCTGGGCCGAGCCTTAGGCTCCGTGCAGAGATGTTGAAATATGGACAGCTACAGTGCAGATTTGCTGAGTTAGACTCGTGAGGAGCTGCTGAGACAGTGACAGATGGAGGCCCCTAGTGACTGGCCTCACATTCCTATCTGGTAAGGAGAGCCTTGGCACGAGCATGAGGTTTGGTTGCTCAGAGACACACATTACAGAGGCCATGACCAGGAGGGAGCTGTATCACCCCACTCGGAATCCCAGCTGGCAGGCAGGGTGGCTCCGCACAGTCCCGCCTCTTGCAGCTGGCCATGAGGGGACATGGGGAGAGCTGAGGCATGCAGCGTCCCCTTAGGGCCCTGATGAGTCTGCTCCCTTGACGTCCACCTGAATGCTGCTGGCTGGAAGTCAGTTACATGACCTCATCTGGCTGCAAGGCAAGCTGGGAAATGTTATCATTTCCTGGGGTGCTGTGTGTCCCCTTTGACTACAGGGAATGGGTGTGAAAGACAGTTGGCAGCCTCTGCACACCTCCCCCGTGGGGCTGGGGTGAGGGGTCCCTGCGACGTGAGCACGAAGACCCCTGTGCCCCACAGTGCTCTACCAGCATCCGCTTTGACAGGTCAGTCAGCTCCTGTCCTGTGAGCAGCCAGCTCAGGTGAGGATCTTAAGCCTTTGGGGCCTTAGACTCTGGATAATTTGATGAGTGTGGAGGGTCTCCTTTCAAAGTGCCACATCCAGCCTTACCGTGGCCTCCCTAGCGGCTGGAGGGGCAGCTTCCTGGTCCAGACCCCACCTGAGCCTCCTCTGCGGCTTCCTACAGCTCCGTGGCTCACAAGGCATAGCCCACACCTCTTCTGTCCCAGCTTCTCCATTCCCCTCCGTGAGCTCTGGGCTCCACCTGTCTGCAGCCTCCTGCTTCCTGGCCTTTGCTCTCATGCCATTCCCTCTGCCTCCTGTGCTTCCTGTCCCTCTCCCTGTGGCAAAGCCCCTGAGGGACCTAGTGCGGGGACACAGTTCTCACCTCGTCCTTGTTTGAGTCAGTGCCTCTGGGCATGCCGAAAGTGCCAGTTGTTTTCCAGTAGTATAAAACTGAGTGATACCCGGTTCGAGGCCTTCGGCAAGGGTGCTGCCGGAGCATCCGCGTCCCGGCACTGGCCGGAGCCTGTTCTGTTGAGGTGTCATCGATGCCGGGCTTCCACGCAGCTGTCCGCTGGGGGAGGACCACGCCTGCCTTTGGTCAGTCTGTGGGTGTGCAGTGGGGATGCTCACTGGCATTCTCCTCACCCCACAGGTGTCTCAGTGGGCTCTTGTCTTGCAGAACACCCAGTGCATCCCTGAAGGCTTGGAGAGCTACTACGCAGAGCGAGACTCCAGCGCCCGGGAGAAATTTTACACAGTCGTAAACCACTACAACCTGGCCAAGCAGAGCATCACCCGCTCCGTATCGCCCTGGATGTCGGTTCTGTCGGAAGAGAAGCTGTCAGAGCAGGAGACAGAAGCGGCCGAGAAGTCAGCTTAGTGAGATGGGCAAGCTCCTTACAATGTGTCACTTGAAGGTAACAAAGGGACTTTGAGGGACATTTCATTAAATATAATTACTGGTAATTTAGAGGTTACTCATTTATGGTGCAATTGCTTCTGTTTGCTAATGCTGCTTTGCAAATAAAACTTGCTGCCAACCACCGATGGGCATAAAACCAAGTGCGTATCAGCATTGCTTAAAGAGCTCTGACGCCACCTTCATGTTAAGGGTTCTTAATTTAGCTCCTTCGCCAGGTTTATTGGATGCTGTCAAAAAATAAATGTACACTGGATAGGTCAGGAGTTTGGACTTCAGATAAATACTGCATTTGGTGGGGTTGAGTTTTTTTAAAGCCACCTTGCTCTCGCACACCTTACTCCACAGCCATATCTGCAGTGATTTCTCACTTTGCTAAGGGCAAGCCCCACTCCTGATTCTCTCGCCTCCCATAGCTGCACAGTGCTGACTGCTGAGACGCGCTGCAGTGACAGGTGCAGAGAAGGGAGGAGAGGGGCCGTCCTGACCCCTCAGTGGGGAGCCCTGCGCCAGCGATGCTCCGTGTGGTCTTAGCACAGCCGCCCCCAGACCACCTCTGGGTCCCCTGTCCCCAGCATCTTGATAAAGAGGGGTGGGTGGAGATGGCAGGGTTCTCTGCAGAGCTTGAGGAGGGGTGGGTAGGGGCAGGCCCGGGCCAAACACTGAACAGGAAGGAACACCGCTGGCCCTTTTGTTAACTCCGAGTATGAATACATTTGCACACGCAGCCCTGCATGCAGGTTTAAAAAAGAAATCAGCTGGGTGGGAAAAGTGACAGTGAAATTGCTGGCAAGCCAGGGGTCCTGTGAGCTTGATTCTGTGAGAAGATGGAATTCCTCTGATGTGGAAACGGGCGGGGAAGGGTGGAGAGCTTGGGGGAGGGTGCCCTGCAGGTAGGACCCCTCAACCTACAGCCTCTGCAATTATGTTTCAGTCTGAATCTTGACATTGAATGCTTACAAAATCCCCAGTTAGATAAAATAAGTGTGTAAGACAATTAGATAGAAAAATGACATTCATTGTTACTTCATGCTATTTGAACGTGTTGTTTCTGGTGGACATGTCTAAAGTTTCACTGTCTTTTAGAAGATCGGAAATAAATGACACATAGTGCAGATGTGTTGCGAACTAGCATGGTGATCACGGTCGCTCCAGTAGCTTCCTGGAATGTGCTTCTGGGGAGAAACACATTTTACCATCCAGGGTGTTTGCAAACAGTGGCCTCAGCATGGTGGGTGTGTGTCAGAGGCATGTGCTGTGGAGGACGTTGTCAAGCTGTGGGGGATGCATAGAGAGCAATCAACATGTGCCAAGGCGAGTCTGCATTATGTACTCACACACGAGGCCCACGGAATCAGCACACCGCAACCCCATGTGTATTTCTGTACATTTATTGGCTGTACATTGACTGCAATAACTTCTGATGTTTCACTCTGTGCAAATAAAGAGCTGAGGGTACCCGTGCTGCCCGAGAGACTGTCTGTCTGCATACCACTGGCGCCTCCCCAGGAGCAGCGGCCAAGGCTCGCGCCCCAGGACGGCAGGCGCTATGGGCACACATGTGGCCTCCGCCTGCCCGCCTGCCTGCCGCTCTGTGGCCCTGCCCCTCGGTGGCCCGCTTCCTTCTCTAAACACTGCCTCCTCGCACCAGTGCTGGGAAACTGGCCTCCTATGCCCATCCCCACCCTGCCGTTAGTGTGGGTGCAGCAGCTGTGGCAGCCCAGGCAGGGGGCGTCCCCGGAACTGCTCGGTCTGGACTCACCGACAGTCAGTGGGTGGCTAGGTAGCATCTATGAATCAAGGCGAGTGCGAATTCTCTTTTCTGTTGTGCCATGGCTGTGTGTCAGCCGACTCAGACTGACCAGAAGCCGCCAGGAAACACAGGCCCAGGGGTCTTCTGAGTGGTGTCACGGGGCCTGGCCTTCCCTGAAGCTGCGGGGGTGGGCAGGGGCAGGACTTCCTCTGAGCCTGGGACAGTGTGGGGAGTAGCCTGGCGGGGGCCCCAGACAGCCAGTTCAAAACTATCTTGCCCATTCTTCCCATCTGGCCCAGGACAGTGCACGGACCACATCCAGTTCTGCACATTCTCTCCGGCTGCTAACTGCCTTGGGTGTCGCTTTTGTTAAGCACATGTCTGTCTCAATCCTGCCGCTCCTCGCGATGCCGTGCCCAGCGCCGGCTGGAGGTCCACGGCATGCCCGGTGCTCGGCCTGCACTGCTAGCTGTCGTACCAGTCGAGGAAGAGCAGGGAGAAGGAGCACATCACCAGGAAGAAGAGGACCCACACGCGGAAGCCTGCGTTGTTTTTGATGGCCTGGGTGGGCAGAGCACAGGCGTTGCCTTGTTACCCACGGCCTACGGTTTCACAGCCCACAGCACAGGGTCCCCGGGCCCTACACACTCTCCTCCCCGTGGCCAGCGGGGCCACTGGGCCACGAGCCACCTTGAACAGATGGCTGCTTAGCAAGTGAGGCCAACAAGTGGGCTGGAGTCCTATGGGAGACAGTGGCCATGCGGTCCTCAGTGCTAAGCCGTGATCTGACAGAAACAGTCCTGTGCTCTCAGGAAACGGGACACCCGGGGACTTGCCACTGTCCTGGGGTCACAGCCTGATGCTCCCTCCATGGTGTCCAGCCCTGGCTCCGGGGAGCTGGCCCAGTGGTGCTGGGAGCGCCCCTCCACCTGGCTGCTCCTGGAGGGCAGGAGCCACGGCCTCTCGCTGCCAGCTGTGACTGCGGAGCCACATGGCTGCAGGATGGGCCCTGAGCTTCGCAGGGGCTGTCAGGCGGCCCCAGGGCCCAGGAGCACCCACCTCTCGGATGTCCTCATTGCCCTCCTTGATGTTCTCAGTCGCCCCGACAACCAACTGGTGGATGCTGTCGATCTCGGCTTCCTGTGGCGGGAGAGAGGGCCAGGTAGATACAGCCCCCTGCCCATCACTGTGAAAACAGAAGCGGCCACTTCCCGAGGGGCAGAGGCTTCACCCACATGGCCCATGAGTCCGCACAGGACCCCAAGACATTGGGATACCCCAGTTTTATCCAAGGGAAACTCAGGGCCCAGAGAAGTTTCCTAACTCAGTGTCCCAGAGCAGCCAGGAGGCAGGACTGGAAGAGGCGCCCACCCTGTGGTTGCACTCCCTGCCCTGCCCTGCCTGCCCCATTTCCCCACACACATGCGCTGAGGTCTGCCGGGCAGCTGCATGCCAGGGGCTTTCCATCCAGCCCCCACTGTTCTTTTTTTTTTTTTTTTTTCTTTTCTTTTTTGGTACCGGGGATCGAACTTGGGTCTTTGTGCTTGCGCAGCAGGCAGCGAAACCACTGAGCTAAATCCCCGGCCCATTTTTTTTTTTTGTAGTACCGGGGATCGAAATCAGGTCCTTGCGCTTGCGCAAGCGGGTGGCGAACCCACTGTTCTTTCTGAAGTCCAGAAAGTCTGCTTTAAAACACACATGCTGGCTTTCAAGACGAGCGCTTGCGTCTTAGCACTGTATCTGCAGAACAGCAAAATCAGCATGCGGCGCAGGATGCTCTCAGAAGAGGCCATCCGGACACTGGCGATGCGCAGGAAACTGAGCCTGGCTCCCACATGGGACCCCTGGACCATAAGCCTTCGGTCCTGGGTCCCCACAGTGGCTTTCAAGGGTCCCTCTCCCCTGCAGGGTGGCCAGGCTGCCGCTGCGCCTGATGAGTAGGGGTGTACGTGAGGGTGGAGAGGCCTGCCGGGCGCCTTGCTGCAGAAGGGGCTTGGGCCACCTGCTTCCCGGCAGCGACTGTTACACAGTAGGGGTGAGGGGACAAGGGCCAGGATTCTTTGCTTGGTGGTCGAACCTTAAGGAAGATCTCAAAGCAGGAGCTCAATGACCCTTGCCCATGTTCCACAGACCACCCAGAAACACTGACTAAACCACCAATGGCACCTACTTCCCGGTCTCTGACACCCTGAACCCCAAGCCAAGGCCCCAGCAGAGCTGCGCCAACCCCTCGCAGGCCCAGGCCCAGGCCCTTGCAGCAGTGGGAGGGGGCGGTGAGGCAGCACCTCATCTCCCCTCTGCAGGCCACATCTGGCCTGGGCCTCGGGCAGCCACTGGTATGAGGATCACAGCCTTAAGGACACCAGCTACTTCTCAGGAGCTGGGCCAAGTGCAGGGATCACAGTGCAGAGCGGGCCTTGCCTGCCATTGCTCTGCCCTCACGACACTCCACGTGCACAAGATACACTGAGGTGGCAGTCTCTTGGCTGGGGCCACGGCTGTGCTAGTGAAACAGGATGAGACCCAGAATAATGGCAGCCCCACGCACTGAGGGTCTGCTGTGGAGCAGACTGCCAGGTCCCTCCTGTTCACTGGTTCTGAGCGAGGTGGGAACACTGGTTCCATTTTGCAGCCAAGGAAAGGGATGGGGGCGGGAGGACGTGGACCCTGGGCATGTGGCACTGGACCCGGGCCACGCTTGGGCCTGACTGCACAGGACCTGGGCTTTGCACCTGGCCACTCTCCCCAGAAGCTGCTCGGGGACCCAGCCTAACTGCAGTTGGAGAGCCTGCACACGAGTCTGAGCACGTCTGTCAGGGTGCGATCCAAAGGGGCAGCTCTCACAACCCCGAATTTCCAACCTGCTGCTGGACTTGGTTTGCCTCACGGCACCCTGATGGCTATGTGGTGAGGGCAAACTTTCTGCGAGTGCCCCGGAGCCCCAGCTAACACTGGGAGAAATGATGTCGTCTTTCAAACCTTGCCACAGCCTGTGGGTGCTGAGGCAGAAGGGAGCTTTATCGGGCTGTAACAATGCTTTACCCAGCTACTGGGCAGCAGCAATGCAGGACTGTGGACCAGCAGACAAGACAGGAAAATTCCCTGAGGCAGCAATGTCCTCCTCCTCGAGGATGTGGCACCTGTGCAGCATGGCCTGTGACACTGCTGACTGAAAAGCTGCTTCCCCTCAGGCGCAGGGCAGGGCGCCTCTGAGGGTCACCTCTGAACCTGGCAGCCACCCTGCAGGGTCACCCCATTTTACAGATAGGGCCCTGGAGTCCAGAGGGGCTACTCAGCTCACCCCAGGGCAGCCGAGCCAAGAGCTGCCTGACTCCAGGCCCAGACTGTGCCCTCCCGTGGGCCCATGCGCTCTGCCTCATGGGCGGGGTGGCCACTTGGCCTGACATGGGTCCCCGGAGGACAGCCCCTCCCGCCGTGCCACGGCTGCCCCGGGGCAGGTGGGCACAGTGCCCACAGCATTGCCACAGCCGCAGGGGCACATCTGCAGGCAGAGACGTCTGCCTTCTTAGGACATTTCTCTTTCGAGCCAAAGCTTAAAACAATCATGTTTTCCAGTTTTGTTTACCTGTTGTAAAACTTTTTCTGTGAATATCTCTTGCAGCCTGGAGATTTCAACCACTTTCCCTTCGATTTGCCTTCAGAAAAAAAGAATCAATACATTGCACATTTGCCATTAGCACTTAGGGATCCGACAGGAACAGCACGGTTTCTAAAGGACCGTCTCTCCCAGGTGAAGGTGGTAGGGGAGGCAGGAAGCACACAGACGGACCCTCGGTCCCAGGAGCTGGGCATGTGCAGTGCCCTTCATTCTGGGCCAGCCTGAGGGAACCGGGTGCTCAGGGCTATGCCCGGGTTACAGAGTGCCCAGTCTCTGAAGTCCTAGGCCTAGCCCGGTCACTTGGTCACATGTGCTGACAATTACAGACTCTGTCTGAACGTACAGAGGACCCAAATAACCCCTTGACAGATACCCCCACCCCCATTTAGTCTGAAAGCATCACATCCGGGTTTGGCAAGTGTCTTCCTGTTTTGGGGGTGGCATGGGTACCCTGGGGTGGGCTGGGCCTGTGCATGCATGTCTAGGAATGGAAGCTGGCATTGGCTGAAGCCAGCCACTGTCAGCCACAAAGTGGCAAGGGGCAAAAGATGCTGGGGCTGCGCGAGTGACCACGACTCCCTCAGCAGGTGAGGGAGGGAGAGGAGGAAGTCACAGGAAGAAAAGGAGCAAGCACCAGGCTTTGGGGAGAGAGGATGAGGTGGGCCCGGCCAGGGAGTGGCAGGCTTGGCACAGGGAGGTGGCAGAGGGCTGCCGGAGGGGAGCACTCCTGCCCTGATAAAGTCTCCAGTGACGTGGACAGCGTCAGGTCTTTGCTTTGGGGGTGTCCACAGGGCCACACGGCGGTGCAGAGACCCAGGGCTCGCTTTCACAATGCTGCAAACACTCCCACCGAAGCTGAGGCCTGAGTGCTTCCACTGGGGGTCACGATGGCCCACGGGTGAGTGTGGCGCGTGGAAGCACCCCCTGTGGAGCAACAGCCTTCACAGCCTTCCCGTTGAGGAATCCCACACAGACAGCGGTCTGTGTGCAGGGGTGGTGGTCATCACATTCAGGGCGATCTGCCCCTCCGGACTGTCTGGCTCCTGCAGTCACCGGCCCAGCCCTACCTGTCACCAGGGCTCAGTGGAGCTGCACACAGGCGCTCGGGCACCGCAGTCTCGGAGAGAGCAGAGACCTGGCATCAGCTCAGGGGAGCCGCATACACACCTCACTTCGTCAAACAAGCTGTTCATCTCCCCAATGAGTCGCTGGTTTTCTTGCTCAAACTGTGAGGAAACAAACACACTCAGGATGCTGTCACGCTGAGCCTAGGCAAGCATCTGCTCCCCAGTCCTCACATGCCCCCCTCTTCCCTGCACAGCACAGATCTGTGTCAGACAGCCCTGCTCCAGGAAGAAACAATGCACCCAGAGACCAGCTGGGCTGCCCAGGGTTCCTGCACCTGAACTTGCAGGACGCCAGCTGACACAGGGACCGTGGCTGTGAAGCAGGAGGAGCTCCTGGGTCAGCCTGTACCTACCTGCTCTCCGTGGCGCGCCCGCGGCCTCTGGCCTCTGGCCTTTGGCAGCACTACCTTTAACACATTCCCACTGGCTTGAACCACCAGCGGTACATGCACGACTATCCCATTGGGTGGCTTCTGCCACCTTAGTGGGACTGTCCCACGCCGCCCCATGGGACAGTCATGCAGGTACCAGCCCGTGGTTCAGAGGTACCCAGCAGATACAGATTTCAGCCTCGGGCGGGGAGGAGCCCAGGGCAGAGGCTGACCCTGCCACCCGACTGCCAGCCAGCCATGCCGACCGTCCCACCCGAGGTGTGAGTGAGGAAGATGCCTGATACCCGGGATGCGCGCGTCAGGGCTCAGGGAGCTGACGGCTGGCTTCTGACCACTCTGGCCAAGCCAGAGGAGGTGAGCGTCGGGGGCTCGCCACGGGGTGCGACTGGGAAACCCTCCTGGACTATGGTCCCACCTGGCATGGCCACGCAGTCCGAGTCAGGGCTCCCCCTACTTCCCAGTGTCCTCACGCCTGCACCTCACTTTCTTAGCTTTGGCAGGGCATTTCTGAGCAGGCCTTAGCACACTGATCATTTTCTGCTTTGGGCTACACTGTGGGTGTCACGAACTCCCAGGAGACAACTTCCTGAGGGTGGGGTGGTGCACGTGGCTGCATGGTGCCTTTCTCAGCCTGCCAGGGGTGGCTGTCTTTCCTGCTCCCGGGCCTGGCGCTGGACACCCTGCTGCAGGACACTGGTTCTCAGCCCTGTGCTCATCAGGCCCTGTCAGGAAGTGGGTGGGCTGGCACAGCCTCCAGAACAGCTCTCTGCAGGGGCCCTGGCCACTATGAGTGGTGCTTGCTGGCTGCTGCCAAGGCACTGCTTGTGGCCTTTTAAATTAGGCATCAAAAAAGCTATTGAGAATCAAAATTTCACTTTTGAGTTTAAAAGTAGGGGCTCTGTTCACTGTCAACTCAAAGTAACGTAAGAGTCCAGTATTTAAGGAAAACATGCAATTACTTTGGCTTGTAGGTGCTAATTCTTTGACTAATTCTCTTAGGTTCCACTCAGGATCTTTTGGGGAAGGGGAGGCATTTTCTTTGAATTTCTTTAATGATAAAACATGGCCCTGTCCTTGTAAGCCACTCCTTTTCTGTGCCTGAACAAAACAGCCCAGTGGTGTGAGGTGACTAACAGCTGGACTGTTCCCGGACACGGCCATTGTCTCTCAGCCTTGGCAGGAGGATGGGGATGCACCTCCTCTGGGCCCCTCTGGAACTGAGTCCGCCCTCAGCCTAGAGGGGCGGGAGCAGACGCTGGCTCTGACTGCCTGTGACCCCCGGGGTGTCAGTGCCACCAGAGAGAAACCAGGTCTCCAGAGGAGGAGAGAAACAGCTGCCTCCAGGGCTTGGGGTCAGAGGGTGAAGAGAGGTCCGTCCGTGGCAGGAGTTCCATGGAAGGCAGGATTACAATGAAAGGAGTTTAAGAACAAGCAAAAGAGTGCCAAAGCCTGGCCCTCACAGTGACGAGTGCAAGGTCACTATGTGGTGGGGCCAGCAGGGCTCAGGCTGACTGGGTGACTGCGGGGTGACAGCGTCTGTCCCAAGGGCAAGCCTGTGCAGCTCACCCTGCTGTGGCTGGCACAGGGGCAGGCGGCAGCGGTGGGAGCCAGTTTTGTGGCCACATGGAAGCTTGAGTCCACTGGGCCAGTCCTGGCTTCGGGCAGCCCATGGGTTTCTTTGTGGACAGATGTGGTGAGTCTTCTCCTTTCCTGCCTCATCCTGGCGGCGAGGAGCCGCAGTGGGAGTCCCAGAGCTGTCCGAGCTTCGGCGAGTAGCTCTGGGACCAATGCGGGGATAATGATGCTACTTAAGCAGCAGGGCTGAGCCTGCAGTTGTTCGGCACACTACCTGGCGCACAGTGAACTCCCCCCCCCCCCCCGGTCTCTCCATGTTTGCTCTCTGGGGACAGATGCTAGCAGGGCTAGGTGGGAGGCTGGCTGCCGCAGGCCCTTCACCTTGCTGTCCCCAACGCTAGGGCCCGCTGTGGCCCTGGGCCTTTTCTTTCTCAGGCACTGAGAAGCACACAGCCTTGTCTTGTCTGGTGTTGGCTCTGACTGCGTGGCCGTCCCCTCCCCACAAAGGTAGGGTCTTGGCCAGGCGCAGTGCTGAGTGCAGGCCAGGCATCTCGGTCCTGAGAAGGTGAAGCCGGTGTACTCTGAGGAACAGCAACTGGAAGGCAGCGGGGCAGGCCAAGGATGTGAGGGGCAACCAGGGGCTGGTGGGCGACAGCAGCTGCCTGCAGTTCCGGGCTCCTGCTCGGGCCCATCTGCTCTGTACCGTTCCGACCTCCTCCCAGAAGACAGCGTTCTCCTTCAGCCAGGCCAGTCCCCCACCTGGACTCTGCCCGCAGTGCGACGGCACTGTGCTCGGGAGCCAGGTGGCTGGCTGTGGACCGGTCATTCTGGCTCTCTGAGGAATGGCACTGGCATCGCTCCCTGCCATCCGGGGCTGCATGAACCGGCCTGCCCTGAAGCACCGGGAGCAGCAATGACACACAGCATGCATGACACGCGTGACCTAACTGCCTTATTCCACTTAGAGGTCAGCTAGACCTCCCCGTAGGGCTCTCCTACAGGGCTGCTAATCTGGTTTAAAGTTTACCACCCACATTGTGAATATATTGTCACAGAGATCCTCTTCTAATCTAATCCTCTGCACTACAGTTTTAAAAGGAAAACCACCCCAACAAGGGCCCTTGAGTATCACATCGGGCTGGGAAAGATATCTGTATTGCCAAGAGCCAACAGCAGCTGAGTAATGGCCACGGGGACCCTCCTCAGTTCTGAGTCCGCGGCCCAGGCTCTCCTGGCTCTTCCAGATATTTCTCTGTCCACGGCCAAAGGTCGGGCTCTGTGGCTTCACCACCAACTCCTGTGCTGATGCCGGAGCTGAGTCTGGCCAGAAGTCCCACTAGCTGGCCAGCCACATGGCCACGGCTCCTTCAGAGGACACAGGGTAGGGACACCTTTCATGCAGACCTAGAGAGCAGATGTCACTTTCATGTCTTTTGAAATGGTCCTATTTATTTATCATCAATAAATGCAGGTGGTTTTACTTGAGTAAAATGACTGTGAGCTGAGGAAAGGAGGAATTTTGTTGATGTGACGTGAGATAACAATTTGGTTCTACTCAGCCTGATGGTGAAGTATCTGCGGACTCAAAGGCACTGGTATACCTGTAGCACGGTTTATAAAGGGAAACTTACTGTGTAAATCAGGTAACGTCCTGCACCCATTCTGAACTATCTAACAACTGTTCCTTTGGGTGAAGTAATCAATTAGGTTGTTATCATCAGGCTTAATTCATTATTTTACTCCAAGGAAAAGTTCTGAAAGAGTATGAATTGTGACCACAGTGTGCTATACACTTTCCAATTTAAAACCAATAGTATATTTTTTCTCTTCGTTTTCAGGGTTGAGCCTTTTAAATAAGAGCTGGGTAGTCAGACTATAAGACATGGTACTTAGCTATTATTTTCATTAGGAAACTAACTATTACTTTCAATTAAGACACTAAGTTAACTAGCAGGTATGTTGGCTCACGTCATAATCCCAGTTACTGGGAAGGCTGAGGAAGAAGGATCACAAGATCACAAGGGCAGTCCAGCAACTCAGCAAGAGCCCAAGCGAGCCCTTTTCTGCACAGAGCAGCAGCGTGCCGTCTCTCCCTCTGTTCAGGGGACAGGCCGTCCTGCCTCTGTACCACCAGTCACTTAGCAGAGGAAGCTGCTGTGACTGGCCCTGGGCCACAGGTGCCACGTGGGCTGTCAGGCATCAGCCTGAGGTGGTCCCTGCTCTCCACTTCTATGGTGAGGACAGCACCCAGGGCAGTGGGGCCCAGAGGCCGCCACCTCGATGAGACTCCGGGGCCTGCTCTCTTCCCACAGGCTGTGCTGCCTCTGGGCTTCTGGCTCCGACGTCTTTACCTGCTCATGCCTTTTCTGGAAGGAGAGTCCTGTCTCAGTCCGCTGCTGCAGGCATGGGGAAGAGATGGGAAGTCTGGAGGGCGCAAGGCTCCTGAGCCAGCGCCTGTGTTGGGGCGCCGGTGTCCAGGAGGTGGGCCGAGGCTGGCTGTCCTGCAGGGCCCCCGCCGCACTCCTACGCGGCCCACGGCACACTGCTGGGCCCCTCGGGGAACACACCCAGAGTCCTGGGGGACACATGGGAGCTTCGATGACTGAGAAGAGCGCAGGGTTTGGAGCTGGAGATGAGGGTGCAGAGCCTGGCCGGGACCTCAGTGGCCCGTGGGGATTCTGGGTGGTGTTTTCTCCACTGTGCCACAGTGATTGTTCCTGCCGCACGGATCCGTGTGAAGGCTGCACAAGACAATGTCTGTGCAGGCTTTGCAGAAGAAGGCCTTCTATCAGTGTATAAATACACTGAGGACAGAACATTCTGCCGGTGACCCTGCTCTGCATGTAAAACAGCCCATAGCTCTCACCTGGTACTCATCAGTCAGTGCTCAGCCAACAGTTCCCAAACACTGCCGGGCTCTGGGGATACGGAGAGGAGAGGAAAGCAAGGCAAGGCTGTGGCTGCACAGAGCTCGAGCTCTGGGGAGGGGTGATGGGGCCACCTGGGGCTGGGGTCAGGGAAGGCCTCTCTCAGTCACACTCGGGACCTGCTGGCTGGGACAGGGGCGGGGAGAGCGGCCTTTCAGGGAAGCAGTCAGCAATGCAGGCGTCTCACTGGGGGCTTCCGGCTGGGTCAGCGGCCATGCCCACCCTCACTGGACAGGGCTCTGTTGGCTGCTGCTACTCTGTGTGAGGCTGGGCATCCAGCTTTACTCCTTACTGATCCTTCCTGCTTCTTGCTAAGACAGGAGGGGTGGCCACACACCCTGCCTCCTCGTGAGCGTGCTGGGGCGGATGAGGACCGCGTGACATTGGGGCAGCGCATTCCCCTTGGCTGTTGTCACACACACCACAGGAGCTAGGGAGGCACCGGCAGGACCTGGGCTTCCTTCTGAGTCCACGCAGATGCGACAGACAGCAGCAATGGGCTCTGAAGGCCCAGGTGACCAGAGGAGGTGGCTCCGCAGCACAGGTGTGGCTCCTTTCCTCCGCCCCCTGCCCCCGTCGTTACTTCTGCTTCCCTTTCATTACCACAACCCAAGCAATGCACACGATTAAAAAGCACCATCCTAGCAATTATAAAAGACCCATTTAATCTAGGAGCCTATTTTACTGCTGGTGAAAAGATATCTATTATTAGTAAAATCATCCCAAGGCAATTTCTTCTTTAATTATGCTATGGCAAATTTAAAACACTGGAAAAGCATATTAAGAATTAGGAAATGAGGTGGGAAAGTATATAGAAAATATCTATTCAAAATTTCTAAGACTCAGAATGGAAATCAGGGCAAGGGCACGCGGAATGACCTCCTACTCAGTGAAATGGCCTCAGGACAACCAGTTAACAATAAATGGTTAGGTAGAGAACAGCATTACCATCTGTATTTCTTCGGCAGATAGCTCATCTTCACCTCTGCTGTCTCCCACGGCTCCCAGTTCAGGTCCCACTTTGGCCACGGTCTTTTCTGTTCAAACAAAACCAAAACATGGCCCAGGGACTTAGCTCAGTGGTTCCGTCACTTGCCTTGCAAGCACAAGGACCAGAGTTTGATCCCTGGTACCGGAAAAAAAAACAACAACAAAAACAAAAAAACCCAAAAAAACCCCAAACAAAACCAAAACAGAAACAGAAACTGAAAACAGGCAGAAGGCCAAATATTCACTTTAGGGTAGGGTGGCATAGGCAGTAGGCATATTAAAAATAAGGAATGGAACAGAATCTTGCTGCTTTTTCCATATTTGATTATTTCTTGGCCAATGCTCAGGAACCGCCAAGATGATTCTCACAGAATGGTTAGGCCTGTGTGTGTGTGCGTGTTCGTGTGCATGTGTGTAGGGGGGAGTTTTAATACTGCACTGAATTCAGCAGTGACAGCCAACTAAACAGATATTCTTCAGATCCAGTCTGCACAGTACTTGAAAACATATTCACACTTGGACCCTTCCATTACTTCTAAAGACTGCAAAATATATGGACACTTTCATTGTTAAAAAATAACACATACACACACATGCACACGCATGCCCTCACACACAGAGACACACAATACAAGAAATGATATACCTTTCTCCAACCTAATTTCTCTCTCAGGAGTCACTGTTTTAATTAGTGTAGCCTCACAGACTGTATGTAGTGCATTCACAAATACATAGACAAGCTATTCCCTGTCCACCCCTCAACCCAGAACACATCATTTTATGGGACAAGTGGCTTATATTTCCAAAGATACCAATGGTAACATATTGTTCTAAAACTCGCTTTTTATGATTTATCAACACCCCTTGGAGACATTTCAGGTCAGTCCACATGGCTTGACCTTGTTTTTTTAGGCTGCTGTATACTATTCCATTGTAAGGATACCCTATGCTTTGATCACTGCAGCTGCACTGCTCCAACTGTACATGAGCATAAAGGCACTGTGTTCTCATCACAGGACTTCTGTGGGCTGGGCACCTGGCCATGGAGATGCCGGATGGGGGATGGGGCCTGAAAAGCCTCATCCAGTGAACCCTGTGATCAAGACCTGATGAATACAGGAAGCACAACAATACCACAGGCTCCCAGGGAGGACGGCTGCCTCGAAGCATCCTTCTGGAGAGGCCTGAGCAGGGCACAGCTGGGAGGAACAGAGCAGTGGGCAGGAGGGACCGCTCCTCGGCAAGACAGCTTGGAAGGGGTCTGCAGAGGTGACTGTCTGTGCTGCGCCAGCACCCTGGGCTTGTCAGCAGCTTGCCAAGGACTCACAGGCAAACCTGCCTTGTTTTTCCTTTCTTCTTGACCTCAGTAAACTTTCTATAGTTAACCTTGGCTCCATGAGATGGGCAGAAGTCCAGGGTCTTTTGAAAGGGAAGAGACCACCATGATAGCAGCAGGTTAGAGAAGGCAGGTCAGGCCAACCATGCATGAAATGCATGCTATTACTGGAAACCTCCCTTCACAAAAACCTCCATATATCACCTGTAACTCAGTACAGGTTTTAAAAAAGCTGTTTTTTTCCAGAACAGTCACTGTAGCAAAATGTACTGAGAAAGGAAAGCAGCTTTATCCCTCAGGCTAGCTGGCATTTTTCTGAGCCAACACTCTTCGGGTAGGAACACTGGTACTTTTCATCCACTCCCTGCCCATAAGTGCTCTCTAGCTCCTTCCTGTCTTCCTCATAGCACCCATTTCAAGCTTTGACTGTTCTTCCTTTTTTGGGGATAAGAACACCAAAATTAGAAACATATAAACCTTGCTCCTACCTGAGCCGAGCATAGATTAGCTCCAAGCTGGGATGGGAAAGTTTTTTTAACAGAACCCATGTGCTCTGCACTTGTTCAACTCTGAGGCCACCGGAAGCTGCCTCACCCTGCTGCTCTGGGAGCCGGCATGAAGCATAGTGCTCAGGGTGCCCTGTGCCAGCGGTCAGGTGCAGACGCGTGGCCTGGCGTGCAAGGCCACCGCCCGTCCCCACGTGCTCCACTGCCACCTGGGTGCTCCTCTGACTGCCACCTGGGTGCTCCTCAGTGACCACATCCCATGCCAGGCTCCGCGCTGCCTGGCTGGGCATCTGCCCATGAACGCAGCTCCCTGTGTCCAGAACTTTCTAGGCTCAACAGCAGACGTGTGCAGGTCAGTGGAGGGCACAGAGGGGCTCTGCCGGTGGACAAGATGGGAGCGTGCAGGCAAGAGGCCATCTGCCACCACCCGCGCCACCTGGTCCTGCACCAAAAGGACGCCACCCATAGAGCCCAGGTTTAAAAAGTCTGTCAACTGTGGTGTGGATAAACTTGGCAAAATGTCCGTGAACACAAAGTAATCATTTCAGCTGGCACAAGGGCCAGGGCAAATACACGACCCGGAGAAGGGAGCAGCTAGGCACAGGGGCCGGGACTGCGCACTGGCTGACAGTCTGCACGTGAGCTCTGCTCTCGGCTGGCCCACGAGTCCGTGCTAGGTGCCCACTCCCATCAGCCTTGAAGCTCTCCTCGGATAAATGACAGCTGACTGAAGGGAGCGAGCGGCCTGAGTGAATTTGGCTGCGATGCCCCTATGTGTTGGCTTTTGAGAAGCAGTGCCAAGACTTTGTGGGTGATGCCAGGGTGGCACGCAGAGCTGCTGCCCAAGGGATCAGGGCATCTCTTCACCACCCATGAGGAAACCCCATGCTGCCCTTCTCGAGCTGAACTCTGCAGATCCACTTCCTCACATATAAAACTTCCACAGTAACACATTCCCCAAAGGACCCTGGAGGAGCCAGGCTTTACACACCCAGGCCGTGCCCCGACCACGAGAGGGTGCTGTAAGTGAACGTCTGCTCGGGTCCTTGCCAGTGCCCAGGAAGAGTCCTAACCACAGGAAGGGCCTCCAGCACTCCTGGCTCAGAAGCCAGGACCACACTGAATGCTCTTGCTTGTAAGGTGCAGGGAGCCTAGAGGACAGGCAAGCAGCTTGTGTAACGCAGGCTCCAGAGCCCAACAGATCCTGCAGGAGCCCTGGGCCGCCACTCAGGAGTTTTTACCTGGACAACTTATCCAGCCTCTCTGGGCCCTTCAGAGGGCACTGCTGAGAAAGGGGTGACATGAGCAAGGTGTTGGTCAGCCCAGGGCCTCATGTCTGAGGTCAGGGGCGAGGGAGAGTGAGGGAGGCCAGAGGAGGAATATGGAGAAGACTTGGGCTTCTGCGCCCCACCCTGGGGTCACACACACAGACCCTGCACCGCCACCCCTCTGCTGTGTGGTATGGGACACGTGTTCCCTGCTGGTAAGGAGGGGGCTGGATGCAGATCAAAGACATCCAAGCAGGTCTTGTTTTCAGACTTAAGGAGACCCTCCATTTCTTCTGCATGTGCTAGGTGTCAGCTGCGCTCAATCCTGGGCCACCAGTGTGCGTGGGGACAGGAAGCACATGTACCCACACTTGCATCCTGGCCTGCGGGAGCGCCTGACCAGGCTCCTCTTGTTTGTGTGGTATTCCTGCCGAGCGGCTGTGAGGGACAAGTGTGAGGGGACCTTGTCATCTGAATTCCTACCTGGATATGCCTTGGAGGCAGGCTTCTCTTCTGAGTCCTCGGAAGGGGTCTCTGAAACTTCCTCAGAAGATGCAGATTCTCTTGCCTTTGCACTTGGTTCTGGTTCCAGCCTAGATCTAAAAATAAGATACTTCAGTCATCTAATTCACTTCCAAACAAGATTTCTTTCTGACAACCAAAGAGGCATGTGTGACACCTGCATTTTTACTCTCTCCTTCTACTAAGGAGTAGAGTGGCTCCCTCGGGGCCCCACCTCTGGGGGCAGTTTTGAGAGGACGGGCACTGCCTCTCTGGGGTGGGGGCTGCACAAGCCCCTCTGCACTCCCAGCACAACATGGTGACCAGCACTGGGGACACTGAAGCAGCAGGTGCGGAGTGTGCCCATAGATGACGCCACTCCCAACATGCCACCTGCCCCACCATCATCAACTCGGGGAGCTAGATGTGCACTGACCCACTGGCTTTACACCAATGCGAAGGTGCGGCTGGATATGTGCACACTCACGTCTGTTCCAAGTCCTGTCTTAGGAGGAAAGACAAGGCTTTAACAGCAACTAGATGGATGTCAGTGCTTGGCCCTCCCCGGCTCCGCCCACAGACTCTTCCACCCACAGGGCACATGCAGAGGGGCCTTTTCTGACTTCCTGTGTAAGGAGGAGCCCTTCCAATGCTCTGTGCGTGACCCTCCACTGAAGTGAGCGGCATGTGCCCCTTGTTATTCACATGTGTCTGCCTGGCTCCACGCGTGCGTGCAATGCAGAGCAGGCCTTTGCATTCAGAAGCTGTGCACACTGCTCAGTCACAGGCCTAGAACAGTGCCTGGCACTGATATTTGCTGTGGTTCAGATCAGGGTTCCCCAAGGCCCTGTGTTAAAGGCTTGGTCCCCTGCCTGTGGCTCTCCAGGGAGCTGGATCCTGTAGGAGGTGGGGCCTGGGGGAGGAAGCCAGGTCACTGGGGTAGTGGGTGCTTGACAGGGACGTTGAAGCCCTGCCCCTTCCTATTTCTCTTTGTTTTCCAGCTGCCATGAGGCAAACAGGCCTCCTCCGCCACACAGTGCCACCATTATGTCCCATGTCATTGCCACAGGGCCCAGAGACCATGGACTGGAACCTATGAAACTGTGAGCCAAAAATAAATCTTTCCTTCTTTTTTAACAAGTTGGTTATCTCAGGGATTTTGTCATAGTACCAGGAAAGTAACACAGTGTTCAAGAAGTTTATGCTGAATGAATGCCTTGTAAATACCAGCAAATAGCCATTGAGAGAGAAAAAATTTTGGTTATGAAACAATAGGCCTTTTAGTAACTTTACCAGATTGTATGTAACACTATCAAAATTATAGGCAGAGTGCTAAAAAGATCTATGCTAAATTTCATGTTGTCAGGCAGAGAGAATATAAATGAGAGAACAATGTAAATACGCATGAGGATGATTTGCTAATGCCAGCTAACATTCACTGAGGACTTACATTATTGGCCATCTTTCTAAGTATTCCACATGGCTATGTGTATTTAATCCCAAATCATCCCTCTAAGGTAGGTACAGGATTAGTATTAACGACCTTTCCAGAAAGGAGGAAACTGAGTTCTGTGGAAGTTCAGAGACCTGTGTGGGTCACAAAGCATATGGCAGGGCTGAGAAAGGACCACAGGGGACCCAGGTCCGGAGTCCATGCTATGACAACTCAATAAGGAAAGGAAAGCCTTTTTTATCAACATAGTTAGAATGAGAGGGTATCTGTATGGAATAACATGAACTTCAACCTCATCTCTCTCCATCAAAAAATTAATCTAGTAAGATACATGATAGTATAAATATACCACCCAGAATCATAAAGATTCCAGAAGCATCAAAGAGTATCTTAGTGACCTCGGGGCACACAACGTACAAATTTATAAAATTAGACTTTCTCAAAACTAAATGTTTCTGCTCATCAAAAGACACCTTTTGAACAACGAAGAGGAACACCGCAGAATGGGAAAAAATAAGTACAGCACATACTTGACAAAGGATATGCAGAATATAAGAATGCCTCCATAAAACAACAAAAACATAAGCAATTCAAAAAGAAATACATAAAGACCTGAAAAGTCAATAAACACACATGCAAAAAGGTGAGGAACATCGTGCATTGGTGGAGGAATGCAAACTGAAACTGCAGTGAGACAGCAATACACACTCATTGAAATAGCTTTAAACACTGGTCAACACCAAATATCAGCGAGGATGTGGAGGATCTGGAACTTTCAAACAGTGCTGGAAGATGTGTAAAATAGTGTCGCTATTGTGGACAACTTAGGGCAATTTTTTTTTTTTGGTACTGGGGATCGAAATCAGGATCTTGCACTTTCGAGGCAGGCACAGCGCCACTGAGCTAAATCTCCAGCCCAAGGGCAATTTCTCATTAGGTCCGGGAAACACGTCCACTATGACAGGGCAACCCCACTTTTACCTATGAGAAACTAAAAGATATGTAAAAGAAGGTTCACAGCAGACTTATGATAATAGCCAAAAATGGAAACAATCCAAATGACCAAACAAGAATGGATGTGTCGACTGTCGTATATTTATGCAACACAATACTGTTCAGTAACAAATTGCTGATAAACACAACCACATGGGTAAGTCCAAAATAATTTAAGCAAAAGAAATGCCAAGTAAAAACATAATACAAAAAGAAACCTATTTAAAAATAAACTGAGCATTTACTCTATTTTTGACATTAAGTGAAAAATGATTATAAAATTTAATATTTATCGTTTAATATTTTACCTCAAATATTGTTTTGGGATTTAATAACTGAGCAACGTAACATATGAGTCAATTTTCAAACTAGCTTGAAATAAGACATGCAGCTGCTAGAATTTTCAGATTTCTTTCCCATTACTAAATGAAAAATGGCCTAACCTTTCTTAGCTTGTTTTCCCATCTATAAAATGTGGCTATAAAATATCTTTCTCACTTACTTGGCACAACTGACAGCACATAAGATCTAAACATTAGCTATTACTGTTACTATTGTACTGCTGCTGCTGCTGCTGCTATCATGAGGACTGAGAAAAGGCAGAGTGGTTCATAGAGAAGTTTCCTGTGTGGTCCTAGAGCAATATATAGTACCTTTCTTTCACCAACAAGATGCAGACCAGCAGAGGAGAGAAGTGCTCAAACAACCCACAGATAATCCGAGGCATCCCGAGAAGGGGGCGGTACATGGGCGCAGTCTGCACAAGGGACTCGCAGGGTGCCCCAGGTGCAGGCTCAATGCTGCCAAGCTCTAGGCTGGAGCGATGCAGAGGAAGGAGGTGAGCAATCTTTCCAGACAGGGTGGGGAGGGATAAGGGCGGCAGTCCCAGGCTGTCTGGGGGCTGCCTTCTCCTCAGCTGGGTTGCTCAGCAGATAACCTGCTGCCTTTCCAGACTGCCTGGGCCACAGCTCACTCCAGCAATTGCACAAGCCCCGGGTCCTTGAGTCCTGTGCTATCTGTCTATCTTGACAAAGATATGCTGTGAAATGGAGTTTGGAGACAACATGGCTTGATTCTAGCCAGACACTAATTTGCTTTGTGAACTTGAACATACTGCAATTCTCTTTTTCTCTATCTGTGAATGGAGAAGACTCACCTTTCTCGGAGGGTTCCTGCAAAGGTGCAAGGAGCTGGCCATGAGAAAGTGCTTGGCATGCAGCCGGCTCACAGGAGCTTGTCTCCTGGCTCATGGTCTAAGCTCTCAGCCGCAGTCCCCTCATCGGCAACGTGATTTTCAGAATCTTCCACTCCAACACCCACCAAGGGCTCATTCTAGCTCTCTTTCTTTTACTTCTGTGATAGTGAGAAACTGGCTTCCAATGTCCTTCCAAACACATCTACCACTTAAAGTTGTTGCCAAGACTAAACAGCATAGTGGATATAAAAAAAAATACCATGTAATGTGTAAGGGCTTTACAAGTTCTTACTACTACCATTCCGAGTTTAGAAATTATTTGGGGCTGCACAGGATAGATGTGACTTAGCCAAGATGATGAAAGAGTAGTGATACTACTAGTCCCAAGGGCAGCATGGGGCACCATGGAGACTGGTGGGTCACAGGATGGTCATTTCATGGTGGAGAATTACCCGGCTATTTCTAACACAGAATTATATTCCAACGAGCCATGTATGAGAGTTCCAGTTGCTCTATTACCCCCAATCTATCACTTAAAATCCAGCCATTGTAGTAAGTGTGAAATGCTGTTTTGTGGCTTTTGGAAAGTTTATTTTTTTGTTAAACAATCACACATAGAGAAGTCTGAAGTATACTACAAAAATTCCTTTGTCCTGACCATCAGAGCAAGCAGATGCCTTTACCTCTGAGTATTTACTATCTTTCTTAAAAATAAGAGCATTTTTTAATATAAACAAGAGTACAACCATAGAAATCAGGAAATGTGCACTGTCTTGTTACTTTTCTTGCTGCTGAGACAAAATACCCAACACCCAAAGTTAAGGGAGGAAAGGCTTATGTGGCTCACAGTTTGTAGAGGTTTCAGTCCATAGTCAGCTGGCTCTAAGGCAGAGCGGATGGCAGACGGGCATCACAGAGGAGAAATAGTTCATGGTGAGCAGAAGGTAGCAAAGCAAGCAAGGGACCTTAGCAGCTTCTTTCTGCCCCTTTTATACTCTATCGAGGCTACCAGGATTAGGGCGGTGCCAAGCCAATCAGTGGGCTGATTTAGTAATCTCACACTCTTAATCCTAGCATTGCACCATGAATTAATCACACACTCTGGATCCAGCCACCTCTGAAAAGCCCCACCTATGACCACATGAGGCTTTGGGGGGCCTCTACACACAAGTTATAACATGCATCAATACATGATTTTCACCTTTTCTTTAGACCCCATTCTGTTTTGGCCAATTACCTCAATAATATCCTTCGAAACAAAAGGACCCAGTCTGGAATCACACACTGCTTGCTATTTCTCTCCAGGCCCCTTTGCTTGGAACAGTTCTTCAGTCTCCCCTGTGTCGCCTGACCTTGGTACACAATAACGGGCCAGTTATTCTGCGAGACAGCTCTGCACTGGAGTTCGCTCGGGGTGCAGTAAGGTCATGCGACACTGGCAGACATCACCGAAGTGACAGACATTGCTCTCCTCGTCGCAGCCGTCAGGCTGGGGGTGATCTCCCAGCCCACCTGATCAAGGAGGGGCTACCAAGCTCCCCTGCTGTAAAGTTACACTTTTCCCACGTGTAACTAATAAGTATGGGGGGGCTTTGGTATTGAAATGATTTCAAGCTTTTAATTTATTCATGTAGTTATTCCCATCCAGAAGGACTCAGGAGGCCGTATTTCATTCCACGGTTCATAATCTGCTTCAAGCTTTTTTCCTCCTCTATTTGTCTCCAGTTTGGCTGGCAGAAAGCCCTTCAAACTGGCTGCAGTGTCCTTTAGATGCATCCCTAGCATTCCCTGAGCCCTTCCTTGCTTTCTGATACAAAGAAATGCTCCAGGCTCATTTCATGCCTTCCCTGCCCCTGCCTAAGAACCAGCCATTTTGCCAAGAAGCTTGGCATCTTGAAGCTGAAATTGGTATTTAGGAACCAAGGTCTGGGAGGTAAGCATGCTTATTGCTAGTGGGGTGTCACTGCTTCCAGGCCTTCCCAGTGAACGGAGCTAGAAAATATGTGTGCATTTTCATGCACACATACACACACACATGCACACTCACAACCCTATTTACTGACCTCTGGAAATTGATAAATTTACACTGGTATCTTTTGTTCCAATCCAAGATCAAAGAGTTCATGACTTTTCCTCCTTCACTACTACAGTGAGAAACCTGGCCTCTAATACCTTTGTGTTTCCTATTCGATCAACCCCTAAACATAACCACCCCTCATCTCTACCACCACTCTTCCTGCACGGATGCACCCACGGTGACCAGCCCTACCCTCCCTGCTCGGCTCTGACACCTGCACCCAGAGCCCAGGCTCCCCTCCACTGCAGACACCCCTTTAACCGCCCCCCCCCCCATCTCACAGCTTCAGCACTGCATTATTCAGGAGGGAGAAGAGCTTAATTGACTTTTGAATAAATGGCTCCTTTAATGTCTGTCATCTTTTGTGGCCAGTGTACCCGTTTTCAATTTAAGAAGAATAAAAGACTGCACTGCAGCAGACTGAGACACAGTGAAGTGCTTTCTTTTTTTCCTTTAGTGATAAAAACAGATTCTAATTATACACAGGCTGCCTACTAAAATCCTTAGGGAAATTACAAATTAACTAATTGAAGGCAATTTGAAAAAAGAATTTTTAAAGTCACCAGAAAGATCAGTTTATGCCCCATGACTTATTTAAATTGATTTCTCTGAGCATTCAAAGCTCCTCGGCAGATTCCACCTGGCCAACATCTGTTTCTAGGCCCCTTACTTGGAAGACCTCGGAATTCTATTTAAAATGTAAAAAGAACCGAAAGAGACAGAAAAGAGGGAAAGAGATTTTTCAACTTGGAAACAAGAAAATATGTGGGAGATGGTCTTTGCAAACCTCAAATATGCACCATACAAGTATTAGAGAAGGTGACTATCATACCAGATTTAAGTATTGCTCTTATATTTCCTTCATGCCCCCAACAAAGGCTCTGGGTAGAACAATAACTCTGAGAAGTCACCGCATAGCACTGCAATTTCCAAAGCACCTTTGTGGCTAAGGTATCCTCTCAGGCTCAGTGCTGCACCGTCCCCCATCTGCACCACCCTCAGCACTCACTCAACAGCTATTTGCTGGCTATACTCAGGCATTTTCGGAGCCAGTGTTCCTCCAAGTGTGGCCTGAAGACCAGCACCAGACTACAAGCTGTTACTGGTCTGCTATGAGATGGAGCTAAGGAAGCAGAGTAAGCATGGAGAGCCCTCGGCCTGTGCCTTAATCAGAGGATCCTGTTACCTGCGGCACAATCTGTGGATGTGTCATGTGCAGCAGAAAACATATCAGCCCATGACAGGCTGCAAAACACTGCAACAACAAAAAGGTCCTTCACCCCAGGGACCTGAGCCAGGGCGAAATCGCTTTTCCTATATGGGCCAGATGGTATCTCTAGACTGTATAGGTCACATACAGTCTCTGCCTCATATTCTTCTTTATTTTACAAATGTTTAAAAATATAAAAGCTATGCTTAGCTGAGGGCTGTACAAAAGTAGGCCAAGGTCTACCTTTGGCCCACAAGCCACTGTTTGCAGATTCCTTTTCCAGGCAACGCATAAGGTCCCTTATCATTATCATGACCACCATCACCCCAATTATTGGTGAAATTTATTGAGCTCTTGCTGTGTGCAGGAACCTGGCTTAGAGCTGTGGATATAGAGGTAAAAAGCAGCCTGTCTGCCCTGGTCTTACAATGCAAGCTGAATCACATGTGGCAGGATATGAGTATACTCCTCAAGAGCCCAGAAAGTATGGTGGTACTATATGTGAGGAGAGGGCTAGTGTTTTAAAAAAGAGAGAAAGTGAAATGCAGCAAAATTTTGATAAGAAATCGTCATGTTTCTGATTCAGATTTGGGGGGTTATATAGCTAGGGGGGCAGGTAATGGCTATTTCAAGTTAAATCATAACCAAAATCCTACTACTTTTAGATGGTCAGGATGAGGATACATTTCAACCTTTTGGGGATGACGGGGCTACTTGTGCCAATGTGCATGTGTTCACTATGCAGACCCTATGAGCCAGGAGTATTTTTTTTTTTTTTTTTTTTTTTTTTGGTACCGGGGATTGAACTTGGGTCCTCGCGCTTTGCGCAACAGGCAGCGAAACCACTGAGCTAAATCCCCGGCCCCTGAGCCAGGAGTATTAATTGAACACCTCCTTCATGGTAGGCTCAGATAAAGGTACTGGAACCAGAGAGATTAAACACAGAGCAGTTCCTGCCTTCAAAGGACTCACAGTCTCACTGCAGTAGAAAAAGCAAAGAGATGAACAGTTATCAGCATCTCTCCATACAGCTCAGCAACTTGCAACAGATGCCACTGTCAGGTCAGAAAGTAAAAAGCCTAGAGGAGGGAGAAACAGTGACTTCTAATATCAGCACTGTCATTTTAGGAAGACATAGTCGGGTAGGAAAAACACAGAAAGGTCAGCTGAGACTATCTCTGGCTCAATGAGCAAAATATCTTCACCCTGTTTGGAATAAGGGCCCCTTAATATGATAGGTTATGATACGGTATCACTGTTCTACCAAAAGAAATCCTGGCGTGAAATATTTTTCTTCCTATATTGTCAAAAGTAAGGCAAGGAAGGGGAAGTAAAAAGAATTTAGATGTGTCATGTCCATGAAACAACTCCCCATGATGTATGCAATTATATACTGCAAACACGAATGAATAAAAATACATTTGAACAAGACTAAACAGCCGAGCTGCTCCTTAACTGACAAGTATTTCTTCTTTCTCCAATACCAAAACAAGCATGATAGTAACAACACAGACACGAGCAAGTGGATTTCTCAAATCAGTTTTGTAAGAATGACTTTTTATTATTTACCTATTTATGTTTTGAGCCAGGGTCTTGTTATGTAGTTCAGGCTAGCCTGGAACTCTTGCAATCCTCCTGCCTTTACCTGTGAACACTGGGATTACGGGCGTGCGCCACCACACCAGGCCAAGAATGACTTTTTAACAAAAACCACTGGCAACCAAAACAAAATAATATACAAATAAAGAACTAACTCACCAGTCCAACTTAACAATGTGCAAAGTCCGCCACCTGCTCTCTTGGGGACAGGCGCTGTGCTACACAATGGGCTTCCGTAGTGGATGTCAAGCACATCGGCCGCAGCTGTGAGAGAATGGGCTGCGCCTGATTCTGAACATCGGGCAGGGAACCGCTAAGAAAATAGAGAGGGACTTCACAGAGAAGCAATCTCAGTGGGGGCGGAGGGATGCCTAGGGATTTGTTCGTCAGGTGAGCAGGATGAGGGTGTGGGAAGCAGAGAACCAAGTGTGCTCACATGAAAGCACTCTGGGTGGGAAGTCAGCACAAGAGCCACAAAGGGCGAGGCCACGTAGAACAGTCACAGGAGGGCCTGGTACCGCGGACAGGGTGGGGACGGGCAGACAGAGGTCCCACGCCTGGCCTTGAAGGCTGGCAGTGTTCAGCCCTGTAAGATGGAGGAAGCAAGGGTGTGACACACACAGCTTTAGGCGGATGCCTCTGCCTGAAGCAAGGCAAGCACAAGGAGAGGTCCCGCAGCTCTGTGGAGGCTCCATTACTTCCCGCAGGGTCCTGTGCTCAGGGTAACCAGGATGGGGCAGCTGTCAGGCAGGAGGTGCTGCTGCACCTCACTGTCTAAATGAGAGTAATGTCCATCTGACCGATCCCAATTTGTATTTCAGTCCAGACCTCTGCCAGGCCAAGAACTGAGGTGGCAGCAGCAAAAGCCTCTTCCTACTTTGCTTGGGGCACCTGTTTGGTCTCCCCTAGGAGCACGTGGCAGGCATCTGGCTCTCTCCCTGCTAGGCTGCAGCCCAGGGACCCCCTCTTCGCTCCCCCGCCCCCCAGCTGCACTGTGCTAGGACACCCTGTGCGCCTCCTCCCCTCCAACCCACCTGCCCAGACAGCTCTCTTTCAACAGCCAACACAAACCCACTGCTCGGGACTCTGCTTCCATGACTTTCAGGTTCAAACCTAGTTTAGCTGCGATGCTGGCTAACCCAATTTGCTGAGCTCCTTCCCTCATTTATAAGGTGGGATATGAACAGGTATTAATAGGGTGGTTGCAGGAATTAAATAAATCATCATACTGTTTGATACATAGAAAGTGCTTAATGGTAGACAACAGTCCAAGAAAAGTACTTTTCTTTGGTAGTATTGGGGATTGAGTCCATGACCTTCCACATACTAGGCAACTGCTCTACCACTGAGCCACATCCTATCCCTTTTTTTCCTTTTTTGCGACAGGATCTTACAAAGTTGCCCAGGCTAGCCTGGAACTTGCTATTGTCCTGTCTCAGCCTCCCCAGTAGCTGGGATTACAGGTATATGGCACTGTGCCTTGCATAAGTAAACATTCATTAACTCACTAACTCACAGGTGAAGTGTTTCACCTGTGTCAACTCACCTTCTCACAAGAACCTTATAGGGTAGGTACTATTAGCTTTCCCATTTTGCAGGCAAGGAAGCCAAAGCACAGAGGGTAAGCAGTCTGCTTAGCACACAGCTGGTAAGTGCAGAGTTAGGGTTCAGACACAGGCTTCCAGCTAGAGTCTGCGCTCCTAGCACACACATTTCCACCCAATCACACTATTTCCCTCTCGGGACTCACTATGACCTAATTAACCTGCATATCCTGTTTTTACAGCAACCCAGCCTGCCTCGAAGCTCCCTGAGGGCAGGGGCTTTATCTCTGACCCTCTCAGCACAGTGCATGAGAAGTAGAAACTATGGCTGACAGATAACTCATTTGCTGTCTGCCACTAATGCTTCTATCTGCTGGCATTTACATTTTCATGTCCACTTGGCAGGCATCCGGAAAAGAGCTCCCACGAAGGCCTTCAAGCTGCTTCCTCAGAAGGCCTGTGTGCAAGACGGCTGGGAGGCCCCAAGAACGGGTACTGTCAGGGCTCTTCCACCCTAACCCAAAGGAGCAGCTGCCCAGGCCTGAGCTCTGAGTGCATGCCATGTGGTTGGAAGCTGGTTCAGCACCGAATACCTACTTTCCTCTGGGAGCCTAGCCTTTTATATGTGCCAGGCAGAAGGCGCCCATGTGGCCAGCTCCCAGTAAATCCTTGGGTATGAGTCACTGATGAGTGTCCCCAAAGGGCAACGCCCACACCCTGTCATGAGTGTGTGCTCTGCACTTCCGGTGGGATGAGGCCCCGGGGAGCCCGTGCCTGGTCACCTAAGGCCCAGACACGCAGACCAGTTGCCGGGAGAGACGCACGGGTGCCTGGCTCCGCTGCCCCGGCAGTGTGGCTGTGGACAAGTCACCGAGCCTGCGGCTTCACCCGAGGAGCTTCAGTCACCGCGGCTGTGTGGTGCTCAGAATGGAGCCTGCAGGAGACGGGTGCTGCAGAGGCTCCGTGCTGAGAGCAGGGCACCTCTCGAGCACTCTGTTAGGCCTCTGGTGACCCAGGGAGGGTCTCGTGGGGGAGCACGGGCCATGACGCCTGAGCTCTTGCTTACAGCCAGCCCTTCAGGGGTGAGGAGGAGGCGTGGGGCGGAGACCAGGGTGAAATGGCTACCAGCGGCCCGCCTTACGGGTCAGTGGAGGAACCACGTGGGCAAGAGACAAGTGTGGAAGCAACAGCCTGGCTGGGGCTCAGCTCAGAGGCCCCTTGACAGTGGGACCACGGGCGAGCGACCACATCTGCTGGGCCTCCGCATCCTGGCCCTGAGCCCAGAGTGCTGCATGGTGCACCCAGTAAGCACTGGCTGCGCTCAGTGGGGAGGAAGCCCAGCCCAGCACAGGGCACAGGAAGTGCCCTCCGCCCTGGAGCTGCTAACCGAGGTACTCACAGGCGCTTCTTGTCCACCAGGCGCTTCACCCGGATGGCTCTCTGCTCTGAGTAAAGCTTGCACACTCCTGCAGGGAGAACACCAGACAGGGCCCATGTAACACGGCTTCCTGGGCGAAGGAGTCATCACATGACACACAATAGCCTTCAGCTAGCAGAACCACATGCTGAGCCACATCTACTGTGACATGCCATATTTAACCCTTAAGAGAAAATGCAATACTTTTTAAGTAATCTTCAGTGAAATCCAGAACAGCGGTCCTGTGCTCCTTCACTTGCTGGGAATGTATCTCCTTGTGGGCTGAAAGAGAAAAGGACAGCATTCAGGGCTCTGGGTTAACGGTCCCGGAGACAGCTCACCACTTGCCTCGAGGGGGTTACTTTATGGAGAGTATTTCTTAAAACACGGTTGTAAAACAAGTCTCGTGTCAAGGGAGAGTGCATTTTTAAGAGTAAGATTTATTAGGCTTTACCAGAGTGGAAGACTAAGCCCACAGGAAAACCATAGCCACCTAATTTATGTTTTTTCAGCACCCAGGGACAGTAATTGCTTGAGTGCTGGCTCTGGGGGAATAGTAGTCACCAATGCACACGCTGACCTTCAAGTAACGGGTTTAAATCCAGCCCGACCACACAGTCCCTGGCCTAGGTGTGCCCTGTCCTACCCACTGGCTACTCACATTCCCAGGGTCCCTTAGACTCCAAGTCACACTCTCCCTCTCCAGCGGCCATCCCTGACTCCTAGCCAGAAGGATGCCTTTCCTGCATGAATTTCCGTACAGAAGTCTGCTAAGACGACCTCACGAAATGGCACAGTCTCCGTATATGCATGTTTTTCTGACAAAAATTTCAGTAGCTTTCATCACACTCATGAGTGGCCCACCAAAGCTCTCATGGAAGTGTCCCCAACAAAAGTCTGTCCAACTGCATCTGGCAATTGGAATTCTGCTATTAATGCGATCTATCTGCCTGAGAGCATCAACAAGGCACAGAGGAAGAGACGGGACCTGGGGAGCCATCCCAGGCCTCGATGGGGAGTAAACCCAAGGGAAAGCAAGACAATGAGAGCCCTCCTGGTGCCGTGCATGGTTCTAGGAATGCTGTAAGGGTATAGCTTAGTTCTCACAACACCTGTGAGAAGACAGACCCTGTAATGACCTGCCTTTTCAAGATGAACAGACAGAGGCCCGGGAGATGATGCCAGGCTACCCAGGCAGAAGGTGGCAGAGACAGGCGCACTGCTCAGCAGCCAGGGTGAGAATCCCCTCCTAGCCACGAGGGTGCCATACCTACGTTTATGTTAATGAGACCAGCAGAACTCACATGATCGCCCTCCACCCTTACCCACGTGTCATCAGCCCTGTCCCCCTGAACATGTTCTCTGAGCCCGGCCCTGGTACATTTCTGGTCCCTCTGCAGAGGTCCCTCCCATCTCGCTCCTCTCAGATGCTTACCTTGAATGACAGTCTTCTCATGACCTTCAACAGGTTAGGTTACAGCAGATCAGGAAAGGAAGAATTTAACGTGGGTTCTTTTCTATCCTTCTGATCCTGGGGGTTGAACCCAGGCCTTTGCACTGAGCTAGTCCCCAGCCCCTTTTCACTTTTTATTTTGAGACAGGGTCTCGCTGAGTGGCTGCATTTCCCCAACCTGCGATCCTCCTGCCTCACTTTCCTCGTGTGCTGGGTACAGGCATGTGCCACCACGCCCAGCTGGATTTTAAAGTTTTCAACCCTAACTCTCAGTCAGAACCGAGAAGGGAATTGTAAGTGCTGGTGCCATATGAATCTTTCGTAACTACCTGACATATTCATGGCTGTCTGTCTGTGTCTTCAGAGTACTTTACCTTCTGTTCTGAGTTGCTGAATTGCTTCTGAACAGGTCCTCATGAATATCTGAGCATCCTGGTCAATCTGGTCTCGCTCTGTGTCTGTCATCCTCCCGTATTCAGACATGATATGGCTAAAAAAAGAGAGAAGAAGAAAATGAGAGGGCACCAGTAAACAACAACTCCCCTGGGCTGTGGAGGGAGGAAAGGCTTCTCTGACCAGGCGACAGGGAAGCCAAAGACTGGAGGAGGAGGAGGAACCATCCAGAGGGTGGCACACAGAAGTGGAAACCCCTGGAGTCGACCACGAAGGCAGGCCCGGGGAGAGGAGGCAGAGCTGGACCTGTAGGGCAGCTCTGGGGGTTTCACGACACAGTGACCGAGTTACGTCTACACTGCCAGCTCACCTGCGTGGTGTCTGGAAAATCATGCAGGGATACAATCTGGGACTCTGGAAATAAACGTGAGAAGCTGGTTTGGGCTGTTATCTTTTGATGTCGACAAGTAGTCTTCAAAACTCACAATAAAAGAGCTTTTCGAAACAAATTGCATTTCCCTTGTTCAGTTAAACCTAAAATTACTGTGCTAAGGATGTTCATTTTTTAATACTGCGCCTTGAAGCTCAAAATCTGGAAGCTCTTTACCTTGTTCATCTTCCTAAGACCTAGGTGAGTGTGGTAGCATAATTAGTAATGGTGATGCTACTAGCCTAATTCAACACTCTGGATTTTACAGCTGAAAGTCTAAACCACAAGGGATCCTAGATAATGTGTTTTACCCATCAGCCCCACTAGCCAGCGAGTCTCACTGAGGTACTGGGTCTCACCACCCCGTACCACTGTGACCCCATTTCCTGCACTGGCTCCCATGTCTGTTTCACTCTGGTCACAATGGCCATCCTGCTGACCCCAGGCAGCTACGGTGGCCTCCTCGGGCCTGGCCCCCCTGACCACCCTGTGGGCTTCCTGTAGCATCTGCATGGTGCGTATTTTTTATACCTGTGCTGGTCATTAGATGACTGTCTCTCAGCTCAAAGCTGCCCTTCTCTGCTTTGTGATATGGAGTCTGGGGACCCCACCCAATTCTACTGCTATTCTGCCATTATCTGTTACCTCTACTTGTTTAAAATTGCATTCATTATTCCCTGAAATATTAAATAATTATGTCTGTCTCTTCCCAGTAGAATGAAGCTTCATGAAAGCAGGGAGTTTGGTTCAAGTCTGCTTTCCTGACACCTCAAATGGTGTTTGAAACTAGCTGAAGACTTAGTCTGACTGACTCCTCACTATTCATCCCCTCACTCACTTTCATACTGACACAGACATATGGGCTGAGTCTCCAAATGTCAGGGAATGGGCCAGGGGCAAAGCGCAGAGTTGAACGAGGCTTACACTGACCTGCACAGAGGGTACTGAACTACAGGGGTGACACAGAAAGAGGGCCACAAGGAGCTGTGGTGAATGGCAGTAACGTACAAGGGGACAGTGGACAGCTCCTTCGGGGTGGTGCCGGCAGGCTGAGGTGCAGGAACTCAGCACGGAGGGCAGCAGCAAAGACCAGCTACAAATTCCCCACCAGCAGGGAGTGGGCAGCACAGCCACGTCAGCTCCAGCCCATGGCAGGCCAGGAATAGGAGCAAACAGGCTGGTCCCACGTAAAGCAAACATCCCTGAGATGCACCTCGGGGCTGCCTGGGTTGCTTCAAAGGGGCGGCACCACACGCTCGTGGTTAGTGTCTCCACACGGAATGTGTCTACCATGTGCCTGCGCTATTTTTCAAATAAATGTGGATGGTATTGTGATGAAAACGTACATACTTATTTCTTTTTGGTTTTTGGTACCGGGGATTAAACTCGGGTCCTTGCGCTTGCGCAGCAGGCGACGAAACCACTGAGCTAAATCCCCGGCCCAAGTGCATACTTATTTAAAATTGTTTCTGACTGTGATAGTTGTTTCCCAATATCAATAGGCTTTCTATAAACACAGTGATAATATAAGCATGATCCTCCACTCTCAGCTGGAACAGGGCCCCTGTGCTCATCACTGGGAACAGCTGCTGAGGACTGATTACAACAGAGGAGCTGCATTCACACGGCTCCTCTGAGGTCAGTGGCTGGAGGCAGATGAGACTAGGCCCTGGTGCTCTCCGCTGGTTAAGAGACCACTGCCAGAGTTCAGGAAGAGACGAAGAATGAAGAGAGCCGGAGCCCTGGCAGTGTCCTGGCGTGCGTGTGTGTGCGTGTGTGTGTGCACATGCGTGTGTGACAGATATAGGAAACATTTAGTAGGTACCGTGGGCTGGCTGGGGGTGGAGGCAAACAAGAAGCCCAGGGAGTCTGGTCTGCACGACTGCACATCCAGCCACGAAGGGCAGGCGGGGCAGAGCGAGGGGACCGTGTTTGGGGCCTGGGCTTCAGACAATGGCGGAGGGACGGCCTCACTCGGAGGAAACGGGTCCCGAGCACACAGACGGTTCTGACTCTTGAATTCCTACGATATGTATAATGGCCACCTGACAGTCACCAAAAGTAATGAAAGGTTGCTGAGGATGCAGCCTCAAATTGAGCTATCACAATCACAAAATTATTACTCTTCTGGAAAAGTCAAGTATCTGGCAAATAATTCCATAAAATATTTCCTCATAGGGCATACATATGTACATTCATCAAAGTTTGCTTTCATTTCCTTTATTATGTACTCAAGAAATTTTATTACAGATCCCAATTTATCTATATATTAGACTCAGTCTGGATTAGCCAATTTCCTTCATGGAGAAAGGAAAAAATTGGGTATTAAAATCTATTCACTGGTTCAGAAATTTAAAGAAGAATGTATTTTTATTTAGTTGATGAGTATATCAAGAAAAGACAGGTTCAAAATCACAAAATATCACTGATACTTTTCTGCCTATTAATCTAATGTACAATTAGACACTTCCTGAGGCGAGATGAAAGAATGACAAGCGTTTTACATTGTGGTAAAGATATCGAAAAGGTACGGGCAGAAGCTCAACACTACAACCTTACTTTTGCTCTATGAATACTAAATTAACAGATTAATTTCCAAATATACATCGGACTCTAGCTACACATTGTAAGACTCATCTGCCCAATATGCATTCTGAAGTTAAACTCTAGTGTCTAGGCTGCAGAACTGAATGCAATGTAGACACTGCTCCCAGTACTGTATTAGAGCTGCACCTACAGGTTTATGCATGTTTATATACCACAAGACAAAGGCCAGCCTTATTAACACTTTCCGTGCACTGACACTAACCACTGGTTTGGTACTTTCGTGTACATTTACCTACCTAACTCTCAAAACTTGATGAGGCAGGTACTACTGTATTCCCACTTTACACATGAAGCAGCTGAGGCTCAGAGAAGGTGCATAACTTGCCAAGGCCACACAGTCAGGACTGAGATCAGCAGGACAGGCGGAAGGACGAGTCAGTGGGCCTCAGTGCTAGGCCAATAGAAAGGCTGAGCTAGTGAAGATAAACATGGCCACACTGTGTTGGGGGAACTGAGGGGAGGGTCAGGTGAGGGACTCCTTCACCTCTGCACTCTCTAGTACAACGTAGTAGGGAGGAGCTCAGTAGGTTTTTGTTGAGGAAGTGGCAACAGCAGGGTTTGGGTGGTGGCAAGGGATCAGAAAGAGAAGGGCTGAGATGTAAAACTGTCCTGAGTAGAACAGATACCAGAGGCAAAGTATCAACAAACGCTGACATCTGGGCCTGAGTGAGTAAGAGGCATCCATAACAACCCAGCAGGAAGAGCAGAGGGCCCTGGAATTGGGAAGAAAGGAATAAACTGGTGCTAATCAAATATTCCATGACTAACACTTTGTTTTGAAAAAAGAAACCAGACAAATGGTCCCCTAACCATTTTCTGTTAACACCCTGGGAAACTAAAGGAGATTTTAAGGAATACCAGATCAGTTTCTGAAGTGCTACAAGAAAAGTCACACAGTACAGCAGCTACAAACTGGAACCAGGGCCGAGGACAGTTCCTCTGCAAGGAAGTGCTCACTATAGCCCAGTGAGCTCAGGAAGCCTAAAAACTGCAGTAAAGGCTGTCTCCTACATCAGGTCCTCAAACAGCCTGGCTTGCTCGGATCTAGTTTTAATTTATCTCATTTGTTTAGTCCTAATCTTCTGAGGGCCACCAGGAAAGTCTGGCCCTGGGAGAATGCCAGGAGCAGAGGCAGTGACAGAAGAGTCATTGGGAGCCAGAGGCTGGGACAAACTGAGAGCCAGTAATGAGCAGCTTTCCATTCAGCTGGTCTAGCATCAGGTGGGAACAGACAGATCAAAATAGCAGCTTTCTCATGTTCTCCAACCTAAGGGACGCTGCCTGGCAACCATGCTGAAGCGCTGCTGTCCTCGCTCCCCGGCACCCCAAGATGACCACATCCCCTCTCCTGTCTTGTCCTGTCCTGACTGCCCTGCTTCCTGCTCTCTGAGCCCTCCCCCCACCTCCTGCAGTGCCTCCTGTGGGCCCACACCCCACCTTCTAGGGCGGCAGTGTTCCAGTCCTGGCAGTGCCCCACCCCAGCCACTCTCCTGCTGCATCACCCTTGAGTGAACTGAAACATGTGCCAGTGCTCAGCCTGTGTCTGGCCCAGAGTGAACACTGCATGACTTTATTAGTTACTACCTACTTCAAACTTCCTAACTGCATACAAACAAGCTGCTATTCCTCCCAACTTAAGAAATGAAACAAAGTCAGTTCTATTCCATGCCCCTACCAGCTACTACCCAACTTCTCCCTTTTATGGCAGAGCTCTCAACACTTCTAGTCCTACTCTCCTTTTTGGCCATTCTGTCTTGGACTCGACTAAACAGGCTTTTATCCTCCTTGCTCACCAAGTCACCCATGGCCTCCTGTTGGCTCAGTCTATGCCTCCCTTGTACTCTCCATAGACCCAGCAGGGCAGGCGACTCCTCCTCTCTGGTTTGTTTTCCCTGCCCTCCGTGACCCCACACAGTCTCGTCTTCTGGCTCCTTCCCTGGTGGCTTGTTGTTGGCACTTCTGCTGACACCTCTCGGCTCCTGCCCATTTCTCTTACTGGGCAAGCCAGGGCTATCTGCATCTCTTCACTCTACATCCTCTTGGGCTTTGAAGACCAGTTTCATACTAACAAGTCAAGGTTATACTTCAGCCGGAACCTCTCCTTGAACTTGAGACACTCACACCTAACTGCCTGCTTGTTCCACTTCTTCAGACGTTTCATCTGCACTGCAAATATGTCACAACTGAGTCACTGGCCTCTGCTCATCTGTGTTGGTGGCAATGCCATCCTCCCAGCTACTTGCGCCCCAAACCTCGAGGTCACCCTGAGCTCTCCTTTTTATCACCCAGCACATAGCTAATCTATCAGCAATTCTGTTGGTTCTACTTTCAAAATATCCTCAGAGTCTGGTCTCTTCTCATCACAGCCATTGCTCCCTCTCTGGTACAAACAACACATCCCCCCCAGCCTGTGTCTGAGGGCTCCAGCTGGTCTGCCGCCCTGCCAGGCCCTCTTCTGCTAAGCACACGAGCCATGCTGAGCATGTTCCAGTGACCCCTGGACCCTATCCAGCCCCTGCCCAGGTCTTCAGTGGCTTCCCACCAAAGCGCAAGGCACTAATTCCTGACGGTAACTACTGGGTCCTTCAAACGACCTGTGAGCCCTGGCACCCTGCTGTCTCTGGACTCGCTGTGCCTAGCCCCCATCCCCTGGTGCCAGCCACCCTGCCTCCTCTTGCTCCCTAACCCTCAGGCACACCCTCCTCAGGACCTTCGCCCTGGCTGGCTGTGCCCCTTCTGAATGGTCATTCCTCGGACACCCGCACAAACCGAGCCTTTCTTTCAGGTGGTTCCTCAGTGTCACCCTCTTCACGAGGCCCTCCCTAACACAGCTTTATAAAACTGTAGTTTCTTGACATGTTCCATCCCTCTTCCCTCTCCCACTCTCCAGATACTCATCCTGCTTAATATCCTATATATTTTAGATTTTTTTTTTTTTTTGGTGCTGGGGATCAAACTTAGGGCCTTGTGGTTTTGAGGCAGGTGGCAGAACCATTAAGCTAAATTCCTGGCCCTTTAGATTTGTTTTTGAGGTACTAGGGATTGAATCTAGGGACTCTGCACTAAGCTACACTCCCAGCCTCCTCCCACCCCTTTTTTGAGAAAAGGTTTTGCTAGGCTGTCTGGGCTGAGCTTGAACTTATGATCCTCCTGGCTCGGCCTCCTAGAATATTGGGATTACAGGCATGCACCAGCGTGCTTGGCTACCCACAAACCGAAGCTCCATAAAGGCCAAGACTTTTGACCGTGTGTTCACTGCTATATCCCCATGGTTAAAGGGATGCCCAGCACTTAGCAGGTTGATCAATCAGTAAGGAAGTGGACAGCATGGGCTGAGGTACAGCTGCAGTTGCACTCCCAGTGAGTCCTCTTGCCGAGATTTCACCTCCATCCGAACGCCTGCAGGCACACCCCGCTGTGGTCTGGATCCAGGCCTCATGTGCTCACAGGCAGGGCTTTTGGGAGGTGACTGAATCATGGCCTGCGACAGCAGACTTGCCCTTAGGAGGTGGGGTCATCTGGGGTATGACCCAGAAGGGTATCTCTCCCTTGTCCGTCCTCACTTCACCTTCTCTCGTTTCACCTTCCTGGCCACCATGCTCTGAGCAGCTCCCCTCTGCCATGGCCTCTGCTTTGGAGCCAGCCAACCATGGACTGAAACCTCAAAACCATGAGCCCAATGAACCTTTGCCCCTTTAAATTGTGGGTGTTATTTTGTCCCAATGACAAGAAAAATAAGACATCCCTCTTCCAGAGTATTTTCGAGAAAACCTACACACAAATAAGCAGGAATGCATGGATTCTGCGTCCAGGCCTCCTGTGGAGGAAAGGGGTGATGAAGCCTGGGCTCTTCCACCCCAGCCATTGGGTCACACCCCTCTTCCTCGGTGCGGCCCTTGCCCCACTCCCGCCCCGCCTCCACATTTCCAGGGTAGGCAGGGGAGGGAAGAAGGAGGTCCTCAGCCTCCTGGGGAATGGAAAGTCCTGTTCTCAGCCAACTCGGAGTTTTCCCTACCCAACACTCCTTGACCTAGTTAGTCCAGCTCAACATGGAACCATAAGAGAACGAACTCTCTCTGAGGCACAAGTCCCAGAGGTGAGGCCTCTGCCCCACCTCTGAGGGCCCTTTGCCTCTCCTTCCAGGGAGCGATGGGCAGGGTGGGCAGAGGGACCAGGAGTCTCGCTTGTCCCTCCTGGAAATCAGCTTGTCAGAAATTGAGGCTGGAGAGGTCAAGGGCTCCTAAATCAGCAAGGTTTCGCTTCTTTTTTTTTGGTGCCGGTGATCAAACTGGGGTCCTTGTGCTTGCAAGGCAGGCAGCGGAACCACTGAGCTAAATCCCCAGCCCCAAGGTTCCACTTCTGAGGGACATGCACCCCGCAGACAGCGCAGACCTGCAAATGACCAAGTCCAAGGACACAGATTAACATCCTCCTACTCCGTATTTCGATTTAATGGAAACTCAGCTCAGTGAAACTAAAAAGGTCTGCAGTTTAATTTGCTAAAACTGATTACTCAAAAGGTGATGTTCCTTTAGGATACACACACACACACACACACACACACACACACTAACCTTTTAAAGTAGAAATTGATAGTGCTCTCATTCTTTTAGTATCAACAACAAAAATCAAAAAAGTTTTTCCCCTAAGTGGGGTTTTGTTGTCAAGATATTGTGGAAAACATATATAAACCAGAGAAACTGGTGGAGAAGCTATTTTTAATTAAGATTATTCAGAGAGCCAGCCAGAGGCTACCTAGGTTGCATGCTGTTCTGCTCTAGTAAAATGTCATTACTACAAAACAAAACAAAAAAATTAAACAGGTCAATAAAGTCTGAGCTCTCCATTCTGGAAAAAATTATAGCTTTCTAACATGCCAAACTAACACAGCCTCCTAGGTCTGCAGGCAGTACTTCTGCAAGCAGCCTTTCACTTCAGTGATTACACTCCATGTGACACGCTCCAGGAGCTGGCCAAGGCCAGCAGTCCCACCTCCACACAGGCGGCAGGGGAGCAGGAGCAGGAGCAGTCTGTCACCTCCGGGAGGGGCAGTGGGAGGGGCGCTTGCCCTCTGGCCTTCACATTTCCTCACGGATCAGCGGATCAGCTTCCCCAGGACACACCTGGCCTCCTAGCTCCTCACCCTCCACCCGTGGGAGTGGCAGGGACGTCTCTGATTGGTCCCTGGTCAAAGAACTGGGCATGTAACTGGCCCTACTCCCCTCTGTCTCTCTCACTCTAGGATCTGCCTGCTGTAGACAGCAGAGTTCTGCTCTGACCCTTTCTCACTGTCGTGAAGGGGCCTGGCCCTGCTGCCTGGGCTCCAGGCACCGCGACTGTTCAGTGACGCTACTAGCTGAATGCATCTGTGTAGTTCAGGAGCCGTGTCCAAGGCCACCTACCTGCAGACCTCAGCCCTGGCTGCCAACCTGATTTTACCAATGACAGACCCGATAAGATGTCGCTGATCTGACTCCTGTATCCCATGTCTCTCCCTCCTGAGACCCACCCTCAGGAAACAGGGAGGTTTTGTTTTGTTCACTAACCAACTCCCTCCAAGTGCATCATAAGCCAAATGGAGTCCTAACTCAATTATCGTCCACCAAGGGAATTCTGTGTGCCAGGAACCCTTACACACATCTCATTTAATCTTCACAAGACCATTATCCACCTTCTATCAAAAGAAAACAGGAACAAAGATATTAAGTGAGTTATGCACCCAGATGACTAATGCATGGCAGAGCTGAGACCGGACTGAGGTGTCACTGGCGCCAAAGCCCAAGCTCTTCTGAAGGGACCGGAACAGAGTTGGCCATGGGACCCAGGGTACACGGCTTGGCAATGAACCGTCAGCTCCAGGCAAGTGAGCAGAAGCCTGAGCTTCTGCAATGAAGGGAGGACTGGTCAAGACTGAGGGCTCCGGGCCTGTAGCATGGTGCCTGCTCAGAGAGGGCAGGAGCTGGCTGTCGTCCCCTGGCCCAGGCCTGCTACCACTGAAGCTGGGGGTGTGGGGTCCGGCTCATGGCCTGCTGGGCTGAGATACCAGTGGGAGCGGTGGGGGGTGGGGACCCTGGAAAGCACAGCGTGGGGGCTGATCTTCCGAGACTGAGGCTAACTGCCTCGGGAACACCATTACGATCAGGAGTGTAACACTACTGCACTTGGACACGCACACCATGACAAGAGACTGCTCTGGCACTGCATTTCAGTCACGCCTTCTCCTCTGAACCTCTTACCTCCTCCTGGGAGATGACTGTTTCCTCCGTGGCCATGCAAGCTTTCTGAGAAGGGCCAGCTGTGAGCATGTCAGAGTTTGTGGGCTCGTGTCTGTCCCCACTACTCACTTCTATCTGTGTGCAAAAGCAGCCACAGACAGTATACAAACAAAAGGCGTGGCCATGTGCCACCAGCAGATCACTATCAGGAATACTGAAATCTGGATTCCAGGTGATTTTCACATGTGGTAAAGTATTATTCTTGTTATTATTTTCCCCAACCATTTAATGTGCAAAACGACTCTCAGCTAACAGGCAGTGGGCTGGAGCTGGCAGCAGGCTGGGGTCTGCTGAGCTCTGGCTTGGAGGGCGGCACTGCATCCACACAGGGAATGGCTCTCCCAGGTTCCCACGGTCTCTACCGGACGGCTGCAGCCAAACCACTGATTCCTGGTTTCCTGCATTCACGCTGCTAGACGCCTTTTCAAAGCAACAAGAAGTTAACAATGGAGCTCTACAAAAGGTCTCTGTAATCACATCTTCAACCAAAGTTTCCAGGTACTAAAGAAAGAAAGTGGAAGTTGACAGGTTTATATAAGTTTTATAGCTTCCAGATTCTCTCTGGCTTCCATTTTATGGCCTATCAAATTAGTATTTGATACATACATTCACCTTTAGAAATAAAATTTACACTGCCATCTAGCGTTAAGCAACTATTTTAACAGAAGTTAAAAAGGTTTTCTTTGGGCCAGGGATTTATTAGCTCAGTGGTTTCACAGCCTGCTGTGCAAGCGCAAAGACCCAAGTTTGATCCCCAGTACCAAAAAAAAAACAACCAAAAAACCAAAAGTTTTCTTTGCACTATGCATTGGGATAATTATTTTAGTGTATTCCAAAATAGTAGAAATGAAATGCATTCAAAAGCATAACACTGCCTATGTTAAGTATAAGTGGACATAGCATCAGGAATTGTTTAAAACTCACTGGGGGTATAATAAGTATTTTTTCTGTTGAAGAATTTATATAAAGTATTTCCAATTTTGTATATAGTGACAATGTTAAAAAAGGCAACCTCCCCAAGAGGATTTCTTTTATATTCTCAAACTCTGTGAGAGGAAGACTCCTGAAGAGTAAATATCTCATTTTGTTAAGATGAAATCCCAAGAAGATGCTCCTAATGTGCCATCTCCTCTGTCAAACTCTGCTTTTCCACTCGTTCGCATAGTGCACTTGATGATGATTCCCACAGTAAAAGCCAGTGTAGCCCAGGGAAGGGGTGGGGACAGCCCCTGCTCGGTGGGCTCCTGTGTGTGCTGAAACCAGAAGATATCCCTCCCAGAAGCTGATTTGGTCAAAATGCTTTCTTTCTTTTTAGAATTCTACCTAGTCTTTCAAAAAGGCATTTTAGGTGATTTGCATCATTCCTTCACCTGTACAATGAGCATCTTTGAGTGAGAGACTGTCTTTTTCATCTCCGCCTGTCTGACATGGTACTGAAGAGAGTAAGAACTCAGGATGAACCGATCAGGAGCTGAGGAGGTGGGGGCGTAGACACACAGATGACTGTAGATATTTCTTTTTAATGCAAAGTAGGAACAAATGACAAAAGTGCTAAAAGCAGAACCCTGGGTAGATAAAGGACAAAGTGGCAAACAATGGAGTAGTCAAAGTCAAAACTTGCAGTCGGTCCTCGTCCTCTGTATTCATGAACATGTTCACTTTGGTAGATTCAACTACTGACAACATTCAGATGAAAATAAATGGATCTGCAGTTGACAGGCAAAGCCTTTTTCCTGCTTAGTCCCAACACAATACAGTATGACAACTATCTACACAGCGTTTACCCTGTGCTAGGTATTGTAAGGAATCTAGAGGGGACTTCTGGGATATGCAAAACTACGCCTTTTTACATGGGGGCTTGAGCATCCACGGACTAGTGTCCTGGCCGGGGTTGGTCCTGGACCCCAATCCTTTGCTGGTACTACTCTAACAGAAGTCAGGCACTGAGGAATCTGAAGAAACTGAGAAATTTTAAGAGCTGAGAAAAGGCCAAGAAATATTCAACAACATTATCGTTAGAGAAAGACAAATTTAAAATGCAGCGAGCTATCACTTCAGACTTCATTTACAATGATTACAATGAAAGATCCAACTAAAACGGTTATCCAACTAAACGCCTACAAGGACGTGGTGCACACGCAACTCCTGTGCATTGCTACTGGCAGAGTCACACTACTTGGGGAAACTGTTTAGTAGTTACTTTAAAGCCAAGTGCAAACCTACCATGTGTGTGACCCAGAAATCTCACTCCCAGGCACTCACTCAATGAATATAGGTGCTCGAGACAAGGTGTGTCCAAGACGCATCTTCACAGCCACTTTATTCACAGTAGCCCTCAACTAGGAACACCCCAACCGTCCCGGCTGGAGAAGTAAACTGTGGCAGTCTCACACTGAATGACACAGCAAGAAAGAGCAACACTGGTATCTGCGGCCATGTGCTGTGTGAGAGAAGGCAGACACACAACACAGTGTACTAAGTGATTCCATTTATACTCAGTTTGAGGAAAAGCCACTGCATTTGGTGATTAGAAAGTCAGAGAGGAAAGCTTCAGCAAGGTGGTGGAAACTGAGAAGCACCTTTAGGGTCAGAGAGGAACCCATGGTGGGCAGCCGCACAGGGTCAGCAAACCATAGCCCGCAGGCGTGGTCACACCATCTGAGAGCTAAGAACAGCCTTGACATTTTTCAAAGACTGTAAGAGAAAACAATAAATAAAACAAAAACCAAAGAAGAATATGTGACAGAAAGCCAACGAGGAGCACAGAGCCTAGAGCGCTTACTCTCTGGCCCTTTGGAGAAGGCCATCTGATCTGATCCCCGACGCAGACTTCCTCCCTGTGTTGGGCACCGGATGAAACAGCAGGTGACGATGTGCATGACTCAAGGGGGAGGCAAGGGCAAGTGTATGCGCTGAAGGGAGAAGGAAAAGAGCCTGCTCATCAGGAACAGGTGGGAATCACGAATGCAGGACAGGGACCCTTAAGAACAGAGGGAACCGATCCCCTACAGACAGAGGGGAGGGGGATCGGTGCTGAGGCAGGCATGAAAGTGACCCTGTACAGGGCTCCCCATTTCCAGAGGAGGCCAGATGGGACACCTCTATCTGACCACTCCGTGAGGCTACAAGCCCTCCCCAGCACTCCAAGCCCAGGGACCGCTCTACTCTGTGTTCCACAGGACCGGTCACCAACTTGCTATAAACTTGGTGCTTGGTTTTGCCCAGCCCTAAAATGCAAGCTCCACAAATGCAGCAGGATTCGTCTCTTTCCTTCTTGTTTTTTTGGCAGTACTGGGATTGAACTCAGGACCTTGCGCTTGTGACATCTCTTTCATTCTTGATGTGCCCTAAGAATCTAGGACAGTCCCAGCCACTGAGCAGGCATTTAACAAACATTTGATGAATGAGTGAGTGAATCTGCAGAGAGCAAAGGGTGAGGCTGGAGGTCTCAATATCGGTGCCACCGATCTTTGTGGCAGATGCTGCCTCACTGTGGAGAGCTGTCCTGTGCACTGAAAGACCACGGCACATCAGCCTCTGCCCACTAGGTCTCAGGAGCACTTCTCTAAGAAGTCTCCAGATATTGGCAGGTCTTTCCCAAAACCACCTGGGCTGAGAACCATTGGGCTAATGGTGCACTTCAAGGCTGTGGAGTTGCTCATTCATTTGGCAAATATTTATTAACTGCAAGAGCCGACAAAGTCTCCAACCTCATGACACTTACAAACTGTTGACAAAGACAGATGATAAACTATAACCTATTACTATCACTGAATAATTATAAATCGGGATTTGTGTTATGAAAAAATAGGATACAGAAACAGAGCTTAACACAGAAGAGTTCTGCTTCAAGAAGGGTGGTAGGAAAAGGCCTCCCAGAAGACAGTGCTGGAATCTGAAGAGGAGGCACAGCAGGGTGGGGAGAACAGTGTGTGCCTGGAAGGCGGGCAGGGCAGGAGCACCCTGGCAGGACGCAAGGCACACCAGGAGGCAGGCAGGGCTCGAAGTGGGGCCAGACCACCAAAGGCAAAGCCATGGTGTGGGGCTAGCGCCGACGCTGACTCGGCCGGGTATTCAGTGGTGGGTCTGCTCAGGTGGTGACACAATCCAACGGGTGTTTGCAGTGGTGGAAACTGGACCCAGGCACCAGGAAAAGGACTGATCAAAGCCCTGAGAAACGAAGGCCACGCCAAAGTGGCCACGCTCCTGTCTGTAGCAAAGGTCAAAAGCCAGTGAGAGGACAGAAGAAGATGGTCAGCAGGACTGAGGCTGGGCACTAGCAGGGAAGGCCAGGCAAGGGACAGAAGGTGAGGGAAAGAAGCATGCTCTTGAGGACACCACTAGACCACCATGATCCCAGGCCAGGACGGCGAGGCAGGTAAAAGCAGCCCAACGGAGCTCGCAAAGCTTGCTCCTCACAGGCTCAGGAGACACAAACTCATGTGTCCCCAACTTCACGCACTGCTCTGTAAGTGGGCAGGGAGTGTTATCTGCCGGGAGACAATGGCACCTGCGGAGACGCAAACAGACCGGAAGAGGCTGCTGTTGCGGTATCAGGCCTGGGCTGTGGGCGCAGCAGAGCCCTGGCTCTGGACCTCTCTTACACTGCAGATCTTCTTCTGCTGCCAAACTGATCCTCCCCAGTACAGCTCTCAGCTGTTAAGCAAAATATGAGGACAGAAAGCTCTAAAGCAACAGCAATATTAGTATGGAAAAGAACACAGTCACCAAAGTCATGGCAAAAAAATGATGCACTTACCTATAAGCATTAATATAATCTTTCCTGTGCTCCAGAAGAAAATCTTTCAGTTTGCCAATGTGAGAAATCTAAAATTAAAAAAGCAAACAGCAGATTACAATCATGTAATAAATTCCACATCAGTGGAGATGTAACGAAGGCTGCGGGAAGGCTGTAAAGCTACGCAGCGAGCGATTCTGCTTTCAGACTCTCGTGTAGTCACCGGCTCCTGACTTGGTCTCTATCAGCGGCCCCTCTTCCCTCTCATGGTCGTGATCTGTGACATTAGGACAGATGAGCTCTAAGGACTGTGGAGCCGAAATGAGATAACACATCTGCTAATCGAGCAGCACAAGGTCCACAAAGGTCAACTCCCTTCCTGGTGTGTCTGTATCTATGATTTTACAAGTATTCCTTCTCCCAGGCAAGCATTTGAGGGGCTGGATGCTCAGGCTGGAGCTACAGTGTCTAAATAGGGCCCCAAAGAGGAGCCAGGTTGGAGAAAGGCCCGGGAAGATGATTTATCTCTGCTCAGCAAGTCTCCGTCTCCCCTTTGTCTGCTTCCACGGATGAGTCAAGGGAACGCCAAGGCACGGGCTGACTCCCAGTCTCAGGAACCCACCCTGCAGTGTCTTCCATGTGCCTGGTACTGAGTGTGGAGCTGGGGAATCACAGTTAAACAAATAAAATCAAAAGGAGTAGGAAGGAACCCGGCTTGCAGTTGCCAGGCATATAAGCGTTTCTAGAAGGGGAGAAGGGTGAACTGGACTCAGCCTGCGTCTTCCTCCGACCCCGCTCGCTCTCCTCCCGAGCTCCCAGTTTGCACTCCTGCCAAACACATGGGGCCGGCCTCCCAGGGCTGCTGAACTTTCATCTCTTCAGAAAGCTTTCTCATCAAGGCCAACTCAGCCTAATTTTCACTCTGCTCTGAACTTAAAAGGACTCTGCCCACCACACACTTGGCACTCAATTACACCTGGCTGTGGACGCTGACTTCACTTTTACACAGCTTCATTGTCGGCCACATGGGGGGCATCACAGAGAGGGGCTGCACAGCATCCCCTGCAGTTCTAGGCCCAGGAAGCACAAAGAGTGATCAATAGACATTTGTGGAATGAAAATAGGTCTAAACACAAAATAGCATTTCTCACAAAAGAAAACATTCCACCAGTCTAGACTATTATTATAAAGGCAGCTCAGAAAGGTGCCCTAAGACCCTTCCGGGCAGGGATCGAAGAAAACAATGTAAGTGAGGCTGCCGCAAGATCCCTGTGCTGGACAGCTGAGCAACGCCGGAGTCTCTCCAGCACCCGCAGTGACCCGCACTTTCGCACCCCTGCCTCCCACTTCCCAAGAACCCCGAGCTAAGCAGCTCGGGAAAGCGGACCTCACAGACAGACTGACTTGTAGGACCGTGGGGTCACACGTTCCCTGTGTGGGAGGCAGGGCTCAGTGCCGAGCTCAGGTTTAAGCCCAAATTTGGCACATTTTCCACGGTACCACTGTCTTCCTCACATTCCTCTCCTCTTCCACTTAAGCTGCATCGCGAAATCTCACTTTTAAGTCTGTTAAAAAATTTTAGGAGATGTGCAAGGAAGGCTTCATCATATCACATGCAAGATCTGATCAAGAGATTCCCGCTTCAAACCTTCAGTGGTCTCCATCCCTTATCCTATCCCCTACCCACGAGGGGTCAAAAACTCCTTATCCCTCACTCCTGTTCAGGGGCCAGGTGAACAACCAAAAGGAGTAAAGCAAAGGAACTGGTGGGTGGATACAGGGGGCAGTGGTGAACTCTGGTTTCTCTTTGGGATTTAGGACTCTTCCCCGTTGACTGAGCCCCCCAAATCACACGTTGGTGGCCCTCTGGCAAATCAGCCAGCAGAGCTGCTTTTTTCCACCACAGCCAGTCCCCAGCGATGACCATGGGCAGAATTCCTCTCATGAGCCTGCAAGTCCTAGGGGCTGGAGGGTGCTCTCTCTCTCCCCAGCACTCGCTGGGCACAGCTCCTGTCTAAGCAGAGCCTTCAAAGTTTTTGTAACTGTTGGATACACAGTGGCAACTGAAGAATCACAGAAGGATGATACCTACTGTGGAAGGCAGAATAATGCTTTTCCAGGCCCCTTCCTTTAAGGATGATACCTACTGTGGAAGGCAGAATAATGCTTTTCCAGGCCCCTTCCTTTAAAGATGTCCTTGAATCTGTGACTATATTGCATGAAAAAGGGGGATTCATGTAGTGGATGAATTAATGCTGCTAGTGAGCTGACTTGCTTCAAGTAGGAAGATTATCCTTGGTTAGCCACAGAGGCCCAAGCAACATGAGGGCTCTTAACCATGAAGGGGGAGGCAGAGTAATGTTGTGCAAGAAGACGAAACCCACTGCTGTTTGCTCTGAAGATGGAGGAAGGAGCCCAGGAATGGAGAAGAGTCCTCCCACAGCCTGATGATACCCGGGAGTCTCATGTTGGACATCTGACTCATAGAGCTGTAAGATAGTAAGTCTGTGTGGTTTTACGTCACAAGTTTATGGTAATTTGTTAAAGTGGCAATAAGAAATGAACACGTCTATTTAGGGTCTTAATCTTCATAAGTTTTTTTCAGAAGTCATAATGCTTTCCATGAAAAGCTAAAAAGGTCCAAAGGAATCTACTATACTCCTTTGCCCCGTTCCTCATTTTTAGTTCATTCTAGCCTGCAAGAGTAGACCCGTGCAAGAGGATGAGCCCCAGGAGCATCTCATGAAAACATAATTACAGAGGTTTCAGTTAAATCCCAGCAGATGTGGTCCTAGCTTCACACGTTCTGTGAGGGCCAATTCTACAACATGAGTTCATTAAAACAGAGTGAAGCCTGTTCCAGGTTAAGTCTTCGTAAGAGGTGTTAAGTAATTACTGACTTAGGAACAACATCAGTATGATAACTGAATACTTAACATGAACACAATGTATAAAATAACATCCTAATGCAAAGAATGAAAAGAAAGGAAGCATCAAGATTATTTTAGATATTTGAGAGTTCCGAAATTTCTATTATATTCCTTAAAAATACACCTCAAAATCATAGCAAGTCAATTATAAAAAACTTCAACAGGTCTTTGATTTGTCTAAATTGGCACAGTGAAGTTCACAAACAGCATTACAACAGGGTTATCTCTGTACAAAAAGGATTTGACAATTTAATCACATGACTGCCAGCACCTTTAGAGAGATTCCTGGCCAAGCGGTCTGTTTATTGTTAGGCTTAGCCCTATTTTTGAGAATAAACTGCCAAAGACTGCTTATTTCACACAATTCTGATATGCTCCTTACGTTTTCCAGTGTTTTGAGTTTGAATAGTTGTATGCTCTGGATTTTTAATGTTTTACACAGGTGCTACTTCTGAGTCACTTGTACGATAAAGACATATGCATATAACTAAAGTGAATCCTTCTTTCAATAGGAGAGAAACCACTCTGGTGTAAAATTTGATGAGGAAATCAGTAAAATTAAGGTACATTTGCTGTTTAATACTCAAGTCAATTTCCTAGTCACGGCAAACGGCACAGGGAGTGAGGGAAGGGAGAGGGTTCTGAGGGGAAGAGATCGCTGGTGAGGTCTGCGTGGGACCAGGTCAGGGACAAGACGGAACAGCGGAGACGAGGGAGTAGTCTGGGGTGGAAGCCGCTTCGTGCAGCCCCACAGCAGGGTAGACAGCTGAGGGACACCCTGGGCGCCTCTGTAACCCCTCTTCCTCCACTTGGCAAGCGGCCTCTTCCACCTAGAGACCCCTGATCATCCTTCCAGGTTCTCCTATGTGTCACCTCCTCCATGAAGCCTTCAGAACACCTCCTTGATCTGTGACAGACACCCGTTTGCACTTTCTGGGTTACATCAGAAGTATTTATCTGCGGCACCCACCAGACTTCACTTAAGTCCCTGAGGTCAAGACCTCTGTCCTAGTCATTATTTTGTAACTCCAGCAGTGCCCAATTGTTGGAAGGGGAAACGAAGGTAAATCCAACAAAAAAGGCTTCACGGCTGATAAACCCTAATGTGCTGGCTGGATCAAAAAGGCAGAGAGGTACTGCACAGGCTGTGCTTAGACAACGGTGTGGATAAACAGATGAAGAGGGACAAGCCAGCGATTTGTGCACAGTAGTTCCCCCAGGGAAGTTGGCCAGGCGTGTCTGGAAGGTGCGGTGATGCCACCAAGTCTGTCCAAGTGTAGCCTGACTGCCCCGTGGGATGATCATGTCCCCAAAGTGGACCACCTTCCACCCCACCAAGGCTCTGCCATGTGACATTATATCTCCACTGGGAGGATGGGTATGGACAGAGAACAGAGAATCCCGTGCTTTTAAAACTTCAACTATAGCTAAAAGAGAAACAGAACAGAACGCAATATTCTTATATATCACCCTGTGCCACTCACTGTGAGTGGGCTGCTCTGCTTAATTCTGACAACAGGTATTTTTCTTAGTGGAAAGAAAGTGGCAGAACTGGCACGAGAGCCCTCAGTGCCCGTGCTGTGTGTGTGCTGGTGCTCTCTACTGGATCTGACGTTGGTCATTTTAGTGACTGCTATGCATCACTGTTACTACACTGGTTAAAGAATCTCCACTCAGTTCTGAATGATACTAAGAAATTACAAGGAATTTTTACTTAGGTGTGATGATGGTATTATGGATCATGATTATGTTTTATTTATCTCTCTGGTTTTAAATTCCTTCTCTTTTAGAGATAAGAACTGAACAATTCACAGTGAAATGATTTAATAGCCAGGATTCACTTCAAAGTAAGATGGGGGAGGTAAGAAAAGACACAGATAAGTCATGAGGTGATAACTGCTCAAGATGGGTGCATGTGTACACACAGGTTCCTTGTAGGTAATACTCTGTGTCTATTTTCATATCTGTATCTTCTTTTAACATTTTTAATCATGTGGAGATATAGATTTTTCTGCTACCAAACTAGAATAGCCCATACTTAAACTAACAACTAAACCCCAATAATCTCTAGTTATTTTATTTCTACGTATTTGAAGGCTTTGCTTACATTTTACTTAACAGGATCAATATCACTTTTAAAAACATCAACAACAAAACTCGGAGGCAGGCAGAATTCCCAGAGCTCTGCAAGCATTAGATAACCTGCTTCCCAAAGCAGCCGCAGAGGAGGCACTAATGCCACACATCTATCACACAGCCAAGAAGATGGAGTCAGGGAGGAGGAGACATTTGCTCAGAGACACACGGCTTGAAGTCTGGACTGAACCTAGGCCACTGAAGTACCAGGTGGGAGTTCTCTAGAACTGTGTTCCCAGGGGCAGCCTGGGAAGGGCAAGGCAGCCTATGTGAGCAACACCAGGCTGTTCTCGTCTACTCACATCTACAGTCAACTGCTCACTGCACGCTTGATTTAGCCAACAGAGATTGCTACTCACCAAGCACAGCCATGTACGAGCCAGGCAGTGCAAGACTGCTGCACGTGTACCTTGTCATCCCTGCACCTTGTAAAAATGGTATGACTCAGATGTTACCCACTGTTCACTTAATATACATGGGAACTGAGGCCCACACAATCATCAGACCAATAGGGGCAAAATTGGGGTTGACCATGGGTCTATGTGACTGTAAGGTCGTATTATTTATGTTATATTATGTTGTGAACAGACTAATCAGCTACTGAAGTTTGGCCTAACTAAATCTTAATTTTTCTTCATAGAAATATAAGCCAGGTTTTTTATGTGGCAGTATTTGCGTATGCTAATTTAAAAAGTGGTTTTTTGGTTGCCTAGCATGTGTGAGGCCTTCCCTGACTTTGATCCTCAGTACCACAAAAACAAAACAAAACAAAATAAAAAAATACCCCTCCACCCTCCCAAAACAAAACCAAAGTCCCTGCATCGGCTACAGAAAGATCTGCAAGAAGGGCATGTCTTCACTGGCCAGAACTGTTTCCTCCAAGTCCACTGCTGCCTGTGTTTTGTGACAAGGACGGTCAGAAAGCCTGGCTGGACAAGTATGGGCAGTTCATCCTGGGCACCAAGTCACCCTTTAGCTCTGGATTAGGTCCAGTGCAGAGGAGACGCTCTGGGCAAAGAACTGTGTGTGGCTTGGGAAAAGTAGGGCAGACAAAGCAAGACCAGTGGGAATGCAGGGAGGTAGCTGATTCTTGGGTCATAATCCCTGCTCTCCCGCTCACTGCTGTGAGGAGGAACAGTTAGACCAACATTCCTGGCCTCTCTTCCAAGCCTCCTCACCTCTAGGGAGACAAGGAGTGGTTTACCTGATTTATGATCCAGAGGAGGGAGTGAGATACTGCCCTTTCCTCCCATTTTCAGATGAGCCAGCCAGCAGAGAGGTTATTTTCTGGCCCAACTCCACCCATCTTTGGCCATAAAGCTAAAGCCAGCCTCTCTACTTGGCTTCTTCTCTAATTCCTCTATTTTTCTTTCAGGCAGTTCCAATGCTAGGCTGGGAATAAGGGGGAATGCTTTATTAACTCCCCTAAACTCTTAACCTTTGCCAGCTGAAGTTCTGAGCAATTTGCTTAATCTCCCTGGGCTTCACTACAAAGGAAAAGGGGTAAAATAATAATAATAATAATAATAATTATTATTATTATTATTTGTACCGGGGATCGAACTTGAGTCCTTGCACTTGCACAGGAGGCGGTGAAACCACTGAGCTAAATCCCCAGCCCGTAAAATTATTTTTAAAAAATAGTAGCACAAGTTAATAATCAATTTCATTGCATACCTACTACACTGTGGACATTCGTGATGTCTTTGCTTCTCCTAATAACCACACTGGGTATGTCCCGTGATGATCCCAGATGAGAAGATGCTGAGGTGACACATTACACATAACTCGTTCAAAGTAAATGGAAGACTGTCTGACCCCCAAAGCAAATGCCGATGTGTCTACTCACGTGGATGGCCCTGCTGTCCCATCTGAGTATGACGATGTCTCTGAGGACCGCTTTTATGAAAGTGTAGGTGGGACATTGAGAACAAAGCGGTTCAGGAAAAGGGACAGCACAGCGTTGCCAGCCACACTCCAGATCAGCTGGGATCTGTCTTTTTCATTACGCTTATTCTTAGCCAAACACCATTCTAAAACCACAGGTATTCGTCTCATTCATCTCTTTCTTTCTCTGAAAATAAATCAAGTTCACTTTTCACTGGTTTTGCTTTAATAAGTCTAATTCTACAAACATCAAAACACTGAATTCGTCCACACAACCCATTTATCAGAAAAGCAAAGTGATTCTAAAACAGTAGTCGTGTGGTGCCTGGATCAGATGCACTGATGGGGAAAAGGAAGACTCTGATGTTACCTGTCCTTATACCTTAGCAGGTTTTACTCCACACAAACAAAACCCCTCAAGTGTGATGCTGCGATGAACCCACTCTGTTGCCATAGATGCAACTCACTGCTGAGCACGGAGAGCTCAGGCAGAAGCAGGGCTGTCCAATGAGTGTGCAGTGTGGCCCACATGTGAAATATACGCAGTGCCTACTTAAAGCTGAGTACATACAGAGAGGGACCTCAGGGACTACTCACCCAAATAGTGAAAGCTGTCTGGGGGGCACAATTTGGGGATTTTGCTTCTTAATACTTTTTTGCATTGAAAAATTGTCAACCATCAGTACGTATAATTTCTGTAATCAGAAATGTTTTAAAACAAACAGAAAAGTAATTCTTCTCTGACTAAGACTGTACACTGGCTTCCTTACTACCCCCAAGGTCAGCTCCTGCTGCCTTCTCCAGACTCAGAGCCTCCCTCTTGGAACCCTCCACTTCTGACCTTCTCCTGCTCAGGAGGCTCTGCTCAAGGTCATGCTCCAAAGTCTTCTCTGCCATTTCCAGGAGAGGCTGAGGTCCCTCTGGCGAGCCTCTCTCCTTCAGAGGTGTCCCTATCTTATCATGTCTTCATGACCATCTGACACAGCTGCTCACATAGGCACTCACCCGCAGTGGTTCCTCCACCATGGGTTGGTGGATTTGTTTACTGAGATGGGGGTCTTGCTAAGTTCTCCCGGTTGTTCTCCTGCTTCAGCTACCAGAGTAGCTGGGGTTAGAGGAATGCACCACCACACCCAGATACTCAATAACTACTGAATGCTCCAAATGGATTTTATTTCCTATGCCCTTGGAGAGTTCATAAAGGTATGACAGATAACCTGCAAGCACGGTGGGTGGGTCAGCCACACACTCCTCACTATCTAGATGGCAACTCAAGTGCTAACACACAAGCAGTAATAGGAGCTCGCTCACAAACACTACTGTTTTTTCCCAAAGGGTTTTAACATTTCTCTATTGCTTTCTTTTTGATTTGGAATCAAAGGATTAAGCAAGGTTAACTGATCTACATAGGCCAAAGCTGAAACGCCAGACACACACGCACGCATGCCCCCCCCCCCATTGCAGACAAGCCTAGGAAGACTTAACACTGCGCTCACTCAGGCAGAGTGGACACAAAGGTAGCTGGGCATGGCTGCCATCTGCCGTCGTGGCAGTGGCAGGCCCCGCTGGTTTGAGTCACCTGCGCAACAGCCTGCTCCGCTGCTCCCTCCTGAGTGCTTTGTAAATTTCCCAAAGCAAGATGCAAGATACGCCCCACAGCAAAAGCCCTGTACAGAACAGTGGGATTCTTCTCAAAGAAAGGCTGCATTTCACTTAGGGCCAGTTCAGAGCCCTGGACCAGTGTCTTGTGGATCACAGCAGTGCTTTGACTTGCAACCCCTTCCTTCCCCAAGATGACAGGAATTCTGCTTGCTGGCAGTCCACACTTCCAACAAAGGCCTGATTGATTAGGAAACACAAAGCACCCATTTGCATAATTTGCCTCTGCAAGAAGCAAGCATTGTTCAAGATTAAAGCAACTCTAGTAGGTCCCTCTGGCATATTGTAAAAAGTTCCCTGTAACACAAAATCATTATTTTTTTTCATTCAATCGGTGGACACAGCTTGCTGTTCAGTTTAGTATGCAGCCAAAGGCACAGCCAGAACAACCACTGTTGTATAAATGTTTGCCAACTACTGATAAGCTAAAATGATTTTTCACAAGGATCATGTTCCAGAGTTTAATTTGGAGTCCACTAACTAAATTCTGAATCCATTCTCTTCAGTCTTAATTGAAAAATGCATCAATACCAATTACTAAAAGTCTTAATTAAAAGTTCAAAACTAAGGCACGCCTGGCCCCTGCTGGAGTCACAGTGCGGGATATCTAATCCTGTCCCGGTGCAAGACAACTCCCTGGGACAAGTCACCCACAAAGGGTCTGGCAGGCCCACAGACATTCCACTGTGCTCTGCCCCTTTGTTAGGAGCTAATATATGAACCACTCCTTTCTTGTTCTCTTCTTTGGGCCGTTGCGTTGTAAGCAATGGCCTACGGGCTAGGCCTGTCTCTCATGTTCCCCCAATTCCTACTGAAAGATGCCCTGAGTGAACACAGGGTCTGAGGAAGTGCAGTCCCCTCAGCTTCCGGCCAGCCTGGTTCTAGTCCTTGCAAGCTCCTGCTGCTCCCACCCCACCCAGGGACTCGGGGCTCTCCTCCGTCGGTGGCTTTGTTAAGCCTTTGACAGCTTTTTTTTCTGCTTCCTTTGCCTGTGCTAACCCTGAAACTCACTCCTCCAGACTTCATCCCTTGGCCCTTGACACCTCCTTGGTGAGCCCACTCCTTCCAATCCACAGCTCTATCCGCCTCCATAAAACGCCCACTAGCCCCAGCCTGGCTGTGTTCCAGCACACCACTGCATACGTCACTGGTGCTCCCAAGGCTGCCAGGCACACTGCACTCCAACTCCTGCTCCCTCCGTCCCCACTGCCCAAAGACAAAGCCTGATCCTCTCTCTGGATCCTCCAAGTCAAGTAACTCACCAGCCATTTTCACTTCCTTCTCTTTCACCCACGGAGGAATCTGGTGGCCGGTCCCACCTGTCCACTCTCCTTGTGACATGTGTCCTTGCTGTGCCCGCTTGGCCGTGTGCCAGACTGCAGCCTGTCCCTTAGCAAGGGCTTCAACTTCCCACAATCCCAACACACCTTCCTTCCACTGTAGACTGACCCAGGGTTCTTTAAGCTGAAGAAAAGGCAAATGCCTACTGTGTACTCAGCCCTTCCTCCCCCCTCCTTCGGGGTCCAACTTTCTCTTTGATACTTTCCTCTAATTAAACCCTCTCACTCCATTCTTCTCTCTCCACACGGCACTGACTTGGCACTGCTCAACACACTCCCTCTATTTCCTAAGCTCTGCCCACTGCTGGTTTATCTGATCAGATGGTGCAGAGCATCAAGCCAGTAACCGACTATGCCCTGCCTCGACTCTCAGGACCAGCAAGGCACCAGCAGACACCTGCCTTGCACAAAGAGCCCACTGTCTCTCTCAGGCCTTATTCCAGTTCAGTCCACAGTTCTATTCACTCTGAATCAAGGTCAAAGAGCTGGGGATGTAACACAGTGGTAGAGCACTCACCTAGGATGTGTGAGGCCATGGCTTCCACCCCAGATGCCCCGCAAGGTTAAGTGAGTTGAGTTCAGCTACTGTGTTCCCCCACCTGAGTCTCTGAGTCTTCTGCCTTCTCTAAGCCAAACACTCCCAGCCCTGTCGAGGGTTCTTCAGTGAAACACACTGGGCGCTCCTGGCCATGCTCATCCCCTCTGCACGCGCACTTCCTGGGCCTCACAGTTGTCGTCAACTGAGGTTCCCCGAGTGAACTCAATACCCAGCCGGAAGCATCACCTCCCTTGTTCCAGTCCCAGCCTTTTACCAAGGTCACCTCAGAGCAGCCGCAGCTGCATGTCCCTGAGTCGGGAACTTCACCTCAACTAACAGGACTTTTTCCAGGCATGCTACAGATAAACCAGGTCTTCGTTATGTGTCTATTTTTTCCTGGACTCTTGTCATTGTCAACTCTGACTGTTTTGCCATTAAAGACATCTGTAATTTAAAATTATCAATAAAAATGGAGTAGAAAAAAGAAGCTTGGACCTATAGAGCTCTTCCTGCTGACAATCAGCTCAATTAGTCACAGACGCCCTAAGCATCCATTTAAAAAAATGTTTCTTCACAAAAACATCACAGAGAGACTTTGCCAAGTGCTGCCTTCCAGGACCGGGAGGACAGGCTGAGGCTTCAGGACTGTGCTGGTCAACAGTAACTACTTTCTTTTCTGTGTTCCTGGAAGCCTTTCTTGCATTTGTCCACTTGGCAAATACGTAAGGCCTGCTTCGGGCCAGTCACATTAAGGGAGGAGGTGAAGGGAAGAAGAGAGGAGGAGGAGGGAGACAGGACAGACAGTGCCAAGCCAAGGGTCTGATGCAAGGATCTGACGTGGCCTCTCGGCTGCTCAGACCCAGTGCCAAGCCTGCCAGTTCCAAGGCTGTGTGGAGAGAGGGCGAGCGTGTCGCACTCTTCCCAGGCTCAGTGCCTGGCTCTGCTGCTGCCCTGTGCCTGCCGCTCAGCCTCTTCACGCCTTCATCCCTCAGGTGTGAACCCGAAACAGCAGCACCACTGAGAGTGACTCCAAGCTACTCACGAAGATGACATCTGTAAAGACTGACACTGCACTGGCACAGGGCAGGTACCCAGCAACCCTAAGTTTTCTCCTCCTCCTCTTTCCCCTCCTGTCTATCTCAGTCTCAGGAGGCCATCTGGCAAACTGACCTGTTCAGTGACAGCTGTCAAAATGATGCAAATTTATTCACAGAACCAATTTTATTTCCCTTTCATAAAGAGGCAGCTTCCATTCTGCTAAATACAATGAGAGTGCTCACTGGGCAAAAGACAGTGAGTTTTATAAGGTAAGGACAAGAGAACAGCACAGTTAAACACAGGCAAACACATACACCCTGACTGGTCAACATCAGGATACTTCGGGTTACTGCTTGTTGTCCAGGTTGAAGCAGAGGGGACTTCCTTGTAATGCTGACGCTGGTAGCCTGGAATCTCCTATATTTAAGAAAATTTTGTCTGCCTTAAAGTTTCAGATTGCCTCTGTGGCCTTTAGCACAAGTGATTTCTTCTTGGTTTGGTCTGTGCGGCTGGGACCAGAACTAGTGCAGGAGCTCAGTCCAAAGCAAGAGCCTCCCAGGGTTTTAGCTAACAGAGGGTCGGGTGAACAGCAGCACGCACAACTCAACTGGCACCTGGAGTTCAAAGCAGCTCCTCTCTTCTTGAGTAGGACCAGACCGCTGATTCTTCTGTTGTGCGTCAGAGGAAGGGGCTGGTTTGCATTTAGGAGCCATGAAGAGGGCAAAAGGCATAATCTTAGACACTAGGGTGCCAGGCAGGGAGGTGAGACACCCTTACCAGAAGACGCCCTGGAGGCAACAATGCCAACCAGGGGATAGGGAGTCCTCAAGCCCCGTGGCACCCATCCCCCACAGCACAGCACAGCACAGCACACGCTCACTGAGTGCACACAGGTATGCTGGGACAGGTGCTTCTCCTCTCCTAAGCACACAATCAACCTCAGCCAGGTGAATTTCCAAGGCTGCGCCCCAGATTGCCCTGCCTAGTGTGTGCTTGAGCGCCTCTCTCCTGCTCCTAGTGCCTTTCTTCTTCTGGCACCAATGTTCTCCTCCTCAGAACACTCTGTGGTTCATCACACACTTCCTCTGGGGCCTCCGCTCAGACCTGACCTCCACGGTGGCTCCATCCCTTCTCCCCCTGAAAGCAGGAAGTTGCATGCAGTCAGGGAGCTGACACCACATCCAGGAGCACCTCAGTCATGGCTCCAGGCCCAGACTATCTGCAAGCTGTAAAGGCAAGGCAGGAAGATGTCCAAGGTCCTTTCATCCAGAAATTCCAAGGTGATTACCGATGTGCAATCAAGTTGAAAGCTCTACAAAGAAAGCTGGTTTCTTTACCCTGCTGTTTGTGCCTTTGGAAGTTTCCAGCATGATTTTTAGGTTTGCTGTCCTTGAGATTCTCATTTACAAAGGTTACCTGGCCTATGGGAATTCAGCTATGGTACTCTGGAAGATCTGGTCAGAAGAAATGAGAAATATTTATAATTGTTCATAAGGTGTAGAAAAAACACACTAAAAGAAGAACTTTGACAGTCTGTAAAAGGCAACTTTTGGATGTATTTTAGGTACCGTGGGGGTGAATATGCAATAAAATGATGGCAGCCAACACTTCTGTCATGCTTACTGTACACCAGGAAGGGCTTCAAGAGCTTCTGAGTGGAGCACTTGATCTAACTCTCATCACAACCCTGTGAAGTAGGCACCTTCACTGCTCCTATCTGAAGGACGAGAGAAAGCGAGCTAACTCAGAAGTGGGAGAGCTGTGTTTGAAATTAAAGTCGTCCCGGGAGCCTGCATTCTTTACTTTTCCTTGTTCCTAATATTCCACAGAACTTTAACAGGGAAAAACCATACCATTTATTTTAGCCCATCAAATTAAAATTGTTTCTTAAAAAACAAGTAGTATACAATTCAAACTTGAGTTCGCTTTCCAGCAGGGGGCTTTATTTTTAGCTTCTCGAGTGGCCCTACAGAAAGCTAGAAACATCTAAAGTATAGTCCCTGACCTTTTCATGGGGCACAGATGCTTCTGAGAAGCTGATAAAAGCTACGAATCTGATTTCTTCCCTCCCACCCAGCCCCCCAAAAGGAAAACAAAAGAGACAGAGAACATCCACACTGACAGAAAATCTTTCTGCCTAACCCCTCTGAGCTTGAGCCTCCTAGCTTACTGGTGCTCAGGTTAAGAACTTCTGATCTCAGTGTGGTAAAAACACACACACACACACACGCACATGCACACACAGGAGGGCGCACCGACTCGTCAACGTGACTTGTGGTAGGGAGGACCTGGCAGCTCTGCACCTGCAGGAGCTGGTGGAGTCCGAGTGCCAGGGAAAGCCAAGCTGGCACTAAGGGAGGGTATGGGTGCTGGAGCCCACGAGGTAGGGAAAGATGGAGAGCACGTGGAAACCACCCAGGCAGAAAAGACGGGAGAAAGAGGGCTTCCCAATCATCGTCATCATTGTAAATCACACTCACCTGGTGTTTACTGTCCCAGGGACTGCGTTAAATCCATGTGTCCACGATCTCCTACTGTCCTCACAATGATGAGTAAGCAGGTGAGGACACTCACTCAAGGTCATACAGCGAACAGACTGGAAGCTGGGGCCCACACTCCGGAACAGATTCCAGACAGACTGCAGACTTGCTATTTGGTTCCTCACTGTGTGCTTCCAACCGCACGGAACTCCGAGGGTAAACATGGGCTGAAGGACTAGAGGAAGGAGGAGGCATCCCACACCCTTCCACTACCTCCCACACCCCGACACAGGAGAGCCAGACATCAGCTCTGCTTATCAGTCTCATCAGAGGATTTGCGACCTGCCTTCTAAATTCCTCCAATACACGGAAAATACTAAGCACACAAGCACAGCTATACTCCATTATAGCGCATTCCACATCCCAGAAATGTTTACTCCCTTTTTGGTGAAGAATGATGAGACTTTTAAAAATTATAAGCCTCCTCCCTAAAAAGCCCAAACCTGAGCCTTCCTCATTTTGGATTTCCCAAACTTGGTATAATTCCTAGCTCAACAAGTGTCTAGGAGCATTCAACAAAGGAATGAGTGACACAGTCTGTGAAGGATTTATCACTCTAAAATAAATATTAAGGAGCAGCTATCCCTAAAAACTGGTGGCTACAAGATGTGAATGACTTGTTTTTCTAATATGACAGTTTTTTCACAGAGTTTTTGCAAAGCACATGCTCTTGGTAACTGGCAGCCGATAGTTCTGACCACAGCTCAGAATCAGCAGCAACTCTCCCTCTTGAGTGCCCAGATTAGCAGGACAGAATAAACTGTGGCAACAAACAGGCCTCTACTGAAGTTAAACACACACACTCAAAAATATGAAGCCCACAGACTGAGCGCAGCCTCCCTGACATGAAAAGTTTTTTCTTTGAATCGTGTCAGCTATAATGAGGAAATGTAACACAGCATCAGCGGGAAAAGCACAAATAAAACTGACATATCATGACGGCTCCCAATCTCATCCTCCTGGAATTGTAGCGCTGGGTTAAATTAAAATTATGTGCTAGAAACAATACAAAAATTTGCTTCTTTGCAAGCCAAGGGCAAGAATTATACTAATGTAGATTATCTAATTTTCCGCCCAGCACAGCAAGTACAGGTCTTTTCCACAAGGTGGTGCTCTCTACCACATTGTCCCGCAGCCAACCTTACAGTACATTAAAATGACAACAGCCTGGGTTTAAGATGATTTGTCTCTTGAGGATATACATTTGGTTTAAGTTTCCACTGCAAAGTTAAAGTTCTTAAGATAGGTCATGCAGATCAATTGCTCCTGTAATCTGAAACTCAAAAGAGCAAGTAATATCTAAACAAGGGAGGGGTGGCCCGAGCTTATAAGGGTCTCTAAAAGCCAGGAGACAGTCTGCCTGGCTACCTCTAATCTCACCATCAAGACTGTTACCTCGTTCAGTTTCTGCTTCACATCAGCCAGAGAACAGCAAAAGCAACTGCGAGCAGTACAAAGGGAGGAGACAGTCAACCTCTATACTGCTGACGGATGCCAATACTTTACACTCAGCAGAAAACACTGTGTTGACAACGCTCAAACCCCAAAGTAGCGGTGTTTTCCTCTAGTCAAACCTATTTTTTCTCTTAGTAAAAACAAAAGCAAAAGAATGAATGTTCATTTGAACGAGAAGCTCTGAGAAAAGGATTCGGTAACGAGACACACAGCCTGCCTCCTCAGTAATCTTCCAGCCGAGTGAACGGGAATAAAACGCGCAGCGCGCTGCCTCAACCAGAGACACGAACGTGCAGATTCCAAGCAAAGAGCCAGGGTCCAGTTTCATCATTCCTGTCCTCAGAAATTACAGATTCCTTCCCCCTCATTACGGCCTCTTTTGGAGTAAGGCAAGAAACTTAAAAGTACATTGGTACACACACACACAAAAATGCAGAAAATACTATTTGAAAAATAAGTTACAAAACATTCTAAAATACAGTACTTTGACTGAAAAAAATGAAAATATAAAACTTAACAGTTTCTAGAATTTAAAGAAACTGTAGCAAATTAACAACTCCTAAACTTTAAAAATGAAGACTTCTCTGATAAAAACTGTTTAAGTGTTCAAAATTAGCATATGATAACTTGTTCCTCATATAACATTTGCTAGAAAAAAAAATCTCTGGATTAAAAACAACTAGAAAAATAACGGTTCTGTCCTGAGTAGTATATTATAGATCTTGATTTTGAAAATCAAATTATATATTTTCACTCTACTTTTAAGAGTTATTATTTTACTTGGACACAAAATATTTTAGGGCCTATATTAGAAGTGTATATTAAAAATTCAGTATGAAAGCTTTAAAAGTCAAACTAGCATTTATGATTTAAATTCCCTTGACTAGTTTTTCAGAATACCCCACATATATTTTCATTCTTATTATTGCAGCAACAAATTTCACTGAAAATCATGTCAATTTGTAAGCAATAAAATTGCCATTGAAATATAAGACTATCTGATCCTCAATAACAAATGCACATATACTTTTAAGGGACATACCCAGCTGTATATGGAAGAAGAGAAAGGAAATCTTTACAATGTTTAAGAAATCCTTTAGAAGCTTTAAAATAGGGCTGGGGATTTAGCTCAGTGGTTCTGTCGCCTGCCTCGCAAGTGCAAGGACCCGAGTTCAATCCCCGGTACCCCCCTCTTCCAAAAGAAAAAAAGAAGCTTTACAATAGTATCTGATCAAAAGTGGCCACTGCTACTATTTCAAAATGCCTGTGTGTAACAACTGGCAAAGTGACAGGCTCTTATATTCACTGTAATTACTACAGTAGAAAACACAAATCTCCCCAAGAATTGCAGGATAAGCAACTGAACCAAAAAATGCCAATTTGTTACTATGAGTTTAATCTTATAACAAATTTCAGATTAAGGTTTTTAAATTTTGATTTTATCTATATCCTAATTGTGGTACATTTCAGTAATTTAAAAAATACTAAAATATTATTCCTTCTTAAAAAACAGAGACGCTCCATATATGCTTATTTTATAAACAAAAAAAAAAGTTAATTTTACTGGAAACTAAGTATTTTGTCTTTTCAATGGATTCTGTGCTCATAATTGGAAAATGTCATTTTGGAGACAACTATAACAAGCAATAAAGCTCTCTCTAAAAAGAAAAAAACTTCATCCACATTGAAAAATTCATATTTAGCTTTTATTTGAAATTATAGCCAAAGTCTTTGTTCCAGAGCCATATAAATCACTGTTCCTTTTTCCGAGAATAAGTTTTTAGAGAAAACATTATTAAATGTTACATCTGACTTTAATAGAGTTTTCCAATTTGCTTTTGCATGTTTATTATCACACTCTAATCATGACTTTCCAAAACTTATTTATACGTTCACACAAACTTCCAAAGTTTTCTCAACTTAAATAAAAACCCACAAAAACTGTGGGAAATGTTTCGCTTGAAAGATAAAAGCAAACTGGTCCAAATGTACATTTGCAATAATCAGTGTTTACTTTTGTTGTTCAAACATTCAGCTTACAGCACTTTCAATATCTACATTCAACTTAATTTTCTTGTCTCTTAAAAAAAAAAAAGGAGGGAAAGTACTTTTCTTTTTCCTAATTTTGCTCCTAAAATATAAACTCATTAAATGCAAAGCATTCATGGGCCAGGCACGTTTTAACTACAAGCACATCTAGTCTCAGTGGCATTCATGTCACATATAAAATGCCATTTCTTTCAAAATTTCAGCCTGAATATTTTATAAGCATAATTTTGCTTTTCCTAATAAAATGAGGATTTATTATTACATAAGGCCCGATAAAAATTTTAGTAAGTAAGAATGCAAAAGAAATACCGTGACACTAATTTGGGAAAGAGGACAAGTATTAATTTCATTTATTTAAAGAATTGAGGGTTTTTCCTTGAGGTGTCTGTACTACAGATTTTTGTACTACATTTATTAAAATATGACAAACTTTTAACCTGAGAACAATTTACCAGTTAACATCATCTACCGAAAGAGGAAGTATACTTTGAATAAGTGAAACACTGGGAGCTATTTATGCTGCTTAAAAGACTGGGCTATGGACTTTTAAAAAATAATATTTAAAGCAGTCCAAAGGGTATCTGTGATACTGTTAATCCACTCTGTGATTCTATCTAATTCTAGAGACAGAAATTTGTCTCTCCCAGGGGATTTAAGACCTTCATACAGTAAAACAAGTTGAAGGTAATGAAACTAAAAAGAAATATTTCCTAATGGAATGTATTTTAAAGTCTGCATGATTGACAACAGAAAAGATTTTTTCTAACCATTTTTTTTTAAAAAAGGTCTGACAAGAGATTCTGGTTTTGAAGTATGTCACACCCTAACTCCCCAGCCACGAATCCCAGTTCATTTTTTAAAATGAGGTCTATTTCCTGTAATTTTAGCTGTTTTAGAGTATAATTATTTTACATTTTTATGATGCCTTTGGGGTATCATTACAAATATTTTTATGTGTTTAAACTTAGGAAAGTAAAATTAAGTAATAGCTTTTCTTAAAGGGTGCTGTCAACTCTCTCCTGAACAAAAATCTTTGTTTTAAGGAGATCTAGAGATTTATATCCCTAGTAACCATAGAAATTAGTCTTAAGCTTTAGGAAAAAAACTGCACAAAATGCTCTTTATTTAATTAAAATCAGAGCTCTGCTCTTAGAAATGAGGGCCTTCTTCTGAACAGAGAGAATTTTCCAGAGTAAAATTGTTCTGATTCAAGGTAGCACTCCTTGTGATAAATTAATCAAACATGTTTAGTTGGCTTTTGAACATGTATGCACAGAGAGTAAATACTCTGTTGGAAACCATTTGCTCCAGGACCACAGCCACTGTCAGCTTCAGTCAGAAAAGAAAGTGAAACCCACAGGATCCAGATAGTATTTGTCGATTATCTAAGAATGAGCAGAAAAAGAGAGAACAGAGAAAACAGTTGAACAATAACAATTGGGAGAATCACTCGAGGTGGAAGTTTGTTCTCCTTGGGAAACTGAAAATACCATTCACTAATCCTCAACACGAAGATCCAGCCACACATCGTGAATCAGCTCTTCGGTGATGACTGCGGCGTTCTGTTTCCCATGTACGACAATGGAGACGTGCTCGGCTTCTGCTTATCTAACGCACTGTGACTACAACAAGTTTATTTCTGACGGAAAAGCAGTTGGGGATATCTGGGGGGCATCTACAAACTCTTCTGTGCTACTGTCTTCCCAAGTGGTCTAAGAAAATACGTGCCTTTCAAGGATGGGAAGACAAACTCCTCCAACATTTTTTAAATGTCAAAGTTTTCAAGGTTTATGAAATTCAGATGCTGAGTAAATCTATGTACTACCAAATTTGATTAACTTTTATGAGATTTAAATTTGTAGCTTTGGGTATTTCTCTGTATGATGAATAATTTTAAAAGTTAGCCACATTCTGATTATTATGTTTTTTAAAACCTGCCCACTTGGAAATGAAGATATTGCTGATCATGTCCTAAAATAAGCACTAAATAAATGTCAAGTGGTCATACAGCATATTGTACACACCACGTAAAGTCCAAACTACAAATATCTCTGCTTTTAGACAATCAAAATCTTTGAAGGGGCAAGAAATAGGCGTTTCTCCACAAAAGTTTAGGCACTGCTAAGAATGCTAAACACTATATTTTGCAAGTAACTCCACGCATTTCCTTCCCATACTATCCACGGTAATTTTAGTCCTACTAAAGGAAAACTTATTAAGCATTTAAGAAAATCAAGACATCTTAGTTTATGTAATGAGGTGCAGAAAGGGAAAGAATATGGTGAGGAATTTTAAATGATAACAAAAGGTGGTTCACAATGTATTTAACTGACCACAGCATGTTTATGTTGGTAGTTCTAAAAATTATTCCTCTAGGGTCAAAAAATTTTTTTCTGTATTGTTTGGGTAGGGGGATAGCAATCAGGAATTTTGATTCAAATGATGCATCTATCTTCACTGTAATTTGTGCATTCCCAACGCAATTAGTACCTAAATTAAATAAAAATACAATATGTATCAATGAATTTTCACTTCTAATTTAAATTATAATAATCAATAAGCTAAAAAATAAAAATCTATGCTAAAGTATCAGTAGTAAATAATGTTTAAAATAATCTCAAAGTGGGGCCGGGAATTTAGCTCAGTGGTTCCGCGGCACGCCCCGCAAGTGCAAGGACCCGAGTTCGATCCCCAGTACCAAAAAAAAAACCACAAAAAAACAAACTCAAAGCACAATGCCATTTTAAAGTTTTTACAACATGATGGTTAGTAACAACAAAATCTCAGTGAGCTATTGGCAATATTTTGCAATATCTTCATTTCCTCCCAGTTTTTAACCCTACACATGCAAGATACAAGAGCCTCATTTTCACAGGGAATGCAAGAACTTGGGAGAGCTTTGTGGACTTTCAACCCCTTAGGGTTTGCATGTTTTGTATGTAATTATTCTTCCTCTCCTATAAAAAAAATCAACAAGGTTTCTGTGTGTGTGTGTGTGTGCATGTGTAATTTTCTTGTCTCTCCTTAACCCCATATCCATGGTAGTCTCCTTTAGGATTTTATCTAAGAGGCAAACCTTAAAGTGGAGTCAGAAAATCTAGGTCTGTGAAGTTGTTCTGAAGGTTACACAACATACACAAGAGTGCACTTGTGCCAGACAACACAAATGAAGTAAAAGCTACTGACGATCACTGCAGAAGAGTATTCATGACCCCCACCAGTACACAGTATAGAGCACATACTTTGACAAAGACTACACCTGGGCTCACAGTGGGCCACAGTCAAAGCATTTCTTGGACCTTCAATTCTTGCTTCTGAAACAAAGAGGCTGCATTTCCTGCACCGTAAGGCCGACCTTAGCTCCACAAATTCCATGGTTTCTTGCATTTGACTGAAAACTCAGAAGTATATTTTCAAGTGATTTCTCATATCCAAATCTTATGGATACTGTGCTTCATTTACATGGAAAGGACTCAACATTTATTTCTACTTACTATATTACAAAGGATATTCCATATGTTAAAATATATCATTTAACCTTCACAACAATCCTCTGCATTAACACTTTTCTCATTTTACAGGTAAGACTGAGGCTCAGATATGCTAGAATTGGTATTCACACTTAGATCTGTCCAGTTAACTTTCCATGGTTTCTGGACATTAAGGGGCCTCCCCTAGTGCAAAATGACCACAGTATATGGAATCACACACTGAGGAATGCACATGAAGCACTGTGTGAAAGGCTGCACTGGACAGTGCAGGGTACACACAAGGGACGTGCTGCTGTCTCCATGGCGCCTACCTTACAGGGCTAAACCATAAAGCTGTTAGGAGCCCCACAGTGCCAGAAGGAGAGATCCCAGTGGACTAGAAAACAGCCCTTCAATCTTGGAAGTAGGGGAAGAGGGAAGACTAGTGTGGTCTCATGAAGAGCCTGTAGAATGTATTTCTTCCCTCAGCTCCATTCCATAAGCTCCCCACTTGTCTGTGTGTGAACCAGAGGTGAGAACCACCAATGAAGTGACACACAGATACCGCTGAGCATGGACCGAGGGGTCAGATTGGCTCAGCCCAGTACAGGCTCTGATATCCAAGAGCTACACATCCATTCCCAATTTATTTAACCGATTTTTGCCTCAGTATCCTCATTTGTAAAATGGAAAAAACAGTGGCTCCCTCAAAAGACGTGTGAAATCCAAAAGGGCGTAGGAAAGTGCCTGTCACATTAAGGGCCAGGCCAATCCTGGAAAGCCTAAAATGCCCAGGAAAGGAATTTCTGTGACCAATGGCATTCGAATGTTCTCTTGCAAACCATGGAGATACAAGATGGCTGCCACTTCATATTTCTGTTGTCTGGTTAAATGCAAAAAAAAACCACCAAAACACAAAAACCTGATAGTCTTGTGTTATTCCACCTCTAGCCCCTTCAGCCCCAGACTAAATTTTAAACATAAAAATGACACAATAAAATTTGCTTTTAGGTAAATGAATTCTGTTGACTAAATTGGAACAGATATGTTTTGTTTATTAAAAAGGAGGCTCTTCCAGAATCCTAGTGAAAGAATGGAAGAAGTTAAAATGCACATGAGAATTTAAAGTTGCATGACAGAACACTATAGTACGACCAGACTATGGGCTCTAAAATTATCCAGAGCAGAAGCACAGAGAAGATAAATGAGGACATCCATGTTTCTCAGATTATGCAATGTTTCAGCTTACAGTCGAATTGTATTTCCTTAAGTAAAGTGCCTTCATCAAGAGCATTTTCCCATGTATACTTTCAAAAACAAGTTTTTTTCATTTACTCTTTATATTCCCAGGAGAAAAGTAAAATAAATAATATCCCTCCTGCCTGCCATTTAAACATGAAGAAGCTCTTGTCCTGAGTCACTATTAACTGAGAGGAACACTGGCTTCTTCAACAGCAGTACCAGGGTTGAGGGAAGAGAGAAAGGCCCAGGTATACACAGATGGGCATCTCAGCATCACTGGGGCCTCTCGAGGACTCACCCACACCTTACAGCCAGTGCGATCCCGGGGCTCAAGTCCCTGTGCCAGCTGGCTGCCCTTCACGAGGCTAAGACCTGCTCAGGCTAAGACCTCACAGCTCCTCACGGTTCCTACCACAGTGCAACAGCCAACCTGCCACTGAGGCCCAGACCTTTCAGGGTTCCCTGGCTTACCCCACCAGCCTTGGCCTTGGGTCCTCCCAGGTCCCTGCCTTTGCTTCTCCTTCCTCCAGTCCTGCGCCCACGCACCCACTGCGCACGCCCAGCCCTTCCATCTAGGGAGGAAAGGCTGAGGCCTGGGACATCTGTGCTATTTTTAACTCAGTAGCTTCTGTGTGTCATTCTCAAGGCTTACCCGGCTGTGGGCAGAAAGACTCACATTTTATCTCTGATCCTTTCCTTGCTAAATAACCCTTGTATCATGGGTTTGAGGGAAGAAAACAAAAAAACTACTACCGGTCAAGTTACATGATAGTGTAACACTGGAGACTAAATTTTTCTAAGCCTTAAGCTCTTAGGATGCATAGAAGAACAGATGCTTAAAATAGTTAGATGAAGTGTGTGGGAAACGGTGCCTTACACGACCTCCGAGGAGGCAGGGAAGAGACTCCTTCACACTGCCAAGGAGAAAAGTAAAGCGAATACCTAAGGGTGACTTAACAGAGCACTTCTTGTCTCACACAGGATCCAGCTCCATATAACCTGCATCTCATCCAGAGCAGTGTCTGTGAGTGACGGCTCCAGAATTGAGGCCCTAGTGTGGCCGTGGGGCAGGTAATCGCTCAGATGATGCAGCAGGTGCCAAAGCCAAGGCCTCCTCAGTATGGGTGCAGGACAACCTGGCCTCAGATTTTACTCTCAGAGGTGGGCTGGATTCCTAGGGTCATTAACAATATGCCACTGAGGTGCACAAATGTCCCCTTACTACAATGTTTGTAACGTACCATCGGTGGAAAAGGCTATAGGACAGAATGTCACCACTGAGCCTAGTCAGCACTGACTGACCTGGCTGAAACTGTGTGCACCATGTTACTCTCTTACTCTGCGAGTAACACCAGAAACATCAACAGCACTGGGAAACAACATGCATCAAGCACAGATCCCTCTGGTCCTACTGATATTAATTCACTTAATTCTCAATAGTGACCTTCTATGGTAGCTGTTATTTTACACACGAAGAAACTCATTATCTCTGTTTTATATTCGAGAAAACTGAGGGTCATCAAGGTTAAGGACTGTGCTCAGTGTCACTCAGCTAGTAAGTGCCAGAACTGGATTAAAATCCAGTGATACTCTTGTCCCAGAACCTCTGCTCCTAAGAACTGTCTGTGTTGCCTGTTATGCTGTGACTGTGCTGGACACTAACTGTAAACCCTGCCCATAACACATGTGTTCACTGGGCCTCAGAATCCCTCTGTCGTGTCTTCCTGAGACACATCAACTAACCTGAGAATAAAAGTTCTTATTTTTATGAGAGTAAATTGACTTTATCTTCCAAAACACAAAAAGAATGTCAGGAGGCAGTGGGCTTCGGGGCAGGCAGTGTACATCTGAAGGTACATGGTATCTAAGACAGGTAAAGTGACTCATTACTCTAAGTGGGCAGACATGTTTTCCTACTTACTACAAAACAGTCACCTAAGACTTTTATAACTATATTAATCAGGAAACACAAAACTGAACCACTCTTCCAGAAAAGGAGAATCCTCATTCCACAGAACCTCAGGGCACACTGTTTTCTACCAGAAATTTGCAAGTGTTTACACAGGTCTTCCCTAAATTTGGAAGCTTGTTTTTCCATGTAGAATAACTTTTTTTTTTTTTTCTGGAGGGAAGCACTCCTAGCAAGAAAGAAGCAAACAGATTTTCAGTGACTTACACTTTTTTTTTTTTTTTTTGCAAAATAGTACTGCAAAGTAAGACCACTAACAGTAATAAATCGCAAGTGATGACAACACTACTGCCAGTATACCTTTAATCATAGCACAGGGATGGGCACATATAAGTTTCCCCAAAATAGTTACTGAATAAATAAAAGTACACATGCTTGGACAATCTATATCATTGGTCTAATCTAAAGTCAAAGACTTCAGTCAACAACTGTACAAGTAAAACTGTCCTGTGGGTACTTATTCACTATTTATCAGAACAAAAGTCAGGACATTTAAGGAGTAATAAAAATAATTTATAACTATATGGGCCTAAGTATCAGGCGAATAGGAGTTTGAGTTTTATGAAGATCTAGGTTTCTTAGTAGAAGAGAAACAGGGAGCTGATAAAAGAAGCCAATGAGAAAGCACTGTGAAGACTGTGGGGCTTCACACTCCGAGTAAGTAAGCAGCGCCTACTTCACAGAGTGGCAGGTAGCTTTTGGGCACAGACACAGTGCCCCCTCAATTGCATACTCCAGCCGTGGACTCCCTTGGTTGGAGCATGTGGAAGACAAGGGACAGCTAGGCCAAACAGGCTAACGAAGAGGCCGAAGGTGCTGCTCATAGCAGGGGAACAACAATTTGAGGCTGCCGTGAATTTACATAGACAAGCATTTCAGAAAGTTATCCTAGTGCCCAACAAACTTTCCTTAAAAGAGCCTTTCTTTCAAATTAAAAACAGTAGCTTTATTAATGCATGACCCATTTCAAATTTGAAACACAACTCTAAGCCATACCTTGTGGAATGGAAAGCCATAATTGTAATGTGGAATGAGACCAACTGAAATCAATATAAGAAATTTAAAGTAAGTAAATACTTTTTTCCTGGGGGTAGTATAAAACGTATGAAATTACAGTAGTAAGAAGTTATTAATTTGAAATTATAAAGTGGAATTGAGGACTTCAAAATATTCATAGATTTTTTCAAAGAATTCTGAAAGCAAAGAAAACCACACCGTTCTCTGGAAAAGCTTACCTTTTAGAAAAACAGCATTTAATTTGCACAGCTGCTTGACCATGTTGAAGAGCGAAAACCAGCAGCATGGATCACACCAAGTTCAGCGCTGAGTAAAGCAGCATTTTCAGGTTCACACGTATTCACAGACTGGCTTCCACACAACTGTTCATTATTCACCAGCTAACCCAACTTAATGATTAAACTTGAACTGGTGCGAACAGGAACTGTGTCAAGTTACCTGTATAACAGAATACTATACTGTGGCAAGCAGATTTATGAAAATTTCAACAATCACTGGGCAAAAAATCACTAGTAGCAGAACAGAACCTTCATGTCAGAGGAACTAATAAGTAGCCACTCCAAAATGTCTGCTAAATGAAATAAAGAAATGTTCGTTCAAGAGGAACAACAGCTTCTTAAACTTATTTTTTTCGAATAAAATGATTGATAATTAAAACTGTTACTGATGGGTGTCACCCTGTTACCCACAGTCAGATGGGTCACTGTCCCCCACCTGTAGGGCTGTGCCATGGCGGTGAAGGAGAGTAGTCGTGTGACTATCCACGCACAGGCTCAAGGCACCACACCTCTAGAGCCCTATCTTCACTGACTGTCTAGAATAACTTTTCAGTTTCCTTGTATTATTCTTTTAGAAACTTACCTCTTTATTATATATAAAATGTTTATAACTTACTTTCTGTTTACAGTGGAGAGTCTATGAAATATGCAAAAGAAAAAGAAAAAAAATCAACCCATAATACCATCACTGTGAAGTAAATTTGTATAATTATCTATTTCATGCATATGTATCATATGAATGTGAAGCCCTATTATATGTACAGTTCTGTATCCCACTTATTTTACTTAACACCATGAGTACTTCCCATGCTTTTAAAAATTCTTGCAAATAATTAGCTTTAAAGGCTAAATAGCATTTCATTGCTTAAGTTTATTATAATTTAACTATTTTTCTGTTGTTAGGCAACTAGCTGTTTCTTTTAACTTGCACAAGGGCAAATGCTGCTGCAGTGAACTGTAATGCCTGAGTATTTTTGTACATTAAGACTTTGATTTTGTAATTCACTAAGGTAAAAAGTAACTAAAGAGACATTTTCGGATACTGAGTCATGCTGCCAAAGTGTTTCCGTCTATACGGCCTCAGGCCTGGGCACAAGGGAGCCCTCCCCTAACAGCGCTGCCAATGCTCTCCCTCCCTTCGCAGGTTCAGCACACAATGTGCGCACCACAGCACGGCTAAGCCCAGACCTCTCCCTTCAAACTGGTGATCATTTTCCCTAAGCAGAGCAAAATAAGGCCAGCTTCCTCACCCGAAAAAGGGGGAGTTGGATGAAACGAACTCTCAGGCCATTGGGAGCTCTGGCATTTTAGGGTTCTCTTTTGCAGTGCAGACACCACGTGCTAGAGTCACAGGACACTGGCAGGAGAACAAAACCTGACCGACTCACTTAGAGCTGTTCGGCTGTTATTCAGTCTGTTTCTCTTGGAGCAGATCATGAACAATAACCCTGCAAATTGGAAATACTTAAATACAACTGCCACACTGTTTTATAATAAGAAAGATAACATTCACTTCCAGTGTTCAAATACATAACCTAGCTTTTGATTCTCAACTCAGGCTCCATAAAAGTAGATGCCACAGCTGGAAATTCTGATCTGAAATTATGACTTCACAGAAAACTAGATGCTCTTGTGAAGATAAGGTTTCCTAGAGAAGTGCAGCATTTTAGAAGGCAATCAAAAATCTGCATTAGATTTTCTGCAGAAAAACAAACCTCCAGGACACTACCAAGCTTTAAGAATCGGCATGTTAGCAGACAGACGAAGCTGCCAACCTGTAGTTCATGTTTCTTAGCAGCAACCGTGCACACACGGAGACCTCTGTGAAGTGTAACACACCCCTAACTATCTGCCAGTTACTTCAAAAGCACCAGAGGTAGAAAGGGAACAAGTGACAACACTATTTTTTAATCATATGAAAACTACATTAGTATAAAACGTACCAAAAATAACCTAGGGCTGTTTTAGCAGAGAATTTGAACAGAATCTTGTTACTTGAAAACACCAAAAGTTACCTAAAACAACAGAAGTGAAAAAACAAAAAAAGAGTTTAGGGAAAGAGGCATTACTGTCAAGTTAGCCACGAGCTACTGAGTCAATAAAAACTTTACTGTTTTTTTTTTTTTTTCTTGAAAATTAACCTTATTGCATAAAAGACTATTCAGGAATACATAAAATATTTTCTTTTATACCTTTTCAAAGGAAACTAAAAGGTTTATAGATTTGGTGTCAAATTTTACAAAAAGGTTTTCCTTGTATTCAGTATCAATGAAAACAATTTTTTATGAAGTTCTTATTCGATGCTGCGAGCTGAGGAAACTGTGGCTTAGAAGCAACAACTCAGCTCTCGGCCCAGTGCAGCTTCGGGAATAGCTGCACAGCGGAGCACGGCCCTGGATGGAGAAGAGCAGCTGCTGCGTGTTCCTGCCACACAGGACTTTGAGGGGACGAACGGATGCCTAGGTCCCCACTTTCCACCTCTCCTTGCCCCAGGGCAGCCCTACTTTCCCGCGCGCCTGCCAGTCTCCCTCTGCCACTTCAGGAGTTCGCGGCTGGCAGTCCGACCTACTGCGCAGCGCTGTCCTGGGCGGGAACACCTGGAACAGAGGCGTGCAGCAGTCCTGCGCAGAAATGACTGGACAAGCCCTTTCACGAGTCCTGGAGTTCCCAATTCGCTCCAATCAACATAACAGACGGAAGGTCTGAGTTTTCATCTGATAGATCATTACAAAATAAAAAGCTGCTGCTGGTTTTGGCCTGTAATTCAGGGACGTTCCCAGGACAAAGTGGGGCGGCAGTGCAGAGACAAAACTTCCATCCTAGTCTCTTTAATGTCCGCAAACAGGGCTTCTTCGCTCTTCTATCTACGGAACTAAGCCTGTGACTGATACTGAGGCCTGTCCCATTCCAGAAAGAAGTACTACTCTTCCACTGCGTACAACCTACTTAGAAAAACTGAACCTCTCCGTTGTCTTGAGAGGCTTTTCCAGAAAAATAATGCATTGTGTTTCAATCCATGTGTACTATAATAATCGCAAAAGTCACAACACAAAGTGTGCAGACTCTTTTGGTCACCATTGAAATTTTTAAAAAATTAAATTTCAATTTACATACCTAGTTTTGTTGCACAGAAGTATGTTAGAATTATCAATGAAACATTTCCAAGCATAAACAGATAGGATATTATGTAAGGGACACAAAATGGACACAGGAGTACAGTGAGAAAAAGAAAAGTTGCAAAATTTATAACTAAGAAATGTCTGAGTTTTTTCAACATATGATGGAGGTTATCAAATATGGGATACATAAGAGTGATAAAAGTTTCACTTTAAAATGTCAAGTTTTATAGTATGCCGGAAATTATATCCTTTGTAACTATTTAAACTTATGATGAAAAATAGATGTCAGTTTAAAATATACATGAGAGGTTGCCAAGTTTTTTCAAAATTGCTTTAAGGGATGCATGAACAAAAATGTTTAAAGGTCACTGGCTTATAATTTGGTACAGAGCAAAACACTAAACACATTACAAATAAAACTTCTGTGTAGCAAAAACATTGGGAGGGCAAGAGAGTATAAAATAGAAGTATTCACTCCAGTCACTAAAGGTAAACCTCAAAAGGGTAAAGACCGCAGCTGTCGTGTTCACTCGCAGATTCCCAGGGTCCAGAAGAAATGAATGGAAGTGAGGTTCCAGCTAAGAAATACATTTAAAAAGGAGCTGGCTGAGCAAAGCACGGGGTGGGGCTGCTCCAGATAGGAAGCATAAAGGGGAGGAGGCGGAAGGGATCAAGCTGGCTTGAGCCACATGCTTTAGGGTTCTACTGATGTTTTACTTTTTTCTAAAGAGATAACTGGAAGGAAATATTTCAATCAGGAAGGGACCTAATGAGATTATTTTTTATATATTTATAATTTCTTAGAAAAAAACATTGGTAATCAGTAAGAAGGAATTGATTCATACATTCACCAAATATTAACTGTCTGTTTCGTGGCAAATACCCTAGGAGGCAGAGAAGATCCAGAACTACGCAGAGCTTGCAAAGCATCTACAAGAACTAAGAGAATGAAAAGTCAAGTTAAGTGGGTGACTGAAAATATTTCAACCCACATAATATGAAAGGGGACTTGTATCCAGGATATATAAACAACTCTCAACTTAAAACTAAGAAAACAAGCAATTTAAATGTGGGCAAAAGACTTGAATGCACACTTTCCTAAAGAAGGCAAATAGGCATATGAAAGGCATTGAACATCATTAGCTGGTAGAGAAATGCTAATTAACACAAGAGTACTACACATTTATTAAAATAGCTAAAATAAAAATCCCTGACAATGCCAACTGCTGGTGAGCGTGTGGAGCACCTAGAATTCTAATCCACTCCTCACAGGAGTCCAAACGGTATGGCCACTTTGGAGTACAGTGTTTTGTGGGTTTTATTTTGTTTTGAATAACAACTTTAATGAGATTTAATGCAGCACACAATTTACCTGTTTAAAGTGTAGAGTGGAATGGTTTTTGACATATTCACTAGATATGTGATCATCTCAAACCCTTTTTATCAAGTGTTCAGCATCCCCAAACCTCCCATTCCTAAGCAGCCTGTTCTCCACCCTCCCACCACTAGGCAACCCCTCCACCTGCCAATGCCACACATCAGCCTGTGCTAGACATCTCTGATTCATGCTGGAATTGCACAGTATGCGGTCCTTCCTGGGTGGCTTCTTTGACTCAGCCTGCTTTCAAGGCACATATATCCAGGTAGCAGGTAGCAGTACTTCATTTCTTTGTCTTGCTAGGTAACATTTCAATGTGTAGATATATACATTTTATTTATTCATTCATTAGTTAATGGACCTTAGATTATTTTCACTTGTTCATTACAATAATGTTGCTATGAATATTTGTAAACAGGCAGTTTCTTGTAACATTAAACATACATTTAACATATGACTTGACAATCTCACTCCTACATATTTGCTCTAGAGAAATGAAAATGTATGATCACACAAAAATCTGTACACAAATATTTGTAACAGTTTAATTCATAATTGCCCCAAACTGGACACGATCCGAATGTCATCAACAGGTAACAGATAACTGTAGAAGTGCGACATAATGAAATACTACTCAGTGACAAAGAAGGACAAGAACTATTGATAAACACACATCATGAGTGATCTCGGGGACATTATTCTTTTACTTAAACTGAGCAGAAGAATCAGTTGCAAAGGATTACATACTATATAATTTCATTTATGTGACATTCTTGAAAAAACAAAGCACAGCAATGAAGAAGTGGTTTAATAAAGTTCACTAGATGGTGATAAGGATTAGAGGGAAATCAAAAGTAGAGCAAGACAAGGGAAACTGAGGCAGAGTGTGGCAGATGAGATAAATTACCATTCTGAGTGGAGTGGTGAAGCGGCTTTATTGACAAGACAGCATATGAGGAAATGTTTGGCAGACTGGAGATGAAAGTCAGCCAGGCATGTATCTCTAGACACTCATCTAAGGAAAAGAATTCCAAGTAGTGCAGAAGGGATTACAAGTACAAAGGCCCTGGCACAGGTGGGTGATGAACAGCAAGGAGCCCAAGTGTTGGTGAGGCATCAGAGCAGAGATGCCAGGAAGGGAGATGACATCTGTAGACGGCTCTGACTGTAGACACTGAGAGAGAGGTCCGAGCTGCAAATACTAGTTTGGGAGTCACAGGCTTATATATAATATTAAGAGCCAAGTGACTGGATGGAATCACTATTCATCATTTTTATGAACAAATATTTAATTACTATCTACTACATCTCAAGTGTGAGCCAAAGAAAAGAGACAGAGGGCTGGGGATTTAGCTCTGTCACTGTGCCTGCCTTGGAAGTGCAAGGTCCTGAGTTTGATCCCTGGTACCAGGCGGTGGGGGGGGGGGCACACACACACACAGAGAGGGGGAAGGGAAGGGAAAGAAATTTAGCTTTACAAATGCTCTGCCAGTTTAACTCTAGTTTAACCAGAGCAATGAAGGAGAGCAGGGGAAGAGAATCTGAGAGAATCACCAGTTATAGTTTTATAAAAATTTAGTCAGAGAAAGTTAAAAAAAACAAACAAACCTAGCTTTTGTGTAAAATGCAGGCAATCTTGAATCTGGTACTTAGCCTAGGTGATTAACTGCAGCCCCCAGTGTCTCAGATCTGTAAGGTCGCCATTCACTAACATTCTTTGTGTCAAACCTGTCCACCAGGAAACTCATGCATGGCCTGAAGGTGGGCCTGCGGTGAACCAAAGGCCCCATGGAGCCTGCATTTCGCAGAGGACCGGCTGTCTGTGTTAAGGCTGACCTGGCAGTGTCCTACCACAGCCACTGTAAGAGACTATGTTTTGCTCCATGCAGTCGAACACTTGACTTTCATCATACTTGTCCTTAAAATGGTCATTTCATCCCTGCTATAAGAGTTGCATGTAGATTTTTTAAAAGCAATCTTAGGACATGCAACATATTTCTGATGCAATCCTAGTAGCAATTTATGAGTAATTTTTACTTCAAAAGTTGTAAAGTTTGGAATACATGTTTAGTTACCCAAGCCTATAAATAAATGTCTATCTGAACACGAGCAGGAGGCAAATCAACAGTCCTTCTAAACCTGGGTGATGGATATCTGCATCCCAGGTCAACTATACTGTATGCTGGAAAATCTTAAATATGGGAATGAAATGTGGGCCAGTCATAACACGCACAATTTGTTTAGTATACACCCCTACACTAGTTAAGGTCTGAATAGACACTAACTCTGGCTAACTCTTCAAAAAGAAAGGAGGGGATTCAAATGGATACTATGGAATACACGGAGGATGGGTTAAAATTCAGGGCTTGTTAGTCCCAGCCATAGTGACCCTTGGGCTGAATACTTTTTCCTTTGGGGAACAGGGTGTGTTTGTGGGTGACCCAACCTGTACAGTGTAAGATGATTAGCAGCATCTCTGGTATCTATCCACTAGACGCCAGCAGCAGCCCCCTATGCATGACAACCAAAAATGTCTCCAGACATTGGCAAATATCCCCAGGAGGTAAAATTGCCCCCAGTTAAAAACCACTGGCTTAAATGATCTGAACATGGGAAGGGCAAAGATACAGCTGGGCCTCTGAAACAATTGGAACCAGATAGTTAAACCTCCAGAACTCTCTTGATTTCTAATTCTTCTTTTCTCTGCATTTTAGCTTTAATTCTTTCATTGCAGCTCAGCCACCAAGGGCTCCTGAGTTCTGTTTGTTGAAATTTAGGCCTCTAGACAAAGAATGAGTCTTTTTCTTAATTCCAATTTTTTAAAAAATCCCTAGGAAAGGATTCTGATTGGCCAGATTTGAGTCTGGTATCAAGTCTGTGACCAAGAGGGTATACAATGTTATTTGGGAACACAGCAGCTCTGCTGAAACCACCTCATTAAAGTCAGAGGAAAGATCAGTTCCTAAAAGGAAGAAGGTGCTACTGTTGACAGAGAGGTGGTCTGGGGGCAACCACTTAATGCTGACTAATACCCACAACATACAGTGAACAGCCCATACACCAACAGTTCTTTGTAATACCGAACAGCATTTGTTTCTCTACATTTGAGGCATGTTTGTGGGTTGGGCCCTCGAGGATGTACTCCAGTCCACTAGAAGATGACCTGGGAGATTGGAGAAGTGAGCAGAGGACACAGAATCGATGCCTGGAGGTTTTTTTTTCACTGATGTACTTTAAAGTGGTTTTCTAGATGGCACATTAAAGTCACCCAAAGAATAAATTTGGGGTTAATACTACTGTATATTGCTCACAGTCAGATATGACAAAGGACTGACAGTTGGCATGCTCTGTGGGCTACTGACAAAATATACTTTTAACGTATGATTCTGCCTCGGTCAACAGAAGACCATAATTGAACAACCATTGCCCAATTTGTGGGCTAACAGAAAACCAAATGTTTGCCTTGAAACTTTCCAACTGGGTTCAAGAATAAAATTCAGGAATATGATAATATACATATCAAACAGGCATGACTGCATCCAACTCAGAATGTAAAGAAGAAAGCTTAGGTCTAAGTTAAAAATTTTTAAGACTTCCCAAAGACTGAGATAAGACAGGAAACAGGAAATCGTTCTCTGGATCTCTCACTAGCAAATCCTAGAAAGTATTTCATGTGAATTAATGAAGCACCTGTACCTTGAGACTGGGCTCAGAAAGAGAGGGGGCTTCTCCCATCTCAGGTTTGCCTGAGGCAAGCCAGAGCTCCAGGGGGTGCCCCCATCTGCAAACTTCCAACAGAAGTGGACTCAAGCACTGGACTGCAGCCTTAACCCAGAAACCCAGCTCCCCTTTATGGCAACAGGAGCCAATCATAATCCAAAGGCCTCAGAGAACAGGCTCTGAAGAAGTAGTGTGGAATTTCACCTGGCACTGTCATCTCCGTCCATTTTGGGGAAGTCTTTCGTCTAATGGACACGGCCCTCACTGCGCTGCTCTTGGATCCTACTGTGTTACAGGTGATCTGGGGGGCAACATTCCTTGTTAGCAATACATAGGAATAGTAATATTTATAAAGTTCCTAAGAAAAATTACTTAAATGTGGTACCAGGAAATTCTCTAGAATTCCAAAGTTAGTAAAAGTCACATTCTAACATTTTAAACACACACCCAACAAAAAGGAATGGCCAATGAGATTCTTTTTTTTAAAATTTATATATTTATTGGTACGTTTTAGGTATACAATACATTTACATTTATCATTGGGTGTTTGTACCTGAACATGATGTATCTTAGTTCTTATGTTTTCTCCCATTACCTGTGTGCCCTTCACCCCCTCCAATGAGATTCTTAATCCTCTGCTGAGGATTAAAAACTACCCCAGCATTCACATCTTCATGGCAACACCAGAGGTCTGGGATGTCTCCTTGCTAATCCAGTAATAACTTGTCAAGTGATGGTGATTTGACAACTATAAAATTTTTTCAAAAAAAGACTAACGTTCAATCATCGTTTTTATATATGACATGATTTCTTTCCCTTTCAACCTGAGAGAAAGAGTATAATAAAAACACTGAAGACCTTGGAGGGGAGGGGCAGGTCAAAACAGAAAAGTCAATATTGGAGTGAGAACCGTGAGATTCCGCTTCCCACTGTGGCAGAGAACCCAGCCTCCAAGAGACTCGAAGATCAGTCCTATACTCAGTCCACTCGCGCAGGCCCTGTCAGGACTGCAGTGTGTCAAGCAACACCTTCAAAGCAGTAAGTGTATGGCACTGTTATCAGACTGATCATTTCTGCAAGGCTTCTCATGAATCAGGAAAATCTGTGCGCGTATAAATGAAAGAAGTTCTCAGTCTTCTCACTACCTATAGGAAAGCAGCTGCATAAAACTGCTGTACGCTAAGTAACCCCTTCGCCAAGCACAGCAATACACAATGCAGTTCAGGAGAAAACAGGGACTTCAGGAACAAACTTTACATCTAAAAAATGTAGAGTAGAAAATAAAGTTTCACTTTTCTACTATTTGAAGAGGGAGGAGAGAATGGGTTTGCGTATTATTTCAATATGACTTCTAATAACTTTTAAGGATCCTTCCATCTAACCTTTCACTATTAAGAGCTCTGAGTGGATGATCCCCTTGGTACCCATTCAGTCAGCAAGGGAAGAGTGCCTGGCACAAGCCAGGCATTGTGTTTAAAGCTGCACTACAATGGAAGAACAGAACAACCCATCCAGCCTTTGATCTAAAGGAGCTTACAGTCCAGTGTGAGAAGCATAAACAAGTTTAATCAACCAATGTAAAAATCAAACCACTGAAGGAGGTACTCACATATTAGGTAATGAAAACAGGAATGAGGAGAGAGCTCTCCTCTCTGAAACAGGAAGGGGGAAGAATCAAGAGTGCTTTCTATGGAGCACATGAGAGGGTGAGTGAGAGAGGACTCAGAGGTCTCTCAAGCTCCTAGTCAGGAAGACTAATCTTTCACTTTCTCTGTGAAGCTTCTATGAAGCATCCAATAAGACAAGGACAACAGTTCCATATACGAGGACAGGAAGAAGACAGAACAATCACACTAAGAATTCTTCAATTAAAAAATAAATAAATAAAATAAAAATTTAAAAAAAAGAATTCTTGAGTAAATGTCTCATGGAAACATTCAGCATAAGGAACCTATAGTCCTCTTTAAGTTTTATTTTCTCCATATAATTCCCACAAAGTACATTCATGCAACCAAATAAAACTTTTTTTCCTCCAGTGACAGAGTCCTTAAAACTTTCAAAGGAGGGTGAGACCTAGCTGAATGCAACTACTAAAAATAATATAATATACTAGGAATGGTTGTAAAGTTTCTAGAAAAACTCATGGTCTACTACGCAATGATACTTCCAATAAATGCTCAAAATATGTGTTTCTCATGCTAATTGGAATGTGAATGACAGTGAACAGTAAATAATCAGGGAAAAGAGTTTTGACACTGCATAGGTGATTCTGAGAATTGGGTCATCTTCTCTTTCATGTGTGTTAAAGAAAAACCTGAATTGCTGAGGTTCCCAGACAAAATTTAAAAATCCAAAATCTGGCCCTGGCAGTTGAGGATAATTCTCATTCAAAGATCATCAGATTATAAATTGACTTTATTAGGAAATGGCTTGAAATGGACTCTGAATACTATACAGTGTATCTCATAATGGATGCCGGTGTGATTAGTAAATGTAACAAAAGTGTGTGAAGAGAAAAGGCTGTAAGGCATTTAATAAAAAAATTTATTTTAGCAATCTGCATTTATTTCTAACATCTTATTAAGTGGATGAAACAATTCAAAACTACCAATAGTTGCCTAAGTTTAAGGGAAAATATATTATTTTTTCCTGACACATAAAAAAGAATTACAATCAGCAGCAACATTTTTAAAGGTTATTTTTTTTTTTAAAACTACTACTCACTGGTAAAATCCCTTCCCCCATCCCATGCAGTCTTTTCTCCAGCACAAATTATTGATTTGCAGGAAAAAGTAAGTATTTAAAAAATAAGCATCTGATTATAGTATAAGCTACGGCTGATACACAAGCTTTTGTGATGAGAAAAGGCAGTATCTCAAATCTAAGAAGGTAAAACACCAAGTAGCAAAAATGAATCTTTAAGAACCATCAAACCAAACAAAAAATAAAATTAGATATAAATTCAAGTTTTAGACTGTGGTCAATTGAGGTCTAGACAAAACCCTATGTTTGCTCACTGCCGCGTCTCCAGTCTGCTCCAAGTTTGAAAAGGTAATTGAACACAGTCTATAATTACTGGATTAGACACAGATGGGCTCTGTACATTTCAGGGGGAAAAAAGCACTGTTTTGATTCATTTTATGATTGCCTGTAAGGTCAAACTTTTCAAAATGTACTTTCATCTGTTAAATGGTTTCTCAAATTCCCTGGGGTATATCTTCAATAACTGTGATGTTTTAAGCAATTTGGGCCTATCAGATCCCATCTTTGAATGTAACTAGCTGCCCATTTTCTAGTATTATAAATGTGCATGTAGGTTAATTGCTACATCTCTTACATATTTTTCTGAAGTCGCAGTTTTGGGGGAAAAACTGAAAATTGTGCCTCTTTACCAGGAGGAATTTGCCATATTAATGAAGATTTTTACAAAAAATGTTAGCTATTTGATAATAAGTGATTCAGTGTTAACCAAAGTCCATAAAAATTTTTCTTGATTCAAGTGAAAAACTGACACAAAGAAAAATCAACATCATGGATGTAAGTTGTAAGAAAAATAAATTTAGGTATCTTCCAACTGAATAATTTATAACGCATAACATTCTTGACTAAAATCCAATGTATTTTTATTTAATAACCATAAATGGCTAGGAAACATTTGTGTTAAACCAAAAAATAAAACTATTTCCTAATCTAAAAAAAGAAAAACCCTACACATAGCTTTCTCTATCACTTACAATAGTAATGATGTCATCACATAGCAACTTATTATAAATTCATAGTGGAAAACAATATCTAACTTGGAGAATTCAGGGCCTGGCCCCTTCAGTGTGTCTATCCTATTCCCAAACATCTCACAGGAAAACAATTTATTCAACAGCGCTCCACACAAAATTTTTAATTATGGAAATCTGTGGCAGACCCAACAGTACTGATTAAAATCCTATAAAGAGTCTCCCTTGCTTTGTACACTTTACCACAGAAAGGGGTTCTCAGGCTAAGGACTTGGGCAGAGGACCCCAACTCCATGAGGCTGCCCTGGGACAGGAGATGGAGGACTCCGAGATCTGTCCTCCAGCAGCGGTGGCGAGGTCTCTTCGTGCTACCCACGTTTGGGCACCCGGCCCTTCTGCAGTACTTGTTTTCCAATCTCTTTTGCAGTTATGGCTTCATTTTCTACTCCACAAATTTATGTTGGCTAACCATGCTATGATAGTGACAGAATAGAAACACCCCAACACCAGAAAATAAAAACAGAAATGTTAGAATAAGGAACAATTCCATAAAAGATTTTTATTTTAGGAAGTTAATTTTGTGTGTGCTGTTTTTACACACAGTGAAGAGAGTAATTTATAGTCACATAACAAAGGTTAGGTTGATATTCTTCAGGAAATCACAGGCGTATAGGAAGTATTTAATACTTAAAATAATTACAGCTAAGCTCAAGAAAATTTGGCAATTTTACTGATACTTTTTACAAGATATGTCAGTGGGATCTACTTATAACTAACTTCTTGTCACAAAACTGAATTTCTTGTATTTTTATTTATTTATTTTTGGTCTGTTTTTTATTTTTGTTTTTAAGACAGGGTTTCGCTATGTAGCCCAGGCTGGCCTTGAACTTACAGCAATCCTCCTGCCTCAGCCTCCCAAGTTCTGGGATTACAGGCATGCGCCACCATGTCTGGCTAATCTTGTTTTTAAACACGTTATTTTGAATAGAAAAACTCCTTTTGCAGAGATAAATGTGTATATCACTCTTTACATGACCATAATAGTACTTCATGTATAAGTGTTCCTGTAAAATATTGCAAATATAATGATCTCACATGAACTAAGGAAGCTGCTTTAAAAATTAAATCTATTATAAATGTATTAAATCTTCATGCAAAATAAACAACGGCCCCAATTTTATATTTCACATATATATGGACTTTTCATAAGAGTTTGCTAAACATACCTGTATTAAATGACTGGAAGCAGAGTGCCATGTAAATGCTGTAGAAAATGACTAACAATTTCCACTTCTGCTCTCCACAGGGCATACCCCCAGATAATATCAGAATAAGGCATTTGTACAGGAAACCACGACAGAACTCTGGCCTTGTGACTGTGCTGTTTTATGCTCTCTTCATAAGCTGTATACAAATCGAGCACAACAAACCAACTGACATGGTAAAACTGCCAAGGGGGGAGTTTCTTTAAGTACAGCAAATCTATTTGTGTATGTAAACGTGAGTTTCACAAGTGGTTACGAAAAATGACATCTTAATGTACATTATAACCACCCAACTACCTTAAGAGAACATGAAGGATTTAAAAATATACATATATACTATACACAAATTTCTTTCTTCCTCCTTCCTCACCCCTTCCTCCTTTTCCTTCCTTTCTTTCTTCCTTAATTTCATTTCCAAAGTCACAGAAAATATATCTTAAAAGATTATAATGAATTTGACAGTTATTAACCCACATCAATTCCCAGGTTTCCCCAGATCAAGTTGACAGTCCTCTCTACCTATACATGCGCGCTGTTTTATAACACTAATGCTCTAAATAAATCGAAAGCTTCAAATCATGAACCTGACTGCAAGAAACAAAAGGAAGCCTAGAAAGATTTCTCCTTAGCTTTCTCAAAAAAAAAAGGCCTTTCCCTTTTTAAACAATTTACATGATGTTTTATGGTCGTTTTAGAAGAGAATTACAGTAAATGGCACTCCAAGTGTGTTGTGTGAACCCACAAACCGCTCCACATAAAAACGGCTATAATTTTCCAGGACAGGGACAATAAATTATTATACATAAGCCAATGCTAAATCATGGTGTGACCACAGGAACAAACACATTATTTTCATGAAAATTAAGCATGATAAAGCTGACAGAAAGATGACAAAGAAAATTTCTGCCGGAGTTCTCTCAATCCACTCAGCACACAAACATTTACAGAAATTTCCTCCATTTTCTAAGTAGCTTGAAATACAGGTGCTAATCTAGTACCCATGTTTCCCTATGTAGTTCATCGATTTTCAGTAAGAGAATAATAAAATAAATAATTTCAACTATGGCTCAAATAAGACAATCTACCTAAAATGATTAGCATTTTTGTTTCTAATCAAATGTGAAGCTTTAAGGAAGATTCTAACGAAATTGTCAAGAGATGCATTTCCCATTTCAGACCACTAGGGACCAATTAAAGCTTTCCATTTCCAAAGGTGCCAATGAGCAGTGAACAGAACTAACATCCTGAGAGAAAAAGGAACCTTGTATCCCCCTCTCTGGAACAGAACTGAATTCTCTATCTACTAAACAGCTGAGAAGATCCAAACACTATCCAGAGAAAAGGTGGTGATCAAATGAGACTTTAAAAAGATGAAAGTACGTGGTTCTAGTGGTATAAATGCTTAATCAACATCTTCCCTGAAAAACTCCCCACTTTGGGTAGAATTATGAGGCATTAAAATTGAAAAACAATTCGAAAACAGTGCTTTCTTAACTTGAGGGTGGAAGAAACTGCAATATTACAGTGACACAGAAAATAAAGCCTGCCTAATATAATTCCCTGTAGCTGATAGCAACAGCTTATTGCTAAGTCAAGCATAACACTGAAATTAGAATCCATGAGGCAAGCTAAAATATCTATAAATGAATATCATCTACAGAGAGCTATCTTATGATGCAGTAATAATGGTAAAGTGAAACAGAATTTTTACTTTAATCTGTTAATAATTACAAATTCTAGTTAGAGAGAACTATTTTAAATATTTGCAACACTCCTTTCATGCAAACAAAACACTGGAAGAGAACTGAAAATAATATAAAACCTAGAAACAAGCTAATAGACAAACAGTAACATAAATGTTACTGCTTTGCAGATTCTTAAAAGTGGATGACTATTTTTAGAATAACAAATTATACTGAACTTATATAGTATTTCTGCACATAGCTTGAAGTTCCCAACTCTTTCCAACAAGATGCCGTTAACTAGCATTTCAAATTTCCAAGAGATGATGGCAATGATTCAATTAAATCTGCTAAGATATCATACTCAAAAATTCGCTCTTTCCTTCTACACATATACACAAAATATAACATACTAAGAGTAATTCTACAACAGTGAGCTAAAGAACAAAAGATGAAGACTCGAAATTTACACTCGTCAAATCCTTTCCTATAAAAACGCACTTTAAAAATTTGCTTTTAAATTCAACTTTATGAAATAATTCATGCTATTAGATATAAAGAACCAATGCCAATATTTAAGCAGTTTGTTACTAAAAATAAATCCATTGCTCCTGGATTTAAATACAATTTTATATCACAAAATACATCATTATATTTGTTTAGAAAGTCTAGTTAGCTTTTGCACTTATTGAAAATGCCTCCTCTATACTTAAGGCCCCAAATCAGAGCCTCCCAAATGGAATCTGCAGAGAAAAAAAAAACACTTTCCCAAAAGAAGACTGTGCAAACAATATAGCTCCAAAATAACTTCATCTATCCAAAACAACAAAACTGTTTTCCAGGTTAATCAAACATTCCTGCTTAGTGAAATACATCTTTCAGAAAACGTAAGATGCTCACATGTCAAAGATTTACAACTAAAATGATCTCTAAATTATAAAAAAAAATTCATCAGCCCAAACACAGTATAGAATTTATCTAGTCTTCCAAACAGATCTGAAGAATCTTTGAAGACAGAAAATATCTTTTTACCTCATGCCACAAAATCCAACCTGACTCCTCCTCCATTTAGCCGAAGCTTACCCACCCACTAACTCATGCTTCCTCTCTACCCAGCCCACTGCTCCTACTAGACTTCGCCTAGGAGAATTCAAAGGTCTGTCTATGGCAAAATCCTTATGAGCAAAAAGAATTTACTGAATCTCCTTTTACTCCACAGCCTGGTTTCTCCCAGGTCCCTTCACTGACATTTCTTTGGCCCCACAGTGTGGGGTACAGGCCGATCTGCATGGCTGGCTACACAGACGTATTACGAAGCCTTTACAATTGACCACACAAACACAATACCACAATGTAGGTCAACTTGTGCGCTCAAATGCCAAAGCAAAGCTTATATGGAAGGAAACTACAGACATAAATCTGCAAGGGTAGAATTCCACCCAATGATCCTAAAATTATTTCAAGGAATCAGTCTCCAAGAATGCATCATGAAATCAGAAGAGCCCAACAAGCTTGGGGGCCCAGGCAGAGAAAGAAAGAAAATGAAAAGCTTTACCAGAGGCAGCAAAGGTTTCACCAGTCATTATATCACTGAGAGGGCTCAAACTACAGATGAAGTTAGATACAGAAGATTGTAGAAAGGGTATTTAAAATTATTAACTGATCAAAAATTTGTAGTTGTCATTAAAAAAAAATACAACTTAGCAATTCAGTTCAGAAAGAAGAATATCCCCAGGAACATACACATCTGTTTAATATTACAAGCCAACTGTCAACATCCTAAGTGAAGTTTTAATTTAATATTTTTTCTTTCTTGATGTTTTACCTTTAATCAATGCCTCATGAGAGTATCAACTTTCTATAAGAAACTGTTAAATATAAAGAAATGTTATTGTAGCATGTTTATAAAATCATAGTTCGAGAACTTTTTATTTTTCCAAAGCCTGACCACAACTTAATTACCTGCAGGACATTCCAGACTCACAATTGCAAGCTCCAGTTCCCAAGCAATTTTAAACAATATCTACTGTACAGGACAGAGGGTACACAAAAGACCGCAACATGGTTTTATTTCCAAAAGTCAGCATTAGGCCTTTTAGACATGGTTTTTATTTTCATTAAACAATATTTGTTTCCTCACTAATCATTAAATGGTTTTCATCACTATTGCCCGCTTTCCTTTCACATGTCAGTTGTTAGCATCAGTGTTTGTGTTCATAATAAATAAAAAAGTGACCCACCCAATTATTTAAAAATGAACACACACGATGTCTGGCTCAATGAGTGTTAGGGATTTAGCAACATACTCACACCCTGAATACTGTTCTATTTTAATCCAGATGCCAAAAAAAGCTTAATGGAATAATAGACACTCTACAATACTCTCCTTTAAATCAGATTTAAGCTTCGAGCCTGCTTATGTTATTGCAAGCATACAGATCTAATCAGTGGTTTAAGACATTTATTTGGGAAAATGGAACAGGGATAAGAAAAGATGGTAAGTTCATATTCCTAACCATAATGGAGAGAAACTAAAAATACTGCCAACTTCTGTAGATAGATGAAGAGAAAGTAGCCTGATTAAAACTAGTATGCCAGAAACTGACCAAAAGGCAGGGGAGTGACTAACAGAGCATTCTACAACCTTAGGAATGATTCTGAGAAGGAAAAAAGAAAGGAGGAAAGGAGGGAGGGAGAGAGAGAAAGGAAGGAAGGAAGGAAGGAAGAAAGAAAAAAGAAATGGAAAGCTGTATGCTATGAAGTATTAGGATCAATTTAAAAACATATGAAATGTGGAAAAAACAAAGAAAACTAAAAGGTAAAATCAACAGCTAATAAAAGTAAATAATCTGGAAAACTATCAAGAAGCCAGATACTTGCATTGTTGCACTGGGACCACACATTTTCAGAAGAGCAAATTAAGTCTAAACAACCTAATTTTGGACTTGGATCAAGTGGCCCTGGGTGTGTGAGCACAGAGAGACAGACAGGAATGAACAAATGCAGGGTGGGTTATGTATCAAGCACTTAAATCCTCCAAAATGAGGTACTGCTTTCTTCCCATGAGACAGAGAAGGAAGTAATTTGCCCAGATCACCCACCAGGAGGAGATTCAGGCCAGAGTCCACTACGCCACAAGCCATCCCAGTGACGTTAGTGTTTAGCTTCTTCAGCGCCACCTCCTCTGGCTTCTTAGCCTCTCCTGATCTCTCAAATGTCTTTATCCCAAGAATTACTACAAGACCTGCTTTTCTTCTCATCTGAAATTCCCCTCGGACAACCTCACTCTTTTTAAGGTTTCAACCACCATTCTCCTCCTCCTCTGTTCTCAGTCTGCATCCCTGGCTTAGAAGCCTTTCCGGAAGTCCAATTTTGTCCTTACCAACCACCTGAGAAACACATCCCTCGGTGTTCAGCAGGCACCTCAAAACTTAACCACCCACATCGTCGCCTACAATTCACGCCTCAAAGTCATCTGTAACCACTGACTTTCATTTCTTACATCTACCAAGTCTCAAACATACCTTCAACCTCTCTGTCCTTAAGGTCACTAGCTTAGCTCAGGTCCTCACTCAGCCATGCCTAGACTTGTCACTGCACCAGCTTGCCCGATCATCCTCCTTCCCACCTCTGCGGAAGCCACCGATGGCCAGCAAAATGACCTTTTTAACATATGTGCCTGATCACGTCAGGCCCTGCTGAAAGCTTTCTGTGTCAGCATGGCCTTCAAGACAATGCTACTCCTTTCTAATTCTACGAGAATCCTGCTTGCCCTTCTAGACTCAGCTGAAAATGCACTTCTCCAGTGCACCCTCTGCTTTATCACCTCCCACTGAGTTCTTCACACCCACCTGTGTCTAACTTTAACAGCACTTATACAATGCATTTAACTTGCCTTTAAAACTGTCTTTCCTAGACTGAGCTTCTCAGAGTCACAGATTTTCTCACTCATGTTTGTATGCCCAATACCAAGCCGCATACCGGGCAGAGTAGATGTTCAAAAAACTGCAATAATGAGTGAGACAATGCAGAATTCATTCTCAGAGACATTCTCTCAGTTCAAAGTGATATTAATAACTCTCTAAATCAGAGTGGGGGCACAGGTGTGAATGCAATGCACATCTCTTTCCAGCCACCCCATGCACTGCACTGCTCCTCTAGGGGAAGGGGAACCATCCTTCCCCAATTCTCAGTCAGGTGTACTTGGTGGAAGTGACATGCTGCCTCAGCTGGAGAGCTGGCTCCTCTAGGGACCTCACTAAGCAGAACATCCTCCATTTGTGCCAGTGAGAATGACTGAACTCCAAGATTTGGGTGGGTTCACAAGGAAAAAGCCTCAGGGTGGGGGGAGTTTGGGAACATTAGGTTCGAAAGAGCCACAGTTCTCTGGCTAGCACAAAGCAAGGGCTCCTTAAAGGAGATATCAACACTCTGACAGGTAGAAGAAGGAAAAGAAAAACCAGGTCTTTGGTGACAGTGTTTGGTCCATCAAGTCCAGCCATGCTGGAGGTGAAGAGCACCAGCAGACTTTTCAGTGATATAAATCAATAAATTCCTTTGATCTTTTAAGCTAAATTGCATTGGCTTAAAATCCTAAGGGTCCTGATAAAGCAGGTTAGGTTTGTGGGAAGAAAAACAAGGTACACATTTGAAGAAATGCATAGAAAAAGGAAACAGGGTGAGAGTAGACAGCAAGTTAAACTGATAGGATATGAAGGAAAAAAGAAAGAAAAAAAAAAGCTGTATTTTGTGCCAAAACACAAATAGGGGAATGAAGTTCATGATGTGAAAAGAAATGCCTTCATTCCAGACAGCATCAATTAGGCCCTTAGAGGGGTGTCCTGTGGTACATTTATGAAAAGAATAAAGTTTTATAAAGAGTTAGAAAAAGAAATTAAAAAATAACGAATGCTTCTTTTTAAAAAGGTTAGAGAAAAAAAAAAAAGACTTTGGGATAATTTAATCTGAAGAAAGCAAGTCCTAGAGGCAATTTAACTTGCTGAAGGGTTATTTATAAGAGGTGACTAAACAGCTGTTCTCCAATTTCACAGGGAAAAGAATGAGAGGAAATTGATTTAAATTTCAGTATGAAGCCGAAGGCAGGCAAAGGAGGAATGCTTGAGGGAAAACCGTTAATGATGAAAAAGGCCAAATGAAAACTGGATTTTTACGGCTTTTAGAAAATGGAAAGTCATCTATGCTGATTCTTTCAGTTTTAGGTCAAACAACTAAACAAATATTCGTTTATTCCAATACCATGTGATGAAACCCTCCATGGGGCAGCCTTTGTGCTAGACGAGTAAGATACACTGGTGCTGTCCTGTCTAAAGGCCTAGCACTAGATCCAAGAGCCATTGTGGGGACCAAAAAACAAATCGAGATGGAGTCTTACATTCTTTTTCCATCCACCTACCCCAAAGTGAATAGTATCATGTGGGAAACAATGCAATAGAATGCTTCCAATATCACCTAGAAAGTCAAGCCACATGGAATCATTAAACCCCAAATGCAAAGGATGTCAGTAGCCACAAATAGTTCCTCACTTAATGAGCAATACAGGCAGTGGATAGTGTGAATTCAGAAGGGGACTAATACTGGCTGGAAACTAGTACTTGCCTTGAAAGATAAGTAGAATTTGTGAAAGTGAAGGACAGCCAGCAGTTCAGACAAGAGAAACAGCAGCAGCCAAACAAGGGGGCAAGAAAGCCTGGTCAAAGGTGGAGAGATGATGGGGCAGTGTGCGATTTAACAATGGAAAAGTGGGTAGCTTTGCTTTGTAAAGACCTTTGGACACCAACCAAGTAACTGAGAATAATTGTGTGGGAAATGAGCACTTCTGATGGCTTCTGAGCCAAGGCAACAGGATGAAAGCGACATTTTCAGCAGGGTGGCTTGGCTGGGGAGAGACAAAGGGTTCAGCCTTACTGCACCAGGGCAGGCTCCAGACAGTCAGGGCCGCAACCCATGTGCTGAGGGGATGGAGGAGGAAGAGAGCAATGAGGCCACTTACTGCACTCAATTCCATGCATGTGCTCAACTGCACTCTCTGCTGTGAGGACAGTGGGACAAAGGGCCTGGCCCCTTGCACCTGGTCATTCCCTGGACAGCAGATGCCAGAGAAAGGGAGGACGTCCGAGTCTCAGACACCTGCAAAACTGGCTGTCAGTATGGAGGAGCTGACTGCTGGAATTTTATTTACACAAGCTGGAACAACATCAAAATATCAAAATGTAAACAGAAAGCAATCCTTCCAAAATGCCACTTCACACGCATCATGGATGAGATACGGCTTCCACTGCCAGTTGGTCAATGGACAAGTACAGAGAAGTCTGCTTGCACAGATTGAACTGTGCCAAGCAACGACTATTAAGAATGATTTCTAAAAAAGAAAGGTTTTTTTGGACTGAAATGTTTCCAGATCTCGTCTTTTGACGTAACTGAGGTATATTCACAGATTTCCAGTCACTTACCCACAGACAGGTATTTAGAAGCTTTCAGAAAATTCAGCACCTCTCCTTGGTATCTCTTTTTTTCCTTCCTTCTCTTAATTTAATTTTGATTTAACTTCCTCTTGTCACTGCTTACTTACAAATCATGGCCTGTGTCTGGAGTCAATTAGGGCTATAAAGTACCCCGCCATGCCTTCATTTGGGGACCCATTTATATATACTTTCTCATTCCAAGAGGTAGAGCTAAAAGCCTGTAACTCCAACAGTTTCCAACCAACCATCACATTCTATGCTTGTCTACGGAGTTAGGAAGAAGACACCAAGCCATGCATTCTGCAGTAATATTTCCTTTCTATCTGTATAAGGATGAACTGTGCTTTGGGAATTCACTCACAAAAAGGGCAGAGTGCGTATCATAAATGCTTAATAAAAATAACATTTTAAAAATCTTTCTACTATTTAAAATTAAATGTAATTTCCTTATTACTTTAATGAAATCCCTTGGAGTTGAAGTATTTAACTAGTCTTTTTCACATCAAGTATTCATTATATAATTCCCTTGTAATATTAGGTACACAAACTGTCCATTTACAGAATAAAAACACACATTTCCACTAAAACAAAAAACCGGAGGACACAGTAGTTTGACTCAGAATCTGATAATGGGTTACAGATTCCGTTTCAGTTCAGATTTATAGTTAACATGCCACAGAGCCATTTACCACCTCTAACCTTTCAGGTCATACTGGAAGAAAAGTATGCACTGCCACATCACTGAAGAAAAATGTGTTTGAGCCTAAAATACTTGACTTTCTCCACTGTAATGCTGAGTAAGAAATGGAGGGAGAGAAATGTATCTCATACAAAAACCACTGTAAGTAACAATGTAGAGATGAACTGTCCAAGTCCAAAGTTCTGGCCTTGGGGAAGATTTCCCTTGGTCCCTGTCTTTGGGGGTCACCTCTGAATGGGGCTTCAGGGAAGCCCTGTCCATTGCTGGCTGGTACCAGACTGCTGGCTAAATCCAGCCTAACCCACAGGCTGCCTGATGTACACAGGAAATACTCCCAGGGCTGCTGGGCAGACACCTAATCCAGTCGGGGGCTACTGATCCAAAGGCTCTACCTTCTTCTGTTCCAGCTCTACCCAACTCTTCTTTTCCAGCCCTCCCATCTTGTCCTGCGGGAGCCTCCCATTACTGAACCCCAGAAGCCAGAGGGCAAGAAAGCCTCCATGTAATCCACAAGGGTCAGCCTCCTAGACCTAGAGCAGGGCAGAAAGGACAGAGTGAAGCCAGAAGGGCCATGGGGTGCTCTCCAGCACATCCCACTGTCTGCTTCTCATACTCCTTCCCGAGAATCTGAGCCGGTCTCAGAACACTATCATCCCAAGCCTTCCTGCCCTTGATGTCGCTGTCATGTGCTCCTCTCTCATTCTCCCATGTGGAAAACGGGTGGGTCTGCAGAGGCCTGCTAAAATGTCCCCTTTTCCATAAAGTCTCCTTTCAGCCTCACCCAGAAGTAATCTCTCTGTCCTCTGAATTCCCAAAGTTCCTCCTTCAAAGATTTCTATAACTACTTCTGAGTATGTCTTAGACATATAAGTTTACTTATCACTCCCTGACGTGTTTTTAGCTACTGTTTAACTGTAAGTTTCCCACTAGACTATAAATACATGAAAACAGAGATTTTTGTCTCTTATTTTTGCTTCATTTCCAGGACTAAAAAGAGTGCATAGCTAATAGCAGATACTCAACAAACATTTACTAACACTACTCCTAAAATCTAAGCATACTGATGGCTAGATGAAAGTCTCATTTGTCCTTCTATCCCAGAGTAATTAAAGTGCCCTCTTTACTCTTAGGTGGACCCTCAATGGTCAAATGGTTAATAATAGAATAGTTGTCATTTTATGAGTATCTAGAATGGGCTAGATACAAACTGGCAGCCCCAGAGACAGCATTTCGAACAATGCTAAAAGGTAGTGTAGGGGACTGCACCTTTGGAACTGAGGCCCTCTGCCCCCAGTGCCGAGTATCTCCCATGGCAAGGCTCTGCACAGAGGGAAGCTGCCTCACCCATGTGAGGGTCCTTCCCTGAGGGAAGCCCATGTCCAACAGCTAGCCAATGCGGTAGTTTAAAAGGCCTGGCCCTTTGCCTCAACTGCTCTAAAAAGCCATCTGCACCCCAAAGCTCTCCTGAACGCCCTAAGGGCAGAAGGGATTTACACTTCTTCAAATGTCTATAATCTGTAAATCGGTTCTTCTTCCTTTTCAGTGACCTTATGAACTGAAACACAAAGCTTTTCCCCTTTCTCCCAGAAGCACGCCTAAGGTTACCTATAAGAAATGCACTGCCTCTAGATAATGGTTGATAAAGGAGAAAGACAGACAGAAAGAAAAGTTTGTTTTGGAGGCCAAAAAAAAAAAAATTTTGGATCAGTAATGTTATTTCCCCAAATCTAATCAAGCAATTTCAAATACATATGCAACATCTGTACCAAAATACACCTCTAAGAGCAGGTGATGTGTCAAACACATCAAGGGCCAAATCACTGGAGACCTGGCTCAGAAATAAAGAGCAAAATAAAAGACAGATAATAGGAAATGGGAGATAAGTCTTTTGCAAAAGGGGAAGGGACTGAGAGATGGAGGTGAGGCAGGGAAAGGAGAGGAAAAGAGAATGAAGATGTCATGTACATCCATCAACTCCCCAGGAGGAAAACAATCATTATGTACTGCAAAAATGGGCTAATAAGAAAAAAAAAGAATGCCACACACATTTATTTCTGCAGCCCTGGCACAGAGCTTGCCAAGAGCCTGCAGGGCACCTGGCACTCTGAGGGACGCAGCACACACCTACCCTTCCTTGTCTCACAGCACCGGGGATGTCACAGGGGACAGGGGACAGGGGAGGTAATGTAGGCTTCAGCTTCTTCATGAATAAAGGAACCGAACTTGCAAGGACAAACAAACCAATTATAAAACTGTTAGCATGGGGCTAGGCAGGAGAGGCGCTCTACAAGTGGTAGCTATTATTCTCGTTTATTATTTTTTAGAATGACAACCAGAAAGCTAAGACATCAGTGCAACATTTGTGGATGGTTTTCTTGTACAGGCTAAGAAAAGCCTGAACTGAACAATCTAGCTAAGTTACAGGAAAATTACTCCCTTTAAACAGGGCCCTTCTTCACTGCACATTTAGTATATAATTAGATACTGCTTACTCGTGACATTTTTCTAATCAAAAGCTATTAATTCTTACCATAACAAGCAAAAGCTCATCTGCTAGGAGTTTTGCTTATTCTGTTTTGCTTTTCATCTTTAAAGTAGTATGTGCTCATTAAAGAAATTCTGGGTAACAGAAGCAGGAAGAAAAAAAAAAGATCACCATAGTCCCATTACCCAGAAGTAGCCATGGCTGACACTTTGGTGTACTCCCTTCTAGTCAGGATTCCATGCCTGAGGGTTTGTTTTGTAGGAATGGTTTTAACTGTACCTGGTATTGGTGTTTATTTTTTTTAACCTAATATGATAACATAAGCAGTTCTCTGTGTCATGGTGTGCTCTGCAGTGTGCCGCATTTATCTAACAGCTCCTCTAACCTGAGGATGATGCTACAGCGTCTTCCTGTAAAGGGATGGCTGTGAAAGCCACCACCATGGTCATCGCCATCACTGTCATTAAGATGCTGCTGCAATGTTTAGAATTAGAAAGACCTCCTATGCCTGGAAGCTATGTCAACATTTTTCATTTTCTTAAGTTTTGCTTTTACAATTAAATATTTGGTACATTTAGAAATTTATTTTAATGTGTATATAGTATGAGATAAGGATGTAAAACAATTGTTTTTTACCCTAAGTGTTAATTATGCCCAAACCATTGCTGAATAAACTTCCTTTTCTAACTGATTTACAAAATTTACACACACACACACACACACACACACACACACACACACACATACACCTGTCCTACTAAGTTTTACTGAATTCACATATGCATATATTTTTATCCTTTGGCTTTAAAATGTTTTAATATCTGGTAAGATTGGTGGTCCTGCACCCCTAACACATATTCCTCCACTTTCTCTAAAACAGATTATATTTTAGGCCTTAACACAAGTCTTACCAGGTTTTAAAAAATCAATTAGCTATATCACACATCTTTTTTTAAAAGATGAATTTCACAACTACTTTCAGATCCCTCTCAGAAAAGTTACTTTGAAAATTTGACTAAGGCTGAATTAAATTTACAAATTAAGAATAACTGATACCTGTGCAACACTTTTCTTCTTCCCTTCAAGGTATATAATATGTTTCTGCTCCTTCAAGTCTTAAATATCTATCTATAAAGTTTTGCATTTTTTTCAACCTGCATATTTATATCTCTTTTTAAGGTTATTACTAGAAATCCTTGCTGCTATAAGAAATACACCTCACCAACAAAGACATACACAGATTGAAAGTAACAGTACAGAAAATGATATTCAATGAAAACAGAATTTGAAAGCAATCAGAAATAAATAGGTTTATTCATATCTGACAAAGCAGACTTCAAGCCAAAATAAGTCGAAACAAAGTCACTACATATTGGTAAAGATAATAATCCATCAATAAGATATAATAGTTGTAAACATATAAGCACCAAATGCTGTATACCCACTTTCATAAAACAAACACTACTTGACATAAAGGGACAGATAGATCCCAGTACAACAACATTGGTTGGGTGACTTCAATATCATTTTCTCATTATTACTGGATAGGTCATACACACACACACACACACACACACACACACACACACACACAAATCAACAAAGAAACATCAGAGTTAAACTATTCCATAAATCAAATGGATCTAACAGACATCTAACAGAATATTCTACTCAACAACTGTGTAATAACACATTCTTTTCAGCAGTTCATGGAACTTTCTCTAAAACAGATTATATTTTAGGCCTTAACACAAGTCTTATCAGGTTTTAAATAACTAAAATAATTTCTTGCATCTTATCACATCATACTGGAATGAAACCAGAAATTAAGCAAAATTACAAAAAGTATACAAACATGAAGATTGAACAATACATTTTTGAATGATCAAATGAAAATGAAAACACAACACACCAGAATCTGTAGGATATAATGAAGGCAGTTTTAAGAGGGAAGTTTATAGCTCTAGGTGCCTACCTTAAAATATGAAGCCAGGCATGGTGATACACATCTGAAACACCAGCACTCTGGAAAGATCACAAACTTGAGCCTAGCCTAGGCAACATAGTACTTTAGTGAGACTCCGTCTCAAAATTTAAAAAAAACAAGAAAGAAAGAAAAAAGAAAGAAAGAAAAAGAAAAGGAGTTGGGGAATATAGCTCAGTGCAAAGGTCCTGGGTTCAATCCTTAATACCACAAACAAAGAAAGGCTATATATGACAAACCCATAGCCATCATATTGCATGAAAGAAAACTGAAAGCATTTTCTCTAAAATCACGAATGAGACAAGGATGTCTAGTCTCACCATTCTTATTCAATACAAAAAGAAATGAAAGAAATACACATAGGAAAGAAGTCAAATTATTCCTATTTGCAGATGATATGATCCTATACTTAAAAGACTCTAATAAACAAATTCAAGCAAAGTAGCATGCTACAAAACTATATACAAAAATCAACAGCTTTTCCATACACCAAATATGAACCTGCTGAGAAAGAAATCAGGAAAACAATTTCATTCACAATAGCTTTAATAAATAAATAAGAGAGCTAGGAATACACTTGACCAAGGAGGTGAAAGATCTCTACAGTAAAAATTATAGAACACTGAAGAAAGGAACTAAAGAAATCACTAGAAAATAGAAAGCTCTCCCAGGTTCATAGATTGGAAGAATTAATACCGATTAAATGCTGAAAGTGATCAACAAATTCAATGCAATACTCATCCAAGTATCAATGACAAAACCAGGTGTGGTGGTGCATGCCTGTAATCCTAGCACTTGGCAGGCTAAGGAAAGAGAACCACAAATTCAAGGTTAGCCTGAACTACATAGTGAAATCTTATCTCAGAAACCAAACCAACCAAACAAAACCAGTAACACTCATCACAAAACTAGAAAAATAACCTTAAAATTTATATAGAAACAGAAAAGACCTAGAATATCCAAAGTGTTCTGAGAAAAAAGAGCAAAGCTGGAGGTATCACAATATCCAATTTGAAATATAGCACAGATTCATACTAACAAAAACAGCACGGTAGTGGCATAGAAACAGACACAGAGAACAATGGAAGAGAATAGAGACCACAAAAATAAACCTACCCCCCCCACAACCATCTGATTCTTGACACAAAGTGTCAAAACATACACTGGGGATATCCTCTTTAACAAATGGTGATGGGAAAACTGGATATCCAGAACACTGAAACTAGATTCCTGTTCCTCACCCTGTATAAAAATCAACTCAAAATGAGTCAAAGACCTAAATTTAAGACCCGAATCTTTGAAACTGATGGAAGAAAACATGAGAAAAACACTTCAAGATATAGACAGACAATGACTTTGTGTATAGGAATCCAAAAGCTTAGGAAATAATGCCAAGAACTGACAAATGGGCTTGCATCACATTCAAACACTTCTGCACAGCAAAGTAAACAGAGTAAAGACACAGCCTACAGAAGGAAAGAAAAAAATCTGCCAGCTACTTTTAATATCTAAAATATATAATTAAAAGACACCAAAAAAACCAAATAATCCAATCAATAAATGGGCAAATGAACAGAACAGGAACTTTGCAAAAGAGGTATAAATGGTCAAAAATCGTAGGAAAAAATGAAGATACATTCAAAATCTTTACCCATTAAGGAAATGAAAATCAAAAGTACATTTAGATTCCATCTCACCTCAGTAAGAATGGCTATTATCAAGAATATAAAAAACAGTGCAGTAAATTCTGGCAAAGATGTGGGGAAACATAACTCTGATAAACTACAGCTGGGAATGGAAATGAGTTAGGGTCACTATGGAAATCAGTATGCAGATGGATTCCTCTAAAAACTAAAAACAGAACTACCATATGATCCAGCTGTGCCATTCCACACTATGTAACAAAAGGAATTAATCAGCGCACTATATAGATACATCATACTTCAGTTTATTGTGGCACAATTCACAATAGCTAAGTTATGTAATCTGCCTAAATACTCACCAACAGATAGACAAAGAAAATGTGGTATACATACTCAAGGCAGTATTATTCAGCCGTAAGGAACAACGAAATCATGTTATTTGCAGGAAAATGAGTGGAACTGTAGATCATCATGTTAAGCAAAATAAGCAGACTCAGAAAAATGAGTATCACCTGTTTTCTCTCATATGCAGACTCTAGGGGGAACAAGAACGACAACATACATGGGAAAAAGGACGCTATTACAGAAGGGGAAGGGGTTCAGGGAGGGACAGGAAGGGACAATAGGAGGGTGATAGCCAGGGTAGATTTTATCAAATTATGTTATGTGCATGTATGAAAATGCCACAATGAAACCCATTACTTTGTGTAATTAATATGCACTAATAAAAATGTCTGGAGAATTATACACCCAAATTGTAACAATGGTTATTTCTGGCCAGTAGTACTAAATGGGAACTTTGTTTTCTTCTTTATTCTGTTTAATGTATTTAGTACTTTTAAAATGAGATTTAAAAACAGTGTATTCTGGTAATAGTCCATTATGAGTATATAATCACTACTAAATACATCTATAAAAACATATCAAATGCCAACTTTGAAAAAAACTCACTTTTTCATCTAGATGAAAAATTTTAGGTACTGTATATAGGGACTCGGGGAAATATAAGGCAATGGGCAGTTATCAGTGCAAAGATGCATTAAAAAATACTGTATACTGTAAATTTTAGAAAGAGCATTGAATCATGACACTATCCTCTTAAAGGTCCTCAAGGATCACTTTGTCAAAGCATCACATTAAATGAAAACATTGAGACCCAGAGAGATTACAGTAGTTCTTCAAGATCACAGTTATTAGCAAAATCCAAAAGTATTTATAATTTAATACTTTTTAATTCCTTTCTCTCAATTGATATGCTGTTGCCTGTAGGCTCTACTTAAAAACTATAGAATTTGTTGTGGGAAAAGATATCCAAAAAAAGGCAAATGTTCACTTTGCCAGCTTTTCACCATTTGACTATAAACTGGGCAGAAATGTGTAAAAACTGTAAAAAGTCTTCATTAAAAATAGCTTATGAACTGCATAAGAAGAACATTTTGACAAATAAGCATATGTTAGACTGTGATCAGTAGGAGGTGGCATACTCTTCTATTTCCAGACTTTGAGACTCAAAAAGCTAGAAAGAAAAGTATTATGCTACTTAAAATTTCAAGTGTGCTGTAAGCTTTGCATATATATGTTACTGGGTTCATGCAACACATCATATTTTCCTCTGGTTTATTCACTTTATCAGAAGAGGAGTTTTGAAGAGTTTTAAAGTCAGTTTTAAACCTAATGTGTTTTAAACCTGAATCTTTTGTACCCTCATCTGTAACTATCATTTGTGGATTTCACTGATACTTTACCCACCAGAGGGAGCCCACAAGGATTTCCACCCAAGAAATCTCATTCATAGTATAATCAATATTATATAATCTTAACATTATACTTCTACCACAAAATGGAAAATTAAATGAGATCAAGTTGGTAAAGTCTATAACAGAATTTCTGACTCTAGCAGAAGCTCAAAAATGATTGATCTTCCAAAATTTGTATCCTCTTGGGTATTCATCATAGTGCTCAAAATAAACTGACAAACCAGTACAGTCATCCCTCTGACTCCACAGGGAATTGGTCCCAGGACTCCATGAATACCAAAATCCAGATGCTCAAGTCCCCTACATAAAATGTCATGGTATTTGCATATAACCTATGTACGTCATCCTATATACTTTAAATGTAAATATTTGAAATTACTTACAATATCTAACACAATGAGAATGCTATGTAAATAGTTGTATAGTTTAGGAAATACTGGCAAAGAAAAAAATGTGTACATGTTCAATGTAGATGCAAGGGTTTTTGGGGCGTAGGGAGTTAATCCTCAGTTGTTGAGTCTGCAGATGTAGAACCTGACAATACGGAGGGGTATTCTGACTTACAAGTTAACATAAGCTTGGCCGATACCTGTCCTGACAGAGAGTTCCACTCTCAATGTTAGGCAAATCTGATCCTTGAGACTTCAAGATGAAATCAATCTCTGGACAGGTCACTAAAAAAGTCACACTGAGGGGAACTATTTCAGCAGCCCAACTCTAGTACATGGTACACGTAATTGCTGATGACCTGCCAACTAGAAAAAGTGGCTCACTCCAGATTCTTTTTGGGATGAAGGAAAAAATCAACTGAGTACCCCTGAGAACTATGCTTCTACACCATGTGACGTATCATTACCAACAAGATAAGTTTCTTAGAAGAATGATGAAAACACAATTGAGAAGAACAGCAGAGAACTGGCACCTACCCAGACCATCCTGGGTCTCATCCCCACCTGCGCTCAGCTGAAGCTGATTTGCCCGATACTTCCCACCACCATAAGGCCCAGCCCAGCTTCTGCTGGACTGCGAGGCAGGTCTCAATCTCCACACAGCCGTCTGGGCTTACATACTAGGTATCTACTTTGTACTCAACTGCCTTCAAGATCTAAATATGGCAAAGTTGGAGGACCTCACTGGGTTCTAGTTGGGCTTTCCTACCCAGCTTTCCCAGGAAGCACTACCATTGCAAGTCACCCACCACCTGTTTCCTAACAGGTGTTCACTGGGCTCTTTAGACCTCCTCTCTGTTTAGAACTGAGAAGGTATGAGTAACTGGCACTTCACTGTAACTTCGAAAGATGATGTTATTGTGCTATAATACCACTTAATTTTCCAACCAGAAAGCTAAGAATCTTTCCACATCTTCTTCTAACTCCACTACTCGGTTCATTGACTCTACATATAAATATTAAATATAGATTGAGTACTCCTAACCCAAAAATCCAAAATTGGAAACTTTTTAAGGACTCCATAACACAAGTGGAAAACTTCATACCTGAGCCCAGGCAACAGATTTCAATCAAAATGGGGGAAATTTTATAAAATTACCTTCAGACTATGTGTCTAAGTGTACTGTGATCACACTTGGATTCCATACCAAGAGATCTCTTTATTTGTATGTAAATAACCCAAAACCAAAAACTTGTGAAATACAAAGTACTTGTGGCTCCATGCATTTTGGAGAAGGGAGATTGAACCTGTACCTACTTTAACTGTCCTCTCCTGTCTAATCCTACTATCATCAGCTCCACAGCTTTCACCTGAATCACTTCAATAGCCTATCAGCTCTTTATCTCACACTTCAAATCCATCCTCAATATTGTTACTGATTATTTAAAATACAAATACAATCCTTTCATGCCTCTGCTAACATAGACCAGAGCCTTAATTCCAAATTCCTTTACACTGTTGACAATGCTCTAACCCAAGAGCTGACAAACCTTTTCTCTAAAGACCCTAACAGTAAATACTCTGGGCTTTGCTGGCCTCAGCAGGCTACAACACTGCTGCTATAGCACAAAAACATCCACAGTTTGTTTGTCTTCGTTACTTTCTCATTGCTAGGACAAAATACCTGACATCCACGAGTTGAAGGAGGAGAGGTTTATTTCTGGCTCACAGTTTGTAGAGGTTTCAGTCCATAGTCAGCTGATTCCAAGGTGGGGCAGCATGGCAGTGGAGAAACAGTCCATGGCACGGCAATAAGGAGGCAAAGCAGCCTTCCTTCTTTCTCTTTTTATTCCACTTAAACCACAAGCCTATTGGTTGGTGCCACCCACATCCAGTATGTGTCTTCCCTTTTCAGTAAATCCATCACCCATACCCAGAACTTTGTTAAGCCAATCCGTATCACACATCCATGATCCAGTCACTCTCAAAAGCCCCACCTCTGAGCACATGAGGCTTTGCGGGGGACAGCTAGATATAAGCTGTAACACTGTTGGTAAGCAAATGAACATGACCAGATTCTGATAAAACTTTATTTACAAAAACAGGTAGTGGGCTGGATTTGGCCTGCAGGCCACAGTGTTCATTCCTCCTCTAAACCAATCCAGAAGAGCCTCATGTCCCGGTATTTGGATCCACACCCAAGCCTCCTCCAACACACAGCTCTTATTACACCGATCTTGCCTCCACTCTTGCAAGCTCCCTGCTGTGTGCATCCCTGCCTTGGCTCACACTCCACTCTTTGCAGGAATGTGCCTGAACTCTCTTGTAGGTCCAGTGGAATGGTTCTCATTCTCCAAGGGACAATCTGATTACTGCTTTCTCTCTGAGGCTTCTGTTAATTCTCCCCCAAGGAGATTCAGTTATCCTTTATCTGTATTTTCAAAGAGCTGGGAGATATGTCTCATAGTTCTTTGTGCCCTCACAATGCCCGACACATGTAAGATGTCCAATGCTTAATGAATAATGAAATAAATCAAGTACTGAATAAGTATAATTTCAAAGGCTGCAATCCTCGTAAGTCCTGGGCAAAATTCAGAATTGTAGTCCACACAAAGGGCTCACTATTAATATCGTGAAAAGTCTCTAGCACTGAGCTTTGCTTACAGTATGTACTTGGTTATTACAATCCATAAAAACACAGCATCATGAACCTGAAGAAGCCTTGCAGTGCAGTAATGCAGTAATTTTTACAGTGAGCTTGAGCTGTGAAGTGGGTTCCTCAGGGAGAAGGGGGAAAGGTAGTAGAAGAGCAGGCTAACTAATGAATATCTCTTCCCTGTCCCCCACCCAAGCCTCACAAATGCAAACGGTACTTCTGCTCTACCACTGGTTCTGTCAGTACTTACTTGAGGTTTCCATTCATTCCTTCATGCACTTTCTTCCCTTTAAAACAGGCAATGAAACTGCAAGGTACTTAAGTGGTTTGGAGACGAAAGCTTGGAGGCTTTAAGAAAAGATGTTTAACATGGAGAGGGGTCCCACGTGGGTGGGTGGGCATAGTGAAAAGGAACAATAATTATCACTATGGCTCCTTACAACAGGTACATAGTCTCCTAAGGTCCTAATAATGAGCCTGTAAGTCAAGTAGGCTGGTACTATGTGCATTTTACAGAAGTGGAAAATGAGGCTCACATAATAGAGCTTGCCCAAGTTCACCCACATCTAAGTAGCAGAACTCAAATTTGAATCCAAGCCCCAGTTCTCTTTCTAATCCCACAATCCTCATTAGTCTTACGATCCAACTAAGTTAGCTAATCAAGCTCCCACTGCAAAATGGCATATTTATCATTATTTGGAATTGTTCAAAGAAAATAAATTCTTCCAAAAAATGAAATGCCATCAGTGTCAGTTCGCAATTTAATGAGCTGGCATGCACTTCAGTCACATTTGCTAATATAAATTTAGCAAAATTGAACACAAAAGTTAAATACTTGAAAGAATGAAGCAAAAAAAACCACTCTTGGGCCACTGCCCATCCGCTGCCTGCAGCCCAAGCGGGGCGCCCCGGTTTCAACAGACTTCACCAAAATGCCATCCCAAATGGAACACGCCATGGAAACCATGATGTTTACGTTTTGCAAATTTGCCAGGGACAAAGGCTACTTAACGAAGGAGGACCTACGAGTCCTCATGGAAAAGGAGTTCCCTGGGTTTCTGGAAAATCAAAAAGATCCTCTGGCTGTGGACAAAATCATGAAGGACCTGGACCAGTGCCGAGATGACAAAGTGGGCTTCCAGAGCTGCTTTTCACTAATCGCAGGCCACACCACTGCATGCAATGATTATTTTGTAGTGCACATGAAGCAGAAGGGAAAGAAGCAGGCAGACTTGAACATTTACTCCTGCCCAGATGAGAGTTCTCCCAAAGGGCCACTTACGGAATCTGCCCCTCAGTTTCCCCTTGTATAAAGATTTCATGAGCAGATCAGAACCCTTAGAAAATGTACAAATAACATCCAACTCTCATTGGATAAGCAAAGAAAGGAAAGTTAGTTAAATGCTAGACAGGCTTTTGATTTTTATATTGTTTGCATCCTCTTGCCCTCAATAAATAAAGTCTTTTTTTCAGTTCCAGAAAAAAAGAAAAAAGAAACCACTCTTGGGAGGGGGAGATCTAGTTTCAACACAACCTTATTAGATTCAATATAACTTCTGCAGCAATTCATTCAGATGGAAATCTAGCATTAGGCATATCTTTGTCTAAAATGAGGAACAAAAGGGGAATTGAACTAGGTAAAATACATTCTAGAAAAGATAGCAATAATTGGAACAAGACATTTAACAAAGGGCATTACTGTAACTTGCAATATTTCCTTAGGTCTGACACCAAGGTGTTACGGCTTGTATCTAGATGCCTGCCCCCAAAGCTTCATGGGGTCATAGGTGGGGCTTTTGGGAGGGGGCTGGATCTAGGGTGTCTGATGCTGGGTCAAGGATGTGACTCGAGGATTAAGGGTGTGAATGCTACCTGCCCTCAGGGCGCGTAGCCTGAATAAAATGCAAGAGACAGAAAGAGGTTTGCTTGTCCCTGCTGCCTTCTGCCTGACTGCTCTTTGATGCCCCTCTGCCATGCCACCCTGCCTTAGAGCCAACTGATTATGGACTGGAATCTCTATAAACTGTGAGCTAAATAAACCCTTTCCTCCTTTAACTTTGGGCATTGGGTATTTTGTCTCAGCAATGAGAAAAGCAACTAAGACACAAGGCCAAACAGAAATGAGAATATGTGCTTCTAGTACTGGCCAGGCATGTAAGGAATCCAGGCCAAATGAAATGTCAGCCAGACTTTGTGGCAAAAGCACAGGAAACCCATCGCTGCCTCTCTATTTGAATTCCCACAAGGAAAGAAGGGAAGTGGGGGACAGCTGTAAGAAGAGATAATACACAAAGAAGCTGCAGAGTAGAATCAAAATCCCTCAGCAGAATGCAGGATTTCCCCATGTCCAGAGGGGCTGTGGCCCCACGCAAAGTCCATGTCCCTAGTTAGTAGTACGGCCAAGCCTTGATAACCTCCCACATCATTAAATAGCAGAACTGGGACTTTTGGTGACACACAGTCTTACGTGGTGACAAACGCACAAACTTTTACTCAAACACTTCAGACAAGTAGTCATCCTTCTGTGTAATGACCTCCAAGGACAGAGAACTCAGCACCCCAGGGTCTTGTTATTAACCCTGAGGCCTGCTAATTCAAAATAGCCAAAAGCATATTCTCACCACTGAAAAAGAAGCCCAACTGGTCACGGGGCTGTCCACAGGGCTTGCCAATCAAACCTTGCTACCATTCTTAAATCCCCTATCCTTGAGCTGGATCCTAAATTAGCACAATGTTAATAAATCAATGATTTTAAAAAATGGCCCTCCAAAAACCAAAAGTGTGATCTTCATACCAAGGTTTCCACAAAACAGAGCTCAGCTTGAACTGAAATGAGGTTATGGCAAAGGGAAATGTCCTAATTTTCTTTTTTCTTATTTCTGAGCCCCTTTTTTCGATCTGATATAATATACATAGACAAAGATATATAGATATGATCAATGCGGTTTTGTAAAACTCTTCTGACAAAAAAAGAAGGGATCATTTTACAGGTAAATAAACTAGGATCATAACACTTGCTTTAAAACTTGCTTAGTTACAGTTGCAGGGTTGAGTCAACAATGTAGTCTCTTGGGCTTCTCTAGTGGTTCCACAAACCAAGTGACATGTGCCTATAGGCAAAGTTCAAAATTCGTGGAGTGATTTACAAGGCCCTTCAAGATCGCCCTAGGCCTGACATTCCACTCCAACTTACTTCTAAGTGTCCCACATTCCAGCCACAGTCAAAAGTTTTTTAAACCAACTTAGGTCAAACTGTTATCTACTTTTGTGCATACTAACCTTTTGGCCTGAGATGTCCTTCCCCATTTTATCTAGACAAGAACCAACTCGTCCTCTTCCAGGATTTATTTCAGGCACCGTGACCCCTATAAAGCCTTTCCAGGCCCTCAACTAGAAATGACTACATTCTCCTTTGTGCCCTACACAACACCTGCAAGGCTTATTGCATTATTTTCCTTCTCCTCCACCAATAATTTCATATTGTGTTACTATGAGACAGTAACAATTAAAAACTGGGTGCTTATGGCCCGGGGATTTAGCTCAGTGGTTTCTGCCGCAAGTGCAAGGACCTGAGTTCAATCCCCGGTACACCCCCCCCCCCGCCCCGCCAAAAAAGTGGGTGCTTAAATAGATGTTTATCAGTGGACTGTATTTGTCTGATCCAATCCCCTTTCTGGTGCTTGAATATCCTCTGTAAATAGCCATTCATTAGTTCATCCACACATATATTCATCCAAAAATATGAGTGTTTAAAAAGTGTCCTGTGTGTCAAGCAGAGGTGGATTTACTGTGAAATTAATTAATGAAGCGTAAGCTTCAGGAGACGCATCTTTCAAAGCCCTGAATCTTCTTGTGTGATTTTGCATTTTCATTTCTTAAAAAGTAGTGACTCGCCTGAGTTTTACGCCCCACAGAAACTACGCCCACTCTTAGTCTGTAAAATACCAAAATATGCAAGGTACACTTCTCTCTCCCTTATGGAGTCTCATGTTTAGGGTGGAAAACAGACAACCATATTTCTTCACTCATTCATTGAATAATGCTTTTCTAAGCAATGCTATGAGTCATGCACTCTGAGATGAAGCCAGCACTGCTCCTGTCCTTAAGGAGGAGACAACCAAAGCCTGCTGTCTTCATGGAGCAGAAAGCAGTTTAGGGGACTGTTATGGCTTGTGTTTAGAGGTCCCCCAAAGCCTGTGGTCATAGGTGGGGCTTTGAAGATGTGGCTGGAGCCAGAGTGTGTGACACTGGCATTGATTCATGGTGCAATGCTAGCCTCAAGGGCACTAGGATTAAGGGTGTGAGTGCTGCCCGCCCTAAGTAGTCTGGAGAAGATAAAAGGGGCAGAGAGACGCTGTTAAGGTCCCTTGTTGCTTTTGCTACCTTCAGCCTGTCTGCCATGCCACCTTGCCTCGAAGCCAGCCGATTATGGACTGAAACCTTTACAAACTGAGCTAAAGAAACCTTTCCCCCTTCAATTTTGCGTGTCGGTATTTTGACTCAGCAACGACAATGGTAATACATAGTGTGAAAAATCTTAACCTCATCTCGGGAGGTACTGAGTCCCCTGTTTTGCCTAAGGAGACAAAAGGAAGGGAGAGTTGGGTGAACCTGGATTTTGAACTCAGTAAGTGGCGGGAAGGGGGCAAACAAGTAAACTGAACAAGCAAATGAAGAGCTAGAACAGTAAGAAAGGGGCTGGGGAAGTTTCCCCAGGGTTCAAGTCTGCAGTGACGGCGAGGTCATTACCTAACAAAGTCACTCATGAATTTCACGGAAGATTTCCGAGCGCCTCCTTCCCTTCAGAAGAAATCTGCTTCCCACTTTCCCAATACGTGTCCCCTTTCTCAAAATAAGCCTGTTCTTTTTCCTAGCCAGCTGTTGGCTGAGGCCAAATCTGCTGTTCCCCTTGGGACAACTTCACACAACGCTCTCAGGACAGAGACTCGGGTGGGTCATCGCGGATCCGCCCCCCTCGCTAGCGCCCCGTTCCCATAGCAACCAGCTCACCACTTCTCGGGCTCGGCTGGAGAAGTCGCCCTTGGGCCGGGGGCTCCGGCGGAACAGCTCGTCCCGGTTGCCATCGACCCCGCCGCCCACCGCCACTCCCAGCGCCTTGTTCCGCGTCTTCACGGTCTTGACGCTAGCCCGAAACAGCAGAGTGATATCCACCGCCATAGCGAACCGGCCCCACGACCCCACAATGGCCGGCCTACGTCAGCAGCCGGCGACCACAGCGCGGACCCGGCAGCCGCAGCACTGTTCCGGCTCAGCACACCTCCGCCCGGCAACGGCGAAGGGAGAAGAAAGGTTCCGGCCCCGCCGAGACACTGCAGCGAGAGGGGAAAGGTTCCGCCCTCAGCCAGCGCGCCGCGGACGTTGGCCTCTGCGACGCATCCACGGGCGCCTTTTCTTCTGCCCGCAAACCTCCGCCCGGAGCAAACCGTTCCCGGGCTCTTGTGTACCCGCGGACGAGAGGACGGGGAAGGCGTCAGGCTTGCTCCCTCGGGGAGGCTCTCTGACTGTGTGGGCCGGGGCGTTTTGGCGGGAATGCGGAGGCGACTCCCTGACCTTTGCCTGCAAGGACTCACCTTGCGCAGGACCAGGAAGGGGCAGTGGACGAGGCCCTGCTGGGCGCCCTCACTGCTGACAGAGACAGCGGCCAGAGGCCTGAATCTCCGACCTCAGCCACTCCTGTGGAGTGAAGCCAGCGCTTTCCGCGGAGTTTACTGAGACTTCATTCAGAAGACGCCTGTAGTGTTCTGCCTTGGCCTGGCTTCTAGTAAGTGGTCAGTGAATGCTAGCTGCCGCTGATGATGGGATCATTATCGGTCTTATTAGTAAGGGTGGAGAGGAGGCTGGAGAAGGAATCTGAGCGGGGAGTTGATGGAGGAGTACCAGTTTGTCAGGTGCAGACAGATGTGGGAACCACGTTGCTGTATGGTCGCCTTTTATGTGTGTTTTCAAATGTACCAGCTTGAGCTTGAGCCATAGTTAAATTGACTACACTTCAGCGATGAGGTTTTTCTGTACTTTTGGATCATGGTTCAGTTTTAACTCAAGATCGTATTGGAGTTCAAGTATTTTTCCCCCTTTTGTTTCCTTAAGGAGACATAGCTAGAATTGTAGAACAATAGTTTTAATGGTCACCAAGATAAAAAGTTACTTTCATAATACTATGCTGTTTACCTTTTCACTCTCATTTTCTCATGAGTTGTATAGTTGAGTTTTCCAGAGACTCTGATCTTACAACAAACTAAACGTGGAGCAGCTGACTTCTATTAAGCTTAACTTTCAAGAAACAAAACAATATAAATGCCATTCTTCTTACTAGTTTTGATGTTTGGGAAAATGCATTTTTTATAAAAAGATGTCATCAGTGTTATTCTGCACATACTAGACTTATCCTTGTTATTTTTAGATAACAAGGCTTTAAGCTTTTTGTTTTATTTTAATATGGTAAGTATTGATAGATAAAATCCACATAAACAAAATTTTCGGGCCTTGACTAATTTTTAAAAGTATAAAGGCCTCAAAAATAAATAAATAAAATAAATTGTAAAAAAAGTATACAGGCCTTCAAAATTTGTAGAACCACTGTGTTAAAGAAGTAAATTTGTAAGAAATAAAGTGGTTCCTCGGCTCATGAACTTAATTCTTTCACCAGAATCATGGAATGAATTCTGTGACCAGAAGCGTGGAAAGAAATTTGTGAACCGAGGTACCACTGTAGATGTTAAAAAATATATACATGTACCAAAAAGGAGGAAGGGAAAGATTATTGAAAATCCAGATTGTAGCCACTTCATCTTTCTTGCATGAGGAAAATAAATTTCCATACAGCTTTCTTCCACCTGTGGAGGACCAGAGAAAGAAAAACAAATTACAAATCCTCTGCCAAAGATTCTGCCTCTCATATATGTCTTTGTTTTATGGAGACATTAATGTGTCTAGGGCTAGGCGAAGTAAGCCTGAGGCAGAGTAGGAGGAGAGTTAAATGGTTGCGAATAATAAAGTCAGGGGGATTGCCTTAGGTGAAAGGAGCCAGAACCTAAGGAGGGGCCGGAAAAATAGTGAGTAGTTGGGAGAGATTTTGAGTGGGAAGGAGGCAGAACTACATCAAAACTCCTGTGAAGGCCGGGGATTTAGCTCAGTGGTTCCGCTGCCTGCCTCAGAAGCAGAAGGACCAGAGTTCCATCCCCAGTACCAAAAAACCTAGACCAAAACAAAACAAAAAAACTCCCGTGAATGGTGTTTGGTGCAGCGTTTTTGGCGGGTAGAAAAGCAAGGTCAAACATCTCTAAGTTTTCTGTCCAAATCTGTAAGAATGGAAGATTGTGGTGGAGTTGAGACCCCAGTGAGCTCAAAACATCAAGCTCTAAAGCCACAAGTGACCACAGGTACATAAAATCCCTAGAAAAGTCACAAAGAAAAGGCCCTTTCGCCTGACCTGATGGCTTGTTTAGTCCTTTTGATTTCTCCTACCCTGTAATAAGCCAAATGTTGGCCCCTTAAGCTCTATGTCCACATCCAGATTCCTAGAACCAGTAAATGTGAACTTACTTGGAAAACAGGTCTTTGCAGATTTAATTAAGTTAAGGATCGTGAGATGAGCAGATGACCCTGGGTCGCCTATGTGGACCCAGAGAGGTTCACAGACAGATGCAGCCACCAGAAGCTGGAAGAGGCAAAGGATGAGTCTCCCTCTAAGGCCTCTGAAGGAAGTACGTCCCTGCCAACACTTTGATCTTATACTTCTACCCTCCAGGACTATGAGAAATAAATTTCGGTTTTAAGTCACAGAGTTTGTTTTCTCTGTTCCTGGGAAACATACATACCACAGTTCTCTTCCCCTCCTATTCTCCTGCCATCACATAGTCCCCATTTTCTTGGCCTGTCTTCTTCAAGTTGATTCTCTCCTGGTCCTCTGTCTCTGTTTGGGCACTGATTCCCTCTAGATAAGTCAGCTGCAGCTGCCTTGGGTCTGTGTCTTTCTTGATATTAATGAAACCCCACCCTTGTGTTCTTTCCTTCCCCCATCTCTTTGCTCTCCTCATCACCTTCTGTCCTTGGGGAATCACACCTGACTGTATCCCTCATTCTCCAAGGAAGGGTGGAGACCAGATGAACTGAATCCTGCCAGAAAAGATGCCAGTAAGGCTCTTCTCATCAGATTTGCAGTGAAAAGGACGTCCGGTGGCCATTGTCATGTGACACATGCTTCCCTCTCAGCATGGACTTGGAGAGGGTGGAGGTAGTCAGCTCTTGTTTCCGGGTGTTCTAAAGACTACATGCAAAAGGGGTGAGCACGCGTTTGGGGGCTCTGGCAGCAGCTTGTGGCATCTGGAGTGGTCTTTGTCAATGTGGAAAGGTACTCCACTCTGAGAAGTTCCGATGAGTGCAAAGAAAGAAAGCGGACCCCTGCCACATAGCCAAATCTGTCCTGTGGGTCAGGTAACAAGGTGCCATCAGAACAGAGTGATCAGCGAGCAATACAAACCCAAGGAAGCGCGCATGGGCAAGTGAACACAGAGCTACTCATCGAGAATCTCAACACAGAGACGAAACAGGTCCCGTGCTCTTAAGGGTTCTTTTGTCAGGCTGTGTCCGTGTGACTAAGTTTCAAGAGATAGAGTTGCAAAGAGCAAAATTGGTGGGGCATCATATGTGGTTTGAATTCTGCCAGTCATATTTCAAGTGACCGCCACAGAGAGCATGACTTATTCAGGAAATTATCTTTGCTGATTGTCCTATGGGAAGACAAAGGGTGTATATGTGTGCAGGGAGACACAAAGGTCAACTGGTTCTCAGTGCGTGGTGTTTCCCACCATCAGCAGTGGTTTTGGGATGGTCCCCCCACCTTCTTCCCGGGAGTTTACTGTTATCTCCTGCTCCAAATACATCGGCAGGAGTGCCAAACTCAGGGAGGGCAGAGGCTCACTGTGACATGCACACAGCTTGGTACAACGTGAGGGCCCAGCTCTGCAGACAGACACCTCTCACAGGAAGGGCCCCTGGCATCACTTACTCTCAATCTGCAGGTGGTCTTCAGCTCCCTGTCTTAATCACTTTCTTGTCATGGAGACATGATGCCCAGCACCCACAATTTAAAGGAGGGGTTTATTTTGCCTTACAGTTTGTAGAGGGTTCAGTCCACCATCAGCCGGCTCCAAGGCAGAATGGCAGGGTGGAAGGGCATGGGCAGAGGTGAGCTGCTCACCTCATGGCATCCAGGAAGCAGAGAGAAAAAGGAGGAGCCAGGGAGGGAGATAAACCCTTCCAGGCCACATCCCCAGTGACCACTTCTTCCAATCAGACCCCACCTCCTAACAACAAACCAGCTGTTGGCCCCCAAAATTCAATCACCTTCCAAAAGGCCCAACTGAGTGCATGAGGATCTTGGGGGACATCTGGATATAAACCATAACACTTCTCAAATGTTCAAGGAGAACGTCCCACAGATGTGGACACTAACAGAAGGCTTCTAAAGAGAGCAGAGGAAGTCATTGCTTTGTCATCCCCCATCCTGTATGTGGCCTTTGGACCCTGGACACCAAATGACCAAGCCAGCCCCAGGTAGATCACAACCCACTTTTCTCTTTGGACACTGGTGACCCTAAGTTTTATTTACCTAAGAAATTTTTGTAGGGTATCTAAGCGACACTTAACAAGTCTTTGTACTCTTTCTGGTTAGGAGAAATCTAGGAAGCAATTACTAGAGGAATTACTAATAAAGAGGAAAAGTCACACACAGACATCCACCCAAGTGGAAGCACTTGGGTTTGAATACCAGGTTTCCTAGGCACTCTTATGACTCTGGGCAGATTACTTCACTTCTCAGAGCCTCATCTGAAAAATGCAGGAATACCATTAACTGCTTCTGATTTGTGTGTGCAGGGATTTCCCCCAAACACCCTTCACACCCTCCTGAGGAAGAAATCTGGTTGTTGAACAGCACCAACCAGTCTGCATTTTTCTACTGTTAGAACCCATTCTGTTGTAGTCAGAGTTTACTAGAGTCAGTGGTTTGCAAAGGAACAGATTTAATACCGGACACATAATTTATAATTATTTTATAGTGTTCACCCAAAAAGTCAAATGCCGAAGAGTGCAAGAGATCGGTCTGCTCACTGGAGAGCTGAAGAATCCAGCTGAGAGCCTGGATCCCATGGCAGTGTCCTGTATGAGTACAGCCGAAAGCCTGGAGCCCACGGCAACGTCCTCTATGAGTCCAAATCAGAAGGCTGAAGAGTCTGATGGAAGACTGAAGGTCTGCACCAGAAAGCCCGGGGGCCAGTGCTGAAGGCTGGAAAGTCTGCCCCGGGTACCAGCAGATGACGGCCAGGTGAAGGCGAAGACCGGACCTCCTCAGAGAACAGCGGCCAAAGCTCAGCAGTCTCTGCTCTTCCCAGGTGATATGCTGTTTGGAGTCTCGGGCAGGCCCTTATAGGTGAATTGCAGCCAATGCCTCCAGGATACTGAAGAAGGCCATTCCAATGAAAATCAGCATTAAATCCTCCCCTCCTAGTCTCCTTTTATTTCTGTTCTGACCACAATCCTCAGGTGGGTCTTCTACACCCAGAACCATGCTGACTATTCAGTGGGCCTTCCTACTCAGGTTGACCATTCATGAATCCACCATACACTCTGTCAACAATTGTGAGTGAAAACTTTCTGCCGCTGAGCTACATTGCCAACCTTTTAGTAAAAACTTTTTCAAAATTTGAGACAAGGTCTCCATAAGTGTCCAGGCTGGCCTTGAACTTGCAGTCCTCCAGCCTCAGCCTCCGGGGTAGGTAGAATCACAGGCAAGCGCCACCATACCTAGCTAGGGCGTGTGTTCTCTTATTCACCTCTCACCTGCATCCTTGGGAGGCAGTGACCTGGAGGAGGAATGTGTTCTGCAGACTTGCACTTTACTTCAGAGGAGTGCTGGAGACCAGAACCCTCCAAAAGCTCTGTGCCCCTCTCTTCCTCAGTGTAATTATGTCCACAAGCCAGCTTCTCTGGTTTCTGTGTTCCTGTGGGTGAACCCAGACCTTCCTCACTCCTGAGTTTGTATATTATACTTCTGGTCACAGGAAGGGTTAACTTGATGTATCAACCCCAAATTCGAATCCTGAGCCTACAGAACACACCTGGCCTAGCGTGAGACTGGTACCCTCCCCTAGTCTAGCCAACATGGCTGAGCATCTAAAGCCAAATGATTCAAGCACGGCTGTCTGGATACTCTCTGTTTTAGAGATGTTGGCAGGATATTAGCTTACTGTTGCTGCTACAAATCTAGTGGCTTAATATGACACAAACGAGTTATCCTAAGTTCTAGAGGTCAGAAGACTGACATGGGCCTCACTGGGCTAAGGTCAAGGTGCTGACTGGGTGGATTCTATTCTGGAGGTCTGGGGAAGAATCCATTTCTTTGTCCTCTCCAGCTTCTGCACAGCCTGCATTCCTTGTCCCGACTCCACTTTGACCTTCAAACCCAAGAAGGGTGGGTTGAGTTTTTCCTCACATCACTCTAACACTGACCTCTCTGCTTCTCTCTTCCATATTTCAGGACCTTGTCTTTACATGGGGCCCATCCAGATGGTCCAGGATAAACTCCCTGTGCTTGAAGGCCAGTGTTCCCAAAAGGCCCATGTAGTAAGGGATAGATCCCCAGTGAGCCACTCCTAGGATCTGGTGGGCACTTTAAAAGGAAGAGCCTAGTGGAAGATCAGGTCATTGGTGTGTATCCTTGAAGGGGACGACGAGACTTCAGTCTCTTCCTTTCTCTCATTGTCTTTGCTTTCTGGCCAGGAGATGAGCAGTTTTGCCCTACCTCTTCTTCTGCCATGTTAGGCTGCCTCACCATAGTTCAAAAGCAATGGGCCCATCAATCATGGACCAAGACATTAGTTGTTTATCCAGATATCTACAGATAGTAACAGAAAGGTGACTGAGACGCTCACTGACCAGCAACCTTAATTCATCTGTAAAGTCATTTCCCCCTTGCTATGTAACATACATATTCACACACTCGGGGATTAGGAATGGGACATGCTGGAGGGAGGGCCATTATTCTGCCATCACCTGGGGTAGCGCCAATAAAAAGGAAGAATGATCTTGAGCTGGGAAGACACAGCTGTATGTCTTCTTGAATGAACAGAGAGCCACCTGATCTTTTTCATGTCCCAAACAATATCTGTGGGCCTGCTCCTTATAATACCCCAGGTTCCACAGGAAAAGGAAACAGAACTTCTGCCCTTGAAGGATTTAATCTAATGGACCCTCTGATGTCAAAAGCACAAGGCAATGATCTTCTGAAATCTGGCCCTTTCTAGCCATTAAGGCACTTATCCCACCTTGTTTTCCCCACCTTAGGGCACGCATCTCACAACAATGCAGTCAACTGTCTCCAAAAGTCAAGTCCTCTCTCCCCTCACCCCCACAGGTTTGGAAATTTGGTGTGACTTTTACCCAGCGCTCACTGTGTCCACCCCAGGAGTTTCATAAATCACCTCATAAAAACTCATTTACTAGTTTCCCCAACATAATAGCAGAAATAAACTGCTTGATACACACTTGGAAACTCCCTCTAGAAAACTTGTGCATTGTTTTCTTGGCATGGCACCTGGGTTTCTAACTTGAATTTCCACCACCTTTGCTTTTTGACAGTATCTTCTGTAAGTAAGATGGCTGAATCCTCTACTTTTTATTGAGTTGGATGGCAAATCACAGAATAAATGCTTTCCCTTGCACTTTAAAAGGATTTAATGGGAAAATATTTTTCCTACATCCTGTTTCAAGGGGAAAATGTGATTTTAGGGGACATTTTATAGTTCACAACAGGATATTGAAGGGCATTTGGTTTTGCTTAGTTTATTATGACTGTTTCTCCAGCATGAAGCAGTGTTTTTTGTGATTATTTAGGTAACTATAGATAGCCATAGAATTATGGAAATTTAGGACTAGAAAGGGCCTTAAATATCATCCAGGCCAACTCTCTCCATCTTTCCAATAAGGAAAAGAGTGACTTGTCCAAGATCACACATTGAGTTAGTGGGGAAAATGAGATTAGATTCCTTATCCTTCAACTGTTCAATGGCCCACACCAGTTCTGTGATGGACAAACAGGGGTGGAGGCAGGGCACTTACAGAGGTCCATACGTGTTCATATTTCTGCATCTCAAAATCGGAATAATTAGTAAGTGTAGGTATGGGTGTGTGTTTCACCCTTGCATTCATCTGTGAGTCATCTCTCTACTCAATAGGTAGCACTGTGTTAGGTGAAAAAAATATAAGACTGCTGAAGTTCCTGCTGTGAAACAGGTCGTGGACTAATGGACAGACAAGTGTGTAAAAGATAATTATAATGGAACAGAAGTGCAGTGGTGGACTGCCTTTGTTCCTTTTCTGTTGGTATAATAGAATACCTGAGACTGGGTAATTTATAAAGAATACAGGTTTATTCAGCTCACAGCTCTGGATACAGGGAGGTCCAAGATCAAGGGACCACATCTGGTGAGGGCCTTTTCCTGGTGGGGACTCAGCAGGGTCCTGGGGTGGTACAGGGTGTCACTTGGTGAAAGGGACATGTACAAGAGACAGAGCCAACCTGGATTTTACAGAGGATCCATTCCTGTGGTGACCCATTAACCAATTCATCTCCTTCATGAAGGCAGAGCCCTCATGGCCTAATAACCCTTTGTAAGTCGTGTGGTCCCTCTTCTTAATACCTCACAATGGAGATTAAATTTCAATATCATTTTAGTGGGGACATTCAAACTATAGCATGGAGTTGGTTGTTTTTTTTTTAAAATGTCACTTCTGAAGAATGAAATCAGAAGGCTATATGTGTAGGGACAGGAATACCAGCAAGAATAAGAAAGAAGCCTCACTCTAGAAACAGAGTTGTAGAGAAGCTGATCTTGGGGTCTGTTTCTGGCCATTTTAGTCATCCCCTTCCTAACGGGGTTCTATGGGGCAGGAGCCATGTCTTAGCCTGGAGTTGTGCAAAGAGCCTGAGCTGCACGTTGGACAGGGCTGGGTTCAAATCCCAGACATTTATTAGAATGAGATGTTTAAAGATTTTATCTGTAGCTGTGAATTAAAATGAAAATATTTATCCAACAAGTAATGTGAAGGTCAAAGGAGGTGATCTACATAGAGTATGTGTATTGGTCAGCTTTTCATTGCTGGGATGAAATACTCGACATGCATAACTTAAAGAAGGAACAGTTTATTTTGGTTCACAGCTTTGGAAGTTCCAGTCCATGGTCCTCTGGCTCAAGCAGAAACATGGTGCAAAGGCATGGTAGAGGAAAGCAGCTCACTTCACGGCAGCCAGGAAGTGTGGAGACGTGGAAAGAGCCAGAGAGGAGGGCCAGGATGACATAGACCCCAAGGCCATGCCCCCATGACCCTCCCAGATACATCCAGAAGTGCGCTTTACTAATCTAGATGTCTCAAGCCAATCAAGTTGACACGATTAACCATCGCACCGTGTAACACAGTATCTGGCAATTAGTAATGACAGATATTAGTTGGGCGTGGTGGCACATGCCTATCATCCCAGAACTCTGGGAGGCTTAGGCAGGAAAATCTCGAGGCTGGGGATGTGGCTCAGGGGCAAGGCCCCAGGTTCAATCCCCAGTACTGAAAACAAAACAAGATAGCCATATGGCCATAGGGATGTTGCGAATGATGATAGATTGGACTGGAGTTGATGCTGGCTGGGCCAGCTGCAGGTGATAGGAGTCTTCTTCAATATTGGTATTGGAAGGAGGCTTGGTTTACTATCAGGCCATCCTATTCCCCAGTGAACCAGTGTTGTTGAAGAATGAAGACTGAGCCAGTGCCTTGGGTGAGTGTTTGGAATTAAGGGAGCCACTTAGGAAGTAATTGGCCCCCATAGTTGGGGTACGTCTCTGAGAATGTTTCTAGGATTTGGAGTATTTATTCTGCAGAAGAGAAAGGGGGTGAATGAAAGAAAAGTCCTCAAGTGTATGAGCCAGTGATGGAGACCAACTGTTCCCTATTTCTGTTTTCAGCAGAAGAGGTAATGAGTTTACACTGAAGCTTGAGGATTTAGGCTAAACATTAAAAAGAATTTCCTGAATGTGGGTGTTGCTGGACTTTGGCACGAGTTATCAAGGTGTTTAAAATCAGTGCAGTGTCTCTTCTGGGCACAGATGTTTGAGTGTGGAAGCCTTGGCTGCGTGTCTCAAGCTCCTCCCAGCTGGGGAGTCGTGACACTAAGGGACTCCCATACTCAGCTGACCCGGCACCATTGTGGAGACCTAGCTGGAGGCTTACCTCGGGCACTCTGCAGCTCCACATTCCGCAGATACCACGATTGCTTATGCAGGCTACTCCAGCGACCAAACATCTCCTGCCTTTGAAACTTATTAAGAAATTCTCCATAGGGCTCCTTTCACCAAAAGAGTATTTAATAAAGCTTGGAATTTCCTCACAACACATGTATTCTTGTTGATAGATTTTAGGTCTCCTGTTATTACTCGTCTTCACCTTTCTTTGCTGGCATAAAGCAGGACCTCACAGCAGGATTCCAGAAGTTACCACTAACCAGGCACTGACCGCCCTACTGGGTCTCTCTCTGACCCTCCCAGCACAGCCAGGTTTATGAGCGTTCATTAGGAAGCCCTTAAGCCAACAGCTAGTTTTCCTGTTTGTCAATAAGGCTAACAAATTGCAGCTGCTCTGAGTTCACCGAGAGCATGACAGAGAATGGTTTGGGGTCCTCCTAACCCTGGTGGTCCATGATGGGTCAGGCATTTATCTCAAAATCAACTCAGAGTTGACCGACTATCACTGGTCAGAGGCTTTTAACACACAGCCTGTGTACTGACAGATAGCAAATACAGCCCAAATCGTTTTGTCCAACACACACAACCCTTTCATCTACAAAGTCCCTGTGGTAGCGAAAGCACTCTCACATGTTGGTCCCTTGGGGGACCCACGGGACTCTGTGGTGATGATGCCCAAGCTCAGGTCGCACTGGACCCACTGTGGCAGCCCCTGCTGCAGAGCGACTGGACGACAGATGGTTATGTAGCTCGTGCGGAGGAAGGTGTCAGCGGAGGCTCCTTTACCTCCTGTGCCCTTCCACGAAGGGTTTGCAAGGGGGAGGGCCAGACACTCCGGAGCCCTCAGGCCAGCCCAGCCCTGCGATCCCAAACCTTCACCTGCCCGCCTCAGGCCTTCTGTCTGCAGAGAGCCCCTCCCCGAAGATCCTCTCCCCGTCCTCCTTCCCTAGTTGGTCCACTCTCCTCAGGGAGGCCTCCCAGGTCCTACTCTTTTCGTGAACTGTCATTTGTCTGCTTCTGCTTCCCACACAAGGGCCCAAGGGGAATCTGCTCTGCCCACTATGTCCTATTCCCCCAGTGCACTGGGACAACTGACCACAGGCCAACCTTTCATTCCTGCTTCATGTTTGATCTCTCCTGGCTTCTCCATCATGCAATGGCTGCTCCCTCCATCCTTAGGAGTTTGTCTTTATCTGTCCTAGCCTTGGAGAGCATAGGTTCAAGGAGTGGCGTGGAGTGGAAATCCATTCCCCACAGGAGGATAAACTGCAGTTCTGGCGTGGTTGACTGGTTATCATTAATAGCGGTAGAGGATAATGAGGACTGTGATGACAAGAGCAGATTCTTCCTAACACTTTGTAGGTGGCAGGCACTGTTGGCAGCGCTCGATGAAGAATAAATCACCAAATCCTGTGCAGTAGGCATTCTAGTCAACCCCATTTTACAGGTACAAAAAGGCAAGGCACAAAGTGGCTAAGACACTGGCTGAAGGTCACACAGTAACAGAAGTGGGACCAGGCCAGCACGCCTCCCAGGTCTGAAAGGCTACTGTGAGGGCAATGGTGGAGGCAGCCAGGTAGAAATAGCATGGTTCCTGGTGTTCTGCATGAGAGGCCAGAGTGGCCTGGAGACAGCTTCGGGACATCTGTCCTTCTGGGCTTCTGCCTTGCTGAGACCTTGCCACGAGGCTGAACTTCCAAGCCCCTCCTTTCCTCCAGTCCACTCACTCTCACCCACACATCGTCCTTATTAACGCCACCTGTCCCACTGCAGGTACCTCTAGGCTTAGCCTACACTCCTTGCCCTCACTGTTAGTCCTGATGCTAGGATCTTGGCTTCACCGTTATTCTGGTGCCAGTCGTCCAGGAGCTCACATTCCCACCCGGCATCCAGCAAGGAACTGGCTCCTGAGTGGGAAAGCTGAGGCACTTACCAGGGCCATCCCCCGGGCAGGGACCGTTGTTTCCAGGTGGTGCCTCATCTCTGCCCAGCTCGTGGAGTAGGAAAATGCAAAGGCTCCATTCAATGAATACGATTTACGTAAAATAGTTTCCAAGTTTACTAAGGGAGCAGACAGTGAAAGGAAACCCGCAATTAAGGAGTTTGTGCATGCATTCGATATCTTTCCACTGGCGGAGGTATCATCTTCCTGAATTAATGAGGTCTGGGCAGAAGCTGGCGCATAAATGTAGGCTCCACTTTCAAGACTTCGGGGCATTTGTCATTCAGGGTGGGGTGGGACTGGCAGGGAAGAGTTAGGGCTGATCTGTGTTTTTAGGATCTGTGGCCAGAAGGAAATGAAAAGACTGATGCTATAGGTACAGGGAAGGGAGGGAGCCTTTGTGTGTAGGTAACTAGCTCTCCATCCTCTGATTCTCCTGTCCACCATTGCTCTATCATTTAACTAACTCTTGCTCCATTATCCATTTGGTGCTCATATCCTTCCTTGTCTTAAAAGCTTTTGAAGCAGGTTGCCAGAGATCTGGAACCAAGAATGACTGGAGGAAGCAAGGGCAGGGCTGGTGGCAGAAGCCCAGAGCTTTGCTTCACTTGGGCCAAAGGCCACTGGCCCTTGGTAGCTCTGACAAGGATGGAGCCTGGCTTCCCAGTCAGGCAGCTCTGCATTTGAATCCTGACTCATTCCGTTACCACTGTGCTTAGTTCATCTTATTTTTTGTGTGTTTAAGATCAGAATCACACTTAACCACAAGGGTGTTAGTGGATTACAGCAAATATTTTATTCATCCTTCAAGTATTTCTGAGCATCTGCTATGTATCAGACCTGGCTTGGGCTCAGGACCGGATAAGGAACAGGAGGGCCTGACCTCATTTGACATCCCTTCATATACCAAGGGCTTCTGCTTGCTGGAACCCTTACTCGGATTAATACTCAATTTGTCTAAATGTTGGAGACCAGCGCAGAGGACAGAGAATATCAGACCTAGAATTTGAGGGATGGATGCTTGCATATCTTACTAACAAACAATAGCATAGAAAAGAAGGACACAAAAGTAACAAGAGGTTTTGCTGTTTTTGTTTTCTATGAAAATTATAAGCAGTTTATAGAAGTAAACATGACCTGATGTTTCAGCTTCAGGCGTAAGGTCCCAGGCATCTTTGAAATCCACAAGGGTAGCTTTCACTTCTCCACTATGTCTCCCCCACCCTCCGCCGTCTGGCTTCCTTTTCCCTCCACTGGAATAATATACACAAACTCTACCTAAGAATGTTGTATGAAGTATGCGCCACTCTGGAAACATGTCTCTGACAAAGTCAGAGTGCACTGTGTTCGTTCAATCATTCATTGACTCACTCGTTCACTCAACAAATGTTTATCGACAAACAGTGTTTACCAAGTACTGTGTGTTAGGAAAAGAATGGTACAAAACAGACAGGTGCCCCAGGACAGAGACAACTGCCATGTAGCACAGCAATGCTGTAATGACGTGATACCCAGAAGTAGCTGATCTCCCACCTTGGGGAGGGGGCAGCCTCCGGGAGGTAAGGGGTCCTGCACTGAGCACTACTCTCCTTCCTTCTTTCTTTTCTTCCTCCTTCCTTTTTTGGTTTCCTTCTTCCTTCCTCTCTTTTCTTTGGAAATCACCAATTTAAAAAAAGAAATGGATGTCTGAGAGGTAAACATGATAAGTATCGGCTCTAACATCTAGCCACATGGAATAAAATTCCTGGGACTTGAGAGAAGTTAACATCGCTTCTCAAATCTTCATTGGACACTTGGATCTCTCCTAGAACAGTACCAGCAAGAGGTTGTCTGTTTTTTATTTTTTTATTTTTTTTGGTACTGGGGATCAAACTCGTGTCTTTGTGCCTGCATAGCAGGCAGCGAAACCACTGAGCTAAATCCCCGGCTCCTCTGTTTTTTATTTAAATACACCCATGATCAGGAAGCCCAACTCTTTTATGGAAAGCCCTTCATACTTTGGGAAACCCCAATTGGTTGGTTCAGCAAATCTTTACAAAGCTCCACAGGTGTCCCAGGGGCCAGGCATTCTAAGGTGAATCTACATAACCCATCCTCCAGCTGCTCCCAGAGATCCTGCTCCTTTGAGGCCACTTCTCCCCTGCTCTGCTTTTTCAAGCTGTGCATCCTTCTGTCACGTGGCTTTTGGTTGGGTCCCCAGTGTGCCCGGGTGTCTTTGCGGAACTGAGCTCAGCGTTTAGGTGTGGTCTGACTCACATCCCTTCGGGTCCCTCATTTGGAAGACTGTGCCTTGGTAACAGGCTTGGGAGCTCGTTGCTGCATTGGGCAGCCAGGCCAGGGGTCACTGATGTCCCCTCTTTCACACTTGTCCTGGGGAAGCCCCACCTCCTGCACCATCTCCCCAGGAGGAGCAGTTTTGAGCAAATGTTTCAGAGCAACACACTTGCCCTTGTTAAATTTAACCTTGTTGCCTTAGTCCCCTTGATTGTTTCTAACTTCTCAAACCTTTTGAATCTTGTTTCTATCCCCTAAGAAGATCTAGAAAACTTCACGTTTCCTCCTAAAGGGTGTGAGTGCATTTGTATGTGTATGTGTGTGTGTACAGCCCTGGGCACAACTCAAACGGCCCACTCATAGGCTTCTGGACCCTCTCATGAATGCAGCTCATTTGTACACACATTTATTCATTCTGCAACATTTATCCAACATCACCTTAAAAAACTTTTGTTCTTTGAGCACTTTTCGTCTGGATATTGCAAAGAAAACTGAAACAAACTAATCCACACTAAGGAGTGAATGACTGACTATCCCAGAGATGTGTCCTTCTTAAACTGGTTGGGAAATATCCAGCAGCAGGGTGGGGACTGTTTTCAAGGCCTCATTCAGCTAGCTCTGACGAGAGGTGGAAGGAGCCTGGCTGACTCGGGCTCTGGAAGTGTCGAGAGTGCCTCGGGACCCTTTCTGCTCATCCCAGCTGTCCACTGGGCTGTGCTGAGCTCAGAACTGCCCCCAGGGACCTCAGGCCTATAACTCCCACTCACCACTTTCTCCCCTGTTCCTGGGAGGGACCAGAGGACCTTGGTTTAAATCCTTTTCTCAAGGCAATTTCTCGCCCAGGCTCTGCCCAGATGGTGTAAAACTCTAATTTACTGGGTTGGGAAGGCTGCAATTAGACGAGGATATGCACCACAGGAGTCTGATGGAATTGGAATAGTGGATCCTTTCGCAGATCTGGCCTCTGGAAAGAATGTCGATGTGGTGCTAATACAATTTTTCATAGGATTTAGAAAGGTTAAATGGCATAATGTCTATAAATGCTTAACACAGTGCCAGGCTTGTAGTAAGTGCTCATAAATGTTAGCTATTGTATTAGTTCAGAAAGCTAACTAACACAAAACTTCACACCAACACAAAGCCCTCCTTATTGGAGCTTACACAGAGAAGGAGCTGTTTCTTCATACAGCCAGACGTCTAGAGTAGGGCTGCAATTCCAAGCATTGGCTCGGCAGCTCAAAGATGGTGGGGCCGATGCCACTGAAATTTTTCTGGCCATTCCCTCATGGATGCAGGAGGGTTGTCATAACTCCAGCAACTGTGTCTGGCTCAAGCCAGGAGAGGGGAAAGCCTGCTCTACCCACATCTGACCTCACTCATCGGGACAGAAAAGGTTCTTTAGAAATCTATGAGAACATTTCTGTTTAGTTCCCAAGGGCCAATGCTGGATCACATAGCTGTTCTCTGGGTGCAGAGGGGATGGAAAAGGAAGAACAGGACAGTCATGACTGGCACACGGGTCACGAGCCATTGTAGGAAGAAGTAGGGTTTAGAAGCTGACAGTGATTACCATAGACCCTTACCTGCCCCAGCCGGCGTTTCCACCCTCCCACTTCCATTGTTGGCTAATTGAGCGGCCTCCTGCCAATCATAAATATTTAATAAGCTCACATCCCCCTGCGCCAATCTAGACTCTCTTAACCTCTCCCTGTCTATCTGAATAATGTTTCCCATTGTCTCTGTACTAATCACCATTGCTGATGACAACCCGCAAAGAACAATATACTCATTTCTGACCTGCTCACAGACCAGCAGGTCAGTGGAGCGGCCTCTGGTCCAGGATGTCAGTTCAGGTGAGCTTCTGAAGCACTCTGAGTCCCTAGAGGACCCTCTTCACGACAGATTGGGAGAACACCCAAGACCAAACCATGCCACAGCATTTGGGCCCTGCTTGCATCTTGATTGCTCATATTCCATTGGCCACAGAAAGTCACATGACCAAGTCCGACAAGGATGATTATCCCTCCCGTTAGAGGGAAAGACAGAGTGAATATTTGCTGCCCAAAATCTAATTGATCAAAACTTCCTAATCCAAGCTTGAGTTAAGAGTCTTCTTTGCACAACAGGATCCTCAGCACACCTTTCTGTTCTTCTTCCTCTTCCTTTTCTTCTTCTCCTTCTCCTCCCCTCCCCCTCCCTCTCCCCCATCTTCTTCTTCTTCCTCTTCCCCTTCCCTTTCCCCTTCCCCTTCCCCTTCTCCTTCTCCTTCATTGTTCTATCTTTTCAGTCATCTTTCTTGCTCAGTGGATTGCCAGGAAGGTAGCTGTGGAGAAAAGAGGGATGAACAGCTCCTTTACAATGAGCCTCACCCCAGCCTTCTCCTCTCCACCTTTTTGAGACAGGGTCTTGCTAAGTCACCAGTTGCCCAGACAGAGCTTGAACTCAAGATGCTCCTTCCTCAGCCTTCCAGAATCATGGCACAGAGAATTTTTAGGGCCCTGAAACTGTTCTGTATATTACTAGAATGGTGGATACTTGCTCTTATACACTTGCTAAACTGATAGAATGCACAAGATAAAAAATGAATCCTTTTTATTTCAAGACAGGGTCTTGCTATGTAGTTTAGGCTGGCACTGAACTCACTATGTAGCCTAGGCAGAGATCTTCCTACCTCAGCCCTCTGAGTACTGGGATTATAGGCCTGTGCCACTGTGCCCAGCTTTAGAAAGTGAATTCTAATGCAAAGTATGGATTTATTTCATGACAATGAATCTACATTGACTCATCCTTTGTAACAAATGTATCCCTCTAATAAAAGATGTTAATACTAAGGAAAAGAGAGTGGCTGGAACGGTATAGGAACTCTATGTACCTTCTCCTCTGTTTTTCTGTAAAGTTTAAACTGGGCCCCAGAATAGTCTGTTAACTTAGAGAATAAGATAATAGAGTGGTATAAAAGGGGCATGCATAAAGTATTATAACAGCCCAGGAAGCAAATGATCAACATTCTCTGGGCACAATGAGAAGGAAGCCTTCCAGAGGTTTGAATTGAATCTTGAAGTCCAAGTAGAAATCCCCAGGTAGAGCAAGAAGAAAGATGAACCTGGCAGAAGGCACCATTATCTGCTGTGTCTGCTGCCCAATAATTTAGAGTACTGTGTGCCATAGAGAAGATACTGGATAAATATTTCTTGCATGGAGGCCTGGTAACCTGACAGGATATAGCAAGATGGAGCTCTATTTCCTAACTAGGCACAAAGGTTAAGAAAAAGTGTGACAGGTACTTACTTTCCAACCTCCCCCATTCTATCCATCCCAAATGGCTACCAAGGTATGAAAAGGTTCCAGTTGCTCTCTGCTGGGGAAAAGCATCTTCTTGATGTTGATGTTGATGCATGAAAGGTAATTAGGTAGCCAAGAAGGAGTTGAGCTGGAGGCAGTAGCATCTTGCTTATGTTAGGCCTTATAAACAAGCAAAAAACAAACTGCAAAAGTCACACTTCAGGATGGTTTTATGTTTCCCAACACTGTATGAACCTCCTGTGGACAGGACCCATACTCCAGTGGAACTGGCTGCCTTGGCCAGATATGAAAGCCCATCTCCATGAAGCTGAAGGGCTGAGCCACAGCAAGGAGGGAGAAGCAGCTCTGAGGGCACTTGACTCCACCCACAGGGGCCGGGGCAAACCTCAGAAGCAAAACAGAGGGACGGGCACTGTGACGCAGAATCCACCCTTTGTCCCTTACAGCCTCCTCTCCAGGGCTCAGCAGAGACTGAGGGCTTTCTTCCCTGGTGATTTACCTCTTAGAGTTCTGCTTCTGAGACTGGGGCATGTACACACACACACACGCACGCACGCACGCACGCACGCACGCACACCACCACCACCACCACCAGCTCCACCAGCAGCAGCACCATCTCAAATTTACAGAAAACTTGCAAGTATGAAATAAAGACTTTTCTTTTGCTGGATCATCTGAAAGCAAGTAGCCAGCATGAAGCCTGTCACCACTAAATACTGTGGTGTGTATTTCCAGTGAACAAGGAGAGCAACCGTCAAGATCATGAAATTCACATCATGCATTTTAACACCTGGGCCTCGGGCCACAGAAGTCTCGTCTTCTGTCCCAGTAACATTATCAGCAAGGCTGCAGTCTAGAATCACACCTTGCCTTTAGACATCAAATCCTGTTAGTCTCCTTCAGTCTGAAGTGGTTCCTCAGTCTTCCCTTGATTTTCATGACCTTAACCGAAGATCATGAGCCAGTCAGTTTCTAGAATGTCTGGATTTTATCCTGGTTAGATTTAGAAGATGGATCTTTGGCAGAAATGTCACACAATGATCCTCTGTTCTCCTCTCAGGTGGCACAAGAGTTCAATTGTCCCATTACTGACGATGTCCACTTGGTCCAAGACAGGTGGTACCTGCCAGGCTCTCTCCTGCAAGGTTACTGTTTTCACTGTTTTTCTCTCTGTAGCTGATCATTACCTGTATGTAAATATTGTGTTCCTCATCACACTTTCCATATATTCAGTAATTTTTAATGCTCTGGGTTCCTGATTTTTATGCTATGATATATAATTCATAACTATTTATTTATGTTGAAATTGCTCTAGAAATCCCGACACAGTATCTTTGTTCTAGCTTGTTCCCATCATTCTTTTGAACACTTACTATCTGGATAACAAGATGTTCCAGGCTCATCCCTGCCTTCTCCAAGGTTTCTCCTTCTTCTTTTTTTTAATTGACAATGTTATTCAGAAGCTAAAATCTGGTCACCATGGATGCTCCCTGTATTCAGAATGTCATGGCTCTCGGGTTCTTCGAGTAGAAATGACTAAGGAAGACATGTGTGTTTGCACATTCTCAGGTGCGAGTATGAATACACACCTGTATTTTCCACCTATACCTATTTAGACGGCATCAACTAGTGGGAGTTCTCCTCAACACCTCCAATTGTAATCCAACCCCTGAGGATCATCCGATTCCTCTTTCCATGTTTGTAGCTTGATTCTCCAACAGTGTGAGCCCCTCTCATCTTAATAGATCTGCTTACCTGATCGGTGTGCGTACCCCACCTGCAACTCCATCCCTGCTCCTTCCTTACAAGGGTGTTACACTGACCCATCTTGCCTGACAGCCAGTGCAAGGCCTTCTCCCTTCACGGATGCTGTCCTCACGCCACTGGGCATCTCTGTGGGGTCACTGTCCTCATTGTGGATCGGACTCCCTGCATGAGTGGGCAACGTTTTCTCCCTTAAGTCAGAGTTGCAGCCCTCATGCAGGCAGCCCTGCTGCACAGGCAACCTCGTCCCTTGCTCTACTTGTCCACCTGACCGACTAAACATGGGCAGCTTGCATCAGCTCTGCCCGGACCAGTACAGAACCCGCCCTTTTGGAAGGATGTGTCTATTTTCATAGTCTTTGACTCTGTCTTTTTCAAAACCCGGGCAAAAGTGAAAATTACTCACTTCCTCCAAGTTCCTATGCAATGCTGGAGCTCGAAGGACCCTGCTTCCTTCATGCCTCTCTATTGTTGCTGCAAAGTGAATGATCTTTTTAAAGTGCCATTGAACTTGGTTTGCTAGTATTATTCTGTTGAGGATTTTTGCATTTATCTTCATCGAGGATATTGGCCTGCAAATTTCCTTCTTATTGTTGTGTCTTTGGTTATAGTACAAGGGTAACAAAGGCCTCATAGGATGATCCTGAAATATTCTCATCTGTTCAGTTTTTTAGGAAGAAGCAGTACTAGTTCTTCAAATGTTGGCTAGAATTCAGCAGTGAAGCCATCAAGCCCTGAGCTTTTCTTGGGTGAGAGAGTTTTTATTACTGATTCAACTCCCTCTCTTATCATTTATTCTGATGTTTAAATTTCTTCTTTACTCGATCTTAGTAAGTTGCATATGTCCAGAAATGTATCCATTTTCCAGGTTATTCAATTTATTGGTGTGCAACTGTTCACAACAGTCTCTTATGTGTATATCTGTGATGTTGCTTTTTCATCTCTGATTGTATGTCTTGTTTTCCTTAGCCTAGCTAAAAGTTTGTTGATTTTGTTTATATTTTTGAAAAACCAACTTTTCATTTCAATGAACTTTCATATTAAAGCTTCCATTTCATTTATTTTTGCTCTGATCTTTATTATATCCTTCCTCTCACTAATTCCAGGCTGTGTTTGTTCTTGTTTTTCTAGTTTCTTGAGGTGCATCATTAGATTGTTTACTTGAGATCTACTTTTTTCATGTCTTTGTTGTGATAAACTCCCCTCTGAATGCTGCCTTTACTATATCTTAAAGGTATTGGTATGTTGTGTTTCTATTTTCATTGGTCTCAAGAAAATTTTCAATTTCCTTTCTGATTTCTTCATTGCTTCTGATTGTTCGGAGTTGTTTAATTTTTAAATGCTTATAAAGTTTCTGAACTTTCTCCTGTTGTTGATTTCTAGTTTTATAACACTGTAGCCAGAAAAAGGTCCATGAAATAACTTCCATCTCTTAAATTTGTTCAGGCTTGCTCTGTGGCCTCATGTATGACCTTCTCTCAGGTATCTCTGCGCTGCTGAGAAGAGGGAGTGTCTGCAGCCACTGCGGGGAATGTCTTGCAATCGGTAGGTTGCCCCTCCGCTTTCACACAGCCTCTTCCTTCTGCTTCCTGCTGTTCCCAGGCTTGATAAACCCACTCATTTCAAGTGTTTCTAACTCTATGAAGTTTTCCTGGACTCATAAACTTGACCCCAAGTTAATCCTTTTTCTCTCTGTGCTATTTAGTTTTTTCTTTTTCATTATTGAAAATATTGCCCATCTCTCCTACTAGACTCTGAACCTCGATTCTTTGAGAGAAGTCATTCAAGTATTTATTGAGCCCCTACCATTGTAAGGCTCTGTGCTAAGTATTAGTGATGAAGCAGAGAACAAGATGCAGCTCTTTTCCTCAAAGAGCTTGCGATCTAGTGGAAATTTTCAATAAGCAATCCTGGTCCAGTGCTGGCTAGGCGCTAGGCGCATGGATGGTGTTCAGTGGATGCTTTGGAAATATGTAGGACTGGTGTTGTCACAGCATGGAATATGGTACTCAGTTCTCTGATGGAATCTTTTCTTTCTAATGACGATAATGATAGGAATGGTGGACTTGGCGTATGTTGAACAATGGGTTAAAAAGCTTATCATTAGCTCTCTCATGTAACCTTTAAAAGCACACTCTCAGATAACCACAGGTCCACGATTGCCTATGATTTCAAAATCCAAGAATCTCTTAAAACAGAGAATTCATTTGTAGCTAAAACCCAGCCAGCAACAAAATTTGTGACATTCTGATCGACAACTTCGTCCAACTCAAAAACCTAACCAGACTGGAATTGGTTAGAATTTATTTGGCTGGCAAAAACTGACGAAAAGTAATGTGAGGTTACTTATGATGCTTCATTTGTCCTACTTGGTGTGACCATTTGCCACCGTCACAGAAGTAGTGTTACATTTAGTTGACTGTAGGGTGTTGCTCCAGTCCCCCGTGGCATTTTATGTGACAGGTAATATATGCATTTGTCATCTTTTGGAAATCAGAAAGATTCAGAATTCTGACACATTTTCCCTAAGGGTTTTGAACAAGACTGAGTCTGTCCTATTACTGTCCTCTTTTGACCCATAGAAGCCAAGGAACTCACCTAAGATCACTCAGTAGACCCAGGCACTCACCGAGGCAGCCTGGCTTCACAATGAAGCCTTCCAGTCTTCCCCAGTGCTGCCTAGCACCCTTCATTTGCCATTCAGCCATCTATACTAAGCACCTGTCATGTGTGGGTGCTGTGAATCCTAGGAGGAGTAAAGCACTGTCCTTGACCTCTAGGAGCTGGGGACAGGCAGATACATATATGAGAAGGGAAGAAAGCCTTGTGACAAACTACGGTGATAAACAACTTAAAGAAGGAAAGGTTCATTTTGGCTCACAGTTTCAAAGGTCTCAGTCCATGGTCAGCTGGCTCCCTTGCTTTAGGCTTGTGGCAAGGAGAAACATGATGAAGAGCAAGGCAGAGGAAAGCTGCTCCCCTCACAGCAGCCAGGAAACACAAGGAATAAGGAAGAGCCAGAGAGGAAGGGGCCAGGGTCAAGCGATACCCTTCAGAGGTACATCCCCAGTGAGCTACTTCCCCGACCTGGGCCCCCTTCTAGCAGCCTGTTCAACTATGAAGTCATTGAGCCACTAGTGAGGTCCAGTCACCTCTAAGCCCCACCTCCTGACATCGGGGCACTGGGGATCAAGCCCTCAGTACAGGAGTCCTTGGGGGCACTTCATGTTGGAACTGTGACATGTCCTCTGGGCCACACTGTGGCACACCACTGTGACCTGCTGCTGTGGACGCTGCCCATCTCTGCCCTTGGACTCCTGGGCTATCTTTACTGGCTCTGCATGTCCATCCTCCAAGCTCCCGCCAATTCTCCCTCCTGCGGCCTTCGGGTGACAGGCCACCCTGGGCTGCTGGAGCCTGTACCGCCCTGGCAGGGAGAGCCAGGGGTTCCTGGAAGTCCGTGTCCCTCCCATGCCTGCTCGGATGAGGCCAGACACAGCAGGAGAGCCGGAGGGACCATGGCCCCATAGCTCTTGGGAGCTCCTGGCTGGACCAGGCGGACTGGGCCTTCTCCTAACAGGTGCCCTCGCTTGGCCCCTTCCCTTTCTTGTTCCACTTCCGGTGCTGGGAAGGCAAGACATGCTTCATAAATCATGTGCCCGCTAGCTCAGCTGGGAGTCAGCCTGCGGGCAGCCTGGTGTTTGGCCCTGCATGTGCCCCCTCCAGAGCCCTGCGCAAAGCCAGCACTGCTAAGGGCTAGAGATGGAGCCGACTTCTCGGACCGAGAGCTGGACAGGAACTTGGGGGAGGCTGGAGGCTCAGTCAGGAAAGGCGGGGAAGAGGGTTCCACGCCAGGAGGCGGAGTGTGAGCTGTCAGGGTGGTGCGGAAAAGAGATTAGGGGAGAAGGTTGGAGACTGCGGCCAGACCTCTGCTCTTTCCTTTTCCGCGCCTCGAGAAAGTCCCCGACACACACACACGCGCGCGCGCGCGCGCGCGGCTTTCGTCCTGAAACACCCAATCTGGCAGGCCCAGGCAAACGCCTGCCGGGTACCACTCCTCCAGGCCGCCCTCCAGCATTTTACCTACACATTTTAAAAGAAAGAGTGAATAAAGATAGTCACGCAGTCGGCCTGAGCGTGAAATGAACGAAGCGTTTCACCACTGGGCCCTCTTGGGAAGGGGCCCCGCACCGCACACGCGAGGACGCCTCGGGACACCGTGACGTGAGGCCGCACCTAAAGCGGGGTCTCTGGGTGCAGGGTGGAGTGGAACCCGGGCGCGGCGGGACGGGGCGGGGGGCAATGGCTGGGCCCAGCACCGACCCCGCGCCGCGCGCGCCGTCCAGTCTCCCGGGACACTCCGAGGCGCCGCGCCCGGGCCGAAGCCGACTTCGTTTGGGGCAGCGTGGCGGCGTTTGCGCCTGCGCCATGACGTTCGTCTTCTGCGCCGCAGTAGGGAGGGGCGCAAACGTCCTCTGCGTGCGAGACGCTGGTCTAACTCCTTAGCTGGATCCATCGGATTGCTCCCGGGAGCTCAGAGCTGTGCGGGACAGTGGGCCTCTTTCGCAGATGGAGAGAGTGAGGCGCGGACCCAGGTTCCAGGGCGGAGAACCGGCAGCAACCTCGCCAGCCTCGGTGGCCTCGGAGCCTGCTTTAATTTCTGGCATTTCATTTATCTTTTTTTTTTGTACCAGAGATCGGGTTGTTGTTTTTTGAGACAGGGTCTCAATTTGAATGCAGCTGGCCTTGAACTCACTATGTAGCCCAGGCTGGCCTTGAACTTGCAGCGATCCTCCTGCTTCAGCTTCCCAAGTGCTAGGATCACAGGCATGTGCCACCGTACCCGGCCATTTCATTTATCTTGTGGAGTTTTAATTTTGCATTTATTTTGATTATGAAAAAGTGGCCCATTAAAACAGTCACACGCTGCAGCACATTTCTGCCAAGAGCGTGTTGGATGGCAGTTTATAAGGGCGCTAAAAGAACTCCTATTGCTTAGCAATGCCCTTGCTCCTGTCCTGACGTCACAGGAGACGCAACACCGGGTTGTGGTGACTTGTAGGCCCGTCTATACCTTTGCTTTGGGGAACCAGGTGTAGCCCTCATAGCAAATGCTTAAAAACACAGCAATACCACATTCATTATGTATTGCCTTCTCAAAAGGATTTCTTAAAATGTATTTTGATTTGCTTTTAATTGGCTACAAGGCACTAATTTATAATGGCTCTGATCTCTTAGGGATGATTAAGGGTACTGGGAAATTCCTGCAACGTGAGAAAATCGAAATCGTTTTCACCTGTAATGAGATTTTTAGGGATAATTAATTGAGCAATTTAATGATGTTGACACGGTGGTACCTTCTGTGGACATTTAATTAAACATTTATTAGTTTTGACTTTGCCATTTGCGCTCTCCTACTGGAGCCAAGAATCCCTTTTCCAGGTCTCCAGCATTTTTGTTGGAAAGCCCTCCTAGCAGCTTGTACCCAGGCCTTTTCCTAGGTAGGTGGGAGAATGGCCCTGCCCACCCAGGCCGGTCCCCATGGGATGGGGCCCCAGTGCTGCTCAGATTCCTCTAGCCTTTGCTAAGCTGTCAGTTTCCCCTCAGGTGCTCACCAGACGTCCTGGCGGGAGGACCCTTGTGGGTATGGGTTGAATTGTGACTGTCTCATGGGGGAGAGGGATACAAGGCACAAAATGTACCAGAAAGGGGGTGAGAAGTCCTGGCATGGCTCAGTCAACTCTGGCAGCTGTCACAAAATACATAACTAGGTGGCTCAGGCAACAGACATTTAATTTCCACAGTTCCAGAGGCTGGAAGCCCAAGACCAAGGAGCCAGCAAGTTCCCTTTCTGGGCGGGGCTCTCATCCTGGCTTGCAGATGGCCTCTATCTTGCCATGTTCTCACACGGCAGACCGGGTTAGGCAGCCCTGCCCCCAATCCTAATCCTGACCCAAACATTCAGCCTAATGCTCTGGTCTCCTTCTACGAAAGTACTGATTCTATCCTCACGACTTCATCAAACCTTCTTCCTCCAAAGGCCCCTGCCTACAACCACCAGCACATTGAGGATTAGAGCATCGATTTAGGAGTTTTGTGGGAGACCCAGACATTCAGTGTACACTATCGTGCTACTTCGGATGCTGTGTCCCTGAGGAAGACTCTGCCCTTTTCTGGACCTTGGTTCCACCTTCAGGGAAATGAATTCAGGTCTGGAAATGTCCAGTCCGAAGCCCTTTCAGTCCTCTCCTCCCTGGCTGATTTGAGTTCTTGGAAGAAGCAAGACTCTACAGGCCTGCTTTGGTGAGGGGGGTCAAACAGATGTTTCCAGCAGTGGTAGCTTGGGATGATCTGGTTTTGCCTTCACTGAGATCCTTAGAGACACTGCTGTGACTTCCTCCGTGTGGGCCATTGTGACACACGGGGCAAGGCAATGGCACATAGCAGGTGCTCGGTGCATAGTTGTCAGGAAGAACCAGCTTTTCCAGATGAGGAGACTGAGGCAAAGAGAGATCTGAATCGTTGCCAACACGACCTAGCTGCCGCAATGCTTCTGTGGAGCCTTCCCGGAAGAGGAGAGATTTTACACAGGTCTGCAGGCTAGATGCGCTTTCTTCTTACCTGTGTGCAAACCTTGAGCTGGACGAGGTCACCAAGGGGCAGTGTTTTCCACCAGAACTGCTTTCAGGACAGAAGACCAAGAACTTTCCTGCTCGCAGAGGCGTGCAGACCTGTTACACCTCAAGCCAGTTTGCCGAAAGTCTTCTGAGAGAAGGCCACTGTCCAAGCTCCCAGGAGTTGAAGTGCTAGTTTCAGCTGTGATGCAAACATGTTCCGTGATTGGGCCAGTCCTTCATCCTCTCTGAGCCGCTGTTGCCTCACCAGGAAACAAGAAGGCTTGACAGGACTGGAGCTCCTCAAACAAATCCTGTGAAGATCCTGTAAGGTGTAGTCTGATGCAGATGTCTGGGTGCACTAGTGACTGCACTCCCGACAGCCTCCTGGGTGATGCAGGTGCTCCTGCTGGTCACCTCAGAGAAGCCTGGACCAAGAGGACTTCGGAGTGCTCTTCTTGCTCTGAAGGACTAGGTTTTGAGCCCTAGCAGAGGGCACAGGGAGAGTGACAAAGAGTTGCCCCAACCAGCCAGCCAGGGCAGTAAGCCTGTGATGTGATTCCAGAGGGCCTCTTTAAACTACAGTTACAGAAATCTTCATCACTATCACCTCTCCCAGCATCTGAAGACATTTGTACAGTATGTTTCGCTGTCCAGAGCACCTGTCCAGAGGACATCCTTGAACTCAGAAGACCCCTACAGTCACCCTGGTGGGAGAAGAGGACATGGCTGGGGAATCTACTCAGCCCCAGACAGAGGATCTTGGCCAGGGCACAACAGGACCCCGCACCATTGTTTCCCAGAAGCCTTTTGAATTTCTTAGCATTTTTTTGCATCTGCTCTCTGACCTCTTCTTCCTTTGTCTCTTAGTATACCCCTGCTCCGAGACACACACACACATGCACACACACACACAGTGTCACAGGGAGAAAACCAGTGTGTCCTCCCCCAGGTTTCTCACTTTTGATCTTCTTTCTTCTGACCAAATAGAACCCAGCTTCAGAGACCAGAATCCTGGCTCACTTGGGAGCAGCCTGGGGAGAGGGCAGGAAATCCCTGAATCTCTTCTCATCTATCACAATGACAGTGTTTTATAAGATGCCATTTGTGGGAGATTTATATTGTCCAGGGCACTGTGCTTAGGGACATAATCCTCAACACTGCTACAAAAGTAAGAACTCTAACTATCTGCATATCACTGATGAGAAAACAGAGGCTTCTGGATATTGACCTGCATGAGGTCACCCAGGACAACACCTGCCTTTGGCTGCTGACTCATGTGAAGGATCACTGCAGATGCTCGCACGGTCCTAAGGAATAACAGAGACCATATACAACCTTTGCCCCGTTGTCCAGTTTCCCCCATGGGAACACATTGCAAAGCTATAGTACAGTATCAAATTCAGGAAATTAACACTGGTACAACCTAGCAGTCTTACTCAGGTTGCCTCAGTTGTGTGTGTGTGTGTTTAGTTCTATGCAGTTTTAATATACATGTAAGTCCAGTCAAGATACAGAACAGCTCCATTACCACAAGGATCCCTCAACCTTTCCTAAGCACATCTACTCTCCTTCACCCTGTACTGATTACAACCACTAAATTTCATCTCCATATCTACAATTTTTTCATTTCAAGAACATCCTAGGGCTGGTGGTTTAGCTCAGGCATGTGAGGCCCTGGCTTTGATGCTCAGTACCACATATGAAAATTCTATAAATGCAAGCATGCAATAGTGTATGCTTTGAGGAATTGTCTTTATCACTCCGCATAAATCCCTTGAGATTCATTTAAGTTGTTGCACATATCAGTGACTTTTCCTTTATATTTTTGAATAGCAACCCATGGTATGGAAGAACCACAGCTTCTTTAATTACTCCCCCACCAAAGGATATCTTAGTTTTCAGTTTCTGGCTATTATGAATAACGCTCCTAGGAACACTCACATACAGGCATTTATGTGAAGTTTTCATTTTTCTGGTACAAATACCCAAGAGACCACTGATATGTTTACATGTCCCGAGTTTAAGATAAAAATCTTTTTCTGTCTTATTGTCCAAAAATATTGTTTTGATTTTCTCATTTAGGTCTACAATTATCTGGAATGAATTTCTGTGTATGGTGTGAGGTAGGGGTCAAAGAATTAATTTGTTTTTCTCTGGCTTTTCAGTTGATCAATGTCAATATTGAAACAGTTTTCTCTACCCCCAGTTGCAGTATAGTAGCAACTTTGTTTTAAACTAAATGCTCCAATATGCATGAGTCTCTTTATGGGCTCTGTTCTGTTTGTGATGTTTGTTTGTATTTATGTAATTACTAAAATATTTTAATTACACTAATTTCATTACAAAGGCTTGTTTTCTGATAGTTCAAACCATCTGATTTTGTGTTTATTTTTCAAGATTATCTTCATTGTTGTTAACTGATTGTACTTTCATATGAAATTTAGAACTTGTCAATTTTTACAATAAAACTTTGTTTTTCTTTTTTTTCCCTCTCTGTGCTGGAGATTGAACTCAAGACCTTGCACATGAAGTGCTCTATCACGAGTTACATCCCCATCCCAGAACCTAGTTTTGGATTGGAAAATGTATTTCTTTATTTTGCTGTTTTGTTTTTTAAGTTTTTGGTGCTGAAGACTGAACCCAGGTCTTCACGCTTGCTAGATAAGTATTCTACCACTGAGCTAAATCCCTAGCCCCAAGGATTGGAACATTTAGATTGGGAGTTGACAAATTTTTTCAGTGAAGGAATAGATAGTAAATCTTTTAAGCTTTACAGACTATGTAGTTATAACTATACAATTCTGGTGTAATAGTAAAAAGTAGTGTTGATTAATACATAAACAAATGAGTTCCAATAAAACTTTATTTATAAAACCAGGAGGTGGTTTGGGTTTAGTTGACAGATACATGTGTTGGTTGCTTTTCTCATTGCTGTGACAAGATACTGACACACACAAGTTAAAGAAGGAAAGGTTTATTTTAACTCACAGTTTGTGGAGGTTTCTGTCCATAGTTGGTTGGCTCTAAGGCAGTTTGGCATGACAGAGGAGCATGGCAGAGGAGAAACAGTCCATGGCAGGGTAGGCAGAAAGTAGCCAGCCTGCCCTCCATCTTTTGCTTTATATTCCATTCAGGCTATAAGCCTCTTGACTGGTGCCACCCACACCCAGGGTGGGGCTTCCTATTACCCACACCCACAACTATGCTAAACCAATCAGTGGACTAATCCAATTATTACACACTCTTAATCTATATTCACTCACCCTAGATCCAACCATTTTGGAAAAGCCCCACCTATGAGCACGAGGCTTTGGGGGGATATCTAGATACAAGTCATAACACTGCAGTTTGCTAACTTCTGGTTTAAGTAATTGATATGTAGTTTTTCTTCATTTCTAATATCTTAAATTTACAAGCTCCCCTGTATACACTGCATGATTTGTGTCTTACATGTTTTTGATCATGTTTTCATTATCATTTGGCTCAAAATATTTGAAACTTTCCATTTTCAGAAAAGAAATCTTTTTTTGACTCATGAATTATTTAAATTATATCCTAATTTCCAAACATGTAGAGATATTCTAATTATGTTGATATTTATTTCTAGCTTAATTTTGCTGTGGTCCAAGGGTATATCTGTATGATAATAATCCTTTTAAATTTAAAACTTGCTTTCTGGCACCGTATGTGGTTTATTTTTGTAGACATTCCATGTGCTCTTGAAAAAACAAGTACCCTGCTGTAGTTGGATACATTGCTGTATGTATTTTTGTTGGCTCAAGTTTGTTCATCATACTCAAATCATTTCCTATATCTTTACTAAATTTTGGTCTGCTTTTTCCTTCAATAACAGAGAAGTATATTAAAATGTCCTTTATGATTATGGATTTGATTATTTCTCCTTTTCCCTAATTTTTGTTTTATTTTTCTGATGCTATGTTTATAGATGCATGCAAATTTAAATATTTTTATATTTTCTTCTTAAATGACTTTAGTATCTTGTAAAATATTTTTAGTAATAATTTACTAGTAATAGTCTGCTTTTTGTGCTATGTATGTTGTCATGTAGAGTTCTGTATGTTTTAATTCCCTAAATACATTGTTACATTAATTTAAGTAATCAGTGGTCCTTCAGTACCTGTAAGTAATGGGGGAAATAAGCATTCAGAGCATAGCACCAAATATTGAGCTATTATAGTCTGGACAAGTGACATAAAATTAACCATCAAATGCTTCATTCTTTCCCTTCTCTATTCTTGGGACTCCAATTATATGTCATTGAACACTTCCTACCTGGTCTCATATGTGTCCAAGTTTTTATTTTTATACGTTTTCTTGTCCGCTTTAGTCTGAATATTTCTATGTCCCTATTTTCTGGCTCACTAGTTCTCTCTAGTGATATATACAATAAGCTAACAATTGTAATTTTACTTTCTACTATATATTTCTCAAATTTGGAATTTCCAATGGACTATTTTTTAATAAGTGGCAGTTTCTTTTGACTGTTTTCTATCATTTCTCTATTTGGGGCATACTAATCCTCATCATTATTATTATTGAGGTGGGGTCTTGCTACGTGCCCCAGGCTGGGCATGAACTCTCAGTCCTCCAGCCTCAGCCTCCTGAGAAGGTGAGATTACAAGTGTGCATCACCGCACCCAGAAATCATTGCTAATTTGAAATCTACGTCTGAAAACTTCAGTATCTGATTTCTCTGCAGTCTGTTTTTACAACCTGTTTATCTCTTCATTTTCAGCATTCGATCCTGTTATTTGTGGTGCCTATTAATTTTTTTATTGCACAATGGGAATTGTAAAGCTTAGGGTGAAGTATTCTTTTATAAAAGAATAGCCACAGTTTCCATCTTCGTAGAGACTACACATGATCATGTACAGAGCATGGGTAGCAGTATGGGTGGCGAGATCGTTATGATGAGGTTTTTGATGGCATTGAAGGAGTTGGGTAATGGAAAAAGACTATATTTGTCACACAATGGCAATGAACTTGGCTGAACTGTGACTGCATTCTAGCACTTTGTAGGAGGTAAAACTCATAAGCAATGAAATTGGGTATTTAGCTGGGGAGACTTCTCAGCAGTGTTGCAGGACTGGCTTGGCTTCTTCTGGCTCCTCATAGTCAACTTTGAGAAGAGGAAAATAATTTGAGAATAAAATCATTAAGCATAAGGGAACCAGACCCTAACAGTTGGAAAACTCTCAGCTTATCCACAGGACAAAAAATTAGGAAGTGTGTTCAGAAAAGGACACTAAGGATGTGGCTCTGCAACCATTTGATAAGGTTAGGATGGTTAAGGAGAAGGAGGTGGGAAGGAGTAAAGGCAGGCTCTTCTTGTATTTTATAGGATATAATTATAGGGGATGTGTGCTCCCCCTCCCTTTTGTGGTACTTGATTGAACCCAGGGCCCTCACACCGAGCCATATTCCAGCTCTTTCTTCAGACAGAGTGCCCCCCCCCGACCTGTATCAAGGATCCAACTCAGGACCTTGCACTTGTGAGGCAGGTGTGGCACCACTAAGCTAAATCCCCAGCCCCAGAGACAGAGTCTTGATAAGTTGCCCAGGCTGGGTTTGAATTGGAATCCTTCTGCCTCATTGTCCCACAGTGGTGAAATTATAGGTGTGTGCCACCCAGTCAGCTTGATTTGTGCTAGTCTTAAAGATAGACAAGCAAAAGTTTCCCAAAGGTAGTTCAAAAACCATTAGGGCTACCTATTCAGTTTCAAAAGTGTGTGAGTGTGTGAGTGTGTGTGAGTGTGTGTGTGTGTGTGTGTGTGTAGGGGGTGAGGAGCATTGTCTTATTTCAACACAGGTGTGCTCTACCCAAAGCTGTGAGGGCACAGACATTGCAGGGGCAATATCCCCTCTCTTTGGATTCGGCAGGTGGCAGCACTTCTACTCTGGCGTATCCAGAAGGCAGCAGTGCTGCTGCAGTGGACCTGGAGGGCTGAGCCTTGAGCAGAACAGGATTCGCTCCAGGCTTAGGGGTTCACAAGGTTTGCCCCACGGGGTGGTGGCCTTGCTTGGGACTGTCACCCTTCCTTTTCTCCTCTTTCTTCCTTTTAAGATAGGACTGTCTATCCCATGCCTGTACTACCACTGTATTTTGCAACCACACAACTTGCCTGGATTCACAGGTTCACAGCTGGAGAGAAGTTTGCTCAGAAAGAATCATAGCTTGAGTCTCACTCATGTCTGATATAGATGATATTTTGATGAGCTTTGCACTTTAGACTGTAGAGCTCATGCTGGAATAAATTAAAATCCTTGGGCCTTCTGTGCTGGAATAAATATATTTTGCTTTTGAGAAGGACAGAATGTAATGGACTGAATGTGTTGCCTCAGAATTCATAAGTCAAAATCTTAATCTCAATGTGATGGCATTTGGAGAGGGACAATCAAGTCATGAAAGTGCAGTGCTTGTGAGTGGGATTGGTGCCCATAGGAGCAGGGGCCAGGGAGCTCACTAGGACTCTCTGCTGTATGAGGATATGATAGGAAGAAGTCTCCCATGCACGGCCCAGAAGAGGGTCCTCACCAGAGCCTGACCATGCTGGCACCCTGGTCTCGGGCTTCTCACTTCCAGTGTGCACAGCCCACTGTAAGACTGTAAGCCACTCAGTCTTGGGTTGCTGGTAAGCAGCCCAGATAGACTGAGATGGTCCTTCTTACTTCCGTCAGCTGCTCCCTTGTGTCCTAGGTCGTTGTTTCAACGTGGCCTCCATGAGCCCCATGCTGTGTCTCAGTGTGTTTTGTGCTACTGTAACACAGTGCCCAAGACTAGATAATTTATGATGAACAGAAACTCACTTGGCTCACAGTTCTGAATGCCAGAAGTCCATGGGCATGAGGCTGTTTTCTGCTTGGCACTTGCTGAGGGCTGCCTTGCTGTGTTGTCCCATGGACAAGGCCAGAGGGTAAAAGAGTGAAATCACAGCCTCCAGTGATGGTCGGTATCTGTCCATTCCCTGGGCTGGAGCCCTCATGACATAAACACCTCCCATAGGCCCCACCCCACACCGCTGCACTGGGATTAAGTGCCAGCATTTGCTTTTTGGGGGGACACACTCAAACCGCACTGGAGTCAAAACCATGGGGATACAGGACTCACTCCAGTGTGCTTCTCTGGGGTCTGCATCCTCCAAGTCCAGCCTGCCGGGGATATGTTTGGATGCCTTCAAAAAGCTTTTTTGTTTGTTTGTTTGTTTGTTTTTTGGTACCGGGGATCAAACTCAGGACCTTGCACTTGCACAGCAGGTGCCAGAACCACTGAGCTAAATCCCCGGCCCCTCAAAAAGCTTTTTAAAAACTTTATGTTTGATAGTTATTCTCAGTGAGAAGATACAGCTATTTATCTTTAGCCAGAAGCAGAAGTCTGAATGCTGTTTTGCATAGGACTTGGCACTTAGGACATTTCTAGCACAGTATGGGTTTTCTTCCATGATGAAAAGTGTTAATAATCTTTTGGGGACAAGAAGGGAGAGACTGTAGTGTTCGTGGATTGTGTTCATCAGCTTTCCGTTGCTGTAACAAACTACCTGTGATAATCAGCCTAAGAAGAGAAAAGGTTTGTTTTGACTCCAAGTTTTAGAGGCTTGGGTCCCGGGACCTGACATACCTGTTGCTCTCAAGCTTCTGGTGGGGGTGGCAGCACATGATGGGAGTGTGTAATGGAGCCCATGGGCCTTTGGGGGATGTTCAAGATTCAAACCACAGCATTGATTGTCTAAGACATGCAGTGGTCCTCACTGCATCTGAGAGTGAACAGGGGAATCTTCTGTCCCATCTCTGTCCAGTCCTCCTGCATAGACCAGGCAGGGCCCCTGAGACTACCTGAGCTACAGAGACCTCCAGAGTTTAGGGACCCCTTTGTGGTTGTGTGAACCGTGAGCCAGCCTGAGCTCTCTCTCTGCCTATGTGCTCCCATCGGATTCCTGAAGGGGCCTCGAGACCAAGCCAAGGTCAGGTCCAATGTTCCAATCTGAGGAGCTGAGTGGCCGGTGCGGGCAGGTGCGCTAGTTTGCCTTCCTGTGTCCTCTCGGGCAGAGAGAGCTCTCTGGCGCCTCCTCCTCTTCGCCTAAGGACACCAGCCCTATTGATCGGGGTCCCACCCTTGGACTTCCTTTAACCTTAATGACCCCATCAAGGCTCTGTCTCCAGCTGTACTCACTGTTAGAGATGCTACAGGTGAGGGATTCAACCTCTGAGTTCCAGGTGCATCACACAGCTGGCAGCAGGAGGGCTGTCTGAGATTATGGTCAGGACAGGCTGACTGACTCCCAAGAATGAGCGCTTTTCACTGAGGGATGTGCTCTCATATCTCTGCAGCTTCTGAGTCCACATAGTAGATGCTCAATTAATATCTTACAGAGTCCAATAAATGCACGAGTTCCAACTGGGGTTTCCCTAGTGTGATATATTTTCTCCCTTCCCTAAGCATAAAAACTGAGGTTCAGAGTGGGCAAATCCCTGACAGTGTGTTGGTGATGAGGGAGCGCAGAACCCAGATGTCCTGCCCCCAAGCCGGTGTTCTCCCCACCACCCCTGGGTGGGCCTCTCCATGCCCTGCCGAAATCAGAGAAAAGGGAGCAGACCCATGAATCAGGGAGTCAGCACCAACTCATTTCCTCTTACAGGATGTTTGTGTTTGACTCTTGGTGCCAGGCCGAGGGAGAGAAATCGAAGCCATGTGTGTGCAGTGGGCTCACTGCGATCTCAAAGGGCTGGGTAGGTCGCGGGCCCAAGGCCATCAGACAAGGTCACACCAGGAGGCCTGGTTTTCGTGGTCCCCCAGCATTCCTGCCCCCACTGACTTCAGTTTATGATGCTTGTTTGGGGGTGTGCATGTGCGCACAGGCGTGTGTATATGTGCAGAAAACTTGAAAGAATTGGACTGGCACTCTGCAATTAACACTGCAATTTTCCATCTCCAAATTCCCAAGGCAAGGAAGGCCGAATTAGTGCATGTCTTCATCTCTGCACCACAATTGAGAATAAAAATGAAAGTGACGTCTTTAAAATGTGAAAAAGAAAAGGATCTCTGTTTCCATGATGGAAGCTAAAAAATACTGGAATGAGCCCACAGTTCTCCGAGGGAGGGAGCAGATCTCTCGCTGATAGTTAAAAGTTGCCAGCAAACCTTCCTGAGCCACTTCCGCCCTGTCTCCATGGGCTGGGCTGCCTGCGGCAGACTCTGGGTCCTTGAGGCTGCGCTAGTTGGCTTATAGGGAGGCATTTATGTGTGCTTGGGTCCCCTCCCTGCCAACTGTGCCACTTGCATGACGGCATTTGATCTCAGGTTGGCCCTGTCCCCTAGGTATCATGAGCCCCATCTTGCAGGCCAGAAGCAGGCACAGGAAGTTGCTCAGCTTTGAAGGACGAAGCACGAAAACACTACTCACACTTCAGACTCAGTGGTGATCTTTATACTTTTTGAGCCAGGAGAGCTGTGTGACCATGAGCAAGACCTTTCACTCCTCTCTGCCTCAGTTTCCTTGTCTGTAAAGGGACACCCCACCCCGAAATATGAAGGATTGCTGGGCTGAAGGCAATTGAGAAGAGGGAGATCCAGGAGAGCTCTCTGCCACCCTCCCTGTTTTCCTAAAAGCAGGAGACAGACTTACAGGGACAAACGGTGTCCTGCTCCCCCCCGCCAGAGAGAGGAAAGGTTAACCCCTGAGGACAACTTCAGAGCCTTACAGGGCTGCAGGTGACACCAGAGGAATGGGCATTCTCAAACTTTATGAATGACCTGCAGCTGCCACTCATTTGCCTATGTCCAGGGCACCACCCCCAGAGACTTAGTGCTGTCCCTTTGTCTTGTCACTGCTCTCAGAAGTTACTTTTGGTGACAGTTGAGCTCAATTGTCAACTTGATTGGCTTGGGAGCTGCCTGGGGGATGAATGCAGCACACTTCTCGGTGTGTCAGGGTGGAAGCATGACCTTGGGGACTGTCTATGGCCTCTGGCCCCTCCCTCTGTCACTCCTCTTCCCTTGCTCTGCTCCCTGGCTGCCGTGAATGAAGCAGCTTGCTCTGCCACACCTTCTTCCGTGATGCTCCTGCCTTGGAGCCAGCTAACCATGGACTGAAACCTTTCAAACCATGAGCCAAATTAAACCTCTCCTCCTTTAAATTGTGGGTGTTGGTATTGGGGTACTGGGTCCCAGTGATGGGAAAGCTGATTGATGCACTATTCTTTGAAGATGCTACAGCAGCTGGAATTCAAAGCTGCCTCTCTGAGTACTCTTTCCCTAGAAGTGCCCACAGATAGATGAAATATGCACATGAATCGACGTCCTGTGTTTCTCTTGTGTGTTATTACAGGAGTCCGTTCCATCTAAGAACTTGGAAGTTTGAAGGAAAAAAAGCCCAAAGGAGAGCAACCCTAGCTCCTTTTTCCATGTCATGCCCCTCTGCTCAAAACTGCAGTCCAGGGTGGGAGAGTGTGTGCATGAGTTTCCTGTGGCTGCTTTTAACAGGTTAACACAGCCCACTGGCTCAAAATAACACAAAGCCAAGCCCCTGCAGTCCCAGGTACTCAGGAAGTAGAGGTGAGGTACGAGGATCACTTCAGCCCAGGGGGTCAGAGCCAGGCAGGCAACATGGTGAGACCCTGTCTCAGACAAAACCGAGCCACAAATGTTTTCTCTCACTGCTCTGGAGGGCCAGAGTCTGTATCGGTCTCCCCGGGCTCAAGTCAAGGTTCCGGGGAGAATCCATGCCTTGCCGCTTTTAGCTTCCGGAAGCCACTGTCGGTTCTTCCAGTTCTCCATCAGCACTGGTAGCAGCTTCTCTCCCCTCTAGCTCTGCTTCCATCCTCAGTCTTCACTCCCTGACCCTCGCCCTGCTGCTTCCCTATACCCATTTTGTGAATATATTGGGCTTTTGCAATTAAGCCAGAATAATCTCTCCTTCTCAAGACAATTATTAAAATCACATCTGCAAATCCTTTTTGCTGTGTAATTTGCTAGGACTAGAACATGAGCATCTTTGGGAGCCATTATTATGATGATCACTTGGCTCACACATCTGCCTCAAACAATGGCCTTGTCAGAGCTGCCCTTAGGACTCACTGTCCCCTCCCAGACTTTGAATTTAGCAGGTTTGGGAAGGGGCCTGAAAATGTGCATTTCTTATAAGTGCACAGTGATACTGCTGCTGCCAGTCCAGAATCATATCTTGAGACCCACTGGGCTAAGAGGAGACAGAATTCCTTGACTGGGATTTGTACATTGCCTATATGTTTATGGGAAGAGAAATGTCCTAAAACATCATCAGCATGCAGAAGCTGAGGGAGGAAGATCGGCTGCAAATGGCAGAGACCCCAGTGTCTGGATTGTGTCCGGCACTGGACACATTGGTCCATCCCCGAGGAAGATGTGCTCGGAAATGAGACTGGAAGGCCGAGACTCTGGGGTCGTTGGCCCCACATGGCCATGGGTGGTTGGTGCTGGCTGTGTCCAGGGCCCTGGTTACTTGTGGAGGGTACCCTGCACCCCACAGTCCCAGTGGCACTGCTGTTGGGACAATTTTACCTGCATTTTGGAACCACAGAGCAAGCTGATGGGAAAATCTGCTTTTAATTCTTGGAAACAAGAAGGCTGATCAAATGACCTGGGGACCAGCTGACCAGCCCAGTCTGAGATTCCGTGTGCTCTAATCCCAAAGCTAATGATGTCATAGCCCTGGGCTTCATCCGATCTATGTAGTGAGGTTGATGGGATTAATCAGCTCATGTTAACATGCTGATGATTATGAAATAAAGACGACCATTTCAATAGGGTACTCCGGGCTGAGGGGCCAAAGTGAAATCACTTGGACTTTTACGGAGGTCACGGTTGAATTATCACAAACCTTCCTTTACTAGAAGCAGATGCTTATTAAGATTAATTTAGTGTGAAAAGTGAACCAGACTGAGTATAAAGGACATTGTCTCCTCAGTTATGGAGTAAGACACCTCCCCACTGTCCTCTGCTTACTGAAGATGATTGTGCCTTTCCTCGGGGACATTTTGCCGCGCTGAGCTGAGCTGCCGTGCGATCCCCCTTTGGGGGTGCTCAGTGGAATCTCAGTATCCTCACGAAGACAGAGTGGGCAAAACAAAAGGCACCATCAGCAGCCCGGGAGGTGGGGGCTGAAAACAGGACCATCTTTCTGCTCACACTGCGCATTCAGCAACGCCTAGGCATGTGCATTGTTGGCAGACAGCAGCAGCTGTGGAAGTGACTTTTCCTCCACCTGAAGAAGGTGTGTGCTTGTGCCATGGTCAGTGGGAGCTGTCTGGGCAGCTGGGGTGCAGAGGAGCTGCAGGACAACTGGCCAGGACCTCAGTGATTGCACCAGCTGAGGGCCCACTCGTCCTGCTGGGCCTGCCTGTTGGCAGCCTTCTTCATTCCTTCTTCCTTTCCTCTTTTTCTGTAAATAAGTTCTAGCCCTCTCGAGTGTTTGCTACGAAACGCTCAGGGTTAATCCCCTTTTCCCTTGGCTCCTGAGGCCTGCCCCTGCCCCCCTCTCCCCTTACATCTTGGCCCCCTCTCCTAGTCCCTTCCCGGGCTGATCCTCCAAAGTGGAGACTTTGTCTGTTGCTGTTCCAGGTCTCCAGCCCCGCTCTGTTTCTACTCACTGGAAATGCTTTTCTGGGAGACCGGCCATCCCTGCTCACGGGTTCTGCTGTCACTTTAAGCCTGGAGAAACTGGGAGGCACGAAGAACAAAACCAGGGCTCTCTCGGGTTATCTGAGAAGAGGTTTTCCTAGTGGGAAGGGCAGCTGGTCCCTGTCTGAGTTTTATTTTCTTTGCAGTGCTTGCTTTCTAACTTGCCCTTCCTCTGGGGCATCAGAAAGACCAAATTGTCCTGCAAATGTCTGACTTAGTAAAAATGAGCAGAATCCTTCCCGCTGGCTTTCCCAGGCACAGTTGAGATGAGGACGAGCTTTGTTCATTTGCTGCTGCCCAGAAAGGAAAACTCAAGGCGCAAGGAGGAGAATCACACGGAGAACAAAGGAGATAAACTACTGGCCTGAAAGCTGTGAACTGGCAGAGCTTTAAGAATGATCTGTTGCCCCGAAGAGATTTCCCTATTCTCCTGGTTCCCTAAGGTCAGGCATCCAGGAAGGTGCTGGGGGCCGCTTCTCTCTTGAGAGCTCACCTGTGTCGCAGTCCTGTGTCCACTGGGGCTGCAGCCTCAGCTGGAGGCCTGACAGAGTCTGGAGGTCCCCTCTCACTCACACAGCTTGCTGTAAACTGGCGTCTCTGTCCTCTCACTGTGAGCCTCTCCATGGCACTACTCGAGAGTGCTGCAGGCAAGGTGTCACCCTTCCCGAGACTACACTGTCATCGAAGGAGCTGCAGTGCCTTTGATGAGACCCAGAAGTCGCAGGCTCCCATTTCCATACTATCTGATCGCTCACAGAGGGCCAGCCTGGATGCAACATGGGCGATGACTACACAAAGGCGGCAGCACAGAGGTGTGGGGCTGTGGGCGCCATATGGGAAGGTGGCCACCACAGGATCCCCTGTTCTCTGGCATTTGCAGCGCTACTCTGCTCCACACGACCCCTGGGAAGCAGGCTTTCCAGGAACATTTACTTTTTGCTTTCATCCCACTGTGAGTTCTTATAATTTTCTATCATATCCACTTTGAATATAAGTTTAAATTTCTCATACCAGATGCAGGGCCTAATACTGCTCTGCACAATTTCTAGTTCTGCGCCACTTTCTAGTTCCTCACATGGTCAACCCACTATTGGCCTTAGATAGCTGCCTCTGGCGACCACCTCCCCATGGGACAGCTAGATACAGCCTACTGCTCTGGCCCCAGGGACCCCCAGCCACACCCAGCCAGCTTGCCTTAAACCCACCAATTACAACTCCTCCAGGAAGTCTGTTTGGACAGTGCCCGCATCCCAACAGAAGCGTGGCCCACGCCTGTCACCCACCTCCTTCCGGGTGCATCCTGTGTGCATGGCCTCCAGGAGTGCTGCTCATCCCCCGACTTGAAGGTCAGAAAGCCTTTCTTTTCATCTTGTGTCTCTCCTCACATTGAAGGGGTGTTCACCCTCTTACTGACTCTAAAGTAAAGCATTCACCGCCCCAGGTCACAGCAGGCAGGGCCACTTCCCCAGGCCTTTCTGGACAGGAGAAGCAGAGGGCTCAGGTAGTCTGACTCCTCAGCCCATGGTCACTGTCACCACCAGACTGTGTGAGGCCCCTTTGTTGCTTTCCTTGGGTATTATCTCCCTCCCACCACTCCACACTGGCACTCTCTCCTCTGCACCCCTCCCCCATGAATGTCTCAGGCAGCCACTTTAAAATGTTCCCTCTGTGTCCTTATATTCTGTGCATATTTGTAAAACACAGAGTGTTGCCTGTTCATGGATTTTTAATTGTGAATGGCACTGGACTAAAGATTCGTTCTGCATCGTGTTTTGTTCAGTCAGTGTCTGTGTGCTGGTGATGAGTGTCTGCCACCTTCCCAGTGGTGGATGGATACTGGGTGTCCTCCAAGCTCTGGGGTATGCGATGGTCTAAGAGGCCCTGGGCTTCAGGTCCTGCGGGGATTTCTCTGGGGCCTCCCCCAGGAGGCAGAGACCCATCTTCACATGGCTGTGACCAGCAGGGCATGCTTTACTCCCAGACTCCACTCCAATCAGGGTATCTGCTTGTCTCCCCCAGGGCTGCTGCTCAGGCCCAAGGCTTTGGCTGAGAACCACGAGTAGGTGTCTGGGACCCTGCATTTCTAACAGTCACCCAGGAAATGCCAGTGACCACCCTCAGTGTGTTTCAGCAAAGTGGAAACTGTTCAGTGTTACAGCCGAGGGCTACTGCTCAAGTGCTATGGCTACAGCCATTTGAAGACTTGAGAATCTGGAAGTTACTCGAAGAGATGGAGAAAAACCTTTTATTCACCAGCTGGCTCAGAGGAGATTGTCCAATCTGAATTCTGAGCACGAACAGAAATGGAAGCAGCGTAATATAGAAATCTAGGAGGTAGCGGGGTGGGCCCACGCACCAGGAGGTCATGCTCACAGAAGCGGGATGGTGGAGTTACAGAATGTTCAAGAAATGTCTGACAGGAAACTCCTGCAGCTCAAACAGTTACAGAACATTTTGATACATTTTTGATACATTGGGCAAGAACACCTGCAGCACAAACAGTTACATTTAGGAGCAGGACATTTTATAGGAAAAAAAACATGGCAGGGGGCACGGGAAGAGGCTTGCCCTATTGTGTATTATTGCTTTATCAGGAGGGACACAGTTCGAGTTCATCACAGTGCCCAGCACGTAGCCTGGCTCAGAGCAGGTGCTCGAGAAATGCTTGTTGGATGTGTAAATGGGCGAGTGGAGCATGCCGACAGGCACACTACTTATTTGCCCAGGGGGCAGGGGTGAGGGCTGTGACCCCTCTCAGGTCCTGTCATGCTCTGGTCGCGGTCCTTACATTTTTAGGCTTCTGTTCTCATCCCGCTGATGTTCATTTGAGGAAACTGGGCTCGGAGAGGCTGGGTCCCTGGTCCAAGTCCACACAGCTCCTAGGAACAGGGTGGACGTGGGTGCTCTCCAGCCCCCTCCCCAAGGAACGCCAGAGCCCCTGAGCCGGAAGAGGCAAAGGATTTGCATTTAATGTGTAGTTTAGATTTAAACATAATTTTCTAAACATTTATACTTACATGTAATATGTATATTCACTATTTATTTTATTGACATTTTATATAAATTATATTTAAATGTATAACATGCTGATAATTATTGTAGAATGTTATAGAATGATATACCGTAGAATGGGTAATGCATAATGGGATTATAGCACAGTTACATTGGACTATATATAAAATTAGCAATTGGCTCCTACGATGATCTTGCAGCTCACAGCCCAGACCCAGGAGGGCCGTGGGTGCAGCTCTGGTCTGGGAAGCTCCAGGATGGCCCAAGAAGCAGAGGAGCTAGGGGCTGAGCTCCAGCTCAGGTCTGAGTCTGCAGGCTCGAGAAGTGCCAGCTAAAGGCGGAGAGGGAGAAAGAGCACCTTCTCACTCAGCCTTGGTTCTCTTCAGGCCTTCGACCCATGGCGTGAAGCCCACCCAGCCTGGGGAGGCCCTCCTCTTGGCTCCTACTGTGGATTCAAATGTTCCTCTCTCTCAGAAACACCAAGTAGACACATCCAGAAATAATGCCTGCCAAACATCGGGGCTGCCATTGGCCCAGTGAAGCTGACACATCAAAGGAACCCCCAAAGTGAGTGAGTGAGCGTGGGGAAGTCTGACCTGAATGCAACTGGCTGCTCTTTGTCCATACTCAGTAAATGGTCACTGGCTGTGCAGACTGCAGACCAATTACTCGAAGGTTCAGCTTTAGCTGAAACCAGATTCTGTTGGATGTGGGATATGGGACTGCCGGTCTCTGTGGGCTGGGGTAGCCATGGTCCCCTGACTCGGGCCTGCCTCTGGGTTGAATAGTGCATCTAGAAATCCTCGTCCACCCAGAGCCTCAGAGCAGGGCCTTATTTGGAAATGGGGTCTTGCAGACATTATTAAGTGCCGATTGATCAGATCCTAAGAAGCTGATGGAGATGCACACAGGAGATGGCCGTGTAAAGATGGTGGCAGGAACTGGAGTGGTGCAGGCCCAAGCCAGGAGATGCCAGGAGACACTGAAGCTGGCAGCGTTAAAGAACAAACCCCCAGGGTTTGGGGGCGGGACCAGGTTGCACCGGCACCATTGCTGCGGCTTGACTGTGAGAAGTTCAAGGATGCAGAGGACAGAGGACTAATCACACAGGCTGGAAATTGGAAGGAGCACTCAGAGAATAGTCACTAGTGCTGCGGGGACAGGAAGGCATTGGAGAGGAGGAGGATGGACTCTCTGAAAGCTTCCAGCTTCTGCAGATCAATGTGGAGTGCAAGACCCTTCCCACAGGCTGTAAGCAATGGTGCTCAAAAAATGTCCAAAGGATACAAAGACACTGGGAGAGGATAGTTGCAGCAAAGAAGAGCAAAAGAAAGAAGAAAAGCTCATCGTTCCGAAAATTCAGGCATCTGCACCCAGCATAGCAAACATTTTCTGAGAGCCTTAACCGAAGAGAAACTTCTGGAGGCCAAACACTCAGGACCAAGACTGTGTATCGATTTGAGGATGACCCACCACATGTCAAAGAAGGAAATGAGTAGGCTGGCTGGGCAGATCCGAGGGTTGTAAGGTTCAAATGAAAAAGCTGACAAACCCTTTTGGATCTGCCTCTCTGGATTCAGAACTGATAGTCCCCTCTCCCAAGAACATTTGAGGATGAATGATGGGTTTTCTAGTTACCTGCTGGACATAGTGGAAGAAGACTGCTTTAGTTTATTTCCTCTGGAAACCCTGTGTATCTGACTCCTGACTCAGAACATGCTCTTGAAGATGTTGATCTAAACAGAGTTTATGTCCTGGTGGACTTGTGGATAAAAGGATTCAGGAGAAAGTGATGTTTCAGAAGGCCCAGGAACACCCTGTCAAGACAGCCTGTTTGCCAGTCCAGGAACACATGGTCAGACGCCAGAATGGGAAAAACTATCAGTCAGAGATACCGGCCATCAATCAAGTATTTGATATCCTGTCCATTTACTTTGATACTCACAACTGGCCCAAAGCATTGAAGAAAGGAGTTTCTCCAGGAAAAGGCTATGTTCTTCAGAATTCAGAGGAATGACAGCAGCCTGAGATGTCCTCACCAAAGAAGAGGGCAAAACGCAGCAGTGGCACAAACTTGCCTCTGCTTGACCCTCTTTGGCTCTTTACAGTATAAGCTACTGATGGCAAGGATCATATTTTATGCTTTTGTATCGCCTATGTGCCTGGCTTACAGGAGGTGCCCTGATTAATGTTAAGTTCACCTAACAACAGATTAGCCCTAAAACTACATGGCTTTGGATATGTTAATTCATCTTTTATATCTATTTGCGAAAGACTTGCTTTAGATTACTGATTAAATATTATGTTGAGCTTCACTTTCACTAAACTGGCATGAAGTTTTATGATGTTTTCCTCCTCTGAACATGGTGATTTTTCCCTAACTCAGTGACATGCTGCACATAAGCTTTGGAGGATCAGCTTGACCTGTCCCTCTTTCAAGCCCTCATAGCATTTTGTTCCCTCCTGTGGCCCTTACCCTGTTTTCCTTGTGCATGGGCACGCAAGGCTTCTCTTCCAGTTTGTGAATAGCTTTGGATCCTTCTGAGCTTATGCACATGAGATCATTCATGTATATTAGTAATTAACAGAGCAGGCTGAAATTTGTTGCTTTCTGATGTGTAAACTGACTAGATAATCTAATCTACCTCTTACTACACAAACATCATTAGACTTTTCTTGTATCTTAGCTATAATTGGTCCAGTTATTTTTACTAGTTTGGGTTAGCTGACTTGCTGGTTAAGGTCCTAGAAAATTCAGAAAATGCATTCTACATCTCAGAAGAACCAAAAAGTTACTTCTTCGCTTCACCCCCACCCCTTTACCATTTAATCCCTTAAAAAACAAACAAACCCCCCAGAGTCTTTGAGGGGCTAGGGCCCTTAGGGCCCCCCCAGGTTTGGACTTCTGGCCCCGGGACACTGTGAGTAAGTGACTACTGTTATGGCTCCGTCGCTAAGTTCTCAGTGCAGCCACAGAAAACGAGCACCTCGGGCCTGACCCTGTTTGGCTTTCTGGAGCGCACGGGGGCTTGGCACGAGCCCCTCTCCCAGGCCCAGCACTGGGCCCGCCTGGGTGAGAGTAGGTCTTAAAACCCAGCCGTGCCAGGGCGTCTTTTTTCACTTTCCTGCTGTACACTGCGGCAGGAGGTTCAGACTCACTTAAGGGAACCTGCCTGCACTTTAGACAGGAGCAGTCTGCTTAACCTTGGGTGGCTGGAGGAGCCCAGAGGGAGCTGGATTCTACCATCTGGGCTTCGGAAGCCCCTTGGAGCCGTTTTTCCTGCGCCGGGTGCTGCTGGGCAAACCCCCATGTCCCAGGAGGTTTACGATGGCTGTGGGACAAAAGGAAAAGCCACACACGAACACACTGGCTTTGCAGGCTTCCCATCCTGCCCAAGTGTAAAGAGTTTTGTTATTTTTTTTTCTAATTACAAAATAAAAACATATTCATTGGAAGTAATCCAGACAATAAGTAAAAGCACAAAGGAGCAAAAATGACCATCCATCTCTCCATCCCTCGCCATTATTAACACTGTGCCTGTGTTTTCCCATTCTCTCCCGTATGCTCATCTACCCCACAAATGTCTTTTCTGTCTATTTTTCTAGTAAGAATAACGTGTGCTCTACCACGTATCAGCTTAGAACCGGCTTTTTCACTCTGTACTGTATCGCGGACATCTCTCCATGTCTGTAATCAGGGACCAAATCAATCCTTTCGGTGGTGGGTAGAAGCCCAGGGCTGCGGTACCCCTGCCTTTACACTTCCCTGTATTGGGGCGCCTAGGTTAGGGCTTGCAGATGGTAAGCTTGGGGACTTACTTGGCCCGGAACCAGTCTGTTACATTGCTTTTTCTTGTGACAGTTTTTTCCTAAATAATAAACGTGTTTAGGGTCCATGCTGTACTGTAGAACAGAATGAGCTGTACATTTTTTGAGATTAGAGAGTCCTGGGGAATGAATTCAAAGTCCTCAAGTGGGTTTTTGGGCTTTGGACATGGCGGTTTTCTTCCATTTATTGCTTGTTGTAGGCCCTCAGGGAAATGCCAGGAGATGGTCACTTGGAAACACCTATTTACTGCTGGGCAAGCTGAACATTCTAAGCATGTTCTATCAGCCAGTGAGTAGAGAGGGTCAGGGAGCAGCGTCGGGACTTTTCTGGGTTGGAATCTCAGCTCCATCTGCCGTCCGAATAGTACTTCAGTTTCCCCACTGAATGAGTTGCCTGGGGCTGGTGCAACAATGGCTGCAAACTGGGATGCTTTCTTCTCTTCCGTTCTGGAGACTGGAAATCAATCCAAGGTCAAGGCCCTAGCATGGCTGGCTCCTCTGGGGCTTCAAGGAGGATCCCTCCTGACTCCTCCAGATCTGGGGGTCGCTGGCATCATTGGCACCCCTGGTTGGAGCAAAGTCATTCCTCTTCCTGTGTCTGTTGCCACGTGGGTTTCTCCCTGCTGTGTGTCTCTGTCCAAACCTCCTCCTTTCCTTTATAAACACGGTAGTCACTGAGTTGAGGGTCCACCATAACCTAGCATGACTTCACCTTACCACGGTTACATCTACCCAAACCCTGCTTTCTAATAAGGTCACATTCTGAGGTCTGAGCAAATATGTTTTGGGCACAGTAACTGAGCCCCATCCTGCAGGAGGAGATGTATCTTGGGGAACTAGTTAAACCATGTGAAACTCAGAACAGCAGCTGGTCCAATGAAGTCCCCAAAGCACTGGTCCTTATGATGGTAGAGATCTTGGCAAAGGCTCGGAGAAGAGACAAAATGTGCAGTGAAACACACATCCCAACCAAGCGAGCTCCCCCGGCCCCTACCCCACTTTTGAGCCCTCATGTCTCATATATCAGAATATCAAATTTTCCTCTTGCAATCCTTCTATTAAAGAATGGTTTATCTGGGCATTTGTTTATGTGTGGAAAATGCATAAAAATTTATAAAATAAACCCATTTACTCCCAGACATAAGTTAGCATTTTGCCCGGAGTGAATTTTTGTGGCTGGGTTATAAAATTCCAAAAATAAGGTTTTCTAATGAAACTATGCTACCCTTTAATGAATATCACCACCTTAACTATAATGAAGAATGTACAATATTTGGCATGATGCACACTGGAAAAATCACCTAGTATGTAATGAGTGATCGCTCCTTTGTGAGCCAAGTCCTGTTTCCATTTTGTGGGGATAATTCAACTCCACAAATATTTACCGAGTGCCTACTAAGTCCCAACCACAGTGCCGGGCACGGGGTGGGGGTGGGGGGTTGGGGGGGTATGAAGACACAGTTCATGGGGGGTACAGCTTTGTAAATAATAATGAGCTCTTCCACAGGAGCATGCTGGGTTCTATTCTAAGAGTTTTATAAGCATTAAGCCGTATAATCCTAACCAGGGTCCCAGGGAGGGAGGCCCGCTGTCTGTGTCACTCTTTATAGATGGCGGACGGAGCAGTGGAAGCAATCTGCCATGATTGTGCAGCCAGAAAGCAGAAAGTCGGTGTTCCAAACCAGGCAGTTGAGTCCCAGAGTTTGCAGCCTTAAGCCCTGTCCTGGGCAGCCTCACCAGGGCAAGTTCAAGTTCAAGGCTACAGGGTCAGCACAGTGGCTGGGGAAGCCTTCGGAGGGGCACCTGCCACAAGCACATGGCCTGAGGACCACAGAAACCTTCCTGGGCTGATGACAGGGTGGAGACCTGGAGCCGGGGCTGGCAATGGAGAGGGATTGCAGGGCCACACCTCTGAGCCAGGAGGCAGCGCGGGGTTCGGTGTGCTTGTGGTGGGTGCTGCTGGGCCCTGCATCTTGGTGGAGGAGGTGGTGGGTGGATCCCCAGGGGAGGCAGGACTCGGCCAGAGAAGCAGCATGCACGCTGCTCAGAGGAACACTGGAGTGCGGGGTTTTATCGAGGAGAGAGCACGGCGGTCGGCAGGCAGTTAGACCGCTCTGCTTTAGCTGGAGTATTCCTGGGTGTGCTCACAGCCCTTCCGTGCAGGGATGGGAGAAAAACAGGAATAGGAGGAGAAAGCCTATTGGTCATTATCTCAAAATTTAATCCAGCCTCTTGACTTTCCCTCTCATTAGACACATTATATCCATCTCCTCTTTTAGTCCCAAACATCTGAGGTTTTGGAGGGTTTTTTTTTTAGCAGTTTCTTTTCTGAAAGCAGAATGTTTTTGCTGATGATGTATTAATAATAATAATAATAATAATAGTAATAGTAATAATATCAACTAACACTCTTGAATGTTTCTTGTGGATATACGAATATCTCACATGCTGCTGTTACCTTACATGTTTCACTTTATGCCATCCTTCCCAGGACTCTGAGAGCGGGTACGAGTGGTGTCCCCGTTTCAGAAGGGAAAAATCGGAAGCACAGTGAGGTTCCCAGTGTGATGACACTGGAAGGACTTAGGTCAGGATTGTAATTCAGCAAATGATTCCATCTGTAGCTCTGTCTTTAGGCTCCCAATGCTGTACCATAGGCAAGGCCCACCCAGGGGCTCACCAGCAGTCTGAATCCACATGTTGAAGCCCTACCCTGAGTGTGACAGTCTTTTTCAGGCAGAGCCTTTGGGAGGTCATCGAGGTGAGCCCCTTTATGATAGGATTAGTGCCCTTATGGAAGAGACCCCAGGAAGCTTGTCTGCTCTCTCCATCACATGATGGCTCAGCGGGAAAGTGGCCTCCTGCAAGCTGGTGAGAGAAGCTCCCCAGGACCTGAGCCTGCTGGCTTCCAGACCTTGTACTTCCAGCCTCCAGGATTATGATAAAATAAATTCTACTTTTTCACTACAGCAGAGCTGAGTTAGACCAGGTGTGTCCAGGTGCATGGAGGCCTTTGCTCCTGGTGGCTTCTGGCTGAACAGCCTCACGGTGAACCTGGGTAAGCACCTGATGCAATCTACCTGTGTTCCAGGCCACCCTAGGATGAAGCAGTGCCTTACTGGGTCCTGCTTCCGGAGAAGGGGCTTTGTCAGAGCCTGTGGAACATGGACAATGGGGGCTGTGCCCCTTGGGACAGACGCTGGGGCTGAGCTCCAGCTCTGCCACCTGTGGGCACATTTACCCTCTCCAGAGCTCTGACTGTAGATGGAGGATAATGACACTTAGCTCTCAGTGTCAATGTGACTTCAGAGCAGATAAGCAGGAAAGTGCCCTGCACCAAGGAAACGAATGGCAGGGTTTTCTGGTAGTCTCCTGAGATCTGCCCTCCAATGCCTTGCTCTGGTGTCGCTCTGGAAAGCCACCCTGCTCCCTGCTCACTGCTCGGTCCCCTCAGTGCCTCACAGGTGAGGGCAGCTCTTGCTTGTGTAGAGCCCTGCATCACATGCCCACCTGCCCACCTCCTGCCCGGATGCATGTAGTCTCCTGGTGCAAATGCCTGGGATTGTGGCAGAGGATGGGAGAAAGTCGCAGACCTGTTCAGGGCACAGGGAGAGAGGGAAGCCTCTCCAGGGAGGGGCATAGAGCCGTGCCAGGTGGTGTCGGGAGAAGTGGCACAGGTGGAGAGCAAGGACCCCTGCTCATGCCCCAGGAACGTGCCACAGCTGTCTGCTGACTGCGAAGATTCCCAAGGGGGCCAAGGGATGTCAGCTCCCTCATGGTGGCAACATGGACCGGAGCCTTCCCTCCCTGTCCCCAGAAGTGAGGGTGGAAGCCTGGGCTGCAGCAGGAGGCTTCCTTCCCCTTTTTGTCCTGTGGCCATTAGGCTTGCTGATAAGCGAGGATTATTAATTAAAGGGATAAAGTGTGTGCTTCCAAGGGTGATTACCATTACTGTAAATCAGACTTAATGGCCGCAGAAATTCATTAGGGATCCATTTCCTAATGATAACGAATTGGTTCTAGCAGATGTCAGACGCAGCCGTGACGGTAATTCTAATTCCGGGGGAAGAGAGAAGAGTGTCTCCCTCCCCACCTGGGTCCCTCTGGAGGAATCCGAGCACCCTACGTGGGTGCCAGGCACACACTGGTGCCAGGGTGGCCGCTAGCACAGGGCCTCTGCGGAGCGAACTCCTACCTCCTCCAGCCCTGTTCCTACCACCTCCTTCTGTGGCCTCACGGGTGCTTCCAGGCCTCAAGGCCTGTCTTTGCTTCTGACGCGCCGAGGACAATGTGTGGCCTGCGTCCCTCCCCATCTGGCCCATCTTGGATACAGGCCTGGGCTTGCCTCTCCCCGTGTCTCTCCCGCGCCCGTCACACAGTTGGTGCTCTGGATGACGGCAGGAGCAGTGGAGAGCGAGGGGAACCTGTGGAGGTTTTGCAGAAGGTGCCCCGCATAGCTGAGCCTGAGCAGGGAAATGACTCTGTTTCCAGCGTGGGACCAGGGAGGCCTGGAACCAACAGGGTGGTCCCACAAATGGCCTGTAGTATTGGGCTCCAGGTGAGCACAGGTTGTCCCCCCAGGCACACAGAAGCATGGGCAGAGCAGGTCCTGGGTCTCAGGCAAATCCCAGATGAACCATGGCAGCAGGCACTAAGGGACACCCTGCCAGCTGCTAACCTGGTTCCTCCTGTGTGGTGGACATCAGAGATTACTGCCAGGTGGAGGTGAATTGGCACACGTCCGGAACTAGCCATACAGGCCTGGGACATGGTATATGTCCCAGAAGTACTTGCCATTATTACCTTTATATTTGCTGAGCCGAGGCAGAAATGCCAACTCAGGGACCCGGCAGAGAGTAGACAGGACCTTCGCTCTGAACAGCAGACCGTGCTTTGGAAGGATGTGGTGGGTATGAGTGATGAGGGAAAGAGTCAGTGGGCTTTGAGAAGGGCTGAGTGTGCAGAGCCAGCAGGATGGAAGCACAGATGGGTTGAGCTACCTGTGGCCCAGGGTAGCCTCAAGCCATGGGTTTTGCAGCCGTCCAGCCATGGGCCAGGTCTCGTCCCTGCAGACAGGATAATCACCCCCGGTGACACTCGCCTGGCCTTCTGCATCTGATCTCCAGCCAGGTGCCTAAGAAGTGAGTCGCACTGGGTTCGTCCTCATGGAGAGCAGGATTCAGGCTCGGTGAGGTTGGGTGACTGTCGAGAGGGCTGCTCTCCAGACGGCTGGCTCTGTGGCTCAGAACAGCGGAGGGAGGGAAGTCCTCTCTGACCCTGTGTTTTGTGTATGGGAGCGGGACTTGTGAATTGCCAAGGCCTCCTGGGAACACAGTCTGGAGGCATCTATTAACATGGAGAAGTATACTGTATTCCCTTTGATCCAGCAAGCCTACTTCTGGGACTCTGTCCCTTGGAAATGAAAACCCCAGAACATAAGGACATAGGGACAGGATGTTTATGGCCACACTGTTTGTGGTGGCAAAAACCTGGAAGCAATCTGAAAGTCCGACAGGCCTGGGAAGGTTACATAAGTTATACATGTGTTTGGGGGGAATATCTTTCTCTTTTAAAATTGACTTCTATATAATTATCTGGAGGAATCTCTTTGACATATTGGGTAAAACAAACAACTCCTGAAGTTGGCCAATAATATGAATTCTAGATGCCATCAAACAAAAAGAAGCTCTATAAGTGAATTATATCTAGTTGTGCGTAGAAACAGGAATGGGCAGTTCAGGAGGTAGGATGAGAGGAGGTTGAGGAGATGATGAATGTATTTCTGAATTCATTTTATGTATGAGGACTATTTATCACACATGTGATTGAATGGATCTGCAAACCCAGTGAAATCAGTTCCCCCATGGCATGCACTGGGCTCCTTGGCCTCTCGCTTTCCTCTATGTCCCAGTTTACAGAGTAGCTTGCAAGTTGCCTTAGCTCAGTTTCTACCATATGGACAGCCAGCCCCCTACTTGGGGGCTTGGGGGATGCAAAGGGCTTAACATAGAGAAAATACCAGCCCTGCCCCTTGAAGAGCTCACTGCTTGGCTGAGCAGGGATAAAACAGCGTGGCTGTGGCCAGCACTAACATCACCAGCCAAGAATAGGATGTGACCAAGTCCGGGGCTGTGCACCACCATTGTGCAGACTGTGGCATCTGTGACTGCAACAGCTTAGCCCTGCAGAGCCTCAGCTGCCACGCCTGGAAAACCTCACACATCTGTGCTCACTTGCTGTGGAGAGTGAAGTGGAGAGGGCTTCCCAGGAGGCAGCAGCAGTGAAACTGGGGCTTGCAGAGAGGTTTGCCCTGCCTGATGCTTTGGCATGCTTCGCACAGATATCCTGAGCACAGGGAGCCGTGGCATGAAAGTGCGGCCTCCAGACATAACAGTAGCCCTGGGAGGTGCTGGATTGTGGGGAGCTGTACATGGGCGGGAAACCTTAGGAAATGGGACAGGAAGGAGACTATTAAGTGAAGCCACAGCAGAGGACACACAGGGTTCTAGAGCCTTTCACACCGCACCTGGTGACCTCGCGCCAGTTTAGTGATCTAGCATTGTGCCTGTCACACAGATAGGGAATAGAGGCTAAGGAGGCTGAATGCCAGCCAGAGGGGTAGAGTGGGAATCCAAAGTGCCCTTTTTTTAAAAAGAGAAGCTCTGTACTTAGTGACTTATAACGAGATCTATCATTTATTTTGCTTATCAATCTGCATGCTGGGCAGGAATTAGCAGGGGCCAATTGACTGTGCTCCATGCACCAGTGGGGCAAGCAACTGGGAGCCAGAAAGCCTAGTTCTGATGTGGGGATGCCCATGGCTGGCAGGATGCTGTTGGCCCTGTCTGGGGATTCCAGCTCCACAGGGTTGTAAGCTGAGGGCCCAGTGCCCCTTCATGGGGCTTCTTCGTGGCTGCCTAGACTTTTTCATGGTCTGGTGGCTGTGTTCTAAGAAAAAGTATCCCAAGAAAACCAGGTAGAAACTGTATTACCTGTTATGGCTGAGCTTCTGGAAGTCACAATGACTTCCTCCATCATAGCCACAGCCCACCTAGATTCCACGGATGGGATCCTGGACCCTCACCCCTCAAAGGGGGAGTGTCTAAGTTATATGCAGATGTTCCTTAATTTATGATGGGGTCAGGTCTTGATAAACCCATCAGAAGTCAAAAATACATTTAATTCACTTAACCTAACATGGTGACAACCCAGTACACTCTAGAGTAGTGATTGTTTGTGCTTACAATCCCAGGGATGACTGGGATCCCATCGCACGAGATTATCCTGCAGCGTGCTGCTAGCCTAGGAAAAGATCAAACTCAGAGTACAGTTTCTATGAAACGATCATCTCTTCTGCACCACCAAGCAGTTGAAAAACTAAGTCAGTGCCATCTGTCATCAGAAGAGCACACTGGACAGAAGATAGAGACCGATGCAGCTATTTTCAGAAAGTGTCACCTCTCACACTAGCTTACCGCCTAACAAATCCATAGCAAGCTGGATGACAACTTGAGGTTGAGTTCTGATAAACCCATCTGGATTTATCAGAGTGGTGGCAGATGGAGCCTAGGAGGAACTGCCCTGCTGTGAGTTAGGCAGCCCCAGCATTGGCTGGATTGTTATTCAGCAAGCGCCAAATGTCATTGTCCTTATCCAAGGCCAGGTGAAGACAGTATAATCTTCTGAGCTGCTAGGTAGAGCAGGTTTTTCTCCAGAAAGAGCCTAATACTATTATTATTATCATTGCCATATTAGGGGTTGAACCCAGGGACTTCACAATATCCTTAGCCCCTTTTTAAATATTTATTTTGAGACAGGTTTCCACTAAGTCACTAAATTTCTCACACTGGGCCTAAAATTGCTGTCCTCTTGCCTTAGTATCCCAAAGTGCTGGGATTCCAGGCTGGCATTACCACACCTAGCTCAGAAAGAACTACTTGAGGGCAGCTGGACAGAGCAGACCATTCTGGAGGCCCTGTCGATGTGGCTGGACTTTCCCCCATGCCCAAGGGCAAGCACTATAGCAATGGAACATTCCAGCAGGACAGCTAGGGCCCAGGGAGCCCTTTGGAGGCAGGCCCTGCCATTCTCCCTTCATGCCGTCTGTTTTCCTTGTAGCTGTTTTCGGGTGTTAGAAAATTGGATTAAGCTTCAATCGCGTTTCCTCCTAAACACAAAAGTCCAAAATTAGTAGCACATTTCCAACAAACCTCACTTAAAGCCACATCAAATTAAATAGGATCATCTTAAAATGGGCCCTCCTGTCTATAGATGGTGTGGCATGGATTGGAAAGGTTTATGAAGTGAAGTATGTTTGTAAATACTGGAAAGCTCAAAATTGTTTTGACCTTGTGATATTTGAACCATTTCTTGTAAATTGTATTCAACTTGGAATTGACATCCTGTAGATTTGCAGCCCTTCTCCTGCCTACGTATGGCTCTGGAATTCCATTATAAGCCCATTTGATGATTTTTAAAAAATAAACCTCAATGTTATCTGAACTTGTATGGCATCAAAGGATTCTGAGGGGAGAAGCCTCCTTTGAGAGCTCCTATTCAGCCCTCAGAGCCCTCTCATCTTAGAGATGGGTAAACTGAGGCTTGAGGAGGTAAAGTCAAGTCAGAATGTGGAGGCATTTGAGCTGGGCATTGAAATCAAGGCTCCTAAAAGCAGAATCAGGAATGGCAATGAAAGCAGGCTTGCAAGGGGCATGGGCAGGCCTGTGCTCCTTCCCTTACCAGCTGTGTGACCTTGGTGATATTGCTGAACTCTCTGAGCCTGTTTTCCCTGCCCCTGTGTCCTTATCCCAGGGTAGCTGCAGGAGTTAAGCAAGATCACACGTGGGAAGTGGAGGGGACAAGGTGACAAGGTGCCCGTCTTAGCCCATTTGGGCCACAGTAACAAGAATGCCACGGTCTAGGGGCTTCTGAACAGCGGGCATTTACTTCTCAGACCTCTGGAGGAAGAACCTCAAAGTACCGGCTGTTCCGGTATCTGGTGGAGCTGGCTTCCTGGTTCACAAACGGCGCCTGCGCGCTGTGGAGGGGAGGCAGCTCTCCTGGGACTGAGTGTGTTCCCGGAAGGCGGGTGCCACGCAGAGGCTGCCCACTCAAGGCCGAAGTCCCCTCCGTGCCTTGGCCCGTGGGAAATCTCTACCGCACACCTCCCCACGCCCCACGAAGCCTTTCCATCCTTGCGAATGGAAGCAGCGGGAATGGAGTTAGGGTCTACGGTCAGCTGCATGAAATGCAAATGTTTTCATGTAAATGTCAGGGCCATTTTCCAGGGCTCAGGCTACTTCTGCCTTTCTGCCTCACGGTCTCAGTGCATGACAACCATGAATGTGCTACTTCCTGCTTCTGAAACGGATGTTCCTGCCCAAGCCTCACACTTGAATTCTAGGAAGACTGAGAAGGAAGCAACAGGAAAGAAGGCTGTAATGCTTTCTAGCAATGGCTCATGTGCCATGGGATATCGGGTGGCCACTCCCGTCATGGAGGACGCTTCTGTCCTCTCCTTTCAATGCGGGCTGGCTCTGTCACTGCGTGGCCAGTGGCACATGGCAGAAGTGATGCTGCGTTAGTCAGCTGCATGTGACTATGATGAAATGCCCGAGGCAGGTGACTTCCGGAGATGAGAGGTTTGTTTTGTTCACCATTCCGGAGGATCTGGTCTAAGACCAAGAAGCCCCATTGCTCTGGCCCTCTAGGAAGATCTTGGGTGAGGAGGGAGTGCCAGAGCATACCACTCACGTCACAAGCCAGGAATCCCACTGTCCTTCAGCGAATGCCCCAGTGACCTCAGGACCCCTCCCAGACCCCACCTCATAAAGTTCACAGAGCCTTCTGGGGGCCCCACAGGGACCCCGTTAGTTAGCACATGGCCTCTGGCCGACACTATCTGTATTCAGACCATAGCAGAGGTGGTGCCAGCTTCGAAGCCAGGCTTTAAGACAGCAGCAGCTTCCACTTCCTGTCTCTTGGGATCCTGGTTTTCAGGACTCAGCCACCATGTGCGGAAGCCCAAGTCACCCATGGGGAGGCACCCATGTCCCCAGCCTGAAGTCTCCACGCACCTGTCAGCTGCATGAGCGAACCAGTGGTATGTCATAAAGCCAAGAGGAGCTGCCCGCTGGGCCCTGCCCTCCTGCAGGTTGGTGAAGGAAAGACGTGGTGGTGGCCAGGTTAAGTGTTAGGCTTTGGGCTGGTTTGTTGTGGCACAACAATTACGCAGAATGCGTGCCATCACCGGAAGTGACCGCTCAGAGGCCAGCACCTGCAGAAGGAGGGGGAGTAGACCATAGCAAGGACACTGATTCCCTGAGAAGAAGTCGGAGCTCTCGGGGAAGGGGAGGATGGTGCAGGCAGCCGAGCAAGCCTCCTGGGTGGCTGGCTGGGGGCCTCCTGGATGGGGAGCCCAGCAGCTCCTCATCCCCGTTTCTGGGTGTGGACAGCGGGCTCTGCAAAGCTTGAGTGAGGGCTGCCTCCCCGCCCCACTGGTGCCAAGACAGCAGCGGGTGAAATCTGCCACAAGTTTGGTGCATTTCGCTTTGGTGATTTTCCTGATGAGTGCTTGTTTAGGAGACAAATGTGTTCTGCACGAATAGGTGTGGGGCGAAGGAGCAAATAGAGATTATTCTGAATCTCCATCAGCAACCCACATCCTACCTAAGAGGGAACTTTTTTGGACTGAGAACCCCTTAAGCCTCCCTGTTTTGACATTTCCAAGGTGTCTTTGATTTCCCCTTTCCCTTTCTCCTATGTGGCTGTGATATCAATCAAGTCATCCTAACACTCATTGGAGTGCAACAAAATGACATTTTAGGAAAGCGTCAGAAGGTAGACATTTGGAGATGACAACAGGAACCCTTTCACTTACAAACACCTCTTAGGTTGAGTTTAAATGTTGCCTTTACTGCACAATGTGGTATTGTACGCCTGTAATCTCAGCACTCTGGAGGCTGAAGGAGGAGGATCCCAGGTTCAACCCTAGCTTGGGCGACTTAGTAACTTAGTGAGCTCCTGTCTCAAAATAAAAAATATAAAGGGTGGGGGATGTAGTTAAGTGTGAAGGCCCTGGGTTCAATCCCTAGTACTGCACAAAAGGTGGCTTTTACTATGTTTCATTCTTTGTTCCCCATGATATCCCTCGGAAGTGGATACAGCAGCTGACCTGTGCAAATGGCCAGGATGCTTGGATCCAGGACGAACTTCCCATTTGCATCACTGGGAAGTGAGCGGGCCCAGCTGTGGGCACAGGTGGGAGGCCCCAGGCCCATGGCTTGCTCCCTCTCCTCTGTGCCTCAACCCAGAACCTCTCTCTTCCCCTGACTCACTCCTGTCCCCTCCGCACTGTTCACACTTCAGCTCAGGACCCCCTCAGGAAGCGTCCCACCACCCCTCTCTCCAAGGATGGGGTAGCCGCCTTCCAGGGGCCGTGTGGTGTTTCCTGCCTCCAAAGCATCTCCAAAATACAGGAGACTGTGGGCTCCAGAACAGACTTCCAGAATTTGAGTAGTGACCCACTCTCACAGCTGCCAGGCGGGCTGTTGGTCAGAAGACCGAGCTTGCACATTTGGCATCAGATGAAATAACAGGATGATGGCTGGTGGCACTGGGAATGGGCCCTGTCCACGCAGGTCTGACCCCCAGGGCGCACAGTGGATGCTCATTGACCCTACATTCATGATTGCAAAATGAGCAGAGCTGCTCCCTCTTTGGCCGCCCTGTCTCCGAGTACGGGGATGAAATGCAGGTGTGCACCAGAGCGCTGTGCCCATCCCGGAGCTCTTCAGAGCTAGGTGCCGTGATCATTAGGAGGAGCCCATCCTGTGGCTCCGGGGAAACATTAATTTCCGACTCCTGCAAATGATCTCCTCAAAGGCTGAAATCAAAAGTGAAGAGCCAATCAAAGCTTCGATTCTGCTTTGGTGAAAATGAAAAGAAACTATGTCACGACTTAATTAGATAAGCCTGGGACAGAAGAATTCGATTATAATGAGCCCTTTACAACGCCGAGTGTCATGCTGGTTAGTGAGGCTGTTTACATTCCTCGGCCACGGGAGTCGGGAGAACAGAGACTTTCTCCAGACAGGAGGGGAAAGGTCGGCCTGAATTTAATCTCACACACACCAGCTCGTCTCTGTTTGCTGAGGGAGCAAAAATCTCCTTGGAGCAACAGCAGCCAGGGATGCTTCCTGGGTTGTCACTTTTTGTCCCACCCAAATCTCCCCAGAATGTCACTGTCCGTCTCGAAGCATGTCGGCCACTGTGGACGAAGCTGCTGCACATTGTGGTAGGAGAGGGTTTGTTCAGTGACATCGAAAACAGTCACCAGCCTCATAGCCATCGCTGCATCCATGGTTTAAGCTCTTCTCAGAAAATCTTGGACTCTGTATCCTGTTTTCCTTCTTCAGAGCTGCAGATAATGTAAAACAACACCTCTGACACATTCTAGTCCAAATCCTAGTGCTTGGTGCCTCCTAGTTCCTTCCACATGGGACTTCTGGGCACTTGGAGGAATTCAGAGGCTGCCAGGAGGTGCAGGGCTCTTCTCTCATTGCTGAGAACCTGCCCAGTTCATGGTCTTCCTGGGGATCCCCTCACCCTTCCTCCATCCATCTGTCTACTCCAGAAGTACTTGAGGAATGTCTGTCGCACACTAGGCTCTGTTCCAGCACTGGAGAAATAGCAGTGCGTGTAACAGATCCAAAGCACAACTGCAAAAGTACTCATTTGAAATGGCAGCAATGGAAGCAGAAAGTAAACCCACACCACAGGGTCGCATGACGCACAAGGTCATGACAAGTGCTACAAAGATAAATCAAGCAGGTGAGGGCCTGAGGGTGGACATTCTTGTGGACAGGAGGAACCTCCACTCTGGAAGGTGACATCTGAGCAGAGCCAGGAATGGAAAGAGAAGACAGACCCTGAAGTTATCTGGATGAAGAACATTCCAGGGAGGGGACACAGCAAGTGCAAAGGCCCTGGGTTGACATGTGCCTGCAATGCTGGAGGAAGGGCAAAGAGGCAGTGTGCTGGGGTAGGGTGTGACATGAGGCTGGAAGTAGCCAGAGCTGGACAAATTCAGCAAACATTTCTGAGAGCTTCCTCCACCTGCATATGGGGGCAGGCAAGGGCACCTTTGCTTGGGGTTTCAGGCATCCCTCCCTGGAAGATAAGCACCTGTGGCCAAGAAGCTGTGAGCCCGAAGCAGGAGCACTGGGGCGGCACCTGCTTTGTGACCTGCTGTCTCCGGGAGGGAGGGGGCCTTTGAGCCAGTTCCTATGTGGCTACAGAGCTGCCCCAGCAGATGGACTGAGCCCGGGCCTCTTGCCCCTTGGGTTCAGGTGAGGACAGTCCGGGTGGGAGGTGACAGCTGCACAGATGACATCAGAACTTCAGAACCACAGACCTGTCCTGTCTCCTTCAGTTCTTCCAGCAGGAGAGAGGTGTGTCTTCAGTAGTAGTAACCATCAGTTCCCTGTTTTACAAATGAGGAAACTGAGGCAGGGCACTTAATGTGAGCTGCTCGGGTACCCAAGGGAGGAACAGATTTGCAATGCTCCAAAACTCATTATCTGGCATTTTTTTCCTTTGTCCCTTGCATTGTAACATGTGTCCCCAGGCCTGACCCTTGCTGTTCTCATCAGCCCCTCCATTCAGCTCTGCAGGCTGGGGACAGGGAAAGGTGTCACCTGTCTCCATAGTTCAATAAATGGATGGGACCACAAGAGTGTGGAAATGGGGCACAGTGGGCACTGGGCTGGGAGCCTGAAAGCTGCCCCTCCTAGCAGCTGAGAGCTGGATACAGAGCAGCTGCGTGAGCCTGGAGAGGCTGGGGCATGAGGGGGTGACAGATTATCACCTTGGGACATCATTATCTTACATATGTGTCAGCCAAGGTCACCCGTGAAGCAGCTGAGAAGGAGGCGGTCACCAGCACACATTTTAAGGACCAGTGCTGATGGCTTATAGCCCTGCTCTCAGCCTTTTTCCATTGACTGTTACTTGGTTCAGTGGTCCCTAACTCACCTGCAAGGAAGGCTGGGAAATTTAGGTCAGGGAATTCTGGGAAGAAGAAACAGCCTTGACTACACAATGCCCACCATGTCCCCAAGCTCACTTGTGGACCACAGCCCAACAAGGCTAGACATTCTCTGGAGGGAACAGGGGAGGGATCTTAGAGTCAGTTTTTGGGAACATATGGTCACCAGAATCACTTGCCCAACTTCCTTTCCATGTTTGAGCCTTAATTTTCCCATTGATAAAGTGGGTGATTGTTCCCAACCAGTGGGCCATGCATGGATCCCTCTGGGGGCAAGGAGCAGTCATTCTGGTCTTAGAATCCCAGCCAAGCCAGCACTGGTGCAGAAGGGAGAAGTGTGCATGCTACCAGGACAAAGAAGAGACACATTTGTTATCAACATCACTGTTTCTGTCATAGATATTCTCCATTAACGTAAATATGGAGGTATATTTTCTCTCAGGTAGGTTTGCACAATACTTGATGTAAGAGGTCCTCATCAAGGAAAATAACTGGAACCACAGAATCGGCTTATTTTCAACAACCTTGAGAGCCTTCTATATACCAAACACAGGGCTTGGTTAATGAACTAGAAAACATAAACCCTTATCTGAAAGAATTTACAGCCCTAGGGTAGATGGGTGTACTGGAAGGAGGAACATACACAGAAACAGAAACAGAAAACCATCATACATAGGAATACAAAGGAAGGGCATCTGTCCCAGCCTGGGTCTATTGGGGGAATCTGGGATTTCATTTATATTGACCCTTGAGAGTGTGATCCAGCAATTCCACTTCTGGCATAAGCCCCCAAAATGTAATGTGTCCATACCACAGAATAATATGCAGCCTTAAAAAAGGAAGGACATTCTGACACATGGCTGAATCTTGAGGGCATTGTGGTGAGCAAAACAAGCCAGATGCAAAAGGACAAACACTGTAAGACTCAACTTACATGACATAGCTGGAGCCCTTGATTCATAGATTCAGAGGGCAGAATGGTAGGTGTGGGGCTGGGGGCAGGTAGAAGGGAATTAGTATCTCATGGGGACAGAGTTCTAGTTTAGGAAGATGAAAATGGTCTGGAGATGGGTGGCAGTGATAGTTGCATAGCAACATGAATGCATATAATGCCACCGAACTGGAGCCTTAAAATTTGATTAAAATGGCTGGGCATGGTGGTGCACACCTGAAATCCCAGCACTTGAGAGGCTGAGGCAGGAGAATCATGGTGAGTTTGAGGCCAGTCTGAACTTCAGAGTGAGGTCTTGTCTCAAAAAAAAAGTCTTGTGTGTATTTTGTGGAGCGAAGAAGACCAACCAAGGGCCCTCTGGGAAGGGCCAGGGCTCCCCTCTGATGCTCTTGCACGTGGGCTGCCGAGGATGCTCTCCAGAGGGCAGGAGCAGCTGCAGCCTCACAGGTTCCGACTCCATGTCCCATGGCTCCTGGTGCGGCTCACAGAGGCCCAGGGCCCAGCTCGGGGGCCTGGTGTCTCAAAGACATTTCTGAGATGCCTGGCTCAGGAGGGCACTGCTTCCCATGCAGCGATGGGGGGTCTGGCCCGGGGGTCTCTCCGGGCACATGCTGACCTCTCCACTGGCCTCCCCCGGCCGGTGCCAGGCGGCATCTGGAACCTCTAAAAAGTTCATTTAGCATGAAGGCAAAGGCAGTGGTATTTGGGGTCTGCCCCTTAATGGGAAACCAAACTGGCCTTTAAAAAGGAATTAATTCAAAATAAGTCCTCAGGGTCCCAAATCATTAACAGACATGTTCCAAAAATGTCCAAGTAATTGCAGCTGGGGGGGCGGGGCGTGGTGGTGGTGTTGAAAATGTCTCCACCATTGATGCAGCGGAAGGGGAAGGAGCTTGCAGGAAGATCCCGACTTCAAACAGGACGGCCGGGCCTCTTAGACTGGAGCTGTCTGTGGAGGAATTTTGGCTTCATTTTCCTTTCCGTGTCTCTTGGCTTCCAAGGGGGTGACAAGAGGTTAAACCCCAAGGAGAGAGGCTGCCCTTGGATCCCTTCAGCCCCTTGGGAATAGATACTGGCTCTACCCATGGTGTAGCCTGAGACTTCCTCAAATCAGAAAATGAGTCCCACCTGGGTGAGGTGGCCACGCCTGTGATCCTAGCACCGTAGGAGGCTGAGGCAGGAGGATTGAAAGTTTGAGCCTAACCTAGGCCATTTAGCAGTTTAGCAGGTCCCAGTGTCACAATAAAAATGAAAAAGGACTGAAGATGTAGCTTAATGTGGAGGCTCTAGAGGGAGAGAGAAAGAGAGAGAGAGAGTGGGAGGGAGGGAGGGGGAGGAACTCCAGGACAAGGGACTATGCGGTCCTGCAGAATTGCAGAGGGGCTCAGAAAGGTTGGGCAACTTACCCAGTGCCACCCAGCTGTGAAATTATTTGCAGTCTGCATTTCCTGGCAAGAAAGGCTGGTGGAGAGCAAGAGACACGCTGCCCTGGAGCTGGAATGTTTAGGGCTGCAATCCCAGAGGCTCTGGGAGGAGGAGGTGGCGGCAGAGCTGTGGTCCACACAGCCCCGGGTCCTGGCTGTTTGGGGGGAGGGGACTCCCAGTCTTCGGGTGCACAAACCGGTCCCATTCTCCTCCCAGCCCACTGCTGCCACCCCATCTCCGCCCGCCCATCTCAGCCTGCAGCCCGCCCCCAGGCCACTGGGAGCCCCGCAGCCATTTCCGCCTCTAATCTGACAGGGACAGTGTGCTGGGCCTTCCTTCTTGTCCCCCAGCCCCAGCCCGTTGCAGTGGGGCCTGATAGGGTCTTGTCACAAAGTCCGGCTGGACTAGGCTGAAGGGAGACAGAAACCGATAAATCTCTTTTGATCTGGGATCTGCAAGGCGACTCTGAAAACATAAATGGAACCAGCGAGAGCTTGTTGTGGTCATCCAGCCTGGGGTGAGCAAGGATGGGTCATTCTGCAGCTGGGTCCTGGTTCCCTGGGGCAGAACAGCTGGGGACAGGCAAGGGACCTAATTAGGTGAAAATCACTGAAATGGTTTTCCAGGCACCCTTGATGTAAGGCATTTATCACCACCAAACGCATAATTAATAGCAGGACAAACGACTGAACAAAAGCTCCTCTACTCAGAGGGATGGTGTTAATTTTCATTAATCTTACATATTACCATCTCTCCGCAAATGAATGTTATCTTAAAGGCCCAAATGCCTCTTCTGATCTTGGGGGTTGGGGGGAGGCAGAGAATGTAACTTGTGTTTATTTGGAATGCCATTTTAACCACATCCTCCGAGCAGAGATCAGAAGTTTTTGCTATTCGGGAATCCAGCCACAAAGAGAGGCAAATTCTGTGTGGAGTGATGAGAGGCTGTGCTGTCCCAAGAACACAAGAAGGTTGTTCAAAGTCTCCTCTAGTTTCCTGGTTTTTCATGGCTCTAAAAGGAAACACTTGGATTCTGAGATAATGTTCCTTTCGACCTGTCTGCTTCCTGTCCACTCTAGCCCAAGGGGGCTCTAAAGTCACTGCAATTTAAAAAATAGTTAGTGAAGATCTTGCCATTAACTAGGAATAACAACTGCCTTAGTATTAATAATACCCACATGCTGGGGGTGGTGATGCAGGGGAGGCATCCGTGGAATCCGGGAGGCTGAGGCAGGAGGATCCCAAGTTCCAGCCAGCCTGGGCAATTTAGCAATTTAGTGAGAATCTGTTTCAAAATAAAAAATAAAGAGCTGGGGATATTAGTGCATAGGCCCTGGGTTCAATCTCCAATACTGCAAAAATAAAATAAATGGATAAATAAATAAGGAATGAACTAAAAAATGGTAGGATTCCATCTATAAACATATTGAGCATATTTGACATGGTGGGAATAAGTGATTTATAAGACACTGTTCTTGCCTTCAAGGGATGTAATGAACTAGTTATAATCATAGCAATAATTTAAAGAATAATTGGGATGAATGAGGGCCTCTGAGGTAGGAGATTAGGGCTGGGCATAGCAGACAATTAACTGGGTGGAATGTGTCAAAGGTCAGAAAAACTGGCTAACAGGTGAATGAGATAATTCCTAGAAAAGAGCACATGCGCAGAACATGGGACCCAATAGGATCACAGGGTCTTGAGCGCTATACATGCAACCAATCAGAAAGCGATATTCTCAATCCTTTATGTGAATCTGGCACTGTCACGGGACCAATCAGAAGACGTTATTTTCAATCCCTCATTTGCATGTGGACACAACCAATCAAATGATGTTATATCTGAGCCTTCATTTACTGTGGAAGGAAAGCAAGCAAGTTTGTCTGTAGGACTGTTTATACCTGGCGTGACACCAAGTGAGTTTTTGATAGGACAAATGTCCCAATGCTTTATTTACAGGACAGGGCCAACTAGGGATGTTTGGCTACAGAAGACCCATTTACCCTCATCTTCAGGCAGTGTGAGCCTTTTCTGGGCTGCTGTCACCCTGCCAGAGCGTGCCTCTGTTCCACCTTCAGTTAAAGTGCACTGATACTCTGGGTCCCCAAGGACCTGGAAGGAAGTCCTAGGGGACCCGCCCATGCACTGGGCACCGAACCCAGGCACAGTAATCGTCTTACTGCTGCCCCATCTCCTGGCAACCATGTCACATGGCATCTTCAGACGTGAGGCAGCCAAGCCTCAAGAGAGGTCGGGTAGCTGTCTGCGGCCACCGCGATGCGCGACGGTGGCCACTCCGGGGCCCACGCTGCAAGCTTTGCAGATGAGGAAATGGGCGCAGAGTGGAAAGAGCCTGGAGGGGAGACAGAGCAGACTGCAAGGCTCCCAGCCCCTGGGGCGTTCTGGGGTTGGGGTGCAGGCCCTGAGGAGGGGAGGGTCCCAGATAAGGCCGGTGGGTTCCCGGAGCTGAGCAGGAGCCTGAGCTGTTTACTCAGCTTTAGTGGGGAGATTGCGTCACAGGCCCTGGCTGGCGATAAAGCTGGGCTGTTTTCAAACCAAACACGGGGAGCTCGGGAAGAAAGATTGCCTGTTCCCTGTGGATCTTTCCAGCTGAGTCGCTGACCACATATCTCCTGGGCTCGTGGGGGACGGGGGAAATGAACTCCCCAAGAGAGGCGGACCACCATGGGCAACTTCAAAGGATGGCGGTCCAGGAAGTTGCAGCTTGACCAGCGTCCGACAGCCCTTCAAAGAGGAGGCTGGACACATGCAACAAGTGTGGCCCGGGCCTTGAGCCTGGCTGGGGTCCCCTGGGCCATAGAGCTGTCTACAGTGAGGACAGGTTCTGATGTGGCCCAGGACATGGTAGGGAGAGACAAAGTAGCCAGGCCAAGAGGGCCCCAAGGCCCTGCAACTTTCCGAACCATTTCTTACTTCAAGAGTCCTGGAAGATAAACCAGGCACGGTGGTGCACTCTTGTAATCCCAGCACTCAGGAGGCTGAGGCAGGAGGATTGAGACCAGCTTGGTCTATGTAGAGAAAAGAAAAGAAGAAAAGAAAAGAAAAAAATGTGTGATAACATGGAAAGTTGGCCCTGGTTATAAAAATATGGGGCAACAGTACATGTTATGTGATCAGCTCCTGAAAATTTAAAAAGTAGTAATAGTAACTCTGTGCTTTTTAAAAAAGCCAAGCTGGTTGTTCTCTGATTGTTAACAACAGTTCCTTCGAGGAGGGAGTCTGGAGGGGTAGCTTTCCCCCTCTGCTCTGTTGCTCGCTGTTTTCTAGGTTGTCAGTGACACAGTGGAGCTGACCTCCCGCAGGCTGAGGCCCAATGGGGATGCGGATGAGGATGAGGCATGAGGAGACCCCATGACAGGGGGCTGGAAGTCGGGGCTGAGCCTGGCCCGGTGATCCGCACACGGCCCGTGTCCCCCCATCAACTACCTCACTTCCTTCTCTACCTTCCTGACCCCCTCCAAGGCCAGGGTCCTACTCCTACCCTCCTGCCCTGTCCCTGGGCTCCCTTCCTCGGCGAAGCCCAGGCAGGGGGCACCCACGGGGTCTGCCCTGACCCAACCAGTGTGCAGGGCAGCAGGCTCTGGTGTCCTCCATCCCTGCCTCCTTGGCCAGCCATGTCCCAAGGCCACAGGGCCACCCTGCAGGGAGAGGCCAGAGAACAATGTGTCCAGATCTCAGGCATCTCCTGACTCCCTGTGGCCCGATCTTTTGCTGTTTAAGTTTATTGTAAATGATTTCCCAAGCCAGTGGATTTAATTACATTACACTTAGGGAAATTGGTACCATTTCTTAATTACTTTTATAGTCGAAAAGCAATTACTTAGCGATCGCAGGAAGGTCTTCTTGTGTTTCCTGGAGCTCTGCAGCCCAAAACACGTCTGCCGGGATGCTTTGAAGAGGCCGGGGTGCCCCTGCAGTAATTGCAACTGGGATAATTGGGTTTGGGCAGAAGGGTAGTTTTTGTGGGATAGAACTGGATAAAATAATGTTTTTTTAAAAAAACTAATCCTTCCACTTTCTAAAGCCAAAACCTGCCAGGCACCCTTACTTCACCCTCATCCTTACTCTGCAGCTTGTCCCCAGGGGCTTTGACTCCACCTGCTGATTCTCGGAATCTGCCCAAGACTCTGCTTCCCTATCTGGTCCAGGCCACCATCACACAGCTCACCTGGGGACAGCGGTGGCCTCGTAACTGGTCTCACTGTGTCCACCCTGGTGGCTTTCATGGGTTGAATCATGGTCCCAAAAGATATGTTCACCCAGAGCCTGTGAGCGTGACCTTATTTGTAAAAGTGGCCCTGGTGGATGTAATTCCATTAAACTAAGGGTCTGGTGAGGAGGACATCGTGCATTACTAAGTGCACCCCAAATCAGTGACAAGTGAGTACCCTTACAAGAGAAGGGAAGAGAAGCCCTAAAGGGTGAGCCCACATGAAGACACGGGTGGGTGGAGTGCTACATCTGCCACCCACAGGGCAGCAAGGATGGCTGGAAGTCACTAGAAGTCCCTGGAAATCACCGTCAAGGATGGCCGGAAGTCACCGGAAGCGGGAAGAGGTGTCAGGGTTGGGTTCTTCCTCAGGCCCCCAGAAAGAATGAGCCCAGGAACTCCTTAATTTTGGACTTCTGTCACCCAGAGCCATGGGAGAATACATTTCTGTTGTTTGAAGCACCCTGGTTTGCAGTCATGTGTCACAGCAGCTGCAGCCCCTTCTGGCAATTTCCACCCCTTGCCACTCTTGAGCCCAGAGCCCAGTGGCTCTGACTCCCTGAGTCCAAAGCCATGCTCCTCCTGCGGTCTCTGTGGGAAGGGATGCCGACCCGGGTCCCCCTTGCTCTGCTCCTGCATGGCTTTGGTGCTGTGGCTTCTTTGCACGCGCTCACACACAGCAACCCACTCTCGCCCCAGAGCCTCTGCACCTACTGGGACCATGGTTTCCAGAGACCCTCACTGTCCCTGCAGCTGGGGCTCTGGCTGCAAGGTGTGCCCTCAGAGGAGCCCTCCCTGTCCCCCTCCTAATCCTGGCCCACTTTCCACCAGCTCATGGCCCACCTCACAGGCCATGCGTCCCACGTGCTCACCGGCCACTGCCCAGCCCTCTCCCCAGGGACCGCCAGAGCCCCCCCCCCCCCCCAGGACTCAGCCCTGTCTGCATGGTCTCCTTTTCCATCCCAGCGCACCTAAGCAAAGGTGGTGTCGGTGAGGAACAAGTGACAGAGCCCGGCCTGTGTCCCCCGCATGGGTATGGGCTGAGGGGTGGATGTGTGCGACCCTGGATGTCCCATCCTCCTCTTCTGCAGGATTGGGGCCGGGGGAGCATGTGCACCTGGGGTCGGGGTCCTAGTGGCCCCACTTCCTGCCGCGAGACTCTCAGAACTCTGATGCTTTCCTCTGGAACGTGGGGTAATGAGGCTGTACTGGGTGACAGCCAAGGGTGACGCTGTGAGCGGCAAGAGGAACCCGGGTGGCAGAGGCCCCTGGTGTCCACGCCGGTCTCCCTTCACAGCAATGGACTTACTTGCCCAGACTCCCTTCAGCCAGGTGTGGCCCTGTGATCTAGTCTTGGCCGGTCGGTGGGTGAGCGAAAGCGATGTGTGTAACTTGCAGGGGATATTCTTTCTCTGCTGTCTTTCTTCTCGATGCCTGGAGAACGGACGCGAGGGGCGGAGCTGGAGGAACTTCCCTGGGCTATGAGGTTGATGCTTCCTGTGAAGACAGAGGAAGAAGATGGAGGAAACCCGGACCCCTCATGAAAGAAACGGGTCTCTACCTTGTCAGCCACCATTACTGCAGGCTCTGTGAGGGCTGCCCGGCCTGGGCAGTTGGTGCACTTGGCTTCTGCCTCCCTGCCAGGGAGTGTCCTTATAAGACAGGCACTGAGGAGAGAAGGCCAAGCTGCTCATCTTCCTGCAGAGGCAAAGCCCACTCAGAGCTGGTGCAGGGCTGGGAGAGGGTCCGCGGCCAAAGCAGACAAGTCCATCATTCCGAGGACTCACGCATGTGGTCCTGCAGCAGGCGCTGCCCTGGTGAGGGGCTCCGCACCCTCCGCAGGAGGTGACATTTAACCCCAGACCTGAGAGGGCGGGCGTGCAGAGATCCTTCCTTCCCAGCTCCAAGGGCCGCGCACCCGAGGAAATCACCTGCAGGGAATCAACTCACCCTTGCTTAACTCAGGAGGAAGCGATGGTCAAAACCGCAGGCTGACGGCCGTGTTGGAAACTGGGGAGGGGAACACGCTCAGCCCCCGAAGAGGGCTCTTCCCACATGTGGGTCCAGGATCGGGTCCTGCGGAGGCAGCTCGGGAGCCCAGGGGTATCCCCCTCATGCCTCCTTGTCTCCCCGGGCACCGCAGGCCACGCCGGGTTTCTCCCCACCTCTGTCCCCGTGTGGGGCTGCGACCTTGGTGGGGGCATGCGTTGCCCACGGAACTCCTGCCGGGGGGGGGCACTCATTCATGCTCCAGGCAGTTATTCACCTGCTCTGAGCACTAAGAACTGGCCAGGCTGGGGGCCGGGGGGAGTACCCTGCATTCGGGTACTGCTGTCAGTGCTGCGGTCGTGCTCAGTGTGGGCCGGGCAGTTCCAAAGCCAAACTGCGGGTGCTCACGCCCCGTGTAGAGAGAGCCGTGTAGTATGATAGGAACCCACGTTAGATACACGAGCTGTGACAAAAAATACGGGGAGTGTTCAAGTCAAAAAATCGTGACAGTAAAAGACATTGCCATGAACCCCCCTCAAAATCTTCCCCCTGCCTTCCAAGGCCCTTCCCATCATTTGTGTTACTTTCTGAAGCAGTTCTGGAAGGGCTCTTTCATGAGTGTCTGTGGTTTTTGCTACCATGGCTGCCTTGACGTCCTGAGTTGATTCTACAGGTTTCCCTTTCACGGTCATTTTGACTTTGGAGAAGAAGCAGACGTCGCGTGGTGCCAGACCCGGTGAATAAGGCGCAGCGTTGTGTTTTAATGAGCCCGTCTTTCTGTGGGATCGCTCTCAGTAGCAGCATCCCCATGCTTTTAATCACACCTCATAAAGACATTCACAGAAGACTTCCAGAACTGCTTCAGAAAGTGGCAGCAACTATAGGACGAGTAGCTGAGGCCCAGCTCGCTTCCCTGGGCAGCCCCTGATGCCATCTGGGCATCCAGGGTGGGTTGGGCAGTGTGTAGCACACGCAGGCGTCCCAGCTCAGACAGAGGCCCTACTGTGTGCCCGTGATGAGAGCAGGCAGAGCTGGAAGGCACTGTCCTCACCCCCACAGTGCCCCATAGCCTTGGGAACTGTGAGACAGCAGAGGCAGGATAATCTCTCCCTGACCTCCTGCCTTTCTGAGTGAGGCTGGGGCGTAAGACAGTCCTCCAACCTGGCTTCCCTGAAAGTTGGCCATAAAGCCCTCAGGTGATAGGTGGCCTCCCCCTCCTGGTACCCAGAGGAATGGAAAGGGGACACAGGGGTGCCCAGAAGAGCCTGAGCAAGCAGGGCTAATGGAGTCCCCTGGTTCACGACGCCTGGCCCTGCCACACCCGCGCCTGCCCCCACCCATCTAATCTGAGCGTCCAACAGTGGGGCTCCCCCCAGCCCCCGTCTTTGGACCTCCACATCTGCGAAGGCTCTCACAAAGGTCTGCACCAGGGGCACGTTATACTTTTCTCTTGTTGCTGTCTTTGGCTGCAGAGGTGTTGGCTAAGACCGCCGCCATGGTGAGGAGCGGTGTCATTTTCTCTCCCCCTCCAGTGTCCGAATTGAGCTGGGAAAGCGTGAGGCAGCAGTTCCTGCTCTGGCTCTAGTAGGCATCTGTCTTGTGTAGCTGCTTGGGTTGCTTCAAACCCCAGAAGTCGTTTCTCTGTGTCTGGAAGCAACCAGCCCGACATCCGGGTGCTGGATCCCTGCTCTCCCAGCGTCCGTCCATGATCAAGCGTAGCGCTGTGCGGTGCTGGGCCTGTGGCCGCCTCCTTCTGTCTTCATACAGCCTTCTTTCCAGGTGCTGTCGTTCCGACGTCCTTCCTACAAAGACAGCAAGCACTGGATCAGGGCCACCCTCACCTCGGATGACCCCATCCCACCATGATCACCCAAACGCCCTATTTCCACATACAGTTCCTTCCCAGGTACCCAGAGGAGGAGCTGGGCATGTTTTGGGGGACACGATTCCAGTCCCCCTAGGGTGCTCCTGCTTTAACCTTCCCTCTGAATTTGCAGCGCTCCCAGTGCACTGAGTCATGCGGCTTCCAGGCTCACCAAAGCTGCTGCTGGGAGCGGGTCCTGCTGGAGCTGCTCTGGAGGTGGTTCCCGCTATTCCCCAGCCAGGCGGACTCACCCCAGGAGGGACGCAGGGGCCAGCGATGTCACCATGATGGAACAGGAAGCAGGAGCCCAGGTGACCAGGGTGAGACTGCAGTGTGCATCAGGGATGGAGAACAGGGAGACAAGTCCCTGTCCCTGGCACCTGGGGACATCCAGGGAGGGGCCCAAGAGGAGGGACAGGTTGGCAGCCCACACCTGAGGGAGGGGAAAGGCCACTTGTCCTGGCTGTAGGTGTGGAGTGGGAGGGTGCCTGGGCAGGAGCAGCCCCGGCTTAGCCCCACATTCTCACTCCAGGTGAAGCCCCCTTGGGTCCAAAAACACCTTGGATGACAGAAAGAAGGCGACCATGCATTCTGATGGAGCAGTGACCTGGCCAAAGTGACACCAAGCCATGCTCTGGCCCTTCGAACCAGACAGGGCCACCCCAGTGTTAATAGGTTCTAGCCTGGTCGCACGCCTGGCCCTGGGAGGAGGAGGAAGAGGAAGAGGAGCTCCCTGAAGTAGCAGAGCTCTCAGTGTTTGGCTGCTTGCATTTCTTGACAAAGGAAATTTGTTGGGCTTAAGTCGCCAGGGTTTGCATCTGGATCCGATGATGTTTGGCTCGGGGCCGAGCAGAGCCGGCTGGGCCTCCATGTAATTAACTTAAGTGCTCTGAAGATGAAAGCTTGTTTGCCTGATCCTGGATTACTGGGAGCACCTTGAAGGTGGGCAGGGTGGCCAGGCGAGTTATCTCCTGCTCTTGAAGTCTCCACGATACTGTGGTGGACAGTGGAAATCAGGAAGTTTAGGCATGTTGGAATTTATTAAATTTGCCGTAAAAAGAAAAAAAAAAAAGATTCTGGAGACCAGTGCAAAGAGGTTAAGTGGAAACATAACTTTACGTAATGAAGTGGTTAATCATATTTTGATTTAGAAACACTAATAAGCTGGCCTGATTTTTGAGCTTCCAGCTTCAGCAATAGAGCAGAGACATTCATTTCCTAGTTGGGTGTACTTTCTGGGCCTTTCTTCCAGGTATGCTGCTTCCTCGTCTCCTTTTCCCTCCTCCCTCCTTCTCCGCCTCTCTTCCCTCCCTCCACCTACTGAGGAAGAGAGCTTTGATCCTAGATGCTCTGGGGCTTGGGGGAAGCAGGGTGGGGGGGATTCCTACAGGTGATTTTTCGGCCTGAATTTCACTGTGACAGCAATGATTTATTTTAACTACTAACCCAGGAAAGCAGGCGCCACCAGGATGAATACCTCCACTAGCCCCTAGCAGACTAATTTTGCTGTTTATGAATCACTAATATGCTTGGGGGAGGTACCATTGTAGATAACTACGAGTCAGACGAATCAGACCCTGAGCCAAGACCTCATGGGGGACAAACAGTTCCACATGGGGCGACGCCCAGCCAGCCATCGAAGAGTGAAGCACAACACATGGGGTCCAGACCACCGCCCCACCTCCGAGGCCACGGAGGCTACTGGCAGATGAAACACTTTCATCTCTCCCAGGGAGATAAACAGGCCGGTCTGGATAGGCCTCTTTATTTACAAAAGAAAATTAAATCCGTTTTAACACTTGCACCGTTCATGGGAAACACATGTTGCCTGATAATTGTTTTGAACTCCTTTCCAGCCGGGCTGCCCTGCATTGGGCTGCTCTGGCGTTTTTTCACCGTGAGAGATAGCCATGGAATTTGCCAGGAATTTCTTCCCAATTCCAGAGGATCCAAGAAGGGAGCATTCCTTGGGCAACCTGGCAGAGAGCTCAGTTCCCTTCCGGCCTCCCACACCACTTACCCTGGGGTTCTTATGGGGCGGAGGGGGCTGGAATGGATCAGGGACTCGCAGCCTGATAGCCTGCCTCCTGCCTGGCATTTGTGGAGAAACAAATGACAGGCTGGATGTCCCTCCCCCCACCACCACCAGTTCCTGGTCCAGTTTTATAGCTGCAAGGAGGTGTCACTCCTAGCAGCCCTAGACCTGTGACTTCCTGATGATCCTGGGGGCTGGGGGCCCTGGGGAGCTTGTTAATCGCAGGCATCTTAGGTCAGCTGGGGCTGGAGAGGCTGTTGAGCCTCAGGCCTCAGTATTCGAAACTCAAGCCGACTCTGCCCTGAGCAGAGGGTCCGACCGGCTCCACAGGTCTTGTCGGGACTTTTTTCCTCTTGAGGGCACCTTGCTTGAGGGTGGCAGGACCAGAGCCGCTTCCCCCCACCTCTCTGAGTCAGGAGGCTGAGAAGGGGTTGCAGCCCCTCTCCCACAGGGGCCCAGGCTCAGCCCCAGACTGGCTCTGCTGAGGGCCCAGGTGGGGTGACAGGGAGCGCTGGGTCCCCATCTGCTGCTCCCTTACCCCGGAGTGCTCTTCCCTTCATCTCTCCTTCTGAATTACAGTTATTTCCAGCGCCTCTCTCTGGGCAGCCGCCTGTCCCCCAGCCCCTCCCAGTGCCAGTACCGTAGGCCCCTCCCTCTCCACACCCTCATTCAGGAGGAGGTCACGGCCGGTGGTGCATGTTCGAATGAAAAGATGTAGTACCGTGAAAGACACATTGCCATCAGCCCCCTCCAAGGCCTCCCCTCGCTTCCTGCACACTGGTCCCCTCATCCTGGCCACTTTCTGCAGCAGCTCCGGAGTCCTCTTTCCTGACTGTCTTCAGTTGCACTGTGGAGGCTGCCTTGATGTCAGTCGATTCAAAACATTTCCCTTTCCTGGTCATTTTGCCTTTGGGAAGAGGCAGAAGTCGCACGGTGCCAGATCCAGTGGATAAGGTGGATGGGGACACAGGGCGTCGCAGTGTCGCGTTTTTATGAGACCGCCCTTCCATTGGATGGCACTCGGCAGCAGCATTCACTAGCTGAGATCACACCTCATAAAGATACTTGTGAAAGAGCACGTCCGAGACTGCTTCAGAAAGTGGCAAGAATGATGGGATAAGTGTGTTCAAAGCCAGCAGGCGTCTTTGAGAGGGGGTGATGGCAATGTGTCTTTGGCTGTGGTGTTTTATTTAAATACACACTACATTGTTTGATCAGCCCACCCTTGTAACTGTTTCTCTGCATGACCTGTTTGCAGGTAGGAGGTGGTGAGGCAGGTCTTTTTTGAAACCACAACTAGAGAAAGTAGCAAGCGGATACTTCTTACGGTTTCATGGTGAAAGGGCAGCCAGGAGAGGCTTCTGAGAGGAGGCAAAGTGAGAACTTGAGCTCAGAGTTCCTAGGCAGCTGCAGCAGAAGATGGTGCTATGCCCAGAGCCCAGGAGGGCAGGCACTGAGCCAGGGTCTGGGTTCAAACCCTGCCCCTGTCACCAAGCAGCCCAGTGACTTTGGGGGGTTGATCACACTTGTATGCCTTGGGGTTCTGATTTGCACCATGGGGGTTCCACCTAGTGAGCACACAGCAAGTGGTCCTCACTGTCCTCACTGTGGGTGAGGGCAGAGAGGAGGGTGACAGTAACAGCAGGTTCGGAAGCCTCGGGATGCTGGCTGGGTGGTGCTTTCCCTGCTCTCCCCCAGAGGTAGGTGCTGTGCCTCGTACCTGGACACTCTGGGAACATTTGGCTTCTGATATGCCCAACAACTGTCCCTTCCAGGGCTTTGAACCATCGGGGAAGCCACAGCGTCCTGACTTAGAATGAGACATTTCCACACGAAGATAGTGAGGTGCACAGAGGGGTGAAGCCCACACCCACCCCTGCTGCCAAAGTCTGCACATTTGCATATGCCCACACATATTTGCATATATCCACACACATTTGCATATATTCACATATATTTGCATAGAGGGTAAGACCTGGAGGAAGACCCAGGCTGGTTTAAGCCTGGGAGAGAAGCCTCAAGGTCAGGGCCTGGACATTGCCTGACTTTGTCCTCCTGTTTGTACTTCCTGTTTCACTATTTGCGGATTTGGGGCTGTGAACAAACATGTGCTTTCTTCTGCACCTTTTCCCTTTGGAAAGGTTTCTTCTTTTGGAAACAAGGGATGGTATTTGATCTTCCCAATCAGCATGCAGGAGGAAGTCCAAGTCCGTGGCGGTGTCCATTGGATGGAGGGGAGTTGGAGGTGCAGGGTGGCCAGCCTTGTGGGTCCCCACAGTGAGGCGGAAGCAGAGCTTCCTTCCTGAGAGCAAGGCCCTGACTTTGCCTCAGGCGTCTTTCTATTACCCTGAGCCACCTCTGAGATCTAAGGCGCCTCCTCCCTAGACCAAGGCCTGGTGGAAAAGCCACAGGTGTGGCCTGAATGACCCTGACACTCTGGACTTCAGTCTCCTCATCTGTGAAGTGGGATCATATCAACCTCTGCTCAGGCTGATCAGAGGATGGGACAATCTGTACAAAGTGCTAAACGCAGGTTGGCCTATAGCATGCCTCTCCTGGGGGGCAGGAGGAGGTGGCTGGCGTGAGCGTCACCTCTAGGTAGCTGACAGGCCTCAGGCCCCTCGTGTAATAAGCTCCTCCCTGTGTGGAGGTTATGGACACGAGTGCCAATGGGGACCAGAAAATAAGGGCCTGACAGGACCAGGAGGGACAGTGAGCTCCATGAGGCCACGACTTCTCCTTTTTCAAGACAAAATGGAAATTTGCATTTCTACTCTCAATCTTCCACTTTAACAAAGAATAGGCAGGGTGTAGTTACAGGGGCTAACAAAGTCTGCGGACAGGGAATGCTTATGCCTCCGCACTGCAGCCTGAAGTCCAAGATCCAGGCGTGGCAGGGCTGGTCCCCCGGGAGGCCTCTCTCCTGGACTTGTGGCAGGCCACCGTCTGGGCGTGTCCTCTCAAGGCCCTCCCCACTGTGTCTCTGGGTCCCAAGCTGTTCTTCTCACAAGGTGTGAAGGGGTCGGGCCACCCTCACAGCCTCCCGCCTCACTGTAACTGAAAAGGCCCCATCCCTTCGGGACTTTGGTTAACTTCGGGATGGGAATTTGCAGAGGGGGCAGGTGGGGTAACAGGATTCAGCCCATAAACGCTTTCACACTGCTGTCTGATCCACACGGCAGGGTTGGGGGCTCTGGGCTGGAGCCTCAGGCTGGGAGCTTTGGTTGGGTACTGAAATTCACACGCTTGTTCTCTCAAGTGGACCCACTTGCAATTCCCTGCTTTCTGCCAACTTTCAGATACTGGGGTCAAGGGTCCTTCTTGTCGTCCCTGCCTCTGGGGAGTCAGCAGTTGGCCAGGAGCTGGCCTCATCTGCCGCAGCAGCAGCCTGATGGGGGACACCTCCTGTTCCTGCCTGGGCCTCTGAACACCTTGTTCCTCCATGGCCCGCAGGCCAGTGGCCTTCACTCAGCCATCTGCAAAAGTCTTGCCAGGGTTCCTGTGGCTGGAGGTTCCTGTGTATAGTGGTTACCTGTGGGTTCCCCAGAACCCTGCAAGGGGAACGGAGTCTCCTTTCTCTGCACAGCATGGCTGAGGGCATGGAAGAGAGTGAGCAGGAGGCGCAGGGCCCTCTGCCACCCCACACCCCAAGGGCATGCACAGAGAGCTCAGGGCAGGGTCTGGCCACAGGAAGTGCTCATCGAACTGGAGTCTTTCCCTTCCTGGGGAAATTCAGCTTTTAGGACATCAAATGGCTGTTGTTGCTCAGGAAGGTCATCTAGCGTCCCCCTTCCCCAAAAATCCACATGGTGAAGGGCTGACCCAGCATGGGGGTGATGTGTGGAGGTGAGGCCTCTGGAGGGCTCCTTAGGGTGAAATGGCCTGAGGAAGGAAGCGCCCTCACCACAATGCCTGGAGTCCTCAGGAGAGCAGACCGGGAGTATGACGCATGAGGGGAAGCCGCGGAGCATGCAGGGAGGAGACAATTGCCCATTTCTTAGGAGCCAGCCAGCCGTGTTACAAATGAAGACCTCAGAAGTGAGAGGAAACACATCCTGAATCCCCAGCTCTGGTCTCTGGAGCCCAAGCTCTTTGCATCACTCGGCCAATTGTTGGAGCTAAATTTACCTACAGCTGCAGCCACAGAACCAATCCCTTTGCAGGGATGGCTTCCTAAATCCTGTCCAGCAGGTCCCTCCCAGCCCTCAAGCATCCATCCCCAAGGAAGCCTTTGTCTCTGGCCAGCTTGAGGGGGCCTATGGGCTTCCCCCAGCACCCTGGCTCAGGAGAATGAGCAGATCCATTCCGTCTGGGCCTTGTGATTACCCTGAAACCAGTGCTCCTGGGAGATCTGCAGGAATAAATCCTGAAGATGTTTATCCTGAAAATTCCAGGCTTAATTTACAGCCTGCTGCAAACAGCATCTTGGCGGGTCAGCCCATAGGTCCCAGTAAGCAGAGCAGCGCCTCCAGGTCTGGGGCATAAATACCTGCTGTCAGCTGGGGGGGCAGCCGGGCTCCGTGGGGTCCTGCTGGTGGCCTGGGCTCCCCGCTGCCTTCCAGCCCCTGCACAGGCCTGGAAGCTGCTCTTATCAATCTCTCAGAGATGGGATTTAAACCCAGTCAGCCCCAGACTGCACCAGGCCCTGGATTTATTGACAGCAATTTGTAGACTGTGGGGACATCCGCCAACAAACCCAATGAGAAGGGAGCTCTCTGCTTCATGCGATAAAGAGGCAGCAAGAGCTGCTCAGGCACCCAAGAGTCACTGCTGCCACAGACATGTCTGGAGCCCTGGGATTCCTCCTGGTGCCCTCTGGTCACAGAGGGAGATGCAACTGCAGGGACATGGGACAGAAGCAGCCTGGCTGGCTGGAAGCTGAGTCCTGGGGAGGGACAATGAGCAGGGCACAAAACTGCCTGTGTCTCTGTGTCTGTGCATGTGTCTTACATGGACAAGTGTGCCAGGCACACGGTAGGTTACACACTGGCAAGGGCCTCTTTTCCTGACCCAGTTTTCTATCTAGAACTCTCACTGCTAAGCACTCCAAGTGAATGTTGAATAACTGCTAGAGGCGTGTGTTAATTGACTATTCAGGGCGTCAATTTGTTTGATAAGGGCTTGGGCTTACGCTGCGCCTGCCAGGGTTGTACATGCACTGGGCTCTGGGCAATATTGTCAGCAATCCTCTCTCCCTCCCTCCCCCACCTTCCCTTTCCCTCCTGCTCCCTTTCCTTCTCTTTCATCCCAGGGCCTTCTCACTGAGCTACATCCCCAGTCCATTTTTCTTTTGTATTTTGAGACAGGATCTTGCTAAGCTGCTAAGTTGCCCATGCTGGGCTCAAATGTGCGACCTTCCTGCCTCAGCCTCGCAGTGTGCTGGGATTACCAGTGTGCACCTGGCTTCTCTGCCTTTTGAACGCTGCTCTTGGACCTGCATGGATAGTGCTGACAGGCCAGGTCTTGCGGAGAAGGGATGGAGGCCGAGCAGAAGCGGGGTCCCTTTGTTCCCAACTCAGGAGTGGCGCTCCTCACAGGACACATCTGTCACCGGTCACGTGGTCCGCTAGACTGCCAGCTCCATGCAGCAGGGTCTGCGGCCGGCTAGCTCACTCACCTCGCCCAGAGCCTCGCAGTGGGCTCTCCCTAGACATCTCCCCGCTTGACAGGCAGCATCGTGCGCAGCTGGGCGGCCTTCAGGACCCACGTGCTGGTGTCCAGCTCACCAAGGACAGCTCCCCGCCCGCCCATCCCAGCCCATCCCAGCCCACAGCACAGGACGTCGTGAGTTCTCTCCTCCACAAACCTCCCGCCTCATCGGTTCGCCGTAGGAAGGAGTCTGTACTAAGGCCCCTGCCTCCAAAGGCTGACGGAAGTGCTGGCAAAAGCGTGGGTTAGGTGGTGGTAACGCCTGTGATCCTAGAACTCTGGAGGTTGAGGCAGGAGGATCCCTAATTCGAGCCCAGCACGGATAATTTAGCAACTTGGTGAGACCTTGTCTCCAAATAAAAGAAGTAATAATTTAAAAAGACCTGGGGATGTGGCGCAGGGCAAAGGTCTTGGGGTCCAGTCGATCCCAGTAGGACAAAATCAACACGCCCCCTCATGGGCGGGGCTAGCAGTCCTCAGTGAAGAGCCCCTCCCTTTACCTCTCCACTGGCCTACACGTTCAATTCGTCGGACCACGCCCACTCCTTCCTGGACACGCCCACCGGTTCCTTAGGCGGGGCTGCTCCCCGTCATAGCCACGCCCTCTCGTGCCCGCCCTCCCTTGGAAACCACGCCCACCTTCCCGTGCCACGCCCAGCTCATCTTCCTGCTCCTGGGCGCCCACGCCCTGCGGCGCTAGGAAGCCTGCTGTCGGGTGGTGGCCAGTGCATTTCTTTCTTTGCACGCGGCATTCCCAAACCATTGCAAAGCCGGTTCAATCCGGACCCCCTCGCGGCCAAGCTGATTTGAAAATGCCGTCGCTCACTCAGGGAGGCAGCAGATTCCTAACTCTTCTTCAGCGCCTCCTGTTACTTAACCCCACCCATCATTTCCGGAACACACGCGGAGTTCGGGAAATTTAGAGAGAACATAAAATTGTAAAAAGCTGGAAAGCTACTTTCCATCTCCATCCCACTACCCAGAGGAGTGGAATTATATCTTGGCTTATTTCCCATAGTCTGTTTTTCTCTTTATCAGCTTAGTAAAGCTTTAAATATACAATTTTGTGTCTTGTCCTTGTAATTTAAAGTGGTCTTACATATTGCTTATTTCTTTAAAGCAGTTTTGAAAAATCTCAATGAATGTGGATGGTGTGGATGAACCATCATTTCTTGGCCATTTTCCGGCTTTTGGGCATTTAGGTTGTTTCCAGTAAAGAATTTGATGATAGATGTGATTGCCCTTAAATCTTTCTCTGCGTTTTGACCTATTTCCTAAGGATGGGCTGTTCTGAGTAGCTTTACAAGACACCAAGGACATCAGGATTTTTAGAAATTGTGCTGTGTGTGTGTTACCAAGTGTGAAAGATCAGTGGCACTGTGTTCACGCTTTGTGCGACCTTCACCCACACCCAGGCCCAGAACCTTTTCATCTCCCCGGCTGGACTCTGACCGACTCCGCCCCCAGCCCGGCACCCACTCCAGGGACCTCACGGGAGTGAATCTGTAAAGCATTCGCCCTTCTGTGATTGGCTGGCTCACTTGACACGATGTTCTCAAAGTTCATCTGTGTTGTAGCGCCTGCCAGGACTTCTTTCCCATTTTGTTTGCCCTTTCATCTGTCCATGGACATTTGGGCTATTGCGAATAGTGCTGCTATGGACATTGGTGTGGATCAATTTTTGAAGATTCCTGTTAAGCTTTACCACCTGGAAAAGCTGTACCAATTACATTCCCACTAGCAGTGGACGTAAGAGTGTGTACTTAACTGTATTTAGCACTTGAGTGACTCTAAAATTAAAAGACCGGTGAGTGTTGAAGTGGGAATGCTGTATTAAATTACATATAAAAATGGAAAAAGGTTTATTATATGTACCCACTCATCCACCTACCCACCCTTCTATCTACCCACCTATTCTTATTTTCCATCCACTACCCATTCATCTGCCCATCTATCCATCCACCTATTCACCCACTCATCCTTCATCCACCTACCCATCTGTTCGACAACATACCTACCTGCTCACCTATTCATCTATCCATTCCTTTGTTTACTGGTCTATCTATCACACTCATTCACCCGCCCCCAATCCATCCAATCATCCATCCATCCATCATATCATTTCTAGTTCCAACTGCCTTGGAGCTACTCACATATTTGTTTACACTATGGCAGAATAAAAGGATAAGGACATCTGTGACTCTCTCTCTTTCTCTCTCTTTCCCTCCCTCCCTCCCCCCTCATATTTATTCCTCCAGGGGCATCTAAAAAGTAACTTTAATCAGTCTCTATATCAGCCTATGTGTAGTCCCCTGCTCCCCACCCTGGGCCCCTAGTTTCTTAGCAGTTTCTTCAGTGACTCTTCAAAGAAGGCCAAACTTGCCTCTCTTCTCTCGGTCCCATGTTATCTTCATGTTATGAAGATACTTCCAGGTGTTAGGTGAACTTCCTGTGCTGCCAGTGGTTAATTCCTAGGCAAGTGGGTAGGTGGTGTGGCTGCCTGTGATCCTGGTGGCTTGGCGGCCGGGAGGCTTTTGGATTGGGGGAATTCCTAAACTCTGAACTCTCCTCTCTTGCAGATAGCATCTTGGGTCCACTGCAAAGAGAATTAGGGGACATTTACCATGATTGACAGCTAATTTTCTTTACTTACATTCCCGCTCTGTCCTTGAGTTTGTGAAGGAAGATTTGGGCTTGTATTTGTTCATTTAAATGCAAGTATAAGTGAGAGTTATATTGTATTGGGGCATTCCTATGGGAGAAAATGAAAACCATAGCATTGTACTGTATAAATTCCCTAGAAATCTCTCTCAAATAATCATAAGAGAAGAAATAATGAAAGGAAAATTTTAGAATTACATCCTTCTCTCTCCTCCTTGCTCTCTCAATTTTATTCTTCTATGTCCTATTCTTTTGGGGTTTTCAAAGTTCCTTCTTTTCTTTTCTCATTTCCTGGTCTTAAATAACATCACTGGTGATTAAGGATTCTTTACGTCCAGGATCCTACCTGTCGTAAGTCTTTCCCGGAGTCTCACTGTCCTCCCCCGATACTTGTGGCTCTGGCGCGATGAGAACTTTGTTGGCGTTTCCAGCTGGGAATCTTCATTCACAGACCTGTGGGCAGGAGAGGGTCTGCCGCCCAGTCTGGGGTGCCAGCTGGTCCTGGGGCACGTGACTTCAATCAACCTCAAGTATGAGGTCAGCAAAAGCGCCTGGGATACCTGGCCTCGAAGGTTAAAAACCCCTTGCACTGAAATGACTTCTGAATGTGCTCCGTCGTTAGGGTTCTGAAACCAAGAGGTGAAATGAAATCATAGATTATTTTGAAATATCTTTTTTTCATCAAAGATTTGAAAAAAATCTCTCTGCTGAATTCTTTAGATTCTTGGACAAAAATATTCATGCTCCCTGGGTTCCCCACACTAACTCCAACCACTTTCTGGTAGCCTCTTCTTTTCCTTAGAAACAAAAGATTTTTTCCACTGTGGAACTTAGGCAGGCACTTATGAAAAGCCGTGACTACTGAAAATACCAGAATAACCTCATTACAGTAGACGTGTTATTATCACAGGGAGACAGGGTTGCCTGTGAGAGCCCGTATCTTCCTGGGGCCCACACTGCAGAGGCTGCTTTTGGGACATTTCAGGACTTTCAGGGGATCCATACATCACTTCATAGCAATAGATCAGTGTGGCCCTGTGTCTCTTTACAGCAATGTTTTTTCACTTCTCTCACACCTCTGAAAATCCAGTGGTTCCGAAATATCTGCAACCACTCAATGTAGTTTGGTGACTGATAACAAAAGAAGAGGTTGAAGGAAATAGACTTTGCAAACTGTGGACTCGCTTCACGAGATGTGGAGAGAGACACAGTATTTGGCCTTCAGTGTCTGTGGTGGGCTTGCAGTTCTCAGGTTCTACACAAGAGGGCGCCTTGGTACCCCATTGCCCAAGACCCAGAGGTTGCCTGTAGCGGTGGGGGTAAATTCTCCTGAAAGTGTCCTCTACCAAACGCTGCTTACTCTTGGCAAAACCGCTTCTGGCCACAAAATTAAGAAAAGGGAAATTTGTATTTGTGCACATTCCTTGTTTTTCTGGTTACATAACATGCAGGGATGCCTTAGTGTCTTTTCGCTAAGACTGACAGAGGAGGAGTTCGTGCTGTCCAACTGGGGTTGTCAATTTTACAGCACGGTGCACAAAACTGTCCGGAGCTTGTCCTTCAAATGCCATCTCATCTGAAAACATTCCCGGGCACTCGGTTTCCAAGATGAACTCTGCCACTTCCCATTCTTCATCTTGACCTCATTAAAACCATGATCCATCCCATGCCCTATGCCCCAGATTTAGTTTTTGAGATAGTGATAAGCCAGCTTTTGAAGGAAAAAACTCCAATATGATTGAACTAATTCCCCTGAGATGTGGATTAATCACCCCTTCCCCACCCTTGACCTTTCAGAATTAAAAGCAAGATTTAGATCGAAAGAGGGCATCACATAGAGCCACTGTCAATATAATTTAGACTGATGAAGTGTGTGGTAGAGTATGTGGATAACAGTGTTCATGTTGGACAGATGTGAGTTCAAGTTCAGAGCTTATCCTGGGGTGACTTTGGAACGATCACTTTCAGTGCTGTGCTCAGCAAATAGGTACTAAGTGCTTAGAATATGCAAGGCACCTGGGGTCCAATGATGAGGAAAACCAAACAGGGCCCCCTTTCCAGGGTCAATAGTCCAGGGAAAGAAGTAGATGTTGATCAGAGTCAGCGACATATGTGTAAATTCATGTTTGGGGTAAGTATTGCAGTGGCCGTTACTAGTGCTGTTCTTGAGTTTGGTCTTCCAATCCCTTCCTGGACACACAGTACGTCTGCACTTCCCACTCCCCCTTTGAAGCTAGAGCACTAAGGTCCTTACAAGCCAATGCACAATTGTCACCTCCCCTTCCCACTGCCGCCATGCATGTGGACGTGCATGTCAGGAGGGAACCTCTGTGAGTCCTGCACCCCAGAGGAACTCTGATGAAGTATCCCTCCTCCCTCCACCTCCCTAAACTCCCAGCATCGCTCAGTAAACAGGGAGCAGGAGGGAGAAATGGACCTGTGTTAAACTGGTGGAATTTGAGGCTTGTTTGTTACTGCAGCAGAGCCTGTCTTGTCCTGACTATATGTCCACACAGGCAGAGAGGCACTTGAGGCTATAAAAGGTGTCATAGGAGGTGGGGTGGGGAGGTTAGAGAATGTCTGTGGCTGTGTGACAGCTGAGCTGAGGTCTAAAAATGTAGGGAGAGGTCCTGGGGGAAGAACATTCCACACTGCAGACTTGCAGGCAGAGGTGTAGATGGAGAGGCCTGGGAGGGGCTTAACCTCTCAGCACTAATTGGCACACAGGGCCCAGGGACTGTTGGGAGGAGGGCAGTAGTAGGGGAAGGCACCCAGCATGCAGCCTGACATGCAGTAGGTGCTCAGTGCAGACCAACAGCTCACAACATGTGCCAGCTATTGCATAAATGCATTACCATCTCATTTAATCCCCATGGCCCCAAGATTTAGGGATGATTATTATCCAGACTAGTACCTGGGGAACAGAGAGGTCAGGTCACTTCCCAAGGACACTCAGCCAGTGAGTGGCAAAGCTTGGGTTTGAACTCAGAGTCTGTGCATCCAGCCACTCTGCTGCCCTGGCTCTCCTTGTTATTGTTTTTGTTATTATTATAGTATAGTCATAAAGGCAAGGAGCCTTTCTTCCCGATTGGGCCACACCAGGACCGCTGATTACCAGTGTAGAGTCCTGAGTGCTATCGTACAACCACTTTCAGGGCTCTCGGTATCCTGTATCGGCTAACTAGTGCTTGATAATGCTGTGTAACAATCCCAGGGCTCCAGGGCATCGACAGTCAACTGTTCGTCCTCATGGGGGCAGGGGGCATCTGAGCAGAATGTCCAGGCCAGGCTCAGCTGGCTGGTCTGCTTCAAGCCATGATGCCAGCTGACATGGGCCAGGTGGCTCTGTCCTGTGGGTAGTCATTGTTGGACATTGCTGAGGGAACGGTACTGCTTGGGGACTTTCTTCTCAGGGTGGTGGCAGAACTGCACACAGAACAAGCGGAGGCTACCGCACATCTTCAGGTATTGGCCAGGAACTGGTGGGTGACTTCCTAAAGGCAGTGGGGCTGGGAACTGCAGAGCCTGGATCCCTGCCAGACTCCAGGGCTGCACAGTTCTCCAGGACATCGTACCATTGTGCTTAAGCAGAGCCATGGCTCCCAGAGAGGCATCCACCATAGGAGTGGCTGGAGCTGATGACTTTACCCACATGTATGTGTATATGTGTTTCTGTGAAATTGCTGGGTGTGTAAATATCAAGGGTTATATGACCAGGGGGAGCCAGGAGAGGTGCTATGATTGCAGCATGGTCTTTGGAGTCTGGATTGTGGTGGTTAGGGTGAGGTGTCAACTTGATTAGCTTTGTGATCTCTCTGGGGATTAGTGGGGCACACTGTTGGGTACATCTCGGTGGACATGGAGGGGTGACTTTGGGGTCTGTATCTGGTCCCTACCCCTTCCTCTCTGGCACTGTTTCCCTGCTCTGCTTCCTGGCCGCCATGAACTAAGCAGCTTTGTTCCACAGTGCTCTTCCGCCATGTTCCTGACCCAGCTGACTATGGACTGAATCCCCTGAAGCTGTGACCCAAATTAATCCTGTCCCTGTTTAAGTTATAGGTGCTAGGCGCTGTGTCCCAGCAATGAGAAAGCTGACTAAAACAGAGTCTAAAGCTCTTGTTTGGGACTAGGATGTGGCTTGGTGGTAAAGTCCTTGCCTAGCATGGACAAGGCCCTGGGTTCCATTCCTAGCACCATAAAATAAACAAATGAATAAGCAACATTGAAAAAAAAAAGAAAAACACAAGCTTCTGACCCTTTATTGGGTCTAGGAGACTGGGTTGTGATCACAGGCTGAGAAATTTGATCTTGGCCTGGTGACTGCAGCAAGTCTGCGGGCCTGAGCACCCTATGCTGATTCCACTGACGTCTTACATTCCTTGACAGGTTTACTCTCGCAGTAGAAAAAGGTACTTTGTCTTTTTTTTAAGTTTTACATTTTTAATTTCTATTGTTTCTTAAGAGCCATAGTTTCACTGGCCGAGAAGTCTTGGCAGATAACTTCCCCTGAGTGGGCCTGTGCACAGAATGGGCATGGCGTGTCTGTCCACCCCTCGGGCACGGTGTGGAGATGTGGCCCGGTGGTCGGTGACAGTGTGAGTGCACCAGGTGGCGTAAGCAATGGGAATTCATCATCTCACAGTACTGGAGGCTGGAAGTCCACGATCCAGGTGCCGAGGTGCTTCTCCTGAGGCCCCACTCCTTGGCTTGCAGATGCCTCCTGGGCTCGCCTTCTTTGAGTGTCTGTGTCCTGACCACCTCTTTTCATGAGGAGCCCACGCCTCATCCTAACAATCCCGAAAACATCCCAGTCTCCAAATGCAGGTGTGTTCTGAGGGGCTGGGCCTTAGGGCTGTAGCACATGAATTTGGGGGGACACAGTTCAGCCCTTGCAGCAGCTCTGGAAGCCCCCCGCCAGTCGCTGTGTCCTGCGCGGCTCCCTACAGGAAGGCAGGTGGTTGCTCTGTGCCCTGAGGACATTTGAGGGAGCCATGCAGCTTTGAGAGAGGCAGCCTGTGTGCAGCTCATTGTCCGAGGTGGGGTTGGCATCCTGTCTCTTGTTCTGCTGCAGCGTGCTCCTCTGGACACTCCAGGTGGAAGGGACCTGTGGGGTCAGGTCAGTGGCCTAGGTGAAGGGAGGTGGTGAGCTGTTGGTCCCTTTGTGACCCATTAAGGCAGCTGACTCCCTGCTGCCGGGCGAGGCTCCCAGCCATGCCTGCTGTGGGGATGGGGCAGGCGGGAGAATGAAGGGATGGGGTGGAGGGCTGGGCTGCAGGCCTTGTAAGTCCTCAGGCCTCTGCTGCCCGCTCTGCTACTTCCCTGTGAGGCACCTCGAGGGCCCAGGAGTGTCTACCCCCTCTTTAAAAACTAAACCTCTTTGTGAAAATAGCTGGCAAGGATGCCGGCTCCTTTATGTCTTCATTCTGGGTGTTCACTAGAGGCCAGGGAGGGAGGTGGGTGAGGGCAGACACCTGTAGTTCCAGCACTCTGGGAGGCTGGGGCAGGAGGATGGCAAGTTTGAGTCCAGCCTGGGCAGTTTAGTGACTTAGCGAGACCCTGTCTCGGATAAAAAATAAAAAAGGGCTGGGGATGGAGCTCAGTGCAAAGCCTGGGTTCAGTCCTCAGGACTGCCAAAAACCAAAACCAAAACCAAAACCAAAAACCAAACCAAAACCAAACCAAAACAAAAAAAAAAAACCCCAAGGCTGGGGTGGGCCATCCAGCAGCTTATTATCAATTTCCTGTTTATAGAGCAGCTTTTTGTTTTCTTTCTGGAACTTTCTTTCTTTGTGGTACTAGGGATTGAACCCAGGGCCTTTGCACTGAGCCACATCCCAGCACTTTTTTGTTCTTAAATTTTAAAGCAAGGTCTTGCTAAGTCACTGAATTGCCCAGCCTGGGCTTGGACTCTTGATCCTCCTGCCCCAGCCTCCCAGAGTGCTGAGACCACGGGTGTGTGCTGCCACCCCTGGCTTCCCCCTAGCATTTGGGGCCAGTTACTTTAACTCTCCTCTGCCTCAATTCCCTCATCTACAAAGCATGTAGAGCAGATCCTGGCACAAGATAACACATGTTAACCGCAGCCACCTCTTCAAAGCCCCAGGTTCCAATACAGCCACACATGGTGAGGTGTGCACACGGATTGGGAGGGGACACAGTCAGTGCGTAGCAGGATGGATTCTGGGCTCTTTCACTCCCTCACTGCCCCATCCCCACCCCGTTTTGCTAAGCCTCGCTTGTATTGTGGGTGCTGGCCAGCTGTATCAGCAGCTGTGGAGAGAGAGGACGAGACAGGACAATGGAAAGGGTTCTTCAAACAACAGAGCACTGTTGAAACAGGAGGGCAGAAAACATAAACCTCATAACCCACTGGGGCGAGGACCAGGGCTGCCGTGGAGGGTCGCGAATTGGCTGGCTCGATTGGAAAGGCACTGAAAGTGCTGGCCTCCTCCGGGTTGTGTCTCCCCTCACCGCTTCTCTCCGTTGCCCTCCCTCCTTCGGGAAGCCTCCCTGGATTTTCCTAGGCACAGAGTTGCCTTGTTTCCCCACAGCCTCTGGGTCCCTATGAGCTCCAGGACGCCTGGGACGAGGGCGGTGCGGAACCAGCCTGGCTTCCCAGGCTGTCGCAGGCCAGAGCCCTGGGGTGGGGGGTGGGGGGTGGCCCTGGCTGGCTGCCGGGGGCTCAGCATTCTGCAGGCGCAGGCAGAGTGTGCGGCCTGGGATTGGTTAGGCAGCTACTCCAATGCACCCCTCCTCTGCCCTCCTTTTCTTCTTTTCTCATTTCTGAACATCCATCCCCCTCTTGGATCTCAGTGTAGCAGCTCCCCCCTCCCCTTTGCCCTGGCTAGAAAATCCGGAAGATTTGAGAACAGCACGTATAAAATATAAAGCTGTGATTCTATGACTCGTGTGCTTTCCTCGAGGCAAAGCTCCCTCTACCTTTCCCTCTGCATATGTTGCTATGCAGTTTTCTATTTTTTCCCTTCAGTACTGTGGATCGAACCCAAGGTCTTTGCACTGAGCTACATCCCCAGCCCATTTTAAAACAATTTTTATTTTTTTTAAATTTTAAGTCAGTGTCTCACTGAGTCACCAAATTAGTCCTGACCTTAGCCTGGGGCTCCCCTGTTCCCAGCTGCTGCTCACCTGCATCGCGCTCCAGCCTCTCCCTCTTTGCTTTGGTCCAAAGCAGCCCTCCAGGGTGGCCAGTGCCTTCGGCCGGGCTGTGGAGTCATCATGCTGCTGGACAAGGACAGCACATCAGCGAGTGTGAGGTGCCCTGGCCGGCGGGACTCCCCTGCACCAGGGCAGTCGGGCCCCTGTTTGGCTGTGGAGCGACAAGCTTTCGAGAGCCCAGTGGCCTTGGCAGCTGGCCGGGGTCCAGACAGTGGTGGGCACTGCTCTAAGAGCTCCTCGGGATCACAACCCGGCTGTACTTCTTCCTGGGCGCGTGGTCCACTCAGTGCTGCTTGTGTAGCCCCCTCAGCCCTAGAAGCCTTTAGGGAGGAGCCCAGCGGGAGGGTCCCTGCTGTTTCCTTAGTGTACGCAGCAGACTTTCAGTGGCACCTGAGCCCCAGGGTGGCATTGGGAAACCTTTGCCCTGGTGCTCATCACCTGTCCCCCACCCATTCACCTGAAGGACAGAATGGCCCGGCATGTTCTTTTGAGGAACAAAGAAGTCAAGTGGCTTTCTTTAGATTGCACAGCTTGGTAACAGCAGAAGAACAGAAAGACCCCAAGCGTTCTAGTGTCTGGGCTGTTCAGAAGCACTTCGGAGTCAAGAGAGGGGAGGGCTCGCCTGAGCCCAGCTGGCTGCCTCGTTGGGGATTCCTGAGACCAAGATGGAATGAGGTGGCACTGTGTGTAGCTCAGGCCAGGCATGAGGTGTCCCCTGTCTTCCTGGACCCCAAAGTGTGGAAGAGGTACCATGGGGAGTTTAATCAATGTTCTCTGCTTCAAGTTAAGCAAGTAATTAATAATGTTGAAATCTTAAAGGGGGGTGAGGCATAGTAAAAAGTGCTAGGATCCATCAGCTCTGGGTCTGATTACTGTATGGTCTTGAGTCAATCACTTCCCTCTTCAGGCCTCTGGCCACTTGAGGTGGGGGATGTAGCTGATCAGCTCCTTGGAGTTCTGAAATTCTGCCCATCCATTCAGCTTCCTTCTCATTCATCCATCCATCCATGTACTCCCGTGACCTCAGAACCTATTATGGTGTTAGGGTTTAGACCTGAGTTGTACCCCAAAGCCTTGCATGTTTGGAAGGTGATTGGATCATGGGGTTACTATACTCACCAGTGGACTAATCCACTGACAGCTGACTTCCTGTTAGGAAGTGGAGTCTGAACGGAAGAAGTGACCACCGGAGGCATGGCCTGGAAGGCTGCCTCTCTTTCCCTGGCTCTTCCCTTGTCTCCCTGCTTTCTGGCTGATATGGGGTAAGCAGCTTTTTATGGCCATGCTCTTCCACCATGGCATACAGCCAGCCAACCATGGACTGAACCTTCTGAAATCACAAGCCCCAAAAAACCTCCTCTCTTTAGGGTTTGGCCTTGGCCACTTTGTCCCGGTGACAGAAAAGCTCACTAATACAAGACGCTTCCTGCTTCTGTGAGCTTAGACCACAGGGCTGTAAGTGAAGACATCCTCCTGCATTACTCCGTGTCTCGTGCCAGGATTCCCACTCCTCACAAACTTTTTCATACCTAATGCAGTGACAGTCCTGGAGCCAGGACTTCCTACAGCTGCTTAATAAAGGAGGGGACTGAGGCTCTGAGAGTCAGACAGCTTAGCCCAGGGCCTCCTCTGGGACACCCGCCTGACCACTGCCCTCCTGTCTCCTACTGCAGTTCCGAGGACTGCTTCAGATCCTCACCCTGCATCTTGGAAAGTTACCTACCCTTCAGCCTCCATTTCCCCAGCTGTAGATGGGACGTAAGAGATGGCCCCTACTGCACAGGACTGCTGTGGGCTTCATATGGTAAGATGCACTGGAGTGGTGGGCAGTGAACACACAAGTATCAGACATCATCAGTATTATAGCTGTTGTATGTCATCTGCTAACCAGACAGATGCAGATGACTTTTAGAATGAGGACTCTTTTGATTGCACGGTAAGTACTGGATGGATGGATGGATGGATGGATGGATGGAGGGATGGATGGATGGGTGGATAGGTGGATGGATGGAGGACACTCTCAAGGCCATAGTCAAGGCTAGCATGTCAAGAGTGGTCCAAAATGTGCACTTGGAGCCCCATCTCCTGACATGGGAGCTGGGCCCTCGGGCCACAATTAATATTTTTACCCCCCAGGGCAGATGTCAAGCCTTGTTACCCTGGTGAGTCCAGGAGCTGGGATTTGTGTAATCTTGTTTTTGCTCCTGCTGGCCTCCCACAGCGCCATTGTGAAGGGCTGAGGCCCATCAGATCCCTGCCCAGGCAGAGGCCATGCATTGCTGAGCTGAGTGCTCACAAGAGGGCCCACTCCCAAAATCACAGAGACACATTTGAGCACGTGGTGGAACTCTCAAAGCCATGCAGAGCTGATGAGGAGAAGGGACTCTGGTCCAGAATGTCTCCACCTGCCAGCAACTGTCCACCACCACAGGCCCATCTTGGGGATGAGGTGTGGAGACACCTTTCAGGGAGACTTCAGAGACATTCAGGGTCACCTGGAACCCCAGAGGATGGAGCAGCAAGAGGTCATGGAGGGGCACTGAGACTGGGTCCACACTGGAAGTGATCAGGCTCCCTGAGTTCTTAGTCAGGTTTTTTGCCCTGCGAGTCATTTTCTCATCTGTCACCTGCTGAAGTAGGGGGAAGGGAATGATGATGGAGGATGCACATCACTCGTTCCTGTAGCTTTTGACACTGGATGCCAGGCCTGGGATTGGACAGTGGCAGGACAGCTGGGGGTGGCTCTTCCAGTCCAGTTGGAGTGACAGGCAATGAGTTATGTGATGATTTGAACAGTGGCCCATGCTTTGCACCAGGAGGGAGTACGTATGGGGGCCTGGGAGGGCCAATTCAGTGGGGGACACCCACCTTAGCGGTGCCGAGTTGTCCCGAGGAAGGTCATTTCTAGCAGAAGCCGACCTGCAGGTTGAGGGCAGTTTGCCCCCAACCTGGTAAGAGTCAGGCCCAGGCCCAACTGGGTGGTGCTATGTCAGAGGAGCAGCCTGTGCCAGGGCCTTGGGGCGCTGGGAGTGACAGGATCCTGGAGTGAAGGTGTCAGGGAGCAGCTGAGGAGCAGCTGAGGGGACTCTGAAGCCACTTCCCCACACCATTTCAGGAGTGTTCTCAGGATGCAGCTCTAGTTACAAATCACATCTTCCTGATAAAACTCATCACTGTTTATCTTGATGGATTACTCGACTGTCAATGTCCCCGGGGCTGTAGGATGCAGGTGTTTGCAAGCCATCCTTTCATTTCTCTGCAAGGCTGTGATGTTAAAACCAGACACGCTGTGCGGAAACACAAGCAACATGTGGTCCTGGTGCGTTCCGTGTCCTCATGGGCTAAATCAGAGTCTGGTGGGGAGGAGAGGGATGATCAGGCGGGGGTCTTCCCACTGCGGCACTGGGTCTTAGTCACTTTCTCCTTGCCAGGATCCAGAACCCAACACCCACAACTTAAAGGAGCAGAGGTTTGTTTTGGCTCACATTTCAGTCCACAGTTGGCCGGCTGCAAGGCAGGATGGCAAGACACAGGGGCCTGGCGGAGGAGAGCTGCTCACGGCATGGGGGACAGGAAGCAGAGAGAAAGGGGAGGAGCCAGGAGGGAGATGCACCCCAGTGACAGCATTCCCATGATCCAATCACCTTCCCACCTATGAGCAAATGCGGCTTTGGGGGGACATCGAGATATAAACTGTAACACACTGGGAGCCGGAATCATCTCCCCCTCTTGAGCATGCAGTGCTGCTCATTGACTGGAGGGAGGTTTCTTCTGCCAGGCCCAGTGCTGCCGGCACCCTTAGGAGCCCCACGTGCTTGGGGCTGTGATGACCTCCCACTCGCAGGTGAGGGAACTGGGAATGTTAAAGACACTGCTGAGGGGCACCCTGAGAGTTACAGGATTGGAACCCAGGTCTCCAGCCTCAGGCACTCTCGCAGGTCCGCAGAGTGGTGTAATGATTTAGGACCTTCTCCAAGACCCTGGGCCGCTGGCATTAGAGTGAGCACTTGGCTGATGATTTCATTTCCAAAACTTCCAGCAGCAAAGATCAATTCATGCTCAGAGTCAGTCTGGTTTTGATACCCAGATTAAAATTGTAGCCTGGACAACCTGGCTCGCCCTGTTAGTTTCACAACCTCTTCCATCTTTTGCTTCTCAAGATCAGGTGGCATATACTGTGCCCTTTGGCAGCTCAGAGGGCATCTGCTGTTTTGGGTGTGACTTCTGGGCCTCAGACCCAGCGGTCTGTCTGTCTCCCCTCTGCTGCGTGCATGGCTCAGGCTGCAGGGCCCGCTCTGCTCAGAATCAGCCCTTTCCACCGTGGCTAAATGCACATCCACATCAGTAGGAAGGAGGCCCGGGGGCCCGTTTGATCTCAGTAGAAAGCTGGCCCAGGCTGGCATTTTGACATTTGGAAACAGTGAATACAATT